>NW_027361924.1:9082533-10347566 GCF_039654945.1 Dendrobates tinctorius
TGAAATAATCATCTAAAATAAGCAGGAAAACATTTTTAGTAAAATACAATACTGCAGTTTCTTTACCTGTTAAGTTTTTGTTCTATTTTACTGGCTTTCTTTTTTTTTTCCTGTAACTGAGCAGAAATTATTTGCGTATTCTCAAATGTATAGAGGAAGGAATATCAACCAGGCAGAAAATTACATATAGAGATATAATTTGAGCTTCACTCTTAAATTAAACCCTTTGCTCACTATTACATTGTAAAAACTAAAGATCTAGAGATTTTATTTATTTTCATAGCTTTTTAAACACTTTTACTATTTTGTATTAGATAATTTTATTACACAGAATTGAGAAAGTACTGAGCTGCGTCTGGTAATGAATAAAAAGGAAGCATCCCGATCCGCTGCCCCTGCAATCAGCTAATTCTTAAGGTTATGTTGAGTTGGATCTCCATCAGCCTGATATTATTTTTTTCCCATTAATCTACAGTTCATACTACGCAAACTTTTCAATGTTTTTTCATGTTACACCCACAAGCATAAATATCTTTTATTGGGATTTCATGTGATGTTAACACAAGTATTTCTGAAGTCTAAAGGAAATGTCACAAGGTTTTTTAAACATTTAAAAAAAATAAAACTGAAGAGTGTGAGGTGCATTTGTATTCAGCCTCGCTGAGTCATTACTGCTGCAGTCTTTTGGGGTCTGTCTCTACAAGCTTTGCACATCCAGATATGACATTCTGTCCCTTCTCCTTTGCACACTCGCTCTCTCGGTGAGAGTGGATGGAGACATCTGTGGTCAACAATTTTCACAACCTGCCACAGATTCTCTATGGCATTTCGGTCTGAACTGTTACTGGGCTGTTCACACATATGAATTGATCTAAACCATCCATTGTAGCTGTGACAAGATGTTTAGGTTTGTTGTCCTGCTGGAAGGTGAACCTAAACCAACAATCTCAAGTCTATTGCAGCTTCTAACAGATTTTCCTCCAAGATTATCCTGTATTTAGCTCCATCCATTTTCCCATCAACTCTTATCAGCTCCCCTGTCCTGCTGAAGAAAAACCTCCCAACTGCATGTCCTGCCACCACTATGTGTGATGGTAAGGATGGTGTTTTCAGGGTGATGTGCTGTGTTAGCTTTCCAAAACACATCTTCTTCCACATACTGGCTGATGCTCTGGTCAGATGAGACCAAAGAAGAACTTATGGACCTAAATGCCTGGAGTAGGTTCGTCTCACTGTACAACAACCCTAAACATTCTGCCAGAGCTACAATGGAACTGCTCAGATCAAAGCATATTAATGAGTGTGAATGACCCAAAGTCCAGACCTAAATCCCATTGAGAATCTGTGGCAAGACTCAAATATTGCCAATCACAGACCTTCCATCCAATCTCACTGACCTAAATCAAGTATGCAAAGAAGAATGGGCAAAAATTTCAGCCTTTAGATGTGCAAAGTTGGTGGAGACCCTAAAAGACTTGTGGCAGTTTTTGCAGCAAATTCACCACCTCTTCTGACATCACTATTACAACAGTGGGATCACGCGGTATGGTCTCCTCACTTGCACTAATGTGATGTCCTTCACCCCTTCAGGACATGTAAGATCAGCTTGGCACAGTTTTACAGAGGCACCCCTCTGTCCATATGAGCCCAGGAAGGCACAGGGAGTGAGAGAATGTGGCCCACGCAGCTGCTGATGTCGCACAACGCTCACTCTCAACCCTGACATTCTGAGAGGCCCACTTCACTAGCACAAGAGAAACACAGCCTTATCAGCCTGTATGGACTGCCAGAAATTCCTTGTTAGATATAAGCCTGGTCCTTTAACTTAGACTAGCACCTGTAGCATAAACAGTTAAACCGAGAAACAGACGTGTGAATTCGTGGATTGAGATAAAATAGTAGCCCAAGGTTAAATTAATATATATATATAAATATATTTAATCTTAAGGGCAAACTAGACTAAACACTATACACACATAGATTATACATATACAATGATCAGATAAGAATACAGGAGGTTGTCAAACGGTATAAGCAGATGAAACATGTCATTTACCAGTTTGATGTTCACCCATGCGAGCAGGGGATCATGAGGTTATAGTTCCTTACAACACATTACACGATGTGACCCCTCCTTTAGAAGTGAAGAACAAGCATGACAATGAGAGAGAGCGAGCATATAGCCTTACACAAGCCTTCAACCCCTTGGTTGGTCACACCCTTTTCCACCCCCAGGATGGTCCTTACACCCCTCCCCTGGGTATTTGTAGCTAAAACTCTCAAAATGTATGAAAGATTATAACTTCCCAACTGAAGGTCATAGGGTGGTGGTTCTAGCGCCATCACATCTGGTCTGGCCATCGTTATGCTTGGAGGCCAAACATGGCTTTACTACCTGGCTTCTACTAGCTGATCTGCATATGTCCCCACCCTGGGGTGCTAGAATGGAAGGAGACCCTGGATAACGTTCAGCCCATTCCTGGGATCTTATAAAAAGGAACTGGTGTACAGCTAAGATGTACAGTAATTCTATATTCTCCTTAAAACTCTTTATGAAATCCTGTTGGACTGGATGAACCAGTACACAAGATGACCCCCCTGTGGAGCCCAAGCTGTCATAAGCCTGGATACTAGCTAAGCTTGGAGGGGTTGCGAGTTTTCACTGTGGTGCAGGTGAGGCTAGACCACCTGGTGAGCCAGGTGTCCTGCTACAACTAGACATGCTAAATGAGGATTGGGTAATAAATGGGTAAAAAAAAGGTTGAACATCTTAACGAGTAATTTTGTTTATACATATGCCATGTGTGTATGTATATCTTATATATGCTTGTGTGCATGTTTGTACTACGTACAGTATATGAATGTGTAATTTTTAAAGTGTGCATAATGCAAATTATATCCCCAACACAGGAATTACATTTTTGCTTTCCTGCAAAGGTTATTCAACCAAAGTGCATTTGTTCTGATTAATCAGCTTACCAAGAAAATAATTTGCAGGACTGCACCGAGATGACTGGTTCACAAGGAGTAACCATTGGATCACTAGAGATGACCACATGACTGTTTTTTCTTTCATTTTTGAATATTTTATATATTACATGTAGAAATCAATATTGAATTTGGTTAATATTGTCTTTTAGCATTTCTTGCCCTAAATATCTGAAGCACAGCTTGCTAATTTTTAGCTCCTGAAAAATTGCCTTGTTGACATTTTCTTGGCCCATTATAAGGCTGGATAGTTGGGGCGATACTATAAGATGCTTTTTTATTGGTGTGAATCAGTTTTTAGGTGCAAAATAATAAATAATAAATAATAATAAAAGTCAATGAAGTGTAGACGTAAAAGAAGAAAAGGGATCTAACGCCTATCAAGATGTAAAATCTATCACACAGCGTGCGCCACTGTAACAAATGTGGAGTGGGGGCTCTTAGAATATTAGTCAGCAAGGTAAAGATGGGTCTTTTTGTATTTTTCTACAAAAATTAAAAAATACTAATGATGAATGAGACTTCTGTTAGATATTTTCACATTTTGCCATTTTCTGGAGAAACAAGGAATAAACCATTAATTTGTACTTTCTTCTTGTTGATATATTTGGTCGGAGTTCTCATCAATTCCTCCATTATCACAGTCATATATATGGAAGTTCAGTTACATAAACCAATGTATCTCTTTATCTGTAATTTGTCCATTGTAGACATATTTTATACATCGGTCACGGCTCCTAAATTACTGCACATGTTATTATCCGGGAATCACATTGTTTCCTTCTCACAATGTTACGCTCAGTTGTACTTTTTATTAGCTGTGGCGACAGCTGAGGATATCCTCCTCTTCATTATGGCTTATGACCGATATGTCGCCATCTGCCTCCCGTTACATTATCATCAGATCTTAAGTTGGAGAAATTGCCTCCTGATAATTATTGGGATTTGGGCAGCTGCTGTCTTAAACTCTTTAATATTTGTAATCTCAGCTATGAACATGTCCTCCTGTCACTCCAACGTCATCCACCAGTTCTTCTGTGATTTTAAATCGCTAACAAAGACCACCTGTACGGGCACACTGATGTTTTTTGTAGTAACCGGTATTGAAATTTTGATCTTTGTATCTACACCCTTTATGTGCACTCTTATTTCTTATGTTAACATTTTCTTTGTCATCTTCAAGATGACCTCAAAAGAAGCCAGAAAAAAATCCTTCTCCACCTGCTCGTCTCACATCACCATAGTCTCTCTTTACTATGGGGCAATTATTCTAGGATATCTGATTCCACCTTACTCTGATGTTCTGGATTCTGTCTTTAGTATAATATATATAAGTATAATCCCCATAATAAATCCGATCATATACAGTCTACAGAATTCAAATGTACAATCGGCATTGCTGGGGTTAATGAGGGGAACGTGTTGTTTTAAGAGAATTGTTAGTCACCAACATTTGTGAGAACTGGTAACTGAGCAGGAATTGAAACACAAACACAAAATATTAAAAAATTGGCAACAAAAAAAAAAGATCCGAGATGAAGTATTTTGACTAGAGATGAGCGACTTTGTCTTTTTTAGGGTCGAGTCGGGTTTCATGAAACCCGACTTTCACAAAAGTCGAGTGGAACGAAATCGGCCGACTATAGGGAAAAGTCGAAGGTCCGACTGAAACACTAAACCCAATGCAAGTCAATGGGAAAGAAAAGTCGGCAGGGAGTGGAGGACAGGAAACACACCTACAGTGCCCATTTCAATACCAACGACATCAATTCTTATTAAGATTGTCAACCTTAATTTACTTTATAATAATAGTTAGGCATTGAAAACTGGGGGTTATTTGACTACAGTTGTGGGGGGGGCAGGGCTGGCTCCAGGTTTTCATGGGCTCCGGGCCAAAGAGTCTCAGTGGGCCCCTTTAACACATACCGCAATTCAGGATGCTCCGATACGGCAGAGAAATATAGGTATAGTACAATGACAAATACTTCACTTCTTACATTACATGAGTGATATCTATTTTAAATTCTACAATAGCTCAAAAACCAGACAGCATATTCCTCCATACAGTATTATGGCCACAACATAGTGCGCCATACAGAATAATGAGCCCCATATATTGCGCCATAAATTATTTGTCCCATATAATACAGTATATGATGAGTTTCACATAATGCTACAGTATATGATGGTCCCCATGGATGATGCTCCAGTATATGATGGGCCTATATAATGCTCCATATATAATGGGCCCCATATGACGTTCCAGTGTATAATGGGCCCCGTATAAGATGCTCCAGTGTATGATGGGCCACATTTATAATGCTCTAGTGTATGATGGTCCCCATGGATGATGCTCCAGTGTATGATGGGCCTATATAATGCTCCATATATAATGGGCCCCATATGATGCTTCAGTGTATAATGGGCCCCATTTATAATGCTCCAGTGTATGATGAGCCCCATATAATGCTCGAAATATACTGGTCCCCATATGTAATGCTCCATATATAATGAGCCACATGTGATGCCCCATAAATAATGAACCCCATATGATGCTCCAGTATATGATGGGTCCCATATACACTGTGTGTAGAATTATTAGGCAAATGAGTATTTTGATCACATCATCCTTTTTATACATGTTGTCCTACTCCAAGCTGTAAAGGCTTGAAAGCCAACTGCCAATTATGTAAATCAGGTGATTTGCATCTCTGTAATGAGGGGTGTCATCTAATGACATCAACACCCTATATAAGGTGTGCTTAATTATTAGGCAACTTCCTTTCCTTTGGCTAAATGGGTCAGAAGAGAGATTTGACAGACTCTTAAAAGTCAAAAATTTGTGAGATGTCTTGCAGAGGGATGCAATAGTCTTGAAATTGCCAAACTTTTGAAGCATGATCACTGAACAATCAAGCGTTTTATGGCAAATAGCCAACAGGGTCGCAAGAATCGTGTTGATTAAAAATACACAAAATAACTGCCCATGAATTGAGGAAAATCAAGCGTGAAGCTGCCAAGATGCCATTTGCCACAAGTTTTGCCATATTTCAGAGCTGCAACGTTACTGGAGTATCAAAAAGCACAAGGTGTGCCATACTCAGGGACATGGCCAAGGTAAGGAAGGCTGTAAAACGACCACCTTTGAACAAGAAACATAAGATAAAATGTCAATACTAGGCCAAGAAATATGTAAAGACTGATTTGTCTAAGGTTTCATGGACTGATGAAATGAGAGTGACTCTTGATGGGCCAGATGGATGGGCCCGAGGCTGGATCAGTAAAGCCAGAGAGCTCCAACTCAGATGCCAGCAAGGCGGAGGTGGGGTACTGGTATGGGCTGGTATCAAAGATGAACTTGTGGGACCTTTTCATGTTGAGGATGGAGTGAAACTCAACTTCCAGATCTACTGCCAGTTTCTGGAAGACACCTTCTTCAACCAGTGTACAGGAAGAAGTTAGTATCGTTCAAGAAAAACATGATTTTCATGCAGAACAATGCTCCATCACATGCAACCAAATACCCCACAGCGTGGCTGCCCAGTAAAGGTCTAAAGAAGAAAAAATAATGACATGGCCCCCTTGTTCACCTGATCTGAACCCCCTAGAGAACCTGTGGTCCCTCATAAAATGTGAGATCAACAGGGAGGGAAAACAGTACACCACTCGGAAGAGTGTCTTGGAGGCTGTGGTGGATGCTGCACGCAATGTTGATCGTAAACAGATCAAGCAACTGACAGAATCTATGGATGGAAGGCTTTTGAGTGTCATCGTAAAAAAAGGTGGCTATATTGGTCACTTTTATTTTTTTGGTTGCTTTTGAATGTCAGAAATGTTTATTTCTAAATTTTTGTGTTGTTATATTGGTTTACCTGGTGAAAATAAACAAGTAAGATGGGTATATATTTGGGTTTTATTAAGTTGCCTAATAATTCTGCACAGTAATAATGACATGCACAAACAGATATCCTCCTAAGATAGCCAAATCTAAAAAAACCCACTCCAACTTCCAAAAATATTAAGCTTTGAAATTTATGAGTCTTTTGGGTTGATTGAGAACATAGTTGTTGTTCAATAATAAAAAGAATCCTCTCAAATACAACTTGCCCAATAATTCTGCACATATGATGGGCTCCATGGATGATGCTCCAGTGTATGATGGGCCCCATATATTATTCTCCAGTGTATAATGCTCCCCATATATTGCTCCAAACATAAAAAATAATGAAATACCTCTTCTCGCTGGGCACTGCTCTACTCTGGACTCCTCAGTGTTGCCATCTTCCTGCTCTCTGCACTGTGACTGTTCAGGCAGAGGGTGCACAGACGTGATGTCATCGTGCTCTCTGACCTAAATGTCACTGTCAGGAAACGCGGAAGACGTCACAGTGGTGGAGCAGGGAGATGTAAGTATTGTAAGTGCTGGGGCCCTGAGCAAGCGGGGGGGCAACCTGTGGGCGCCGTCATTGGCACAGGACCCCTCATAGTACGACGGTGTCTTGGATGGTGAGTGGGCCCCCTCACCTGCTCAGGGCCCCGGCACTTGCCCGGGTGCGCTAGGTGCTGACGCCAGCCGTGGGGGGTACAGCCCAGTTAGGGAGGTGGAAAAACTAGCAAATGTTGAGGTGTAGGCTGGACATTCAGCAGCTGCAAATGGAGGAATTGGAGAAGTTGGAGGAAGAGGAGGACAAAGTGAGTCATTTTGCTGACAACCTGTGTGTCATCAGGGGAAGGTGGTACAAAATCCTTTGAAACCCAGGCATAGTTCATTTTAATGAAGGTGAGATCACCAACATTTTGGTTCGACAGCCGGGTTCCTCTTTCTGTCAGGATTGATCCAGCAGCACTGAATACTCTTTCTGATAGCACACTATCAGCAGGGCAAGCGAGCTCCTGTAAGGCATATTGTGCCAATTCAGGCCAGGTGTCTAGTTTACAGGCCCAGTAGTCAAAGGGGAATGAACTGTGAGGGAGAACATCGATAGGGGAGGAGAGGTAATTTTGAACCATAGTTGACAACTGCTGTCTCCTGTCTGTTGCAATCGATTCAGTATTAACAGTCGTGTGAGCGGTCCTCGAGAAATCAGTCCACAACATGGTCATGAATCCCCTGTCTCCAACGTCACTTCGGCTGTGTGTAACACAAACACTTCTTCCATGTTGCCCAGTACAGCTCGTAGTAGAACCTGCACCGCAGCTGTGTGCTGGGAATGCCTCTGACAAATGGTTTACCAGAGTTGCTGGTTTGTTCGCCAGTATTAGCTCTAGGTTCTCCTGTGGCATGATGTTCTGTAATTTGACTTTATATCGTGTATCGAGGATGGTGGCCAACCAGTAGTTGTCATCCTTCATAATTTGGGCAATGCGGGGTTCTATTTTTAGGATCCACAAGACATAATCACACATGTGGGCCAATGTTCCAGGTGTCAATGATGCACTGACAGTGGTGGGTGGAGGAGCACTTTCTGCCAAATCTAAATCCCTCCAGTCACGCACAAACTCTGTACCTGACATAGGCAAGCCAACATTTTCTCTTTCCCCCTCAGATGCATCCTCCTCCCCAAAATAATCATCCCTCTCATCCTCCTCCTCTTCCTCTTCTTCCTCCACCTCATCCAGGACAGTTCCCTGAGCAGACAATGGCTGACTGTCATCAAAGCTTCCCTCCTCCTCTTCCGCTGCAGACACCTGATTCTTAATGTGCGTCAAAGCTTGCATGAGCAGACGCATAAATGGGATGCTCATGCTTATGATGGCATCGTTTGCGCTTACCAGCCGTGTGCATTCCTCAAAACACTAAAGGACTTTACAGAGGTCTTTCAGCTTTGACCACTGCACACCTGAAAACTCGATGTCTGCCCTCAAACTGCCTGCCTGTGTATCCTCCCACAAATGCATTACAGCCTGCCTCTGTTTGCACAGCCTCTCAACCATGTACATGGTGGAGTGCCACCTTGTTGCAACGTCTATGATTAGACGGTGCTTGGGGAGGTGGAGCGATCGCTGCAGCCTCTGCACACGACTTGAGTCTACGGGCGAGCAACGGATGTGCGAGCACAGTCTTTGCACCTTATGGAGCAGGGCTGTTAACTCCGGATAATTATTTATGAAGCACTGCTCCACCAGATTCAAGGTGTGAGCCAGGCAAGGTATGTGTCTGAGTTTTGCCAGGGCGATGGACGCCACAAAATTATCGCTATCACTAACTACCTTGCCTGCCTCAAGATGTAGACTGCACAGTCATGACTCAGTTTCTCGCTGCAAGTAGTTGGCCAGTACTTCCGCGGTGTGTCTGTTGTCGCCCAAAGATATCATCTTTAAAACAGCCTGCTGACGCTTACCACTAGTTGTTCAATAGTGGGACACCTCGTGTGCAATACTGGCAGCTGCAGATCGAGTGCTCGTGCCACTGCGCTCTGTCGACGAGCTTTCACTTCTGGAGGAGGAGGAGGGTTGAATGCCTACAGCCAACTGTTTCCTATATTATGAGCTAGGCAGCACTGTCCCACCGCTGCTGTCCCCTGTGGAGCCTTTATCCACCACATTAACCCAGTGCACAGTGATGGACACGTAACGGCCCTGGCCATGCCTACTGGACCATGAATCTGATAAGAGGTGCACCTTTCCACTCACTTAGTGTTTGAGTGCCTGGACAATGTGGTCTTTCACATGCAGGTGGAGGGCAGGGATGGCTTTTCTAGAAAAGAAGTGCCAACTGAGTAGGTCATAGCATGGGACAGCATAGGCCATGAGCTCTCGGGCTCTCGGAATCCTGCGCTTTCAACCAAACGGAAGGGCATCATCTCTAATGAGATCAGTTTGGCAATGTAGGCATTCAAAGCCAGTGTATGTGGATGAGAGGATGAGTACTTTCTTGTCCTACTCAGAGTGTCTGCTAGGGTGAGCTGGACTTGAAAGCTGCATATAGGGGAACTAGCGGTGGACATGGCAGACTGAGAGGGGGTTGGTGATGGTGGTGGTGGTGCTGATGGCCTAGATTCAGTCTTTCTTTGCAAAAAACATTGTGATTCCCTGAAGCTTTGGCCTTGCAACGACACCGCAACATTTCTTGCTGGTGGTGTGCTAACCGGTGGGCTTACAGTGGGGGAAGCAATGTAGCGTTGCTGGCTACCTTCAGTCAGAGCAGGTGCACATGTGCTACGTGAGGTTTTGTAGTGCGTCCATGCTTGCAACTGCATGGTGTTTAAATATCTAAGCATGCAACTGGTATTCAAATTTTGGAGATTTTTCCCTCAGCTAAAGGTCCTTGCGCTCTTCTTACAGATAACCTTTGCCTCATCAATAGGATTTTGGTCAAAAAAGTGCCACACTGCACTCTTCCTAATATGGGATAAATTTTCAGGGCTTGCACGCTGTGCTAACTTGACCGTCTGGCTATGCTGTCCTGCAACTCTTTTTGTTTTTTTAACACGTTTTTGGACTGCTACGGGCCTGGCAGATAACCGCAGCTGCGATGTCGATGCCTGCTGCGGATCCTCCACCTCTTCTGAGCTATTGCCAGCGGCACCCTCTTCCCCCAATGGATGCCAATCTGGGTCAACAACTGGGTCATCCATCACCTCCTCTTCAATTTCATCTGCACCTTCCTCTGTGTCACCGTGTAAGGTGGTATAGTATGCGGGAAGGAGCACCTGAGTTTCATCAGGGTCAGATTCTGGCTCAGTTGACTGCAAGGGCAATGTAGTGCTCTGGGTGAATGTACCAGCAGAATCATATAGCAGTGGCTGTGCATCAGTGCACTCCATGTCAGATTCATCTTGAACTGGGGAATTCAGGTTTTGACTTTATAACCCAGGCATGGTATGTGGCCTGCCGCATCCTTCACTTTTGGTGGGGGTGAAGGACACAAGGAAAGGTGTCCCTGACCAGGAGCCTGCACTTACAACTCTGTGCTTGCAGTTTTTGAAACTTCAGAAGAGGAAGCGATAGAGCTGGAGGCTGTTTAGGCAATGTAAGCCAAAACCTGTTCCTGATGCTCTGGCTTTAAAAGCGGTTTACCTCATCCCAGAAAAGGGAGCCTTCCAGGCCTTCTGGAGCCAGACAATGATGCAGGCTCAACACCTCCTGCCTTAGGTGCTATTGTGCTTTTGGCACTACCAGCAGATGGACCACCACCACCACCATCAGTACCAGCTGGCCCCCCCGCCCATGTCCGCGGCCTCTTCCACCATACTTCCTCATGTTTGGGAAAATGTAACCAAAATACCAGCAGATATATGGTACTGTATCAGAAGTGTACAGTTGTCTACGGTGAAGGGGAAAATTTCAATCTCCATATATATTTCAGGAGTCACACACAGACGCTCTCAGGCTCAGTATGGATTAGACCAGAATATAACAAGCAGTAAAAGGGTACTGTATCAGAAGATACCAGGTATATATAGCATTGGGGAAAATTTCAATCTCCGTATATATATTTCAGGAGTCACACACAGATGCTCTCAGGCTCAGTATGGATTAGATCAGAATATAAAAAGCAGTAAAAGGGTACTGTATCAGAAGATACCAGGTGTATATAGTATTGGGGAAAATTTCAATCTCTGTATATATTTCAGGAGTCACACACAGATAGTCAGCATGTATTTGTCCGTGATACCAACCGGTACACGGTAGTGTGTAAGGATCGCACAGCTCTATACGGCGTGGGAAAAAAATGAATGCTCGGTAACTGTGCAGGAAAGAAGAATACAAGTATTAGTGCTGTTTAAAAAGCAGTCTGCACAGCAGTATGCACACAGCAATACAGCTAGCAGGCAGCCTAATAACCAGCGCTGCTGGACACAAGAAAATCCTCCCTTGTCACTGCACATTAACTGTATAGAACAATCGCTATCAGCACAAGCACATAAGAACTTCTTCTTATATCTTTACAGCCCTAACTCTCTCCCTACTGATAAACAGCAACCTCTCCCTACTGTTAAGATCGGCAGAAGTAAAATGGCGGTCAGAGGTCAGGGCTTTTATAGACACTATGACACGCCACAAAGCAAGCCAATCACTGCAATGCCCTTCTCTAAGATAGTGGTGGACGCTGCCCATGTCATCTCATTGCCCACAGTGTACATCCTTGTTCACTGGCTGAGAAAAGGTGCCTGCAAGCATTCTGGGAAAACCGACTTTGGCGCTCGGGTCGATTTCACGCTATGGTCGGGTTTCACAAAACGAAACCCAACTTTGGCGAAAGTCGGCAACTTATGAATCTGATCGACCTGTTTCGCTCAACTCTAGTTTTGACCATTACATAATATTACTCCGTACAGTTGACTTTGAAATATTTTTTATTCCTTTATAGAAGGAATTGTGGTGAAACATTTCTGAAAAAAAGTCCCAATGACGCACATGAAGACTTCTGTTTTCAAGTCCCTACTATAAATATTTTTAAGTCTTAATTAAAAATATAAAAGAACATAAAAATGTGCCTAGAAAGTCATTTGATTCCTGAATATGTTACAATTTGAAAAACACTTGACATTTTATGTAATATTTTCCAGAGACCACTGGTATTTTAGTGAACTTTCGTGATACACACTTAGATGACGGTTTCCAGATCATTTCATATTTCTTCCTAAGTCATAGAGTAGTAATGGGTTTGTCTAGTGCCCTCATTTGGAAACGCATATTATGGTATCTGATCACATCATGGACTGGGATTTCCCCTTTGAATGATAGAATTGGTCTTACTGAGGAGTGAAAGCAGCGTAATCACTTTAGTTGTTTAAAACTTCTGAAAAGTTTTTTCACTTCAATCAACTTTGACAACTAAATGTATATACACAGATTTTGGATATTTGTATAATACACCCAAGTCTTGGTTTGCATTTTTATCCGTAGCCTTATGTGCTTGGGGGGTGACATTTACATGTCAATATCCCTGCTCAACTTAGACACCAAAATATGGGCATAAAATATTTATTGCACAACCAATTGCTGAAGTGAACAAGCCAGTTTTATTATTGCTGCACGTGCAAGGACAATTCAGTCGGGTGTTTGAGCACAATACAACCAATACGGTCCATAAATCCTCTTGCCCTTATGGGCAGTAGATGCCAAAAAGGATTTTTAGAAAGTGGGGCTGAGAGAAGAGAGGAATGAACTTATTTGGAAAACATCTGCCAAACTCAAATTTGGCACAAATGTGGGATATTCGGATTTGTGCTCGCTTTCATGAGAATGTTTACTCAAAGTTGACAAAATTCTGTCAATCACTGCATGCTATTACTAAAATTGTTATGTGATGACTCAGCTGTCAAGGGACCCAGGACCAGGGGCTCCTTCCCTGTCCCTAATGCTAGGTGCGCCCTATCTCACCCTGTTCCCCTGAATACTTCTGATGATGAAGCTGTCAGGGCCACATACCTTGCCTTAGCTCCTGGATCCACCCTGAGTCTGTACCCTTCTACCAACCAGGGAAGAGGGGGCTAGTAGTGTACCATACACCAACTAGACTAACAAGGTAATATGAACAGGGGTAACAAAAAATAACAAACCAAAAAAATATACACACACAAATAAAAGGTAAAAGGGATGCACTGGGGGAATAGAGGATAGGGTTAAACATAAGTAGGAAAAGAAGGGGAATTATCGCACTCAAAACCGAGCAACGGTCACAGATAACTCCACCTACCACCTACTCTATAACTACCAATAAAAAATTCCATCCAGCTTATACATATAGAAGATCAGAGTGTCTATCAGTGCTCGGATGAGAGCCTAAACTTTCCAGGAGCTTTCAATTGAACAGACTAACTCCTGCACTGCCAATAGAAATTTACACCATTTAAGGTGAAGTGCTCCTAACCAGAGCAAGAGTAGGAGAAATCAGACATTGTGGTCTTCTGGCTCCTCTCTGTCCCAGTAAACCCATGACAGTACATCCCCTTCTACGAGGGACCTCTGGATCCTCAGATCCGGGTTTATCAGGGTGTGCCACGTAAAATTGCTGTATCAGTCTGGCCACATGGATATTAGAGGCTGGTACCCACATTCTCTTTTCAGGACTGTATCCATTTCAGCGTAGCAAATACTGAAGCGACCAACGAACTAATCAAGAAGCAATGATATTTGCTATCTGAAACTCTAAATTTCCATCTACAATGACAGAAGATGGTGGTAGCAATGATGGTACAGATGACGCAATGTATCTTTTTAGTAGACATCAGTGAAGCACATTATTGATCCTAAAGGTAGGCGGCAAAGCAAGGCGGAATGCTACAGTATTGACGACGGCCACAATCTTATAAGGACCGATAAATCTGGAAGCCAGTTTCCAAGAGGGAATCTTCAACTTAATGTTCTTTGAGTACAACCATACCAAGTCACCAACACACAGGTCCAGACCCACCAAACGTCTCTGATCATCCACACTCTTATATTTGGATCCTATCTTCCTCAAATTATCAATAACCCCTTGTCACACAGACGTAATTGATGAGGAAAGCCGTTCTTCAGGTATTCCAGCATTTAATATGAAGGTGAACTGCACCTAACCGGTACAGGAATGGGAGAAATCAGACGCTGCGGTCTTCTGGCTCCTCTCTGTTGCGGTAAACCTGTGACATGTTAGGCCTATTATTGTGGTGCAGCAAGGAGGCCCAATTGGCTAATCCAGATCATTTGTGAAAATACAGTGTTTCAGTGACAAATCAGAAGGACAGATTTCCACTTAAAAATCGTTAGGTATAACAGAGTTGTTCAGGCACACTGTCTAAGAAAATTGTTCATTTAGTGACAGGTGACTAACAGATGTGGACCTAAGGTTGTGAAACAGCAGGTTACAAGTGGGGAAGGCTACATAGAATATGAGTGGGAAAAATACAGCTCATTGTAGAAGAGGGGATAGGCTTGGTGTTCTATGTGTATGTGGGTTAGGTGTCAATGTTAATGAAAGCTCAACTGAGCAAACATCGTTTCATCCTATCCAAAGACCACTGACAACATCTGTTAGTGGATAGGCTACTCCACTCCTTTTCTTTGGTAGCCACACAGCGGTATGCCTTGTAGATGAGGGACAAAAAGAGCATGTGCTCCAGGATGTAAAGCCCTGCATCAAGTGTCCTCTCCTCCTCTTCCTCCACCTTAAAATCATGCACAGTACAGTAGTCAGAGGTGTCACTGCAATTACCCTTGCTTCCCCTGCGTCACAAATTTCCAAGCACCCAACTGACTGTGGTGAATCACACATGGGTAATTCTGCAGAGCTGTTCACACATTCTATTCCATGGGCATAAGAGGTCTGCTCTGAAGAATGACAGAATCCAGAGGCGGAAAGCATCTTCACAAATGCCCAAAATTTATTTTTCATGTTGGATCCAGGGCTGGACTAAGTAGGGTCAGAGCAGAATCAATACCCTTGTCCCAAGACATTAACCACCGGGGTTGGAGGTGATCCTGATGAGACTCAGATACCTGAGGCAAACGTGGACTGTACTGTGGTGTCAGGGCAGGAAGGGGAGGAGAGTGACTCTCAGGGTGAGGAGTGTGGGAACAGAGATGATGATGAGGTTGTAGATTCCACTTGGTGTGAACCCAGAGGTGTGCAGCTGACTAGGAGGAAGACAAGGAGGTTAGGTTGCGGTTTGCCACACAGACACAACATGATGCAACCATGACAAGCACTGCATCCTCAGCCCTGACTGTGGCCAGCACCAGTCGTGAGTGTTAAGTTTGCAGAGGTGGCAAAGTTGCCTAGCCTGGGCATTTTTTGAGACTGCAAAGGATGACCCGACTCACGCTATCTGCCAAATTTGCAAATACCACAGTAGAGGAAAAAATTGCAATAATTTGACAACTACATGCATGAACCGGCACATGCGCGATCAACATGCCTTAGTCTAGGAATCTCACTGTGCTAAAATGTCAACTAGCAGACCTTGCCAACCACCAGTCATCCTATTAACCAAATATGCTACTTCATCAGTCACGGTGCCAAGTCTTCTCACATAGGTCTCTGGCCACAGAAATCCCACTTGTTTACCCTTACAGTCGGGATGAGTGAGAGCCCATCAGCTGTTATGGAAGTGGATATGACTGCTGTTTTTGTGTCACCCAGCACAACACATCTTTCTCAATCCTTAATAAGAACTCTGCTGGCACCTCACTCACAGTCCAGCAGTTTGTCCTGTTCTCCATACTCCAACCTCTCTCTACACAGCAGCCAGCCCTCAGTCCCGCAGTTGTGGTCACATAAAAGAATATTTCCTTCTGCACATGCCAAAACTACAAGCTTGAACTTCACCATCTACAGTTTGTTGGCCACGGAATTGCAGCCATTCCACCTGGTGGACACAGACAGTTTCAGAAAGTTAATGGCCATTGCAGTCCCCCAGTACCAGTTGTCAAGTCGCCATTCCCTAAAAAAAATCTATGTCTGCCAGGGTGCATTTCACCACTGACACCTGGATGAGCAAACAAGGTTAGGGGCATTACATCTCACTGAATGGACACTGGGTGACTTTGGTGACTGTGGGGCAGGTGGTCAAAGGGCTGCTCCACAAGTCTTGGAATATCCAAGACTTGAGGGAAAAACCTCCTTATCTAAAAGTTCCTCCCCTGCATCTGAATCCTCCACTTCCTCTAAGGCCTCCACCTGTGCCCTCAACCTCTCCCTTAATTAGACACGTGTTCCAACAGTGTAGATAATAATAATAATAATACATTTTATTTCTATAGCGCCGACATATTCCGCAGCACTTTACATTTCAGAGGGGACTTGTACAGACAATAGACATTACAGCATAACAATAATCACATAGATCATAACAGATACCAAGAGGAATGAGGGCCCTGCTCGCAAGCTTACAATCTATGAGGAAAAAAAAGGGAGACACGAAAGGTGGGTGGTAACAGTTGCCCTGATTGTATGGACCAGCCATAATGTTAAGTGTGTAACAGTACAGATGCAGAGGGCTACTGGATGCATAAAGCATGTGGGAACATGATGCGGGGAACCTGGTTATGGTGAAAACTTTTGGCTTTACCACATAGGGATAGATTAGGTTAATGTGTTGAGGCGGTAGGCCAGTCTGAATAAATGAGATTTCAGGGCACGCTTAAAATTGTGGGGATTGGGGACTAATCGTATTGACCTAGGAAGTGCATTCCATAGAATCCCCCACCACCTCTGTACTGCGCAGCCATGGCTCATCACAATCAGGCAGTGTTCAAATTATTATGCCTTAGAGATCACAGTCACACATCTCAAGAATTGTGGACAGTTATTCAGGCCAAGTTAGAACAATGGCCGTATTCACTGAAACTGGAGCGAGGGAAGGCCATGTGTGATAACAGTGCAAACTTGATGGTGGGCCTACACCGGGGCAACCTCGCACATGTGCCTTGCATGGCTTACATCCTCAACCTGGTGGTACAGCAATTTCTCCACTACTATCCCGGCCTTGATGAGCTGCTGCAGGAAGCACAGTTGCTGTGTGTGCTCACTTCCACCGATCGCTCCCCACAGGTCACCGATTTGCATCACTACACAGGTCTTTTGGCCTACCCATTAACAAATTGACTTGCAATGTTCCAACATGGTGGAATTCATTGATTTGCATTGCTATAGAGGTCTTTCGGCCTACCAGTTAACCATTTGATCTGCAATGTTTCAAACACGTGTAATTCCACTCTGCACATGTTGCAGAGACTGTGGCACCAGTGATGAGCTTTGGTGCAGTATTTCCTCTTGCATAGCCTGGGCCAATGCAGAATGGACATGGTGCAAATCACGCTTGCGGAGTAGGCACAGATGAAGGACCTTTGCAGCCTTTTGTACAGTTTTGAAATGGCTACTAAGATGGTTATCACTGATGATCCAATCATCAGCATCACTATTCCAGTCATCTACTTGCTGGAGCAAACTTTGAATAGTCTGCATGATGAACTTGTGGTCCCAGAGGAAGAGGTAGAAGCTGAGGAGTATGTGAAAGGGATAACAATATCTCAAATTGCCAAACTCATGGCACAGGTTGGTGCTATGGGAGGGTGGCTTACAGTGATCGATGGGGGTTCATAGTTCCAAACAAACTGTTAGTGAAGGTGTAGGAGCTGAGGTAAAAATAGAGGAGGATGAGGTGATGGACGCACAACAGTCAGGGGATGAAAAGAATAATGATCACCTCTCTGGTGTCCGTGGTTGTCTGGAGGGCACAGAGGAAGCAACCTTGAGTGTTATCTCACCACCAACACTCCATGGACTTGGATCTCATGGAAGTCCCTGACACATGAGAACTTTCTTGCTGCACTACCTTCAACATGACGCTCATATTCTAGATTAGAAATAGTGCTTACCACTGGGTTGCCACTCTGTTAGATCCATGGTACAAGAGTAAATTTATCCAGATGATTCCACCCCTTGAGAAGGACGCCTGCAAACTGGAGTATCGAAACACTAGATGATAGGGGCCTTTACACATAGCGATATTGCTAGCGATATCGCTAAAGCGTTACCGATTTTGTGACGCAGCAGCGATATCACTAGCGATATCACTATGTGTGATACTTACCTCCGACCGGCTCCCCCGCTGTCTGTCGCTAATCACGCGAGATCGTCCAGTTCCATTTCTCGTCGGGCGCTTCCTGCTGGGCTTCCTGCTGGCGCCGACGAGCGACGCGTAGACGCGGGCGGGAGGACGTCAGGATCGCCACGTCTGAAAGGTAAGTAATGACCGCTGCTGCGTCGCTACATCGCTGTGAGATCTGCCTATGTGACAGCTCACTAGAGACCATTTAGCGATGCACCAGCGATCCTGACCGGGTCGTATCGTTGTCGGGATCGCTGGTGCATCGCTAAATGTAAAGGGGCTTGATGGTGCAGGAGTATCTAGAGATCAATATCAATGACATTAGAGGGGTTTGGACTCTTTTACATTTTGGTCTTCAAAAGTGGAAGTGTGACCTTAGCTCGCCTGTCACCCTTTGGAGGTTTATTCATGCCCGGCAGCCAGGGTTCTCTCAGAATGTCTCTTCAGCACTTCTGGTGGTATCCTGACAGATAAGGGCATCCGACTGTCCCCTGAAAGTGTGGACCACCTAACTTTCATCAAAATGAACAAGTCATGTATCTCCAATGACTCTTGTCCCAGTTTCAGACTGATCATACTAGGTGATGGTGTAGTTTTCTCGCATTTCTGCAGTCTGTGCCACCTATGTGGTGTCTTCTATGGCTGCTGTTGCTCCTGCTACTGATGTTACAAACAATTTTTCGAAATGTGGATACTCAAAGTTGGGTCTCTATTTGGTGGATTGGCTGTAGTGGAAGTTGTATCAGAGGTCTATTATACTGCAACAAAGGTTAAAATTAATATAATTATACAGCAGCGGAGAGTACTGCATATAGAGAGAAGAATATTGCAAACAACCGTGTGCACTTCTCTGAACACTGCTTTGCGTTTGTGAAACAATAAATGCTGTAGCCCTCACTTCTTTGCCGCTCCAGTCATGAAAATTGGAAATAGGAGACTGATGGAGCTGCAGGGACAGAACCTTCTGTAGATTGTTTTAATCGCTGTTTGAACTTCATCACTCACTCTCGGGCTATTTAAACAAAGAGGACAGCTACATTGTTCGTTCAGACAGCCTTTTCCTCCTGACAGCTGGCTCCTGTCACACTGAAGGAACCCGAGATGTCTCACCACTGCTTCTGCTGCTCAGATGAGGGGAGAAGTTTGGGCCACGGGAGCGGCCCATCTGGCAAATGCCAGAACTGCCAGATGGCCAGTCAGGTCCTGCCTCAAAACATGACTAGAGAATTGAGCCAAATTATTTGTGCCGCATGCAGAAACTTGTAATTTGCACCATTTTCACTAACCCAATCTCTCCTACTTGAGGTCTTGCAGCCTCTAACCTCCATCCTCTGCAGTGAAGTCTTAGGAAAATTGTCCTTGTTGTATATGGCAACCAATCACAGTGCAGCTTTCATTTTGTGAGAGAAGTTGATGATGTGCAAGCTGATCGCTGGTTGCTATGGCCAGCAAGGCCAGTGATAAGGCCCAGTGGTCGGTAGGAACTTAAAGGGGTTATCCTTCTACCTTATTATTGCTCTTCATTATCTTTATCCCACACCCTATAGAGCAGCACACGATTACACAGCTCCAATACTCAGATCTGCACTGCAAAGTCCTAACTCTGCTCTGTAGCAACCGGGAGTTTTTCACTAGTTATTTCTGTCATGTGACTGTGATCTCTGAAAGGTTATTTATTGCGGAGGAGCAGTCTATAAAGCTGAATCATTATAACAAGCATGTGATAAGCTAGTCCAGTTATAATAGCGTGCACAGTTATACCCTCTAAACAACTCCCCAAATGGCAAACAAGGGGGCAAAAAGAAAATCACTTCAAGAGTCTGTAATGTCACATGGGGTATCACATGACTCCTCTCAGCCAGTCAGTAGCTCTAAAAAGGATCATGTGATGCAGCTTCTGACTCCGGTTTCTGTAGAATTTTGGAATCTAATTCACATGAGCCAAATTGTCCAGCAAGGACATAAAGTACAGCGGCCCGAGAGGCTGCCTGCGTGGTTTAGATGCTGCTTCTAGCTTTGTGTGAATAGCCCCATCTTGAAAATAATCTCTTTTAATGAAGCAGTACATAGTCATTATTAGGTGACCGCTTATAATGCATGCCACCAACCGTTCACTGGAAATTAAGTATTGTACATACACTAGAAAAGCATTGGGCCTCATGGCTTAATAATTGAAAAAGGTTTCCTCTTTCAGTCCCGTAGCCCCACTGGTGTATAACATCCAGCCCCTCGCCCCCGATGTAAAACTTCCAGCTCTTTGCCTACTGGTGTATAAAATTCAGCCCCATTGACCCCGGTGTATAACATCCAGCCCCCAATGTAAAACATCTGTCCCCTCAGTGCCTGGGGTATAACATCCGGCTCCCCACCTCCAGTCAATAATATGCGGCTTCTCGCCCCCATGTGGATAACTTCCATCCCCTTGACTCCTGTCATATAACATTTGGCCCCCCAGTGTAT
Organism: Dendrobates tinctorius; assembly: GCF_039654945.1. Lineage (NCBI taxonomy): Eukaryota > Metazoa > Chordata > Amphibia > Anura > Dendrobatidae > Dendrobates > Dendrobates tinctorius. Next base: position 9,103,521 of record NW_027361924.1, read on the forward strand.
AACTTAAGGTCAACTAATGCTGAGCTTCAAAAACATCACTTTTTTATTATGTATAACTTAAGGTTTCTCATCCCCAGGGTATAACATATGGCCCTTTGCTCCTCTGATGTACATTTGGCCCCTGCCCTCCGGTGTATAACATCCAGCCCCCTGCCATGCCATCTGCCACGTGTGACAAATCTCATTGATACCAGCATGGTCCAGTAGTAGGAGCCACCAGAGTAACAAGTCTGTTCATGACATTTCTCCCTCCTAAATCTTCTTCCATCACCTGTGAGTGATATTACTAAGAAGTGGAAGGAACCTCAGCAACTCAGTCACAAAGTGGAGACCCCGTAACAATACAGAGCGGGGGTTCAAGTGCTGAGGAGCAGAGGTCAGAAAGTCACCAATGCCATGCTGACCCCATAATCCAGACCACCTCTGGTATTAACATCAGCACAAACACTGCGCCCCCACCAGGAGCTTCATTGCTGAGCAGCTGCATTTTTGCTGTACATCACCAAGCACAATGCCAAGCATCAGATCTGGTGTGGTGTAATCTGGATGAGTGAATGCTTCTGAACATTGAAATATCAGAGACCAAAAGAAGAGGCATGGCAGCGGTTTTACAGGTCCTGCCGATAGGACATGACTGCCATACGGATCCTTCATTTGTGATTTTCGACCTATAGCATTGTTTGACATTTGGACAGGGCCACTCTACTCCTACCATATGCACCTTAGGAACAATCCAGTAAGAAGAAATAAGTGATAAAGTAGGAGGCCTTCCTCACGTGTACTTCCCACCGCACTGTCATGAGTGCGACCTTATATTGAATGGTGTCAATAAGACCTTTGGCAAGTCTGCATTACACAGTACCGACATAGCCAAAAACAATTAGAGACTCCCCCTAAACTGTTACAGGTGCTTCTCACAAAATTAGAAAATCATCAAAAAGTTAATTTATTGGCTATAACTTATAAGCCATAATCATCAACATTACCAGAAATAAACCCGTGACATAGATCACTCTGTGTGTAATGTCTCTATAGAATACAGGAGAGGCACTTTTTGTATTGAAGAACTGAAATAAATTTTCTGATGATATTCTAATTTTGTGAGAAGCAGCTGTACATCGCAGCCTCCATCACACATTCTGTCCTTTTGGAGGGGAAGAACAGTGCCGCCTGTAGTACCATTTTTCCAGTCAACCTAACAAACACCAAGATGGAGACTCTTGGGACCATCTTGATTGTGGTGAGATGGATCCGACGCTCCAATGTGGTTCCCCTTTTTTTCTACTTTCATGAACAGAGCCTGACCACACACACACCAGGATGGAACCCAATGACTCCCATTTTAACTTAATGGAGTATATCGGGTGCTGTTGATGTGTCACAGAGCCGGCACTGTGCTGGGGTTATGTGTCAGAGCCAAGTAACAGTTATCACAACTAGTAAAACTTTACGTCGAAGACCCAGGAGGGATGCAGTCATCTTTCCCTACGTCACATTGGTATTTAGCCTGAGGCAGTCACAGAGATACACACAGTATAAATCCTACTAATCCTATTGTGCAGGCAGTCAACGGAGTCACAGGGCAGATTAGTGCCAGGTGGGAGGGTGTGACCGGGCACAGCGAAGCCCAGCTGTCTCCAAAGGAAGAGTGGATGTGAGGGCGTCCCGAAGGCAGCCTGGAGAACATCTGGTCACTGCTGTTTTGCTGCCTGGCAAGAAACAGACCGGCACTGACAGGTTCTTCCACAATAGGGAGTCAGTCAACTGCTCAGGAGTTAGTGAGGGGCCGGGGACCACCAACAGATTATCAGGGAGGAGAGGAGCTTTGTGTGCAGGTGAGGCCAGGAAGGGAGAGAAGCATTTGCACCTGGTGAGTACGAACGCCCAACAGCATCAAGGTTTCAGACCAGCACTTGGACTTGCACTTTTTTCTTCGAGTTTGTAGAGCTGCCCTTTTTTTACCTATTTTTAAGTAGATTATCACGCCAGTTCCTGCAGACTTGCACCCATGCATTTATCCTCATATATATGTGTATAGTTTTATATATATATACTCACACGTGTACGCCAACACCAAATATATGAAATTTGAGCTGCATTTCACTGTTAGAGAGAATATAATTTCCATTTCTAATTTCCATTCATAAGAGCCCATGACGTGCCACCTGTCTGCTGGAATAACATAATACTAACGTCTTTACATTCAGATAGCCCCCGGAATAAAGTCTAACAAGAAAATGAACCCCTTCCCGACAGCGCCAGTTTCCATTTCCGCAATTTCGTTATTTCCTTCCCTCTTTTAAGAGCTATATTTTTGGTTATTTTTCCATCCACATGGCATTATAGCATTATAAGAATTTGTTTTTTTGTTTTTTTTTGCAGGACAGGAAAAAAAAATTCCAACACTGGTAAAATTACTAAAAAAAAATGCAATTCCGCAATTGTTTCTTTTTTTTTGTTCTGTTTTTAAGAAGTTCATTGTGGAGTAATAGTGATATAGCAATATTAGTCTCCGGGTTAGTATGATTACAAATATATCAAAGTTGTATAGTATTTTTTTATTATTTAAGTGGAAAAAAGAATTTAGAAATTCATTTAAAAAAAAATAAAAAATTGGCTTGTGTCACCATGTTTTGAGATTCGCATCGCTTTAATTTTTCATTCGATGGATCTATGTGAGAGCTTGTTTTCTGCGGGGCAGTCTAATGTCTATATTGGCATAATTTGGGCATATATATGACGTTTCATCACTTGTTGCATTTTTTTTTAGATGTTGCGCGACTGAAAAATCTCATTTCTGGAGTTTTATTTTTTTTTTCTCAATACTCTATTGCCATTCAGATTATTTATATTTTATATGTTGATAGAGCAAATTTTTACCGCCGTAAAGATACCAAATATGTATATTCTTTTTTTTGTTATTTCTTTATTTTTGATAGAAGAAAGTAGGGGATTTTTATATACATTTTAATATTTTAAAAAACTTATCTTTTCACTTTTTTTAATCCCTTGAGGGTTTTTGAACTAACAATTATCTAATCAGTTGCACTATATAAAGCAATATTGCATTTCATTATATAGAAAAAAATCATGTCCTCCAATGGACGCCAGCCAAAGGCTGATTTTCATCGGAGCACCGTAATTTCAGGCGCATGAGTCTTCAGCAGACAGCTGGCTGACATTGCAACCCAACGCATCCGGCAGAGGGTAGGGGCAATAGGGACAGAATTACAAAAGTAGCATAAATTACAGCAGAAATGTGTTCAGTCCCCTTCTGGAGTGCATTTCTTGCAGTGGTGCACAAAACCTGAAAGATGCGCCAACTACATTGAGGCCATGCATGCCCACCAATGAATGTGGCGCATCTTCAGTGCACTAATGCAGAACACCAGTCTTCATGAATCAGAGCCTCTGAGTGTCAGGCTATGTGCACACGTTGTGGATTCTGCTGCGGATCCGCAGCGGATTTGGCCCTGCGGATTAGCAGCAGTTTCTGCTGTGTTGTACAGTACCTTTATAGTCTATGGAAATTGAAAACCGCAGTGCACATGCTGTGGATTTTTCCGCGCGGATTAGGTGCGGTTTTAAATCCGCAGCATGTCAATTCTTTGTGCGGAATCCGCTGCGGTTTGACACTTGCTCCATCACCAGGTGTCAAAATGCATGGGAAAACCGCAGGCTAATCTGACTAAATCCACAGGTAAAATGCAGGTCATTTGACCTGCAGATTTAGCCAAATGCGCACAGAAAAATCCACAGCAGAATCCGCAATGTGAGCACTCGCCCTCTCGGCCTAAGGACCTGCAGGACCTATGTGGCACCCCTGAGGCTTCAGTCGCCACAGAGGTACTGCACCTTCTCCTAAGGTGTGACACCCCACCATCCAGGTAGGCTGGGAACTCCCTTTCGCATTCCAACACCTGCACCCCACACACAGGATAGTTCAGCAGAGACCCATCCATGCTTTATGCTGGAAAGGTCATAGGATGCCTTTTGTGGTCCCTGGCTTCGTAACACTGGAGGTGCTGGGGAGGCGGGTGGAGTTAGCTATAAAAGAGAGGGAAGGTGTAGGATTTCAAGTCAGTCTGACAAAAGATCAGTGGAGTAGGAAGTCACTCAGACAGGAGTGAGGATCCCTGGAAGAGGGATGGAGGAAGGAGTGCTGCAGCTGCCTCAGTGACCTGAGCCAGCTGGCATGGGAAAGGAACAGAAGGAAGGAGACGTAGACTGGAGACTACAGATTCCATAAGAGAGATAGAACAGATCGGAACGAAGGAGAATAGAAGGACGGTGGGAAGCAGGTTGAGAAAGAGAGAAAACCCTTCCAGTCCAGAGCGCATAGGCCGGGGCCCGGTCCCCGAGGTTGATTGGATTATTATGTCCAGCAGCAGACACCGGAGGAGTAGTGAGCCACTAACGCCTTACTCCCCTCATAGACTTGGGACACAACAGCAACTGGATAGTGAGCCGGGACACAGACAGGAGTCCCCGAAGCAGGCTACAGCTGTCTGTCATACAAGCAGAGACTAGGAACACCTAGAGAGAGGCATTCCAGGGTAACTAAGTACTGGAGTACTTCGCACCTAAAGGTGCATTGGAGGAGTCGTTCAGTAAGGTACATATTGGCGGAGTGTGGAGGGGAGAATCCTATCCTGCCTGGAGGTTGGCTGGGGCCCTGGCCTGAAGAACACAGTGCAGAGGCAGGCAGTTGTGTGAACTGCAAACAGTGAGTAAAGCTTTGGAACCGCATACTCTGGTGTCCTCCAGTTATTCCAGCACTGCTACATCTGGGTAACAACATCTGTACCATTCTGTGCCTCTCCTCGTCCATTGCACCTACACTGCCCTGGGACTACAGCTCCACCTGTGGGGAGCTACACCATCTTTGCTGCACCACACCATCAGTCACAGTGTATCTGCACGCAGCGTTGGCTCAACATCTCACTTGCCAAACACCACGGGTGGCGTCACAAACTATCCAAATAAACTATTACACAATTAACATCACCGCCATTGATATTGGGCACCCATGGCCACGGACCGGGTCACCGCTGCTGTGACACACATTCCCCCAGACACTGGCCCGGTACCGAGTATCCCACTGCCCTGGGTGTGAGGGGCGACCCACCTACACACTTCAGATCAGTATTTGGTGCATTCAGAGGCTTGGAGCCAGGAGTGGAAAGTTTGGATTAGGGTATGTGCACACGGTGCGGATTACCCTGCGGATTTTTCGGCGTGGATTTGGCTAAATCCACAGGTAAATCCGCAGGTAAAATGACCCACGTTTTACCTGTGGATTTAGTGCAGATTTTTTGTGGGTTTCCCCTGCGTTTTGACACCTGCGGATTCCTATAATGTAGCAGGTATCAAAACGCTGCGGATCCACAGAAAGAATTGACATGCTGCCGATTTAAATCCGCAGAAAATCCATGCGGAAAAATCTGCAGCATTTGCACAGTGTTTATCAGTTTTCATAGACTTTAACAGTACTGTACAATGCAACAGAATCTGCTGCAGATACGCAGGGCCAAATCCACTGCGGATCTGCCGCAGAATCCGCAACGTGTGCACACACCCTTAAACTTGGGTTATTGACAAATCACGTGGTAGATTGGCATTGGTCCAAGTATATTTTGCCATGGCTGGCAAAACCTATGTTCTCGGGACCATCTTTGCTATGTACACTTGATAAAGATGTAGCAACCTTTTTATAATGTTTATTAAAAAAATGGTTTTCACCAAGAAAAAATAGTTATTTTGTGTTTGCTGCTTAAATTCTCTTTGTCTTTACAGTGATGGATGCTGGTTAATTGTAAAAATTTAAATGTAAACCTGGGAGGTGAAGATGTGAGACAGTGAAGGGGGGAATTAATTGTATGGCAGTGGAGACGTGAGTCGGGGGAGGTGGGGATATGAGTTTGGGGTTGTGGTGATGTGATTCTGGGGTGGAAGGAATGTGAGCTTGGGACAGCGGGGATGTGAGCCTGAAGCAGTGTAGATGTGAGCTTGGGGAGGAGTGGATGTGAGCCTGAAGTGCTGGGGATGTGAGCTTGGGGTGGAGGGGATGTGAGCTTATAGTGGAAGAGATGTGAGCTTGGTGTGGCAGGGATGTCTTTCTGGGACAGAGGGGATGTGAACTTGGGGCAGTGAAGATGTGAGCCTGAGGCAATGTGGATCTGAGCTTGGAGAAGAGGGGGTGGGAGCGTTGGGTAGAGGGCGGTGTGGATATTAGGTTAGGATGTCAGCCTTGGGTGGCTGGTATGTAAACCTGGGGTGGCATCAGTATGAATTTGGGGCGGAGGGAATGTGAGTTTAGGGCGGAGGGGATGTGAGTTTGGGGCAGAGGGGATGTGAGTTTGGGGCAGAGGGGATGGAAGTTTGGGGCAGAAGGGATGTGAGTTTGAGGCATAGAGGATGTGAGCTTGTGGCAGAGGGGATGTGAGCTTGGGGCAGAGGAGATGTGAGCTTGGGGCAGAGGGGATGTGATCTTGGGGCAGAGAGGATGTGAGTTTGGGGAAGAGGGCATGTGAGTTTGAGGCAGAAGGGATGTGAGCTTGGGGCAGAGGGGATGTGAGTTTTGGGCAGAGGGAATGTGAGTTTGGGGCAGAGGGCATGTGAGTTTGGGGCAGAAGGGATGTGAGCTTGGGGCAGAGGGGATGTGAGTTTTGGGCAGAGGGAATGTGAGTTTGGGGAAGAGGGCATGTGAGTTTGAGGCAGAAGGGATGTGAGCTTGGGGCAGAGGGGATGTGAGTTTGGGGCAGAGGGAATGTGAGTTTGGGGCAGAGGGCATGTGAGTTTGAGGCAGAGGGGATGTGAGCTTGGGGCAGAGGGGATGTGAGTTTGGGGCAGGGGTGAAAACTTTGGTTGGAATGGATGTGGATGGTGAAAATATGAGTCTAAGTTATAGAGATTAACATAATTATAATTTTTTTTATTAGATTTTTTGTGTCTTGAATGAAGGCTGAAAACATCATGGAAAACCAGACCACTGAATATTTCCAAATGATTCCCTTTTTTTCCAAACCGATGGACACGCCATACATTTTCTTCACATTGTTAACTGTATACTTGATGGGAATATTAATGAATATAATTATCATTGCAGTGATATACACTGATCACCGGCTTCACTCCCCCATGTATCTGTTTCTCAGTAATCTGTCCCTTATTGATGTTTGTTTCCCGAGTGTCATCATTCCTAAAGTTCTCTACATGCTTTTCACTGGTATTAAAACTGTATCATTTACACAATGTTTTACCCAGTTTTATTTTTACGTCTTGTTTGGCACCACAGAAGATACTCTATTATTTGTAATGGCGTATGACCGGTATGTTGCGATCTGTAGACCTTTACATTATCATCAGGTTTTGAGTAGGAGAATGTGTTTGGGGTTCGTTGTCGCCATTTGGTCTTCAGCCTGTCTGAATTCAGTCTTAATTACAACGCAAGCCTTGAAGATAACTTTCTGCAGTGCCAACAAGATCCACCATCTATTCTGTGACTTTAAGGCTCTGTTTAAGATCTCATGTGGCGGCTTAGAGAAGTTCTTCAACCTGGTGTATTTTGAAATTTTAGTCCTTGTTATGTGTCCATTTTTGTTCAGTGTTGTCTCGTACACAAAAATCATTTCCATTATTATGAATATTAAATCAAAAGAAGGAAGAAGAAAGATCTTCTCCACGTGTTCTTCTCATGTTACCGTCCTCCTCCTCTACTATACCACAGCCTCGTCTGTGCTTTTGGCCCCAACCACAAAATACTCTAATTTATTTGAGCAAATCTGTTCGGTGCTGTACACAACTGTGACGCCCATGTTAAACCCTCTCATTTATACACTTCGCAATAAAGAAGTAAAGCTTGCCATAAATAGACTGTTAAAGGCAAAATAGAGACATATTCACACTGCATTTGTACTTTTGTCTGTTACATCGGTAAAGCTCCCAGCTTTTCCATAAAACCTATCCATATGGTCCCATTCAATGAATTGATGTATGCTATTGTGGGAAAATATTAAGCATAATTTGTAATATATTGAGCTGATTTGGGGATTTGGAGTCCAGTAGGCGGCCCTATTCGGTGATTGATAACCTATTTAAGTGAGCATGCAGATATAACACTGAGTATAACCGCCTACTGGAATCCTACTTAGAATGAGTTCAGAATTGGAGTAAATTGTTTACTAGTAATTCTTTTCCTACAAACTAATATATTAATCTGCTCTGCAATATCCACGTGGAGATTGGACTACATTTTCAATGTGACTTATTCCCTTTAAATCCTCTATGATGAATGAGGAGTAATAAATAAATTACATGATAGTGTCAGGGTGATCTCTTAAGGTGAGATCTTAGCGATTGCCCATTCCTGACCTAAGCGTGAGCCAAGTGCATGCTTAGAAGAGTCACATCAGACAAAGGAGTCAGATATATAGACTCCTCTCTCAGCGAGAGTTGGCACACAACTGTGTTATGAATGAGTCACCGAGGAGGAAAAAACGAAAAGAAAGCTAAGCCCAGAAAACCGGAGAGGTTGGTAACTAGCGGATTGCAGACCCCTGATCCTATCCACACAACTAGCAGTAGCCGTGGAGCGTGTCTACGGTGATCCTAGACACCTCATCATGGCCGGAGGACTAAATAAGCCTAAAGAAAGAAAGGGAAAATCTAAACTGCCCCAGAGCAGACCCCAAAGCAATAGACAGCCCCCAACATGTATTGTCAGTGAAACAAGATGAAAACACAGGCACAGGTAGAAAGATAGGCTGAGCAAACGATGGGGCCCTCGCTAACTAGAAAGGACAGGAAAGAAAAGCTGCTGTCTGCAATCACGCAAAAATCCCTGCCAAAAAGAATGTCCAACACGTCTGATAGAAAAAGGCCCTGAAGTCGCTAGACTTCAAATCACTATATCAGCACTCAGGTATATTCTGAAGACAGAGCAAAAGAGATCAACTGATCAGAGACAAAATGGGGATTCAGCCCAGTCCCAGCCAGGGGTGGCTGAACACAAAAACTAAGTAAACCAGACAAAAACTCATATGAACAATAGCAGAGAAAACTTAGCTTTAGGAAGGCAGGAACCAAACTGGAAACCAGGAGCCAGAGTCAAGAAAAATCACCAGCAAGAAACTAGGGAGTCGGCTGCCTTAAATCCAATCAGAAACTCGTGATGTCCAATCACAGTCCTCTTCCTCAGGTGGCCGGTCTCTGCCATTTAGATCAGCTTCATTACCTCCCTTCACCAACAGAGAGAGTCCAGATAGAGAACTCACTACTCCTCTGTCAGCACAGCCAGCTCCATTACCCTCACCAGAAGCCAGAGGCAAACCCGAAAATGAGCTCACAACACAACTGAACTTTAATCTTAAAATAAAGAATCTTGCAACAGACAGGAAAAGGGCATCACAGAATCTTCTGAACAGCCAGTGTCAGTCTATGATAGGTCGATGCCAACTCCTCTCCATACATGGTCTTCATGTTCACATTCCAAAGATTCCTTCCAGGGTGATGTTCCAAGATGTGGAGCCATTTTGTTACATCATATCTGAACTGACTTATATAAGGTTTAATAATTGACTGCATTAGCCATTCTCTCCTTCACAATATCCAAGAAGTATCATTTCTCCTTGCGGAGCCAAACCTGATCTCCCACTTTGCACTGATGAGGGGCAGTACCCCGAAACACAGTGTCTGCAAATGGAGATTCTGGTTTGGCTTTTATCCTAAGTCATGTAACTAGGCTCGTTAAAGGGTCAACATTGACTTTTAGGATTGCTACCTCCAATAGGTGGCACTAGAGTTCTAGTCCTCTTCCTCTCTGAAGAGACAATTTGCATAATTAGCATATTTCCCAGAGGAGCATTGCGGCTTTAAGTCTCCTCACCTCGACATGCTTAGCATGTTATTCTCCGCAAGGAGAAATGATACTTCTTGGATATCGGTCAGACGCCTCTCTCACAGCCAAATCAGATCTCCCACTTTGCACTGATGAGGGGCAGTACCCCGAAACACAGTGTCTGCAAATGGAGATTCTGGTTTGGCTTTTATCCTAAGTCATGTAACTAGGCTCATTAAAGGGTCAACATTGACTTTTAGGATTGCTACTTCCAATAGGTGGCACTAAAGTTCTAGTCCTCTTCCTCTCTGAAGAGACAATTTGCATAATTAGCTCCTTCACAATAGAATGCACATAATATTGGAGTTTGGACAAGTAATTTTAAATAAAAAACAACTTATATTGTTAGTAAACATATTCTGTTTTATGAATGTTATGTGTCTTTATTATTGCGTTCAAAAAAGGGAGCATGATTAATTATATGAAGTTACCACCTAGCCTTCATTTTCTCATAGCTTTTTGCCCTTATCATTATTTTAGAAAGAGTTTGGCTGCAAATAACTCTACACAAGAAATGCAATTTGTAGAATGTTACTGGAGTATAACACTTTATTGGCTGCAGGACTCTGAAGACAGTTCTCGTTGACGTGCTCACATCCTCCTTCCCATGCTCTTGCTCTTTAAACCCATGCTCAGTTCCATCTGTACATTTTTAAGACATGCCCTTCAACATATATAAGTTTTATGCATATATCGAGGGTGCCTATAGTGTGTATTCTGCCACAGACATGACAAGAACTCGTATAGTAACTTTGGAAGAGAAGCATGGACCAGAGGTTACCAATCTGGTGTGATGGGAGATGAAGGTGTGCTGGTCCATGCAAAAGAAAACAAGGAGTATCTTGCTCAAATATGTGATTTCTCTGACCAGTTATGTCTGAAAATTGCGGACGTGACTGAATTTTGTGCCAAAATTCATTTGCTTGAACATTTTGCAGGCGTTGCCTGCCATTAAAACGAGCATTGCCTCAACCCAGACAAAATTAGCGCATGCGGCAAATTTTTGTCTTTCTTCTGCACTTGTATATAGAAAAATAAGTGACCACTGCTATTCATGGGCAGGCCATTGGGCACAAGTACAGCACGCTGATTAAAAAAAAGTCCCTGAGCCAAAGATCAGGGACACAACTTTATATGCCAGGTAGAGAACTCTACGGATGCATATTGCAAATTTCAGAGCTATCCCTTATAACAAAAGGCTACAACACGTGGATGCAATATGGAGAGTCGTATGACACATGGGAAGGTTTTAATCCTGGACAAGTTATGACAGTTCCAATGGGTGCAGATTGTCGTGGTGGGATGGCTTTCATGCTTTTTTTTTTATCAAAATAGTGCTGACTAAGCACCCTATGCTATTTACATGTACCATCATTATTCAGTTATTTGTTGTAGAGTGTATGCTCATTTTGTTTTGTGGAAGGTTTTTTTGGCTTCAATATACAGCGGCAGCATTCAGTTGATGACAGGATAGCTATTAAAGGTCCCCATATCTTCCTTACACCCAAGGCACTTGTCCATTTTACTTCCTGCCTAATAAAAAATAATATCTTGGGTCGGACCTTTGGTCATTAGACATGAGCAAATTTATTCAAGTGAAATCAAATTCTCTTTGAATATTACGAAATTGTATAGTCTCCAGAATACAAATTGCTTGTAATTCACTCCATGGAAATACAGTAAAATGGCGAGTAGGTTAATAGTTATTATCCCAAATCCTTCGTCTCCCCAGACCTCAGAGCATAAAAGGGAACATTAAATTCACAGACAATAGCTTTGAAGCTAATCGAATATCATGGTGAAATCTACGCCATATGCCAAATTTGAATTTCTGCAGATTAGACCTTGTCTGAGATTTTTTTCAGAATTTATCCAATTTTATTATATGCTAAGTAAGTTGTGAAAAATTTCACCAATTGGTGAATAAACAAAAAAATAAATCTCTCGACATACAAGTAATGAACGGATCTGCTGAAATTCGAGCTTGACACTTCACTCAAACTTTATCTGAAAATTTGATTTCATTGCATTGAATTTCTTTGAATGTGCTTTATTGTGCTCAACATTCACCTGACCCACTCGTGCTTCTTAACATCCAGTGGTATCTTTTCTTCTCCTTCATGGCACATAATATGTTCTTCCTTCATATTAACTCTGCACTGGGATTTCCAGCCTTGACTATTCCTCTGATATCACGACACATGTCTTTATGACTTGCATCACTTGATGTCCTGACTTGGCTCTAGATGACAATTGTCATGTTGTCAGAGGTCTACTCATGGGTAGAAGCACAGAGAGAATATGGGGAAAGAAGACGTTGCGTTACATGGAACAGTAAAGAACTGGGCAGACAGAGCCAGAGGATCGGAAATGGAGCTGTGCAGGCAGGACCTGTAGGCAACAACGACCTCTTTCCCAGATCTCAGCACATTGGTGGACATCTGGCTGCCATTTTGCTGGATACATCTGACACAAATCACAACACAATTTGGAAACGAGAGAATGAAAATTTTTGTAAAATTCTACAGAAATTTAACTGATTCGCTCCTCTCTACTTCCTACATTTATAGTGTAATATGTCGGCTCATAGTTATAATACTTTTGATATTTAGAAAAATTGTATATTCTGGTTATTAGAAGGTTTCTATCCAAATAGACAAAATAATTTTCAATGTACAAAATAAACTCCCATTAAATAAGTTGAAAAAAATAATCTTTATTTATTTGTCCTAATTATTAAGTGTCTATAGACAAAATCCCAACTCGCTGATATCTGTCCTCTCAGGAGAGGACACACAGTATATGTCCTATATTCCAAACTAAGCTTTTGATTCATACATTGCATCTATTACTGCTCAGAGATAAGACGTGCTGTTCATGATTAAAGATATTGGTAAGGTACTGGTAGAGGAGACATCATCGCTGGGCTTAGAATTGTCTAGATGCTGGAATTCTGCCATGAAAGAAAATATGAAAAAATAATGAAGTTTAAAATTAGAAAAAAAATAGATTTGACGTCGGGCACTCAGACCATCCTCATGGAGTCGGTTTCTAACCATTTGTGCAGGCACATGCACATTTGTGGCCTGCTGGAGGTCATTTTGCAGGGCTCTGGCAGTGCGCCTCCTGTTTTTTCTTGCACAAAGGCTGAGGTAGCGGTCCTGCTGCAGGGTTGTTGCCCTACTACGGTCCCCTCCACGTCTCCTGGTGTACTGGCCTGTCTCTTGGTAGCGCCTCCAGCCTCTGGACACTACACTGACAGACACAACAAACTTTCCTGCCACAGCTCGCATTGATGTGCCATCCTGGATGAGCTGCACTACCTGAGCCACTTGTGTGAATTGTAGATTCCATCTCATGCTACCACAAGTGTGAAAGCACAACCAACATTCAAAAGTGACCAAAACATCAGCCAGAAAGCATTGGTATTGAGATGTGGTCTGTGGTCCCCACCTGCAGTACCACTCTTTTACTGAGGGTGTCTTGATAATTGCCAATAATTTCCATCTGTTATCTATTCCATTTGCAGAACAGCATGTGAAATTGATTGTCAATCAGTGTTGCTTCCTAAGTGGACGGTTTGATTTCACAGAAGTTTGATTTACTTGGAGTTAGATTCTGTTGTTTAAGTGTTCCCTTTATTTTTTGAGCAGTGTATATTAAAAGTATTGATTACAAATTAATAATAAAATATGATATGCAAGAATTTTTTGTCTTTTTTTCTCTTACAGTCAGAGGAAAAAGTGGAGGTAGATGACTAAGAAGCGTAACACATCTAGTTAACAGGAACTTGACTTTCAACAAAGTGTACAAAAATCAATAATAGATGCAATTATAAGAAGCTTTGTAATATATCTTATCAAATAATTCTGTTTCTCCCCTACTACCTTCTTAACTCACCATACGCTATGAAAAGCTACTCAGATCTTTCTTGCTCAAGAAGACTACATAGACAGCCACCTCAGAGAGGTTACACAGATTATTATATTCTCCTCCTCCAGTTAGAAAAAAGACATAGGGAGACATTGAAAATTCATGCTGAGCTCTCTAGCAACTGTTTTACTTTACCTCTCTCTTTTGTAGAGTGTAAGCTTTTATGGTCAGCGGGGTCCTTTCTCTCCTGTAGACTATAAGCTCTTATGGTCAGCAGAGTCCTTTCTCTCCTGTAGAGTGTACGCTCTTATTGTCAGTGAGACCCTCTTTCTCCTGTAGATTGTAAGCTCTTATGCTCAGTAGGGTCCTCTATCTAGTGTAGAGTGTAAGCGCGTATGGTTAGCAGGGTCCTACCTCTCTCTCTCTCCTGTAGAGTGTAAACTCTTATGGTCACCGGGGTCCTTCCTTTCCTATAGAATATAAGTTCTTATTGTCAGCGGGGTCCTCTCTCTCTCTCTCCTGTAGAGTGTATGCTCTTATGTTTAGCTGAGTACTCTCTCTCTCTTGTAAAGTGTAAGCTCTTATGGTTAGCTGAGTAATCTCTCTCTCCTGTAGAGTGTAAGCTCTTATGGTTAGCTGAATACTTGCTCTCTCTCCTGTAGAGTGTAAGCCCTTATAGTCAGCAGGGGGGACCTAGCTCTCTTCTTTATATTGTAAGCTCTCATGCTAATCAGTGTCCTCTCTCTCCAGTAGAGTGTAAACTCTTATGGTCAGTAGGTTCCTCTCTCTCTCTCTCTCTCCTGTCAAGTGTAAGCTCTTAAGGTCAGCAGGGTCCTCACTCGCACCTGTAGAGTGTAAGCTCTTATGGTCGGCAGAGTCTTCTCTCTATACTGTAGACTGTAAGCTCTTATGGTCAGTGTGATCCCCTCTCTCCTGTAGAGTCTATGTTTTTATGGTCAGTATGGTCCTTGCTCTCTCCAGTGGTGTGTAACCTCTTATGGTCAGTGTCCTGTGCTATGATTGAGTCACCGAGGAGGAAATAACAAAACACAAGCTCAGCCCAGAAAATCAGAGAGGTTGGAAACTAGCGGATTGCAGACCCCTAATCCTATCACACCACTAGCAGTAGCCGTGGAGTGTTCCTACGGTGATCCTAGACAACTCGTCACAGCCGGAGATCTACATAAGCCTAAAGAGAGAAAAGGGAAAAACTGACTGCCCCAGAGCAGACCCCAAAGCAACAGGCAGCCCCCAACATATAATGACGGTGGAGCAAGATGAAAACACTAACACAGATAGAAAGATAGGTTGAGCAAATGATGGGGCTCAAGCTAACTAAAAAGGACAGGATAGAAAAGCTGCTGTCTGTCATCCGAGAAAACCCTGCTAAAAAAATATTACCAACACAACTGATAAGCAAAAAGGACCCTGAAGTCACTAGACTTCAAACCCTATATCAGCACTCAGAGTATTCTGGAAGCAGAGCAAAAGAGAACACTGATCAAGGAAAAAGAATCGAGCACACCCCCGGCCGGGGATGGCTGAACTCCAAAAAACAAGGTAAACAAAACCAAAACTTATAAGTTCAACAGCAGAGCAAAAACTTATCTTTGGGAAGCAGGAATCAGACTGGTCTCCAAGAATCCAGCAGAGAAATCACCAGCGACTCAGAAGGGCGTTGGCTGCCTTATATCCAGTCAGAAGTTCCCGTTACCAAGTCACCATCCACCTGATCAGGTGTTTGGTAATCAGCCTCACTACCTTCCTTCACCAGAAGAGGGAGATCCTCAGACACAAAAGATGAATGAACAGATGAGCTCACAACAGTCCTGTTTCTCTCCTGTGGAGTGTATACTCTTATGGTCTGCAGAGTCCCCTCTCTCTCCTGTTGAGTATAATCTCTTATGATCAGTGTGGTCCTCTCTTCTTCTAGTATGTACACTCTTATAATCAACAGGTTTCTCTCTCTCTTTCACCTTTTCCCATATGTACAGTGGGGAAAAAAAGTATTTAGTCAGTCAGCAATAGTGCAAGTTCCACCACTTAAAAAGATGAGAGGCGTCTGTAATTTACATCATAGGTAGACCTCAACTATGGGAGACAAACTGAGAAAAAAAAATCCAGAAAATCACATTGTCTGTTTTTTTTTCATTTTATTTGCATATTATGGTGGAAAATAAGTATTTGGTCAGAAACAAAATTTCATCTCAATACTTTGTGATATATCCTTTGTTGGCAATGACAGAGGTCAAACGTTTTCTGTAAGTCTTCACAAGGTTGCCACACACTGTTGTTGGTATGTTGGCCCATTCCTCCATGCAGATCTCCTCTAGAGCAGTGATGTTTTTGGCTTTTCGCTTGGCAACACGGACTTTCAACTCCCTCCAAAGGTTTTCTATAGGGTTGAGATCTGGAGACTGGCTAGGCCACTCCAGGACCTTGAAATGCTTCTTACGAAGCCACTCCTTCGTTGCCCTGGCGGTGTGCTTTGGATCATTGTCATGTTGAAAGACCCAGCCACGTTTCATCTTCAATGCCCTTGCTGATGGAAGGAGGTTTGCACTCAAAATCTCACGATACATGGCCCCATTCATTCTTTCATGTACCCGGATCAGTCGTCCTGGCCCTTTTGCAGAGAAACAGCCCCAAAGCATGATGTTTCCACCACCATGCTTTACAGTAGGTATGGTGTTTGATGGATGCAACTCGGTATTCTTTTTCCTCCAAACACGAAAAGTTGTGTTTCTACCAAACAGTTCCAGTTTGGTTTCATCAGACCATAGGACATTCTCCCAAAACTCCTCTGGATCATCCAAATGCTCTCTAGCAAACTTCAGACGGGCCCGGACATGTACAGGCTTAAGCAGTGGGATACGTCTGGCACTGCAGGATCTGAGTCCATGGTGGCGTAGTGTGTTGCTTATGGTAGGCCTTGTTACATTGGTCCCAGCTCTCTACAGTTCATTCACTAGGTCCCCCCGCGTGGTTCTGGGATTTTTGCTCACCGTTCTTGTGATCATTCTGACCCCACGGGGTGGGATTTTGCGTGGAGCACCAGATCGAGGGAGATTATCAGTGGTCTTGTATGTCTTCCATTTTCTAATTATTGCTCCCACAGTTGATTTCTTCACTCCAAGCTGGTTGGCTATTGCAGATTCAGTCTTCCCAGCCTGGTGCAGGGCTACAATTTTGTTTCTGGTGTCCTTTGACAGCTCTTTGGTCTTCACCATAGTGGAGTTTGGAGTCAGACTGTTTGAGAGTGTGCACAGGTGTCTTTTTATACTGATAACAAGTTTAAACAGGTGCCATTACTACAGGTAATGAGTGGAGGAAAGAGGAGACTCTTAAAGAAGAAGTTACAGGTCTGTGAGAGCCAGAAATCTTGATTGCTTGTTTCTGACCAAATACTTATTTTCCACCATAATATGCAAATAAAATGAAAAAAAAACAGACAATGTGATTTTCTGGATTTTTTTTTCTCAGTTTGTCTCCCATAGTTGAGGTCTACCTATGATGTAAATTACAGACGCCTCTCATCTTTTTAAGTGGTGGAACTTGCACTATTGCTGACTGACTAAATACTTTTTTTCCCCACTGTATTTTCTGAGTAATTACAAGCTTTCAAGTGTTGAAATTAGCGCAAATTTAATCACCATAAATGAAATTTTTTGTGAAATTCGAATCTCAAAAGAACCGCTCATTTTTAGCAACTTTTTTCTCTCCACCTCAAGCTTTGGACAGTAGTACAGTATAGAAAAAATGACAGTGGGGAGACACGAGGGGTCAGCGGGTGCCCTGGTCCTCTAGCCGAAACTGCATGGACCAGGGATCATTCCACCGCACGCTCATTCTCCTCTTACGATGGTCACACAGAGTGAGGGTAGAACAGTGTAGCAATACTTTATTGAACCACGAAACAGGCAAATGACACGTAGAAGAGTCCCAGCAAAATAAGCCAAGATGGTGCAAAATTACAGTCTCAACCTTCCACTGACTCACCAGTATAAGAGCAATTAGGACTTCAGAGCTTCCACGGCCGACTATCACACCTGTGGCATGCACAGAGAAAAGGTAACAACAAACTTAAGAAGATAACAATTCACTGAGGTACAAGGACAGTTGACCAGTGGGTCACAACCTGGCTTCTCCGAACATCTCCAGCCAAGTGACCGGTGTGTTCCATTTTTGGCATTCACAAACGTATCCATGGGGCTCAGGTGACCTGCGGGTCAAATTTATTCATGGTTCAGTGATGATCAATGGAGCATATCTGTATTCTTCCAGCCGAGGCAGTGGTCTCCTTACATCCTGTAAAATGTCAAAACTGTGTTCCTCGTGATGGAGCCAAGATGTCTAGGCTGCTGGCTTTTAAAGAGTCTCTGGTTCTTTTGATCTCTGGATTTCTTAGCTGTCTGGATGACTGGATGTATATATATATATATATATATATATATATATATATATATGAACAACGACAAAGCAAAGTCCAGCAATAACGTGAGCAATCCAGGATGCTGTTAAAAAATTTTTTCTTTTTATTCATAAATCCATTAAAATGCAATGGTCCAAG
The DNA here is from genome assembly GCF_039654945.1 of Dendrobates tinctorius. Taxonomy (NCBI): domain Eukaryota; kingdom Metazoa; phylum Chordata; class Amphibia; order Anura; family Dendrobatidae; genus Dendrobates; species Dendrobates tinctorius. The sequence goes on from NW_027361924.1 coordinate 9,121,862, forward strand.
CAGTTCAAAACAGCAATAACGCAGGAAAGTCGTGCAGATAGGACTACGCGTTTCAGCGGTAGAACCCGCCTTCTTCACGGTCCAGAATCTAATCTGCTTTCCAAACATGGAACCTTATATACATCCCACTCCCATCAGGGTAATTATAAACATATGTGAGAGACTTAAAAACATGTGCTATAAAAGCAGATCAAACATATAAACTATCCACATATTGATCAGTATACAACATGCATAAAGATTATAAGGAAAGAATTCAACATATTGGAGAAAAGTACATTAAGAATGTCCAATAACCTGACCATAAGATTTAAGGCCCTGTGCACACAGTGCAGACTCCGTGCAGTTCCGCAGCAGATTTGGCCCTGCAGAACCGCAGCAGAACTGCACGTGATGTACAGTACCATTTAAGGCTATGTAAAACAAAAAAGGCTGTGCACATGCTGCAGATTTTTCTGCGCAGATCTGGCGCAGAATAAAAGAAGCCGCATATCTCTTCTCCTGTGTGGCTCTGCTGCAGCTCTCCACCTGCTCCATTATAGAAATCTGCAGGCGGAAACTGCAGGGGAAATCCGCACAAAAACTGCACCAAATCTGCGACAAATCTGCAGGCAAAACGCAGATCATCTTACCTAAAGATTTAGCAAAAATCTACGCAGAAAATTCCACAGCAGAATCGGCACCGTGTGCACATAGCCCCAGTGGTACAAAAACATAGAATAACATTAACCAGCATTATATAATACAAATATATCAATAGTGCATAATGATATCCAGGCGGTTATTAAAGCCCTGTGGCATGCGAGTCCCCAACTCAAATATCCACCTACTTTCTCTTGCAAGCACTTTTTTATGAAAATCTCCCCCTCTCAATGGTTTTTTTACATGCTCTATGCCCATAAAGGAGAAACCGCCTAAATCCCCATTATGTTTTTTTGAAAAATGTCGGGATACTACTGATGCACCAACCATAGGCAAATTACTAGCTCTGATAGGTGTTTGCGGATTCTAGTTTTAAGGGGGTTCATCGTGCAACCTACATATTGCATACGGCATATGTTGCAATTAATTAGATACACTACATTCTCCGTATTACAGTTTATAAAAGAACAAACATTAAACTGTTTTTTATTGGAGATAGATGTAAATATTTTAGATTTATTTGCAAAACCGCAGCACTTACAGATATTGGCACCGCATTTAAAAAATCCTGTCGTTTTTAACCAATTGCTAGGGGAAATTTTATCCGGATCTTTGAACATGCTGGGTGATAATAATGTAGCTAGAGTCAGGGCTCTTCTTGCCACAAAGGCAATATCATTATTTTCCACAATATTTTTCAAAATATCATTCTGAGATAACAAGGGAAGATATTTTTTGATGATTTTAACAATAGAATTAAACTGAGGACTAATTGGTACTGAAAACCACCCTAGATTTTTTAGAGTCAAACTGTCTTTTTTTCTCAGTAGATTCCAACAGCTTAACCCTATACATGTCTGCTACCATTTTCCAGGCTCTGTCCAAGGACCAATCTAGGGTGGTTTTCAGTACCAACTAGATGTGTATTTCCTGAAGGAAGTACAGATAGTGGTTTGAAATGCTGCCCAGGCTGCCCCTTTAAGAGAGACTTGCCTGCTGCACCTGCAAGACTTTCAACTCAGGATCCGTTTTAACTGTGGGTGCCTCTCAGGGGCCACTTTGGCCTCAGGGTCTGATTTTGTGGGTGGGGCCCTCAGGGCCCAATTTTGTGGGTGGGGCACCTCAGGGTCTGATTTGGTTGCCGGGTCCCCTCAGGGGCTGATTTGGTGGGTGGGGCCCCTAAGGGTCCGATTTTGTGGCCGGGGCCCCTCAGGGTCTGATTTGGTGGTTGGGGCCCCTCAGGGTCCAATCTTGTGGCCGGGGCCCCTCAGGGTCCGATTTTGTGGGTGGGGCCCCTCAGGGTCCGATTTTGTGGCTGGGGCCCCTAAGGGTCCGATTTGGTGGGTGGGGCCCCTAAGGGTCCAATTTAGTGAGCGGGGCCCCTCAGGGTCCGATTTGGTGAGCGAGGCCCCTCAGGGTCTGATTTGGTGGGCGGGATCTATCAGAGTCCGATTTGGTGGGCGGGGCCCCTCAGGGTCCAATTTGGTGGGCGGGGACCCTCGGGGTCCGATTTGGTGGGCGGGGACCCTCGGGGTCCGATTTGGTGGGCTGGGACCCTCGGGGTCCGATTTGGTGGGCGGGGACCCTCGGGGTCCGATTTGGTGGGTGGGGCCCCTCGGGGTCCGATTTGGTGAGCGGGGCCACTCTAGGTCTGATTTGGTAGGCGGGCCACTCTTGGTCCGATTTGGTGGGCGGGGCCCCTCAGAGTTCAATTTGGTCAGCGGGGCCCCTCAGGGTCCGATTTTGTGGTTGGGGCCTTTCAGAATCCGATTTAGTGGGCGGGGCCCCTCAGGGTCCGATTTGGTGGGCGGGGCCCCTCAGGGTCCGATTTTGTGGCCGGGTCCCCTCAGGGTCTGGATTTGTGGGTGGGGCCCCTCAGGTTCCGATTTTGTGGGTGGGGCTCCTCAGAGTCCGATTTTGTGGCTGGGTCCTCAGGGTCTGATTTTGTGGCTGGGGCCCCTCAGGGTCCGATTTTGAGGGTGGGGCCCCTCAGGGTCTAATTTGGTGGGCGGGGCCCCTCAGGGTCTGATTTTGTGGGTTGGGCCCCTCAGGGTCCGATTTTGTGACTGGGGCCCCTCAGGGTCTGATTTTGTGGTTGGGGCCCCTCAGGGTCCGATTTTGTGGCTGGGGTCTCAGGGTCCGATTTTGTGGCCGTTTCCCCTCAGGGTCTGGATTTGTGGGTGGGGCCCCTCAGGGTCTGATTTTGTGGGTGGGGCCCCTCAGGGTCCGATTTTGTGGCCGGGGCCCCTTAGGGTCTGATTTTGTGACTGAGGCCCCTCTGGGTTCGATTTTGTGGCCGGGGTCTCTCAGGGTCCGATTTTGTGGGTGGGGCCCCTCAGCGACCGATTTTGAGGGTGGGGCCCCTCAGGGTCTAATTTGGTGGGCGGGGCCCCTTAGGGTCCGATTTTGTGGGTGGGGTCCCTCATGGTCTGATTTTGTGGGTGGGGCCCCTCAGGTTCTGATTTTGTGGTTGGGGCCCCTCAGGTTCTGATTTTTTGGCTGGGGTCCCTCAGGGTCTGATTTTGTGGGTGGGGCCCCTCAGGGTCCGATTTTGTGACTGGGGCCCCTCAGGGTATGATTTTGTGGTTGGGGCCCCTCAGGGTCCGATTTTGTGGCTGGGGTCTCAGGGTCCGATTTTGTGGCCGTTTCCCCTCAGGGTCTGGATTTGTGGGTGGGGCCCCTCAGGGTCCGATTTTGTGGGTGGGGCCCCTCAGAGTCCGATTTTGTGGCTGGGGCCCCTCAGGGTCTGATTTTGTGGCTGGGGCCCCTCAGGGTCTGATTTTGAGGGTGGGGCCCCTCAGGGTCTAATTTGGTGGGCGGGGCCCCTCAGGGTCTGATTTTGTGGGTGGGGCCCCTCATGGTCCGATTTCGTGACCTGGGCCCCTTAGGGTCTGATTTTGTGACTGGGGTCTCTCAGGGTCCGATTTTGTGGGTGGGGCCCCTCAGGGTCTTATTTTGCAGCTGGGGCCCCTCAGGGTCTGGTTTTGTGGGTGGGGCCCCTCAGGGTCTGATTTTGTGGGTGGGGCCCCTCAGGGTCCGATTTTGTGACCGGGGCACCTCAGGGTCTGATTTTGTGGTTGGGGACCCTGAAGGTCCTATTTTGTGACTGGGGCCCCTCAGGGTCTGGATTTGTGGGTGGGGCCCCTCAGGTTCCGATTTTGTGGGTGGGGCTCCTCAGGGTCTGATTTTGTGGCTGGGGCCCCTCAGGGTCCGATTTTGAGGGTGGGGCCCCTCAGGGTCTAATTTGGTGGGCGGGGCCCCTCAGGGTCTGATTTTGTGGGTTGGGCCCCTCAGGGTCCGATTTTGTGACTGGGGCCCCTCAGGGTCTGATTTTGTGGTTGGGGCCCCTCAGGGTCCGATTTTGTGGCTGGGGTCTCAGGGTCCGATTTTGTGGCCGTTTCCCCTCAGGGTCTGGATTTGTGGGTGGGGCCCCTCAGGGTCTGATTTTGTGGGTGGGGCCCCTCAGGGTCCGATTTTGTGGCCGGGGCCCCTTAGGGTCTGATTTTGTGACTGAGGCCCCTCTGGGTTCGATTTTGTGGCCGGGGTCTCTCAGGGTCCGATTTTGTGGGTGGGGCCCCTCAGCGACCGATTTTGAGGGTGGGGCCCCTCAGGGTCTAATTTGGTGGGCGGGGCCCCTTAGGGTCCGATTTTGTGGGTGGGGTCCCTCATGGTCTGATTTTGTGGGTGGGGCCCCTCAGGTTCTGATTTTGTGGTTGGGGCCCCTCAGGTTCTGATTTTTTGGCTGGGGTCCCTCAGGGTCTGATTTTGTGGGTGGGGCCCCTCAGGGTCCGATTTTGTGACTGGGGCCCCTCAGGGTCTGATTTTGTGGTTGGGGCCCCTCAGGGTCCGATTTTGTGGCTGGGGTCTCAGGGTCCGATTTTGTGGCCGTTTCCCCTCAGGGTCTGGATTTGTGGGTGGGGCCCCTCAGGGTCCGATTTTGTGGGTGGGGCCCCTCAGAGTCCGATTTTGTGGCTGGGGCCCCTCAGGGTCTGATTTTGTGGCTGGGGCCCCTCAGGGTCTGATTTTGAGGGTGGGGCCCCTCAGGGTCTAATTTGGTGGGCGGGGCCCCTCAGGGTCTGATTTTGTGGGTGGGGCCCCTCATGGTCCGATTTCGTGACCTGGGCCCCTTAGGGTCTGATTTTGTGACTGGGGTCTCTCAGGGTCCGATTTTGTGGGTGGGGCCCCTCAGGGTCTTATTTTGCAGCTGGGGCCCCTCAGGGTCTGGTTTTGTGGGTGGGGCCCCTCAGGGTCTGATTTTGTGGGTGGGGCCCCTCAGGGTCTGATTTTGTGACCGGGGCACCTCAGGGTCTGATTTTGTGGTTGGGGACCCTGAAGGTCCTATTTTGTGACTGGGGCCACTCTAGGTTCGATTTTGTGGCCGGGGTCTCTCAGGGTCCGATTTTGTGGTTGGGCCCCCTCAGGGTCTGATTTTGTGGCCGGGCCCACTCAGGGTCCGATTTTGTGGGTGGGGCCCCTTAGGGTCTGCTTTTGTGGGTGGAGCCCCCTGGGTCCATTTTGGTGGGCGGGGCCACTCTGGGTCCGATTTAGTGGGTGGTGCCCCTCATGGTCCGATTTGGTGGGCGGGGCCCCTCATGGTCCGATTTGGTGGGCGGGGCCCTTCAGGGTCCGACTTGGTGGGTGGGGCACCTCTGGGTGCGATTTAGTGGGCGGGGCCCTTCAGGGTCCGATTTGGTGGGCGGGGTCAATCTGGGTCCGATTTGGTGGGCGGGGCTCCTCAGGGTCCGATTTGGTGGGCGGGGCCCCTCAGGGTCCGATTTGATGGGCGGGGCCCCTCAGGGTCCGATTTGGTGGGTGGGGCCACTCTGGGTCCGATTTGGTGGGCGGGGCTCCTCAGGGTCCGATTTGGTGGGCGGGGCCCCTCAGGGTCCGATTTGATGGGCGGGGCCCCTCAGGATTCGATTTGGTGGGCTGTGCTACTCTGGGTCTGATTTTTTGAGCGGGGCCACACTGGGTCCGATTTGGAGGCCAGGGTGGCTCAGCCTCCGATTTGGAGGCCGGGGTGGTTCAGCCTCCGATTTGGAGGCCGGGGTCACTCAGCTTTCGATTTGGCGCGCCGGCCTTTTAAGACTCATTTCGGTGCGCTGGCCCTTTAAGAATCACTGTGGCACGTCGGCCCTTTAAGAGCCAGGGTGGCTCACTGGGCTTCTAAATCCACTTTGGCGCACATTCTCTATCAGGGGCATGTGTCATGTGATGAAGCTAGATTTGCATTTGTGCTGTGGGTTTCACTTTAAGAGCTGATATTATGTGGCAGAAGCTCTGTCCTTGGGGCGTCATGTGAAGTTCGTAGGCGTTGGCATAGTAACTGGGTCTGCCTGCGCATATCAATGAGCTTAACTGCCATTTGAATCGCCTCAGGGCACGTTTTGCCATTACCCATTGAAAAGCATTGGAGACAGTGCATTCCAATGACGGGAAAAAAAAATTTCAAACGCAAATTGCGCAAAAACTACAAATCCGATCGACACGAAAAATACTTAGCACACCTCTCATGGACGCTGGCTTCGAAACAACACCTCAACGGAGTCTGTGCGTGTAGCGGTTCGGGCCGCATTAATTGCGGAAATCAACTGAATAGTAATAATAATAAGAAGAAGAATAAGTTAGCAGCGTTCGGATTACAATATAGTGGTTTTTTCAAACCACTATAATTATAGTCCTCAGTTGTGGAAATATTGTGGAAAATAATGATATTGCCTTTGTGGCAAGAAGAGCCCCGACTCTAGCTACATTATTATCACCCAGCAAGTTCAAAGATCCGGATAAAATTTCCCCTAGCAATTGGTTAAAAACGACAGGATTTTTTAAATGCGGTGCCAGTATCTGTAAGTGCTGCGGTTTTGCAAATAAATCTAAAATATTTACATCTATCTCCAATAAAAAACAGTTTAATGTTTGTTCTTTTATAAACTGTAATACGGAGAATGTAGTGTATCTAATTAATTGCAACATATGCCGTATGCAATATGTAGGTTGCACGATGAACCCCCTTAAAACTAGAATCCGCAAACACCTATCAGAGCTAGTAATTTGCCTATGGTTGGTGCATCAGTAGTATCCCGACATTTTTCAAAAAAACATAATGGGGATTTAGGCGGTTTCTCCTTTATGGGCATAGAGCATGTAAAAAAACCATTGAGAGGGGGAGATTTTCATAAAAAAGTGCTTGCAAGAGAAAGTAGGTGGATATTTGAGTTGGGGACTCGCATGCCACAGGGCTTTAATAACCGCCTGGATATCATTATGCACTATTGATATATTTGTATTATATAATGCTGGTTAATGTTATTCTATGTTTTTGTACCACTGGGGCTATGTGCACACGGTGCCGATTCTGCTGTGGAATTTTCCGCGTAGATTTTTGCTAAATCATTAGGTAAGATGATCTGCGTTTTGCCTGCAGATTTGTCGCAGATTTGGTGCAGTTTTTGTGCGGATTTCCCCTGCAGTTTCCGCCTGCAGATTTCTATAATGGAGCAGGTGGAGAGCTGCAGCAGAGCCGCACAGGAGAAGCGATTTGCTGCTTCTTTTATTCTGCGCCAGATCTGCGCAGAAAAATCTGCAGCATGTGCACAGCCTTTTTTGTTTTACATAGCCTTAAATGGTACTGTGCATCACGTGCAGTTCTGCTGCTTTTCTGCTGCGGTTCTGCAGGGCCAAATCTGCTGCGGAACTGCACGGAGTCTGCACTGTGTGCACAGGGCCTTAAATCTTATGGTCAGGTTATCGGACATTCTTAATGTACTTTTCTCCAATATGTTGAATTCTTTCCTTATAATCTTTATGCATGTTGTATACTGATCAATATGTGGATAGTTTATATGTTTGATCTGCTTTTATAGCACATGTTTTTAAGTCTCTCACATATGTTTATAATTACCCTGATGGGAGTGGGATGTATATAAGGTTCCATGTTTGGAAAGCAGATTAGATTCTGGACCGTGAAGAAGGCGGGTTCTACCGCTGAAACGCGTAGTCCTATCTGCACGACTTTCCTGCCTTATTGCTGTTTTGAACTGCTTGGACCATTGCATTTTATTGGATTTATGAATAAAAAGAAAAAAAATTTTAACTGCATCCTGGATTGCTCACGTTATTGCTGGACTTTGCTTTGTCGTTGTTCACATTTGTATGGATGGACTCCTACATCCAGATCCGGGCACAATGGAGTTAACCAGGTCAGCTGAGGTTCCAGGTGGTTCACAGGAGTGAGCTGGTCTACATTGTTGGATTTATATATATATATATATATATATATATATATATATATATATATATATATATGTGTATGGAGGTATATACCTTTTTTATAGTTAACAATTGTCCTTCAAACCAGCTGTAATACTATTGTAGGAACTCGAGGATTCTGATAGCGTGGGGCAATGAACAGACAGAAGCGGGTTACTTTAGTGCAAATAGTGTATTTTATAACAGCAGTGACACCCAAAAACAATATGCTGATAACCTGAAATGAGACAAGTCCTAAAGCTATATAGCAATTCAGTAAAGTTCCTAAAACAGGGTCCTTATAAACATGTGATCCAAGGTGAGTGTAACACTCAGGTGATGTGGCGCAGTTCACAACGTAGTGATGCAGAGAGAGTCCAATCAGGTATGTAGCAAGCACAGGGAAGTCCAGAACAAGTCTATAGATAAATCCCAGACGCAGCAAGAGCACAGGAAAGTCCAAAAGCTGATTCACAAGTTGATCCCTGGAGCGGCATGAACACAGGTGAGTCCAGAAACAGGTTCACGTTAAGGCATACAGTAGGTGACAGTTCCGACTGCTCTCATTGGGGAACAGTGAAGGGTTAAGAACCACACAGTTCAGGAACACAGTTCTTACCAGCTACCATGAACCAAGGGTTAAGTTCCAAAGATGAGTGCAGCTTTCCTACAGAGAACAGGGAATGTCCAGAGCCACAGCAGAAGCACACTCAGAAACCAGCAGCACAGCTGAAGGAAGCAGAATACTCCAGCAAGGAAAGCAGCACCTGAGCTGGTTTTATACACATGAACAGGAAGTAGGGCACACAAACACAGCAACCTCCATCTTAACAAAGGGCAAATTCATTCACAAGGTGATTTAGAAAACCCGGAATACTGACATTACTCCCCCCCTAGAAACGGCCTCAGGACGATCCTGGACCAGGTTTGTCTGGGTATCTCCGATGAAACTGAGCAACCTTCAGGGGAGCATTGATGTTACTTACTGGTTCCCAGGAATCATCTTCAGGAGAGTAACCCTGCCATCTAACTAGATACTGAAGCCGGTTTCGATGAAGTCTTGAATCAATAATGTCCTGGACCACAAATTGTTCTTCGCCATTCACCAACACTGGTGGAGGGGGAGGTACGATACGTCCCTGAAACTTGTTAGGAGAAACCGGTTTTAATAAAGAAACATGAAATACTGGGTGTACCTTTAGAGTTCGTGGTAGCTTCAGCCGACAAGCAACGGAGCTCACAATCCCGGTAATTTTGAATGGACCGATGAACTTCTGTCCCAGTTTCTGCGAAGGAACACCCAACCTTAGATTCTTGGTAGACAACCAAACCGAGTCTCCTACCTTATACAAAGGTGCTGGTTTCCGGAACCTATCAGCTGACTTCTTGTAACGCTCCTGTGCTACAGTCAGGGAATCCTTCAAAACTTCAAGATTACGTTGCAACAGCTCCACTCTGTCGTGAACCGCCGGTACCGAAGAGACAACCGGAGACCTAGGGAGAATATTTGGATGATATCCCAGATTGGCAAAAAAAGGAGTTACCTTCGTGGAACTGCTCTGTGAGTTGTTGTACGAAAATTCCGCTAAAGGAAGTAGCTTCAGCCAGTCATCCTGCAAATGACTGACGTAGCAGCGTAGATATTGCTCCAAGGTTTGATTGGTACGTTCGGTCTGCCCGTTGGTCTGAGGATGGTATGCAGAAGACAAGCAAACATTAATGTGGAGCGCAGAGCAAAATTCTTTCCAAAACCTAGAGGTAAACTGTATTCCCCTGTCAGAGATGATCTCATCTGGTACCCCATGCAGCCGGAAAACGTTCTGGATAACCAGATCCACTGTCTCTGTAGCTGAGGGGAGACCGGTACAAGGAATAAAATGGGCCGCCTTTGTTAAACGGTCCACTACCACCAAAATAGTGTTTTTACCGCCAGAGGTGGGTAATTCCACAATAAAGTCCATCGAAATAGACCCCCAAGGGCGAGATGGTACGGGTAGTGGTTTGAGAAGACCAGTAGGTGAAACACGAGGAACTTTGTACCGGGCACAAACCTCACAAGAGCGGACATACTCATTCACATCGTTTAAGCAGGTAGGCCACCAGAAAAAACGACTTAAAAATTCCTGAGTCTTCTGTACCCCCCTATGACCAGCCAATACGGAGTCATGGACCAATTTGAGGATTCGAAGTCTCACAGCCTCTGGGACGTAAATACGTCGATCTCTAAGCCACACACCATTCTGAAAGACAAGATTCACGTTGTCAGGTGGAGCAGCAAGAAATGCATCACCGTCATAGGCCAGCTTGATCTCCTCCCACAAGTCTCGGTCCTGGAGCACTCCTATGAAATTGGCATCAGACAAGATGGTCTTAGACGGGGTCCCAGGCACGGAGTCCACCGTGTGGATTCGGGATAATGCATCGGCCTTCCCATTACGTGAACCTGGGCGGTACGAGATAATAAAATCAAACTGGTTCAAGAACAAACTCCACCTAGCTTGTCGGGGAGAAAGACACCTGGCGGATTTAAGAAATTCCAAATTACGATGATCTGTAAGCACTACTACCTGTTGAGTTGCTCCCTGCAAATGGTGTCTCCATTCTTTAAAGGCGGAAATGATTGCTAAAAGTTCCTTATCTGCAATGTCATAATTTAGTTCAGCAGAAGATAACCTGCGCGAAAAGAAGGCACATGGGTGCAGCAAACCTTTGTCTCCGGTTCGTTGTGAGAGGATAGCTCCCAGTGCACAGTCAGAAGCGTCCACCTCCACGATGAAAGGCAGTGCAGGATCCGGATGCATTAATATCGGAGCCGTGGTAAAACAAACCTTGAGGCGGTCAAAGGCTTCCTGGGCTTGCGAAGACCATACAAACTTCTTCCCCTTCTTAGTAAGGAGAGTGATGGGACGGACAATTTCCGAAAAATTCCGGATAAAACGTCTATAAAAATTAGCAAAACCAATAAATCGTTGTACCTCTTTGATGTTTCCTGGTACCGGCCAGTCTATGATTGCCTGGATCTTGCTGGATTCCATGTTCAATCCCTGGGGAGAAATAATATAGCCCAGAAATTGAATTTCGGAGCAATGAAACTCACATTTTTCGAGTTTGATGTATAAATAATTCTCTCTTAAACGTCTGAGCACGGTCTTGACATGTTCCTGATGTTCCTGTAGAGAATCAGAGAAGATTAAGATGTCATCCAGGTAAATTACCACATAATGGTCCAATAAATCCCTGAAGATATCATTGGCTAAGTGTTGAAAAGCAGCAGGAGCGTTACACAGTCCGAATGGCATCACTAAATATTCAAAATGTCCATACCGGCATCTAAAAGCCGTCTTCCATTCGTCTCCGGGACGTATACGGAGTAAATTATATGCCCCACGAAGGTCTAATTTGGTAAACACCTTGGCTTGACGAACTCTTTCCAACATTTCAGGAATTAGCGGCAACGGATACCTGTTACGAATGGTTACCTTATTTAGCTCCCGGTAGTCAATGCAGGGTCTTAGAGTCCCATCTTTCTTCTTTACAAAGAATATTGGGGCTCCCGCTGGTGAAGAGGATGGTCGGATAAACCCCTTGGCTAGGTTCTCATCTATATACTCTCGTAATGTTTTTAGTTCTGGAGCTGCCAGCGGGTAAACATGGCCGAAAGGGATCGCTGCCCCAGGAAGCAATTCTATGGGGCAGTCATATGGTCTATGTGGTGGGAGTTGGTCTGCCTTCTTTTTGTCACAAACGTCTGCGAATTGCTGGTAAACCAGAGGGAGAGTGGGTACCTGTATTGCCTCTTCCACGTCCCGGGTAACTGGAACCGTGACTGTTGGACAGATGGTAGGACTACCCTTCGAGGGGAAGGATATCTCCTTGGTTTCCCAATTGATGTTTGGATTTTGCGACCCTAGCCAGGGAATTCCTAAAATTATAGGAAAATGAGGAGAAGATATTAGCATAAATGAAAGGGTTTCCTGATGGTCTGGTTCCATCTTACACTCCAGGAGCACCGTTTCCCGGTCTACTGGTCCAGAAGTTAATGGGGAACCATCCACCGTTTCCATGGTGACTGGCGAAGCTCTTAGTTGTGTCCTTATACCATGTTTCCTGGCAAAAGAAGAATCCATGAAATTCCCACCTGCTCCAGAGTCTATCATGGCAGAACTTGGTATCCACTGACCTTCCCACAGAATCTGAATAGGAAGAGAACAATGTGAATATTTTTCCCCTTGATCTTTAGGGGAAGTCGACATCAATGTTGGGGGAAACACAGCGTCTAGGTGTAGACTGGTCTCCGAAACTTCAGACTCAGCGTCCGTATTGTCATAATCCCCTACTGCCGCTAACACCTTGTTAGGTCGCCTGGGACATTTAGGACAATTAATGAGGAAATGGTCTGATTGACCGCAATAAAAACATAATCGTTCACGGAAACTGTATTCCCGGCGTTCATTATTCTCACGTCTTTGTAGCGAGTCCACTTGCATAGGCACCTCCTCTGTCTCCCGTGGGTTCTTGCCTGTAGTTTCCCTAGATGGAAGAGAAAAATTAGCAATGCGATTTAGAGCTGCCCATTTCTCTTGTCTGCGTTCAGTTAGGCGAATGTCAATACGCACACAGTGTTGTAAAAACGACTCGAACTCCTGCGGGGACTCGGAACGAGCTAGCTCATCCTTGATTGCACTGGATAAACCTTTCCTAAAAATTGGCAATAAAGCATTGTTGTCCCAGTTGGTATCCACCACTAACCTCTTAAATTCAGTAACATATTCTATGACTGAGCGCTTCCCCTGGCGTAATGACAGCAGGGCAGATTCAGCAGTGGCACGGCGGTTGGGATCGTCGAACATTTGCGTCATAGATGTCAGAAAATCATCCAAATTATTTAGGCGGGTGTCGTGACTTTCAACCATAGGATTTGCCCAAGCCAGAGCCCGCGATGTCAACAACATAATAATACATAAAACCTTAGATCTATCAGACCGGTAGTAAGAGGCATGTACATCAAAAAATAATATGCATTGATTAACAAACCCACGAAATTGACTTCGGTCACCATTAAACCGGAATGGGGGCAACTTGGGCATACTGGGGGATGGTATACGCTCAGTAGGTAAGGCCTCCTGGACTTCCGTCCTGGTACATACATCTTGAAGAGCCTGACCAAACACCTGTGGATTGTGGTCCACCTGGGACTCCAAGTCTCTGAGCTTATTTTGTAAAGCCCCCACCTCCTGCTGCAAGGAGTTAATCATAGAAAACATCTTGTCCGCTTGTGACTGTGACATTGCCCCAGCAGAATCCTCTTTTGGCTGGAGTATCCTGTAATACTATTGTAGGAACTCGAGGATTCTGATAGCGTGGGGCAATGAACAGACAGAAGCGGGTTACTTTAGTGCAAATAGTGTATTTTATAACAGCAGTGACACCCAAAAACAATATGCTGATAACCTGAAATGAGACAAGTCCTAAAGCTATATAGCAATTCAGTAAAGTTCCTAAAACAGGGTCCTCATAAACATGTGATCCAAGGTGAGTGTAACACTCAGGTGATGTGGCGCAGTTCACAACGTAGTGATGCAGAGAGAGTCCAATCAGGTATGTAGCAAGCACAGGGAAGTCCAGAACAAGTCTATAGATAAATCCCAGACGCAGCAAGAGCACAGGAAAGTCCAAAAGCTGATTCACAAGTTGATCCCTGGAGCGGCATGAACACAGGTGAGTCCAGAAACAGGTTCACGTTAAGGCATACAGTAGGTGACAGTTCCGACTGCTCTCATTGGGGAACAGTGAAGGGTTAAGAACCACACAGTTCAGGAACACAGTTCTTACCAGCTACCATGAACCAAGGGTTAAGTTCCAAAGATGAGTGCAGCTTTCCTACAGAGAACAGGGAATGTCCAGAGCCACAGCAGAAGCACACTCAGAAACCAGCAGCACAGCTGAAGGAAGCAGAATACTCCAGCAAGGAAAGGCAGCACCTGAGCTGGTTTTATACACATGAACAGGAAGTAGGGCACACAAACACAGCAACCTCCATCTTAACAAAGGGCAAATTCATTCACAAGGTGATTTAGAAAACCCAGAATACTGACACCAGCATTCAGAGGTAAAGGTTAAGAATGGTGACGAGATCAACTCGCATTGTTTGATTATGCAATCTATTTTCATAGTTTTTCCTCTGTTTTTCAAGTCAACAAACTGACAGGCCTGGACAATGTGTAATCAACATATCAGCAAATATAATTGTTCAATTATCCTGAGTCTCAAGTCATCCAGGATAACAGCACAATATGTTACACCAAATTGTCTACGTACATGTCAATACTACAGGCTTACACGAACAAAAGTTTGTGTTATCTTGACCAACCAGAAAGAAACACATACATTCAAAAGTCGACATATAGATAACAGTCTATTCTTCCTGACTTGCTGAAAATAGTCGTCTAGTTAAAGATAAAATTCTGCATTTTCACAGCTAGCTATTAAGTTAATACATTTTTAAAACTAGATTTGTGCTCATTTATAATTTTCCCAATGCTTTTATCTTCCAGAGAAATTACAGTTATAATGGAAAATGTCACCTATAACTTCTTTTATCTGACCTTTACTACCCATGTAAGGAATAAGTCATGGTTATCTGTAATCTTTGTCCTGATATATATCACCGGAATAATGGCAAATTCATTGACTATTGTACTCATATCTACTAATTTGCACTTACACACCCCCATGTATCTATTCTTGTGCAATTTAGCCATTATTGACATATTCTACACAACAACCACAGTCCCTAAATTGATTTACATGTTCCTGAGTGGTGATTACACCTTGTCCTTCACCCAATGCTCCAACCAGATGTATTTCTTTGGCCACATGGCTACTACGAAGGACCTATTGCTTTTCAGTATGGCTTATTATCGATATGTCGCCATTTGCAACCCTCTACATTATCATGGTGTATTGAATAAGAAAAACTGTATCCACTTCTTGACTGTTGCCTGGATTTCGGGGGTTATAAATTCTGCCATTACAACATTCGCCTTAGCCAAGATACCAATGTGTTATTCCAATATGGTCTCACAGTTCTTCTGTGAATTTAAAGCCTTTGATAAAATCTCCTGCCCTAATGCTGGATGTCGGGTGATTACTTACTTAGAAGCTTTATTCTTCGGTTTCAGTCCTTTTATTGGCAGTTTAATATCTTATTTTAAGGTCATCTTTGTTATCTTACATATTAAATCTAGTGATGGGAGAAGAAAGGCTTTCTCCACCTGCTCGCCCCACCTCATAGTCCTCAGCATGTGTTATAGTACATTTATGTCTATGTATGCAATGCCACCTCTAAAAGATACCCGGTTCTAAGAAGTGACCATTTCTGTTTTGTACACAACCATTACTCCCATGTTGAACCCTTTGATATACAGCATAAGGAATATAGATGTAAAGAGGGCTCTACTGAAAATGGTGAGGGGCAAAGTAAGAGGAGAATGAGATCAATTTTTACAAAATAACTTTTTGGTGACACCCTTTCAAGGTTATTATCTATAAAATAAAGTGCACAAATTCATAACAAAATGTATGATAATCAGA
This sequence comes from Dendrobates tinctorius, assembly GCF_039654945.1. Taxonomy (NCBI): domain Eukaryota; kingdom Metazoa; phylum Chordata; class Amphibia; order Anura; family Dendrobatidae; genus Dendrobates; species Dendrobates tinctorius. Next base: position 9,137,345 of record NW_027361924.1, read on the forward strand.
TACATTTTAAGGAAGCATGAAAAAGACACTCATAATATTTCAGAATTAGTAATTTGTTTTAGAGCAAACATGAATAATTTATGGAGTAATTTCTCCTTTATTTCCTTAGTGACTTATGATGTCCATTTTCATCATAGGTATCTAAGGAAAGTATGAACCCAGCTCAGCAGTTGAGTCTGCTTCATGTGAGGCAGAAGCTGAATGTGTTACAGAAAGGGCATCTGTCTGTCACTACAGAGCACATCAATCACTGTAGTTTAACCATCGAAATTCCAGTGTAACTTTCTGATGTGATCGTGGGGAACAGATAAGTTACCATGGCAGTCAGGTGGTGTACTGAAGTCCCCATACAGTAGGTATGGAAAGTATTCAGACCCCTTTAAATATTTCACTCTTTGCTCCATTGCAACCATTTGGTGTTAGGCATCGAGTTCCCGCCACTGCACAGGGGGAATCTCAAGCCATATCCTTTGCGGTCTCCCATTTTTCTGCAGCCGCAGAGGTTCCTGCTCAGCAGAGACATCAGTCCCAGCGTCTTGCTCAGGCTAAGGCTATGTGTCTGGTTGCTACCCCAGGTTCTGCTATAGCTTCCAGCATTAGTCAGCGGCAAGCAGAGGCTTCTGGGACTAAGTCCTGCTTTTCCTCATCTGAGCATGCCCATGAGATGACCGCTCAATGGTGGACAGAGGTCACATGCTCAGGTCCTCAAGCAGCTTGGATTGGGCCATCAGGAAGGTCCCAAAAGGCTGCGGCTATAAAAGGATTGAGTGTTGTATGCATGTATGAATGTCTCTGGTGAATGACTCATTAAGAAACCCCTACCCTTGGTACGCATGTGTTGTTCAGTCTGACCAGTTAGTGCCTGGGCTGAAGTGCAGGTAGGAGGCAGAGTCAGGGACTAGCATCAGCGCCAAGTAGTGGCTTGCCTGTATGCCACTGTGCACATGGTCTGCACTCCATGGTAGCCAGCGTCTTTTAGTGGTGTTCACAGCTACAGCGCCACACACTTAGTGGGTCTAGAGGGACTCTGACCCTGTGTCTTTGGGGCAGAGTTCTGTGACCATACACTAGCGTTCATTTTGCCTAGCTCTGTGAGCTTTAACAAGCTATGGCATTTATTTTCTGCGGTAGTGCAGCTCTGTGAAGCAACAGTGTCCACCTCTGTACACACCGGGTGCTTTCCTCTATTATACCGCCATATAGTGTCCGCCATTACCAAGCAGCAGTTAACATCTCTGCCCAGGGGACCCCGGGCTGCGAACGTACCTATATTCCATTTCTTTATTATTTGGTGCGTTCCGCCAGCCCTAAGACTAGGTAAATACAAAAAAAGTTAATTTTTTTCTCATTCATGTACACTCTGCTCCCCATCTTGACTGAAAAAAACAGAAATGTAGAAATTTTTGCAAATTTATTAAAAAAGAAAAACTGCAATCTCCCATGGTCATAAGTATTCAGACCCTTTGCTCAGTATTGAGTAGAAGCACCTTTTGAGCTAGTGCAGCCATGAGTCTGCTTGGGAATGATGCAACAAGTTTTTCACATCTGGATTTGTGGATCCTCTGCCATTCTTCCTTGCAGATCCTCTCCAGTTCCATCAGGTTGGATGGTGAACGTTGGTGGACAGCCATTTTCAGGTCAGGTCTTTCCAGAGATGCTCAATTGGGTTTAGGTCAGGGCTCTGGCTGTGCCAGTCAAGAATGGTCACAGAGTTGTTCTGAGGCCACTCATTTGTTATTTTAGCTGTTTGCTTAGGGTCACTGTCTTGTTGGAAGGTGAACCTTCGGCCAAGTCGTCTGAGGTCCAGATCACTCTGGAATAGCTGTTCTACAGGATCTCTCTGTACTTGGCTGCATTCATGTTTCCTTCAATTGCAACCAGTCGTCCTGTCCCTGCAGCTGAGAAACACTCCCATAGCATGTTGCTGCCACCACCATGTTTCACTGTTGGGATTGTATTGGGCAGGTCATGATCAGTGCATTGTTTTCTCCACACATACCGCTTGGAATTATCACCAAAAAGTTCTATGTTCGTCTCATCAGACCAGAAATTCTTATTTCTCATAGTCTAGGAGTCCTTCATGTGTTTTTAGCAAACTCTATGCAGGCTTTCAAATGTCTGGCACTGAGGAGAGGCTCCTGTCGTGCCACTCTGCCATAAAGAACTGACTGGTGGAGGGCTGCAGTGATAGTTGACTTTGTGGAACTTTCTCCCATCTCCCTACTGCATCTGTGGAGCTCAGTCACAGTGATCTTCTTTACCTCACTCACAAATACACTTCTCCCACGATTGCTCAGTTTGGCTGGATGTCGAGGTCTAGGAAGACTTCTGGTGGTCTCAAACTTCTTCCATTTAAGGATTATGGAGGCCACTATGCTCTTCGGAACCTTGAGTACTGCAGAAATTCTTTTGTAACTTTGGCCAAATCTGTGTCTTGCCACAATGTCTCTGAGCTCCTTGGCCAGTTCCTTTGACCTCATGACTCTCATTTGGTCTGACATGCACTGTGAGCTGTGAGGTCTTATATAGACAGGTGTGTGCCTTTACAAATCAAGTCCTATCAGGTTAATTAAACACAGCTGGACTCCAATGAAGGAGTAGAATCATCTCAAGGAGGATCAGAAGGAAATCGACAGCATGTGACTTAAATATGAGTGTCTGAGCAAAGGGTCTTAATACTTATGACCATGTGATATTTCAGTTTTTTGTAATAAATTTGCAAAAAATTTTAAATTTCTGTTTTTTTTCAGTCAAGATGGGGTGCAGAGTGTACATTCATGAGAAAAAAATGAACTTTTCTGCATTTACCAAATGGCTGCAATGAAAAAGTGAAAAATATAAAGGGGTCTGAATACTTTCCAGACCCACTGTAACTGCCATCTTTGTCTTCCCTTGAAATTGAGCCAGGCTTAGCTCAACAGTAATCCTGAAATTCCTGTCAGCTATTTCATCCTTCTTCTCTACTCAATTTCTAAAACTTAACATGGGCAAAACAGAACTCATCATTTTCACGATCAGACCTATCCATCAAAGTCAATGGCTGCCCACTCTACCCAGTCCTGCAAGCTCGCTGCCTCAGGTACCCCTTGACTCTGCTCTTTCCGTCAAACTATATACCTAAGCCCTTTCCTCCTCCTGCTAACTCCAACTCAAAAATATTTCCCAAATCCGTACATTTCTTAACTAAGAACCTGCAAAAACAATAGTGCATGCCCGCCTCAACTACTGCATCCTCCTGCTCTGTAGCCAATCTGTCTAACACTCTTGCACCTCTCCAATCTATCCAAAATGCTGATGCTCGACTAATTCACCTGTCTCCCCACTATTCCCTGGCCTCTCCTCTTTGCCAATCCCTTCATTGCCCAAAGACTCCCGTTCAAAGCCCTAACTATGACTTACAAAGCCATCCACAAGCTTTCTCCTCCATACATATGTGCCCTAGTCTCCCGGTACTTACTTGCATGCAACCTTCGATCCTCACAAGATCTCCTTCTCTACTCCCCTCATATCTCTTCTACCCACAATCGCATATAAGATTTTTCCTGTGCATCCACCCTACTCTAGAACTCTGTACCCCAACATATCAGACTCTTGCCTACCATGGAAATCTTCAAAAAGAACCTGAAGACCCACCTCTTCCGACAAGCCTACAACCTGCAGTAACCCTTGCTCCACCATACTGCTGCATGATGAGCTCTACCCTCACCTACTATATCTTCACCCAACCCTTGTAGACTGTGGGCCCTTGCGGGCAGGTCCTCTCACCTCCTGTAACAGTCAATGACTTGTATTGTTCACGATTATTGTACTTGTTTTTATTATGTATACCCTTTTTACATGTAAAGTGCCATGGATTAAATGTGTCATGACCTACCTGTCAGGTGACCCGGGACCAGGGGCTCCTTCCCTGTTCTTACCACTAGGGGGCGCCCTATTCCCCGGGACACTTCTGAAAGTGAAGATGCCAGGGCCTTATCTCCTAAATCAGCTCTCCATCAGTTCCCTTCCCCCACCCGGGGAAGAAGGATGCTACTGTGCACCGCAGTACATCAACCCAATGAACAAGGCAACACAAACAAGGGTAAACTTATAATACCAAGCATACAAATATTCACTCACATATAACAGAGGAATGCATTGGGGAGTGGAGGATGGGGGAATAACTAAAGTAAGAGGAGGTAAGGGAATTATCACAATTACAAACCACACAACAGTCACAGAAAAGTCCTCCAAAACTCCTTCTCATATAAACACCTCTCCTCAAAGCCATGCAGCAAAAGCTAGCTATGACATGGGTTTGAATCAGGACCCAGATTAGAAAGGGAGATCGGAGTGGCTAACCGAGCTCAGCTAAGAGCTCTGAGTTTCCAATATAGCCGATTGACCCCTGTTCTGCCAAAAGAAATAAACACCATTAAAAAGAAGGAGAAGTGCTTCTTTTCAGTGCAGGAGTAGGAGCAATCAGACACTGAGGTCTTCTGGTTCCTCTCTGTTGATAAAATGGCAGTTTAATAATAATAAAAATAATAATAATAATAATAATAATAATAACAGACTGCAATACAGTGGTATTACCAGTATACGATATGAGAGATCAAATTACTATAGATTCAAGTCTCCTAGTGGAACTAAAAATAGAATATAAATTTTAAAAAAGTTTTAAAAAATAGTAAAAAAAATATTTGTAAGTTTATATCACTCTCCTTTTCTCACTTCATAAACATTTTTTTGTTTAAATTTATCAAAATATACAGTCATATGTAAAAGTTTGGGCACCCCTATTAATGTTAACCTTTTTTCTTTATAACAATTTTGGTTTTTGCAACAGCTATTTCAGTTTCATATATCTAATAACTGATGGACTCAGTTATATTTCTGGATTCAAATGAGGTTTATTGTACTAACAGAAAATGTGCAATCTGCATTTTAACAAAATTTGACCGGTGCAGAAGTATGGGCACCTCAACATAAAAGTGACATTAATATTTCGTAGATCCTCCTTTTGCAAAAATAACAGCCTCTAGTCGCTTCCTATAGCTATTAATGAGTTCCTGGATCCTGGATGAAGGTATTTGTGACCATTCCTGCTTACAAAACAATTCCAGTTCAGTTAAGTTTGATGGTCGCCGAGCATGGACAGCCCGCTTCAAATCATCCCACAGATGTTCAATGATATTCAGGTCTGGGGACTGGGATGGCCATTCCAGAACATTGTAATTGTTCCTCTGCATGAATGCCTGAGCAGATTTGGAGCGGTGTTTTGGATCATTGTCTTGCTGAAATATCCATCCCCTGCGTAACTTCAACTTCGTCACTGATTCTTGCACATTATTGTCAAGAATCTGCTGATATTGAGTTGAATCCATGCGACCCTCAACTTTAACAAGATTCCCGGTGCTGGCATTGGCCACCCAGCCCCAAAGCATGATGGAACCTCCACCAAATTTTACTGTGGGTAGCAAGTGTTTTTCTTGGAATGCTGTGTTTTTTAGCCTCCATGCATAACGCCTTTTTGTATGACCAAACAACTCAATCTTTGTTTCATCAGTCCACAGGACCTTCTTCCAAAATGTAACTGGCTTGTCCAAATGTGCTTTTGCATACCTCAGGCGACTCTGTTTGTGGCGTGCTTGCAGAAATGGATAATTCGCATCACTCTCCCATACAGCTTCTCTTTGTGCAAAGTGTGCTGTATTGTTGACCGATGGTGCAAGATGATGCTGCAGGTCTTTGGAGGTGGTCTGTGGATTGTCCTTGACTGTTCTCACCATTCTTCTTCTCTGCCTTTCTGATATTTTTCTTGGCCTGCCACTTCTGGGCTTAACAAGAACTGTACCTGTGTTCTTCCATTTCCTTACTATGTTCCTCACAGTGGAAACTGACAGGTTAAATCTCTGAGACAACTTTTTGTATCCTTCCCCTGAAAAGCTATGTTGAATAATCTTTGTTTTCAGATAATTTGAGAGTTGTTTTGAGGAGCCCATGATGCCACTCTTCATAGGAGAATCAAATAGGAGAACTACTTGCAAGTGGCCACCTTAAATACCTTTTCTCATGATTTGATACACCTGGCTATGAAGTTCAAAGCTCAATGAGGTTACTAAACCAATTTAGTGCTTCAGGAAGTCAGTAAAAAGTAGTTAGGAGTGTTCAAATCAAGAAAATGATAAGGGTGCCCATACTTTTGCAGCGGTCAAATTTTGTTTAAATGCAGATTGCACATTTTCTGTTAGTACAATAAACCTCATTTGAATCCAGAAATATAACTGAGTCCATCAGTTATTAGATATATGAAACTGAAATAGCTGTTGCAAAAACCTAAAGTGTTATAAAGAAAAAAGGTTAACATTAATAGGGGTGCCCAAACTTTTACATATGACTGTAAGATTATTTAAACCACAAATTAAATTCCTAGAAGAAGAAATAAATGGAACACATGAATTTTCATTTTTTGTTATGATAATTCAGATAGAAAATGTAACAAAAAATGATCAAAATGTTATATGTATCCCAAAATGGTATCAACAGAACTGTCAGCTCACGGCATAAAAACAAGCCCCTACACAACTCCAAAGATGGAAGATTAAAAAGTCGTTTGTCTGAGAATATGGCAACACATTTTTTATTTTACAAACTTATGATTTTTTCACCACTAAAATAACTAAAAAATGAATGAATGCCATAAAAACACCCCAATCCAAAGAGAAAATATATGAAGGTGCCCCCACACTCCTTTGACGGCAGATGTACTGGCTTAAGAATGATCAGATAGATTGGATTTCGAAATGCCTGATCCTTTTTTCCCAATGAAGATTTGTCTCGAGGACCAAAGCCAGAGATGAGACCAGTCTAGCTCCATCCCTGGCTGGCTTCTCCTAGAGCCACTTCAGGTGAATGACAGGTCTCTCCCATGTCTTATAGTAGTGTCCTCTTAATTAGGACTTGATCATTTTTTATTTTTGTGGTTTTGTTTTTTCCTCCTCTTCTTCTACCAGCCATAACTTTTTGAATTTTCCTTTAATCATCACCATGCAAGGGCTTGATTTTTGTGGAAAAATTTATAGTTTTGAATGACACCATTCATTTAACCGTACAATGTACTGAAAAATGGGGAAAAAGTTCCAAGGATGGTAAGTGGGCCAAGGGAGTATTGTTCGAACCTATTTTATTTTTGGTGGTTGAATAAAAAAATGCTATTCAGCCATTTTTAATTTCCAGAATAAACCATGCAGGATGAGTAACATTTTTGATTTTCTGATGCAAATCTAATAAGGATCATTATGGGAGAGACCTGTTAATCATCTGGAGTGGCGCTGGGAGTAGTCGACCAGGGGTGGTGCTGGATTAGTCTTTTCTTCGGCTATAGTTCACAGCCAGAACGTCTAACCATTTTTTCAAGGAAATACCAGAGCATTTCAGAGAAAAATATATCAAGCTGTAATCGATCTGCCAGGCTTTAATTTCTGCTGCCCATGGATTGGACAGCTGGAATCACATGAGAGCTTCACTTTAAATAGTTGACGTGCTTTTACCAGTCATGCAAACAAGAGCTGTCTTTGTGAAAAAAAAGTTAAAAGTTAATAAAAAAAATAAAAGATAAAAGCATTAAAATTTAATGCAGTTGACATTGAGTAATTACTGAGGGAGATTTTGCAGTTTCATGCAACTCTGTGGGACTTAAATGTTGAGCAAATAATTTCTTCAATTTTCTTCTATAGTCTATAAATTATTAAAGGGGTTTTCCCATGAACAAAAAGTTCATTTTAATCAATAGATCTTGGATTAATAACAAATTCCACAATTTATTGTCTTTAAAAAAACATTCCTGTGCTGAGATAATTTTATAAATGTGTCGCTGCTGTGTACTGTGTAATGGTCGTGTCTGACCATGCAGGAACATGGTCTGATCATACCACTGCTCCTGGGCAGGGGAGGAAGCAAAAGATTAAACAGATATTACAGCTCTGGATTGCAAACTATTCTTTCTTTGAATTAAAAGATTGTTTAAAAACAGGTAGTGAAATGTTTTGCCTCACAAAAAAGAATCAGCTGCGAGCCCGTGCTCGTGCTGTCCTGTCTGTATACTCCTTTATGATCCCCCCTGCCCAGGAGATGTGGTATGACCAGACCATGTTACTGCATGGTCAGACAAAACCATTACACATAACACAGCAGGGGAACATTTATAAGATTATCTCAGCACGGGAACATTATTTTTCAACATATCCAATTGTGGAAATTATTATTATTCCAAAATCTATTGATTAAAATCAACTTTTGCTCGTGGGAAAACACTTTTAACTTCTTTGCCACTTGGTGAAAGAAAAATCTTTTATTGCTACCAATAAAATAAAAACCAGATCATAATGTAAAATGTTTACATCACAATGGTATTATCTGGTTAATGAAACCTTTCTATCAAAGATGCCATAAGGATTTACAATTTTCAGAATGAAGTCCCTTGAGATGAACGGAGCAGATCATCGGCTTCATAAATTCTGTCTTAATGATTAAGAAGCTGTAAATGAATTCCCACTGATACTTGTGCCTTCAGGGACCCTTACTTTGTGATTGTACAATATATATCTCTTCTCATATGTAGCGTTTCATCTATAAGACGCATCGATTAATGTTTAGAGGTAAGACGGACTGATCATAATTATACAGATACCCGGAATGTGCAGGAAGACATGACGACCGTTCTTACAATTGTCTATATGCCAACTTTCAGAAATAATTATAAATAGTTATCTGCAGGTTTTTTCTCAATATCTGACGTGAAATTAGAATAAACCTTTCCTGTTTTAGGTCAATTAGGATTACTGTAATTATTAATATTTGCCAAATCCCAGAATAATGAGAGAGAGAATGTTTTAAGGCATTTTTATTACTTACTGCAAAGTCATAAGTTTACATCCATTTCATTATTATTTGGAACCATTGCACTTAAACTGAATGACTTGGGTCAAACGTTTGGGATCTCCTTCAACAAGCTTCTCACAATAGTTGGTCGGAATTTGGGCCCATTCCTCCTGACAAAAATGGTGTAACTGATCCAGGTTTGTAGGTCGCCTTGCTTGCACCAGCCTTTTCATCTCTGCTCATAAATTTTCAATAGGATTGAGATCAGGGCTTTGTGATGGCCCCTCCAAAACATTGACTTTGTTATCCTGAAGCCACTTTGTTACCATTTTCACAGTATACTCCGGGTCATTGTCCATTTGGAAGACCCATTTCCACCCAAGCTTGCAGAACAACAACCCCACAACATGATACTGCCACCCCCGTGTTTCACAGTGGGGATGGTGTTCTTAGGTTTCCAAGCTTCTCCCTTTTTCCTCCAAACGTAATGATGGTCATTGTGCCCAAAAAGTACAATTTTGTTTTCATCAGACCACAGAACATGTCTCCAAATATTAAGGTCTTTGTTCCTGTGTGCATTTGCAGACATTTCTCTGGCTTTTTCATGTTTCTTTTGGAGTAATGACTTCTTCCTGGCAGAGTGGCCTTTCAACCCATGTTTATACAGTACTTGTTTCACTGTGGATATTGACACAATCTTACCAGGTTCCACCATCATCTCCACAAGGTCTTTTGCTTTTGTCCTTGGGTTGATCTGCATATCTTGTACCAAAGCACGTTCATCTCTGGGACACAGAAACCATCTCCTTCCTGAGCAGTATGATGGCTGGACATTCCCATCTTGTTTGTACTTGCATATAATAATTTGTACACATGAATGAGGCGCCTTCAGATATCTTAAAATTGTACCAAAGGATGAGCCAGACTTGTGCAAGTCCACAATTATCTTCCTGATACCTTGGCTGATTTCTTTAGACTTTCCCTTGATGCTACACAAAGAAGTAGTGTGTTTCAGGTGTGCATTAAAATACACCCACAGGTGTGTCTATAATTAACTCAGATGTTGCCAAAAAGCCTATCTGAAGCTTCCAAACACATTACATCATCATATGGGCAGTCCAGAATTGTTTAAAAGCATAGTAATCTTAGTTTATGGAAACTTTTTACTTTGCAGTTAGTAATAAAAATGCCTTAAACATTCTCTCTCTCTCATTATTCTGGCATTTGGCAAATATTAATAATTATGGTAATCCTAATTGACCTAAAATGGGAAAGGTTTATTCTGATTTCATGTCAGATATTGCGAAAAACCTGCAGATCGGACTTTATATAGTGGATGGAAACTTCTGGTTTCAACTGTATTTATATATAAATATTTGAAAAATTAAAGAATTCCATTACTTTTGCCCAAGAACATTACATTGCATAATAATCTATAAAAAAAATCTAAGTAATAATTACAATATTAGTAAGATTCAGTTTGCAATGTTTCCTGTCTTTTTACTGTTCTCTAACTTTGCAGATTACAATATTTTCAAGTTTCAGTCAGAAGGAAAAAAGGAGTTAGACAACTATGAAGCCAATCACACATAATAAAAGGGGATGTCAGCTTAAGTTTTCACCTCCTATGACAATAGCTTTTTTTTAGTTGATCAACTGATCGCTATAGAACCAACGATCATCTGTTAATCTAGCATTAAACGGAACTGATCACAAGAAAAAAAACACTATCAACTCTCCACAAGGAGAGGTGTTCCTCTTCAGATGAAAATTAAAGCCTGCAATTAACCAAACCCTGCGGGGAGAAAATGAACTTTATTTCCCCTGGCAGCATTGTGGTTTTAGTCATGGTGCGTCTTCGGAGCTGGTTCAGTTACCGCTCTCCTTGTGGAGAGTGACATACCTAACATGCCAGTGTAAGGAGACGTTTAGGCCGTGCAATGCTCCTCTGGGAAATTAAATATGCAAATTGTATTTTCAAAGAGAAAGAGGACTTGAACTCTAGGGCCACCTATTGGACGTAGAAATCCTAAAAGTCAATATCAACCCTTTAACAAGCTTTGTCACATGACTTAAGGCCCCGTCACACTAAGCGACTTACCAGCGATCCCGACACCGATATCAAGGTGTCAGGATCACTGGTAAATCGCTATGTGATCGCTGGTGAGCTGTCAGACAGCTTCACCAGCGATCAGCACAGCGATGCCGAGCGCCTGGCATCGCTGGCCATCCTGTAAAAAATAGAATCAAAATAAAAAATATAGTTATTCTCACCTTCCGACGTCCTGTTCAGCCATCCCGCCTCTCTCCACGCTCCGGTCCCAGTGATCCTTTGCACGAATGACCGCGAGATGTCACAGTCTCGCGGGATAACAAAGTCTTGCGGTCATTCGTGCAAAGGATCACTGGGACCGGAGCGTGGAGAGAGGCGGGATGGCTGAACAGGACGTCGGAAGGTGAGAATAACTATATTTTTTATTTTTTTTATTATTTTTTACACCTGATCGCTGGTCTCCCGCCTGTCACACGCAGCGATGCGTGCTGGCCAGCGGGAGACCAGCGACCAAAGAAATGTCCAGAGATTTCTTCCAGCGATCAGCGATACCGGCAGGGGGCCGCTCGCTGATCGCTGTCACACACAGCGATCTCGCTGGTGAGATCGCTGTTACGTCACAAAAGTTGTGACTCAGCAGCGATCTCGCTACCGAGATTGCTTAGTGAGACGGGGCCTTTAGAATAAAGGTTCAGTTGACACCATGACATACAACTTTTTCCTGCTTGGGTCAAACGTTTCCACTGCAGCTTGTAATGATGAAATCAACTTGGAAAGGAGGATGTCGAATGTGACGAGTACTTAGAGGATCACTATCATATCATATTCTCTATGTATCACCCCTGTGAAGTAAAGTGATGGTGGAAAATGTGGGAACTTAGAAATGTCTAATGACTCATACATTTAATTTTAAAAAAAAATTTACATATTTATAATTCTCTCAATGCCTTTTTTTCTTCCAGAGAGATGACAATACTGAACAATTTTACCTATGAATTCTTTATTTTGACCTTTCCTACACATGCAAAGAATAAACCATGCTTATCTTTTATCTTTGTCCTGATATACATGACAGGAGTGATGTCAAATGCGTTGACCATTTTAGTCATTTACAATGATCGGCACTTACACACCCCCATGTATCTATTCCTGTGCAATTTATCCATTATTGACCTATGCTACACTAGTATCACAGTTCCCAAGTTAGTTTACATGTTCCTGAGTGGGGACTACACACTGTCCTTTGCTCAGTGCTTCACTCAGATGTACTTCTTCAGCCACATGGCCACTACGGAGGACCTACTGCTCTTCATTATGGCTTATGATCGATATGTCGCCATTTGTAACCCTCTACATTATCACAGTGTACTGAGTAAGAAGAACTGCATCCTGTTCATGACTATTGCCTGGATTTCAGGGTTTGTAAATTCCTTTCTCGTAATCTTTGCTTCATCAAATGCACCAATGTGTTATTCTAACATGGTCTCACAGTTCTTCTGTGAATTCAAAGCCTTTGAGAAAATCTTCTGCCCCAATGCTCATTTTCAGTTAATTAGCTACCTAGAAGCTTTGATCTTTGGTCTCAGCCCATTTATGGGTAGTTTGATATCTTATATTATGGTCATCATCGTTATCTTACATATTAGATCTAGTGATGGAAGAAAAAAGGCTTTCTCCACGTGCTCGTCACACCTCATGGTCCTCAGTATGTGTTATGGCACCTGGATCTCTGTGTATATAATGCCGCCATCAGAAGACACTCGAGATTTTGAACTGATGCTTTCTGTTCTGTATACAACCGTTACTCCCATGTTGAACCCTGTGGTATACAGCATACGAAATAAAGATGTAAAAAGAGCGGCAATGAAACTAGTTGGGATCAAAGTCCCAGAATAATAAGGTTATACTATATATGTATTTGAAAATTAACGCTATGTTCACCTTACATTTTGGTCAAATGCCCATGAAATCATATGTTTCAGAAAAGTTCCCCACCAAAGCCATAGAGCTCTCAAATAAACGGAATCCAAAACATCCAACTTTGGACTACATTTCAGGATTTTTTATAACTGTATTTGGTTTTGGTCCACTGTGCTATTGCTTACGACTTTAAAGGTAGTTATGGCCTAAAAAATCTCTGAGTCCAAAGGTGTACGCTTTGGACTGTTTCACAAATGAAGTGTACGGCTTCATTTGGAAGATGTTTGAATCACACTTTTTTACGAGTTCACACAGAATCCCAATGGAGTCACAAACATGTGGCTAAAAATGTAGTTTGTGTTATTAAGTACTTGGAACTCATGCTTTTCTTCTAGTGACTGCAGTCGAATTCCTCTAGTGCTGAACCCTGCAGCCTTTACATGTTTTTTAACATCGTTTGATACAATCTCAAACCATGGTGACATGATGGATTAATGATAGAAACTATCAAAGTGATCAAACTAAAGAAAATAGTAAATTAAGCCCCCCTTTTTCCCCCTAAATTACATAAAATAATAAAATAAAAAAATTGTTTCCATTATTGGCAGTTAGGTTTCAGGTTAAAGTTAAGGTTGGGGTTAGGGTTAAGGTTGGGTTGGAGTTAGGGTTGTGGTTAGGATTGGGGTTGTGTTGGGGATAGGGTGGTGTTGGAGTTAGGGTTATGTTGGGGTTAGTGTTGTGGTTAGGGTTAGGGTTGTGGTTAGGGTTAGGATTAGAGGTGTGTTGGGGTCAGGGTTGGAGTTCAAAATGGGTGGTTTCCACTGTTTTGGCACATCAGGGGATCTTGAAACAAGACTTGGTGCCCGCCATCGATTCCAGCTAATTTTGCATTTGAAAAGTGAAATGGTGTTCCCTCCCTTCTGAGCCCTGCCATGCGCCCAAACAGTGGATTTCGGTGTACTCAGGAGAACTTGCACAACAAATTTTATGGTCCATTTTCTCCTGCTACCCTTGTGAAAATAGAAACGTTTGGGTCTAATGTAATTTTTTCCTTCCACATTGCTTTAGTTCTCGTGAAGGGTTAATAAACTTCTTGAATGTGCTTTTTAGCACCTTGAGGGGTGGAGCTTTTAGATTGTCGGCACTTTTGGGTCTTTTCTGTCATATTGACTCCTCAAAGTCACTTCAAATATGATGTGGTCCCTAAAAAAAATTGTTTTATAAATTTTGTTGGAAAAATGAGAAATTGCTGGTCACCTTTTAACCCTTATAACTTCCTAACAAAAAAAATTAGGTTTTGAAAATTGTGCTGATGTAAAGTAGACATGTGGGAAATGTTATTTATCAACTATTTTGTGTGACATGACTCTCTGATATAACGACACAAAAATTTAAATTTGAAAATTGCTAAATATTCAAAATTTTGGCCAAATTTCCATTCCAATAAATGTAAGTCTTATCGAAGAAATTTTACCACTAACATGAAGTACAATATGTCTTGAAAAAACAGTCTCAGAATCAATGGGATACATTCAAGCATTCCAGAGCTATAACCTCATAAAATGACAGTGGTCAGAATTGCAAAAATTGGCTTTGTCATAAAGGTCAAAATTGGCTCAGTCACTAAGGGGTTGCGAAGGCTCTTCTTCTAACTTTGCTCCATATTTTCTCTGTGCCCATAAAATGTATTGATACTTTAGATAAAAGAATATTTACAAGCTAATTGAATTTGCTTTTAATTTTACAAAACATTTTATTATAGAGTCTTAATTTTTTTAGATTTGATTTTGGCCATCCATCCTCCATTTTGTAGGACCATAAAGAGCCAGGAGGAAGGTGTTAAAAACATAATAATATAATATTTACCCCCAGCCTGTGTAAAATAATGCATATCCTGTAAAATACTCAGGACTAGTTACCAGATAAAAATATAGTGGTTTATTTGGATTCTTCCATCAAAGAAAGGTTATTACAGAAAAACAGGTGAATAAAAATAAGTGGAAGAGATATTGTCCATTAGTTCATAGCAAAGCAACGTGTATTCTTCTTTCTCTCCGGGATCTCACATGGCAAATAGCGTCTGTCTCTCAGTTCGGCTTCTTCGTACTAAAGTAACATACCAGCTGTTGAGTTATGTCATCTTGCGTCTGTGTCTCATGATGGTGAGGGAAGAAGACAGCACCCTCTACAGTTAGCCATGAATTATATACGTCTCTTGAAACACGTGATCTCGGTATATATGGAGTTTGACATTTACCTCAAGGCTAAACTTAAATATGTAGTGAGCTGACATTTCTACCATGAGCCAAGCTTAAAAATAGCCTATGTCATGTAAGCTAAAGCATTCTACAGAACTGGGTGTAATAAGAAATATTTAACGAATTATTAATATTTAACAATTCCCCCTTTTGAGGGAGACAGACATTAATTGGAACCCTCAAATATAACAAGATCTTTTTTTTTTCTTCTTTTCTTCTTCTTTGACAAAATAATTTAATATCAATAATAATAATAATAATATCAGATTACCGTTATAAGTACTCAATGACATAATTGATGTGAATTCATGTTATGGTAAGCCGTAAACAATATTCATATAAAATATGTATAATTATACTTCCCTATGTCTAAATTGAAGCATCTCAGGTCCAGTCATCATCATCTGATGTCATCTGGTCTTCATTTTGATGTCTTCTGTCTTCTTCTTGGTTCTTTTAAAAACACAATTTTTCTCTAGCATATAGATGTTGTAGAAATCGTGTTGTGTATAAAATCAAAGTTCATAAATTCAAATGTTAATACGAAAACAAAGTCTATGCAGCTTTAATATCTGTGCAGTGTCACATTTTAAAAACCTGGGCTTACATTGGCTTGCCTTGGATATTCTGGAATCCTCCATCGGTACTGGTCTTTGAACAGGTGTGACGTCTTTGGTCAGCAAAGCAAGGGTTAAAATGACTCTTCCTTGCTAAACATAGCACCATAACCAGTCCTTGTCCTAATGCACAGGACATATGTCAGGGTTGTAGCTTCCTGACAATTACCTTATTGTTCACCAGCTTTACATCGAAGCTTTACAGGTGATTGAAAACTTCTGGAACTTGATAAGAACGAGATAACACAGTTCACATCAGCATCGTAGGATCATCGTCCTCTGGTTGTCAGGTTAGACACTTTAATTGTGACTGTCAGTGGTGGATACTGCACTTGTAATTAACACAGTCTTACTGAGAAGTCATAGCTTTGTTACCTTCTGGGACTTCTGGATCGCGGCATTCTTCTTCTTGCAACTGATAAGAATCAATTTTAATATGAAAAGTCTTTATTAACGTAATTTCAGTATCTTGCTTGAAGTCTTCATTCCCTAGTCTATACCAAATCCGGTAATTTTCCTATACTATAATATCACAGCGTACCATAGCAATCAGTAATATCCATATAATTATTATCAGAATTTGTACTGTATATGGATTTCAATGTTTGAAATAATAAACCAATAATAAGTGATAATACATTATTATCCATATTCTTCATGTGATAGAACATTTTTTTATGTCTTAGGTGTAATTACCTTTTTCAACCCATAGGTATCACTGTGTTTTATGTAACCAGTGTTTTCATCTTTATTTATAAGGAATATATTTATTATACTAATAATATGTAGGAATGTATAGCCATGAACCAAAATAAGAATATATGAGTGAGCGAATGAATGAATAAAAGAATTGTTGCATTTTACTCAGAAGTGAAACATTTTCCTTAGTAATAGAACCATATAATTGCTATATTTAATGAAGCAATATTCTCAGTAGATATTACTTTACTAAATATTGGTGAAAGAATTAAAAATAATGAAAAATAAGAATAAAAATAAAAATAAGAATAAGGCCTTTATGTTGATGCAGAGTAGTTATGTCTTCAGTAACATATACCCTTAATATTTCCATGATCTGGATTATTTCATAATTGTCATAAACTTGTGTTATCAAAATATTCAAATCATGCAACTTTGCATGTAATTCCTCTTAGTGTAAAGAAATGACTCTTTATAATACTTGTTATTATACCCAATACTTATACCATTGTACCTTATTAATATTTTTTCCTATTAAAATGTGTGAAGAAGAGGTATTTATCAAATGTGATTATGTAGTCAGGATAAAAAACATATTTTCCCCCTTAATACCAAAAAATATTGTTTCATGAAATAATTCATTTATCAAAACCAAAATTAAAAATAATTAATGTATAAATTGTGTGAATTTATACTTGCTTATACCATTATTTGTCTGAAGATGTGTAACCATCAAAATTAATTTGAATATCATAAAATTATCCTTTGAAAAATTAATTTAAATGTAGTTTAAGATTAACACACTTGGACAGAGAAGGAAGGTCCACTATTCCCAGATGCAGCTGGTGAATACCAGGCTCTGTGCTGGTGCCTGTTTAAAAGAGCTAAAGCTGATAAGGAAAGAATAGATTTTCTTCCTAAACTATTTTCTATTTTGTTGTGCGATTGCACTTATCCACAATTAACTAAATCAAGAAATAATTACTATAGAAATACAGAAATATATGTTGTGTAGATAATATTTCATTATGTATCTTAATATTCTAATAATTTATCTGATCTGCATATTTCTCCTAAAGATAAAAGCTTTGGGGTTTTTTTTTTTTTTCTCATGCATTCAGGATCCTGAGGCCTCACAAACGTATCACATCACTCGCTCAGCAGCTGCTCATACACTCAGTCACTGTCACTCAGACTGTGTCACATATTTAAGTTTAAACCAAATACCTCACATACGAAGGTGTGATGAATACACGTGTTTTAACCCAAATTATCCTAATCATCAATGCATTGTAAACTATTTCAATTTAGTCTCTTAATATTTCTTTGAATATTCCTCCACATGACATAAATATATGTTGTATGTATAGCTATACTTGACATTTAGGCCTAGAAAAAAATTCCATTGGTTTGCAAAAGTTGAGACCCCCTTAAAAATTCTTTCCCTAAGGAACAGGGACATAGTATACTGGTATACTTGTATTATTAGAACAAGGTTCAAATTTCCCTGCTGTGGTTGTCATTCGAACCATGCAGAAAAGCACACACCCAGAACACATTTTGAAATGCAATTAGTTATTTCCTTTTAAGGGTTAGATATATAAAATCATGCAATTATTGCAACTTCCTGTGTAAATAAAGGCATAAATCCTTGGAAGAGAATTTTTCCCGATTAAGTCCTGCTTTGAAATGAAAATTCTAAGGAAACATAAAAAATAAGGTTAATATCATATTCATATTCTAAATATTATTACTGATGTAGATTTTAATTTTTATTAAAAAATACAGTTCTACTATTTCTACTTCTACAAACACTCTATATATACTGTATGACTATGTATATATCCACAAACCATAAAACTACAGGATTATACTCTATAAAATAATTACATATAACTCACTAATTGTATAACACTGTTACACAAAATATATTACTTTTTCTAGCCAATTCCTACACCCATACTTATTTCTCTGCAAAAAATATCCTGAAAGGTTCTTGCCATTTTAAAGCTGATAGATTCTTGGAGCAGAGTATTCAGTTTACAGGCCATGATGTCACTCACCACCTGCTTCTGTCTGTTAAATTCGGCCATCTTGGTTACAGAAAGAAAATCAGAACTCATCATTTTTCTTAATTCAATTTGTGTCTTTTCGGTGATTCTTTGCATCATTCCATATGGCTTATAACAAACATGTGATCTCCTTTGTACTTCATATATTTGGGGAAAACTCATTTTAGAAGGTTTTGCTAATACAGGCTTCTGATAAGATTTTACTCTGCCTGTCTTTCCAAAATTAGCACAATTTACTTTCCTTTCACGATTCTCGTGTTTTCTGGCAAAATCAAGGGATTGCGCACATTCAAACAAAGAATCTTTTTGTGACGCAATAACACGAGATGCAGGATTTAGAAACCAAAATTTGCTTACAAAACTCCTTATGAGGGACGGTGTTTTGACATTCTCACTCAGCATTCTATACAAACGTTCATATATGGACATGAACGTAAAAATACATTCCTTCCGACCAATCCTTAATTTTTGAAGAATATCAATATCTGGATGATTTTCATTTGATGAACAAAAAATGAGAATTTTTAATCTGTCCTTATCAGTTAAATTCTCATGTGTCTCACCAGATAACTTTAAAGTCAATCTCCTAGCAAAGTTTACAGGGATCCACATTTTGAACAACTGATTCTTCTCCTCGTTAGATAAATCAAATTTATCAACACAACTTTCAAAAATCTCAGAGTTTCTACAAACATCTATTTTGTTGTCATAAGCAGGAATTATTTGGCATATTTTTATCAAATTCTTCCTCACGCTACTTCGGATTTGGGCCTGTGAGTCTTCTATTTTTAGTGGTACGTCTTTCCCTTGTACGTCCTCTACGTCAGTTCTGAAGTCTCCTCCTACTTCTCCATCTTGTTCCACGTCTGCAAGGTCACCTTCAATGACTGCTACAGACACTTGATTACAGTCAATCTCGAGAACATCACAACAATCATTTTTGGATTTCTCTGACACAGATCTATGAAATATATCTACCATCTGTAGAATATTTTTTAATCTCTCTCTTTCTCTATTGAAAAACTTAGAATCTAACCTCTGATTCTCGAGTTCACACTCGGCATATAAACTTAACCATAAAACTTCTGAATTAGAATTGTCTACAGACTTAAATTTCAATTTACTCTGCTTAGCAAGACAATTAATGACATCCATTTTATCTTACCTTGAAATGTCTCAGCTTGTTCCTTTGATGGACAACGCTGGGCTCTTGTCTTGGTTTCAGCACGTCTAGCACTTTGGCACTTGTAGTACTTCTCAATCTATCTGGCAATTCTTACTTCTAGGTTCTGTGTGATTCTTGTAAGTAGTGGAATTCCCGATAACTTGCACATATGATTTGACGTTAGCAAAGTCCAATCCCCCGTGTGGGCAAGTTGAGGGAAATCCGCAAAAAAGTACAAAAATTCAGATCTGGCTGGCTCTCCAATGTAAAATAATGCATATCCTGTAAAATACTCAGGACTAGTTACCAGATAAAAATATAGTGGTTTATTTGGATTCTTCCATCAAAGAAAGGTTATTACAGAAAAACAGGTGAATAAAAATAAGTGGAAGAGATATTGTCCATTGTTCATAGCAAAGCAGCATGTATTCTTCTTTCTCTCCGGGATCTCACATGGCAAATAGCGTCTGTCTCTCAGTTCGGCTTCTTCGTACTAAAGTAACATACCAGCTGTTGAGTTATGTCATCTTGCGTCTGTGTCTCATGATGGTGAGGGAAGAAGACAGCACCCTCTACAGTTAGCCATGAATTATATACGTCTCTTGAAACACGTGATCTCGGTATATATGGAGTTTGACATTTACCTCAAGGCTAAACTTAAATATGTAGTGAGCTGACATTTCTACCATGAGCCAAGCTTAAAAATAGCCTATGTCATGTAAGCTAAAGCATTCTACAGAACTGGGTGTAATAAGAAATATTTAACGAATTATTAATATTTAACAGCCTGTTCCTTCATGTAGCTCTGTGTCTGATCTCTGGTCCTCTTCTAGGTATTGCCAGTCTTCTTCAATCATCTTCATAGTGGTCTTCGCCACTTCAGATGCAGACATTCAATCATGATGTCAAAACATTACATGGCTACACACATCATGATGTCATCTGAAGCTTAGACACAGAACTTTAATTGAATTTTCTTACCGAATTTTAGCAAATCTGCCAAATTAGCATTTTTGCCAATTCACAAATCTCTAGTAAATGCAATAAATGATAGGGTGGTCGTCTCATGAAAACAACATAATTTTTAAGACAACAGTCTGTCTTAATATGACAATCCAGGGGAAATGCTTCATTACGTGATGGCCATGTGAATAAATCGCTATACCTGTAAAGTATGGTTTCACCTGTGTTCAGACAGGACTCCTTCTATATAATCACAGAAATTTGCCCAAACTTTTTTTTTTATAACCCCTTACCAGTTGACATACCACAGTTCAATCATATCACTTTTGTGGTAACCAAAAACAATTGAAAATAATAATCGGTACCACACAATGATATATCAATAATAGTGTTGAGTAGTGTTGAGCGCCTTTGGTTTTTTAGGGTCGAGTTTCGTTTCATGAAACCCGAGCAAAATCGGCCGACTATAGGGAAAAGTCGGGGTCGTCCCGAAACACGAAACCCAATGTAAGTCAATGGAGAATTTAAGTCGGAAGTGAGAGGAGGACAGGAAACACACCAACAGTGCCCATTTGAATGCCAAAAGCATAAATTCTTGTTACTGAAGCTTGTCAACCTTAATTAACTTCATAATACTAGTTACGCACTGAAAAATGGGGGTTATTTGGCTACAGTTGTGGGGGGCTGGCTCCAGGTTTTCGTGGGCCCAGGGCCAAAGAGCGCCCCTTTAACACATACCACAACTCATGATGCTCTGATATGGCAGAGAAATAGCAGTATAGTACAATGAAAAATACTTCACTTCTTACATCTCATGACTGATATCCATTTTAAATTCTCCAATACCTCCAAAAACGGACAGTATATTACTCCATACAGTATTATGGCCACCGCATAGTGTGCCATACAGAGTAATGAGGCCCATATATTTCTCCATACGGAATCATTATTCCCATATAATGTTTCAAACCGTATATGATGAGCTCCACATAATGCTACAGTATATGTTGGTCCCAATGGATGAAGCTCCACTGTCTTATGGGCCCAAATAATGATCCATATATAATGGGCCCCATTTCTACTGCTCTAGTGTATAATGGGCCCTGTAAATGCTGCTCCAGTGTCTGATGTCCACCTTTGGAATGCTGCAGTGTATGGTGGGCCCCATATACCATTCACCAGAGTATAGTGCTCCCCAAAAATTGCTGTCCCAACATTGAAAACAATTACATAAGTCTCCTAGCTAGGGAATCCCTGCACTACTCTGAACTCCTTGTCGTCCCCATCTTCCATCTCACTGCACTTGGCTGTTTAGGCCCTCCCACCGGCAGAGACACTTTTGCGTACTATGCAGTGCCCTGTGCCAGTGCCATTGCCCATGAGTATGCCCCCCCACCTGCTCAAGGAACCTGCACTTTCATCTGCACCTTCCTCTTTGTCACCGTGTAAGGTGGTATAGTATGCGGGAAGGGGAACCTGAGTTTCCTCTGGGTCAGATTCAGGCTGTGTAGAGTGCGAGGGGAATGTAGTGGTCTGGGTCAATGTACCAGCAGCATCATCCAGCAGTGGCTGGGCCTCAGTGCACTTGTGGTGTCCCCAAGAGTACGGTCGCCACTGTGGCATTGTCTTCCTCCTAGGGAGTGTGTTGTCAAGTTTGGGAGCAATGAAGGATCTCTCTAGCAGTGAAACCAACACACAACACATTTCCCACTCCAGGCCAGCAGGGAGACCTCTGAACCTGACTGCTGAGGAGCTGCTCTCTGTGGTCGGGAGGAGGTAAGTTAGGGCACTCTGTGCAGGGAAGGGGAAGTGTGTGGACGTGAGAAGGGGAGCTGGAGGATGAGCAGAGTTAAGGCTCACTCCTATCTGGAGCGTATGGTCCTGATTCCGGTCTCCGAGTTTGTAGGGACACTGACGTTCCTGCAGCAGAAACCGGGGGAAGTAGCAGCTATAAATGCTCTGTACCCAACTAAGGCTCGGAGGCCCCAGCATCTACGTGTGCGAGGCAGAAGGAAAAGGCTACAGCTGTCTGCCATACAAGTAAAGTCTGAGGAACATCTGTTAGACAGGAGGCATTTCAGTGAACCACGGTCCTGTGAGTGCTTCCCCCACAAGCGCTAGAAAGGAGACGTTCAGGAAGGTACATGTTAGCGGAGTGTTGGAAGGGAGCTTTCCATTCTGGTCCCGGAGGTTGGCAAAGGTCCTGACCCGGAGGACACAGCATGGAGGCAGGCATCTGTGTAACCTGCAGACTGTGAGTAAAGCTTTGGAACTGCATGCTCTGGTGTCCTACAGTTATTCCAGCACCGCTACATCTGGGTACCAGCACCTACACCGCCTGTGCCTTTCCCCCATCACTACATCTACACTTCCCTGGGACTCCAGCTCCACCTGTGGGGAGCTTCACCATCTTTGCTGCACAACACCTTCAGCCCCAGAGGATCTGCATGCAGCGTTGGCCTAACATCTATGTTGCCGAACACCACAGGTGGCATCAAACTATCTATATAAACTCTTTACCATTATACCATGCCAAATACATGGGCACCCAGGGCCATCGTCCGGGTCACCTCTGCTGTGACACATCCCACTGACACCGGCCCGGTACCGAGTACCCCACAGCCCTGGGAGGGCGACCCATATGCCGACTGCTGATCGAGCGGTGTTATTCCCACGAACCTCCAAACAGCGTCCCTGAAGGCAAAGTTTTTGGTTTCTGGGGGCAGTATGATTGCAAAGCTGAACCTTAAAGGAATGTCCAAAAGGGCACCACCAGGAGTGGAGTCTGTGGCTTAATTGGACTGCACCCGGGAAACCACTACCATACAAGCTACAGAAAAGATGGACAGATTGCAAGCTTTGTCGATTCTGTGTGTGGTGTGGTATGTCCGTTTGTAGTTGTGCTAGCGATTTCTCAGCTTTATTCCGTTAACGACCGAGACTCCGGCATGGCCCGGCGGTACGTGTCAAGCTTACTAGAGGGATACGCGAGGCTGTGGCACGTGAGATCGAGCAATAACAGGTCTAGCATTCCAGTACATGTCCGGGGCTGCATGCACGCTACACTGAAAGGACCAGCTTTTGGTGCTTACAGGTGCAGATAACCTGCTGAACCCCGTTAGTGATGGGGATCTGGGATTCAGATTATTCCCCGCGAACGATGATTTCCCAGTAAGTTCAGGTCAACCGCAATTCCGGAGTTAGGCCTAACTGTCATTCCTGAAAAAATTGCGTGTCCAAACCACAGGTGCTGTAGCTTGCTTAACAGCTCGGCAGCCGTTCTCAGGCCCAGTATGGATTCAACAACATTGTAGAAAGTTGATAAAGGGTACAGTTTCACCGGATAACACGTATATATGTAGCCTAGTTTACACATTAAAAATATATGTCTTTAGATCAGGAGGCAGACTCAGATGTTCTCAGGTCCTGTATGGATTTGACCAGATTGTACAAAGTTGAGAAAGGGTACTTTATCACTGGACGGCAGGTATATATAGCATAGTTTAAACATGTAAAATCTCTGTGTTCTCAGTATGGATTACACAGCAATCTAAAAAGTGGAAAAAAGGAAATGCATTTGAGGCGTACACAACTATATACTTTTGGTGTTATTTTTAAATCTTCATATATATTTCTGTCTCAGTAATACAGTCCAGCCTCTCCGCAATAGGAAATGAGATGCATACAATTAGTGACATAAAGGCTATTGATTGCAGAAATCTAGGAATTATTATTCACAGGAAAAACTTCCGTCACAATTCTCATAGGCGATGCTGACCCTCAATTAATTTGTGTGTTGAGACAGTGAAAACATTTCTTTGTGAATAAAGTCTTGCTGTATCGCACTTCCATTGATTCCATCACTGTTACTCATCTCAATCCAATTTTTATCACAGGGAGCGATGTAAACATGGTCCTCACTGGCTATCATGATCTGTCACGTAACTTTGGAGTGCAAAAGACAGAAGCCACAGGTTGTAGGCGATTCTCTTTGATTGGCATGAGAGGGCACATTTTGAAATGTGCGCCGGAATGTCACACGTTTCTGAGTAGGAAAACTGTGAAAGCTGATGATAAACCACCACTGCATGTAATTGTGAGTCGACGTCCATAAGAAATGGAAGCCACTGATCATCTGGAGCTAGAGCCCGGCCAGCAGGACAGGGCATAGCTACATCTTAACCATCATCTTTCAGTTCAATCAATTTGTAGTGGCAGTCCCAGTGAAGGATTTGACAGCCCAGACTACACAGCGGAGGAGCAGGGAGAGGTAAACATTGCAAATGCTGGGGCACTGCCCAAGCAAGGGGGGTACACTCGTGGGCGTTGGTACTGGCACTGGGCCCCTCATAGTATGGCGGTGTGTCTGACGGCGGGTATGCACCACCACTGTCAGAGACACTTGATTGCACTATGAGGGACCCTATGCCAGTGCCCGCGCCCAAGAGTCGGCCTACCCACCTGTCCAGGGCAACGGCACTCGCACGGTTTTGTGCGCTAGGTGGTAACCCCGGCCATGGGGGGGGCCACCCACTTAGGGAGGTTTACAAAGTGGCATATGTAGATGTGGGTCATTCAGCTGCTGCAAAAGGTGAAATAGGTCAAGTTCGCGGAATAGGAGGAGGACCAAAGCAAGCCATTTTTCTGGCAACCTATGTGTCATCAAGGGAAGGTGGGACAAAATCCTTGGAAACCCATGCATGGTTCATTTTAATGAAGGTTAGATCATCCACATTTTGGGTTGACAGACAGGTCCTTTTTTCTGTCAGGATTGATCCAGCTGCACTGAAGACTCTTTCCGATAACACACTTGCAGCTGGGCAAGCGAGCTCCTGTAAGGCATATTGTGCCAATTCAGGCCAGGTGTCCAGTTTAGCGGCCCAATAGTCAAAAGGGAATGACCTGTGTGGGAGAACATCGATATGGGAGGAAAAGTTGTTGTTAACCATAGTTGACAACTGCTGTCTCCTGTCACTTTCCATAGATGCTGTATTAACAGCTGTGTGAGCGGTCCGTGAAAAATCAGTCCACAACATTGTCATGAAACCCCTGTCTCCAACGCCACTTCTGCTGTGTGCACCAAGAACACCTCTGCCAAGCTGTCCCCGGCCCGTACGGCTCGTGTGAGGCCAACCAGAAGTCGTCATCGTTCATCATTTTGGCAATGCGTGGGTCCCTTTTTAGGATCTGCAAGGCATAATCTGACATGTGAGCCAATGTTCCCGGTGTCAATGATGCACTGCGAGTGCTGGGTGGAGGAGCACTTTCTGGCAAATCCACATCCCTCCAGTCACGCACAAACACTGTACCAGACCTTGCCACGCCAACATTTTCACTTGCCCCACGAGATGCATCCTCCTCCCCTAAGTAATCATCCCCATCATCATCCTCCTCCTCCTCTTCTTCCTCCACCTCGTCCAGGAGAGGTCCCTGAGCAGACAATGGTTGAATGTCATCAAGGATTCCCTCCACCTCTTCCTCCTCGTCAACATTGGCTGCAGACGCCTGCTCCTTAAGGTGCGTCAAAGTTTGCATGAGCAGACGCATAAGTGGGATGCTCATGCTTAGGATGGCGTCGTCTGCACTTACCAGCCGTGTGCATTCCTCAAAACACTGAAGGACTTTACAGAGGTCTTTCAGCTTCGACCACTGCACACCTGTCAACTCCATGTCTGCTCTCAAAGTGCCTGGCCGTGTATCCTCCCACAAATGCATTATGGCCTGCCTCTGCTCGCACAGCCGCTCCACCATGTGCAGGGTGGAGTTCCACCTTGTTGCAATGTCAATAATGAGGCGGTGGTTGGGAAGGTGGAGCAATCGCTGCAGCTTCTGCATACGAATGGAGTGTACAGGCGACCGGCGGATGTGCGCGCACAGTCTTCGCACCTTCTGGAGCAGGGCTGTTAACTCCGGATAATTATTGAGGATGCACTGCACCACGAGGTTCAAGGTGTGAGCCAAGCAAGGTAAGTGGCTGAGTTTTGAAAGGGCTATGGCTGCCACAAAATTACGGCCGTTATCACTAACTACCTTGCCTGCCTCAAGATGTACACTGCCCTGCCATGACTCAGTTTGTCGCTGAAAGTACTCGGCCAGCACCTTGGCGGTGTGTCTGTCGCCCAAACACATCATCTGCAACACAGTCTGCTGACGCTTTCCACTAGCTGCTCGATAGAGGGACACCTCGTGTGCAACAGTGGCAGCTGCAGATGGAGTGCTCGTACGACTGCGCTCTGTGGACGAGCTTTCGCTTCTGGAGGAGGAGGAGGAGGGTCGAACGCCTACAGCCAACTGTTTCCTATACCGTGGGCTAGGCAGCACTGTCCCACCACCGCTGTCCCCTGTGGACCCTGCATCCACCACATTAACCCAGTGCGCAGTGATGGACACGTAACGGCCCTGGCCATGCCGACTGGACCATGCATCAGTTGTGAGGTGCACCTTTCCACTCACTGACTGCTTGAGTGCATGGACAATGCGGTCCTTCACATGATGGTGGAGGGCTGGGATGGCTTTGCGAGAGAAGAAGTGGCGACTGGGTAGGTCATAGCGTGGTACTGCATAGGCTTTCCACCAACCGATAGGGCATCATCTCTAACGAGATTAGTTTGGCAATGTGGGCGTTCAAACCCAGTGTACGCGGATGAGAGACTGAGTACTTTCTTGACCTACTCATAGTGTCTGGGAGGGTGAGCTGGACTTGAGAGCTGCATATGGTGGAAGTAGCGGTGGACAGGGCGGACTGAGAGAGGGTTGATGATGGTGATGGAGTTGGTGTTCTTTCTGATGGCCTAGATTCAGTCTTTCGTTGATATAACAGTGGGATTCCCTGACTGCTGTGGCCTTGCAACCACACCTCAACATTTGCTGCTGTGCTAACCGGTGGGCTTGCAGTGGGGGAAACAATGTAGCGTTGCTGACTACCTTCTTTGTGATCAGTTGCAGATGTGGTACTTGAGGTTTGGTGTTGTGTCCACGCTTGCAAGTGCATGCTGGTTAAATGTCTAAGCATGCAACTGGTATTCAAATTTTTCAGATTTTTCCCTCGGCTTAAGGTCTCTGCGCACTTCTTACAGATAACCTTGGCCTGATCATGAGGATTTTGTTCAAAAAAGTGCCACACTGCACTCTTCCTACTTTGGCAGACATTTTGCGGCCTAGCACGCTGTGATATTTTGACCCTCTGGACAAGCTGTGCAGCAGCTCTTTTGATTTTTGGAACCTGTCTTTGGAGTGCTCCGGGCCTGCCAGATAACAGCTGTTGCGATGTCGATGTCTGCTGTGGATGCTCCTCCTCCTCATCTGAGCTATTGGAAGCAGCACCCTCTTCCCCCAATGGATGCCAATCTGGGTCAACAACTGGGTCATCCATCACCTCCTCTTCTATGTCATGTGCACCTTCCTCTGTGTCACCGTGTATGGTGGAATAGTGTGCGGGAAGGGGCACCTGAGTCTCATCAGGGTCAGAATCTGGCTCTGTACACTGCGAGGACAATGTACTGCTCTGAGTGAATGTACCAGCAGAATCATCTATCAGTGGCTGTGCATCAGTGCACTCCATGTCAGATTCATCATGGCCTGGGTAATTCACCATTTCACTTGATAATCCAGGCATGGTATGTGAAAACAGCTCCATGGAGTAATCAGTAGTATGGCCTGTGTCATCCTTCAATCTTGGTTGGGGTGAAGGACACAAGGAAAGGTGTGGTTCATGAACATGAGCCTCCAATGACGACTCAGTGCTTTTATTTTTTACAACTTCAGAAGAGGAGGCGATAGAGCTGGAGGCTGAGTCAGCAATGTAAGACAAAACTTTTTCCTGAAGCTCTAGCTTTAAAAGCGGTTTGCCAACTCCTAGAAAACTAAGCCTTTGAGGCCTTGTGGAGCCAGATGATGACGCAGGCTCAACACCTCCTGCATTCGGTCCTATTTTGCCTTTGCCACTACCATCAGATCCACCACCAACACCATCATTACCAGCTGCCAATCCCTGCCCAATTCCATGGCCTCTTCCACCAGCCTTCCTCATTTTTGGTAGAAATGTAGACAAAATCCAACAAACTATATAGTAATGTAAAACAAGGTACAAGGTGTCTATAGGACAGGGGAGATTTTGAATTTCTGCACACACTTGTGGACACTGGACACTTTTGGATTGTGTGAGGCCCAATGAATATCACAGCGCTATGTCACAGGCTCGATGTCGCAGGTGTGAAAAATGTCACTAGAGGATAACGGAGATTTTGAATTTCTACACACACTTGTGGACACTGGACACTTTTGGATTGTGTGAGGCCCACTGAATATCACAGCGCTATGTCACAGGCTCGATGTCGCAGGTGTGAAAAATGTCACTAGCCCTCCGTCAGGAACAATGGATCTGACAGGCGCAGCTCTTCTACTTTCATTTCTCCCTTCTCACCAGATTTTCAGGAAACCCCCTCCCTCTAGATAGTCTCCTGGCTCTAGCTGCTGTGTGAAACCTGATACCACAGTTGGTCTGCAGAGCTTCAGGAAGGAAGATATAGCTGTGCTGGCTTCTCAGGCTCATTGGTCCCGAACACATCACACTTTATAAGGTTGGTATGTAATGTTTTTAGTTATTACTATTGTTTATTTAGCTTGTTTTATGAATGGATAGAGAAAGGTTTGTGGATATTTCATATAAATAAGGCAGATTTTCTTACAAATGAAAGTGTACTTCTCAGGAGTTTTGAAATTTGTGTATATCAAAGTTATTACTTTTATGTTGAGTAAATGGGTTTGTTTTGCACCTGATAATGTGTAGTCTCTTTTATTACATCCCTATGAAGGTCTCTGATCACTTTTAGATCACTGAAATTGAGAAAATTAGATATTCTAGGCATTTTTCTAGCCTGCGCTTGACAGGCACATTGTTCCATAACGAGTTAGTGCAAATATTGTTCCTGACGGAGGGCTAGAGGATAACGGAGATTTTGAATTTCTGCACACACTTGTGGACACTGGACACTTTTGGATTGTGTGAGGTCCACTGAATATCACAGCACTATGTCACTGGCTCAATGTTGCAGGTGTGAAAAATGTCACTAGAGGATAACGGAGATTTTGAATTTCTGCACACACTCGTGGACACTGGACACGTTTGGATTGTGTGAGGCCCACTGAATATCACAGCGCTAAGTCACTGGCTCGATGTCGCAGGTGTGAAAAATGTCACTAGAGGATAACGGAGATTTTGAATTTCTGCACACACTTGTGGACACTGGACGCTTTTGGATTGTGTGAGGCCCACTGAATATCACAGCGCTGTCACAGGCTCGATGTAGCAGGTGTGAAAAATGTCACTAGAGGATAACGGAGATTTTGAATTTCTGCACACACTTGTGGACACTGGACACTTTTGGATTGTGTGAGGCCCACTGAATATCACAGCGCTATGTCACTGGCTCGATGTCGCAGGTGTGAAAAATGTCACTAGAGGATAACGGAGATTTTGAATTTCTGCACACACTTGTGGACACTGGACACTTTTGGATTGTGTGAGGCCCACTGAATATCACAGCGCTATGTCACTGGCTCGATGTCGCAGGTGTGAAAAATGTCACTAGAGGATAACGGAGATTTTGAATTTCTGCACACACTTGTGGACACTGGACACTTTTGGATTGTGTGAGGCCCAGTGAATATCACAGCGCTATGTCACAGGCAGAAATTGGCTAGTGTATGACAAACTACAAGGTGTATATAGAATTGGGCAGAATAGGAATCTCCCTAGAGTGTAGGTCTGTAAGAACGGAACAAGTCCTCGACTTATCCTTACAGAGCGACACACAGATAGCTTCACTGTGGCCGTGATAACAGCCGTTACACGGTACTGAGAGAGGAGCGTGCAAGTACACAGCTGTCCGGTGTACGTAAAATTGTCAAGCTCTGTGTTTTTTAAGTATGCGGACTGACACACGCTGTCTCTCTATAGTTTTAAATGTGATCAAACAGCAAATATATTTAACTGTTTGAAAACTAGACAAAACTAGAAGGTGCAGGTCTGTAAGAACGGAACATGTCCTCGACTTATCCTTACAGAGTGACACACAGATAGCTTCACTGTGGCCGTGATAACAGCCGTTACACGGTACTGAGAGAGGAGCGTGCACGTACACGGCTGTCTGGTGTACGTAAAATTGTCAAGCTCCGTGTTTTTTAAGTATACAGACTGACACACGCTGTCTCTCTATAGTTTTGAATGTGATCAAACAGCAAATATATTTAACTGTTTGAAAACTAGACAAAACTAGAAGGTGCATGTCTGTAAGAACGGAACATGTCCTCGACTTATCCTTACAGAGCGACACACAGATAGCTTCACTGTGGCCGTGATAACAGTCGTTACACGGTACTGAGATAGGAGCGTGCACGTACACGGCTGTCCCGGTGTACGTAAAATTGTCAAGCTCCGTGTTTTTTAAGTATACGGACTGACACACGCTGTCTCTCTATAGTTTTGAATGTGATCAAACAGCAAATATATTTAACTGTTTGAAAGCTAGACAAAGCTAGAAGGTGCAGGTCTGTAAGAACGGAACATGTCCTCGACTTATTCTTACAGAGTGACACACAGATAGCTTCACTGTGGCTGTGATAACAGCCGTTGCACAGTACTGTGTGAGGAGTGTGCACCGCTGTATGGTGTGAAAAAATGCACGCTCAGTACCTCACCAAGACAAAAAAAAATTGGGATTGCTTTTAAAAAAGCAGTTTGCAGAGCAGTGGGTAAACAGCAATGCAGCCGTAAGGAAGCCTTAGAAGGCAGCCTAACAACCAACACCGCTGATCCAGCAAAATATAGCCTCCACTTGCACTGCACACACAGTGACTGGTGTGTTGTACAGGCAAAATCGCTAGCAGCAGAAGCAGTTTTTGGTGTCTTCTTCCCTGCCTAACGCTCTCCCTACAGAATCATCATCAGCAGCAGCTCTCCCTATTCTGAGATCAGCATGAGCAACATGGCGGTCGGCATGCACGCCCTTTTATACCCCCTGTGACGCCCACCAAAGCAAGCCAATCACTTGCATGCTCTTCTGAAAGATGGTGGTGACCCCTGCCTATGTCATCACGTTGCCCACAGTGTCCGTGGATCCTGATTGGCTGAAAAAGAGCACAAAACAAACTTTTGAAACGCGACTTTGGCGCTTAAGTCGCCGACCTCGTGGCCGACCTCATCCTAGGGTCGGGTTTCGTTTCATGAAACCCGACTTTGCCAAAAGTCGGCGACTTTTGAAATTTTTCGACCCGTTTCGCTCAACTCTAGTGTTGAGCGATACCATCCGATATTGAAAAATATCAGATCGGATTGGATCGGCCGATATGAAAAAAGTATCGGGTATCGCCGATTCCGATCCCGGAAGTCCCATTCAAGTCAATGGAACAGAAATATCGGAATTAAAAAAAAACATTTCTTTCCTTGAAGTTTAATTCTACATGAAGTAAAACAACTAAGAATAATGTAGAATGTATTGGGGGACGTGAAGGAGACATTAAAGGCATAGAGGTTTAGCCCAATCAAATGGAATAGCAGGACTAAATTTTGTTTTTAAAGATGTTCGGAGTTACAAAGATATTGACTATGTTAACCTTTTGTATATTTAGTTAGATATTTATGTTTCACTACTTCCATGCTCTTCACCTTCTTTTTTACTTCTCCAACACTTTCTCCTTCATCATCCTCAGCAGCAGCATCTTTTTCATCAACTTCTTCTTCACCTTATTCATCTTCTTCTTCACCTTCTTCCTATTATTCTTTTCTTTTACATTCTTCATATTCTTCTTATTCAACTATTATTCTTCTTCATATTCTACTTCTTCATCTTCTTCCAATTCTTCTTCATCATCATATTCTTATTTGTGACAGGCATTCCTGTAGTTGTTATCTATAAAAGTTTGAAGATTACATCTTCCGTTCTGCCTGTCACAAAAGATTTACAACAGGATTTGTCCGTGTTCAGTTTGGACTGCAGCAGCAGGCATTTTCCAGGGGCACCACGAGGAGGAACGGACTCACCCCCATACACTGCTTAATCTTCTTCTGCTTTGAATTTAGATAATATCTTTTGCTCTGATTTTTAGTCTTATGCTTAATGTTCTTCTGCTTTTGGTCCTTCTGCTTTTTGTTCTTCTGCTTCTTGGTCTTCTGTCTCTTGTTGTTCTGCATCTTGGTAGTTGTCTTCATGTTCTTTGTCATCTTGGTCATCTTCTTCAGGGTCATCTTTTTGGTCTTCTTTGGTGTGGTCTTCAGGGTCTTCGTCTTCAGGGTCATCGTCAGCGAGATTCAGAGTGAGAACCAAAAACCATTTCCACAAGCGTGAACTTTGAAAAGTAGCAGAAGGTACAAGAAGGCTGAGGAACTGCTGAGAACCAGCTGATGGTGCTGGAACCCAGAGGGGCACATGGCACAATCGTGGACCAGCTGACGGTGCTGGAACACGGTTACTAAGCAGGAGGTACCTGTGCTACAAAGCACTACCAAGGACCAGCAGACGTTGATGGAACTCGGATACCGAGAAGGAGGCACCTAGGCCAAAGGCACTGCTGAGAACCAGCTGACGGTGCTGGAACCCAGAGTGGCAGCAGAAGGAACAAGAGCCAATGGCACAATCGTGGACCAGCGGATGGTGCTGGAACATGGTTACTAAGCAGGAGGTACCTGAGCTACAAAGCACTACCAAGGACCAGCAGACATTGCTGAAACTCAGATACCGAGAATGAGGCACCTAGGCCAAAGGCACTGCCAAGAACCAGCTGACGGTGCTGGAACAGGAGGGAGTACCCGTGCCAAAGACACTTCTGAGCAGCAATTGGCGATGTTAGAGCCCAGGGTCAATCATGCAGCAGGCTGAGGCCTACTTGGAGCGAGTAGAAAGTAAGATGTAGTGTGATTTTGGAGGCAGCACTAGACTTTGTCGTCCACACAGCAGGGGAGCAGCTGGTGTTACCCAACCCCACTAACAGTAGAGCATGTGTTTTTCTCTGTGCAGATGGCACTTCCGAGCAACAACTGGCTGTGTTGAAGCCCAGGATCAATCATGGAGCAGGCTGAGGCCTACTTGGAGCGAGTAGAAAGTAAGATGTAGTGTGATTTTGGAGGCAGCAGGAGACTTTGTCGTCCACACAGCAGGGGAGCAGCTGGTGTTACTGAACCCCACTAACACTAGAGCATGTGTTTTTCTCTGTGCAGATGGCACTTCCAAGCAACAACTGGCTGTGTTGAAGCCCAGGATCAATCATGGAGCAGGCTGAGGCCTACTTGGAGCGAGTAGAAAGTAAGATGTAGTGTGATTTTGGAGGCAGCATGAGACTTTGTCGTCCACACAGCAGGGGAGCAGCTGGCGTTACTGAACCCCACTAACACTAGAGCATGTGTTTTTCTCTGTGCAGACGGCACTTCCAAGCAACAACTGGCTGTGTTGAAGCCCAGGATCAATCATAGAGCAGGCTGAGGCCTACTTGAAACAAATTTTATATCGGCTGTACACTACTACTGATTGTAACCGTGCTCCACTTAGGCCTCTGGCTCCACTGTCTCTAGTATTTCCCCCGGCCTCCATGCCCGCCAGTTGCTGCTCAGAAGTGGCGTCTGCACAATCCACACTTGTTCCTGGGTTACAGGGGCTCTGTCACGTCAGTTGATCCCCTGATGTGTGTCCGGCAAGGTCTCCTGCTCTGTCCACATTCCCACTACTAGTAATGGGAATGTGGACAGAGCAGGAGACATTGCCGGACACACATCAGGGGATCAACTGACATGACTGAGCCCCAGTAACACAGGAACAAGTGTGGATTGTGCAGACGCCACTACAGAGCAGCAACTGGCGAGGTTGGAGGCCAGGGGAAATACTAGAGACAGTGGAGACAGAGGCCTATGTGGAGCGCGGTTAAAAATCAGTAGTAATGTGACTGTGTAGGCAGCAGGAGACTTTGCCATCCACACAGCAGGGGAGCAGCTGGCATTACTGAACCCCACTGACACAGGAGCTAGTGTTTCTCTCTGTACGGACGGCACTTCCAAACAACAACTGGCTGTGTTGAAGCCCAGGATAAATCATGGAGCAGACTGAGGCCTACTTGGAGCGAGTAGAAAGTAAGATGTAGTGTGATTTTGGAGGCAGCAGGAGACTTTGTCGCCCACACAGCAGGGGAGCAGCTGGCGTTACTGAACCCCACTAACACTAGAGCATGTGTTTTTCTCTGTGCAGACGGCACTTCCAAGCAACAACTGGCTGTGTTGAAGCCCAGGATCAATCATGGAGCAGGCTGAGGTCTACTTGGAGCGAGTAGAAAGTAAGATGTAGTGCGATTTTGGAGGCAGCAAGAGACTTTGTCGTCCACACAGCAGGGGAGCAGCTGGCGTTACTGAACCCCACTAACACTAGAGCATGTGTTTTTCTCTGTGCAGATGGCACTTCCGAGCAACAACTGGCTGTGTTGAAGCCCAGGATCAATCATGGAGCAGGCTGAGGCCTACTTGAAGCAAATTTTATATCGGTTGTACACTACTACTGATTGTAACCGTGCTCCACTTAGGCCTCTGGCTCCACTGTCTCTAGTATTTCCCCCGGCCTCCAAGCCCGCCAGTTGCTGCTCAGAAGTGGCGTCTGCACAATCCACACTTGTTCCTGGGTTACAGGGGCTCAGTCACGTCAGTTGATCCCCTGATGTGTGTCCGGCAAGGTCTCCTGCTCTGTCCACATTCCCACCACTAGTAATGGGAATGTGTGTAGGCAGCAGGAGACTTTGCCATCCACACAGCAGGGGAGCAGCTGGCGTTACTGAACCCCACTGACACAGGAGCTACTGTTTCTCTCTGTGCGGACGGCACTTCCAAGCAACAACTGGCTGTGTTGAAGCCCAGGATCAATCATGGAGCAGGCTGAGGCCTACTTGGAGTGAGTAGAAAGTAAGATGTAGTGTGATTTTGGAGGCAGCAGGAGACTTTGACGTCCACACAGCAGGGGAACAGCTGACATTACTGAACCCCACTAACACAGAAGCTAGTGTGTTTTTCTCTGCGAAGACGGCACTTCTGAACACCAACTGGCGTTGTTGGAGCCCAGGATCAAGCATGGAGCAGGCTGAGACCTACTTGGAGCGAGTAGAAAGTAAGATGTAGTGTGATTTTGGAGGCAGCAGGAGACTTTGTTGTCCACACAGCAAGGGAACAGCTGACATTACTGAACCCCACTAACACAGAAGCTAGTGTGTTTTTCTCTGTGAAGACGGCACTTCTGAACACCAACTGGCGTTGTTGGAGCCCAGGATCAAGCATGGAGCAGGCTGAGGCCTGATGGTTTTTGAATGTGGAGGCAGCAGGAGACTTTGTCGTCCACACAGCAGGGGAACAGCTGACGTAACTGAACCCCACTAACACAGAAGCTAGTGTGTTTTTCTCTGTGAAAACGGCACTTCTGAACACCAACTGGCGTTGTTGGAGCCCAGGATCAAGCATGGAGCAGGCTGAGGCCTGATGGTTTTTGAATGTGGAGGCAGCAGGAGACTTTGTCATCCACACAGTAGGGGAACAGCTGACGTTACTGAACCCCACTAACACAGGAGCTAGTGTGTCTTTCTCTGTGAAGGCGCCACTTCTGAACACCAACTGGCGATGTTGGAGCCCAGGATCAAGCATGGAGCGGGCTGAGGCCTGATGGTTTTTGAATGTGGAGGCAGCAGGAGACGTTGTCGTCCACACAGCAGGGGAACAGCTGACATTACTGAACCCCACTAACACAGGAGCTAGTGTGTTTTTCTCTGTGAAGACGGCACTTCTGAACACCAACTGGCGTTGTTGGAGCCCAGGATCAAGCATGGAGCAGGCTGAGGCCTGATGGTTTTTGAATGTGGAGGCAGTAGGAGACATTGTCGTCCACACAGCAGGGGAACAGCAGACGTTACTGAACCCCACTAACACAGGAGCTAGTGTTTTTCTCTGTGCGGACAGCACTTCCGAGCGACAACTGGCTGTGTTGAAGCCCAGGATCAATCATGCAGCAGGCAGAGGCCAACTTGCAGCAAGTTTTATATAGGTTGTAGACTACTACTGATTGTAAACGTGCTCCACTATGGCCTCTGACTCCACTGTCTCTAGTATTTCCCCTGGCCTCCAACCCCGCCAGTTACTGCTCTGAAGTGGCGTCTGCACAATCCACACTTGTTCCTGAGTTACTGGGACTCAGTCACGTCAGTTGATCCCCTGATCTGTGTCCGGCAAGGTCTCCTACTCTGTCCACATTCCCACTACTAGTAATGGGAATGTGGACAGAGCAGGAGACATTGCCGGACACACATCAGGGGATCAACTGACGTGACTGAGCCCCAGGAACACAGGAACAAGCGTGGATTGTGCAGACACTAATGTTGAGCTTTCCGATACCACAAGTATCGGGTATCGGCCGATATTAGCTGTATCGGAATTCCGATACTGACTTCCGATACTTTTTTCGTATCGGATACCGGAATCGGAAGTTACCATAAAGCTATCAGCCTGCTCGTTTTGATTCAGCCAATGGGAATCCTCAGAAGTGTGGGAACATCCTGTTAGGCATGTTAACTATTGGCATGGCTGTGATTGGCTGCTGAAATGACGTCATCATGATGTGCGGTCTGTGCGCATCATGATGCGCGGTCTGTGCCGACTGCGGGGGGTCTGTGCCGATTGCCGGTGGTCTGTACGGGCCTCTCGGGGGCCTGTGCCGGCTGCCGGTGGTCTGTACAGGCCTGCCGGGGGGCTTGTGATGGCTGCCGGTGGTCTGTGCGGGCCTGCTGGGGGTCTTCTGTGTGTGCAGGCATCGTCCGATGGGACTACAAGTCCCATCGGGTGATGCCTGCTACACTGACAGTGATTAACACATTAGCCAATGATGGGACAGTAGTAGTCCCATCACCCCTCTAATGTGTTGAATGTATAAAAAAAAAAAAAGAAAAAAACATACTACATACATATTACATACATACTACATGCATGCTACATACATACTACATATATACATACTACATACATAGCACATATATACTACATATATACTGCATTCATACAACATACATATATACAACATACTACATACATGCTACATATATACTACATTCATACAACATACATACAGTGGGGAAAAAAAGTATTTAGTCAGTCAGCAATAGTGCAAGTTCCACCACTTAAAAAGATGAGAGGCGTCTGTAATTTACATCATAGGTAGACCTCAACTATGGGAGACAAACTGAGAAAAAAAAATCCAGAAAATCACATTGTCTGTTTTTTTTTCATTTTATTTGCATATTATGGTGGAAAATAATTATTTGGTCAGAAACAAGCAATCAAGATTTCTGGCTCTCACAGACCTGTAACTTCTTCTTTAAGAGTCTCCTCTTTCCTCCACTCATTACCTGTAGTAATGGCACCTGTTTAAACTTGTTATCAGTATAAAAAGACACCTGTGCACACCCTCAAACAGTCTGACTCCAAACTCCACTATGGTGAAGACCAAAGAGCTGTCAAAGGACACCAGAAACAAAATTGTAGCCTTGCACCAGGCTGGGAAGACTGAATCTGCAATAGCCAACCAGCTTGGAGTGAAGAAATCAACTGTGGGAGCAATAATTAGAAAATGGAAGACATACAAGACCACTGATAATCTCCCTCGATCTGGTGCTCCACGCAAAATCCCACCCCGTGGGGTCAGAATGATCACAAAAACGGTGAGCAAAAATCCCAGAACCACGCGGGGGGACCTAGTGAATGAACTGCAGAGAGCTGGGACCAATGTAACAAGGCCTACCATAAGTAACACACTACGCCACCATGGACTCAGATCCTGCAGTGCCAGACGTGTCCCACTGCTTAAGCCTGTACATGTCCGGGCCCATCTGAAGTTTGCTAGAGAGCATTTGGATGATCCAGAGGAGTTTTGGGAGAATGTCCTATGGTCTGATGAAACCAAACTGGAACTGTTTGGTAGAAACACAACTTGTCGTGTTTGGAGGAAAAAGAATACTGAGTTGCATCCATCAAACACCATACCTACTGTAAAGCATGGTGGTGGAAACATCATGCTTTGGGGCTGTTTCTCTGCAAAGGGGCCAGGACGACTGATCCGGGTACATGAAAGAATGAATGGGGCCATGTATCGTGAGATTTTGAGTGCAAACCTCCTTCCATCAGCAAGGGCATTGAAGATGAAACGTGGCTGGGTCTTTCAACATGACAATGATCCAAAGCACACCGCCAGGGAAACGAAGGAGTGGCTTCGTAAGAAGCATTTCAAGGTCCTGGAGTGGCCTAGCCAGTCTCCAGATCTCAACCCTATGGAAAACCTTTGGAGGGAGTTGAAAGTCCGTGTTGCCAAGCAAAAAGCCAAAAACATCACTGCTAGAGTTGAGCGAAACGGGTCGAAAAAATTCAAAAGTCGCCGACTTTTGGCAAAGTCGGGTTTCATGAAACGAAACCCGACCCTAGGATGAGGTCGGCCACGAGGTCGGCGACTTACGCGCCAAAGTCGCGTTTCAAAAGTTTGTTTTGCGCTCTTTTTCAGCCAATCAGGATCCACGGACACTGTGGGCAACGTGATGACATAGGCACGGGTCACCACCATCTTTCAGAAGGGCATGCAAGTGATTGACTTGCTTTGGTGGGCGTCACAGGGGGTATAAAAGGGCGTGCACGCCGACCGCCATCTTACTTCTGCCGATCTTAGTATAGGGAGAGGTTGCTGCTGATTCTGTAGGGAGAGCGTTAGGCAGGGAAGAAGACAAAAAAACTGCTTCTGCTGCTAGCGATTTGGCCTGCACAACACACCAGTCACTGTGTGTGCAGTGCAAGGGGAGGCTATATAGTGGTGCATCAGTGGTGTTGGTTGTTGGGCTGCCTTTTAAGGCTTCCTGACAGGCTGGCATTGCTGTTTACCCACTGCTCCGCAAACTGCTTTTTTAAAAGCAATCCCAATTTTTTTTTTTTGTCCTTCTGTAGAAGAAAAAAAAACTGCTTCTGCTGCTAGCAATTTGGCCTGCACAACACACCAGTCACTGTGTGTGCAGTGCAAGGGGAGGCTATATAGTGGTGTATCAGTGGTGTTGGTTGTTGGGCTGCCTTTTAAGGCTTCCTGACAGGCTGGCATTGCTGTTTACCCACTGCTCCGCAAACTGCTTTTTTAAAAGCAATCCAATCTCCCTTATCCTCTAGTCACTTTTGTCACAGCTGTGCCATCGAGCCTGTCACATAGCGCTCAGATATTCATTGGGCCTCACACAATCCAAAAGTGTCCAGTGTCCAAAAGTGTGTGCAGAGATTCAAAATCTCCCTTATCCTCTAGTCACTTTTGTCACAGCTGTGCCATCGAGCCTGTCACATAGCGCTCAGATATCAGTGGGCCTCACACAATCCAAAAGTGTCCACTGTCCACAAGTGTGTGCAGAAATTCATAATCTCCCTTATCCTCTAGTCACTTTTGTCACAGCTGTGCCATCGAGCCTGTCACATAGCGCTCAGATATCAGTGGGCCTCACACAATCCAAAAGTGTCCACTGTCCACAAGTGTGAGCAGAAATTCAAAATCTCCCTTATCCTCTAGTCACTTTTGTCACAGCAGTGCCATCGAGCCTGTCACATAGCGCTCAGATATCAGTGGGCCTCACACAATCCAAAAGTGTCCACTGTCCACAAGTGTGTGCAGAAATTCAAAATCTCCCTTATCCTCTAGTCACTTTTGTCACAGCTGTGCCATCGAGCCTGTCACATAGCGCTCAGATATCAGTGGGCCTCACACAATCCAAAAGTGTCCAGTGTCCAAAAGTGTGTGCAGAGATTCAAAATCTCCCTTATCCTCTAGTCACTTTTGTCACAGCTGTGCCATCGAGCTTGTCACATAGCGCTCAGATATCAGTGGGCCTCACACAATCCAAAAGTGTCCACTGTCCACAAGTGTGTGCAGAAATTCAAAATCTCCCTTATCCTCTAGTCACTTTTGTCACAGCTGTGCCATCGAGCCTGTCACATAGCGCTCAGATATCAGTGGGCCTCACACAATCCAAAAGTGTCCACTGTCCACAAGTGTGTGCAGAAATTCATAATCTCCCTTATCCTCTAGTCACTTTTGTCACAGCAGTGCCATCGAGCCTGTCACATAGCGCTCAGATATCAGTGGGCCTCACACAATCCAAAAGTGTCCACTGTCCACAAGTGTGTGCAGAAATTCATAATCTCCCTTATCCTCTAGTCACTTTTGTCACAGCTGTGCCATCGAGCCTGTCACATAGCGCTCAGATATCAGTGGGCCTCACACAATCCAAAAGTGTCCACTGTCCACAAGTGTGAGCAGAAATTCAAAATCTCCCTTATCCTCTAGTCACTTTTGTCACAGCAGTGCCATCGAGCCTGTCACATAGCGCTCAGATATCAGTGGGCCTCACACAATCCAAAAGTGTCCACTGTCCACAAGTGTGTGCAGAAATTCAAAATCTCCCTTATCCTCTAGTCACTTTTGTCACAGCTGTGCCATCGAGCCTGTCACATAGCGCTCAGATATCAGTGGGCCTCACACAATCCAAAAGTGTCCAGTGTCCAAAAGTGTGTGCAGAGATTCAAAATCTCCCTTATCCTCTAGTCACTTTTGTCACAGCAGTGCCATCGAGCCTGTCACATAGCGCTCAGATATCAGTGGGCCTCACACAATCCAAAAGTGTCCACTGTCCACAAGTGTGTGCAGAAATTCAAAATCTCCCTTATCCTCTAGTCACTTTTGTCACAGCAGTGCCATCGAGCCTGTCACATAGCGCTCAGATATCAGTGGGCCTCACACAATCCAAAAGTGTCCACTGTCCACAAGTGTGTGCAGAAATTCAAAATCTCCCTTATCCTCTAGTCACTTTTGTCACAGCAGTGCCATCGAGCCTGTCACATAGCGCTCAGATATCAGTGGGCCTCACACAATCCAAAAGTGTCCACTGTCCACAAGTGTGTGCAGAAATTCAAAATCTCCCTTATCCTCTAGTCACTTTTGTCACAGCAGTGCCATCGAGCCTGTCACATAGCGCTCAGATATCAGTGGGCCTCACACAATCCAAAAGTGTCCACTGTCCACAAGTGTGTGCAGAAATTCAAAATCTCCCTTATCCTCTAGTCACTTTTGTCACAGCTGTGCCATCGAGCCTGTCACATAGCGATCAGATATTCATTGGGCCTCACACAATCCAAAAGTGTCCAGTGTCCAAAAGTGTGTGCAGAGATTCAAAATCTCCCTTATCCTCTAGTCACTTTTGTCACAGCTGTGCCATCGAGCCTGTCACATAGCGCTCAGATATCAGTGGGCCTCACACAATCCAAAAGTGTCCACTGTCCACAAGTGTGTGCAGAAATTCAAAATCTCCCTTATCCTCTAGTCACTTTTGTCACAGCAGAGCCATCGAGCCTGTCACATAGCGCTCAGATATCAGTGGGCCTCACACAATCCAAAAGTGTCCACTGTCCACAAGTGTGAGCAGAAATTCAAAATCTCCCTTATCCTCTAGTCACTTTTGTCACAGCAGTGCCATCGAGCCTGTCACATAGCGCTCAGATATCAGTGGGCCTCACACAATCCAAAAGTGTCCACTGTCCACAAGTGTGTGCAGAAATTCAAAATCTCCCTTATCCTCTAGTCACTTTTGTCACAGCAGTGCCATCGAGCCTGTCACATAGCGCTCAGATATCAGTGGGCCTCACACAATCCAAAAGTGTCCAGTGTCCACAAGTGTCTGCAGAAATTCAAAATCTCCCCTGTCCTATAGACACCTTGTACCTTGTTTTACATTACTATATAGTTTGTTGGATTTTGTCTACATTTCTACCAAAAATGAGGAAGGCTGGTGGAAGAGGCCGTGGAATTGGGCGGGGGTTGGCAGCTGGTAATGATGGTGTTGGTGGTGGATCTGATGGTAGTGGCAAGAGCAAAATAGGACCGAATGCAGGAGGTGCTGACCCTGCGTCATCGTCTGGCTACATAAGGCCTCGAACGCTTAGTTTTCTAGGAGTTGGCAAACCGCTTTTAAAGCCAGAGCATCAGGAAAAAGTTTTGTCTTACATTGCTGACTCAGCCTCCAGCTCTATCGCCTCCTCTTCTTCAGTTGTAAAAAGTAAAAGCACTGAGTCGTCATTGGAGGCTCATGTTCATGAACCACACCTTTCCTTGTGTCCTTCACCCCAACCAAGATTGAAGGATGACGCAGGCCATACTACTGATTACTCCATGGAGCTGTTTTCACATACCATGCCTGGATTATCAAGTGAAATGGTGAATTACCCAGGCCAAGATGAATCTGACATGGAGTGCACTGATGCACAGCCGCTGATGGATGATTCTGCTGGTACATTCACTCAGAGCACTACATTGTCCTCGC
Organism: Dendrobates tinctorius; assembly: GCF_039654945.1. NCBI lineage: Eukaryota > Metazoa > Chordata > Amphibia > Anura > Dendrobatidae > Dendrobates > Dendrobates tinctorius. Next base: position 9,180,349 of record NW_027361924.1, read on the forward strand.
AGTGTACAGAGCCAGATTCTGACCCTGATGAGACTCAGGTGCCCCTTCCCGCACACTATACCACCATACACGGTGACACAGAGGAAGGTGCACATGACATAGAAGAGGAGGTGATGGATGACCCAGTTGTTGACCCAGATTGGCATCCATTGGGGGAAGAGGGTGCTGCTTCCAATAGCTCAGATGAGGAGCATCCACAGCCGACGTCGACATCGCAACAGCTGTTATCTGGCAGGCCCGGAGCACTCCAAAGACAGGTTCCAAACATCAAAAGAGTTGCTGGACAGCTTGTCCAGAGGGTCAAAAGATCACAGCGTGCTAGGCCGCAAAATGTCTGCCAAAGTAGGAAGAGTACAGTGTGGCACTTTTTTGAACAAAATCCTCATGATCAGGCCAAGGTTATCTGTAAGAAGTGCGCAACGACCTTTAGCCGAGGGAAAAATCTGAAAAATTTGAATACCAGTTGCATGCTTAGACATTTAACCAGCATGCACTTGCAAGCGTGGACACAACACCAAACCTCAAGTGCCACATGTGCAACTGATCACAACGAAGGTAGTCAGCAACGCTACATTGTTTCCCCCACTGTAAGCCCACCGGTTAGCACAGCAGCAAATGTTGAGGTGTCGTTGCAAGGCCACAGCAGTCAGGGAATCCCACTGTTATATCAACGAAAGACTGATTCTAGGCCATCAGAAAGAACACCAACTCCATCACCATCATCAACCCTCTCTCAGTCCGCCCTGTCCACCGCTACTTCCACCATATGCAGCTCTCAAGTCCAGCTCACCCTCCCAGACACTATGAGTAGGTCAAGAAAGTACTCAGTCTCTCATCCGCGTACACTGGGTTTGAACGCCCACATTGCCAAACTAATCTTGTTTGAGATGATGCCCTTTCGGTTGGTGGAAAGCACAGCTTTCCGCGAACTCATGGCCTATGCAGTACCACGCTATGACCTACCCAGTCGCCACTTCTTCTCTCGCAAAGCCATCCCAGCCCTCCACCATCATGTGAAAGACCGCATTGTCCATGCACTCATGCAGTCAGTGAGCGGAAAGGTGCACCTCACAACTGATGCATGGTCCAGTCGGCATGGCCAGGGCCGTTACGTGTCCATCACTGCGCACTGGGTTAATGTGGTGGATGCAGGGTCCACAGGGGACAGCGGTGGTGGGACAGTGCTTCCTAGCCCATGGTATAGGAAACAGTTGGCTGTAGGCGTTCGACCCTCCTCCTCCTCCTCCTCCTCCTCCTCCAGAAGCAAAAGCTCGTCCACAGAGCGCAGTTGTACGAGCACTCCATCTGCAGCTGCCACTGTTGCACATGATGTGTCCCCCTATTGAGCAGCTAGTGGAAAGCGTCAGCAGGCTGTGTTGCGGATGATGTGTTTGGGCGACAGACACACCGCCGAGGTGCTGGCCGAGTACTTGAAGCGACAAACTGAGTCATGGCTGGGCAGTGTACATCTTGAGGCAGGCAAGGTAGTTAGTGATAACGGCCGTAATTTTGTGGCAGCCATAGCCCTTTCAAAACTCAGCCACATACCTTGCTTGGCTCACACCTTGAACCTGGTGGTGCAGTGCTTCCTCAAAAATTATCCGGAGTTAACAGCCCTGCTCCAGAAGGTGCGAAGACTGTGCGCGCACATCCGCCGGTCGCCTGTACACTCCGTTCGTATGCAGAAGCTGCAGCGATTGCTCCACCTTCCCAACCACCGCCTCATTATCGACATTGCAACAAGGTGTTACTCCACCCTGCACATGGTGGAGCGGCTGTGCGAGCAGAGGCAGGCCATAATGCATTTGTGGGAGGATACACGGCCAGGCACTTTGAGAGCAGACATGGAGTTGACAGGTGTGCAGTGGTCGAAGCTGAAAGACCTTTGTAAAGTCCTTCAGTGTTTTGAGGAATGCACACGGCTGGTAAGCGCAGACGACGCCATCCTAATCATGAGCATCCCACTTATGCGTCTGCTCATGCAAACTTTGACGCACCTTAAGGAGCAGGCGTCTGCAGCCAATGTTGATGAGGAGGAAGAGGAGGAGGGAATCCTTGATGACATTCAGCCATTGTCTGCTCAGGGACCTCTCCTGGACGAGGTGGAGGAAGAAGAGGAGGAGGAGGAGGATGATGGGGATGATTACTTAGGGGAGGAGGATGCATCTCATGGGGCAAGTGAAAATGTTGGCGTGGCAAGGTCTGGTACAGGGTTTGTGCGTGACTGGAGGGATGTGGATTTGCCAGAAAGTGCTCCTCCACCCAGCACTCGCAGTGCATCATTGACACCGGGAACATTGGCCCACATGTCAGATTATGCCTTGTGGATCCTAAAAAGGGACCCCCGCATTGCCAAAATGATGAACGATGACGACTGCTGGTTGGCCAGCATCCTGGATCCACGCTATAAAGGCAAATTACAAAACATCATGCCACAGGAGAACCTTGACCTAATATTGGCTAATAAACAAGCAACTCTGGTAAATCGGTTGCTTGAGGCATTCCCAGCACACAGCAGCGGTGATGGTTCTCACACGAGCCGTACGGGCCGGGGGCAGCTTGGCAGAGGTGTTCGTGGTGCACACAGCAGAAGTGGCGTTGGAGACAGGGGTTTCATGACAATGTTGTGGACTGATTTTTCAAATACCGCTCACACAACTGGTAATACTGCATCGATGGAAAGTGACAGGAGACAGCAGTTGTCAACTATGGTTACAAACTACTTTTCCTCCCATATCGATGTTCTCCCACACAGGTCATTCCCCTTTGACTATTGGGCCGCTAAACTGGACACCTTGCCTGAATTGGCCCAATATGCCTTACAGGAGCTCGCTTGCCCAGCTGCAAGTGTGCTATCGGAAAGAGTCTTCAGTGCAGCTGGATCAATCCTGACAGAAAAAAGGACCCGTCTGTCAACCCAAAATGTGGATAATCTAACCTTCATTAAAATGAACCACGCATGGGTTTCCAAGTATTTTGTCCCACCTTCCCCTGATGACACATAGGGTGACAGAAAAATGGCTTGCTTTGGTCCACCTCTTCCTGGTACTTCACCTATTTCGCCTTTTGCATCAGCTGAATGTCCAACATCAACATATGCCACTTTCAAAAACTCCCTAACTGTGCTGCCTCCCCCCCCATGGCCGGGGTCACCACCTACCGCACGACACCGTGCGAGTGCCGTTGCCCTGGACAGGTGGGTAGGCCGACTCTTGGGCGCGGGCACTGGCACAGGGTCCCTCATAGTGCATTCAAGTGTCTCTGACGGTGGTGGTGCACACCCGCCGTCAGACACACCGCTGTACTATGAGGGGCCCAGTGCCAGTACCGACGCCCACGAGTGGGCCCCCCTTGCTTGGGCAGGGCCCCAGCATTTGCAATCTTTACCTCTCCCTGCTCCTCCGCTGTGTAATCTGGGCCGTCAAATCCATACTGGGCCTAACACCGTCTGAGCCTGCCTCATGCTGTATAGACATATATTTTGAATGTGTACGCTACCATACATGTTATCCAGGGATACGGTACCCTTTCTAACCTTTGTGCAATCACGTGCAATCCATACTGGGCCTAACACCGTCTGAGCCTGCCTCATGCTGTATAGACATATATTTTGAATGTGTACGCTATCCATACATGTTATCCAGGGATACGGTACCCTTTCTAACCTTTGTGCAATCACGTGCAATCCATACTGGGCCTAACACCGTCTGAGCCTGCCTCATGCTGTATAGACATATATTTTGAATGTGTACGCTATCCATACATGTTATCCAGGGATACGGTACCCTTTCTAACCTTTGTGCAATCATGTGCAATCCATACTGGGCCTAACACCGTCTGAGCCTGCCTCATGCAGTATAGACATATATTTTGAATGTGTACGCTATCCATACATGTTATCTGGGGATACGGTACCCTTTCTAACCTTTGTGCAATCACGTGCAATCCATACTGGGCCTAACACCGTCTGAGCCTGCCTCATGCTGTATAGACATATATTTTGAATGTGTACGCTATCCATACATGTTATCCGGGGATACGGTACCCTTTCTAACCTTTGTGCAATCACGTGCAATCCATACTGGGCCTAACACCGTCTGAGCCTGCCTCATGCTGTATAGACATATATTTTGAATGTGTACGCTATCCATACATGTTATCCGGGGATACGGTACCCTTTCTAACCTTTGTGCAATCACGTGCAATCCATACTGGGCCTAACACCGTCTGAGAATGATAGATGGGGCCCACCATACACTGGAACATTCCAAAGGTGGACATCAGACACTGGAGCAGCATTTACAGGGCCCATTATACACTAGAGCATTAGAAATGGGGCCCATTATGTTTGGAGCATTATTTGGGCCCATAAGACAGTAGAGCTTCATCCATGGGGACCAACATATACTGTAGCATTATGTGGAGCTCATCATATACTGTTTCAAACATTATATGGGACCAATGATTCTGTATGGAGAAATAGATGGGCCTCGTCATGAGATGTAAAAGTGAGGTATTTTTCATTGTACTATACCGCTATTTCTCTGCCGTATCGGAGCATGATGAGTTGTGGTATGTGTTAAAGGGGCGCTCTTTCGCCCAGGGCACATGAAAACCTGGAGCCAGCCCTCCCCCCCACAGTTTGTAGCCAAATAACCCCCAGTTTTCAGTGCGTAACTTGTATTATGAAGTTAATTAAGGTTGACAAGCTTAAGAAAGAAGAATTGATGCTTTTGGCATTCAAATGGGCACTGTAGGTGTGTTTCCTGTCCTCCTCTCACTGCCGACTTTTATTCCCCATTGACTTACATTGGGTTTCGCGTTTCGGGACGACCCCGACTTTTCCCTATAATCGGACGATCTTGCTCGACCCGACTTTTGGAAAAGTCGGGTTTCACGAAACGAAACGCGACCCTAAAAAACCAAAAGTCGCTCAACTCTAATCACTGCTCTAGAGGAGATCTGCATGGAGGAATGGGCCAACATACCAACAACAGTGTGTGGCAACCTTGTGAAGACTTACAGAAAACGTTTGACGTCTGTCATTGCCAACAAAGGATATATCACAAAGTATTGAGATGAAATTTTGTTTCTGACCAAATACTTATTTTCCACCATAATATGCAAATAAAATGAAAAAAAACAGACAATGTGATTTTCTGGATTTTTTTTTCTCAGTTTGTCTCCCGTAGTTGAGGTCTACCTATGATGTAAATTACAGACGCCTCTCATCTTTTTAAGTGGTGGAACTTGCACTATTGCTGACTGACTAAATACTTTTTTCCCCACTGTATATACTACATACTACATATACACTACATACAACATACATACATACTACATACATGCTACATATATACTACATTCATACAACATACATACATGCTACATACTACATACATGCTACATATATACTACATTCATACAACATACATATATACTACATACTACACATATACTACATACAAGATACATATATACTACATACTACATACTGTTTATACTACATACAACATACATACATACAACATACTACATACATGCTACATATATACTACATTCATACAACATACATATATACTACATACATGCTACATATATACTACATTCATACAACATACATATATACTACATACTACACATATACTACATACAAGATACATATATACTACATACTACACATATACTACATACAAGATACATATATACTACATACTACATACATGCTTCATACAGTGGGGCAAAAAAGTATTTAGTCAGTCAGCAATAGTGCAAGTTCCACCACTTAAAAAGATGAGAGGCGTCTGTAATTTACATCATAGGTAGACCTCAACTATGGGAGACAAACTGAGAAAAAAAAATCCAGAAAATCACATTGTCTGTTTTTTTTTCATTTTATTTGCATATTATGGTGGAAAATAAGTATTTGGTCAGAAACAAAATTTCATCTCAATACTTTGTGATATATCCTTTGTTGGCAATGACGGAGGTCAAACGTTTTCTGTAAGTCTTCACAAGGTTGCCACACACTGTTGTTGGTATGTTGGCCCATTCCTCCATGCAGATCTCCTCTAGAGCAGTGACGTTTTTGGCTTTTCGCTTGGCAACACGGACTTTCAACTCCCTCCAAAGGTTTTCTATAGGGTTGAGATCTGGAGACTGGCTAGGCCACTCCAGGACCTTGAAATGCTTCTTACGAAGCCACTCCTTCGTTGCCCTGGCGGTGTGCTTTGGATCATTGTCATGTTGAAAGACCCAGCCACGTTTCATATTCAATGCCCTTGCTGATGGAAGGAGGTTTGCACTCAAAATCTCACGATACATGGCCCCATTCATTCTTTCATGTACCCGGATCAGTCGTCCTGGCCCCTTTGCAGAGAAACTGCCCCAAAGCATGATTATTTCCACCACCATGCTTTACAGTAGGTATGGTGTTTGATGGATGCAACTCAGTATTCTTTTTCCTCCAAACACGACAAGTTGTGTTTCTACCAAACAGTTCCAGTTTGGTTTCATCAGACCATAGGACATTCTCCCAAAACTCCTCTTTATCATCCAAATGCTCTCTAGCAAACTTCAGACGGGCCCGGACATGTACAGGCTTAAGCAGTGGGACACGTCTGGCACTGCAGGATCTGAGTCCATGGTGGCGTAGTGTGTTACTTATGGTAGGCCTTGTTACATTGGTCCCAGCTCTCTGCAGTTCATTCACTAGGTCCCCCCGCGTGGTTCTGGGATTTTTGCTCACCGTTCTTGTGATCATTCTGACCCCACGGGGTGGGATTTTGCGTGGAGCACCAGATCGAGGGAGATTATCAGTGGTCTTGTATGTCTTCCATTTTCTAATTATTGCTCCCACAGTTGATTTCTTCACTCCAAGCTGGTTGGCTATTGCAGATTCAGTCTTCCCAGCCTGGTGCAGGGCTACAATTTTGTTTCTGGTGTCCTTTGACAGCTCTTTGGTCTTCACCATAGTGGAGTTTGGAGTCAGACTGTTTGAGGGTGTGCACAGGTGTCTTTTTATACTGATAACAAGTTTAAACAGGTGCCATTACTACAGGTAATGAGTGGAGGAAAGAGGAGACTCTTAAAGAAGAAGTTACAGGTCTGTGAGAGCCAGAAATCTTGATTGCTTGTTTCTGACCAAATACTTATTTTCCACCATAATATGCAAATAAAATGAAAAAAAAACAGACAATGTGATTTTCTGGATTTTTTTTTCTCAGTTTGTCTCCCATAGTTGAGGTCTACCTATGATGTAAATTACAGACGCCTCTCATCTTTTTAAGTGGTGGAACTTGCACTATTGCTGACTGACTAAATACTTTTTTGCCCCACTGTATATACTACATTCATACAACATACATACTACATACAACATACATACATAGTACATACATACTACATACATACTACATATATACTACATTCATACAACATACATATATACTACATACATGCTACATATATACTACATTCATACAACATACATACAGACATACTACATATATGCTACATACATACTCCATATATACTACATTCATACATACTACATACATGCTACATATATACTACATTCATGCAACATACATACATACTACATTCATACTTCATATATACTACAATCATACAACATACATACAATATACATACTACATACATGCTACATATATACTACATATATACATTCTACATACATACTACATACATGCTACATATATACTACATTCATACAACATACATACATACTACATACATACTTCATATATACTACAATCATACAACATACATACTACATACATGCTACATATATACTACATTCACACAACATACATACATACTACATACATGCTACATATATACATATTACATACATACTACATACATGCTACATATATACTACATTCATACAACATACATACATACTACATACATGCTACATATATACTACATTCATACAACATGCATACATGAATACTACATACATACTACATATATACATACTACATACATGCTACATGCATGCTACATATATACTACATTCATACAACATACATACATACATACTACATACATACTACATATGTACATACTACATATATACTACATTCATACAACATACATACATACTACATACATGCTACATATATACTACATTCATACATACATACTACATACATGCTACATATATACTACATTCATACAGCATACATATATACTACATACTGCATACATACAACATACATACATACTAAATACAATACATTCATACAATACATACATAGACATACAGTACATATAACATAGAGTACATACTCACCAATACTTGTCACATTGTTCCCCGAAGCTAGAGTCATCTAAGGAAAAATATGAAAATAACAAACAAGCCACCAAATACTCCCTGATCCGCAGAAATCCACGCGTGTCCCACGCCGATCTCCCGTGGAGAGCAGCAGCATCAGCTGATGCGACCGCTCTCTAGGGGCTCAAGGAATCCAGTGTTGGAAGATAGGTATCCTTCCGCACTGTATTCCTCCGCCACTGTAAAAAAAATAGTCCCTAGTCTCACTTTTGGCATTGCTGTGTGAAAAAAGTTCCCACGCAGCATCTGCCATAAAGTGAGATCAGGGACTATTTTTTTACAGTGTCGGAGGAATACAGTGCAGAAGGATACCTACCTCCCGACACTGGATTCCTGAGCCCCGTAGAGAGCAGTCGCATCAGCTGATGCTGCTGCTCTCCACGGGAGATCGGCGTGGGACACTCACTCGTGGATTTCTGCGGATCAGGGAGTATTTGGTGGTTTGTTATTTTCATATTTTTCCTTAGATGACACTGGCTTCGGGGATCAAAGTGACAATTATTGGTGAGTATGTACTCTGTGTTATATGTACTGTATGTCTATGTATGCATTGTATGAATGTATTGTATGCAGTATGTATGTTGTATGTCTGTAGCATATATGTAGCATGTATGTAGTATATATGTATGTTGTATGAATGTAGCATATATGTAGCATGTATTTAGTATATATGTATGTTGTATGAATGTAGTATGTAGTATGTATGTTGTATGAATGTAGTATATATGTAGCATGTATGCAGTATGTAGTATATATGTATGTTGTATGAATGTAGTATATATGTAGCATTTATGCACTATGTATGTACTATGTATGTATGTTGTATGTAGAATGTATGTTGTATGAATGTAGTATATATGAAGCATGTATGTAGTATGTATGTATGTTGTATGAATGTAGTATATATGTAACATGTATGTAGTATGTAGTATATATGTATGTTGTATATATGTAGCATGTATGTATGTATGTTGTATGAATGTTGTATATATGTAGTATGTATGTAGCATGTATGCAGTATGTATATATGTAGTATGTATGTAGTATGTATGTAGCATATATGTATGTTGTATGAATGTAGTATATATGTAGTATGTATGTAGTATGTATGTAGTATGTATATATGTAGTATGTATGTAGTATGTATGTAGTATGTATATATGTAGTATGTATGTAGTATGTATGTAGTATGTTTTTTTTTACATTCAGCACATTAGCCGGATGATGGGACTACTACTGTCCCATCATTGGCTAATGTGTCAATCACTGTCAGTGTAGCAGGCATCACCCGATGGGACTTGTAGTCCCATTGGACGATGCCTGCACACACACAAGACCCCCGGCAGGCCCGTACAGACCACCGACAGCTGGCACAGGCTGCCGGCAGGCCGGCACAGGCCCCCGAGAGGCCCATAAAGACTACCGGAAGCCGGCACAGGCCCCCGGCAGACTGGCACAGGCCCCCGAGAGGCCCATACAGACCACCGATAGCCGGCACAGGCCCCCAGCAGGCCGACACAGGCCCCCGAGAGGCCCATACAGACCACTGACAGCCGCACAGGCCCCCGACAGGCCGGCACAGGCCCCCGAGAGGCCCATACAGACCACCGACAGCCGCACAGGCCCCCGACAGGCCGGCACAGGCCTCCGAGAGGCCCATACAGACCACCGAGAGGCCCGTACAGACCCTGCCTGCACACACAGACACGCACAGTGTCTGCCCACGCACCACCCACACTCTTCCCCCCTCCCGAACAGGCTGTACAAGAAAAGAGATTGTTTTTTTCAATTCCGATATTTCTGTCCCATTGACTTGAATGGGACTTCCGGAATCGGAATCGACGATACCCGATACTTTTTTTAGATTGGCCGATCCATTCCGATATGATATTTTTCAGTATCGGGTGGTATCGCTCAACACTAGCAGACACCACTTCAGAGCAGCAACTGGCTGGGTTGGACGCCAGGGGAAATACTAGAGACAGTGGAGCCAGAGGCCTAAGTGGAGCATGGTTAAAAATCAGTAGTAGTTCGATTGTGGAGGGAGCAGTAGACTTTGCCATCCACACAGCAGGGGAGCAGATGGCGTTACTGAACCCCAATAACACAGGAGCTAGTGTTTTTCTCTGTCCAGACGGTACTTCTGAGTGACAACTGGCTGTGTTGAAGCCCAGGGATTACAGTTCAGGTGGTAGAAACATGAACACAACAGGAGACCTGGATACTGTTGCCAACCAATTATTTATTCTGGTAGAGGACTGGCAAATTCTGGCAAGATCCAGGCCTTGTTCATTTTCAGAAAAGTAAGCCGGTCAACGTTATCGGAGGATAGTCGCGGGCGACGGTCTGTTAGTACACCACCTGCGGCACTAAAGACGCGTTCCGATAATACACTGGCAGCAGGGCAAGCCAGCACCTCCAATGCATACTGGCTAAGCTCTGGCTATGTATCCAGCTTTGAGACCCAAAACTTGAAGGGGGAAGAGCCATCTGGGAGTACACTGACAGGGCAAGACATGTAGTCTGTCACCATCTGACGGAAACGTTGCCTCCTGCTGACTGGAGCCGTCTGTGATGGTGAAGACATTTGTGGCGGACACACAAAACTTTGCCACATTTGGGCCATAGTGGTCTTGCCTTGTGCTGAGGCGCTGCCTCTGCTCCCTCTTTGTGCCGAGCTTCATCCACTGCCTCGACGCACAGAGCTGCCTTGTAAAGCACTAGCAGCACTGCTGTCGGTTGGAATGGAGAACATGATGGACTGCACCAGTGTGTCTTGGTACTCCGGCAGTTTACGCTCCCGGTTCAACGGTGGTATGAGGCTTTGTAAGTTTTCCCGGAAGCACCTGCTTCTCCTCGGTTGTCTCGCCAGCACGGTACGCACCAGAAAGTGGCACCTGAGTCTCGTCATCATCTGATGCGTACTGAGGTGTGCTGACCATAGGCACTGGCCCACCCACCTCTTCAGATTCAGAGGGACAGAGGGACAAAGAAGTTGCACATCACTGCATACTCCCTCTTCTTCACATTCTTGAATGCTGCTTGGCTGGCCCCCTCTTTCCAAGCCAACAGATTCAGAGAACAGAAGTAGAGACTGTGATGGCTCCTGTCCAGGACTCTCTGACTGCCTGGGCACTTTGGAAGGTGGTGAAGAGACAGATGGTTGCTCCTCAGGGCTCTGGCCCTGAGAGGACGTGGAAGTCATTGAAGTCGATGCATTAGCTGCCATCCATCCGACAACGGCTTCAATTTGTTCCTCCCGCAGCAGTGGGGCACGGCGAGGTCCTACAAAGCTGCGCATAAAGGACTGTTGCCTGCTAAAACTGGGGGATGCTGACTCACTGGTGCCAGCAGCAGGCACAGAATCCCCACGTCCTCTCCCTGCAGAATCCCCACATCCTCTCCTTGCAGAATCCCCACGTCCTCTCCCTGCTGAAACTCCATGCCCACGTGCCTTACTCCCTGCCCTCTTAATCATAGAATCATAGAATCGTAGAGTTGGAAGGGACCTCCTGGGCCATCTGGTCCAACCCCCTGCTCAAAGCAGGATTCGCTAAATCATCCCAGTCAGATGTCTGTCCAGCCTCTGTTTGAAGACTTCCATTGAAGGAGAACTCACCACTTCTCGTGGCAGCCTGTTCCACTCATTGATCACTCTAACTGTCAAAAAGTTTTTTCTAATATCTAATCTGTGTCTCCTCCCATTCAGTTTCATCCCATTGCTTCTAGTCTTTCCTTGTGCAAATGAGAATAAAGTTGATCCTTCTACAATGTGACAGCCCTTTAGATATTTGTAGACAGCTATTAAGTCTCCTCTCAGTCTTCTCTTTTGCAAACTAAACATTCCCAAATCCTGCAACCTTTCCTCATAAGACAGGGTTTGCAGACCGGTCACCATTCTGGTCGCTCTTTTCTGAACTTGCTCCAGTTTGTTGATGTCTTTTTTAAAATGTGGTGCCCAAAACTGGACACAATATTCCAGATGAGGTCTGACCAAAGAGGAGTAGAGGGAAATAATGACTTCACGTGATCTAGACTGTATGCTTCTGTTAATACATCCTAGAATTGCATTTGCCTTTTTTGCTGCTGCATCACACTGTTGACTCATATTCAGTCTGTGATCTATTAGTATACCCAAGTCTTTTTCACATGTGCTGTCACTTAGCCCTATTCCTCCCATTCTATATATGCTTTTTCCATTTTTATTGCCCAGATGTAGTACTTTGCATTTCTCCCTGTTAAAAACCATTCTGTTAGTTGCTGCCCACTTCTCCAGTTTATTTAAATCTTTTTGAATCCTCTCTCTCTCTTCTCTAGTATTAGCTATCCCTCCTAGCTTTGTGTCATCAGCAAATTTAATCAGTTTACCCTCAATTCCTTCATCTAAATCGTTGATAAAGATGTTGAACAATACAGGGCCCAGGACAGAGCCCTGTGGTACCCCACTTGAGACATTCTTCCAACTGGATGTGCAGCCATTTACGACCACTCTTTGGGTCCGATCACTAAGCCAGTTATGAATCCACCTAACAGTTGCCTTGTCCATTCCATACTTAATCATTTTTTCAATAAGGATTGCATGAGAGACTTTGTCAAATGCTTTGCTGAAGTCAAGATATACTATATCTACAGCATTTCCTTGATCCAACCAATCAGTGATACCGTCATAGAAGGAAATTAAGTTAGTCTGACATGACTTATTAGTTACAAACCCATGCTGACTCTGTTTAATCACTTCATTCTTATCCAGGTATTGACATACATGTTGTTTAATAATTTGTTCAAAGATCTTTCCTGGTATAGAAGTCAGACTCACCGGCCTATAGTTACCTGGGTCCACCTTCTTCCCCTTTTTGAAGATAGGAACAACATTTGCTCTTCTCCAGTCTTCTGGCACTTCTCCTGTTCTCCAAGAATTTTCAAAGATTATGGAGAGGGGTTCAAAAATTTCTTCTGCTATCTCCTTCAGTACTCTGGGGTGTAATTCATCTGGACCTGGAGACTTGAATTCATTTAGGCTAGCTAAGTGTTTCCTCACTATCTTTCTGTTTATAGATATCCTGGATTCTTCTATTCCCTTAATAGGACAGTGAATAACAGTTGATGTTACATTTCCTTTCTGAGAGAAAACAGATGCAAAATAGGAATTTAAAAGTTCAGCCTTCTCAACATCCTGTCTTACCATTTCATCATTTTCATCCTGTAAAAATCCTATAGCATCTTTGACTTTTCTTTTACTTTTGACATATCCCCAAAATCCTTTATTATTGCTTTTGACATCTCTTGCAAGCCTCAATTCATTTTCAGCTTTAGCTAATCTGATTTGTGCCCTGCAGGTTCTGCAGACAGCATTATATTCTTCTTTAGATATGCCTCCCTCTTTCCATTTTATAAACATTTTTTTCTTCCTTTTTAGCATGTGCTTAAGTTCTGTGTTCATCCATCCTGGTTTCCTTAACTGCTTCCTATTCTTCCCTCTTTTCGGAATTGTTAACAACTGTGCTTTGAGAATTTCATTTTTCAAGATTTCCCATCCTTCCTGGACATTTTTGTCTTTAAGGATATCCAGCCATTGGATCCCTCCAATTCTCTTTCTGAATCCCTTAAAATCTGCCTTTCTGAAATCTAACCTTGACGTCTGAGTCTTCACAGGTCTTCCGCCTCTAGTTATCCAAAATTCTAAAATAGCATGGTCGCTACCTCCTAGGGTCCCAGCCACTTTTACCTCCTCAACCATTTCCTCCCTGTTTATAAGGATTAGATCCAAGGTAGCAGTTCCCCTTGTTTTCTCCCTTACCTTTTGGAAGATAAAGTTGTCAGCAAGAGAGGATAAGAATTTCCTTGACCTGTTAGTTTTGCCTGAGAGAGATTCCCAACAAATGTCTGGATAGTTGAAATCTCCCATGACAACTATGTCATATTTTTTGGAGAACTTGGCCATTTGATGCATAAAGAGTTCATCCATAGCTTCAGCTTGCACAGGCGGCCTGTAGTAAATGCCTACAATGGTGTCCTTTCCATTGTTCTGTCCTTGTATTCTTACCCAAACAGTTTCCACAGAACTCCCAGTCTCTGAAGCTTCAATCTCTGTGCAGATATACGCGTTTCTAACATACAATGCGACACCCCCTCCTCGTTTATCAAGTCTGTTTCTTGCAAATAAGTTGTATCCTTCTAGTCTTGTATTCCAATCATGTGTATTGTCCCACCAAGTTTCAGTGATTCCAATGACATCATATTTCTTTTCCTGTGTTAGTAGTTCCAATTCTCCTTGTTTGTTGCCCATGCTTTGTGCATTAGTATAGAAACATTTTAGTTTGTGATTGGTTTCTCTTTCTCCAATATTTTTATTAATTAGATTCTTTCGTCTTTGTTCTTCCTTTCCACTTCTAATAGCAGAGTTCTCAATAGCATTTGTCAGGTGTATGGCTTTTTCTGGTCTTTTGCTTCCCTTCCCATGTTGTTCTAGTTTAAAGCTCTCCTTACAAGTGTAGCAAGGCGACTTCCAAATACATGCTTACCAGTCTTTGTAAGGTGCACCCCATCTCTAGCAAGTAGTCCATAGTATAAGTAGTTCACTCCGTGATCCAGAAATCCAAATCGTTGCTGACGGCACCATCGACGTAGCCAGTTGTTCACCTGCAGAATCTTATTCCACCTCCTTGTTCCATGGCCATCCACTGGGAGGATGGAAGAGAAGAACACCTGCGCTCCCAGTTCTTTCACTTTCTTGCCTAAGTCTTCAAAGTCTCTGCAGATGGTTTCCAGGTCGTTTCTTGCAGTGTCATTTGTCCCCACATGTAGTAGCAGGAATGGGTAGTCATCTGTAGGTCTGAAGAGTCCTGATATCCTGTCAGACACATCTTTAATTTTTGCACCTGGAAGACAGCACATTTCTCTTGAAGTTATATCCGGCCTGCAGATAGCGGCCTCAGTTCCTCTCAGCAGGGAATCCCCCATGACCACCACTCTCCGTTTCTTCTTCACAACATTTTTCTTTCTCCATCCAGGAGGACTCTGAAGGCGTACAAGGTTGCTGCTTGTTGGCAAAGTCTTATCCTGATGTATTTCTTCATTGTTTTCCTGCGTGAGAGCCTGGTACTGGTTTCTGAGCAGTATGGGTGCTGACTGCCTCCTGATCCTCCTGCTTCTCTGGGTCACATATCTCCATTCCTCTGTTTCTTCAGGTGCACTTCGAATTTCTTCTCTTTCTGTAACATGAAGAGATAATTCTGCTCTGTCCAAGAACTCTTCACCTTCCTTAATGATCTTCAACGTAGCTAACCTCTCTTCGAGATTTTGCAACTTTTCCTCCAACAGGGACACAAGCTTGCATTTGTGGCATGTGAAGTTTGGCTTTTCCACTGGTAAGTCTGTGAACATGTAGCAAGAAATGCAGCTCACCAAATGGCTCCTGGCCTCTTCCATCTTGAGATTTCTTAAAAACGATGAAAGATGAGCCCAAATTCGCGCGCCTATCGGCGCGCGGTTTTTCCGATTTCCTCTTTTCAGCTGCAACGGCCAAAACCCAGTGATCGTTGAGCTCGCGGAGACTCTTCACTTATCCCAGAAGGCACTGGGAATATGCAAATGATCTCCTCAAGACTCTTCCCCTGGTTTTCCGATTTCCTCTTTTCAGCTGCAACGGCCAAAACCCAGTGATCGTTGAGCTCGCGGAGACTCTTCACTTATCCCAGAAGGCACTGGGAATATGCAAATGATCTCCTCAAGACTCTTCCCCTGGTTTTCCGATTTCCTCTTTTCAGCTGCAACGGCCAAAACCCAGTGATCGTTGAGCTCGCGGAGACTCTTCACTTATCCCAGAAGGCACTGGGAATATGCAAATGATCTCCTCAAGACTCTTCCCCTGGTTTTCCGATTTCCTCTTTTCAGCTGCAACGGCCAAAACCCAGTGATCGTTGAGCTCGCGGAGACTCTTCACTTATCCCAGAAGGCACTGGGAATATGCAAATGATCTCCTCAAGACTCTTCCCCTGGTTTTCCGATTTCCTCTTTTCAGCTGCAACGGCCAAAACCCAGTGATCGTTGAGCTCGCGGAGACTCTTCACTTATCCCAGAAGGCACTGGGAATATGCAAATGATCTCCTCAAGACTCTTCCCCTGGTTTTCCGATTTCCTCTTTTCAGCTGCAACGGCCAAAACCCAGTGATCGTTGAGCTCGCGGAGACTCTTCACTTATCCCAGAAGGCACTGGGAATATGCAAATGATCTCCTCAAGACTCTTCCCCTGGTTTTCCGATTTCCTCTTTTCAGCTGCAACGGCCAAAACCCAGTGATCGTTGAGCTCGCGGAGACTCTTCACTTATCCCAGAAGGCACTGGGAATATGCAAATGATCTCCTCAAGACTCTTCCCCTGGTCTTCATCTTGGTAGACTGATAAAGATAGGCAGAAAAGTACAAAGGGGGGCCTTAGTGTGCTTATTCCTGAACAGCTGGTAACAGGTATAAGAAACACTAATTTTATGAAGTGTGTGTGTGGACTACACTTTAATAGGAGCTAATATGGCCTACACAACTGTCAAATGGAGTGTTTGTTGAACTTTATTTTGTTTTGTTTTTTTAAAAAAAACTAAAAGGATGTGACCAAAGATTTGAAAGTGATAGTATCACTAACTTTTTGGAGCTATTACAATTCAGGAAGGTAACCAACAATGCAAAAGATGAGGCTCCAAAAAATAGGGTAATACTAATCTTGCTGCAGATGAAGGGCACAAGCCAGAAAAAAGGCTCCTCTATCTACTCCTATATAGCTTTTACAACCAACCAATGTAGATGGATACGGATGGATGCACACTAATAGGAGAATGAAAAATGAGCTGCAATAAAAGAAAAATATGTGTGAGGCAGTGACGCGCGCTGAGCGGCCTACAACCAGACGTAGCTGCAGGACACACTACTCAGCATGAGCTGCACTCACACACAGTCAGAGACCTCTCAGACAGCCGTGAACAGTGCAGCTAAGTGGGCACTAGCACTGAAAGGCTGCAGAGAGGGTCCGCTGGCTACTCCTATAGTGTTTGCAACCACCGTAAATGGATACAGATGGATGCACACTAATAGGAGACTAAAAAATGAGCTGCAATAAAAGAAAAATATGTGTGAGGCAGTGACGCACGCTGAGCGGCCTACAACCAGACGTAGCTGAAGGACACACTACTCAGCGTGAGCTGCACTCACACACAGTCAGAGACCTCTCAGACAGCCGTGAACAGTGCAGCAAACTGGGCACTAGCACTGAAAGGCTGCAGAGAGGCTCCGCTGTCTACTCCTATAGTGTTTGCAACCAACATATATGGATACGAATGGATGCACAGTGCACACTAATAGAAGAATGAAAAATGAGCTGCAAAAAATGAAAAATATGAATGAGGCAGTGACACGCTGAGCGTCCTACAACCAGATGTGGCTGCAGGACACACTACTCAGCGTGAGCTGCACTCGCACAGACCTTGCAGACAGCTGTGAACACTGCTGCAAAGCAAAAGAAAGCTACACTTATTGAGAATGTAGCCTGGGTAAAGCACAATGTGATTTGTAAAATCGCTCTCTAACTGTCCCTCACAGTCTTGAACAGCAGCCTGTCCCTAACTGAATTCACAGCAGAGTGAACCAGAAATGGCGGCGGCGGCTTTTATAGTGCATCATGACATCATTTCAGCAGCCAATCACAGCCATGCCATTAGTTAACATGCTTACATGCCTAACAGGATGTGCCCACACTTCTGAGGATTGTCATTGGCTGAATCAAATCAAACTGGCTCATAGCATTATGGGAACTTCCGATTCCAGTATTCAATATGATAAAAGTATCGGAACTCAGTATCGGAATTCCGATACAGTGAATATCGGCCGATACCCGATACTTGCGGTATCGGAATGCTCAACACTAATCAATAATAAAATTAAATTCTTTATCATAACATTTTAAAACAAAATATACAAGAAACATGCTAGGAAGAAAAGAATGAGGGACTAGCAAACCATGGAAACTCCCACTACAACCATATAACTAATTCCAAATGCATCCATATAATTTGATCCTATAACAATTTTGGGGATATATTAAGGATTGAACACACAAAATATTCCTCAATACACATGCCCACCTGGGGTATACTAAACTAGACATTATCCGGTGTGTAACTATCCCCCTAAATACCCACTTAATAGCACAATCCTTATATTTAGTATGGAAAACATGTGGTCAATGATATGTACAACATACCAGTGATAGCTGGTGGAGATTCTTGCACGTCCCTCTGCCCCGATGCGTGTTTCAGACTGCTTCTTCAGGAGGCGAAGAAGCAGTGCGAAATGTGCAAAAATCCTCAATATAGCCCCAATATTTGTTATAGGATCACATTATGTGGATGTCTTTGGAATTAGTTATATGGCTGTTGTGGGAGTTTCCATGGTTTGCTAGTCCCTCATTCTTTTCTTCCTAGCATCTATCTTGTATATTTTGTTTTAAAATGTTATAATAAAGAATGTAATTTTATTATTGATATACCATTGTGTGGTACTGATTATTATTTTCAATTGGTTTTGGCTACCACAAAAGTGATAGGACTCCCTCTATGTAGTTCATGAACTCTTTAAAAGATATGTACAGCAGTTATCTTCTTGAGACAAAACCTTGAAAAATTGAAAAAATTTCAAGCTGAAAAAAATTTATCAATATTATGTCATCTGCATAGTTGGTCGAATCGATTGGCAGGACCCAGTGCACTGGCCATGTCAGTAATCTGTGGCCACTGGGCTCGAGCCCTGAAAACTAAATCTTACCTTACCGTATCTGCAGCCCTTTTGTATAACTGGCTTAGCGTGACATCATATGTGCATCATGTCACAACGATTACATCAGACCAGGCCTGTTATCAAAAGACGAGCTGGAAATGCCATCAGGTAAGCGACATCTCAGGGCTCATATCCAGAGACTAAAGTTTACTAACGTGGATAGAAGACCTGGTCCTGAGGATCAATTCATACCAACTCTTGTAATCTGGGAAAGGGTTTGGACACATGGCTAAATTACATTACCTCACAATCTAATGCTAATAGCAGCTTATAATTTCTGCTGCATTATTTGGACGGTAGGAAAACAGACAAAAAAGTTTCTTCTTTCTACCGATACAGCTGCTTTTAACTGCTGCTCAACAAAGATCCTTACAGCATAGCCTAATAGTGGGTGTATGGGGCTTTCCCTGTCTGAGCCTCTCTGGTCCCAACCACTGTGCTCAGACAGGGTAATTCCTGAACACAATGTTAGAATATAGTGTACAGATCTCTGCTAAGCAGCAGACGTAATGAGCTTCAAAATTACCAAAAACTAGAAATTGACACAGCACTGCCCCATAGTGTTTAGGGAAGGAAGACATATTCAGCAATGAAATATATTACAAAATATAATCAAAAATTTGCAATGCATGGAGGATGATACTCAATACAAAAATAAAGTGGAGTTCTTCTTTAAGCTATAATACTTTTTAATTTTAATAAAATAATGTGATTAATATAATTTCTGACCTGTAAAGTCTTAAGTATTTGCAATTTACAACATCCAAGAAGTATAGTTTCTCCTTGCGGAGAGTGACATGTTAAGCATGCCGAGACACTGAACTTTTAGGATCGCTCCTTCCAATAGATGGCATTAGCGTTCTAGTCCTCTTCCTCTCTGAAGAGACTATTTGCCTATTTACAACATGAAATCCCTTGAGATAATTGGTGCGGATCATAGTTTTTATGTATTCCTTGTTAATGATTAGAACACTGTAAACTAATTCCCAACTCAATGATTCCTGTCCCTTCAGGGAACTTTACATTGTGAATACACAGCATATATAAAGATATCTCGCATTCCATACTTAGCAGTCAATCTGTATAACACACCGATTAATGCCCAGAGGTAAGACATATTGACCGTAATTAAGAAAGTGTCTGTAATGTGATTCTGGTTTGAAGGAAAATTATAAAAAAAACTTGTAAAATTTGAAAAATAATTAAGATATGTTTCTTCTATTTGTGTATGTTTATGCATATATATTTTTTAAATGGCTTTTGACTCAATCTGGAGCTATGGCGACTTGGAAAATCGATCTTGTATAAGTCTAGATGGGTCCACCAGGGTTTTCTCTATTGTTATCTTGGTATTATCAAGCCATTGGGTTGCTGGTCTATCTAAACAACTTGCTCCTTCTATTCTTCCAACCATGATGTCCTTCTCCAGTAATTGCTCTTTTTGAATTATGTGTCCAAGGTAGGCAAGTTGTAGCTTGGTGATCCTTGCTTTAAGTGGCATTTCTGGCTTGTTTTGTTCCAAAATTATTTTGTTTGTTCTTCTTGCTATCCATGGTGTTGATAGCACCCTTCTCCAGCAACACATTTTGACGGCGTTGATTCTTCTTCTGTCTTGTTTCTTTATCATCCAGGTTTCTAATCCGTATGTTACGAAAGAAAAGACCAAACTATGTACGAGCCGTGTCATCACCAGAGAAATGTTCAAAATTTGAAAAATAGCGTCGTAATAATAATAATAATCACTAATGTAATAATTACTGTAAATATTAATCATCATATGCCATGTTTTCTCTAATTTCACAGATTGCATCTAGTTTTTCCAAACCACCCACCAATATTCAGTTGATTTACTGTATGTTTCAGCTAGAAGGAAAAAAAGGGGATAGATGGCAGCAAAGCTATGCACTCATAGCTAACAAGGATGTCTCTGCCTTGGTGATTAGCCTATCCCCAGTGACTTAAATCCCTGTATTTATGCTTATCAATTCTTCGTTTTGCCATACAGTTTCAGAGTGGCATGGTATTACATGTTGGTCATTCAAATAAATGTCTGGATGTGTAATTTAAGTAAGCACTCCCACAAATCATTTTATTGCCTAAAACTACATATACAGTGGATGAAATAAGTATTAAATACGTCACCAATTTTCTAAGTAAGTATATTTTTATAGATGCTATTAACATGAAATTCTCACTAGATGTCGGTAACAATCCATCCAAACCACAGGCTAAGAAATCACTATAGATGTCCATAAATTATGTGTAATAATGAGAAATGACACAGGAAAAAAGCATTGAACACATGAAGAAAGAGAAGTGCAAAAAGCCATGGAAAGTCATGACATCAGCTGAACTCTGTCAGTAATTAGAAAGCAATCCTGCCACTTAGTGAAAAATAATATCAGTTGGTTCAACTGATGGTCTATGTATTATAAAAAGATGTCTCATTACCAAGATGTCACACAAAAAAATCTCCTGATGGGTAAAATCAATGAGCTGTCTCAAGACATTCACAACATTATTGTTGTAAAACATACTGATGTCATTGGTTACAGAAGAATTTCTAAACTACTGAAGGCTACAGTGAACCCTGTTGGGGCCATAATCTGGAAGTGGAAAGAACATAATTTCACCATAAACTGGCCATGACCATGTGATCTCTGCAAGATTGCAGACAGAGGAGTGAAAAAATTACCTGTGGAGAGCTACAGAAAGACCTGGAATCGACAGGTACAATTGTCTCAAAGAAAATTATAAGTAATACACTCAGGCTCCATGGCCTGTATTCACACTCACCACACAAGACTCACTTGCAATACAGAAAGCATGTTCAAGCGTGTTTAAAGGTTGCTCAACAACATTTAGACAAGTCTGTGAAATACTGGGAGAATAAAGTCTGGTCAGATGAGACCAAAATTGAACTATTTGGATGCCAAAATACACACCATTTTTGGAAGTCAAAAGGCACGCATATAACCCCCAAAACACCACATTTAATACTTATTTCACTGACTGTCTATCTATCTATCTATCTATCTGTCTATGTATCATTCTATCTATCCTTCGATCAACTATTTAATAGATTGGTTGATCGATCAAATCTGCACAATTTGGTGAAATCAAATCTCACCAAATCCACTCATCTCTAGTAATTATGAAAACACAGTCATATAATTTATTTTTTGACAAAAATGTATAATATTGTACTTTTCACAATGTGATTGTATTTTTAGTTCCAGAGAGAGAACAATACCGATGGAAAATTTCACCTATGAATTCTTTATTTTGACCTTTACTACACATGCAAAAAATAAGTCATGGTTATCTATAGTCTTTATCCTGATATACCTGACCGGAGTGATAGCAAATTCATCGACTACTATAGTCATATACTACGATCAATACTTGCACACCCCCATGTATCTATTCCTGTGTAATTTATCCATCGTTGACTTCTGCTATACAACCATCACGGTTCCCATATTGGTTCACATGTTTCTGAGTGGTGATTACACCTTGTCCTTCACCCAATGCTTCATCCAGATGTATTTCTTTGGCCATGTGGCCACTACGGAGGACCTACTGCTCTTCATTATGGCTTATGATCGATATGTTGCCATTTGTAATCCTCTACATTATCACAGTGTACTGAGTAAGAAGAACTGTATCCTGTTCATGACTGTTGCCTGGGTTTCAGGGTTTATAAATTCCACTGCTACAACCTTTGCCTTATCTAAGATAGCAATGTGTTATCCTAATACAGTCTCACAGTTCTTCTGTGAATTCAAAGCTTTTGAGAAAATCTCCTGCCCCAATACTGGTTTTCAATTAATTAGTTACCTGGAGGCTTTGATCTTTGGCCTCGGCCCTTTTCTGGGCAGCATAATATGTTATATCAAGGTCATAATTGTTATCTTACATATTAGAACTAGTGATGGGAGAAGAAAGGCTTTCTCCACCTGCTCGTCCCACCTCATAGTCCTCTGTATGTATTATGGAACCTGGATGTCCATGTATACAATGCCACCATTAAAAAATACTCTGGTCTTTGAACTGACACTTTCTGTTCTATATACAACCATTACTCCCATGTTGAACCCACTGATATACAGCGTACGGAATAAAGATGTAAAAAGAGCTCTACTGAAAATGATGGGGGGCAAAATCAGAGGAGAATAAGGTCATTCTTTTCATACATTTGGAAACCTGTGTAAAAAAAAAAGATACAATTATTAGAATTTTTTTGTTTAACTTTTTTGTTTTATTGGCTTCATTTCTCCAAATAAACTTCTATGTTCGAAAGCAATCTTCATCAATCCCAAACATACAGCCAAATAATTAAGAACTATCTTTGGCATAAGGAAGAACAAGGAGTCCTGGAAGTGATGATGATACGGCCCCATTGAGTCCTGATGTCGTAATCCAGTCTGTCTGGGATTACTAGAATGAAAAGATGAAAAGATGGATTTGTACCTGCAAAATATGGACCTGCCCCAATGTGGCCATTATACGTTAATAAAGTTCTCTTATATGGTCATAAATTAATAATGACCACAATGTGGCCCCCAATAATATCTCCCTATGTATCCCCCATACATTAATAATGTCCACCTATGTGGTCCCATTTATAAGTAATGCACTCCTAGGTGGCCCACATACATTAATAATGCCCCCTATGTGGCTCTCATGCAATAATATAGATCCCTGTCCGGCCCTCATATATTAATAATGCCTACATTTTCTCTGCCCCAGAGTATTTCTTACACTACCATTTAAAAACCAACCAACCATGCCAAGCAGCTGTTTCTTCTTCCTTCTCCCTGCTTACTCCCTGCCCTGCACTTACACTACAGAGGCATACATATCAGTGGCCTACAGCTGCTGAGCATGAAGGCGTCACATCGCAGGCACCTATGTTGTGACTGTAGAGTAAGTATGAGTTAGGGAACAAAAATTTCTCTGCTCTACATCTCCAGTTTTAAATAGAACTGGCCCTACAGGTTCCCCTCCCCCACAGACCCAGTCATAGTTGCCCTTGTGTGACTGTGACAGATGCACCCCTGTCTCTTGCAAATTCTTTCATTCTTATTATTATCAAGAGAAGTCAAGACAAATAACACTGTTTTCACCAAATTTCTGTGACGAAATCATAAATCCAGAATAACGTTACAAACTGGGATCACAAGGTGTTTTAGCAATTCCAGATGTTTTTGGAGACACAGAGGATCTGTGGGTGCTCTTGTCTGCTGGTCCGAGACTGCTTGGACCAGGGCTCACGCCAGTGAATGCCTGCTTTCCATTTTTTTGTAGGTGGAATGCTACTCAGACAACACAGGGTGAGAGTAAAACAGTGTGGAAATACTTTATTGAACCAAATAACAGACAATAACATATAGAACAGTCCCAGCAAAATACCCAAGATAGTACATAACTACAGTCTTTCTTCCACCGACTTGTGGGTATTAGAGCACCTGTGACTCCGGGGCTTTCAGGGCTGACTACCACCACCAGTAGCCCCCCACTTTTGGCGGGCACCATCAGAGAGGAGATAATGACAAGCTTAGGAAGGTGACCTAGAGTAGTGAGGGATGTGGCCAGGTCACCTGATTGTCCCAAACTGGATTCTTCAAGATGTCTCTGAGGGTTCAGGAGAGCTCACAGAGCTGATCTGTGTTTTTCCAGCTAGAGCCGTAATGCTCTAAACTGACATCTTGTAGAATATTCCTAGTTGCAATTTTGTAAAGTCTCTGATTCTTTCAGAAGGATGGAAAATCCCTTTTTATACCCACTTCTGTGGCTCAGGTCATCATCCACAGGTCAGGGGGAGGTGAGATGAGTTTAACTCTCATTGTTTGGGTAATTAATCAATCGGCATAGTTTGCCCTTCTTAATTTTGCAGGTCAACAAACTAGCTCTCCTGGTACAATATGTAATCAACATATTAGCAAACATCTATTGTTCAATTACCTTGCGTCTATGTCATCCAAAATAAAAACACAGTATGCTGCCACAAATGTCAACTAAAAAGTCAACATTAAAGGCTCATATGAACAAGAGTCTGTTTCTTGACCAATCAAAGAAGAATGTATAAACTCAAAAGTCAACATAAAGTTAATAACGCATGTCTCCTGGCCTACTGAATTTATGTCTGGTTATTTAAGATTAAATGTGTGTTGTCACACTCACCTGCCCTGCCTTTCTAGTGCAGTGATATAGTAAAAATAGAAGAGGTTTGGTTTAGACTCACCCCATTGTGTCAAGCATTTTGGAGGCAGCAGGAAAGGAATGTCAAATTGAGTGAGAAGACCATGAGTGGCAAATGGAGGACACCAGGTAGAGTAAAGATTTGTATAGTCATTTCTTTAGTTGCAGAGTGAAGGGCTACTTCAAGGTCATGGCTTCACATCAAAGATAGACAGGATTGTAGAAAAAAGAAGAAATGATGGCACTAGGTTATAGTAAAAATGCCTGGGGAAGGCTAAGACGACTCAACTGTAGAATACATGAGAATCTCTGAGTCCCCAGAATTAAACACCATTGTGGCCAAGATAGTACAAGATAGTATTTTTGAAATACAAGGATAAAATTTACAGCAATTTACAGAGATGGTAGATCTAGAAAAGGTAACAATAAAAATCTTCAGAGAGGTTCAACAGAACACTGATATCCCTAATAAGCTTACACTTCCCTATATGCAAGTGGCCTCCTTCTGTAACTCTTTCCTAACAAATAACAAGACTTATTTAGTCAAGTAATGATTTGATAATTTAGTTAAGGATGGATAAATAATTATGTCCAGGTTGTATAGAATTTTGAAGGCCTATGGTAGGAGTACATAAAGTCTAATAAAACAAAATGGGATAAACACTTGGCTGCAAGGAAATAGGTTCAATAAGGCATGCAGTCCTGTGAAATTGGAAGAAGTCATTTATAGAGTTATATGTATATAGATTTTAATCTACCTCTAGAAAGATATGGTAGAAGGGTATGAACACAAATTCCCCAAATGGAAAATCCCCAAAGCTGACTTGATGCATTGCTTATGATCCTGTGGTCAGCTTGCACACTTTTTCGATTCATTTAACAAATTATATTGTGGTACCATGTTAGCAAGAAAAATCAATGTGAATACTTTTATTCCCAATGATGACAACATTATTCTTGAAGTGATACCTTTATTGGCTAAACAGATATTGTTTTCTGGTTAGCCAATAAAGGTATCACTCCGAGAATACTTTTGTCATCATTGGGCAGAAAAGTATTCACATCAATTAATTTTAAAAATGATAGTATTAAGTCAGTACACAATCATATGTAAAGGGGAAATCCTTGGACTTTAAAAAAGTGCCTAAATGCTAGCAGACATGTAGCTGCTAACAGAGGCAACTACCTGCCTGTTGTACTTGGAGCCTTTCTAGCAAAATACATCCAGACATCCAAGATATATCCAAGAGAATCAGAGACTCTAGAAAACCACAGCCAGGAAAACTCTTCAAGACAGCTGCCAGAACATCATGGCTCCTGAGCCCTATGCATACGTTTTGGAAAGTCAAGATTAAGACCCACCGGTCACCGGTCTGATCACCTGGCTTTGTACCTCAATGGACTGTCATCTTTCTAAGCTTGTCTTTACCTCCTCTCTGTGTGTGCCACAGGCGGTGGTAGTCCACCCTGGAAGCTCTGAAGTCACAGCTGCGTTTTTCCCGCCAAGTCAGCGGAAGGGTGAGACTGTAATTTTGTCCCATCTTGGGTATTTTGCAGGGATTGTCGCATGTGTTATTTGCCTGTTCTGGGGTACAATAAAATATAGCTAAATTGTTTAACCCTCACCCTCTGTTGTCTGAGTAGTATTATGCGCATGGTAAAAGGAGGGCGGGAGTTCATTGGGATGAGCCCTGGTCCATGCAGTTCCGGCTAGAGGACTAGAGCACCCGCTGACCTACTGTGTCTCCACAAAGGAGGAGAGACATTTATTGTATCTCAGTCTTACCCCTCTCATTGTAAAACACATTTATTGTACATTTGTACAAATTGTGCATTTTTTGCTCTCCTATGCAGAAGTCAAATTTTTATATTAACATTGCCCAGGATCTCCACAGCTCCTCAGAGGAGTTATTTTCCAACATGTACATTTTTGGACAGAGAGTAGATACAATTAACAAATTCATTCCCAAATGCATTTCCCTGCAGATTATGTAATAGGGAATGTCAGACGATTGTATGTTTATTGTGCAGTATATATATTTCTTATCTTTTCATCTATATGTTCCCATTGTTCAATAACGCTGCACTAAACATCACACGGAGGTAAGACGTGCAAATCCTAGACAGATAGATAACATATGGAATAAAGATCTGCTGATCATAGATAGGTAGATCATATCTATTGTAACTGTGGTTTTCCCCTACAGAACATTTTTTAAATCTTTTTATTTTCAAAATTTAAAAAAATAAAATAGTTTTTTAATTCAATACATGTAATTTAACATCATTAATAAAGTTTTACAAATACAAAACAAATCTAAATATTCTTTGGAAAAGCAAATGTATTTCTTAAAAATAATTGTTTAATTTTTTTTTTTCATAAATCAGTAATACGCATGAAAACAAAACAATTTGCAATATATCTTATAGGAGAGATCTGCTTCTTTTTCTTCCAAGATGAAAAAAAACCATGGAGGATGGATCTTTAACTGTGCTGCAGTTTTCCCACAAGGAATGTTAAAAAGAATTTTGGCGGTTTACACTCTATATACTGTAGAGTTCCAACTGATTTCTTCATATAGAGCTCCTCTTTTCCTCTTATATTGAAAAAGTCTTTATAAGATATTACAAAACCTTTAGCCATAATTTCTATCAATTCAAAGTCTATAGTCATTCATAGGGAAGACATGATTACCAAAAAAAAAAACAACGTTGGCATATGAACAGCTAAAGTTTCCCTAATAACGAAAAAGAAAAAAAAGAGATAAAAATGTACTGGAAAAAATACAATAAAACATCTTAAAAAATTAGGACTATAGCAATTATTTTCACACACCATTGTCATGGGGAATCACACCTATAGCTTCTTCTTTTTGACATTTACTAATGATTCTGAAAGTAAGCCATTTTTATCTGGTTTCTTTATCCTGGTATATCTGATCGGAGTGATCGCAAATTCTGCCACCATCGTTGTAATATACAGGGATCGGCACTTACACACCCCCATGTATCGATTCCTGTGCAATTTATCTATTGTTGACCTCTGTTACACAACGTCCACTGTTCCTAGGTTGGTCTATATGTTATTGAGTGGTGATTACACCTTGTCCTTCACCCAATGCTTCATCCAGATGTACTCCTTCATACATGTGGCCACTACGGAGGACCTACTGCTCTTCATCATGGCTTATGATCGGTATGTTGCTATTTGTAGCCCTCTCTATTACCATCGCAGGTTGAGTAAAAAGAACTGTGTCCTGTTAATGTCCACTGCATGGGGAACCGGATGCATAAACTCAACTCTGGCAACATTGACCGCATCGAATTTACGTCTGTTTTCTAATATAGTGTCACAATTCCTTTGTGATTTCAAAGCTTTTGCCAAAATTTCTTATCCTAATATTGGTTTCCAGCTATATTCCTACGTTGGAGCTGTAATATTTGGTGTTGGCCCTTTTCTATGTAGTATAATATCTTACACTCGGGTGATCATTGTGATCTTACATATCAAATCTAGAGATGGGAGAAGAAAGGCTTTCTCCACCTGCTCGTCTCACCTCATTGTCCTCACCATATATTTTGGCACCTGGATGTGCCTTTATATAATGCCACCATTGAAGGATCCTCTGGTTTTTGAACTGACACTTTCTATTTTATTTTCCATCATCATTCCCATGGTCAACCCTCTGATATACAGTGTACGGAATAAAGATGTAAAGAGGACTCTACTGAAAATGGTCGGAATCAAAGCCAGGGTAGAATGAAAATATCAATTAAGTGATAAAATGAAGTTGTTTCTTTTGGTCCAGATCCCAATATCTAAATTTAGCATTTTTTTAGGTCGAGGGTCATGTCTATAAAAGCCGAAAATAAAAATCTCAATTGGATATGTAATAGTTACGAGACTGAAAACAAGACACGGGACTATCAATTTAGACTTTTCTTGATCAATAATACAATATTCATTACCTGCAAGCTATCTTTTTTCCAAGCTGAAGAAGCCACATTTTTCTATCCTTCTCAGTATAAGACCAGTTTTACATGTCTGACCTTCTCAGTCAATGTAGGACTATAATTTCCAGAAAAATGGCAGCTGGTAAGGAGGTTAAAAAAAATTGTGCTCATCTTTTTTCAACTCTCCCTGTACCCGTCCCACCATTGCTATTCCTGATGAAAGCTCTCCTAACACCTTTCTTCTACCTTCTCTCTAATTTGGAGTTAGTCAGTGCCTCCACAGTTGGCTGAGCACTTCTCCTCCCTCAATCAGTCTAAGACAATTTTTAATTAGTGTTGGATCCTACCTGTGGACTTTGGTCACAGTAGTGGTATGTCTGCTAGAACTTGGGTCTTATCAGTGAAAATTCGCCTTTTCATGACTGGTGGGCTCACATGAATTGTCCAATATGCGCTAAATGTCTTCATTTTATAAGTATGGTCTATATAAATGTAATGGAGTTTACCTTCCACATATTCAATATGTGCATACATGTTAGAGCATACAGTGTACTGTGGCACTCTTTGCTTTATATTTAGGCATCACGTCCTCAAACACGTGTCCCACCAACAATTACTGCATGCGGCATGATGCACACCAGTGAAGTGCATCACACTCCATGTGACAACGTCGGGGCTAATGAATAGAAGATCGGGCCAGAAAGAAGATATTGGTGGCAAAACAGATAAAAGGTAAGTAGAGGAGAGGTGATATTCAATTGGAATGGAATATGAATTAAGTCCCCTCCCCCACACACATTGAGAGAATTATCCCCCGACTCGAATATCTAGACATTCATTAAATTCTAGAGCTATAACATTTATATTGGGATAGTATTACCGTGAGATAACTGGACTTTATTTCTCATTCTACATGTGAGATGAGGCTGGTTTGGCACATGTAGGACATTAATGATAGGGACCATCCATATTTCTATACATCTTGACGTGGTTGGATGGTGATTGCGCTTGTTGATCAAAAAACGTTAACAAAGTACCTTACGTATGTTAATATTTGCAGCAATATTGGCGTTAACATAATGATATCAGTGATATCAGTGTGCCGATGCATCGTGCTTGGATATCGCCTGTGTTCTTTGTCTAACACAACCTGATGATGCTTATAGGATGTAATGATCTCTTTGCAAAAATAAACAGTGGTTTGAAGTATCAGTCTGAGATTAAGCGAAACAAAGTCAGACAAAAACAGACAAAAAAAATACAATAAAGTAAAGGATATCATCGAATTCTACTTACAAGGAAAATATATAGGGGTATGCATACAAAAAGTATAAAAACAAGGTATGCATTATACTCAGCCTCAATTATTTATTATTATAGTGTCATTTATTCCATGGCACTTTACATGTGATGAGGGGTATACATAATAAACAGAGACAATAATCATGAACAATACAAGTCACAACCGGTGCAGGAGAAGAGAGGACCCTTCATGCCAGGGCTCACAATCTACTAGGGATGGGTGATGATAGAGTAGATGAGGGCAGAGCTGGTCGTTCAGCGGTTTGGTGGATTGGGGTTAGTGCAGGTTATAGCCTTGTCGGAGGAGGTAGGTCTTCAGGTTCCTTTAGAAGATTTCCACGGTAGGCAAGAGTCTGATATGCTGTGGTAGAAAGTTCCAGAGTAGGGGGATGCATGGGAGAAATGCGATTGTAGGAAGAGGAGAAAAGAGGGGAGTACAGGAGGAGATCTTGTGAGGATCAGAGGTTGCGTGCAGGTAAGTACCGAGAGACTAGGTCACTGATGTATGGAGTGAGATCCCCATTGACTGCCAGCCTTGCACTCCGCTAGCTTGTCTTCTCCATACCTGTCTACTGATGTATGGAGGACACAGGTTGTGGATGGCTTTGTATGTCATGGTTAGGGTTTTGAACTGGAGTCTCTGGGTAATGGGGAGCCAGTGCAGGGATTGACAGAGGGGAGAAGCCAGGGAATAGCAGGAGGACAGGTGGATTAGATTGGAGGGGTGCGAGAGTGCTAGAGGGGAGGCCACAGAGCAGGAGGTTGCAGTAGTCAAGGCGAGAGATGATGAGGGCGTACACTACTGTTTTTGCAGATTGTTGTTTGAGGAATGTCGGGATCCAGGAAATATTTTTGAGTTGAATTCAGCAGGAAGTGGAGAGGGCTTGGATATGTGGTTTGAAGGAGATATCAGGGTCAAAGATTACCCCGAGGCAGCAAGCTTGTGGGACTGGGGAGAGTGAGTAGCTATTTACTTTAATATATAGGTCCATTGGGGGGTCGAGAGATGGGGGAAAGATGGTGAATTCTGTTTTGTCCATATTAAGTTTTAGAAATCTAGCGGAGAAGAAGGATGAAATGGCGGACAGACATTGTGGGATTCTGGTTAGTAGGGAGGTAATATTGGGTCCAGAGACGTAGATCTGTGTGTCACCAGCACAGAGGTGATATCGAAAGCTGTGAGATTCTATGAGCTGTCCTAGGCCAAATGATTTTATATTCAGGAGGATTTTTTCTTTAGTCGTTACATCATCAATATTATAACAAATGAGAGTAGACTTAACTTTCTGCATACCACATTTCATCCAACAAGAGCAGACTTATCCTTCCGCAGTTCAATCTTTTCTTTGTCTAACCCAACCTTATGGTGCTATTAGGTGTAATGTGCTTGTCGAAAAAATAAAAAAATGTTCTGGCTTTTCCGTCTCAGGTTAAGAACTTAGGAATGTTTTCATACTGTATTATCTTATTGCATGTAACTAAATTGTAAGAACATTGCCCAGAAACCCTGCAAAATCACATAATCAAAAATAGCCCAGTCCTCGCAAAACTCAAATTTATTGTACATGTTAACAGTTTGTGCATTTTTTTCTCCAAAGCAGAAGCCATGGTTTTACATTAACATTTCCCAGAATCCCCAAATCACATAATCAAATATGAGTTCACAGCTCCCCCGAGAATTTTTTTTTCAGTTTGTAAATTATTGGTCAGAGAGTAGATCCAAATAACAAATCGATTCTCAAATGCATTTCCCTGCAGAATATGTAACAGGGAATGTCAGGCGACTGTGTGTTTATTTGGCAGTATATATATATATAAATCTTATCTTGTCATTTTCACATTGCCAATGTTCAATAATGCCACATTAAATTTCACACGAAGGTAAGATGCCCTAGAAAGATAGAAATCACAAGAAAAATGTCATTGTGTTAGATGTGATATATAGGTAGAGAAATAGAAGACAGATGGCAGCACAAACTTGAGCAGATTTTGGGTGCAAAACTTCCTGACATGCGGTTGTCCAACACAAAATATACATGGAAAAAAAATCAGGCAGCACTCCAGTTCAAGGAAAAATTGTGTGTTTTAACCCCTTAATAACAGCCAATACATATTTTAAATGACCTGAGATATAACAGAATACCATCCCCATACAGGAGACAATCCAGCAGCTGTCAGCATTACACCATAGCTGACAACTTGCTGCCTCAGCCACGATCAGTGTTTTCACCGTCCAAATCTCTTTAACCCCTTAGATCCTGCTGTCAATAGTGATTGCATCATATAAATGGTTAACAGAGTGTGGGGGCTTCCTCTTTATCCCAATTCGTGCCCTCAGATCGTGATTGTGTGGTCCTGATGTCTGCCATGGCAATTCATGACCAAATAGTGGCCTTAGAGTCTGCCAGCTGTTGTAACCTGTTCAGAAGTTAGCGGCATTTAGGTGGTAAAAATACACATTTTCATTTCTGTCATGCCACTTTGCATTAATTCCTGAAAATCACCTGAAGGGTTAATAAACTACCTGACTGCAGTTTTCAATATGTCAGGGGTTTCGGTTTTTAAAATGGTATAACTTTTGGGGGTTTCCCAAAAGATAGGACTCCCAAAGTTGCTTCAAACATGGATAGGTCCCTAAAAAAATACATTTTGTAAATTTCCTTGAAAAAATGAAAAATTACTGGTACATTTTTAAGCCTCCTAAAATGCTAACAAAATAAAAAAAAATTTAGAAATGGTGCTGATGTAAAGCAGACATTTGGCAAATGTTTTTTATTAATATTTTTGTGTGGTATGACTATCTGGATTAAAGGAATAATCATTCAAAGTTTGAAAATTGCAAATTTTTTAACAATTTCTCTGCCGATTTTCCAACCTACAAAGAATGGAGAGGACTGTAATTTTTATTGTAGGTACACTGCAACTGTGAGAGACAGAATCTAAAAAAAAATAATTTACAAAATTAATTTGCATTTTATTGCATGAAATAAGTATTTGATAGAATAGGAAAACAGAACTTAAGATTTGGCCCAGAAGCCTTTGCTTGCAATAACAGAGGTCAGATGTTCCCTCTGATTTGGCAAACTACTCCATACAGATCTTCTCCAGATCTATGTTTTACATAATACCTTTCCTCATCCCCTACAGAACGTTACTTAAAGAAAATGCTACAAAATGTAAAAAAATAATTTTTTTAGTTCAGTGCATGTAATTTACTGCCAGTGTTATAGTTATAAAAATACAGAACAATATACAAAATGTCTTTTAGAAAAAACAAATATAACAAAAACTTACCTGGAACAGTTCATGAATGACCCACCCAACCCCATTCCTGACCAGGCTCATTTTTTTTTTCGCACATGTGGTTTAAGAGCTATAAAAAAAAATTCTGGTTTGAATATTCAAGTGATTTTTGCATCTTTTTTTCTTGATTTGGCACGCCATTTCTGGGGTGGCTGAGGACTGATGTTCTTAGCCGGGGAGGGTGAGCAATATCCCCTTCCCAGGCTGTTGATATCAATCCATAGCTGTCTGTTTAGCCTTTGCTGGTTTGAATTTATTCTAGGATCCCCCGTAAACTCACCAGGAAAGGCTAAGCAAACAGTTGTGAGCTGTTATTAATAGTCTAGGAACCTGATGGGGTATTGTCCCTTGTCCCAAATTATCACCATCAGCCCCAGTCATGGGCTTTCCCGCTGCTGGTTAGGAAAATTGAGAGTGAGACAACGCCGTTTTTTTATTTAATTCTTTATTTTACACAGGAGTAATCCAGCTGCTGCTGAGGACAACTCACATCATTGTCTCCTGGTCTTGCTGATCTCAGCATGACCAGAAGGCAATGATGAGAGCTGCCTTCAGCAGCCAGAACATGGGACTGTAACACTTGTTCCCAGGCGTTGGTACTTGTCACATGGACATCACAAACACGGTACATGCATGTGAAACACGGACAGCACACGGATTGATGGATGGCACACGGACATGGACCACAGATCTTAACAGTACTCCTTTTTCCTGTACAGGAATCACCAAAACATGTGAAGGAGACCTAAAAGTATGTTCCACATTCTGTATAAGAAATATTTTGGACTTTTCTTTACATGGGTGGGGCTAGTAACAGCGATTTGGATTAACAACAATGTTTATTTTATTTTTAATTTTGCCTGATGTTTTTTTCCCTGATTTTTCATACGGTGCCCCCATAAGAAAATAAGACTTTTGGGAGGCATTTACATATTCAAATATTTTTATTTTCATCTTATTTCTCTTGTAACTGAGTCTGGAATATTTGACCCAGTCGCAGGGGAAATGCAGCCTCCTGGTACACTGCTGCACGTTCTTCTTAAACTTTAGTTGCACTTTAAGATTGTCTGCTACTTATGCTATTAAATATTCAATCATAGATACAGTGGTGTTTGAAAGTTTGTGAACCCTACAGAATTTTTCCACACTTCCCATAAATTTGACATAAAATTATATTAGATTTTCACAAGAGTCCTAAAAGTAGAACTACTGTAAATTAAAGCAATTGGTCAAAAATATTAGAATGTGTTATTATTTTTTATTGAGAAATAAGTCCGGATCTTCAAATTATGTTTGTGGAAGTGTATCATGGCACAAGCAAAGGAGAATTCCTAAGATCTGAGAAGAAATCTTGTTGATGCTCATTAGGCTGAAAAAGGATACAAGACTACCTCAGATTTTGGACCAATCCACTGTCAGACAGAGTGTGTAAAAAATGGAGGAGCAGCTGACTAACAAAAAACGCTCCAAGAGCAAGGTTTCTAATAGCCTACAAGGTCATAAAGGAACACAAGGTAACCTCAAAGCAACTAAAGGTCTCTTTAAGATTTTTTAATGTTCATGAGCACACCATCACGAGGATGCTTGAAGA
The DNA here is from genome assembly GCF_039654945.1 of Dendrobates tinctorius. Lineage (NCBI taxonomy): Eukaryota > Metazoa > Chordata > Amphibia > Anura > Dendrobatidae > Dendrobates > Dendrobates tinctorius. The sequence goes on from NW_027361924.1 coordinate 9,215,884, forward strand.
AACGGTGTGCATTTCAGGATTACAAGGAGAAAGCCACTGCTCTGAAAAAAGCCCTTTGCTACCTATCTGCAGTTTTCTAAAGATCACCTGTTCAAGTCAGAACAATGACCAATGTTTTGTGGAGGGATGAGACAAAAATAGAGTTTTTTGGTTTAAACAAGAAGAAATATGCTTGGAGCAATATAAACTTTGCACTACAGAATTAACACTTCGTACCATCTGTGAAACACAGTTGTGACACTATCATGGTTTAGGATGGATTTGCTTCATCTGAGACAGGACAACTGTGATTATTGGAGCAATGAATTCTGCATTTTATAAACAAATTCTAAAGGAAAATATTAGGACGTCTGTCCATGAGCTGAGTCTCAAGAAAATGTGGGTCCTGCAGCAAGACAATAACCCAAAACACACATGGGGTTCTACATAAGAACGATCAAAGTAGGATAAAGAAGAGACCGCTGTGGCTCATGGGAGTGGAGGACAGTGAGAAGAATCACTTTTGTTTGTTTTTTAAAATATGTTAGAGAAAATGGTGAATGTTATTAGAGGATGTGCCCAGCAAGGGAACATTATACCAGGAAAGGACCCAAGATGAGGACATTATTACTGGAAGAGGACTGAATTGGGATATTGTACCAAGATGAGGGACATTTTACCAGGAAGGGTCCCAAGATGGGGTACATTAAACCAGGAAAGGGCAAAGCATGTGGGATATATATTACTTGTAATGACCATCATGGGGACATTGTTACTGGAAGGGGCCCTGGAATGGGGGACATTATACCAGGATGGTTCCAGGAAGGGGACATCATTACAGGAAGGTCTCAGAATTTGTATATCATTATAGGAAGGGTCTCAAGATGGGGACATTATTACAAGAAGGTTCTAGGATGAGGGACATTTAAACCGGAAGAGGCCCAGGATGTTTGACTTTAGGATGGAGGACATAATAATAGGAAGGGGGCAATGCGTATGTCTTTATAGAATTCACAAGGGCTTATACATTTGACCATTATGAAGGTGTGGCCCAGGTCCAAATTTTAAACTAGTGCCCATCAGACTCTAGTTATGCCACTGCACCAAGATGTTATCAATAACCAGAGATGCTTAGATCTAGAGCACAGAGCAGTGCTGCCCCAGAACAGAGCACAGCCACCCCAGCACAGAGCACAGCCACTCCCATCACAGAGCACAGCCGCTCCCAGCACAGAGCACAGCCACCCCAGCACAGAGCACAGTCACCCCACAGAGCACTGCCGCAACACAGAGCACCGCCACTGCACCAGCCTGTGAAGGGATTTCCCAGAGGACACCGCATCAGCCTGGACCATTGAATGACCACTGTGACCACTCCTCCACCTGTGCTGATCCTTTCCCTGGTAAGCTGAAATCGGACTGTAAGATGGACCCCCATTTGACACGTTATTTTTTCCCCTATTTTCCTTCTGAAAATTTGGGGTGCGTCTTATGGTCCGTTGCATCTTATAGCCTGAAAAATATGGTAACCCCATCTCAAGTACAGCACGATGGAATCAGTGGTGCTATAAAAATAGTAATAATAATAATATTAAAATAGGTAGAAAGATAATAGATTTCTACATGCTCTTATCTATGCAAAATCTAATCTTTTATTCACATCTGTAGTGTACCAGGTGAATATGATTTATTGCAATTTATACAAAACATACGATCACAGAAGAAAACAACTTTGGCATACGAACAGCTAAAATTTCCCTAATAACAAAAAAGGAAAAAATATAAATAATAATATAAATAAATAAAACAATTTAAAAAACTAAAACGATAGTGATGTATTTATTTTTACACACCATGTTCATGGAGAATCAAACCTACAATGTTTTCATTTTGACATTTACTACTGACTCAGAGAATAAGCTGTTTTTATCTGTTTTCTTTATCCTGGTATACCTGATCGGAGTGATGGCAAATTCTGCCACCATCTTAGCGATATACTGGGATCGGCGCTTACACACCCCCATGTATCTATTCCTGTGCAATTTATCTATTGTTGACTTCTGCTACACAACATCCACAGTGCCTAAGTTGGTCTATATGTTATTGAGTGGTGATTACACCTTGTCCTTCACCCAGTGCTTCATCCAGATGTACTTCTTCATTCATGTGGCTGCTACAGAGGACCTACTGCTCCTAATTATGGCTTATGATCGGTATGTCGCTATTTGTAGCCCTCTTTATTATCATCGCAGGTTAAGTAGGAAGAACTGTGTCCTGTTAATGTCCACTGCATGGGGAACTGGATGCATAAATTCATTTATTGCAACCTTGACCGCATCAAATTTACATCTGTTTACTAATGTGGTGCCTCAGTTCTTCTGTGATTTAAAAGCTTTTTCCAAAATTTCTTATCCTAATCCTGGTTTCCAGCTATATTCGTACATTGAAGTTATAATATTTGGTGTTGGCCCTTTTCTATGTAGTATAATATCTTACACTCGGGTATTCATTGTGATCTTACATATTAAATCTAGTGATGGTAGAAGAAAGGCTTTCTCCACCTGTTCGTCCCACCTCATTGTCCTAACCATATATTTTGGCACCTGGATGTGCCTTTATACAATGCCATCATTAAAGGATCTTCGAGTCTTTGAACTGACACTTTCGATTCTATTTTCTGTTATCACTCCCATGGTCAACCCTCTGATATACAGCGTACGGAATAAAGATGTAAAGAGGGCTCTTCTGAAATTGACGGGGATCAATGTCAGAGGAGAATAAAGACATCTCTTGAAAGATGGGAACTGTTTTTCTCTGATGGAGTTGTTGGCTTCAGTCGAGCCCCAATATCTAAAATTTATCAGTTGTTATGTTAGGGACCATAACTATAAAAACAAATATCTCTACTGGTTATGTCATATAATCTCAAAAATGGAAAACAAGACACGGGTCCATCAAGGTTGACCTTTCTTGATCAATACCGCAATATTCGTTGCATCCAAGCCGTTCTTTTTATTAACTGATTAAGCCAAATTATTGTAGCTTTCTTAGTGTAAGGCTAAATTTACACGGTGTGCATTCACAGTCATTGTAGGACCACAAAATCTGTATTGGTCACCAGACTCCTGCCTAAAACTCAACGTGGCCAGATTGTCAGCCCTGAAGTTAGTTTTTGGGGCTTACACATTAGGACTGAAGAGGCAGTAAACAATGCAAGTAGTCATTAAGGATTGTTGGATACTGAGGTGGTGAGGGTGATGAAGTAGCCTTGCTTGGAGAGGTAAAGGGTAGGATTATATGTTTGAAGCATAAATTTATGTTTAATTTAATCTTCAGCTAAAAGGGATTGTCGGCACACCTAGAGTATTGCTGTAGGAAATTTGGCACGGTGTTCTATGTTTACGGAGTGCAGCTACATCAAGGGCACTTTCGAGTTTTTGATTATAATGTTTCAGAGCTGAGTTGTGACATGAGAGAGAGGAGATTGGGCTAATGATGACTGCAAATTCTTCAAAAGTTGCTGATTATTGAGGGCAGATAGATTTCTATAAATGTGGTAAGTGAGGGTGTCCTGGGCCGGGTGATAGTTCTTTACAGAGAAGGAAGAAGGTTGTAGTCAGAGAGCGAGAAAGGCAAGTTAGTAAAATCAAACGAATGCACTGTGTGGAACTGGAAGAAGATGAGATAAAGTGTATTCACGTCTTCATGTGTAGGTGAGTTGATAAGCTGTGAAAGGCCTTGACATGATTTTAGAGATAGAAGATGAGTGGCAGGTGAACAGGGTGGATTATCAGTAGAAGTACAGTAAAGTCTCCCATGATGAGAGTGGGAATATCACAGGATAGATAGCCAGGTGGTAGTCATTCAGAAACTGGTAGAATTGGTCTGGAGGGTGGCATACTATCGCCACTCGCATGGAAAAGGGGTGGAAAACGTTGATGGTGTGGACCCCAAAGAAAGAGAAGATAAGGAACTGAGGGGAAAAATCAGATTAAAGAAAAAAAACAGAACAACACCTCTACCTTGTATTTTCTCAGGTCTGGTGGTACAAGAAAAATGTAGGCCACCATATGAAAGAGCAGCAGGGAAGGAAGCTTCAGTAAGATCCAGGAGGTTAAGAGAGTTTGAAAGAAAAATTTGATAGATGTAGAAGAGTTTATTATATGCTGACCATGAGTTTCACAACTAAAGGAGACAGGAGAAGGCATGCAAAGAATATTAATGAGAATATCAAGATTTCTGTGAGGAGAAGAAAAGGACTTGAATATACTATTAGAATGAAGGCTTGGAGTAGACGAGATATCTCCTCTTACTATGAGAAAGAGAATAGAGGAAGTGAGTAATTGGCTCCGCGATTTGTGAGAACATCTCTTGTGTTGTACGGTAGGAGAGGCAATAAAATTGAAATTCAACAAAAATTAGAAGGAAGGTGAGAATCATACATTTCAAATTTGATGCAAGGAACATAATGCATTTTGTTTCGGGAAAAAAATATTTTGTGACCAAACTTGGCAGGGATGTCATTTTTCAATAAATATTGACATGTAGAAATCTTCCATTGAGTGCACTCTTTATTTTCTCACTAAAAGCAGTGAAATCCAGGTGGTTTGGAATCGATTGTGGTGAACTTGGATATGCTGGAGTTCTCTTTCCACAGAAACTCCTAGGCACATGTTTCTGGGCACACAAAAAGCTAACCGATGACACAATGGAGACATGGTAGGTACAATACAGAAAGCAGTAGATGAGCATGATGATGGGTCCTGATGACAACCACAGGACCTACTTGCAGGTGCACTTACCAGAAAGATGATCATAAAAAGAAAAAGGAGGACAGCTTCAGCCTTGCTCATCTTGCTGGTCTGTTTGCTTTGCCCACATGAGCAGGTGCTGCCATTTCATGTGCTGGCGGAGTGATGTAGTTCCAGGATAAACATGGTTTATTTTCTATTAAGAAAGTCTACATACTGCAATAGATTGGTCCTCTGGTTAACATGAAAAAGAGTTCCCACACCAATAATACCTGCACATAAAAATCGCCAGATTTCCCAACTTGACTTTTTTCTTTTCTGGACAGCTTATCATAAAATCATGAACATACAATACTTTTACAGATACATTGGAAAACCATAATAAATCATTATGATTATCAAATAGATACTTACCTTGTAAAGTCTTCACATCCTGTTCCGTCCAGATGTGTCCGGATCCCAGAATTCCAAGCAGCGGAAGTTCACCGACCGCCATATTGGGACATCCAAGTGATGGGTGTCTCAATATGGAGACTGCTGGTTGTACCAGCCTCTCGCACTGTACCACCAGCAGAACACCGTCACACCACACACACTGTATATGCCATACGCACCACACACAAACACACACTGTATATGCCATACGCACCACACACTGCATACACCGTACGCACCAAACACACACACACACTCTGTATAAGCCGTACTCACCACAGACACACACACTGTATACGCCTTATGTAGCCTCTTGCACGGTACCACCAGCGGAACACCGTTGGGAACACTCCGCTGCAGGGATCAGCCAAATGTTACCTTTACCTACTTTGCTTTCATTTTAACACAGGGACAAGGGTGAGTGCACATAGGAAAGAGGACACACAGGAGGGAGACAGCTCAAATGAGAGAACCCATGAGGGATGAAGACAGCACAGTGGTGGAGAGAGAGGGCAGAGAAGAGGGAGAGCACATGGGGTAACAGGTCAAAGAAGAGATGACATGAGAGGAGAAGACAGCAGATGGGGAAGAGAGAAAGCGCACAGGGGTGCGAGAGACATAGCACAGGGGGAGACAGCTCAAACGGGGCAGCACATGAGGGGAGAACACAGCACAGGAAGGAGAGAGACAGCAGACAAGGGGGATAGCACATGGGGTAGACAGGTCAAAGAACAGAGCACAGACGGGACAAGTCAGCACATGTGGAAAGAGAGAGTGGATAGGTGGGTGAGCGCATGGGGGGAGATTCTCAATGCTGCAAAGCCTGCGCCCATTGTGACATTACCGCCCTCCCAATGTGATAGCATTGGGCCTCCTTCTAGTAATATATAATTGTGATATTATCTGTGTTCATGGTGACAAGTAAAATGAGGATAAATACAGTCAAAGAATTTTCTTCAGCCTCAAAAAAAATCACAGATGCTTTAATTTTTTTTACGGACAGGGGGTAAAAGAACCCAATTTTTACAGGAATTTCTGGTTGGTAGGCAATCCTGGGAATCGCTACCACAATGACCACAACCTCATCTTTCAGGCGCTGACGAGCCTCCTCCACCAACAGTTTGTGTAGCATCATTTGCTCTAGAGCTGACCATGAACAATCAGATTTTGCCACAAAAGATCTCTTAGAGGCATGTTGTCTGTGCTGTGTAGTGCCAGGGTCAACACCCTTCTCCTGTGATGACATCGTCTCCTCAGCACCCTTGCCTGATTCCAAGGTCTTCTCCACTACAAAATCATCAAAATTTTTGTGATCCCCGATTCTGCTGAAAGTTTCCAGTCAATGTGGGAAATGGCCTGAGCTTCTTGCCCCCTGCCTGATTCCCACCTAGAGATTTGACCTGTTTCAGAGTGCTTCTACCACTACCAGAGCTTTAACTTCCACAGCTTGCTGAGCCAGCAACAAATTTTAGTGTTACAACATGTCCTCCATTTCCTCTGGCACCAAGTCATCTGAATAAATAGGCTCCCTGTTCATGTCTTTGAATAAATCAACTGGAAAAAGTTGTTTTGGTGTTCACTCTTCATTAGCACCAACATTACTGTGGATTAGGGGACTAAGAGGCAGAATAGAAACAGGTATCATTGTCAGAACTGAAATTCAAATATGTACAACATTGTTATGGCAGCAGAGGAGATGGAGTGAGCAGATCACCGACTCAAACTGATGGTGTTGCTGTCAGAGGCTACATCCTCCTGCTCTGACTGAGATCAGTGATGTATAGAAAAAAGAATCTGACACTTAAAATTGCATGATGTGGAGAAATACCTTTTAATAATGAGGTCCATGTAACAGGCAGTGAAATTTTGGTCAAGTAGACCTTTTTAAAACATGCACTGGAGTGTGTAGTCACGTCAAGAAGTGTAAGTAGACAGCACAGGAAAAAGTGCATCCGTTTGGAGTAGAGATGAACCGCTGAGATGAGTGATGGAATATATATTCCATTATGCCCGCTGCTTCCTCCTCACTGATCTGTAACATAACAGAGGCCAAGTGTGTCCTGCATTTGGTGCAACTATTGCTGGGATGGCTGATGCAAGCAGTGCTGGCAATAGTTAACAGTTCCCACATTTGACACTACATCAATTTCTAGTGGGACATTTTGGTTTAAATTAAATTTTAGACACAAGCAAAAACTTTAATTCATTTAGAAAAAATTGATACCCCACTAAGCTAACCCTGGAGCAATATGGAATCCAACAGAGATTGTAGTCAGGGTTTACATGATTGCCAAAAAGGCTAATGCTAGCCTGCAGGTAATATCGGAGTGGTGTGAGTTTGTGTCTCTATGTTCTCAGTTTAAAAGAGTGTACCAAAACAGACCTGCCCCGTTAAATGTCTCAATTTATTGTAATCATTTGTTTGCAGATGTTTGGCTAAAGATAATTAATTCTCCTTGCCTTAAAAAGACCACCAGACAACAAATACCAGGAGATAGAAGCATAGCCTAAAACTGCTGCAACAGCCCACAGTATATAGTTGTAAAATTGGATTATTAAAACTTTTCAAAAAATGTAGGCACTATAATTTGCCCCCATCAAAAACGTGACATAGAATACTATATTGGTTGATAGGTACATGCATGGAAAAGATCTTGCAGCAACGACAGGAATATTTTTGTGGGGTTTATACTTTTAAACTTGTACAAGTAAAATGAAAAAATGCTTTTTTTTGTTTTTATTTTAAAGATATTTTTTATTTAAACTCTCCTCTAGTTTAACAAAATGTGTGTAAACCGTAGATTTTTAGGGTTTTCTTGTATTTTTCTTTCCTTGCTACATGCAGGGAAAGTAATTTGCAGCAACATCCAGGAGTATTGTAGTGATGTATACACTTGTTAATTTGGACTACTAAAACAGTTATGCAAAAGACAAACTTTTTTACAATTTTTTACATGCCCTAAAAAAAAACACACACAGTGGCGAAAAAAAAGACAGAACAAGAAAATCTACTCGGGATCACATCTCAGGAGCAAGCATCAGCAATAGGCTGTTGTATTCAGGTGGTGTGCATGGGTCTAATATTTGAATATTGCAACAAGAAAGTGAGCAAAACATTTTACCAATTCACACTTTGTGATTTAAACAGTTGTGTTTATATTTCTGGGCTGTGGAGACTTATTTTGCCTTAAAAAAAGTAATGCTTGTCCATTTCACATGCCAGGTAGCACACTTCCTGTGACACACAAGCCTTGGTTTCAGAATTTTTCTTTAATATCAAAATTAGGAAAGAGGGGTATTAAATTGGCCTCCTTGTTTGCATTGTGTGAATAATAAAATCAATGCTGCTATTAAGGTGCTGTTACTGCAGTATTTCATAGGTCAATTGATTTGCAGTCACACTGACTCTACAGATCCAGCAACTCCCTATGTAACTTTAACCTCTGGATTATTATTCAAAGACTGAGCCTAGACCTCCCATTTTCAATGTGCTTCAGCTCTGTAATAGAACACCACACAAGACACTAAGGTCATCCTCACTCTCACCTAAAATGATGAAATAATGGCTTATTAAATAGCCATAATCAACTCATCTGCTATGTGGCTTCTGTCAACCATCCTCATCAGATGTAAGATGTGGTGGTTGTGGAGAGTACGAGCAAAGGTCTTCCTTTTTGCTATTGGAGGATTTAAGATGTCCACTGAAGAGGAAGTGGAAGAGGTGGATAAGATATTGAAGCCAGACCTACCCAACTGTGGAGGAATCACCAGCACCTGACCTCATTGTGGCATCGTCACCATCCATATCTAAGTGGGCCATAAAAGACATTTACTGTCCCTTGCTTGTCTTTCCACTTTAAGTGTCAATGTATCTCTGTTAGAATAGAGCGGCAGTGAGCATGCTCAACTGCCAGTCTATTCATTCCGTATGGTGCTACCAAGTGCTCTGCTTGGCTTTTCCAGCAGCCCCATAGAGAATGAATGGAATGGTGGTCAGACCTATACACTGCCGCTCCATTTTAATGGGGATAAAAGTGCTCCATCAGGGATAAAATGTCCCCCCATTCACGCCTGTGGATAGGTGATAACTTATGTCCGCGTTTTAGTATTGTATATCCCCATTGTCATTACCACAAGATTAATGGAAAACCTAAAAAATGTGCATTGCCACATTCAAAACTTTTCTTTTTCAATGACAAATATGTAAGGCATTCAATTAACATAATGGGCTCAATGGGTTTAATTTAAAATATTTTTTTCACACTACTGCAATGGGAGTAGAGAGCTGAAAATTCCAATTTCAGAGTTATTGATAATTGTCCACGGAGAGAAGGTGACATCAGGTGTTAGACCATTCAGTATATAAAACCTGCCCATAACATGGACTAAGTGAGGAGTAAGTGAGGCTGCTGGATATGAGAGGTAAGATGTGATGATACCTGCATGTCTGTTGCCAGGAGGGGAAAAATTATCTGCTAAGAAAATTATTAATCCTCTCATCACTAATTTACTATTTTTTTTGCTTTTAGTTTTGTTATTATTGCAGCCGTAAAGTATGACTTGCTAACATTTGATTAGTAAAACTTTCATCCTGCATTTGTATGTTCTGTGTATGGTCACCTCCATGGTTTCTTCTGGGTTCCTCCATTTCCTCAAAACAAAATTACTGCTATTCTATAGCTACGAAAATATTCATGGTGTGTCTGGGATCTTTTGATAAATGAAAGATTGAGATTGTTATACACATAGCTGGTTCCAGATAAAACCTGTAGATCATGGCTAGAAATACTAGAGAAATGTTTCTCTAGTGTAGGTTCAAATTTACAAAAAGTGGATTAAAAAGAGAAAAAAAAGCAATTAAAAGCAAATAAAATAATAATAAACAAACCATGTTATTTATATCTTTTTCGGTAGAGTTCATGAACTTTTTCACAAAACACAGTATGGCTCCTCGATGTGGAGACATGGAGACTCCTCACACTGAGGTGTAGGCTTCATCCATCTTCATGTGTATGGAGATATTCTCACCTCAAAGCAATACTTCCTTATACTTCCATACATTTGACATTCGATGGAGGCTTGTACTGTTTTATTTTGTCAGATTTGTAGAGATGAAGAAATCAATTTGTAGATCTCTGGTCTAATAGCCAGGTCATAATTCTGTGGCTACCGGACGGGTGCTGTATGAATCGTCTTCTACCTGTCTTCACCCGCAGTTCCTTTCTTCATTAGCCGGCCTAGTGTGACATTGTGTGAGTCACTCCACTATGATGATGGTGCACAAGGCCGGCTAATCAAGATCAGAGCTGTCAGACAGAAGGAGGTCTGCAGGGCCCCAATCAAGTGGACACAGACAACTGACCTGGCCAATGGACTAGGGTCTAGCAAATCTGCACTCTTCTCTAAATGTGACAGATGGAAATTACCCCAGAATGAGCCTTAGACTCAATGCTGTCTTTAAACTCAGTATCCCAACGACACGAGGGCAGGAGGTCATCATTTATATCCTAGAAAAATTGATTTGGGCTTCCTCCACAAAAAGATTTTTGCTGCTTTTTTTGTTTTGTAAAAAACATCATAAAGTTTATGCATTTTTTTCACACTTTTCTTTGCAGTGGCATTTTTGGCCACACAATGTTTTACATTTTCTGCAGTTTTTTCATTATCGTTTAAAAAAAACACCCAGAACATGCTGCACTTTAAAATAATAAATCCACTGATACTAAAAAATTCATCAAAAGTTTATGTTGCATTTTATAAATGTTCTTAGACAACCATATAACACATGGACGAAGCATGAAGAACCTGTGTCTACTCTCCGACCATAAATATATGAACATGCCCATTCTTCTACATATCTTACACGTATGTAAAAAAAGTCATTAATATATTTTCTACCAAAGATCGCCAGAGCAAAACCCATGTGTGATTAACCTAAAAGGAAGAGGGATAGCAGACTTTTAGAAATTTCGTAATTTAATTCTTTACTGATTGAGATACATTTATTTAGATCGCCAGGAGATTTTTATTGCTTTTTTCAAGGTTTTGGGGTGGTTTTCTGTAAGATTCTCTTTAGTTGGTATGAGCAGACCAGTGGAGGTTTGAGTTCTAGGACCCGACCCGAACTTTATTAAAAAGTCCAGTTTGGGTACCAGAGCTGTACCTGAACTCGAACCAGAATCTGAAGCCCATTGAAAACAATAGGGACCCGAACTTTTGAGCTGGAAAATTTCTCTCTCTCTCTCTCTCTCTCTCTCTCTCACTTCTCCTGTAACTTTGAACATTGCAATGGACTTCCGTGAAAAGTCGGTGTTTAGTGTTTAGCACCGGACAGTAATTGTCCGGTACGAACACTTGAACTTTTAAGTTCAGGTTCACTCATCTCTACTTTTTAGCTTTTTTTGCCATTTTACCATACACAAATGTAACAAACGAACAGTACTCTTTTTATTTGCACTATTTCGTTTCTGATTAAAATAAAAAGTGTGTTCACTGTGTTGTATCGGTTGTTAAAATAGCAAAGTTACCCAATCTGTCCATGATAATAACTGATTTGTGATGTTTATTTAGAAATATGTATCCCAAAAATGGTGTTTAGCTCAATTGTTTTTGCGGCATGGTTTTTATTAACTTTATGCAGAAAAACTCTTTCTTTTACTTTGCAGTTTTTTCTTCCCCTATAGTGCGCTGGCATATATAAATATATCTGTATAAATGAGTACATTCATCCTGAAAAAGAAAGAGTGGGTTTTAGGCAGAGGAAATCCTCTCTTTCTCTCGAAACATTGCAACCTGTAGCTTGGTATAAAGTATTTGCCTTCCAGGCTTGAATTGTATCAATGACAAGCTAAGAAATGAAGATGTGAATTATTAAAATCTACGTAGCCTTTAAGTGATTGCTTGATCAGCCCTAGGAGCATGGAGGCTGGTGCCCCGTGCAACCGAATGTGGCCAAGATGGCCTATGCTTGGCCAAAAAGCTAAGTGCCAGGTGGGAATCAACAAACCACAGCCTTGACCAGTACAAAAGTGTCCTCTCTGTAGAGTTATAAGACTATTCCTTATACAGATTTCCTTTTCTCTCCTTAGTTTTCATGTCTTCAAATGAAAATATGAGAAATTTCTCCAACCATTAGCTACAAGATCTAATAGAGAATTTATATGTACAAGAAAAGTAATTTATGCATAAAATACTATTAACATTAATACATCAGAAAACAACTTATGAATGTCAAAAGAAAAAAATGACCAAAATAACAAGGAATAAAAAATAGATGATTAAAAATAATTTTGGTAAACTGCAACACTATCACTTGTCATGAAGAATCACACTTATAATTTCTTCGTTTTGACATTTGCTACTGACTCAGAGAATAAGCTGATTTTATCTGTTTTCTTTATCATGGTATACCTGACTGGAGTGATGGCAAATTCTGCCACCATCATAGCGATATACAGGGATCAGCACTTACACACCCCCATGTATCTATTCCTGTGTAACTTATCCATTGTTGATCTCTGCTATACAACATCCACAGTCCCTAAATTGGTTTATATGTTACTAAGTGGTGACTACACCTTGTCCTTCATCCAGTGCTTTGTCCAGATGTATTTCTTCCTGCATGTGGCCACTACGGAGGACCTTCTGCTCTTCATTATGGCTTATGATCGATATGTCGCCATTTGTAACCCTCTACGCTACCATAGTTTGCTGAGTAAGAAGATCTGTATCCTGTTAATGGCTGCCGCATGGGCAACCGGATGCATTAATTCAACTGTAACGGCATTGACTACATCTAATATACCTCTGTATACTAATATTGTCCCTCAATTCCTTTGTGAATCCAAAGCTTTCACCAAAATGTCCTATCCTAACACTAGTTTCCAGCTATTTTCGTACATAGAAGCGGTAATGTTTGGTGTCGGCCCTTTTCTATGTAGTGTAGTATCTTACACTAAGGTCGTCATTGTGATCTTACATATTAATTCTAGTGACGGAAGGAGAAAGGCTTTCTCCACCTGCTCGTCCCACCTCATAGTCCTCACCATGTATTATGGCACCTGGATGTCCGTGTATATAATACCACCATTGAAGGATCCTCGAGTTTTTGAACTGACACTTTCTATTTTATTTTCCATCATTACTCCCATGGTAAACCCTCTGATATACAGCATACGGAATAAAGATGTAAAGAGGGCGCTACTGAAAATGGTGGGAATCAAGGTCAGAGGAAAATAAAAGGATAAAATGATAGACCTGGTTTTTCATTTTTTGGTAGAAAAGTTCCACAATGATAAAACGATCACAGATTGTCTGCTTAAGATGATCAGCTGTAGCATGAAGAAACCAGACAAAAAGCATAAAATTTTCTGCAGCGCCACCACAGGGGAGAAAAAGCAAAAATATGATTCATTTATTTATTTTTCAACACATTGAAATCAATGTAAAATCATGCCCGGTCCTCCAGAGGCACTATAAGTAGCTACTCCCAGCTTTGGCCAACAGGAGAGCTTCCTCAATGGAATCTGTCAATATCTATGGTCACCATTTTTTAGGCATGAGACAATGACTATAAAAACAATAAGAAAAATCTCAACTGGATATGTCACATAGTCACATAGGTTGAAAACGAGAAAGTGGAGGTGAGCAAATCATTTCCAGATAAATGAAATTTGTCTCCAATTTAAATAAAAAAATTGGGTAGAACCAACATTTTTTAAAATTTCTTCTAGAAAGTCCAGGAAAATGGTGGTTAGCTTTGATTTGCCAGATTCCTATTGACCAGGAAAGGGTTAAAAAATTATACTCAACATGCTGCTCAGCCATCTCACTGTTAACCAGTCATCTCATTTCCCCCTTAGCCTCCAGTGTTATCTTCAGGTGTAGTGAAATGCTGGAAAAGACTAAAGAACCGGAAGGGACGGTTGGTCGTCACAACTAAAGAAAAGAAGAAACCAGAGAACCCCAAGAACATAATAAAACAGTTGTTAGGAACGACGGAACGCGCTAAATAAAAATAAATAATAAAGTGCGTTCGCCGCTCGGGGTCCACCGTGCAGTAGATGTTACACCGCTGCTAGGTAATGACAGACGAGCAATAAAGCGGTATAATGTGCATGGGTTAGACGTCACCCGAAGTGCGCAAAGCGGGCTCTGTTCACACACAGAGGCGCCGCAACATAAACATACGAAAATGCTGAGCATGTTAGTGTCACAGACCACAGGGAAATGCACATGCGGTATCTGGTCACAGGAGCAGGACCCAAGGCAGAGATACTGCGTCCGTCTAGACCTATCGTGTGTGTGGTGTCACTACTGTGGACGCCAAGGAGGGCTGCAACTGCAGCACGGTGTAGGGCATGGCCGCTAGTCGACAAAGCTAGGAAGCAGGTGTAATGTCGGACGCTAGAGTAGAGGTGCGGTGTGCACAGTGGCCTAAGGCTTGCCACTGACTGGCGCTGACTGCTGCAATAATTCCCTATCCACATGCGTAATATCAGAGGGAAGGGGTTTCAAATGAGTCAGTCACCAGAGTCATACATCCGTCACCATTCACACATTACCATGAAAAGTCTATACTAGCGCATGGCCGAACGGTCATGCGCACTTTTTATAGCCGTGCGGGACCTTCCAGATCTCCGAGATGGACCAATGAGATCTGGAGCAGGACCTGGGCACATGACTTCCGATCTCCAATGGGAGATCACCTCGTGAGCATGCCCAGTAGGAGCACAGAGGAACTTAGTCTCTGGAGCGGTTTGCTGCAAAGTAATCTTCTCTGCAGTAGATAGACAGCAGGCGACCGCAGAATGTGAGGCTCTGTATTCCTGCAGAGCAGACGCAGGGCCCAGACGCCTAACATTACCCCCCTCCTAGGGCCCCCTCTCCTCTGAGCCTTCCAATCCACCACTTTGTGCCCATCAGAGGCATAGGTCTCAGACTCGTCCAAAGGCGAGTCTGATGTCCCGGTAGATGACATGGAAAACTGGGACACGTGGAAGGTATCAGAGGCGGCAAGATCACCAGGTTTAAGAAGGGACACGTGGAAGACAACGGGGGTGGCAAAACCGCCCGGAGCATAGGTTGAAGTGGAAAGCCGTGGTGTGTCGGCGGACGTTTCCACTCTCTGTTTAAGGAGGCTATCCACAGCACATAGAATCATAGAATCGTAGAGTTGGAAGGGACCTCCTGGGCCATCTGGTCCAACCCCCTGCTCAAAGCAGGATTCGCTAAATCATCCCAGTCAGATGTCTGTCCAGCCTCTGTTTGAAGACTTCCATTGAAGGAGAACTCACCACTTCTCGTGGCAGCCTGTTCCACTCATTGATCACTCTAACTGTCAAAAAGTTTTTTCTAATATCTAATCTGTGTCTCTTCCCATTCAGTTTCATCCCATTGCTTCTAGTCTTTCCTTGTGCAAATGAGAATAAAGTTGATCCTTCTACAATGTGACAGCCCTTTAGATATTTGTAGACAGCTATTAAGTCTCCTCTCAGTCTTCTCTTTTGCAAACTAAACATTCCCAAATCCTGCAACCTTTCCTCATAAGACAGGGTTTGCAGTCCGGTCACCATTCTGGTCGCTCTTTTCTGAACTTGCTCCAGTTTGTTGATGTCTTTTTTAAAATGTGGTGCCCAAAACTGGACACAATATTCCAGATGAGGTCTGACCAAAGAGGAGTAGAGGGAAATAATGACTTCACGTGATCTAGACTGTATGCTTCTGTTAATACATCCTAGAATTGCATTTGCCTTTTTTGCTGCTGCATCACACTGTTGACTCATATTCAGTCTGTGATCTATTAGTATACCCAAGTCTTTTTCACATGTGCTGTCACTTAGCCCTATTCCTCCCATTCTATATATGCTTTTTTCATTTTTATTGCCCAGATGTAGTACTTTGCATTTCTCCCTGTTAAAAACCATTCTGTTAGTTGCTGCCCACTTCTCCAGTTTATTTAAATCTTTTTGAATCCTCTCTCTCTCTTCTCTAGTATTAGCTAGATGAGGCGCATGCCCGAATATATTTTTTAATGTCCCGAGCCCTGTGCGGCCACAAATACGACCCTGCCAGAAGTTTTGTGGTCTGCATGTAGCCACAGTGATCACCCGCCCTGGACGCGTGTGCCCACGTGAGAACCTTCGGCCAAAGGCGAGGGGGGCAAAGGTTTTGCCCGGCGGCACAGAGTTTGGCCATTGCAGGGCCCCATTTTCCTGGGGAACAGAGTGCTGACAGTGGTAGCCGCAGATGGAGCTTAGTGCCGGACGCGCCTCGAGACTGGCGCGAGACACCTCCATGGGCTCTGGGAGTGAACATTTTGGCTCAGGAGATTCCAGAGGTTCAAAGAGGTTGGGAGCCGGAGTAACCCTCCGTCTGGATTGAGCACGCTCCAGCCTGTGCTCCGAAAAATGGAGATCAATACGGGTGGCAATGGCAATCAGCTCCTCCAAACTTACAGAAACCTCTCTGGTAGATAGAGCATCCTTAACATGCTCAGATAAACCTCTCCAAAACACGGGGATGAGGGCTCTATCAGACCACTCCAGCTCGGAAGCCAGTGTCCGAAAACAAACGGCATACTGGCTGACCGAGAGGGATCCCTGAGTTAATGCAAGGAGCTGAAGAGAGGTATCGTGCGTGACCCATGGTCCCAGGAAAACCTGCTTGATAGATGTTAAGAACTGAGCAGCAGTCCGAACCTCATGGTCAGCATGCTCTCAGTGGCGTGGCCCACTCCAACGCCCTGCCCGACAGAAGGGAAATAGTAAACCCCACCTTAGCCCGTTCCGTAGGGAATTGTGCAGCCAGTAACTCCAGCAGGATAGAGCACATGCTCAAGAAACCCCTACAGGAGGCGCCATCACCAGATAATATATCGGGCAACGGGAGGTGGGAAGCTGTCGGCGCAGGTGAGGACGTGGACATACGTGAAACCGCCTCTGCGATCGCCTGTACAGCAGCCTCCGAAGACTTCGCCGCTGAGATAACACTCTCAAGAGTAGCCAACTGGCCCTCTAGCTGGCGAATGCACTGAAGGAGTTGCTGCTGATCTGCCACTACTAACCAGACTGTCACGCGGCGGCTGCCGCGCGCTCCTCTCTCTGCCTCCTCCCGGCCGCAGCTTACCCTTCCTCCGGCATCCTGCTTCCCTCTGCGCCGGCGTCCGCGGTCTTCTCCACGGTCCTCCCCGGCTCCTCTTCTCCATCCGGCGGTCCCCTTCGTCCGGTCTTCCGGACCGCGCCGGGTGCACGCCCCCGCCCCTCCTGCTCGGCGGGCGCGCGCACATACTGTGCCTGGGCACGCGCGCGCCTCCTCCTCCTCCTCCTACTGAGGACGCGCGCCTGCTCTCCCTCCTTTAGGTCACGACCCGGAAGTCCTCCTACCAGTCCCTATATCTGGCCGCCTCTTCCTGCCAGCGGTGCCTGAGTATCACTGTTCTTTCCTAGTGATTCTGGCCGTCCTCTTTGCACGCCTTCTCGCCCTGTCCATCCGTTGCTCGTTCTCCTCTCCATTTTCCTCTCTCCTAGGTCCTGTGTCTTCCAGCCGTGCCCGCCTATCCTGTGTCTCCCAGCCGTGCCCGCCTATCCTGTGTCTTCCAGCCGTGCCCGCCTATCCTGTGTCTCCCAGCCGTGCCCGCCTATCCTGTGTCTCCCAGCCGTGCCCGCCTATCCTGTGTCTCCTAGCCGTGCCGCCAGTTCTGTGTCTCCCAGGCCGTATCCACCTGTCTCGTGTCTCTAAGCCGTGGCTGTCTGTCCTGTGGTTCCCAGCTGGTACCGTCAGTCCTGTATCCCCAACGCGGCTCTAGCAGTCGGTCTGTCGTTACCTCCCAGGGTACCAGCTGCCGTGGTAATAGTTACCCGCGGGCTTGCCCCAAACGCTCCCTGTATAGGGGGTGGTCCACCTGGTCAGCTCGCCCCCGGGAGGTTCGTTGCCACGGTCTAGCGGGTCCACCCCAGGTGTACCTTACAGAATACTCAGGCCATGGATTCCGCTGGTACCCCGACCCCGACCCAAAAGGAACTTTTGTTCCTTCGTGAGAATCAGGCGAGGATCATGTCATTCCTCAAGTCAATGGAGTCCAGACTTTCATCTCTACAAACCTCCGATCCGGGGATTGCCTCCCAAATCTCCGGCTTACAGCAGGAGCTTGCTCAGCAGCGCGACACCCAGGCCCATATTTTAAACTACATAGCCTCTGTAGATAACCGCCTTCTAGCTCTACAGACGGCGGCCGCTGTCCCTGCGCCTGAGGCAGCTTCACAGTCCTCGCCCCGCTTGGCTAAACCCCCACGCTATAGTGGGGATCCCAAGCTCTGTCGGGGGTTCATTAACCAGTGTCAGTTGCACTTCGAGCTGGCATCCCTGCAGTATCCCTCCGACCGGGCCAAGGTGGCCTTTATGATTTCCCACTTAGAGGGTGAGGCATTGGCTTGGGTGAATCCTTTGTGGGAGCGAGATGACCCGATAGTCTCCCAGCTCGCAACCTTCTTGGAAACATTCCGCAAGGTCTTTGATGAGCCCGGGCGTCTGGTCTCCGCTACCGAGTCCTTATTTTGCCTTCGCCAGGGTGCTCTCTCTGTGGGACAGTACGCCATCCAGTTCCGTACGTTGTCTTCTGAACTAGGATGGAACAATGAGGCTTTAGTAGGGGCTTTTTGGCGTGGCTTGTCGCCCCGAATCAAAGATGAGTTGGCAGGCAGGGATACACCTACGTCTTTGGAAGATCTCATCTCGCTGGCAACGCGAATTGACCTGCGTTTCCGGGAGCGTTCCCGCGAGGCCGTCAGGGAGAGAAGACCCACTCGGTTCTCTCCTCCGATGCGCAGTCCTCCCCACGCTCGGCCTTCCACCTCGGCGTCAGCCCCTGAACCCATGCAGGTTGACCGACTCAGGCCCGCAGAGCTACGCCGCCAGGAGAGACTCACTCATGGTCTCTGTCTCTATTGTGGCAGTGCCTCCCACCTTCTACGTTCCTGCCCTGTGAGGCCGGGAAACTCCTCCGCCTAGGACAGGTAAGAGAGGCCTCCCTAGGTGCCTTCGACACCTCTCTACCTTTGACCCTTCCTGTTTTGTTTATCCAGGGATCCAAACGTTTCTCGGAGCTAGCCTATATTGACTCAGGGGCTGCTGGTAATTTCATCCAACTCGAGGCGGTGAAGAGATTGGGGATACCTGTTAGGTCCTTGGAGGTTCCCCGGCAGTTAGCCTCAGTTGACGGGATTCCCTTGCGCGAGACCGTAACGTTGGTCACTGAAGAGCTGGAATTACAGATCGGGGTCCTGCACCGTGAGAGAATAACCTTCTTCGTGCTGCCGTCTCTATCCCACACCTTGCTCCTGGGCCTTCCGTGGTTGAGGATGCATGAACCTGTCCTGGATTGGCGGACCGGAGACATCCTTCGCTGGGGCTGCGTTTGCCAGACTAGATGTCTTCGTCCAGTACAACCCCTCAAATGCTCGTCTCCTGTCTCGGGTCCTGCGGATTTGCCCTCGGCCTATTGGGCTTTTTCAGATGTCTTTGATAAGAAAGAGGCAGAGGCTCTTCCACCGCACCGGCAATATGATTGCCCCATCGAACTTGTACCCGGCTCGACTCCGCCCCGGGGGCGAATCTATCCGTTGAGTCCACTCGAGTCCCAGGCCATGTCTGAATATGTACAAGAGAATTTGGCCAAAGGCTTCATCCGAAAGTCTTCTTCTCCCGCTGGGGCTGGCTTCTTTTTTGTTAAGAAAAAGGACGGGTCTCTCCGCCCCTGTATTGACTATCGAGGTCTTAACCAGATTACCATCAAGAACAGATATCCTCTGCCTCTCATCCCCGAGCTGTTCGACCGGCTGCGAGGTGCGCGAATCTTCTCTAAATTGGATCTCCGTGGAGCCTATAATCTTGTCCGTATTCGCTCCGGAGATGAATGGAAGACCGCCTTCAACACCAGGGATGGACACTATGAGTACCTCGTCATGCCCTTCGGGTTGTGCAACGCTCCCGCAGTTTTTCAAGAATTCGTGAACGACATCTTCCGAGACCTTCTGTACTCCAGTGTGGTTGTATACCTTGATGATATCCTGATCTTCTCTCCCGATCTGTCCACCCACAGAAGAGATGTCCGCCGAGTGCTGTTCCGATTGAGGGAGAATCGCCTGTACGCCAAATTGGAGAAGTGCGTCTTTGAACAGTCCTCCCTTCCATTTTTGGGATATATCATCTCCGACTTCGGCCTGCGTATGGATCCGGTGAAGGTGTCTGCCGTGCTCAACTGGCCACGTCCCCAAGGGGTGAAAGCCGTTCAGCGATTTCTCGGCTTCGCAAATTATTATCGGCAGTTCATCCCTCATTTTTCCTCATTGGCCGGCTCTATCTCATCTTTGATTCGTAAAGGAGCCAACCCGCATGTCTGGACCCCTGAAGCAGAGGAGGCCTTCCTATCTCTAAAAAGAGCTTTTACCACGGCTCCCGTACTCCATCGTCCTGAGGTCAACAAACCGTTCGTCCTCGAAGTGGATGCATCAGCAACTGGAGCCGGAGCGGTTTTGTCTCAAAAATCTTCTTCCGGTAAACTCGTCACGTGCGGCTTCTTTTCCAAGTCTTTTTCCACCCCAGAGCGGAATTATTCCATAGGGGACCGAGAACTGCTGGCCATCAAGTTAGCTCTAGAAGAGTGGAGATACTTATTGGAGGGCGCCGCACATCCCTTCACAATCTTCACAGATCATAAGAATCTAGCTTATCTTCGGTCTGCGCAGAGACTCAACCCACACCAGGCCAGGTGGTCTCTGTTCTTCGCTCGATTCGATTTTGATCTACATTTTCGCCCAGGCAACAAGAACCTCAAAGCTGACGCCTTGTCCAGGTCCTTCCTTCCCGCAGATGTCGAAGAAGAACCCACGCATATCTTGGATCCATCCCGGCTCATCACGGTGGCACCACTTTCTCTTCTCTCACCTCCACCTGGCAAGACTTTTGTGCCGGAGAAGGACCGAGGACGAATCCTCCACTGGGGACATGCTTCCAAGCTGGCTGGCCATCTCGGGCTTAAGAAGACACTTCACCTGGTATCCCGCTACTACTGGTGGCCGACTCTTCCCCAGGATGTCCGGGATTTCGTCGCCTCCTGTCTCTCCTGTGCCAAGATCAAGGTGCCTAGGCAGCTGCCTTCTGGGCTTCTACACCCGCTTCCTATACCCTCGTCCCCCTGGCAACACATTGCCATGGACTTTATTACGGACCTACCCCACTCTGCCAACTGTACAGTCGTCCTAGTGGTGGTTGATAGGTTTTCTAAGATGGCACACTTCGTTCCCCTTTCCGGCTTGCCATCGGCCCCAGCCTTGGCGAAGATCTTTGTTCAGCACATCTTCCGTCTTCATGGACTGCCGCAACATATTGTTTCTGACAGAGGAGTCCAATTTACCTCTCGCTTCTGGAGAGCCCTTTGCAGATCAATGGATGTCACTCTCGACTTCTCCTCATCTTACCACCCCCAGTCCAACGGTCAGGCCGAACGGACAAATCAGTGCTTGGTGAACTACTCCGGCATTTTTCCAATGTCCACCAGAACGACTGGGCTGAACTTCTCCCGTGGGCTGAGTTCGCCTATAATAACCACGCCAGCGAGTCTTCAGGCAAGTCCTCTTTCTTTATCGTCTATGGGCAACATCCTGGTGTACCTCTACCGGTTCCTCCTGCCTCGGGTGTACAGGCGGCTGACCTTCTGACCGGGGAATTCTCCAGGATCTGGCAGGAGACCAAGGCCGCTCTCGAGTTGGTACGTAACAGAGTTAAGAGACACGCCGACAAAAGACGCCTGGATGCTCCGCCATATCACCCTGGTGATAAAGTTTGGCTGGCCTCCAAGTTTATTCGCCTCAAGATCCCTTCCCATAAACTGGGTCCCCGTTATATTGGACCTTTTGAGATCTTGTCCCGTATTAATGATGTCTCCTATAAACTACGGCTTCCTGCCTCTCTCCGTATCCCTAATGCCTTTCATGTGTCCTTGCTAAAACCAGTCGTCTTCAATCGTTTCCTTTCTAAGGCCCCTCACTCACCTCCGCCTGTCTCCGCAGACGATGTATTTGAGGTTAAAGATATTTTGGCCATGAGGAAGCAAAAGGGGAGAACCTTTTTCTTGGTTGATTGGAAGGGCTTTGGTCCCGAGGAGAGGTCCTGGGAGCCCCAAGAGAACATCCAGGCCCCTCGAATCTTGGCCAAATTCCTTTCCGGACTGCGGAGGGGGGCGCGTAAGGAGGGGGGTACTGTCACGCGGCGGCTGCCGCGCGCTCCTCTCTCTGCCTCCTCCCGGCCGCAGCTTACCCTTCCTCCGGCATCCTGCTTCCCTCTGCGCCGGCGTCCGCGGTCTTCTCCACGGTCCTCCCCGGCTCCTCTTCTCCGTCCGGCGGTCCCCTTCGTCCGGTCTTCCGGACCGCTCCGGGTGCACGCCCCCGCCCCTCCTGCTCGGCGGGCGCGCGCACATACTGTGCCTGGGCACGCGCGCGCCTCCTCCTCCTCCTCCTACTGAGGACGCGCGCCTGCTCTCCCTCCTTTAGGTCACGACCCGGAAGTCCTCCTACCAGTCCCTATATCTGGCCGCCTCTTCCTGCCAGCGGTGCCTGAGTATCACTGTTCTTTCCTAGTGATTCTGGCCGTCCTCTTTGCACGCCTTCTCGCCCTGTCCATCCGTTGCTCGTTCTCCTCTCCATTTTCCTCTCTCCTAGGTCCTGTGTCTTCCAGCCGTGCCCGCCTATCCTGTGTCTCCCAGCCGTGCCCGCCTATCCTGTGTCTTCCAGCCGTGCCCGCCTATCCTGTGTCTCCCAGCCGTGCCCGCCTATCCTGTGTCTCCCAGCCGTGCCCGCCTATCCTGTGTCTCCTAGCCGTGCCGCCAGTTCTGTGTCTCCCAGGCCGTATCCACCTGTCTCGTGTCTCTAAGCCGTGGCTGTCTGTCCTGTGGTTCCCAGCCGGTACCGTCAGTCCTGTATCCCCAACGCGGCTCTAGCAGTCGGTCTGTCGTTACCTCCCAGGGTACCAGCTGCCGTGGTAATAGTTACCCGCGGGCTTGCCCCAAACGCTCCCTGTATAGGGGGTGGTCCACCTGGTCAGCTCGCCCCCGGGAGGTTCGTTGCCACGGTCTAGCGGGTCCACCCCAGGTGTACCTTACACAGACCCTGGCGCTAGCATAATGTTAGGAACGGCGGAACGCACTAAATAAAAATAAATAATAAAGTGCATTTTCCGCTTGGGGTCCACCGTGCAGTAGATGTTACACCGCTGCTAGGTAATGACAGACGAGCAATATGGTGATATAATGCGCATGGGTTAGACGTCACCCGAAGTGCGCAAAGCGGGCTCTGTTCACACACAGAGGCACCGCAACATAAACATACGAGAACGCTGAGCCTGTTGGTGTCACAGACCACAGGGAAATGCACACACGGTATCTGGTCACAGGAGCAGGACCCAAGGCAGAGGAACTGCATCCATCTAGACCTACCGTGTGTGCGGCGTCGCTACTTCGGACGCCATGGAGGGCTGCAACTGCAGCGCGGCGCAGGGCACGGCTGCTAGTCGACAAAGCTAGGACGCAGGTGCAATGTCGGACACTAGAGTAGAGGTGCGGTGTGCACAGTGGCCTAAGGCTTGCCACGGACTGGCACTGACTGCTGCAATAATTCCCTATCCACATGCGTAATATCAGAGGGAAGGGGTTTCAAATGAGTCAGTCACCAGAGTCATACATCCGTCACCATTCACACATTAGCTTGAAAAGTGTATACTAGCACATGGCCGAGCGGTCATGCGCGCTTTTTATAGTCGTGAGGGACCTTCCAGATCTCCGAGATGGACCAATGCGATCTGGAGCAGGACCTGGGCACATGACTCCCGATCTCCAATGGGAGATTGCCTTGTGAGCATGCCCAGTAGGAGCACAGAGGAACTTAGTCTCTGGAGCAGTCCGCTGCAAAGTAATCTTCTCTGCAGTAGATAGACAGCAGGAGACCGCAGAATGTGAGGCTCTGGATTCCTGCAGAGCAGACGCAGAACCCAGATGCCTAACAACAGTCACTATCTGCATTAAATATGTTCAACACAAATTGAATTCCCTGCCAAAATTCAAGTAATTTTTTTAAATTCAAGTTTCCTTAGATTCGCTAATCGCTTAAACTTAAAGGTCCTTGAAGAATGAACTTTCTCTGTCAATAATATATTATGTAATGTCTGTTTCATCCTTTTCAAAGTTTAACAAACAGAATTTTTTCATTGTTTCATTCTAATATATAAACCATCCATTGAGCCATATCTAGCTAAAGACCTTTTTAGAATGCGAAGCCCAAAACTGAATCCCATATTCAAATCGTATCTTCACAACATAAATTGTATACATTATTAATTAGAATAAATATGGCGAACCTGGCAAATTTCAACTTCAAAAGACTCACTCATCTCTATAAGAAACCTTTTATCTATCCAACTAATTTTTGAGAAATAGTAGTAGTAGTTTTGCAACATGCATTTAACCCTTTCACAACATATGACACATTTACGTCATTATTTGTGTACCTGCCTTTGATGCGGGCTCACACGTCGAGTCTGCTTCTTTCCCGGCAAATGATAGCTGATTTAATCAGCCATCATGTGCTTTTTTGCAATTTCACCGCACTTGGAATTTTTTTTCCCATTTTCCAGCACATGATATGCTAAAGCCAATGGTGCTGTTCAAAAGTACAACTTGTCCAGCAAAAAACAAGCCCTCACCTGGCCATATTGAGAGAAAATTTAAAAAAGTTATGGCTCATGGAAGAAGGGGGCAAAAAATGAAAACGCAAAAACAGAAAATGGCCTGGGGGTTAAGGGATTAACGGCCAAGAGTGGAGAGGAGCTCCACTAGAGGCTGTAAACATGTTAAATGTCACTGTCAATCTCTGACAGAAGCATTTAACAGGTGACCACTGGGGCACGTCATTCCACATGCCCATCGGCGTACCTGTAACTTTAATGTGGGGCGCCAATGAGTTGCCATGATAGCCAACGGTCTGTTGAAGATCTCCATTCTTTTCATGATGATTCTTTTATGGAAGCTAGTGTTTAGCTGTCATTCATAGGAGATCATTATTTTAGCTATACATACCTGTGCTAAGTGCACTGATAAATACAGTAAAATGTTAAAAAAGGAAGAAAAACACAAAAGTTCAAATCACCCCTTTTTGCCCCATTGCAAATAACACAATTTAAAAAAAGCAAACATATTTGGTATTGCTGTGTTAGTAAAAGTCTAATCTATCAATATATAAAATAAATTAATTCGATCAGTAAACAGTGAATATAATTCCCATAATTGGCTCCTTGAGTTTAATTTAATACATTTTTTTCACATTACTGGAAAAGGGAATAGAGATCTAAAAATTCTAATTCTGGAGCTATTGGTAATTGTCCATGGAGAGATGGAGACACCAGTTGTTAGCAAGATATAAAACCTAACACGGAGTAAATAATCCATTAGGCTGTCACAATACAGAGGTAAGATGTGCTGATACCTGTGAACCTTTACCAAATGAAAAAAAATAAAAATGAGGAATTTCGGCTCAGCAGAACTTCATGTTATTAGCGTTACTAGATGATGAAGAATAGTGCTGTTTTACTGAAAATTATGCATGGTGCACCGGCTACACAACACCCATCGGCCAACACACTTTCTCGATGCCCGATCAATGGACCATGATGGAGCCTTGAGAAAGCATGTGTTGGATGATTGGTGTGTTGTCTACCTGGTGCAGCATGCATTTTATTCAATAAAACTGCACTATTCTTCAGCACTGAGTGCCACTAATTTCTTCTGAATATAATGAATGATTAACTATCTGTAAGCTGGGCATCGTTGTTTGTGTTCTGGACATCTGGTCGGGAAGCGGTGCGTGGATTGCCGCAGGCTTTCATTACCATTATTGCACTGGTCCCTTGAAGTTGCCTGAGTGTAGAGATTGCAGTGCCGGTGAGGAATTTACTTTTTTACATATTAGAATGTTCATTGTAATCAGTTGAAAGGAAATCAATCTGATAATAACCACATGTACAATGATTCCACCCAGAGCTGTTAATAATGGCAATGGTGGCCACTATTGTCCACAAAAATTCAATCTTTTTGATAATCAGTCATGCTAACATATCAACCATAGAGCATACATTTCTAATAGATGTTTATTCATTAATCAATTCTAATCAAATTCTGTATGAGAGTTGATTTGTTTTATTTTACCAAAATGTGGGGCAAAGAGATGCCATTTTGCTGCATTCCAAGGGCCAGGAAGGAGTTCAAAATGGCAACAAACCCATATTCACCTCACCTCAGCCCTCCACATACATTGGGCTCCACCACTGACATCAAAGCAAGTTTCACCGTGAATCTGTAGGATCCATGTATGGTCACTTCCATGTTCAATGACGTGCTTCACGTTTTAAGTGTCCATGTGTGGCCTAATCATCAGCAATGCACAAAAGAATAACCATTCAGGAGACTTGGTAGGCAGCTGTAGCAGCAGTGGAAAAACTGAGCTGAGTATAAGAGCTCAATTTCTGCAAAGATTTTGCATCTTGTATCTTACAAAGTGATGTCATACTCCTGGATAATTTTACATTTTCATTATGACCTTTACTAGCGGAAAATTAGCCATTTTTTCTATGTCCTAATTTACCCAGAGTACTTTTTGGTCACATTCTGGTAATCTATAGAGATCGTCACATCAACTTGTGTACTAGAGATGAGCGGAAGATGGAACTTGAATCAAATCTCCTAAACTTTGGGGTTTCAGGTCACAATTCACAAAAATACCTTGCCTATCACAATCTCTCTCACTCGCTGGCGCCCCCATAATGCCTGCTGCTGCGACATCTAGCGAACTATCGTACCTTGCACATTGGTGGTGAGTGGAAGATCAGCATCCCCAGTGGATCATAGCAGGACAGTCGGGCATAAGACTGACAGTCTACATGGCTGGGTCAGTTTCCATCTCCACTCAGTGAGTGCCACATAAATATCAGATCTCTCTATCGGTGCACATAATGTAAACACTTTTGTCATTTTTGATGAGGGGTGGCAGAAATTATAGTTTGTTTTCTTTTTTTGTTTTTTCCATCGTGCAGTAAAAATGGCATGTTTTATTTCTTCTACACCAAAAAAATGTATGGAACGCCCGTGACGTGGTGGGATGGCTTTTATGTTTTTTGATTAAAATTATGTTGACAAAGCACCATATAATATTTTTATGCGCTATTGTTATTTATTTATTTACTGCAGGATATTTACTTATTATGTTTTTATGTAGAGTTTTTCCTTTGCATAGCAGAGACAAATATAATTAGGAACCTTGCTTGCAGAGTCAAAGGCGTGAACAATATCTGATAGCAGAGACAAAGGAGGGACAGTACCAGTATTAGCAAAGAGGAATTCATTATGGGGAACCTTTTGAAGTAGAGTTCAGACTATAAACAGCAAGAGGATTAATGGACTGAGCAAGGAGGTAGAAAGTGTGAAAGTAGACAGGAGTCGCAGAGAGGATAAATAACCAGTTGGCTTGAGCTAAGTCTGGAGGAAGAATATGCTAACTCCTTCAAAAGCACATGGTAGCATGATGTTATACTTTCCTGAATACTCAGGTAAGTAGCATGATGTTATACTTTCCTGAATACTCAGGCAAGTAGCATGATGTTATACTTTCCTGAATACTCAGGCAAGTAGCAGTTGCCTAAGCCAGCCTTAAAATGTCTTGGGTGTTTATGAAAAGGATGTGTGCCAGGTTAGCAAAGTAACAAAACATGTACTAGTGCTGAAGGAGCCAGCTATAGAATAAAGTATACAACGGCGCTGGATCCTGATCCATGTGAGTAAAAGTCTGGTGGGACAACAGTGGAAACTGCCTCGCTCTTTTCAGCCACTTAGATTCCAAGCTTAAGTATCAAGAATCCAAATTATGGACAATTATTGAACAGCTGATTTTTTTTTATCATCAATATTTTTATTTTTCATCATGGCTTAGGACTCAAGAACTGATCCAATGTACAACAATTTCAAAAAGCTTTTTCATGAAAAGTTCTGAGAACGCAGGTCTTTATAAAACAAAAGTCTAAGATGATGAAGATATGAATTTTATGTTATCGAAACTACTGTTTTTCCTCATGCGTCATTTTAAATCTTTTATCATCAGATCATGAATGTCCTTCTATGATATTGATTTAAAACGATAGCTCTTTGCATTTGATAAAAAATCTTACATCAAAACAACCTAAGGGTATTTGCACACGCTGCGGATTCTGCTGCGTTTCCGCAGTTTTAGCTGCGGTGTACAGTACCATTAAAATGAATGGCCAAAAAAAACCGCTGTGCTGACGTTGCGGAAAAATCCGCGTGGATTTGCTGCGGTTTTGAAACCGCAGAAAGAATTGACATGTCAATTCTTTCTGCGGAATCCGCTGCGGGTTCCTATCTCCACTATTGTGGAGATGGTGAATCCGCAGGACCAAACCGCAGGCAAAACCGCAGATAATCCGCAGGTCTTTTGACCTGCGGATTATCTGCGGTTTTTGCAAAATCCCTGCGGATTAATCCGCAGCGGATTCCGCAGCGTCTGCACACACCCTTAGAGTCACTTAAATGGTAAGTCAACAAGACATTATATATAAATTATATTTCATGAGCTACAGTATATTACACTAAACTAATAAATCAAATAGTAACATTTCTGGATTAAAAAATTGTAATAATTACATTAAAAATATATATAATATACAAGTGCTTCTCACAAAATTAGAATATTATCAAAAAGTTAATGTATTTCAGTTGTTCAATACAACAAATGAAACTCATATATTCTATAGAGTTATTACACACAAAGTGATCTATGTCACGGGTTTATTTCTGGTAATGTCGATGATTATGGCTTACAGCCAATGAAAACCCAAAAGTCATTATCTCAGGAAATTAGAATACTTTATAACACCAGCTTGAAAAATGATTGTAAAATCTGAAGTGTTGTCCTACTGAAATGTATGATCAGTAAATGCACTCAGTACTTGGTCGGGCTCCATCTGCATCAATTACTGCATCAATGCGGCATGGCATGGAGGTGATCAGCCTGTGGCACTGCTGAGGGGTTATGGAAGCCCAGGTTGCTTTGATAGCAGCCTTCAGCTCGTCTGCATTGTTGGGTCTGGTGTCTCTCATCTTCCTCTTGACAATACTCCATAGATTCTCTATGGGGTTAAGGTCAGGCGAGTTTGCTGCTAAACAAGCCCAATGATATTGTTGTTTTTACACCAGGTATTGGTACTTTTGGCAGTGTGGACAGGTGCCAAGTCCTGCTGGAGAATGACATTTGCATCTCCATAAAGTTTGTCAGCAGATGGAAGCATGAAGTGCTCTAAAATGTACTGGTAGACGGCTGTGCTGACTTTGGTCTTGATAAAACACAGTGGACCTACACCAGCAGATGACATGGCTCCCCAAACTATGACTGATGGTGGAAACTTCACACTAGTCCATTCCTTGTGATTCTCCTCCAAATTTTTGAATGGCCTTTTCTTAACAAATCTTTCCAGGCTGTGGTTATCCCGGTTGCTTGAGCACCTTATTCTACCACACATATTCCTTCCAATCAACTTTCTATTAATATGCTTGGATCCAGCACTCTGTGAACAACCAGCTTCTTTAGCAATGACCTTTTGTGGCTTCCCCTCCTTGTGCAGTATGTCAATGACTGCCTTCTGGACATCTGTCAGGTCAGCAGTCTTCCCCATGATTGTGGAACTACTGAAACAGACTAAGGGACCTTTATAAACACTTAGGAGCCTTTACAGGTGTTTTTATTAATTAATCTAATTTACTGAGATAATGACTTTTGGGTTTTCATTGGCTGTAAGCCATAATCATCAACATTACCAGAAATAAACACGTGAAATTGTGTCTTTTAATATTGGTTCATTTTGTAATGAAATGTTTATGTATTTGCATTTGGTTACTCCACCCCACAGCTTCCTCTTTGTGAGCAGCAGGGTAATTAACCCCGATATGATATAAACCGTCAACCTTTGATTTGTCTTCATCCTTGTACATCCGACCTGAGGAAAAGGTCATGGAATGGACCTCGAAACGCGTTGTCTTTGTATGTACCATGAAATAAAGCATTGATATTGGAACCTACTCCTAGAATCGGCTGGATTTCCTCCATTTGAGGGTTGAAGTATAGCAGCGCGGGAGCAGGTGTTTTTTTTTTTTTCCCTTTTGGGATCTCCTCTGAGTACTTTTTGTATTGAAAAACTGAAATAAATTAACTTTTTGATGATATTCTAATTTTGTGAGAAGCACCTGTATATAATTACTAGAGATGAGTTTATCAGGCAAAATTTGGATTTGGTTGTTTTCCTGGGAAACTCAAATTGTGAAGAAATCATTGTGTCCAAAAAGAAATTGTTGTATTTGTAAAAAAAAAAATTGCAATAGGATAAATACATAATAGTAAAGCCAAGAAACTGCTAGCTTTTGTGGGGATATTCACTAAAATTACAACTAACAATCCTTGTGCCAAGTGTATAACTAAGTAACTGCTAAATGTAAGACAGTGCTTTATTATGTTAGTACAGCAGGATAATCATATCCCAATCAAGTAAATAGACGGTCTGACAAGGTAAAGATGAATGTACGAAACGTACTGGCCTTACTATAGGCGTAGAGATGTCCCGGCCTTCCCAACACACGTTTCACCCTTTTTCCTCAAGGAGCATATTGGGAGATGATTATCCTGCTGTACTAAGATAATAAAGCACTGTCCTACATTTTGCATTTACTGTACACACATGGCACAGGGTATTTTATCCGTCATAATATTTTACAAATAAATGTATTTCTTTTGGAGCAAAATATGGTTTAGCAGTTTGGTTTTCTTTTTAACTTTCGATTTAAAATAGACTCTAATATTGCCTGAGTTTTTCCTCATATTATATAAGTTTTTCTATACTGGGATTTTCTGTCAGGGTATTCAAACCTGTTATTCAGGTCAGAGTCTGGGTTGAAGTAAGTATGGGGATTAAGTATGGGGAGTCCGGAGGGAGCTGGCTTTCCCGGCGAAGCAGCCGACGCACAAGACCTGCAACACTTGACTGCCGGAGGCAGGGCTGTGGCATGGCCAGAGACTGGTCTCCCAGAGGGAGCTAATACTTAGGGAAATACTGGCAGGGAAACTAGAGGAGTACTGGCAAGTACGCCGCGGGACTAGAAGGGGAATCCCAAGATGGAGACGAGAGTCAATAACTGAGAGGGCAAAAACATACACTGAGGGAAAAGACAGCAGAATAGTCAGAGACGGAGCGGGAGTCAGAACCAGGCAGACAAGCAGGCAGTACAAATTCAGCATGCAAACGCACAGTGGAGGACAGACTTGGTCGGGAGCCAGAGATCATACAGAAAAGCAGGCACAAGCACAAAACACACACACACAGGGGTCACTTAACTAAGTTGTGGGCAGAGAACCCTGCTTCAGAGTGAGTCTAAATACCCCTCCCAGATCCAGAAGGATGCCATATGCAATTAACCCTGTGACTGCAGAACATGATCCCTGTCCAAACCATGACATTTTCGTTGTGTAAATTGATTTGAATAAGTGCAGATTTTAACACAGTTTCTCATAACAAACCCAGACGTGGAAAAAAAGAAGAAAAACTATTAAGAAAAGACTTATAATTCTCTATTTTAAATCAATTTTTGTCTAATAAGTTGCCACAAATCATGAATGCAGATTTTTTTTTTAAAAAATCATGTTCTAATAGTCTAATGGAGACATGTCAAACTATAAAATATTTCCAGGTGTCACATGAGATGTTATCTAGTTATAGTAACTTATGACAAAATTCAGACTTTCTAATCTCTTCAACAGACTCCTTTTTTGAAAAAATAAAAATACAAATTTTTAAATTTAAGCAAATGATTAAAAAAAATTAAAAACCTAAGAAACCAAATGTTTATGCAGTAAAAATAAAATATTCTTAGCAGTACTGTTCAACTATGCTAAATAGAGTATATTTTCATTTTTAGTGATCAAATACAGAAAAAAAGTCATATACTGTATTTTTCAGACTAAAAACAAATTTCTTTCCTCCAAAAATGCGGAGGAAAATGGGGTGTGCATCTTATAGTCCAGGTGTACCTGTTATGGCTGTGGGGGAGGGACAGCAGCTAACAAGAGGCAAGAGCTGTCGGCTGCGACTAACTCCTGTGTCCACTGCTAAAGAGAAATGAATATTCACTGCATTCCACGCCCATGGGAATTGAGGGCAATGAATATTCTCTTTAATAGCATCCTGGTATGCATGGCCCCATCCTTATCTTGGCATGATTGGCCCCATCCTTATCTTGGCATGATTGGCCCCATCCTTAGCCTGCTTACAAGATGAAGATCAGCTGCCAGAATACTCACTGCTCTGCACGCCGGGACTATGTGCATGGAGGGCAGTGAGTATTCATTGTCAGCCGCCGGCTTCCTGCAGCTTCCGGGTGGTCACGTGTGCCTGCTTCTTAATTGAAATAAATATTCACTATGCTCCACTCCCATGGGTGTGAAATGCAGTGAATATTCATTCTCTTTTGTAGCGGGCACACGTGACCACCCGTCAGCTGCAGTAATCCGACGGCTGACACTGTGCTCACTACTAAACAGCGAGCAATGAATACTCACTGCCCTCCATGCACATAGTCCCGGCGTGCAAAGCAGTGAGTATTCTGGCAGCTGATCTTCGCCTTGAAAGCAGCGCATGACGTCCCTACCATGCGCTGCTTAAAAGCATAAAGTAGCTGCTGGCATTGGAGCAGGACGCTGCGAGGGAGCAGAGGAAGGTAAGTGTAATGGTTTGTTTCTTTAATGTTTTTCTGATGAAGCCATGTATACCAGGTTGAGAATGAGGGAACCATATATACTAGGATAAAGGATATCGCAGTAAGTACAGAATTGACCACATTGCTTCAATTTTTTTTTAAATTTTCTCCTCTAAAACCTAGGTGCGTCTTAGAGTCTGAAACATATGATCATTTCTAACAGAGGGTATAAAAGAAACAAATAGGAATAATCACCTAATCACCTCTGATGATCAGTGGATGAACAATATTTCTGATATTAATATTTCAAGAATTTTAATCTAACACAAATGAAAAATCAGACTTCTGTCAAATATTTTTACCTTTTT
Source organism: Dendrobates tinctorius (assembly GCF_039654945.1). Taxonomy (NCBI): domain Eukaryota; kingdom Metazoa; phylum Chordata; class Amphibia; order Anura; family Dendrobatidae; genus Dendrobates; species Dendrobates tinctorius. The sequence goes on from NW_027361924.1 coordinate 9,249,264, forward strand.
CCTTCTTTTGGAGACTCAAATAATGAACCATTTATTTCTACTTTATTCTTCATCATATATTTGGTTGGAGTACTTGTCAATTCCTCCATTATCACAGTCATATATCTGGAAGCTCAATTACATAAACCAATGTATCTCTTTATCTGTAATTTATCCATTGTAGACATATTTTATACATCGGTCACGGTTCCTAAATTACTGCACATGTTATTATCCGGTAATCACATTGTTTCCTTCTCACAATGCTATACCCAGTTGTACTTTTTCGCAGCTGTGGGGTCAGCAGAGGACATTCTCCTTTTCATTATGGCTTATGACCGATATGTTGCCATCTGCCGCCCATTACATTATCTTCAGATCCTGAGTCAGAGAAATTGCACTTTGATAACTATTGGGATTTGGGCAGGCGCCTTTGTAAACGCATCAATTCTTGTAATCTCCGTTTTATACATGTCCTCCTGTCACTCCAACATCATCCACCAGTTCTTCTGTGATATTAAGTCACTAACAATGACTAGTTGCACAACCATGCAAATGTTTTTTGTAGTAATTGGCTTCGAAATTTTGATAATAGATTTTATCCCAGTGATGGGCACTTTTATTTCTTACTTAAAAATTTTCTCTGTCATCTTCCGAATGAAGTCAAAAGAAAGTCGGAAAAAAGCCTTCTCCACCTGCTCATCCCACATCACCGTCATCGCTATTTACTATGGGACAGCTTTAGCTTATTTTCTGATTCCCGCTTACTCTGATATTCTGGATTCTTTCTTAAATTTAGTATTTGCCGCTGTAACCCCCACAATAAACCCGGTCATATACAGCTTACAGAATTCTAATGTACAATCTGCATTGTTGGGGTTGGTGAGATGATTAATAATGGAAAATTGTGTATTAAACTGTGACTCCAGACACAATGTGCTATAATTTTACAAAAATCTTCTTTCACCAAAATATCAATTTTTTGTAATTTGTTCCTGCACAGATCCCATAAAATTGCAGCCACTGGCTACTATCTTTCTGAACCGTAAAGGCTCATTCACACGTCAATATTTGGTCAGTATTTTGCATCAGTGTTTGTATGCCAAAGCCAGGAATGGAACTTACCGAGAAAAAAATATAATTGAAAGACTGACTCCTGTTCCTTATTTTGGAGACATTCCTGGTTTTGGCATACAAATACTGGTGAAATACTGATCAAAAATACTGAAGTGTGAAAGAGGCCTAAGTGTATGTGCAGACGTTCAGTAATTGGCAGTGCTTTGGAAGCAGCAAAGGTCCACTGCATCCAAAGCACTGCCGGCTATTGAACGCAGGTTCACTGAATCATGCGGGCTCACCGCATCCAATACATTGTACTGGTGACATTTATCTTGTGGAGGCTCGTGTCTTTGCAAAATAAATAGACATGCTGCGGTCGGGAAAGATGTGCCACATGTCTGTCTCCATGGGTGATCCATGGGCGTCTCTGGGCGCATAGTGGGCATGGGATTTAAAAAATACTTATACTCACCTATCTAGCCTGTCTGTTCCACCTGTCTGGTCTTCGCCACATCTTCAGATAACTTTTGTTCATACTGAATGTTAGAATAGAATGTGGACCTGATGAGCATCTGGGAGGGTTCTGCGCAACCATAAGGTCGCCGCATCATGATGTCATTGATTGTGCCATGTGCATACACAATCATGCACAAAGCGCTATTAAACAGAAGATGCATCGAGAACCAGACAGGTAATGGTAAGGAGCGGATGAGCCACAGAGGTGAGTGGTGAGGTGTGCATATGGATTTTTCTTATTTTTTACATCTTATGTTTATTTTGTTTATTATTCCTTATAAAGGATATTAAAATTGCATAGAATTTAATCTTCACAAATCGAATTTCAATGGAAAAATCATCAGTATAGGCAAAAAGAAAATTTGCCCAATCTACTTGATTCTAATATCTAGGTAACTGAAATCAGAAAATCTGGATTTTATCTTCAAAATAGTCTATACACAAATAATTTCTGTGATAAATCCTACCACACAGAGAATACCGAGCTCTGTAATGAAGCAAATAAATAAGTAATGTGACGACATTGTGTCAATTAGGAAAAGCTGGCCACCTATGTGGGACAGAACTATTTTTAACTATGATAGATGTACTATTCCTTAATTCAGTAAGTCAAGGGACATGAGCTGTTATGATTGAGTCACCGAGGAGGAAAAAACAAAAATGCAAGCTCAGCCCAGAAAATCAGAGAGGTTGGAAACTAGCGGATTGCAGACCCCTAATCCTATCAAACAACTAGCAGTAGCCGTGGAGTGTTCCTACGGTGAGCCTAGACACCTCGTCACAGCCGGAGATCTAAATAAGCCTAAAGAGAGAAAAGGGAAAAACTGACTGCCCCAGAGCAGACCCCAAAGCAATAGGCAGCCCCCAACATATAATGACGGTGAAGCAAGATGAAAACACTAACACAGATAGAAAGATAGGATGAGCAAACGATGAGGCCCAAGCTAACTAAAAAGGACAGGACAGAAAAGCTGCTGTCTGCAATCTGAGAAAACCCTGCTAAAAATATTACCAACACAACTGATAAGCAAAAAGGACCCTGAAGTCACTAGACTTCAAACCCTATATCAGCACTCAGAATATTCTGAAAGCAGAGCAAAAGAGAACACTGATCAAGGAATAAGAATCCAGCAGACCCCCAGCCGGGGATGGCTGAACTCCAAAACAAGGTAAACAAAACCAAAACTAATAAGTTCAATAGCAGAGCAAAAACTTATCTTTGGGAAGCAGGAATCAGACTGGTCTCCAAGAATCCAGCAGCGAAATCACCAGCCACTCAGAAGGGCGTCGGCTGCCTTATATCCAGTCTGAAGTTCCTGTTACCCAGTCACAATCCACCTGATCAGGTGTTTGGTTTCTTTCATCCAAATCAGCCTCACTACCTTCCTACATCAGAAGAGGGAGATCCTCGGACACAAAAGGTGAATGAACAGATGAGCACCCAACAGTACCTCCCCCTTGAGGAGGGGTCACCAAACCCTTCTCCAAGCCACCAGGCCGATCAGGATGAGCCCGATGAAAAGCACGCACCAATCTTTCGGCATGAATATCAGAGGCAGAGACCCAGGAATTATCCTCCTGACCATAACCCTTCCACTTAACCAAATACTGGAGTCTCCGTCTAGCCAGACGGGAATCCAGTATCTTCTCTACCTCATATTCCATGTTACCTTCAACCAACACAGGGTCAGGAGGTGCCGCCATAGGAACCACTGGTTCAACAAACCTCTTCAACAAGGACTTATGAAACACATAAAGTATATAAACATATATTAATAATGCCTACATTTTCTCTGCCCCAGAGTATTTATTACACTACCATTTAAAAACCAACCAACCATGCCAAGCAGCTGTTTCTTCTTCCTTCTCCCTGCTAACTCCCTGCCCTTCACTTATGCTACAGAGGCATACATATCAGTGGCCTACAGCTGCTGAGCATGAAGGCGTCACATCGCAGGCACCTGTGTTGTGACTGTAGAGTAAGTATGAGTTAGGGAACAAAAATTTCTCTGGTCTACATCTCCAGTTTTAAATAGAACTGGCCCTACAGGTTCCCCTCCCCCACAGACCCAGTCATAGTTGCCCTTGTGTGACTGTGACAGATGCACCCCTGTCTCTTGCAAATTCTTCCATTCTTATTATTATCAAGAGAAGTCAAGACAAATAACACTGTTTTCACCAAATTTCTGTGATGAAATAATAAATCCAGAATAACGTTACAAACTGGGATCACAAGGTGTTTTAGCAATTCCAGATGTTTTTGGAGACACAGAGGATCTCTTGTGTCTTGTCTGAGTGGAGAGTGGGTGCTCTTGTCTGCTGGTTCGAGACTGTTTGGACCAGGGCTCTCCCCACTGAATGCCCGCTCTCCTTTTTTTTTGTAGGTGGAATACTACTCAGACAACACAGGGTGAGGGTAAAACAGTGTGAAAATACTTTATTGAACCAAATAACAGACAATAACATATAGAACAGTCCCAGCAAAATACTCAAAATAGTACATAACTACAGTCTTTCTTCCACTGACTTGTTGGTATTAGAGCACCTGTGACTCCGGGGCTTTCAGGGCTGACTACCACCACCAGTAGCCCCCCAATTTTGGCGGGCACCCTCAGAGAGGAGATAATGACAAGCTTAGAAAGGTGACCGAGAGTAGTGAGGGATTTGGCCAGGTCACCTGATTGTCCCAAACTGGAATCTTCAAGATGTCTCTGAGGGTTCAGAAGAGCTCACAGAACTGATCTGTGTTTTTACAGCTAGAGCCGTAATGCATTAAACTGTCATCTTGTAGAATATTCCTAGTTGAAATTTTGTAAAGTCTCTGATTCTTTCAGAAGGATGGAAAATCCCTTTTTATACCCACTTCTGTGGCTTAAGTCATCATCCACAGGTCAGGGGGAGGTGAGATGAGTTTAACTCTCATTGTTTGGGTAATTAATCAATCGGCATAGTTTGCCCTTCTTAGTTTTGCAGGTCAACAAACTAGCTCTCCTGGTACAATATGTAATCAACATATTAGCAAACATCTATTGTTCAATTACCTTGCATCTCTGTCATCCAAAATAAAAACACAGTATGCTTCCACAAATGTCAACTAAAAAGTCAACATTAAAGGCTCATATGAACAATAGTCTGTTTCTTGACCAATCAAAGAAGAATGTATAAACTCAAAAGTCAACATAAAGTTAAAAGCGCATGTCTCCTGGCCTACTGAATTTATGTCTGGTTATTTACGATTAAATGTTGTGCTGTCACACTCACCTGCCCTGCCTTTCTAGTGCAGTGATATAGTAAAAATAGAAGAGGTTTGGTTTAGACTCACCCCATTGTGTCGAGCATTTTGGAGGCAGCAGGAAAGGAATGTCAAATTGAGTAAGAAGACCATGAGTGGCAAATGGAGGACACCAGGTAGAGTAAAGATTTATATAGGAATTTCTTTAGTTGCAGAGTGAAGGGCTACTTCAAGGTCATGGCTTCACATCAAAGATAGACAGGATTGTAGAAATAAAAAGAAATGATGGCACTAGGTTATAGTAAAAATGCCTGGGGAAGGCTAAGACGACTCAACTGTAGAATACATGAGAATCTCTGAGTCCTCAGAATTAAACACCATTGTGGCCAAGATAGTACAAGATAGTATTTTTGAAATACAAGGATAAAATTTACAGCAATTTACAGAGATGGTAGATCTAGAAAAGGTAACAATAAAAATCTTCAGAGTGGTGTGGGGAGGAGGACCTCCATATAGTGATTGGGCCAGAATCAAGGGGACCGCCTTCAGGGTTATTGAAGGAACTACATCAGGGGGATTACAAAGAGAGACATGCGACTGAAGTTGTCAGGGCAACAGGGGGCGGGGCTAGGAAAAGAGGAGCAGGGGGCGAGCTGAGGTGGCAGTTGGGGGAGAGCCAGAGTGAAGGCAGGAGGCAGGGAGACTGGCAGAGACACCGACAGGAGCCTGTGAGGAGAAAACTGCGCATTGACCGACAAGAGAGACGTGAGAGACTGTTACCGGAGACTGCTCCCCACCCCCATTCTCAGAGCATCATCCCCGCTGCCCCCACCTTTGTGGGGGAGGATCTTTACCTCAGGTTGTGGCCGTGAGTACACGTAACCAGGCCACAGAGGCTTGTACACTTCCTCCCAGTCTTCTCCCACCACGGCGACCTTGCCATCACCGGCCTGAAGATACGCCACCTTGTCATAGGCGAGGTTAAAAGGCCCCCTACCCCGGCTTTGGGAGAGACTCCTTGATAAAGGACGGCTACAGGTCATCTGGGGAACTGCGTCATCACCGCGCGTCACCGGTATCGCTTTCTTCAGGGCCTGTTGCGCCCCATCGGCATTGCTTTCTTCAGGGCCTGTTGCGCCCCATCAGCATCGCTTTCTTCAGGGCCTGTTGCACCCCACCGACATCGCTTTCCTTAGGGCCTGTGGAGCCCCATTCCTTTCCGGAGTAGCGAGGCATCAGGACAGCCGCCTCAGCGACCTCTCTGCGGCCACGCTCACAAAACCGGCAGCCCCCTGGAAGGCTAAGTTGCAATATAGTCTTGTTAAGATTGTTGAGTCTCTGCGTGGACTGTTTGTTTTGTCATTAATTTATGTTTGTTCAGCAGAGCCCAGCGGCTACAGTTTGATAAAAGTTATTTCACAAACCACCATCCGTCTAGTGTCTCGTCACTGCATCCCCGAGCACAGACAGTGGTGCTCCAGATCAGGGTAGAGCTTTAAACTCCACAAATGAGGAGGGTCCCCTTGGGGGCCATGCTGAACAACCTGCCCAGATTTTCCGGCTCCAATACTATGTTATGGAGCTGGACAGAGCGAATGCAGGGGCTCTTCCGGATGCATCCTATGGCACCTGATCTGGAGGCTGAGGTGGCACTCATGGCACTGGACGGGGAGGCGCGGAGGTCAGTGATGTTGAAACCTCGGGGGCACCGCAACATGTTTGAAAAAGTGTTACAGATAATAGAACAGTCCCATGGGGACCCTACAGATGTGGGGGAGTTAAAGACCCGTTTGTTTAGTCGGATGCAATTAGAGGGGGAGAAAATCACAGAGTATATGAATGTCCTCCAAGAATTGCATACAGCCATAGAAAGAAAAGACGGAGTAGGGGTAGGACCTGTTGACATTACCCTACGTGATCTACTGGTGACGGGACTGCGAGATCCACTAATAAAGCAGGCATTACGGGAGCAGATCAGAACGAATCCTCAAATAGACTTTTCAGAAGTGGGAAGTCAGGCACGGGTACGAGAGCAAGAGCAAGGGATGGCGGTCCCCGTGGTGAAGGTCTGAGGTGTGGAGGCCTCCTCAAACCCAGGTGAGGAGCCTCAGTGGGTAGAGGAGATGAAGAGAAAATTGAAAAATATTAAGGGTGAGTTGGCCGAAGTAAAGAGAAGAACCGAAACTGGGACTGGGCGACCTAGCTTTAATTCCGGCCCCTGGGGGTCACGTTCCCCGCGGGGAGGTCAGCCTATATCAGCTCGGTGTTTTGAGTGTGGAGAACGAGGTCACTTCGCCTGCGAGTGTCCGCGGCGTGGGAGATACCCACCCCGGCGGCCATTAACCTAAAGGGCTCTGGGCTGGGGGGACACCGCTTGGAGCCGAAAACCACAACTAGGGGTGATGGAAGTCCCGAAGATTTGGTAGCAAAGTGTCCGGTAGTTTGGGCAGAAATAGAGGGCCGGGCCGTCTGGTGTCTGGTGGACACGGGGTCACAAGTAACCACTATGCCCGCAGCGTACTTTCAACAAAACTTTCCAGAGGCAGCAATGCCTCAGTGGGAGTCCATGATTAGACTAGTAGCCGCCAACCAACTGCCGGTCCCGGTTGCCGGGGTAGTGTGGGTGCAGGTGACATTGTGCGGTAAACCCCTTGGTCGTAGAGGGGTGGTGCTGACTCAAGGAGAAGCTGATCAACGACACCCCGTCACCCTAGGCATGAATATTTTAAAAGAGTTTGGTAACCTGTTGCTTAATGATCCTACACAAAAGATACTGAAGCAGTGGGGTTCTCGCACAGCCCAGGGACAGGTATTCCAGCAGCTGGTGCGAGGTGCGCAGGTGCATCAGGACTGCCAAGAGGGTGAGGCACTGGGCAAGGTCATCGCGTCAGCGGCACCCCTGCTTGTGCTGCCTCCTGGACAGAAAGTGATTGCCCTGCCAATTTGGGCCCCGATACCTTTGGCGGGCGTGGAGGTGCAGGTGGAGCCGTGTTGCTCAGAGCACTTACCTCCTGGCATACTGGTGGCCCGTTCCCTCGCTACGGTGCAAAAAGGAACCGTCCTGGTACGCTGCGTTAACCTTGAAGACCGAGATACTATTCTGAAAGCACGGACTGTACTGGCCAAACTAGTAAAGCCTTTAGAAGAAGTGCTGCCCGCTCCTGCGGTTCAATTATGAGTACACCCCGAGGATCCTTGGGAAGTAACAATACGAACCTTACAGGCCCACGAAGTCTCGATACAAGAGAAGGGCCAAAATATTTTGGAGCAGATGCGGGCCGATCTTTCTGGACTAACTGCAGTCCAACTTTCACAAGTAAAAGCATTACTGGGACAGTACCATGAAGTATTTGCTAGCCATGAGGACGACTTCGGGTGTACCACCACCATCACTCATGAGATCCCCACAGCAGGAGCGGCCCCTATCCGAGAACGATACCGACAGATTCCGCCACAACTCTATCAAGAGGTGAAAACTTTGCTGGCCCAAATGCTGCAAAAAGGGGTGATACGGGAAAGTCAAAGCCCCTTGGCGGCCCCAATCGTGTTGGTCCGGAAGAAAGATGGTACACTACGATTCTGTGTGGATTATCATAAATTGAATGCTTGCACTATTAAAGATTCATACCCATTGCCCTGCATAGAAGAATCCCTGTCCGTGCTGGGGAAGGCAACATATTTTTTGACCCTGGACTTGGCCAGTGGGTACTGGCAGGTGCCCATGTCAGAGGAAGACAGAGCTAAGACGGTGTTCATAATGTCCATGGGACTGTTTGAGTTTAATCGGATGTAATTCGGGCTGGCCAACGCCCCCGGGACCTTTCAGCGATTGATGGAGCGATGTCTAGGGGATCTCAATTTTGAGGCCACGTTGAGCTACCTGGACGACATCATTGTCTATGCCGCCTCCTTCGAGGACCACCTGAAGCGGTTGGGACAGGTACTCAGCCGGTTGCAAAAGTACGGATTGAAGGTGAAGCCTCAGAAATGCCACCTTTTTCGCTCTCAGATTGAGTATCTGGGTCATGTCGTTTCGGCAGAGGATGTGAGGCCATCCCGGGAGAAGATTGCTGCTATCCAGGAGTGGCCTACCCCCGGGACGGTGAAAGATGTGCGGGCTTTTCTGGGGTTAGCTGGATATTACCGTTGTTTCGTAAAGAATTTTGCATGTCGAGCTCGAGCCCTGCATGACCTGCTGAAGGGGGCTCCCGCTGGAGCCAATGAGCGAAAAATCCAGTGGCAACACCCTCAGGAAGAGGCCTTCCGAGATCTCAAGGCTGCACTTTCGGATGCCCCAGTGTTGGCTTATGTGGATTTCTCTCAGCCGTTCATCCTGCACACTGACGGGAGTCTTCACGGGCTGGGGGCTGTGTTGTCACAGGTTCCTTGATGGCCGGGAGAGGGTGATCGCATATGGAAGCCGTTCCCTCCATGACTCCGAACGTAACCCTGACAATTACAGATCTTTTAAGCTCGAGCTCCTCGCAGTGGTGTGGGCTATGACGTAGAGATTCGCAGAGTAACTAGCGGGCTCCAAGGTGGTAGTGCGAACTGACAACAACCCACTGGCTCATTTAGAAAACGCCAAGTTGTGGGCTTTGGAGCAGCGATGGGTGGCCCGGATGGCGAAGTACACTTATAAGATTATTTACAAAAGAGGGGCCGAGAATGTTCATGCAGATGCCCTCTCCAGGACTCGACATACAACTCCCGGACAGAATCGAGATGAAGAATTAGAAGGAGATGAAATACCGTTCGCTCTTACCGCTGCCGTGCTCACCAATGTTGATTCAAAAGTATCTTCCCCAGAGGCCCACAGGGGCATCCTGGAACAATCTCGGGATAAGTGGATACAACAACAACCAGAAGATGAAGAAGTTGGACTTCTCCGGATATGGGTCGCCACTGGTCAATTACCCACTGATACTCAACGGCAAACTTTGACCCAAGACCTGTCGCTGATGCTGCGACAATGGGAGAGGCTGATTGTCCGAAAGGGACTACTGTACCGTAAAATCACTTCGCAAACCACCTCAACGACTGTTTGGCAGGTGGTTACGCCCGGAGCTCAACTACACGAACTGGCTCGAGAGGCTCATGAAAAAGGGGCCCACTTTGGAATTAAAAGGACTTTGCAATGGTGACAACAGAAAGTTTATCACCCACGCTTGTCGGCTGTTGTGGACGAAGTTTGCCGTACCTGCCGCTTATGTGAACTGGCCAAACCGCCCGCTTAGAGAGCCACAACACAGGCGATTGTGACTTCAGCACCCCTTGAGCTCCTGACGGTGGATTACCTGAACATTGGTCCCACATTCCAGGGTTACGAACACTGCCTCGTCATGGTGGATCATTTCACCAAGTTTGCTGTGGTCACCCCTACTCGGGACCAGACCGCGGAGACGGCCGCCTCCGCAATTTGCAGAAACTTTATACCAGTGTACGGCTGTCCTAAACATATACATTCCGACCAGGGAGCATGTTTTTTGGGGAAAGTGATGGAGGAACTACATCATCTTTATGGGATTGACAAATCCCGGACCACACCATATCACCCGCAAGGGAAAGGGGCTTGTGAACGATTTAATCGGACATTGATTCAAATGCTACGTACTCTGGAGAGTGACAAGAAAGCTCGTTGGCCTGAATATGTTTCTGAATTAGTATGGGTTTATAATAACTGGGTACATCGAGTTATGGGTTATACTCCTTATTCTCTGTTGCTTGGACGAGAGGGTAAAGGGATCACGGAGGTAGAGTTGGACCCCGAAGAGCCTCGACCATGGACTGGAGTGTCGTCTTGGGTTCGAAATCATCGCCACAGGCTGCAAACTCTTCATCAAATTGTACATACCAAACTCCAAGACTGGGAACACCCAGGGAAGAATACAACTTCCCCTCCTCATCTCCAAATTGGGGACATGCTAAAAAGGAAGAAAAAAATGTTTATAAAATGGAAAGAGGGAGGCATATCTAAAGAAGAATATAATGCTGTCTGCAGAACCTGCAGGGCACAAATCAGATTAGCTAAAGCTGAAAATGAACTGAGGCTTGCAAGAGATGTCAAAAGCAATAATAAAGGATTTTGGGGATATGTCAAAAGTAAAAGAAAAGTCAAAGATGCTATAGGATTTTTACAGGATGAAAATGATGAAATGGTAAGACAGGATGTTGAGAAGGCTGAACTTTTAAATTCCTATTTTGCATCTGTTTTCTCTCAGAAAGGAAATGCAACATCAACTGTTATTCACTGTCCTATTAAGGGAATAGAAGAATCCAGGATATCTATAAACAGAAAGATAGTGAGGAAACACTTAGCTAACCTAAATGAATTCAAGTCTCCAGGTCCAGATGAATTACACCCCAGAGTACTGAAGGAGATAGCAGAAGAAATTTTTGAACCCCTCTCCATAATCTTTGAAAATTCTTGGAGAACAGGAGAAGTGCCAGAAGACTGGAGAAGAGCAAATGTTGTTCCTATCTTCAAAAAGGGGAAGAAGGTGGACCCAGGCAACTATAGGCCGGTGAGTCTGACTTCTATACCAGGAAAGATCTTTGAACAAATTATTAAACAACATGTATGTCAATACCTGGATAAGAATGAAGTGATTAAACAGAGTCAGCATGGGTTTCTAACTAATAAGTCATGTCAGACTAACTTAATTTCCTTCTATGACGGTATCACTGATTGGGTGGATCAAGGAAATGCTGTAGATATAGTATATCTTGACTTCAGCAAAGCATTTGACAAAGTCTCTCATACAATCCTTATTGAAAAAATGACTAAGTATGGAATGGACAAGGCAACTGTTAGGTGGATTCATAACTGGCTTAGTGATCGGACCCAAAGAGTGGTCGTAAATGGCTGCACATCCAGTTGGAAGAATGTCTCAAGTGGGGTACCACAGGGCTCTGTCCTGGGCCCTGTATTGTTCAACATCTTTATCAACGATTTAGATGAAGGAATTGAGGGTAAACTGATTAAATTTGCTGATGACACAAAGCTAGGAGGGATAGCTAATACTAGAGAAGAGAGAGAGAGGATTCAAAAAGATTTAAATAAACTGGAGAAGTGGGCAGCAACTAACAGAATGGTTTTTAACAGGGAGAAATGCAAAGTACTACATCTGGGCAATAAAAATGAAAAAAGCATATATAGAATGGGAGGAATAGGGCTAAGTGACAGCACATGTGAAAAAGACTTGGGTATACTAATAGATCACAGACTGAATATGAGTCAACAGTGTGATGCAGCAGCAAAAAAGGCAAATGCAATTCTAGGATGTATTAACAGAAGCATACAGTCTAGATCACGTGAAGTCATTATTTCCCTCTACTCCTCTTTGGTCAGACCTCATCTGGAATATTGTGTCCAGTTTTGGGCACCACATTTTAAAAAAGACATCAACAAACTGGAGCAAGTTCAGAAAAGAGCGACCAGAATGGTGACCGGTCTGCAAACCCTGTCTTATGAGGAAAGGTTGCAGGATTTGGGAATGTTTAGTTTGCAAAAGAGAAGACTGAGAGGAGACTTAATAGCTGTCTACAAATATCTAAAGGGCTGTCACATTGTAGAAGGATCAACTTTATTCTCATTTGCACAAGGAAAGACTAGAAGCAATGGGATGAAACTGAATGGGAAGAGACACAGATTAGATATTAGAAAAAACTTTTTGACAGTTAGAGTGATCAATGAGTGGAACAGGCTGCCACGAGAAGTGGTGAGTTCTCCTTCAATGGAAGTCTTCAAACAGAGGCTGGACAGACATCTGACTGGGATGATTTAGCGAATCCTGCTTTGAGCAGGGGGTTGGACCAGATGGCCCAGGAGGTCCCTTCCAACTCTACGATTCTATGATTCTATGATTCTATGACCGTGTGCTTGTACTGGATCAACACCCCCAGAGCAAACTGGAGTCACGTTGGGAAGAGAGTCCTTATCGGTTACTACGCCGTATCCATCCAGAAGGACCTGTGTATGAAATACGGCCCGAGCAGGATGAAACACTGCCCACCCGCATTGTGCATCGTAATATGTTATGCCCGTGTATTTCCACCGACCTGAAATAACTGGAATCCGTCCCGGTGACATCCGAACCGGAGTCCATATGCTGGGACTCGGATGACGAGGATTTCCCTCCAGACCCCAAGGGCCCTCCACCCAATAATGAGCCAGTTGACACAATTAACCCTCCTGCATCATGCAGCCCACCGACGTCCACCACTCCAGAAGATTCCACCCCAGAAGAACTTAGACGTTCTGAGCGGTCAACAGCCGGCAAACCCACCGAACGATGTGAACAAGACCAGTTCGTATGGCAACGAATATCGACACCTTTACAGGCCAATCTCAATAGACTAACACCCTCACCTGAGGACTGGCGAGCTTACAGGGTGGGGGAATGTGGGGAGGAGGACCCCCATATAGTGATTGGGCCAGAATCAAGGGGGCCGCCATCAGGGTTATTGAAGGAACTACATCAGGGGGATTACAAAGAGAGACATGCGACTGAAGTTGTCAGGGCAACAGGGGGCGGGGCTAGGAAAAGAGGAGCAGGGGGCGCGCTGAGGTGGCAGTTGGGGGAGAGCCAGAGTGAAGGCAGGAAGCAGGGAGACTGGCAGGGACACCGACAGGAGCCTGTGAGGAGAAAACTGCGCATTGACCGACAAGAGAGACGTGAGAGACTGTTACCGGAGACTGCTCCCCACCCCCGTTCTCAGAGCATCATCCCCGCTGCCCCCACCTTTGTGGGGGAGTACCTTTACCACAGGTTGTGAGTACACGTAACCAGGCCACAGAGGCTTGTACACTTCCTCCCAGCCTTCTCCCACCACGGCGACCTTGCCATCACCGGCCTGAAGATACGCCACCTCGTCATAGGCGAGGTTAAAAGGCCCGCTACCCTGGCTTTGGGAGAGACTCCTTGATAAAGGACGGCTACAGGTCATCTGGGGAACTGCGTCATCACCGCGCGCCACCAGTATCGCTTTCTTCAGGGCCTGTTGCGCCCCACTGGCATCGTTTTCTTCAGGGCCTGTTGCGCCCCACCGGCTTCATTTTCTTCAGGGCCTGTTGCGCCCCACCGGCATCATTTTCTTCAGGGCCTGTTGCGCCCCACCGACATCGCTTTCTTCAGGTCCTGTTGTGCCCCACCGCCATCGTTTTCTTCAGGGCCTGTTGCGCCCCATCGGCATTGCTTTCTTCAGGGCCTGTTGCGCCCCATCAGCATCGCTTTCTTCAGGGCCTGTTGCGCCCCACCGACATCGCTTTCCTTAGGGCCTGTGGAGCTCCATTCCTTTCCGGAGTAGCAAGGCATCAGGACAGCCGCCTCAGCAACCTCTCCGCGGCCACGCTCATGAAACCGGCAGCCCCGTGGAAGGCTAAGTTGCAATATAGTCTTGTTAAGATTGTTGAGTCCCTGCGTGGACTATTTGTTTTGTCATTAATTTATGTTTGTTCAGCCAAACCCAGTGGCTACAGTTTGATAAAAGTTATTTCACAAACCACCATCCGTCTAGTGTCTCGTCACTGCATCCTGCGAACCTGCTAGACCCTACAGAGGTTCAACAGAACACTGATATCCCTAATAAGCTTACACTTCCCTATATGCAAGTGGCCTCCTTCTGTAACTCTTTCCTAACAAATAACAAGACTTATTTAGTCAAGTAATGATTTGATAATTTAGTTAAGGATGGATAAATAATTATGTCCAGGTTGTATAGAATTTTGAAGGCCTATGGTAGGAGTACATAAAGTCTAATAAAACAAAATGGGATAAACACTTGGCTGCAAGGAAATAGGTTCAATAAGGCATGCAGTCCTGTGAAATTGGAAGAAGTCATTTATAGAGTTATATGTATATAGATTTTAATCTACCTCTAGAAAGATATGGTAGAAGGGTATGAACACAAATTCCCCAAATGGAAAATCCCCAAAGCTGACTTGATGCATTGCTTATGATCCTGTGGTCAGCTTGCACACTTTTTCGATTCATTTAACAAATTATATTGTGGTACCATGTTAGCAAGAAAAATCAATGTGAATACTTTTATTCCCAATGATGACAAAATTATTCTTGAAGTGATACCTTTATTGGCTAAACAGATATTATTTTCTGGTTAGCCAATAAAGGTATCACTCCGAGAATACTTTTGTCATCATTGGGCAGAAAAGTATTCACATCAATTAATTAAAAATATGATAGTATTAAGTCAGTACACAATCATATGTAAAGGGGAAATCCTTGGACTTTAAAAAAAGTGCCTAAATGCTAGCAGACATGTAGCTGCTAACAGAGGCAACTACCTGCCTGTTGTACTTGGAGCCTTTCTAGCAAAATACATCCAGACATCCAAGATATATCCAAGAGAACCAGAGACTCTAGAAAACCACAGCCAGGAAAACTCTTCAAGACAGCTGCCAGAACATCATGGCTCCTGAGCCCTATGCATACGTTTTGGAAAGTCAAGATTAAGACCCACCGATCACCGGTCTGATCACCTGGCTTTGTACCTCAATGGACTGTCATCTTTCTAAGCTTGTCTTTACCTCCTCTCTGTGTGTGCCACAGGCGGGGGTAGTCCACCCTGGAAGCTCTGAAGTCACAGCTGCGTTTTTCCCGCCAAGTCAGCGGAAGGGTGAGACTGTAATTTTGTCCCATCTTGGGTATTTTGCAGGGATTGTCGCATGTGTTATTTGCCTGTTTTGGGGTACAATAAAATATTGCTAAATTGTTTAACCCTCACCCTCTGTTGTCTGAGTAGTATTATGCGCATGGTAAAAGGAGGGCGGGAGTTCATTGGGATGAGCCCTGGTCCATGCAGTTCCGGCTAGAGGACTAGAGCACCCGCTGACCTACTGTGTCTCCACAAAGGAGGAGAGACATTTATTGTATCTCAGTCTTACCCCTCTCATTGTAAAACACATTTATTGTACATTTGTACAAATTGTGCATTTTTTGCTCTCCTATGCAGAAGTCAAATTTTCATATTAACATTGCCCAGGATCTCCACAGCTCCTCAGAGGAGTTATTTTCCAACATGTACATTTTTGGACAGAGAGTAGATATAATTAACAAATTCATTCCCAAATGCATTTCCCTGCAGATTATGTAATAGGGAATGTCAGACGATTGTATGTTTATTGTGCAGTATATATATTTCTTATCTTTTCATCTATATGTTCCCATTGTTCAATAACGCTGCACTAAACATCACACGGAGGTAAGACGTGCAAATCCTAGACAGATAGATAACATATGGAATAAAGATCTGCTGATCATAGATAGGTAGATCATATCTATTGTAACTGTGGTTTTCCCCTACAGAACATTTTTTAAATCTTTTTATTTTCAAAATTTAAAAAAATAAAATAGTTTTTTAATTCAATACATGTAATTTAACATCATTAATAAAGTTTTACAAATACAAAACAAATCTAAATATTCTTTGGAAAAGCAAATGTATTTCTTAAAAATAATTGTTTAATTTTTTTTTTTCATAAATCAGTAATACGCATGAAAACAAAACAATTTGCAATATATCTTATAGGAGAGATCTGCTTCTTTTTCTTCCAAGATGAAAAAAAACCATGGAGGATGGATCTTTAACTGTGCTGCAGTTTTCCCACAAGGAATGTTAAAAAGAATTTTGGCGGTTTACACTCCATATACTGTAGAGTTCCAACTGATTTCTTCATATAGAGCTCCTCTTTTCCTCTTATATTGAAAAAGTCTTTATAAGATATTACAAAACCTTTAGCCCTAATTTCTATCAATTCAAAGTCTATAGTCATTCATAGGGAAGACATGATTACCAAAAAAAAAAACAACGTTGGCATATGAACAGCTAAAGTTTCCCTAATAACGAAAAAGAAAAAAAAGAGATAAAAATGTACTGGAAAAAATACAATAAAACATCTTAAAAAATTAGGACTATAGCAATTATTTTCACACACCATTGTCATGGGGAATCACACCTATAGCTTCTTCTTTTTGACATTTACTAATGATTCTGAAAGTAAGCCATTTTTATCTGGTTTCTTTATCCTGGTATATCTGATCGGAGTGATCGCAAATTCTGCCACCATCGTTGTAATATACAGGGATCGGCACTTACACACCCCCATGTATCGATTCCTGTGCAATTTATCTATTGTTGACCTCTGTTACACAACGTCCACTGTTCCTAGGTTGGTCTATATGTTATTGAGTGGTGATTACACCTTGTCCTTCACCCAATGCTTCATCCAGATGTACTCCTTCATACATGTGGCCACTACGGAGGACCTACTGCTCTTCATCATGGCTTATGATCGGTATGTTGCTATTTGTAGCCCTCTCTATTACCATCGCAGGTTGAGTAAAAAGAACTGTGTCCTGTTAATGTCCACTGCATGGGGAACCGGATGCATAAACTCAACTCTGGCAACATTGACCGCATCGAATTTACGTCTGTTTTCTAATATAGTGTCACAATTCCTTTGTGATTTCAAAGCTTTTGCCAAAATTTCTTATCCTAATATTGGTTTCCAGCTATATTCCTACGTTGGAGCTGTAATATTTGGTGTTGGCCCTTTTCTATGTAGTATAATATCTTACACTCGGGTGATCATTGTGATCTTACATATCAAATCTAGAGATGGGAGAAGAAAGGCTTTCTCCACCTGCTCGTCTCACCTCATTGTCCTCACCATATATTTTGGCACCTGGATGTGCCTTTATATAATGCCACCATTGAAGGATCCTCTGGTTTTTGAACTGACACTTTCTATTTTATTTTCCATCATCATTCCCATGGTCAACCCTCTGATATACAGTGTACGGAATAAAGATGTAAAGAGGACTCTACTGAAAATGGTCGGAATCAAAGCCAGGGTAGAATGAAAATATCAATTAAGTGATAAAATGAAGTTGTTTCTTTTGGTCCAGATCCCAATATCTAAATTTAGCATTTTTTTAGGTCGAGGGTCATGTCTATAAAAGCCGAAAATAAAAATCTCAATTGCATATGTAATAGTTACGAGACTGAAAACAAGACACGGGACTATCAATTTAGACTTTCCTTGATCAATAATACAATATTCATTACCTGCAAGCTATCTTTTTTCCAAGCTGAAGAAGCCACATTTTTCTATCCTTCTCAGTATAAGACCAGTTTTACATGTCTGACCTTCTCAGTCAATGTAGGACTATAATTTCCAGAAAAATGGCAGCTGGTAAGGAGGTTAAAAAAAATTGTGCTCATCTTTTTTCAACTCTCCCTGTACCCGTCCCACCATTGCTATTCCTGATGAAAGCTCTCCTAACACCTTTCTTCTACCTTCTCTCTAATTTGGAGTTAGTCAGTGCCTCCACAGTTGGCTGAGCACTTCTCCTCCCTCAATCAGTCTAAGACAATTTTTAATTAGTGTTGGATCCTACCTGTGGACTTTGGTCACAGTAGTGGTATGTCTGCTAGAACTTGGGTCTTATCAGTGAAAATTCGCCTTTTCATGACTGGTGGGCTCACATGAATTGTCCAATCTGCGCTAAATGTCTTCATTTTACAAGTATGGTCTGTGTAAAAGTAAAGGAGTTTACCTTCCACATATTCAATATGTGCATACATGTTAGAGCATACAGTGTACTGTGGCACTCTTTGCTTTATATTTAGGCATCACGTCCTCAAACACGTGTCCCACCAACAATTACTGCATGCGGCATGATGCACACCAGTGAAGTGCATCACACTCCATGTGACAACGTCTGGGCTAATGAATAGAAGATCGGGCCAGAAAGAAGATATTGGTGGCAAAACAGATAAAAGGTAAGTAGAGGAGAGGTGATACTCAATGTGAATGGAACATGAATTAAGTCCCCTCCCACACACACACATTGAGAGAATTATCCCCCGACTCGAATATCTAGACATTCATTAAATTCTAGAGCTATAACATTTATATTGGGATAGTATTACCGTGGGATAACTGGACTTTATTTCTCATTCTACATGTGAGATGAGGCTGGTTTGGCACATGTAGGACATTAATGATAGGGACCATCCATATTTCTATACATCTTGACGTGGTTTGATGGTGATTGCGCTTGTTGATCAAAAAACGTTAACAAAGTACCTTACGTATGTTAATATTTGCAGCAATATTGGCGTTAACATAATGATATCAGTGATATCAGTGTGCCGATGCATCGTGCTTGGATATCGCCTGTGTTCTTTGTCTAACACAACCTGATGATGCTTATAGGATGTAATGATCTCTTTGCAAAAATAAACAGTGGTTTGAAGTATCAGTCTGAGATTAAGCGAAACAAAGTCAGACAAAAACAGACAAAAAAAATACAATAAAGTAAAGGATATCATCAAATTCTACTTACAAGGAAAATATATAGGGGTATGCATACAAAAAGTATAAAAACAAGGTATGCATTATACTCAGCCTCAATTATTTATTATTATAGTGTCATTTATTCCATGGCACTTTACATGTGATGAGGGGTATACATAATAAACAGAGACAATAATCATGAACAATACAAGTCACAACCGGTGCAGGAGAAGAGAGGACCCTTCATGCCAGGGCTCACAATCTACTAGGGATGGGTGATGATAGAGTAGATGAGGGCAGAGCTGGTCGTTCAGCGGTTTGGTGGATTGGGGTTAGTGCAGGTTATAGCCTTGTCGGAGGAGGTAGGTCTTCAGGTTCCTTTAGAAGATTTCCACGGTAGGCAAGAGTCTGATATGCTGTGGTAGAAAGTTCCAGAGTAGGGGGATGCATGGGAGAAATGCGATTGTAGGAAGAGGAGAAAAGAGGGGAGTACAGGAGGAGATCTTGTGAGGATCAGAGGTTGCGTGCAGGTAAGTACCGAGAGACTAGGTCACTGATGTATGGAGTGAGATCCCCATTGACTGCCAGCCTTGCACTCCGCTAGCTTGTCTTCTCCATACCTGTCTACTGATGTATGGAGGACACAGGTTGTGGATGGCTTTGTATGTCATGGTTAGGGTTTTGAACTGGAGTCTCTGGGTAATGGGGAGCCAGTGCAGGGATTGACAGAGGGGAGAAGCCAGGGAATAGCAGGAGGACAGGTGGATTAGATTGGAGGGGTGTGAGAGTGCTAGAGGGGAGGCCACAGAGCAGGAGGTTGCAGTAGTCAAGGCGAGAGATGATGAGGGCGTACACTACTGTTTTTGCAGATTGTTGTTTGAGGAATGTCGGGATCCAGGAAATATTTTTGAGTTGAATTCAGCAGGAAGTGGAGAGGGCTTGGATATGTGGTTTGAAGGAGATATCAGGGTCAAAGATTACCCCGAGGCAGCAAGCTTGTGGGACTGGGGAGAGTGAGTAGCTATTTACTTTAATATATAGGTCCATTGGGGGGGTCACGTGAGATGGGGGAAAGATGGTGAATTCTGTTTTGTCCATATTAAGTTTTAGAAATCTAGCGGAGAAGAAAGATGAAATGGCGGACAGACATTGTGGGATTCTGGTTAGTAGGGAGGTAATATTGGGTCCAGAGACGTAGATCTGTGTGTCACCAGCACAGAGGTGATATCGAAAGCTGTGAGATTCTATGAGCTGTCCTAGGCCAAATGATTTTATATTCAGGAGGATTTTTTCTTTAGTCGTTACATCATCAATATTATAACAAATGAGAGTAGACTTAACTTTCTGCATACCACATTTCATCCAACAAGAGCAGACTTAACCTTCCGCAGTTCAATCTTTTCTTTGTCTAACCCAACCTTATGGTGCTATTAGGTATAATGTGCTTGTTGATAAAATATAAAAATGTTCTGGCTTTTCCGTCTCAGGTTAAGATCTTAGGAATGTTTTCATACTGTATTATCTTATTGCATTTAACTAAATTGTAAGAACATTGCCCAGAAACCCTGCAAAATCACATAATCAAAAATAGCCCAGTCCTCGCAAAACTCAAATTTATTGTACATGTTAACAGTTTGTGCATTTTTTTCTCCAAAGCAGAAGCCATGGTTTTACATTAACATTTCCCAGAATCCCCAAATCACATAATCAAATATGAGTTCACAGCTCCCCCGAGAATTTTTTTTTCAGTTTGTAAATTATTGGTCAGAGAGTAGATCCAAATAACAAATCGATTCTCAAATGCATTTCCCTGCAGAATATGTAGCAGGGAATGTCAGGCGACTGTGTGTTTATTTGGCAGTATATATATATATAAATCTTATCTTGTCATTTTCACATTGCCAATGTTCAATAATGCCACATTAAATTTCACACGAAGGTAAGATGCCCTAGAAAGATAGAAATCACAAGAAAAATGTCATTGTGTTAGATGTGATATATAGGTAGAGAAATAGAAGACAGATGGCAGCACAAACTTGAGCAGATTTTGGGTGCAAAACTTCCTGACATGCGGTTGTCCAACACAAAATATACATGGAAAAAAAATCAGGCAGCACTCCAGTTCAAGGAAAAATTGTGTGTTTTAACCCCTTAATAACAGCCAATACATATTTTAAATGACCTGAGATATAACAGAATACCATCCCCATACAGGAGACAATCCAGCAGCTGTCAGCATTACACCATAGCTGACAACTTGCTGCCTCAGCCACGATCAGTGTTTTCACCGTCCAAATCTCTTTAACCCCTTAGATCCTGCTGTCAATAGTGAGTGCATCATATAAATGGTTAACAGAGTGTGGGGGCTTCCTCTTTATCCCAATTCGTGCCCTCAGATCGTGATTGTGTGGTCCTGATGTCTGCCATGGCAATTCATGACCAAATAGTGGCCTTAGAGTCTGCCAGCTGTTGTAACCTGTTCAGAAGTTAGCGGCATTTAGGTGGTAAAAATACACATTTTCATTTCTGTCATGCCACTTTGCATTAATTCCTGAAAATCACCTGAAGGGTTAATAAACTACCTGACTGCAGTTTTCAATATGTCAGGGGTTTCGGTTTTTAAAATGGTATAACTTTTGGGGGTTTCCCAAAAGATAGGACTCCCAAAGTTGCTTCAAACATGGATAGGTCCCTAAAAAAATACATTTTGTAAATTTCCTTGAAAAAATGAAAAATTACTGGTACATTTTTAAGCCTCCTAAAATGCTAACAAAATAAAAAAAAATTTAGAAATGGTGCTGATGTAAAGCAGACATTTGGCAAATGTTTTTTATTAATATTTTTGTGTGGTATGACTATCTGGATTAAAGGAATAATCATTCAAAGTTTGAAAATTGCAAATTTTTTAACAATTTCTCAAATTTCTGATAGGTTTTGTGTTTATTTATAAAAATTATCAACCTAAATTTACCATTATCATAATGTATAATGTGTCACGAAAAAACAGTCTCAAACTCACTGGGATTTTTTTAAGCGTTCCAGAGATATTACCATATAAAGTGACACTGGTCAGATTTCAAAAATTTGGCTTCGTCACTAAGGGGTTAATCCAGCACCAAGAGGTGCAACGTTTCGACCTCACAACACGGCCTTTGTCAGTGTAGATAGATAGATAGAGTAGGGAAAATAACAATTTGATACTCTGCCGATTTTCCCACCTACAAAGAATGGAGAGGACTGTAATTTTTATTGTAGGTACACTGCAACTGTGAGAGACAGAATCTAAAAAAAAATAATTTACAAAATTAATTTGCATTTTATTGCATGAAATAAGTATTTGATAGAATAGGAAAACAGAACTTAAGATTTGGCCCAGAAGCCTTTGCTTGCAATAACAGAGGTCAGACGTTCCCTCTGATTTGGCAAACTACTCCATACAGATCTTCTCCAGATCTATGTTTTACATAATACCTTTCCTCATCCCCTACAGAACGTTACTTAAAGAAAATGCTACAAAATGTAAAAAAATAATTTTTTTAGTTCAGTGCATGTAATTTACTGCCAGTGTTATAGTTATAAAAATACAGAACAATATACAAAATGTCTTTTAGAAAAAACAAATATAACAAAAACTTACCTGGAACAGTTCATGAATGACCCACCCAACCCCATTCCTGACCAGGCTCATTTTTTTTTTTCGCACATGTGGTTTAAGAGCTATAAAAAAAAATTCTGGTTTGAATATTCAAGTGATTTTTGCATCTTTTTTTCTTGATTTGGCACGCCATTTCTGGGGTGGCTGAGGACTGATGTTCTTAGCTGGGGAGGGTGAGCAATATCCCCTTCCCAGGCTGTTGATATCAATCCATAGCTGTCTGTTTAGCCTTTGCTGGTTTGAATTTATTCTAGGATCCCCCGTAAACTCACCAGGAAAGGCTAAGCAAACAGTTGTGAGCTGTTATTAATAGTCTAGGAACCTGATGGGGTATTGTCCCTTGTCCCAGATTATCACCATCAGCCCCAGTCATGGGCTTTCCCGCTGCTGGTTAGGAAAATTGAGAGTGAGACAACGCCGTTTTTTTATTTAATTCTTTATTTTACACAGGAGTAATCCAGCTGCTGCTGAGGACAACTCACATCATTGTCTCCTGGTCTTGCTGATCTCAGCATGACCAGAAGGCAATGATGAGAGCTGCCTTCAGCAGCCAGAACATGGGACTGTAACACTTGTTCCCAGGCGTTGGTACTTGTCACATGGACATCACAAACACGGTACATGCATGTGAAACACGGACAGCACACGGATTGATGGATGGCACACGGACATGGACCACAGATCTTAACAGTACTCCTTTTTCCTGTACAGGAATCACCAAAACATGTGAAGGAGACCTAAAAGTATGTTCCACATTCTGTATAAGAAATATTTTGGACTTTTCTTTACAGGGGTGGGGCTAGTAACAGCGATTTGGATTAACAACGATGTTTATTTTATTTTTAATTTTGCCTGATGTTTTTTTCCCTGATTTTTCATACGTGCCCCCATAAGAAAATAAGACTTTTGGGAGGCATTTACATATTCAAATATTTTTATTTTCATCTTATTTCTCTTGTAACTGAGTCTGGAATATTTGACCCAGTCGCAGGGGAAATGCAGCCTCCTGGTACACTGCTGCAAGTTCTTCTTAAACTTTAGTTGCACTTTAAGATTGTCTGCTACTTATGCTATTAAATATTCAATCATAGAAACAGTGGTGTTTGAAAGTTTGTGAACCCTACAGAATTTTTCCACACTTCCCATAAATTTGACATAAAATTATATTAGATTTTCACAAGAGTCCTAAAAGTAGAACTACTGTAAATTAAAGCAATTGGTCAAAAATATTAGAATGTGTTATTATTTTTTATTGAGAAATAACTCTGATCTTCAAATTATGTTTGTGGAAGTGTATCATGGCACAAGCAAAGGAGAATTCCTAAGACCTGAGAAGAAATCTTGTTGATGCTCATTAGGCTGAAAAAGGATACAAGACTACCTCAGATTTTGGACCAATCCACTGTCAGACAGAGTGTGTAAAAAATGGAGGAGCAGCTGACCAACAAAGAGTGCTCCAAGAGCAAGGTTTATAATAGCCTACAAGGTCATAAAGGAACCCAAGGTAACCTCAAAGCAACTAAAGGCCCCTTTCAGATTATTTAATGTTAATGTTCATGAGCACACCATCACGAGGATGCTTGAAGAAACGGTGTGCATTTCAGGATTACAAGGAGAAAGCCACTGCTCTGAAAAAAACCCTTTGCTACCTATCTGCAGTTTTCTAAAGATCACCTGTTCAAGTCAGAACAATGACCAATGTTTTGTGGAGGGATGAGACAAAAATAGAGCTTTTTGGTTTAAACAAGAAGAAATATGCTTGGAGCAATATAAACTTTGCACTACAGAATTAACACTTCGTACCATCTGTGAAACACAGTTGTGACACTATCATGGTTTAGGATGGATTTGCTTCATCTGAGACAGGACAACTGTGATTATTGGAGCAATGAATTCTGCATTTTATAAACAAATTCTAAAGGAAAATATTAGGACGTCTGTCCATGAGCTGAGTCTCAAGAAAATGTGGGTCCTGCAGCAAGACAATAACCCAAAACACACATGGGGTTCTACATAAGAACGATCAAAGTAGGATAAAGAAGAGACCGCTGTGGCTCATGGGAGTGGAGGACAGTGAGAAGAATCACTTTTGTTTGTTTTTTAAAATATGTTAGAGAAAATGGTGAATGTTATTAGAGGATGTGCCCAGCAAGGGAACATTATACCAGGAAAGGACCCAAGATGAGGACATTATTACTGGAAGAGGACTGAATTGGGATATTGTACCAAGATGAGGGACATTTTACCAGGAAGGGTCCCAAGATGGGGTACATTAAACCAGGAAAGGGCAAAGCATGTGGGATATATATTACTTGTAATGACCATCATGGGGACATTGTTACTGGAAGGGGCCCTGGAAGGGGGGACATTATACCAGGATGGTTCCAGGAAGGGGACATCATTACAGGAAGGTCTCAGAATTTGTATATCATTATAGGAAGGGTCTCAAGATGGGGACATTATTACAAGAAGGTTCTAGGATGAGGGACATTTAAACCGGAAGAGGCCCAGGATGTTTGACTTTAGGATGGAGGACATAATAATAGGAAGGGGGCAATACGTATGTCTTTATAGAATTCACAAGGGCTTATACATTTGACCATTATGAAGGTGTGGCCCAGGTCCAAATTTTAAACTAGTGCCCATCAGACTCTAGTTATGCCACTGCACCAAGATGTTATCAATAACCAGAGATGCTTAGATCTAGAGCACAGAGCAGTGCTGACCCAGCACAGAGCACAGCCACCCCAGCACAGAGCACAGCCACTCCCATCACAGAGCACAGCCGCTCCCAGCACAGAGCACAGCCACCCCAGCACAGAGCACAGTCACCCCACAGAGCACTGCCGCAACACAGAGCACCGCCACTGCACCAGCCTGTGAAGGGATTTCCCAGAGGACACCGCATCAGCCTGGACCATTGAATGACCACTGTGACCACTCCTCCACCTGTGCTGATCCTTTCCCTGGTAAGCTGAAATCGGACTGTAAGATGGACCCCCATTTGACACGTTATTTTTTCCCCTATTTTCCTTATGAAAATTTGGGGTGCGTCTTATGGTCCGTTGCATCTTATAGCCTGAAAAATATGGTAACCCCATCTCAAGTACAGCACGATGGAATCAGTGGTGCTATAAAAATAGTAATAATAATAATAATAAAATAGGTAGAAAGATAATAGATTTCTACATGCACTTATCTATGCAAAATCTAATCTTTTATTCACATCTGTAGTGTACCAGGTGAATATGATTTATTGCAATTTATACAAAACATACGATCACAGAAGAAAACAACTTTGGCATACGAACAGCTAAAATTTCCCTAATAACAAAAAAGGAAAAAATATAAATAATAATATAAATAAATAAAACAATTTAAAAAACTAAAACGATAGTGATGTATTTATTTTTACACACCATGTTCATGGAGAATCAAACCTACAATGTTTTCATTTTGACATTTACTACTGACTCAGAGAATAAGCTGTTTTTATCTGTTTTCTTTATCCTGGTATACCTGATCGGAGTGATGGCAAATTCTGCCACCATCTTAGCGATATACTGGGATCGGCGCTTACACACCCCCATGTATCTATTCCTGTGCAATTTATCTATTGTTGACTTCTGCTACACAACATCCACAGTGCCTAAGTTGGTCTATATGTTATTGAGTGGTGATTACACCTTGTCCTTCACCCAGTGCTTCATCCAGATGTACTTCTTCATTCATGTGGCTGCTACAGAGGACCTACTGCTCCTAATTATGGCTTATGATCGGTATGTCGCTATTTGTAGCCCTCTTTATTATCATCGCAGGTTAAGTAGGAAGAACTGTGTCCTGTTAATGTCCACTGCATGGGGAACTGGATGCATAAATTCATTTATTGCAACCTTGACCGCATCAAATTTACATCTGTTTACTAATGTGGTGCCTCAGTTCTTCTGTGATTTAAAAGCTTTTTCCAAAATTTCTTATCCTAATCCTGGTTTCCAGCTATATTCGTACATTGAAGTTATAATATTTGGTGTTGGCCCTTTTCTATGTAGTATAATATCTTACACTCGGGTATTCATTGTGATCTTACATATTAAATCTAGTGATGGTAGAAGAAAGGCTTTCTCCACCTGTTCGTCCCACCTCATTGTCCTAACCATATATTTTGGCACCTGGATGTGCCTTTATACAATGCCATCATTAAAGGATCTTCGAGTCTTTGAACTGACACTTTCGATTCTATTTTCTGTTATCACTCCCATGGTCAACCCTCTGATATACAGCGTACGGAATAAAGATGTAAAGAGGGCTCTTCTGAAATTGACGGGGATCAATGTCAGAGGAGAATAAAGACATCTCTTGAAAGATGGGAACTGTTTTTCTCTGATGGAGTTGTTGGCTTCAGTCGAGCCCCAATATCTAAAATTTATCAGTTGTTATGTTAGGGACCATAACTATAAAAACAAATATCTCTACTGGTTATGTCATATAATCTCAAAAATGGAAAACAAGACACGGGTCCATCAAGGTTGACCTTTCTTGATCAATACCGCAATATTCGTTGCATCCAAGCCGTTCTTTTTATTAACTGATTAAGCCAAATTATTGTAGCTTTCTTAGTGTAAGGCTAAATTTACACGGTGTGCATTCACAGTCATTGTAGGACCACAAAATCTGTATTGGTCACCAGACTCCTGCCTAAAACTCAACGTGGCCAGATTGTCAGCCCTGAAGTTAGTTTTTGGGGCTTACACATTAGGACTGAAGAGGCAGTAAACAATGCAAGTAGTCATTAAGGATTGTTGGATACTGAGGTGGTGAGGGTGATGAAGTAGCCTTGCTTGGAGAGGTAAAGGGTAGGATTATATGTTTGAAGCATAAATTTATGTTTAATTTAATCTTCAGCTAAAAGGGATTGTCGGCACACCTAGAGTATTGCTGTAGGAAATTTGGCACAGTGTTCTATGTTTACGGAGTGCAGCTACATCAAGGGCACTTTCGAGTTTTTGATTATAATGTTTCAGAGCTGAGTTGTGACATGAGAGAGAGGAGATTGGGCTAATGATGACTGCAAATTCTTCAAAAGTTGCTGATTATTGAGGGCAGATAGATTTCTATAAATGTGGTAAGTGAGGGTGTCCTGGGCCGGGTGATAGTTCTTTACAGAGAAGGAAGAAGGTTGTAGTCAGAGAGCGAGAAAGGCAAGTTAGTAAAATCAAACGAATGCACTGTGTGGAACTGGAAGAAGATGAGATAAAGTGTATTCACGTCTTCATGTGTAGGTGAGTTGATAAGCTGTGAAAGGCCTTGACATGATTTTAGAGATAGAAGATGAGTGGCAGGTGAACAGGGTGGATTATCAGTAGAAGTACAGTAAAGTCTCCCATGATGAGAGTGGGAATATCACAGGATAGATAGCCAGGTGGTAGTCATTCAGAAACTGGTAGAATTGGTCTGGAGGGTGGCATACTATCGCCACTCGCATGGAAAAGGGGTGGAAAACGTTGATGGTGTGGACCCCAAAGAAAGAGAAGATAAGGAACTGAGGGGAAAAATCAGATTAAAGAAAAAAAACAGAACAACACCTCTACCTTGTATTTTCTCAGGTCTGGTGGTACAAGAAAAATGTAGGCCACCATATGAAAGAGCAGCAGGGAAGGAAGCTTCAGTAAGATCCAGGAGGTTAAGAGAGTTTGAAAGAAAAATTTGATAGATGTAGAAGAGTTTATTATATGCTGACCATGAGTTTCACAACTAAAGGAGACAGGAGAAGGCATGCAAAGAATATTAATGAGAATATCAAGATTTCTGTGAGGAGAAGAAAAGGACTTGAATATACTATTAGAATGAAGGCTTGGAGTAGACAAGATATCTCCTCTTACTATGAGAAAGAGAATAGAGGAAGTGAGTAATTGGCTCCGCGATTTGTGAGAACATCTCTTGTGTTGTACGGAAGGAGAGGCAATAAAATTGAAATTCAACAAAAATTAGAAGGAAGGTGAGAATCATACATTTCAAATTTGATGCAAGGAACATAATACATTTTGTTTCGGGAAAAAAATATTTTGTGACCAAACTTGGCAGGGATGTCATTTTTCAATAAATATTGACATGTAGAAATCTTCCATTGAGTGCACTCTTTATTTTCTCACTAAAAGCAGTGAAATCCAGGTGGTTTGGAATCGATTGTGGTGAACTTGGATATGCTGGAGTTCTCTTTCCACAGAAACTCCTAGGCACATGTTTCTGGGCACACAAAAAGCTAACCGATGACACAATGGAGACATGGTAGGTACAATACAGAAAGCAGTAGATGAGCATGATGATGGGTCCTGATGACAACCACAGGACCTACTTGCAGGTGCACTTACCAGAAAGATGATCATAAAAAGAAAAAGGAGGACAGCTTCAGCCTTGCTCATCTTGCTGGTCTGTTTGCTTTGCCCACATGAGCAGGTGCTGCCATTTCATGTGCTGGCGGAGTGATGTAGTTCCAGGATAAACATGGTTTATTTTCTATTAAGAAAGTCTACATACTGCAATAGATTGGTCCTCTGGTTAACATGAAAAAGAGTTCCCACACCAATAATACCTGCACATAAAAATTGCCAGATTTCCCAACTTGACTTTTTTCTTTTCTGGACAGCTTATCATAAAATCATGAACATACAATACTTTTACAGATACATTGGAAAACCATAATAAATCATTATGATTATCAAATAGATACTTACCTTGTAAAGTCTTCACATCCTGTTCCGTCCAGATGTGTCCGGATCCCAGAATTCCAAGCAGCGGAAGTTCACCGACCGCCATATTGGGACATCCAAGT
Source organism: Dendrobates tinctorius (assembly GCF_039654945.1). Classification (NCBI taxonomy): domain Eukaryota; kingdom Metazoa; phylum Chordata; class Amphibia; order Anura; family Dendrobatidae; genus Dendrobates; species Dendrobates tinctorius. The sequence continues at coordinate 9,278,857 of NW_027361924.1, forward strand.
GATGGGTGTCTCAATATGGAAACTGCTGGTTGTACCAGCCTCTCGCACTGTACCACCAGCAGAACACCGTCACACCACACACACTGTATATGCCATACGCACCACACACAAACACACACTGTATATGCCATACGCACCACACACTGTATACACCGTATGCACCAAACACACACACACACTCTGTATAAGCCGTACTCACCACAGACACACACACTGTATACGCCTTATGTAGCCTCTTGCACGGTACCACCAGCGGAACACCGTTGGGAACACTCCGCTGCAGGGATCAGCCAAATGTTACCTTTACCTACTTTGCTTTCATTTTAACACAGGGACAAGGGTGAGTGCACATAGGAAAGAGGACACACAGGAGGGAGACAGCTCAAATGAGAGAACCCATGAGGGATGAAGACAGCACAGTGGTGGAGAGAGAGGGCAGAGAAGAGGGAGAGCACATGGGGTACACAGGTCAAAGAAGAGATGACATGAGAGGAGAAGACAGCAGATGGGGAAGAGAGAAAGCGCACAGGGGTGCGAGAGACATAGCACAGGGGGAGACAGCTCAAACGGGGCAGCACATGAGGGGAGAACACAGCACAGGAAGGAGAGAGACAGCAGACAAGGGGGATAGCACATGGGGTAGACAGGTCAAAGAACAGAGCACAGACGGGACAAGTCAGCACATGTGGAAAGAGAGAGTGGATAGGTGGGTGAGCGCATGGGGGGAGATTTTCAATGCTGCAAAGCCTGCGCCCATTGTGACATTACCGCCCTCCCAATGTGATAGCATTGGGCCTCCTTCTAGTAATATATAATTGTGATATTATCTGTGTTCATGGTGACAAGTAAAATGAGGATAAATACAGTCAAAGAATTTTCGTCAGCCTCAAAAAAAATCACAGATGCTTTAATTTTTTTTACGGACAGGGGGTAAAAGAACCCAATTTTTACAGGAATTTCTGGTTGGTAGGCAATCCTGGGAATCGCTACCACAATGACCACAACCTCATCTTTCAGGCGCTGACGAGCCTCCTCCACCAACAGTTTGTGTAGCATCATTTGCTCTAGAGCTGACCATGAACAATCAGATTTTGCCACAAAAGATCTCTTAGAGGCATGTTGTCTGTGCTGTGTAGTGCCAGGGTCAACACCCTTCTCCTGTGATGACATCGTCTCCTCAGCACCCTTGCCTGATTCCAAGGTCTTCTCCACTACAAAATCATCAAAATTTTTGTGATCCCCGATTCTGCTGAAAGTTTCCAGTCAATGTGGGAAATGGCCTGAGCTTCTTGCCCCCTGCCTGATTCCCACCTAGAGATTTGACCTGTTTCAGAGTGCTTCTACCACTACCAGAGCTTTAACTTCCACAGCTTGCTGAGCCAGCAACAAATTTTAGTGTTACAACATGTCCTCCATTTCCTCTGGCACCAAGTCATCTGAATAAATAGGCTCCCTGTTCATGTCTTTGAATAAATCAACTGGAAAAAGTTGTTTTGGTGTTCACTCTTCATTAGCACCAACATTACTGTGGATTAGGGGACTAAGAGGCAGAATAGAAACAGGTATCATTGTCAGAACTGAAATTCAAATATGTACAACATTGTTATGGCAGCAGAGGAGATGGAGTGAGCAGATCACCGACTCAAACTGATGGTGTTGCTGTCAGAGGCTACATCCTCCTGCTCTGACTGAGATCAGTGATGTATAGAAAAAAGAATCTGACACTTAAAATTGCATGATGTGGAGAAATACCTTTTAATAATGAGGTCCATGTAACAGGCAGTGAAATTTTGGTCAAGTAGACCTTTTTAAAACATGCACTGGAGTGTGTAGTCACGTCAAGAAGTGTAAGTAGACAGCACAGGAAAAAGTGCATCCGTTTGGAGTAGAGATGAACCGCTGAGATGAGTGATGGAATATATATTCCATTACGCCCGCTGCTTCCTCCTCACTGATCTGTAACATAACAGAGGCCAAGTGTGTCCTGCATTTGGTACAACTATTGCTGGGATGGCTGATGCAAGCAGTGCTGGCAATAGTTAACAGTTCCCACATTTGACACTACATCAATTTCTAGTGGGACATTTTGGTTTAAATTAAATTTTAGACACAAGCAAAAACTTTAATTCATTTAGAAAAAATTGATACCCCACTAAGCTAACCCTGGAGCAATATGGAATCCAACAGAGATTGTAGTCAGGGTTTACATGATTGCCAAAAAGGCTAATGCTAGCCTGCAGGTAATATCGGAGTGGTGTGAGTTTGTGTCTCTATGTTCTCAGTTTAAAAGAGTGTACCAAAACAGACCTGCCCCGTTAAATGTCTCAATTTATTGTAATCATTTGTTTGCAGATGTTTGGCTAAAGATAATTAATTCTCCTTGCCTTAAAAAGACCACCAGACAACAAATACCAGGAGATAGAAGCATAGCCTAAAACTGCTGCAACAGCCCACAGTATATAGTTGTGGGATGTACAGTTATAAAATTGGATTATTAAAACTTTTCAAAAAATGTAGGCACTATAATTTGCTCCCATCAAAAACGTAACATAGAATACTATATTGGTTGATAGGTACATGCATGGAAAAGATCTTGCAGCAACGACAGGAATATTTTTATGGGGTTTATACTTTTAAACTTGTACAAGTAAAACAAAAAAACGCTTTTTTTTGTTTTTATTTTAAAGATATTTTTTATTTAAACTATTCCTCTAGTTTAACAAAATGTGTGTAAACCGTAGATTTTTAGGGTTTTCTTGTATTTTTCTTTCCTTGCTACATGCAGGGAAAGTAATTTGCAGCAACATCCAGGAGTATTGTAGTGATGTATACACTTGATAATTTGGAATTACTAAAACAGTTATGCAAAAGACAAACTTTTTTACAATTTTTTACATGCCCTAAAAAAAAACACACACCGTGGCGAAAAAAAAGACAGAACAAGAAAATCTACTCGGGATCACATCTCAGGAGCAAGCATCAGCAATAGGCTGTTGTATTCAGGTGGTGTGCATGGGTCTAATATTTGAATATTGCAACAAGAAAGTGAGCAAAACATTTTACCAATTCACACTTTGTGATTTAAACAGTTGTGTTTATATTTCTGGGCTGTGGAGACTTATTTTGCCTTAAAAAAAGTAATGCTTGTCCATTTCACATGCCAGGTAGCACACTTCCTGTGACACACAAGCCTTGGTTTCAGAATTTTTCTTTAATATCAAAATTAGGAAAGAGGGGTATTAAATTGGCCTCCTTGTTTGCATTGTGTGAATAATAAAATCAATGCTGCTATTAAGGTGCTGTTACTGCAGTATTTCATAGGTCAATTGATTTGCAGTCACACTGACTCTACAGATCCAGCAACTCCCTATGTAACTTTAACCTCTGGATTATTATTCAAAGACTGAGCCTAGACCTCCCATTTTCAATGTGCTTCAGCTCTGTAATAGAACACCACACAAGACACTAAGGTCATCCTCACTCTCACCTAAAATGATGAAATAATGGCTTATTAAATAGCCATAATCAACTCATCTGCTATGTGGCTTCTGTCAACCATCCTCATCAGATGTAAGATGTGGTGGTTGTGGAGAGCACGAGCAAAGGTCTTCCTTTTTGCTATTGGAGGATTTAAGATGTCCACTGAAGAGGAAGTGGAAGAGGTGGATAAGATATTGAAGCCAGACCTACCCAACTGTGGAGGAATCACCAGCACCTGACCTCATTGTGGCATCGTCACCATCCATATCTAAGTGGGCCATAAAAGACATTTACTGTCCCTTGCTTGTCTTTCCACTTTAAGTGTCAATGTATCTCTGTTAGAATAGAGCGGCAGTGAGCATGCTCAACTGCCAGTCTATTCATTCCGTATGGTGCTACCAAGTGCTCTGCTTGGCTTTTCCAGCAGCCCCATAGAGAATGAATGGAATGGTGGTCAGACCTATACACTGCCGCTCCATTTTAATGGGGATAAAAGTGCTCCATCAGGGATAAAATGTCCCCCCATTCACGCCTGTGGATAGGTGATAACTTATGTCCGCGTTTTAGTATTGTATATCCCCATTGTCATTACCACAAGATTAATGGAAAACCTAAAAAATGTGCATTGCCACATTCAAAACTTTTCTTTTTCAATGACAAATATGTAAGGCATTCAATTAACATAATGGGCTCAATGGGTTTAATTTAAAATATTTTTTTCACACTACTGCAATGGGAGTAGAGAGCTGAAAATTCCAATTTCAGAGTTATTGATAATTGTCCACGGAGAGAAGGTGACATCAGGTGTTAGACCATTCAGTATATAAAACCTGCCCATAACATGGACTAAGTGAGGAGTAAGTGAGGCTGCTGGATATGAGAGGTAAGATGTGATGATACCTGCATGTCTGTTGCCAGGAGGGGAAAAATTATCTGCTAAGAAAATTATTAATCCTCTCATCACTAATTTACTATTTTTTTTTGCTTTTAGTTTTGTTATTATTGCAGCCGTAAAGTATGACTTGCTAACATTTGATTAGTAAAACTTTCATCCTGCATTTGTATGTTCTGTGTATGGTCACCTCCATGGTTTCTTCTGGGTTCCTCCATTTCCTCAAAACAAAATTACTGCTATTCTATAGCTACGAAAATATTCATGGTGTGTCTGGGATCTTTTGATAAATGAAAGATTGAGATTGTTATACACATAGCTGGTTCCAGATAAAACCTGTAGATCATGGCTAGAAATACTAGAGAAATGTTTCTCTAGTGTAGGTTCAAATTTACAAAAAGTGGATTAAAAAGAGAAAAAAAAGCAATTAAAAGCAAATAAAATAATAATAAACAAACCATGTTATTTATATCTTTTTCGGTAGAGTTCATGAACTTTTTCACAAAACACAGTATGGCTCCTCGATGTGGAGACATGGAGACTCCTCACACTGAGGTGTAGGCTTCATCCATCTTCATGTGTATGGAGATATTCTCACCTCAAAGCAATACTTCCTTATACTTCCATACATTTGACATTCGATGGAGGCTTGTACTGTTTTATTTTGTCAGATTTGTAGAGATGAAGAAATCAATTTGTAGATCTCTGGTCTAATAGCCAGGTCATAATTCTGTGGCTACCGGACGGGTGCTGTATGAATCGTCTTCTACCTGTCTTCACCCGCAGTTCCTTTCTTCATTAGCCGGCCTAGTGTGACATTGTGTGAGTCACTCCACTATGATGATGGTGCACAAGGCCGGCTAATCAAGATCAGAGCTGTCAGACAGAAGGAGGTCTGCAGGGCCCCAATCAAGTGGACACAGACAACTGACCTGGCCAATGGACTAGGGTCTAGCAAATCTGCACTCTTCTCTAAATGTGACAGATGGAAATTACCCCAGAATGAGCCTTAGACTCAATGCTGTCTTTAAACTCAGTATCCCAACGACACGAGGGCAGGAGGTCATCATTTATATCCTAGAAAAATTGATTTGGGCTTCCTCCACAAAAAGATTTTTGCTGCTTTTTTTGTTTTGTAAAAAACATCATAAAGTTTATGCATTTTTTTCACACTTTTCTTTGCAGTGGCATTTTTGGCCACACAATGTTTTACATTTTCTGCAGTTTTTTCATTATCGTTTAAAAAAAACACCCAGAACATGCTGCACTTTAAAATAATAAATCCACTGATACTAAAAAATTCATCAAAAGTTTATGTTGCATTTTATAAATGTTCTTAGACAACCATATAACACATGGACGAAGCATGAAGAACCTGTGTCTACTCTCCGACCATAAATATATGAACATGCCCATTCTTCTACATATCTTACACGTATGTAAAAAAAGTCATTAATATATTTTCTACCAAAGATCGCCAGAGCAAAACCCATGTGTGATTAACCTAAAAGGAAGAGGGATAGCAGACTTTTAGAAATTTCGTAATTTAATTCTTTACTGATTGAGATACATTTATTTAGATCGCCAGGAGATTTTTATTGCTTTTTTCAAGGTTTTGGGGTGGTTTTCTGTAAGATTCTCTTTAGTTGGTATGAGCAGACCAGTGGAGGTTTGAGTTCTAGGACCCGACCCGAACTTTATTAAAAAGTCCAGTTTGGGTACCAGAGCTGTACCTGAACTCGAACCAGAATCTGAAGCCCATTGAAAACAATAGGGACCCGAACTTTTGAGCTGGAAAATTTCTCTCTCTCTCTCTCTCTCTCTCTCTCTCACTTCTCCTGTAACTTTGAACATTGCAATGGACTTCCGTGAAAAGTCGGTGTTTAGTGTTTAGCACCGGACAGTAATTGTCCGGTACGAACACTTGAACTTTTAAGTTCAGGTTCACTCATCTCTACTTTTTAGCTTTTTTTGCCATTTTACCATACACAAATGTAACAAACGAACAGTACTCTTTTTATTTGCACTATTTCGTTTCTGATTAAAATAAAAAGTGTGTTCACTGTGTTGTATCGGTTGTTAAAATAGCAAAGTTACCCAATCTGTCCATGATAATAACTGATTTGTGATGTTTATTTAGAAATATGTATCCCAAAAATGGTGTTTAGCTCAATTGTTTTTGCGGCATGGTTTTTATTAACTTTATGCAGAAAAACTCTTTCTTTTACTTTGCAGTTTTTTCTTCCCCTATAGTGCGCTGGCATATATAAATATATCTGTATAAATGAGTACATTCATCCTGAAAAAGAAAGAGTGGGTTTTAGGCAGAGGAAATCCTCTCTTTCTCTCGAAACATTGCAACCTGTAGCTTGGTATAAAGTATTTGCCTTCCAGGCTTGAATTGTATCAATGACAAGCTAAGAAATGAAGATGTGAATTATTAAAATCTACGTAGCCTTTAAGTGATTGCTTGATCAGCCCTAGGAGCATGGAGGCTGGTGCCCCGTGCAACCGAATGTGGCCAAGATGGCCTATGCTTGGCCAAAAAGCTAAGTGCCAGGTGGGAATCAACAAACCACAGCCTTGACCAGTACAAAAGTGTCCTCTCTGTAGAGTTATAAGACTATTCCTTATACAGATTTCCTTTTCTCTCCTTAGTTTTCATGTCTTCAAATGAAAATATGAGAAATTTCTCCAACCATTAGCTACAAGATCTAATAGAGAATTTATATGTACAAGAAAAGTAATTTATGCATAAAATACTATTAACATTAATACATCAGAAAACAACTTATGAATGTCAAAAGAAAAAAATGACCAAAATAACAAGGAATAAAAAATAGATGATTAAAAATAATTTTGGTAAACTGCAACACTATCACTTGTCATGAAGAATCACACTTATAATTTCTTCGTTTTGACATTTGCTACTGACTCAGAGAATAAGCTGATTTTATCTGTTTTCTTTATCATGGTATACCTGACTGGAGTGATGGCAAATTCTGCCACCATCATAGCGATATACAGGGATCAGCACTTACACACCCCCATGTATCTATTCCTGTGTAACTTATCCATTGTTGATCTCTGCTATACAACATCCACAGTCCCTAAATTGGTTTATATGTTACTAAGTGGTGACTACACCTTGTCCTTCATCCAGTGCTTTGTCCAGATGTATTTCTTCCTGCATGTGGCCACTACGGAGGACCTTCTGCTCTTCATTATGGCTTATGATCGATATGTCGCCATTTGTAACCCTCTACGCTACCATAGTTTGCTGAGTAAGAAGATCTGTATCCTGTTAATGGCTGCCGCATGGGCAACCGGATGCATTAATTCAACTGTAACGGCATTGACTACATCTAATATACCTCTGTATACTAATATTGTCCCTCAATTCCTTTGTGAATCCAAAGCTTTCACCAAAATGTCCTATCCTAACACTAGTTTCCAGCTATTTTCGTACATAGAAGCGGTAATGTTTGGTGTCGGCCCTTTTCTATGTAGTGTAGTATCTTACACTAAGGTCGTCATTGTGATCTTACATATTAAATCTAGTGACGGAAGGAGAAAGGCTTTCTCCACCTGCTCGTCCCACCTCATAGTCCTCACCATGTATTATGGCACCTGGATGTCCGTGTATATAATACCACCATTGAAGGATCCTCGAGTTTTTGAACTGACACTTTCTATTTTATTTTCCATCATTACTCCCATGGTAAACCCTCTGATATACAGCATACGGAATAAAGATGTAAAGAGGGCGCTACTGAAAATGGTGGGAATCAAGGTCAGAGGAAAATAAAAGGATAAAATGATAGACCTGGTTTTTCATTTTTTGGTAGAAAAGTTCCACAATGATAAAACGATCACAGATTGTCTGCTTAAGATGATCAGCTGTAGCATGAAGAAACCAGACAAAAAGCATAAAATTTTCTGCAGCGCCACCACAGGGGAGAAAAAGCAAAAATATGATTCATTTATTTATTTTTCAACACATTGAAATCAATGTAAAATCATGCCCGGTCCTCCAGAGGCACTATAAGTAGCTACTCCCAGCTTTGGCCAACAGGAGAGCTTCCTCAATGGAATCTGTCAATATCTATGGTCACCATTTTTTAGGCATGAGACAATGACTATAAAAACAATAAGAAAAATCTCAACTGGATATGTCACATAGTCACATAGGTTGAAAACGAGAAAGTGGAGGTGAGCAAATCATTTCCAGATAAATGAAATTTGTCTCCAATTTAAATAAAAAAAATTGGGTAGAACCAACATTTTTTAACATTTCTTCTAGAAAGTCCAGGAAAATGGTGGTTAGCTTTGATTTGCCAGATTCCTATTGACCAGGAAAGGGTTAAAAAATTATACTCAACATGCTGCTCAGCCATCTCACTGTTAACCAGTCATCTCATTTCCCCCTTAGCCTCCAGTGTTATCTTCAAGTGTAGTGAAATGCTGGAAAAGACTAAAGAACCGGAAGGGACGGTTGGTCGTCACAACTAAAGAAAAGAAGAAACCAGAGAACCCCAAGAACATAATAAAACAGTTGTTAGGAACGACGGAACGCGCTAAATAAAAATAAATAATAAAGTGCGTTCGCCGCTCGGGGTCCACCGTGCAGTAGATGTTACACCGCTGCTAGGTAATGACAGACGAGCAATAAAGCGGTATAATGTGCATGGGTTAGACGTCACCCGAAGTGCGCAAAGCGGGCTCTGTTCACACACAGAGGCGCCGCAACATAAACATATGAAAATGCTGAGCATGTTAGTGTCACAGACCACAGGGAAATGCACATGCGGTATCTGGTCACAGGAGCAGGACCCAAGGCAGAGATACTGCGTCCGTCTAGACCTACCGTGTGTGTGGTGTCACTACTGTGGACGCCAAGGAGGGCTGCAACTGCAGCACGGTGTAGGGCATGGCCGCTAGTCGACAAAGCTAGGAAGCAGGTGTAATGTCGGACGCTAGAGTAGAGGTGCGGTGTGCACAGTGGCCTAAGGCTTGCCACTGACTGGCGCTGACTGCTGCAATAATTCCCTATCCACATGCGTAATATCAGAGGGAAGGGGTTTCAAATGAGTCAGTCACCAGAGTCATACATCCGTCACCATTCACACATTACCATGAAAAGTCTATACTAGCGCATGGCCGAACGGTCATGCGCGCTTTTTATAGTCGTGCGGGACCTTCCAGATCTCCGAGATGGACCAATGAGATCTGGAGCAGGACCTGGGCACATGACTTCCAATCTCCAATGGGAGATCACCTCGTGAGCATGCCCAGTAGGAGCACAGAGGAACTTAGTCTCTGGAGCAGTCTGCTGCAAAGTAATCTTCTCTGCAGTAGATAGACAGCAGGCGACCGCAGAATGTGAGGCTCTGGATTCCTGCAGAGCAGACGCAGGGCCCAGACGCCTAACATTACCCCCCTCCTAGGGCCCCCTCTCCTCTGAGCCTTCCAATCCACCACTTTGTGCCCATCAGAGGCATAGGTCTCAGACTCGTCCGAAGGCGAGTCTGATGTCCCGGTAGATGACATGGAAAACCGGGACTCGTGGAAGGTATCAGAGGTGGCAAGATCACCAGGTTTAAGAAGGGACACGTGGAAGACAACGGGGGTGGCAAAACCGCCCGGAGCATAGGTTGAAGTGGAAAGCCGTGGTGTGTCGGCGGACGTTTCCACTCTCTGTTTAAGGAGGCTATCCACAGCACATGAGGCGCATGCCCGAATATATTTTTTAATGTCCCGAGCCCTGTGCGGCCACAAATACGACCCTGCCAGAAGTTTTGTGGTCTGCATGTAGCCACAGTGATCACCCGCCCTGGACGCGTGTGCCCACGTGAGAACCTTCGGCCAAAGGCGAGGGGGGGCAAAGGTTTTGCCCGGCGGCACAGAGTTTGGCCATTGCAGGGCCCCATTTTCCTGGGGAACAGAGTGCTGACAGTGGTAGCCGCAGATGGAGCTTAGTGCCGGACGCGCCTCGAGACTGGCGCGAGACACCTCCATGGGCTCTGGGAGTGAACATTTTGGCTCAGGAGATTCCAGAGGTTCAAAGAGGTTGGGAGCCGGAGTAACCCTCCGTCTGGATTGAGCACGCTCCAGCCAGTGCTCCGAAAAACGGAGATCAATACGGGTGGCAATGGCAATCAGCTCCTCCAGACTTGCAGAAACCTCTCTGGTAGATAGAGCATCCTTAACATGCTCAGATAAACCTCTCCAAAACATGGGGATGAGGGCTCTATCAGACCACTCCAGCTCGGAAGCCAGTGTCCGAAAACAAACGGCATACTGGCTGACCGAGAGGGATCCCTGAGTTAATGCAAGGAGCTGAAGAGAGGTATCGTGCATGACCCATGGTCCCAGGTAAACCTGCTTGATAGATGTTAAGAACTGAGCATCAGTCCGCACCTCAGGGTCACCACACTCTCACAGTGGCATGGCCCACTCCAACGCCCTGCCCGACAGAAGGGAAATAATAAACCCCACCTTAGCCCGTTCCGCAGGAAATCGTGCAGCCAGTAACTCCAGCAGCATAGAGCACATGCTCACGAAACCCCTACAGGAGGCGCAATCACCAGAAAATTTATCGGGCAACGGGAGGCGGGAAACTGTCGGCGCAGGGGAGGACGTGGACATACGTGAATCCGCCTCTGCGATCGCCTGTACAGTAGCCTCCGAAGACTTCGCCGCTGAGATAACACTCTCAAGAGTAGCCAACTGGCCCTCTAGCTGGCGAATGCACTGAAGGAGTTGCTGCTGATCTGCCACTACTAGCCAGACCCTGGCGCTAGCATAATGTTAGGAACGGCGGAACGCACTAAATAAAAATAAATAATAAAGTGCGTTCGCCGCTCGGGGTCCACCGTGCAGTAGATGTTACACCGCTGCTAGGTAATGACAGACGAGCAATATGGCGGTATAATGCGCACGGGTTAGACTTCACCTGAAGTGCGCAAAGCGGGCTCTGTTCACACACAGAGGCACCGCAACATAAACATACGAAAACACTGAGCCTGTTAGTGTCACAGACCACAGGGAAATGCACACATGGTATCTGGTCACAGGAGCAGGACCCAAGGCAGAGGAACTGCATCCATCTAGACCTACCGTGTGTGCGGTGTCACTACTTTGGATGCCATGGAGGGCTGCAACTGCAGCGTGGCGTAGGGCACGGCCGCCAGTCGACAAAGCTAGGCAGCAGGCGCAATGTCGGACACTAGAGTAGAGTTGCGATGTGCACAGTGGCCTAAGGCTTGCCACTGACTGGCACTGACTGCTGCAATAATTCCCTATCCACATGCGTAATATCAGAGGAAAGGGGTTTCAAATGGGTCAGTCACCAGAGTCATACATCCGTCACCATTCACACATTACCATGAAAAGTCTATACTAGCGCATGGCCGAGCGGTCATGCGCGCTTTATATAGCCGTGCGGGACCTTCCAGATCTCCGAGATGGACCAATGAGATCTGGAGAAGGACCTGGGCACATGACGCCCGATCTCCAATGGGAGATCGCCTCGTGAGCATGCCCAGTAGGAGTACAGAGGAACTTAGTCTCTGGAGCGGTCTGCTGCAAAGTAATCTTCTCTGCAGTAGATAGACAGCAGGCGACCGCAGAATGTGAGGCTCTGGATTCCTGCAGAGCAGACGCAGGACCCAGACGCCTAACATTACCCCCCCTCCTAGGGCCCCCTCCCCTCTGAGCCTTCCATTCCACCACTTTGTGCCCATCAGAGGCATAGGTCTCAGACTCGTCCGAAGGCGAGTCTGATGTCCCGGTAGATGACATGGAAAACCGGGACACGTGGAAGGTATCAGAGGCGGCAAGATCACCAGGTTTATGAAGGGACATGTGGGAGACAACGGGGGTAGCAAAACCGCCCGGAGCATAGGTTGAAGTGGAAAGCCGCGGTGTGTCAGTGGATGTTTCCACTCTCTGTTTAAGGAGGCTATCCCGAGCACATGAGGTGCGTGCCGAATATATTTTTTAACGTCCTGAGCCCTGTGCGGCCACAAATACGACCCTGCCAGAAGTTTTATCAGAGGGAAGGGGTTTCAAATGAGTCAGTCACCAGAGTCATACATCCGTCACCATTCACACATTAGCTTGAAAAGTGTATACTAGCACATGGCCGAGCGGTCATGCGCGCTTTTTATAGTCGTGAGGGACCTTCCAGATCTCCGAGATGGACCAATGCGATCTGGAGCAGGACCTGGGCACATGACTCCCGATCTCCAATGGGAGATTGCCTTGTGAGCATGCCCAGTAGGAGCACAGAGGAACTTAGTCTCTGGAGCAGTCCGCTGCAAAGTAATCTTCTCTGCAGTAGATAGACAGCAGGAGACCGCAGAATGTGAGGCTCTGGATTCCTGCAGAGCAGACGCAGAACCCAGATGCCTAACAACAGTCACTATCTGCATTAAATATGTTCAACACAAATTTAATTCCCTGCCAAAATTCAAGTAATTTTTTTAAATTCAAGTTTCCTTAGATTCGCTAATCGCTTAAACTTAAAGGTCCTTGAAGAATGAACTTTCTCTGTCAATAATATATTATGTAATGTCTGTTTCATCCTTTTCAAAGTTTAACAAACAGAATTTTTTCATTGTTTCATTCTAATATATAAACCATCCATTGAGCCATATCTAGCTAAAGACCTTTTTAGAATGCGAAGCCCAAAACTGAATCCCATATTCAAATCGTATCTTCACAACATAAATTGTATACATTATTAATTAGAATAAATATGGCGAACCTGGCAAATTTCAACTTCAAAAGACTCACTCATCTCTATAAGAAACCTTTTATCTATCCAACTAATTTTTGAGAAATAGTAGTAGTAGTTTTGCAACATGCATTTAACCCTTTCACAACATATGACACATTTACGTCATTATTTGTGTACCTGCCTTTGATGCGGGCTCACACGTCGAGTCTGCTTCTTTCCCGGCAAATGATAGCTGATTTAATCAGCCATCATGTGCTTTTTTGCAATTTCACCGCACTTGGAATTTTTTTTCCCATTTTCCAGCACATGATATGCTAAAGCCAATGGTGCTGTTCAAAAGTACAACTTGTCCAGCAAAAAACAAGCCCTCACCTGGCCATATTGAGAGAAAATTTAAAAAAGTTATGGCTCATGGAAGAAGGGGGCAAAAAATGAAAACGCAAAAACAGAAAATGGCCTGGGGGTTAAGGGATTAACGGCCAAGAGTGGAGAGGAGCTCCACTAGAGGCTGTAAACATGTTAAATGTCACTGTCAATCTCTGACAGAAGCATTTAACAGGTGACCACTGGGGCACGTCATTCCACATGCCCATCGGCGTACCTGTAACTTTAATGTGGGGCGCCAATGAGTTGCCATGATAGCCAACGGTCTGTTGAAGATCTCCATTCTTTTCATGATGATTCTTTTATGGAAGCTAGTGTTTAGCTGTCATTCATAGGAGATCATTATTTTAGCTATACATACCTGTGCTAAGTGCACTGATAAATACAGTAAAATGTTAAAAAAGGAAGAAAAACACAAAAGTTCAAATCACCCCTTTTTGCCCCATTGCAAATAACACAATTTAAAAAAAGCAAACATATTTGGTATTGCTGTGTTAGTAAAAGTCTAATCTATCAATATATAAAATAAATTAATTCGATCAGTAAACAGTGAATATAATTCCCATAATTGGCTCCTTGAGTTTAATTTAATACATTTTTTTCACATTACTGGAAAAGGGAATAGAGATCTAAAAATTCTAATTCTGGAGCTATTGGTAATTGTCCATGGAGAGATGGAGACACCAGTTGTTAGCAAGATATAAAACCTAACACGGAGTAAATAATCCATTAGGCTGTCACAATACAGAGGTAAGATGTGCTGATACCTGTGAACCTTTACCAAATGAAAAAAAATAAAAATGAGGAATTTTGGCTCAGCAGAACTTCATGTTATTAGCGTTACTAGATGATGAAGAATAGTGCTGTTTTACTGAAAATTATGCATGGTGCACCGGCTACACAACACCCATCGGCCAACACACTTTCTCGATGCCCGATCAATGGACCATGATGGAGCCTTGAGAAAGCATGTGTTGGATGATTGGTGTGTTGTCTACCTGGTGCAGCATGCATTTTATTCAATAAAACTGCACTATTCTTCAGCACTGAGTGCCACTAATTTCTTCTGAATATAATGAATGATTAACTATCTGTAAGCTGGGCATCGTTGTTTGTGTTCTGGACATCTGGTCGGGAAGCGGTGCGTGGATTGCCGCAGGCTTTCATTACCATTATTGCACTGGTCCCTTGAAGTTGCCTGAGTGTAGAGATTGCAGTGCCGGTGAGGAATTTACTTTTTTACATATTAGAATGTTCATTGTAATCAGTTGAAAGGAAATCAATCTGATAATAACCACATGTACAATGATTCCACCCAGAGCTGTTAATAATGGCAATGGTGGCCACTATTGTCCACAAAAATTCAATCTTTTTGATAATCAGTCATGCTAACATATCAACCATAGAGCATACATTTCTAATAGATGTTTATTCATTAATCAATTCTAATCAAATTCTGTATGAGAGTTGATTTGTTTTATTTTACCAAAATGTGGGGCAAAGAGATGCCATTTTGCTGCATTCCAAGGGCCAGGAAGGAGTTCAAAATGGCAACAAACCCATACTCACCTCACCTCAGCCCTCCACATACATTGGGCTCCACCACTGACATCAAAGCAAGTTTCACCGTGAATCTGTAGGATCCATGTATGGTCACTTCCATGTTCAATGACGTGCTTCACGTTTTAAGTGTCCATGTGTGGCCTAATCATCAGCAATGCACAAAAGAATAACCATTCAGGAGACTTGGTAGGCAGCTGTAGCAGCAGTGGAAAAACTGAGCTGAGTATAAGAGCTCAATTTCTGCAAAGATTTTGCATCTTGTATCTTACAAAGTGATGTCATACTCCTGGATAATTTTACATTTTCATTATGACCTTTACTAGCGGAAAATTAGCCATTTTTTCTATGTCCTAATTTACCCAGAGTACTTTTTGGTCACATTCTGGTAATCTATAGAGATCGTCACATCAACTTGTGTACTAGAGATGAGCGGAAGATGGAACTTGAATCAAATCTCCTAAACTTTGGGGTTTCAGGTCACAATTCACAAAAATACCTTGCCTATCACAATCTCTCTCACTCGCTGGCGCCCCCATAATGCCTGCTGCTGCGACATCTAGCGAACTATCGTACCTTGCACATTGGTGGTGAGTGGAAGATCAGCATCCCCAGTGGATCATAGCAGGACAGTC
The DNA here is from genome assembly GCF_039654945.1 of Dendrobates tinctorius. Taxonomy (NCBI): domain Eukaryota; kingdom Metazoa; phylum Chordata; class Amphibia; order Anura; family Dendrobatidae; genus Dendrobates; species Dendrobates tinctorius. The sequence goes on from NW_027361924.1 coordinate 9,294,551, forward strand.
GGGCATAAGACTGACAGTCTACATGGCTGGGTCAGTTTCCATCTCCACTCAGTGAGTGCCACATAAATATCAGATCTCTCTATCGGTGCACATAATGTAAACACTTTTGTCATTTTTGATGAGGGGTGGCAGAAATTATAGTTTGTTTTCTTTTTTTGTTTTTTCCATCGTGCAGTAAAAATGGCATGTTTTATTTCTTCTACACCAAAAAAATGTATGGAACGCCCGTGACGTGGTGGGATGGCTTTTATGTTTTTTGATTAAAATTATGTTGACAAAGCACCATATAATATTTTTATGCGCTATTGTTATTTATTTATTTACTGCAGGATATTTACTTATTATGTTTTTATGTAGAGTTTTTCCTTTGCATAGCAGAGACAAATATAATTAGGAACCTTGCTTGCAGAGTCAAAGGCGTGAACAATATCTGATAGCAGAGACAAAGGAGGGACAGTACCAGTATTAGCAAAGAGGAATTCATTATGGGGAACCTTTTGAAGTAGAGTTCAGACTATAAACAGCAAGAGGATTAATGGACTGAGCAAGGAGGTAGAAAGTGTGAAAGTAGACAGGAGTCGCAGAGAGGATAAATAACCAGTTGGCTTGAGCTAAGTCTGGAGGAAGAATATGCTAACTCCTTCAAAAGCACATGGTAGCATGATGTTATACTTTCCTGAATACTCAGGTAAGTAGCATGATGTTATACTTTCCTGAATACTCAGGCAAGTAGCATGATGTTATACTTTCCTGAATACTCAGGCAAGTAGCAGTTGCCTAAGCCAGCCTTAAAATGTCTTGGGTGTTTATGAAAAGGATGTGTGCCAGGTTAGCAAAGTAACAAAACATGTACTAGTGCTGAAGGAGCCAGCTATAGAATAAGGTATACAACGGCGCTGGATCCTGATCCATGTGAGTAAAAGTCTGGTGGGACAACAGTGGAAACTGCCTCGCTCTTTTCAGCCACTTAGATTCCAAGCTTAAGTATCAAGAATCCAAATTATGGACAATTATTGAACAGCTGATTTTTTTTTATCATCAATATTTTTATTTTTCATCATGGCTTAGGACTCAAGAACTGATCCAATGTACAACAATTTCAAAAAGCTTTTTCATGAAAAGTTCTGAGAACGCAGGTCTTTATAAAACAAAAGTCTAAGATGATGAAGATATGAATTTTATGTTATCGAAACTACTGTTTTTCCTCATGCGTCATTTTAAATCTTTTATCATCAGATCATGAATGTCCTTCTATGATATTGATTTAAAACGATAGCTCTTTGCATTTGATAAAAAATCTTACATCAAAACAACCTAAGGGTATTTGCACACGCTGCGGATTCTGCTGCGTTTCCGCAGTTTTAGCTGCGGTGTACAGTACCATTAAAATGAATGGCCAAAAAAAACCGCTGTGCTGACGTTGCGGAAAAATCCGCGTGGATTTGCTGCGGTTTTGAAACCGCAGAAAGAATTGACATGTCAATTCTTTCTGCGGAATCCGCTGCGGGTTCCTATCTCCACTATTGTGGAGATGGTGAATCCGCAGAACCAAACCGCAGGCAAAACCGCAGATAATCCGCAGGTCTTTTGACCTGCGGATTATCTGCGGTTTTTGCAAAATCCCTGCGGATTAATCCGCAGCGGATTCCGCAGCGTCTGCACACACCCTTAGAGTCACTTAAATGGTAAGTCAACAAGACATTATATATAAATTATATTTCATGAGCTACAGTATATTACACTAAACTAATAAATCAAATAGTAACATTTCTGGATTAAAAAATTGTAATAATTACATTAAAAATATATATAATATACAAGTGCTTCTCACAAAATTAGAATATTATCAAAAAGTTAATGTATTTCAGTTGTTCAATACAACAAATGAAACTCATATATTCTATAGAGTCATTACACACAAAGTGATCTATGTCACGGGTTTATTTCTGGTAATGTTGATGATTATGGCTTACAGCCAATGAAAACCCAAAAGTCATTATCTCAGGAAATTAGAATACTTTATAACACCAGCTTGAAAAATGATTGTAAAATCTGAAGTGTTGTCCTACTGAAATGTATGATCAGTAAATGCACTCAGTACTTGGTCGGGCTCCATCTGCATCAATTACTGCATCAATGCGGCATGGCATGGAGGTGATCAGCCTGTGGCACTGCTGAGGGGTTATGGAAGCCCAGGTTGCTTTGATAGCAGCCTTCAGCTCGTCTGCATTGTTGGGTCTGGTGTCTCTCATCTTCCTCTTGACAATACTCCATAGATTCTCTATGGGGTTAAGGTCAGGCGAGTTTGCTGCTAAACAAGCCCAATGATATTGTTGTTTTTACACCAGGTATTGGTACTTTTGGCAGTGTGGACAGGTGCCAAGTCCTGCTGGAGAATGACATTTGCATCTCCATAAAGTTTGTCAGCAGATGGAAGCATGAAGTGCTCTAAAATGTACTGGTAGACGGCTGTGCTGACTTTGGTCTTGATAAAACACAGTGGACCTACACCAGCAGATGACATGGCTCCCCAAACTATGACTGATGGTGGAAACTTCACACTAGTCCATTCCTTGTGATTCTCCTCCAAATTTTTGAATGGCCTTTTCTTAACAAATCTTTCCAGGCTGTGGTTATCCCGGTTGCTTGAGCACCTTATTCTACCACACATATTCCTTCCAATCAACTTTCTATTAATATGCTTGGATCCAGCACTCTGTGAACAACCAGCTTCTTTAGCAATGACCTTTTGTGGCTTCCCCTCCTTGTGCAGTATGTCAATGACTGCCTTCTGGACATCTGTCAGGTCAGCAGTCTTCCCCATGATTGTGGAACTACTGAAACAGACTAAGGGACCTTTATAAACACTTAGGAGCCTTTACAGGTGTTTTTATTAATTAATCTAATTTACTGAGATAATGACTTTTGGGTTTTCATTGGCTGTAAGCCATAATCATCAACATTACCAGAAATAAACACGTGAAATTGTGTCTTTTAATATTGGTTCATTTTGTAATGAAATGTTTATGTATTTGCATTTGGTTACTCCACCCCACAGCTTCCTCTTTGTGAGCAGCAGGGTAATTAACCCCGATATGATATAAACCGTCAACCTTTGATTTGTCTTCATCCTTGTACATCCGACCTGAGGAAAAGGTCATGGAATGGACCTCGAAACGCGTTGTCTTTGTATGTACCATGAAATAAAGCATTGATATTGGAACCTACTCCTAGAATCGGCTGGATTTCCTCCATTTGAGGGTTGAAGTATAGCAGCGCGGGAGCAGGTGTTTTTTTTTTTTTTTCCCTTTTGGGATCTCCTCTGAGTACTTTTTGTATTGAAAAACTGAAATAAATTAACTTTTTGATGATATTCTAATTTTGTGAGAAGCACCTGTATATAATTACTAGAGATGACTTTATCAGGCAAAATTTGGATTTGGTTGTTTTCCTGGGAAACTCAAATTGTGAAGAAATCATTGTGTCCAAAAAGAAATTGTTGTATTTGTAAAAAAAAAAATTGCAATAGGATAAATACATAATAGTAAAGCCAAGAAACTGCTAGCTTTTGTGGGGATATTCACTAAAATTACAACTAACAATCCTTGTGCCAAGTGTATAACTAAGTAACTGCTAAATGTAAGACAGTGCTTTATTATGTTAGTACAGCAGGATAATCATATCCCAATCAAGTAAATAGACGGTCTGACAAGGTAAAGATGAATGTACGAAACGTACTGGCCTTACTATAGGCGTAGAGATGTCCCGGCCTTCCCAACACACGTTTCACCCTTTTTCCTCAAGGAGCATATTGGGAGATGATTATCCTGCTGTACTAAGATAATAAAGCACTGTCCTACATTTTGCATTTACTGTACACACATGGCACAGGGTATTTTATGCGTCATAATATTTTACAAATAAATGTATTTCTTTTGGAGCAAAATATGGTTTAGTAGTTTGGTTTTCTTTTTAACTTTCGATTTAAAATAGACTCTAATATTGCCTGAGTTTTTCCTCATATTATATAAGTTTTTCTATACTGGGATTTTCTGTCAGGGTACTCAAACCTGTTATTCAGGTCAGAGTCTGGGTTGAAGTAAGTATGGGGATTAAGTATGGGGAGTCCGGAGGGAGCTGGCTTTCCCGGCGAAGCAGCCGACGCACAAGACCTGCAACACTTGACTGCCGGAGGCAGGGCTGTGGCATGGCCAGAGACTGGTCTCCCAGAGGGAGCTAATACTTAGGGAAATACTGGCAGGGAAACTAGAGGAGTACTGGCAAGTACGCCGCGGGACTAGAAGGGGAATCCCAAGATGGAGACGAGAGTCAATAACTGAGAGGGCAAAAACATACACTGAGGGAAAAGACAGCAGAATAGTCAGAGACGGAGCGGGAGTCAGAACCAGGCAGACAAGCAGGCAGTACAAATTCAGCATGCAAACGCACAGTGGAGGACAGACTTGGTCGGGAGCCAGAGATCATACAGAAAAGCAGGCACAAGCACAAAACACACACACACAGGGGTCACTTAACTAAGTTGTGGGCAGAGAACCCTGCTTCAGAGTGAGTCTAAATACCCCTCCCAGATCCAGAAGGATGCCATATGCAATTAACCCTGTGACTGCAGAACATGATCCCTGTCCAAACCATGACATTTTCGTTGTGTAAATTGATTTGAATAAGTGCAGATTTTAACACAGTTTCTCATAACAAACCCAGACGTGGAAAAAAAGAAGAAAAACTATTAAGAAAAGACTTATAATTCTCTATTTTAAATCAATTTTTGTCTAATAAGTTGCCACAAATCATGAATGCAGATTTTTTTTTTTTTAAAAATCATGTTCTAATAGTCTAATGGAGACATGTCAAACTATAAAATATTTCCATGTGTCACATGAGATGTTATCTAGTTATAGTAACTTATGACAAAATTCAGACTTTCTAATCTCTTCAACAGACTCCTTTTTTGAAAAAATAAAAATACAAATTTTTAAATTTAAGCAAATGATTAAAAAAAATTAAAAACCTAAGAAACCAAATGTTTATGCAGTAAAAATAAAATATTCTTAGCAGTACTGTTCAACTATGCTAAATAGAGTATATTTTCATTTTTAGTGATCAAATACAGAAAAAAAGTCATATACTGTATTTTTCAGACTAAAAACAAATTTCTTTCCTCCAAAAATGCTGAGGAAAATGGGGTGTGCATCTTATAGTCCAGGTGTACCTGTTATGGCTGTAGGGGAGGGGCAGCAGGTAACAGGAGGCAAGAGTTAGCGGTTGCCTCTAACTCCTGTGTCCACTGCTAAAGAGAAATGAATATTCACTGCATTCCACGCCCATGGGAATTGAGGGCAATGAATATTCTCTTTAATAGCATCCTGGTATGCATGGCCCCATCCTTATCTTGGCATCATTGGCCCCATCCTTAGCCTGCTTACAAGATGAAGATCAGCTGCCAGAATACTCACTGCTCTGCACGCCGGGACTATGTGCATGGAGGGCAGTGAGTATTCATTGTCGCTGTTTAGTAGCAACCACATTGTCAGCCGCCGGCTTCCTGCAGCTGCCGGGTGGTCACGTGTGCCCGCTTCTTAATTGAAATAAATATTCACTGTGCTCCACTCCCATGGGTGTGAAATGCAGTGAATATTCATTCTCTTTTGTAGCGGGCACACGTGACCACCCGTCAGCTACAGTAAGCCGACGGCTGACACTGTGCTCACTACTAAACAGCGAGCAATGAATACTCACTGCCCTCCACGCACATAGTCCTGGCGTGCAAAGCAGTGAGTATTCTGGCAGCTGATCTTCGTCTTGAAAGCAGCGCATGACGTCCCTACCATGCGCTGCTTAAAAGCATAAAGTAGCTGCTGGCTTTGGAGCAGGACGCTGCGAGGGAGCAGAGGAAGGTAAGTGTAATGGTTTGTTTCTTTAATGTTTTTCTGATGAAGCCATGTATACCAGGTTGAGAATGAGGGAACCATATATACTAGGATAAAGGATATCGCAGTAAGTACAGAATTGACCACATTGCTTCAATTTTTTTTTAAATTTTCTCCTCTAAAACCTAGGTGCGTCTTAGAGTCCGAAACATATGATCATTTCTAACAGAGGGTATAAAAGAAACAAATAGGAATAATCACCTCTGATGATCAGTGGATGAACAATATTTCTGATACTATTATTTCAAGAATTTTAATCAAACACAAATGAAAAATCAGACTTCTGTCAAATATTTTTACCTTTTGCCTTCTTTTGGAGACTCAAATAATAAATCATTTATTTCTACTTTATTCTTCATCATATATTTGGTTGGAGTACTTGTCAATTCCTCCATTATCACAGTCATATATCTGGATGCTCAATTACATAAACCAATGTATCTCTTTATCTGTAATTTATCGATTGTAGACATATTTTTTACATCGGTCACGGTTCCTAAATTACTGTACATGTTATTGTCCGGTAATCACATTGTTTCCTTCTCACAATGCTATACTCAGTTGTACTTTTTCATAGCTGTGGGGTCAGCAGAGGACATTCTCCTTTTCGTTATGGCTTATGACCGATATGTTGCCATCTGCCGCCCGTTACATTATCTTCAGATCCTGAGTCAGAGAAATTGCACTTTGATAACTATTGGGATTTGGGCAGGCGCCTTTGTAAACTCATCAATTCTTGTAATCTCTGTTTTATACATGTCCTCCTGTCACTCCAACATCATCCACCAGTTCTTCTGTGATATTAAGTCACTAACAATGACTAGTTGCACAACCATGCAAATGTTTTTTGTAGTAATTGGCTTCGAAATTTTGATAATAGATTTTATCCCAGTGATGGGCACTTTAATTTCTTACTTTAAAATTTTCTTTATCATCTTTCGAATGAAGTCAAAAGAAAGTCGGAAAAAAGCCTTCTCCACCTGCTCATCCCACATCACCGTCATCTCTATTTACTGTGGGACATCTTTAGCTTATTATCTGATTCCCGCTTACTCTGATATTCTGGATTCTTTCTTAAATTTAGTATTTGCTGCTGTAACCCCCACAATAAACCCGATCATATACAGCTTACAGAATTCTAATGTACAATCTGCATTGTTGGGGTTGGTGAGATGATTAATAATGGAAAATTGTGTATTAAGCTGTGACTCCAGACACAATGTGTTATAATTTTACAAAAATCTTCTTTCACCAAAATATCAATTTTTTGTAATTTGTTCCTGCACAGATCCCATAAAATTGCATCCACTGGCTACTATCTTTCTTAACAGTAAGTGTATGTGCAGACATTCAGTAATTGGCAGTGCTTTGGAAGCAGCAAAGGTCCGCTGCATCCAAAGCGCTGCCGGCTATTGAACGCAGGTTCACTGAATCATGCGGGCTCACCGCATCCAATACATTGTACTGGTGACATTTATCTTGTGGAGGCTCGTGTCTTTGCAACATAAATAGGCATACTGCGGTCTGGAAAGATGTGCCGCATGTCCGTCTCCATGGGTGATCCGCGGGCGTATCTGGGCGCATAGTGGGCATGGGATTTTTAAAAATCCCATGCACTATGTTGTAACATCTGGATGCTGTGGGTTGGATGCTGGGCAAGCCATCAAATTGTTAAAAAATACTTATACTCACCTATCTAGCCCGTCTGTTCCACCCGTCTGGTCTTCACCACATCTTCAGATAACTTTTGTTCATACTGAATGTTAGAATACAATGTGGACCTGATAAGCATCTGGGAGGGTTCTGCGCAAGCATAAGGTCGCCGCATCATGATGTGATTGATTGTGCCATGTGCATATGCAATCAGAAGATGCATCGAGAACCAGACAGGTAATGGTAAGGAGCGGATGAGCCACAGAGGTGAGTGGTGAGGTGTGCATATGGATTGTTCTTATTTTTTACATCTTATGTTTATTTTGTTCATTATTCCTTATAAAGGATATTAAAATTGCATTGAATTTAATCTTCACAAATCGAATTTTGATGGAAAAATCATCAGTATAGGCGAAAAGAAAATTTGCCCAATCTACTTGATTCTATTATCTGGGTAACTGAAATCAGAAAATCTGGATTATATCTTCAAAATAGTCTATACACAAATAATTTCTGTGATAAATCCTACCACACAGAGAATGCAGAGCTCTGTAAAGAAACAAATAAATAAGTAATGTGACGACATTGTGTCAATTAGGAAAATCTGGCCACCTGTGTGGGACAGAACTATTTTTAACTATGATAGATGTACTATTCCTTAATTCAGTAAGTCAAAGGATATGAGCCATTGTTTCATGAAATACTGTAGAAGTGTAGAGTGTACTAGTCTGCATAATTTGGAGGGCAATTACGTTTGTAGGACTCAGGTTGAGACTACGTGTACAATTGGCCACATACCTTAATTTGCTTGCTCAAATTTCTAAGCTTACCACTACCTCCTCTCATTGGTACTGACCAAAAGCGGGGTGCTGCTGTTTGGGGTAGTAGGCAGTGGATATGTGGCGGGCAAACGGAAGGGTGAGATTGTCACTTGCACCATCTTCTGTCCATGTTGGGAATGTGCTATTTGTTGTTGACTGCTGGTGACCCAATAAAGTCTTACCGGGGTTTGGTACTCTCATCTCGTGTTGTCTGAGTAATGTTCTGCCCAAGAGGAAGGAGGGATTCAGTGGGATTAGCCCTGGATTAGCCCTGACCTGAGCGTGCTTTATAAAAACAGCCATGCCAGCAGATGAGAGCACCCACTAATCCCTGTGCCTGTGTAGGAGGAGGGGTCTCTGCTATGTGCCCGGGCCGGAAACAAGGGGACTGTCACCATGGTTCCTAAGGAACTTGTTTCTGGGGGACAGTATTAGGAGACGAACCCCAGAGAGTTCCAGAAAGGTTGGGGGAGGAGCCAATATAAAAGGGGCTGAGGACGCCAGCAGAGGGAAGACGACAGAGCAGGAGAGAAGGAGTAAGGACACTAGAGGGAGCCAGAGAGCCAAAGGGAGAGCCAGAACCCAGAGAGGGAAGCTGCAACTGCAGGGACAGAAGAGGGATTCAACACCGACAGGAGGGAGACGGCACCGTGCCGCTGTATTGCCAAGTTTTTAACACTAAGGTTCGGATACGGCTTTAAAAAAGGCTACTACTTGCGATATAACGCAATTTTATTTCAATGTACAAAATTAAAGCAATAGTATGATTGGATAGTATGATTGCATACACTTTTGTATATTTTAAGATACAAAGGTTAAGTACAGATAAAGATTGAATACATATAATGATTAAGTATATATAAAGATTAACTATATACAGTATACTCACATTATCAATCACTAGAGGCTTTTAAACATCATCCGTCTGGAATATCAGAGAAGCAATGTCAAGACAGAGAACCCCTGGAAGATTCACAACACTGCACGGGCGTCCCCAATTATGCAGGTATCAACACTGTACACATACAGGTATCCAGTTTTGCTTCTCTCTTAGTCATGTTTCTCTGGCCTTATATACTAAATGTCAGAGACACCGCACTACACTCGCTCACAGAGCCAGTGCGCGTGTCCTGAGTACAGAAGCAGTGCTAAAAGATACCTGTGGAGCAGGGCAGCAGAGGTGACCATGCGTGCTTCAAACTATTAGTGTCAGGGTCCAGTAAAGAGGCACAGGACCTGCGGACACTGAAATGAGAAAGCTGGCACAGGACCTATGGTCATGTGACTGCAAGGGGGCGGGGCTTAGCATCCTGCTTACAGATATGACAGGACACCATACAACAACTCAGAGTCAGGCAAAATGGAGGTCACAACCATATGGGCAAACGAGGTACAGGAGGGACAAACAGACGGGTAGTCAGACAAAGCCAAAGGTCATACACAAGAGGGCGACGTGGTACCAAGGGGACAAGCAGAGAGAAGTCGGGTCACAAGCAGAGAGTCATATACGAGAGGTAGCGCAGTACAAGAGGGTCAGGCAGAACTCGTAACAGCAACAGAACCGGATCACAACCAAGCAGGCAACAAGTTATCAGGCACAAGGCACACGTACACAGAGGTCACTTAACTCAGCCGAGGGCAGGAGTATAACTGACACCGGACCCAGTGAGCACTAAATAGCTTCCTTCTGCCAGAGAGAGGCAGCACAATTAACCCATAGTCTAACCAGGACGGGTCAAAGCGAAATCCCGTCCTGGATCATGACAGTACCCTCCTCTCAATGGGGGGCCACCGGACTCCCAGGTCTGTCAGGGTACTTGGCGTGAAAGGCTCGGATCAACCGATCCGCATGAACTGATCGAGCAGGAACCCACGAGCGTTCCTCAGGACCATAGCCCTTCCAATGTATCAGATACTGAAGGGCACGACAGACCGACCTGGAGTCGACAATTCGTTCCACCTCGTACTCAGCCTGCCCGTCTACCAAAACCGGTGGCAGGGAAGATGATGATCCCTCCCCATCGGACCTCACAGGTTTCAAAAGGGCCTTATGGAAAACATTAGGGATCCGTAGAGATGGCGGGAGACTCAACCGAAAAGCCACCGGGTTAACTGCTTCGGTAATTTCATAGGGACCTATAAACTTGGGTCCAAGCTTCGCAGAGGGGACCTTGAGCCTTATATTTTTGGTGGATAACCATACCTTATCCCCGACCTGAAACACTGGACCCACAGATGATTTTTTGTCTGCAAAAAATTTAAATTTGTCCTGGGCCTTCGTAATGTTATTCTGGACCTCCTGCCATACCTCCCCCAACCGCTGGATCGTCTCATCCGCCCCAGGACACCCAGAATTCAAATGGGAAAATTCTCCAAAATGAGGATGAAACCCATAATTGCAAAAAAATGGAGATGTACCCGTAGACTGGTTAATGCGGTTGTTAAATGCAAACTCAGCCAATGGTAACACAGAACACCAATCATCCTGTCGGGCTGAGGTCAAACAATGCAGAATTTGCTCCAGAGGCTGATTGGTTCGCTCAGTCTGCCCATTAGTCTCTGGATGGTAGGCGGATGAAAAGGACAGACCAATACCCAACCTCCTACAAAAAGCTCTCCAAAATCTGGACACAAATTGCACTCCCCTATCAGACACCACATTCAAGCGTACCCCATGCAACCGTACCACATGCTCCACAAACAATCTGGACAATGTTTCCGCATTAGGTAGAGCTGCCAAAGGTACAAAATGTGCCTGCTTACTAAACCTGTCCACTACAACCCAGACCACGGTATTACCCTTGGAGGGGGGAAGGTTGGTGATGAAATCCATGGACAGATGAGTCCATGGTCTCTCAGGAATTGGCAGTGGTAAGAATTCCCCGGCCGGCCTGTTATGGGGAGTTCTCGCACTGGCACAAACCTCACACACAGACACATACTCCCCAACATCAGAGGCTAAAGAAGACCACCAGAATATTCTAGCAATGGCCTTCCGGGTGGCTGAGATCCCTGGATGTCCACCCAGAACTTAGTCATGGAACTCCTGGAGGACCTTGAGATGAAACTGAGCTGGCACAAAAAGTTTATCCACTGGCTTAGCTGGAGGTGCAAGAGACTGGGCTTCTCAAATCTCCCATTCCAACACATTAGAAACATCTGCCACCACCACACCAGGCTGAAGAATGGAGGATGGAGGTTCTGGGGGGGACACCGGATCTAGACTGCGTGACAACACATCCGCTCTGATATTCTTGGATCCTGGCCGAAAAGTGATCGAGAAGTTGAATCGGGAAAAAAAAGTGACCATCTAGCCTGTCTGGGAGTCAACCTTTTAGCTGACTCAATGTAAGCTAGGTTTTTGTGGTCCGTGATTACCGTTATAGGATGGACAGCCCCCTCCAAAAAATGCCTCCATTCTTCAAAGGCCAATTTTACGGCCAGAAGTTTCCGATTCCCCACATCATAGTTTCTCTCTGCAGGGGAGAACTTCTTTGAGAAAAAGGCGCAAGGTCTTAAATTGGTCAAAGTGGCGGGTCCCTGGGACAATACTTCCCCCACCCCCACCTCTGAGGCATCTACCTCAACAATAAATGGTTCAGACGGGTCCGGTTGAATAAGAACCGGGGCAGACATGAAACATTTTTTCAAAAACTGAAATGCCGCTACCGCTGCGGTTGACCAATTCTTGATATCAGCCCCCTTTTGAGTCATGTCTGTGAGGGGTTTAACCACCTGTGAGAACCCCCTTATAAATTTGCGATAGTAGTTGGCGAATCCTAGGAAACGCTGCAGAGTCTTCAAATCACAAGGTTGAACCCACTTGACAATGGCCTGCACCTTATTAGGATCCATGCGATACCCTTCAGCAGACACGATGAACCCCAGAAAGGACAGTTCCTGAACAAAAAATAAACATTTTTCAAGTTTAGCAAAAAGACAGTTCTCCCTGAGCCTTTGGAGAACTGCCTGAACATGACCAATGTGAGCCTGTTTATCAGGAGAGTAGATTAAAATGTCATCCAAATACACCACCATAAAACGTCCAATCAAATCAGAGAACACATGATTTATGAAATTTTGGAAGGCCGCTGGAGCGTTGGTCAGGCCGAAGGGCATGACCAAATTTTCAAACAACCCTTCAGTAGTGAGAAAAGCGGTTTTCCACTCATCTCCGTCCCGGACTCAGATAAGGTTATACGCTCCCCGTAGATCTAATTTCGAAAACCACTTAGCTCCGGACAACTGATTGTATAAATCAGGAATAAGTGGAAGGGGATACGTATTCCTCACAGTTATTTTATTTAACTCAGGGAAATCGAGGCATGGGCGCAAACCACCGTCTTTTTTCTTTACAAAAAAGAACCCCGCCGCCACAGGAGAAACAGAAGGATGAATATGTCCCTTACGGAGACTCTCGGAAATATATTCTTTCATCGCAGCCCGTTCCGGACCCGAGAGGTTATACAAGCGGGCTTTGGGCAATTTAGCACCTGGAACCAGGTCAATGGCACAATCAAATGGGCGGTGTGGTGGTAAAACCTCAGCCTCTTTTTCGGAGAAAACATCCGTATAGTCTATCAGGCACTCCGGAATACCTTCTAGACCCATGGACGACACAGACACAGAAACAAGACATTTCTCAGAGCAATAGGGACCCCATTTCACAATGTCCCAAGATTCCCAATTAATCACAGGATTATGCAGATATAACCAGGGGAACCTGTTATGAGCTCATTTTCTCCTTCACCTCTGATGTCCGATGAACTCCCTCTGCTGGTGAAGGGAGGTAGTAAAACTGATCTGGATGGGAGAGACCTGTCATCGGATCAGGTGGAGTGTGATTGGACATCCGGAATCTCTGAGTGGATATAAGGCTGCCGACACCCTGCTGGGTTGCTGGTGATTCCTCTCTGCTCAGAGCTCTGGCCTCCAGTTTATTCCAGTCTTCTAAAGCTAAGTTTTGCTCTTCTGTTGTTCCATGAGATTTTGTCTGTTTGCTTAGTGTATGTGTTCGGCCAGCCCTGGCTAGGACTGGCTGAACTCCATTTTTGTCTCTGATCAGTTGCTCTCTTTTGGTCTGTTTTCAGAATATACCTGAGTGCTGATATAGTGATTTTGAAGTCTAGTGACTTCAGGGCCTTTTTCTATCAGACATGTTGGACATTATTTTTGGCAGGGTTTTTGCATGATTGCAGACAGCAGCTTTTCTGTCCTGTCCTATCTAGTTAGTGAGGGCCCCATCGTTTGCTCAGCCTGTCTTTCTATCTGTGTTTGTGTTTTCATCTGTTTTCACCGTCAATACATGCTGGGGGCTGCCTATTGCTTTGGGGTCTGCTCTGGGACAGTTTAGATTTCTCCTTTCTTTCTTAAGGTTTATTTAGCTCTCCGGCTGTCATCGAGGGGTCTAGGACCACTGTAGGAACCCCCCACGGCTACTGTTAGTTGTGGTGTATAGGATCAGGGGTCTGCAATCCGCTAGCTACCAACCTCTCGGTTTTCTGGACTTAGCTTGTATTTTTGTTTTTTCCTCCTCCGGTGACCCATTCATAACAGAATCACCAGCCATACCACAGATTCTAGGGTACTCAATAGCAGGAAAGAATTGTAAAAAAAAAAAAAAAAAAAGTGTCAGAATTTTTTTTTTGTAGATTTTTTCCTCTTTGTCTCTGGGGCCGTAGGAGGAATTTTTCTTAATGGAGATTAAGTAAGTGTCTGATCGTGTGGAGCAGCTGACTGCTGAAGAGCGGGGAATTTCTGCCTATCTTGCTCATTCACACGCTGCTGAACCAAAGATTCCTACTCCTGATGTGTTTTTAGGGGATCGGTCTAAATTTTTGAATTTTAAGAATAATTGTAAATTATTTTTTGCCTTGAAGCCTAACTCATCGGGGAGCTCTGCGCAGCAGGTTAAAATTGTCATCTCTTTGCTGCGTGGCGATCCCCAGGATTGGGAGTTTTCTTTGACACCTGATGATCCTATTCTAACTAATGTGGATGCATTTTTTCGAGCCTTGGGGTTGTTGTATGATGAACCTAATGCTATTGATCAAGCTGAGAAAGCCCTGTTGGCATTGAGCCAGGGTCAGGATTCTGCAGAGTTATACTGTCAAAAATTCCAAAAGTGGGCGGTCCTTACTACCTGGAATGATGGTGCCGTGGCAGCTCTCTTTCGGAGGGGGTTGTCAGAAACCGTAAAAGATACTATGGTGGGATTTCTTGTTCCCTCTGGTCTTGACGATTCTATATCATTAGCCATTAAGGTTGATCGGCGTCTACGTGAACGTAAAAGTACACGAGAAATGTCGCCACATGTTGAACAAATGTCTGAACCTATGCAATGTGATAGAGTTTTGTCTAGGGTGCAACGTCAGGAGTTTAGAAGGCGTAATAAGCTGTGTTTTTTCTGTGGAGATGCCTCTCATATGATTTCTGTCTGCCCTAAACGAGAGAAACATTTTGCACACACATTTGCTGTGGGTGGTATTCAACCTAAGTTTCTTCTGGCAATTACTCTGATCTGCTCCCTGTCCACATTTTCCGCTAAGGCTTTTGTGGATTCGGGAGCGGCTCTGAACCTGATGGACTTGGATTTTGCTAAACGTTGTGGGTTTCCTATGACACCTCTGCGGATGCCTATCCCTTTGAGGGGTATTGATGCTACTCCTTTGGCGAAAAATAAACCTCAGTTTTGGACCCAGGTGGTGATGCGGGTCGCCCCAGACCATCAAGAGAATTGCAGATTTTTGGTGTTGCATAATTTGCATGATACCATTGTTTTGGGATTTCCCTGGTTGCAAATTCATAATCCAGTTTTGGATTGGAAATCTGTGTCTGTGGTGAGTTGGGGTTGTCGGTGTGCTATTGGTGACGCTCCTGTCTTCTCCACCTCTCCCCAGTCGCATGATGTTCCTGACTATTTGGCTGATTTTTATGATGTATTTAGTGAGAATAAGTCTGCATCTTTGCCTCCTCATAGGAGTTATGACTGTGAAATTGAGCTGAGCCCTGGGTGTAAATTTCCCAAGGGTCGACTTTTCAATTTGTCCGTACCCGAGCACGAGGCTATGCGATCTTATGTTAAGGAGTCGTTGGAGAAGGGTCATATTAGACCATCCTCTTCACCCTTGGGTGCTGGGTTTTTTTTCGTGGCCAAGAAAGATGGTTCATTAAGACCTTGTATTGACTATTGTTCCCTCAACAAAATTAGTGTTAAATATCAGTATCCGTTACCCCTGATATCTGATCTATTCTCCAGAGTGAAAGGTGTTTGCTGGTTTACCAAGCTTGACCTCAGGGGGGCGTATAATCTTATTCGCATTAAGCAGGGGGATGAATGGAAGACAGCGTTTAATACTCCGGAGGGACATTTTGAGTACCTGGTGATGCCTTAGTGCTTCATGAATGATATTTTCCAGGACTTTGTGGATAAATTTCTGATCATCTATCTGGATGATATTTTGATCTTTTCCAGGGATTGGGACTCTCATGTGGAACATGTTTGGACTGTGTTCCGGATTTTGAGGGAGAATTCCCTGTATGTTAAGGGATCGAAATGCCTTTTTGGTGTACAGAGGATTTCATTTTTGGGATTTATTTTGTCTCCGTCAACTATTGAAATGGACCCGGCCAAGGTACAGGCCATTTATGATTGGGTTCAGCCCACTTCTTTGAAGGCCCTCCAGAAGTTTTTGGGTTTTGCTAATTTTTATCGTAAATTTATAGCTAATTTTTCTGGTATTGCCAAACCATTGACTGATTTGACTAAGATGGGTGCTGATGTACTGAATTGGTCTCCAGAAGCTGTTTCTTCCTTTCAGGAGCTGAAGCGGAGGTTCACTTCTGCTCCGTTTTTGCGGCAACCTGATGTCTCACTCCCATTTCTGGTAGAGGTGGATGCTTCTGAGATTGGTGCATGAGCTGTTTTGTCCCAAAAAGATCCTGTGACATTTAAAATGAATCCCTGTGCTTTCTTTTCCCGAAAGTTCTCCCCATCCGAACGCAACTATGATGTGGGGAATCGGGAACTATTAGCCATGAAATGGGCATTTGAGGAGTGGAGACATTGGTTGGAGGGAGCTAAATATCAAGTTGTGGTCCTTACTGACCACAAAAATTTGATTTACCTTGAGTCGGCCAAACGCTTGAATCCTAGACAGGCTAGGTGGGCCCTGTTTTTCACACGTTTTGATTTTGTGGTCTCTTTTCTTCCGGGCACTAAGAATGTCAAGGCAGACGCCCTCTCTAGGAGTTTCTTTGCTGATTCTCCTATTGTGACCAAGCCTGCTACCATCTTAGGTGAGGGGGTAGTTCTTTCCGCCATCTCGCCCGATTTGAGATGTGCTCTGGAAGAGTTTCAGGAGGACAAACCTGAGCGTTGTCCCATTGAAAAATTGTATGTTCCTGACCAGTGGAGGAAGAGAGTAATGTCTGAAGTTCATTGCTCCGCATTGGCTGGTCATCCAGGTATTTCTGGTACTAGAGATTTGGTGAGTCGGTCTTTTTGGTGGCCTATCTTGTCTCGTGATGTCAGGAATTTTGTGCAGTCCTGTGGGACTTGCTCCCAGTCTAAACCTTGCTCTCGTTCTAGTGGGTTGTTGATGCCTTTGCCGGTGCCCAGGAGGCCATGGACCCATATGTCTATGGATTTTATTTCTGATATGCCTGTCTCACAGAGAATGACTGTTATTTGGGTGATTTGCGATAGATTCTCTAAGATGGTCCATCTTGTACCACTCCCTAAGTTGCCATCTTCCTCAGAGTTGGTGCCCTTGTTTTTTCAGCAGGTGATTCGCTTGCATGGGATTCCAGAGAACATTGTATCTGACAGAGGAGTTCAGTTTGTTTCTAGATTTTGGAGGACTTTTTGTTCCAAGCTGGGAATTCAGTTGTCCTTCTCCTCTGCCTTTCACCCTCAGACCAATGGGCAGACGGAGAGAACAAACCAGACTTTGGAGTCTTATTTGAGATGTTTTATTTCTGCTGATCAGGATGATTGGGTTTCATTTTTGCCCTTGGCTGAATTTGCTTTAAATAATAGAGCTAGTTCTGCCACTTTGATGTCACCTTTTTTTTGTAACTATGAGTTTCATCCTTGATTCTCTTCAGGGCAGGTGGAGTCTTCTGCCTTCCCAGGTGTTGACACTGTGGTGGAGAGAATGCACCAGATCTGGGACCAAGTGGTGGATAAGTTGTCTCTCTCTCAGGAAAAGGCCCAGCGGTTTTCCAACCGGCATAGGACCATTGGTCCCCGGTTTAAGGTGGGTGATATCGTTTGGTTGTCATCAAAGAATATCTCTATGAAGGTGGCTTCTCCAAAGTTTAAACCTAGATTTATTGGACCTTACAAGATTTTGGAGATTCTTAATCCGGTCTCTTTTTGATTGGTTCTTCCTGTTACATTTAAGATCCATAACGTGTTTCATAAGTCTCTGTTAAAGAGGTTTGTTGAGCCAGTGGTTCCTGTGGTGGCACCTCCTGACCCTGTATTGGTTGATGGTAATATGGAATACGAGGTTGAGAAGATACTGGATTCTCGTCTGGCTAGACGGAGACTCCAGTATTTGGTTAAGTGGAAGGGTTATGGCCAGGAGGATAATTCTTGGGTCTCTGCATCCGATATTCATGCTGAAAGATTGGTTCGTGCTTTTCATCGGGCCCATCCTGATCGCCCTGGTGGCGTGGATGAGGGTTCGGTGACCCCTCCTCAAGGGGGAGGTACTGTTACGAGCTCATTTTCTCTTTCACCTCTGATGTCCGATGAACTCCCTCTGCTGGTGAAGGGAGGTAGTAAAACTGATCTGGATGGGAGAGACCTGTCATCGGATCAGGTGGAGTGTGATTGGACATCCGGAATCTCTGAGTGGATATAAGGCTGCCGACGCCCTGCTGGGTTGCTGGTGATTTCTCTCTGCTCAGAGCTCTGGCCTCCAGTTTATTCCAGTCTTCTAAAGCTAAGTTTTGCTCTTCTGTTGTTCTATGAGATTTTGTCTGTTTGCTTAGTGTATGTGTTCAGCCAGCCCTGGCTAGGACTGGCTGAACTCCATTTTTGTCTCTGATCAGTTGCTCTCTTTTGGTCTGTTTTCAGAATATACCTGAGTGCTGATATAGTGATTTTGAAGTCTAGTGACTTTAGGGCCTTTTTCTATCAGACATGTTGGACATTATTTTTGGCAGGGTTTTTGCGTGATTGCAGACAGCAGCTTTTCTGTCCTGTCCTATCTAGTTAGTGAGGGCCCCATCGTTTGCTCAGCCTGTCTTTCTATCTGTGTTTGTGTTTTCATCTGTTTTCACCATCAATACATGTTGGGGGCTGCCTATTGCTTTGGGGTCTGCTCTGGGGCAGTTTAGATTTCTCCTTTCTTTCTTTCGGTTTATTTAGCTCTCCGGCTGTGATCGAGGGGTCTAGGACCACCGTAGGAACGCCCCACAGCTATTGTTAGTTGTGGTGTATAGGATCAGGGGTCTGCAATCCGCTAGCTACCAACCTCTCGGTTTTCTGGACTTAGCTTGTTTTTTCGTTTTTTCCTCCTCCGGTGACCCATTCATAACAGGAACCCCAACACCAGTCCCGCAGGCAGGTTGTTCATTACAAAACATGAAATATGTTCCTGGTGCAAGGAACTCACTTTAAGGAGAAACTCTTCAGTACGAAACATAATGTCATTCTTAACCAGTGGTGCTTTGTCAATAGCAACAATGTGAATCGGAGTCTCCAACCTAACTGTCCCTAACTTACACCTGGCCACCAAGTCAGAGTCAATAAAGTTCAATGACGATCCGCAATCCACGTAGGCAGAAGTGGATGTGGAGACACTCCCACAACAAAGTTCCACTTGAAACAACATTTTAGAGAAGGCAGAAAAGGGTACCTGAGAGCCTGGGTGACCTCCACGATAATCACCCGGGCTCAGTTGCTTGTTGGTTAGTGGCCGGGAGGGGCAATCCTTTTTTCAATGTCCAGACTCGCCACTGTGAAAACAGCATTTTCCCACGCGCCGTTGTCTCCTTTCTTCCTCCTTGAGGTCGATGGTTCCCATCTCCGTGATTTTCAATGTAGAACTGGCTCCCCTTCTTTGGGAGAATAATGATGTCTCGGTTTGTATCACTCCCCTCGCCCGTAACCTGCGATCCATTCGGACGGCCAGTATCATAGCTTCCTCCAGGGAATCAGGTGGGGGGTGGAGAGCCAAGGCGTCTTTCAGATGCTCAGACAGGCCTCTACGGAACAACCCCCGGAGGGCGGCGTCATTCCAGCAGACCTCAGCAGCCCAGAGTCTGAACTCGGAGCAAAACCACTTGGCTGAGAGCTTCCCCTGGCAAACACTCATCAGCATATCCTCAGCCATACGCATCCGATCAGGCTCATCATAAATATGCCCCAGGGCCTCAAAAAATGCATCCACAGTCATATGCTCAGGGGCTGTGGTAGGAAGGGAGAAAGCCCAAGCTTGGGGGGCTCCCTTAACAGGGACATAATGACCCCCACTCTCTGACTTTCATCCCCAGAAGAGTGTGGTCGTAAGGAAAAAAAAGCTTACAGCCATCCTTGAAAACTCTGAATTCATTTTTATCTCCAGAAAAGGTATCCGGTAATTTAACTGGAGACTCCGGGGAAATTAATGTAACATCCCAAGCCCCCAATGAAAAAAAGCCCTGCACAGTGTCGGCAATCAGCTGCTGAGACTGAGCCAGGACTCATTCTCCAAGGAGTTTCCGAGACATCTGCGTCAGGTGCCTAACCTGCTCAGAAAGAGTGTGCATAGGATCCATCACACACACAGGTGAATGGGAGCAGAGACAAAAAAATGGTATGGGTCAGTTGTAATGTCAGAGACACCGCACTACACTCGCTCACAGAGCCAGTGCGTGTGTCCAGAGTACAGAAGCAGTGCTAAAAGATACCTGTGGAGCAGGGCAGCAGAGGTGACCATGCGTGCTTCAAACTATTAGTGTCAGGGTCCAGTAAAGAGGCACAGGACCTGCGGACACTGAAATGAGCAAGCTGGCACAGGACCTATGGTCATGTAACTGCAAGGGGCGGGGCTTAGCGTCCTGCTTACAGATATGACAGGACACTATACAACAACTCAGAGTTAGGCAAAATGAAGGTCACAACCGTACGGGCAAATGGGGTACAGGAGGGACAAACAGACGGGTAGTCAGACAAAGCCAAAGGTCATACACAAGAGGGCGACGTGGTACCAAGGGGACAAGCAGAGAGAAGTCAGGTCACAAGCAGAGAGTCATACACGAGAGGTAGTGCAGTACAAGAGGGTCAGGCTGAACTCGTAACAGCAACAGAACCGGATCACAACCAAGCAGGCAACAAGTTATCAGGCACAAGGCACACGTACACAGAGGTCACTTAACTCAGCCGAGGGCAGGAGTATAACTGACACCGGACCCAGGTCCAGTGAGCACTAAATAGCCTCCTTCTGCCAGAGAGAGGCAGCACAATAAACCCATAGTCCAACCAGGACGGGTCAAAGTGAAATCCCGTCCTGGATCATGACACTAAATTACACTTATGTGTAACTTGCTTCAGCCAACCCTTCCAGTGGCCAGCCTTCAAGGTCGGATGAAACAGACAACATGGCATCATCAGACAATGGATCGTAAACCCTTACAATATAAAAGCCACATGGATTTAGATAAAACCAACACAGACAGAGGTTACTGTAACTGTTTGACCAGAAATGCAGCTCTGTCATGGTCTGAATTAATTCTATATATTTCAATATGGACTCAAAAATAGCCATTTTTATATTTGCACTACAGCCGCAAAGCAGAGGAGCACCGCCCACACATCTGAGCTCCCCGCGGCCGTCACCGCCAGACTCCAGCCCACGGCTGCGGCCAACCCGCTGCCGACCGTGGCTGCTACCGCCAGACTCCAGCCCGCAGCTGCGGCCTGTCTGCTGCCGCCCACGGCCATCGCCACTCCCCTCCAGCCTGCGGCTGCGGCCTACCAGCTACTGCCGCACTACAGTCCATGGCCGTGGCCTACCCGCTGCTGCCCACGGCCCTCGCAGTTCAGCTCCAGCCTGCAGCTGCGGACAGCCCACCACCTCCCACGGCAGCCACTACCTGTTCCCACCTCGAGGCTGTGGCCTCCATTGCCCGGTCTCCGGGCACCGCCGCATCACCCCCGCTGGGAGGCACCTCGCAGGGGAACAAACCAGAGGCCTCCACTTCACCTGGGTGTAGGAATGCCCGAAATCTTCACCAGATCCTCGTCGGCTGGGCCCAGCGGTTGACATGCCGAAGCACCATCGAACAGCACCCTGCCGGACGTCAGAGAGGATAAGTGACCCGTTGTAGCTAACATTCAGGACCCGTAGTCAGCCATACTGTGGCCCTATAGTAACCGGTCTTTGCCGGGTTAGTCGTGTTCGTATTACCAGTGTACTCTTGTTTTAATCCCTGCGAGGATAACCACTGTTAGCTTGTTTGGTTGCTCGAGATAGCCCCTATAGGCATCGCTATATATATAAAAGTTACACCGTAAAGTGCATCCCATCTCCTGTCTCACCACTGCATCCCATGTACCTGCGATAACAACATCTGCACAAGTACATTAAAGGCAAAAATGGATAAAATTCTTCTATTTTAAATTATTACTTCAAACATGATAAGTCATGGGTCATAAAACAAATTTAGAAACATTGTTCTCAAACTCTACATTAATTGTTAGAAATGTAATTTTTCCCATATTTTGCTATCTTCCCACAAATATAATATGCATATGTATGCGTGTTTTAAAATTCATTCCTTGCTGTGTCTTAACCCTTTCCCGCCAGAGCCTGTTTTTGCCTTCGTGCCCGGGACAATTTTTTCAATTCTGACCAGTGTCACTTTATAACTCTAGAATGCTTTAACGGATCCCGGTGATTCTGACCACTGTCATTTTATGAAATTATAGCTCTGTAATGCTTGAATGTATCCCATTGATTCTGGGAATGTTTTTTCATAACATATTGTACTTTATGAGAGTGGTAAAATTTCTTCTATATGACTTGCATTTATTTGTGAAAAAAATGGAAATTTGGCAAAAATGTTGAAAATTTTGCAATTTTCAAACTTTTAATTTTTATATCAGAGAGTCATATCACACAAAATAGCTAATACATAATATTTCCCATATATCTACTTTACATCAGCACAATTTTTGAAACATAGTTTTTTTTGTAGGAAGTTATAAGGATTAACCCCTTCGCACCCGAGCCTGTTTTTGCCTTCGTGACCGGGCCAATTTTTTCAATTCTGACCAGTGTCACTTTATGAGGTCATAACTCTAGAATGCTTCAACGGATCCTACTGATTCTGACATTGTTTTCTCATGACATATTGTACTTCATGATGGTGGTAAAAATTTTTATATATGATCTGCGCTTATTTGTTAAAAAAATCAAAATTTGGCGAAAATTTAGAAAATTTTGCAATTTCAAACTTTTAATTTTTATGCCCTTAAATCAGAGAGTGATATCGCACAAAATAGTTAATAAATAACATTTCCCACATGTCTACTTTACATCTGCACAATTTTGGAAACATAATTTTTTTTTTAGGAAGTTATAAGGGTTAAAAGTTGACTAGCGATTTCTCATTTTTACAACAAAATTTGCAACACCATTTTTTTTAGGGACCACCTCACATTTGAAGTGAGTTTGGGGGGTCAATATGACAGAAAATACCCAAAAGTGACACCATTCTAAAAACTGCACCTCTCAATGTACTCAAAACCACATTCAAGAAGTTTATTAACCCTTCAGGTGCTTCACATGAATGAATGGAATATGGAAGGAAAAAATAAACATTTAACTTTTTTTCACAAACATTTTACTTCAAAACCATTTTTTTTATTTTCACAAGTGTAAAAAGAGAAAATGAACCACAAAATTTTTTGTGTAATTTCTCCCGAATACGCCAATACCCCGTATGTGGGGCTAAACCACTGTTTGAGCACACGGCAGAGCTCAGAACGGAAGGAGTGCCGTTTGACTTTTTCAATGCAGAATTGGCTGGAATTGAGATCGGATGCCATGTCGCATTTGGAGAGCCCCTGATGTACCTAAACAGTGGAAACCCCCCACAAATGACTCCATTTTGGAAATTAGACCCCCCAAGGGACTTATCTAGATGTGTGGTGAGCACTTTGAACCCCCAAGTGTTTCACTAAAGTTTATAATGTAGAGCCGTGAAAATAAAAAAAATCATTTTTTTTCCACAAAAATGACCTTTTAGCCTCCAATTTTTATTTTCCTAAGGGTAACAGGAGAAATTGGACCCCAAAAGTTGTTGTCCAATTTGTCCTGAGTACGTTGGTACCCTATATGTGGGAGAAAACTACTGTTTGGGCACACGGTGGGGCTCGGAAGGGAAGTAGTGACGTTCTGAAATGCAGACTTTGATGGAATGGTCTGCGGGTGTCATGTCGCGTTTGCAGAGCCCCTGATGTACCTAAACAGTGGGAAACCCCCCACAAGTGACCCCATTTTGGAAACTAGACCCCCCAAGGAACTTATCTAGATGTGTGGTGAGCACTTTGAACCCCCAAGTGTTTCAGTAAAGTTTATAATGTAGAGGCGTGAAAATAAAAAAATCATTTTTTTTCCACAAAAATGATCTTTTAGCCCCCAATTTTTATTTTCACAAGGATAACAGGAGAAATTGGACCCTAAGAGTTGTTGTCCAATTTGTCCTGAGGATGCTGGTACCCTATATGTGGGAGAAAACTACTGTTTGGGCACACGGTGGGGCTCGGAAGGGAAGTAGTGACGTTCTGAAATGCAGACTTTGATGGAATGGTCTGCGGGTGTCATGTTGCCTTTGGAGAGCCCATGATGTACCTAAACAGTGGAAACCCCCCAATTCTAATTCCAACCCTAACCCCAACACAACCCTAACCCTAATCTCAGCCCTAACCATAACCCTAACCATAAACCTAACACCAACACACCCAAAACCTTAATCCCAGCCCTAGCCCTAAACCTAGCCCTAAACCTAGCCCTAACACTTGCCCTAAACCTAACCCTTGCCCTAACCCTAACCCTAACCCTTGCCCTAACCCTAACCCTTGCCCTAGCCCTAACCCTAGCCCTAACCCTTGCCCTAACCCATGCCCTAACCCTAACCCTTGCCCTAACCCTTGCCCTAACCCTAACCCTTGCCCAAGCCCTAACCCTAGCCCTAACCCTAGCCCTAACCCTAACCCTAACCCTAACCCTAGCTCTAGCCCTAGCCCTAACCTGTGTACCGACTTTTTTTTTCTTTACTTTTTTCTTTACTTTTTTTTATTTTTGTAACAAGATCGCTGCCTTGCAATCTGACTTATAGTAACTAGAGTTGAGCGACTTTTGATTTTTTAGGGTCGAGTTTCGTTTCGTGAAACCCGACTTTTCCAAAAGTCGGGTCGAGCAAGATCGGCCGATTATAGGGAAAAGTCGGGGTCGTCCCGAAACACGAAACCCAATGTAAGTCAATGGGGAATAAAAGTCGGCAGTGAGAGGAGGACAGGAAACACACCTACAGTGCCCATTTGAATGCCAAAAGCATCAATTCTTCTTACTTAAGCTTGTCAACCTTAATTAACTTCATAATACAAGTTACGCACTGAAAAATGGGGGTAATTTGGCTAAAGTTGTGGGGGGGAGGGCTGTCTCCAGGTTTTCATGTGCCCTGGGCGAAAGAGCGCCCCTTTAACACATACCACAACTCATCATGCTCCGATACGGCAGAGAAATAGCGGTATAGTACAATGAAAAATACTTCACTTTTTACATCTCATGACGAGGCCCATCAATTTCTCCATACAGAATCATTGGTCCCATATAATGTTTGAAACATTATATGATGAGCTCCACATAATGCTACAGTATATGTTGGTCCCCATGGATGAAGCTCCACTGTCTTATGGGCCCAAATAATGCTCCAAACATAATGGGCCCCATTTCTAATGCTCTAGTGTATAATGGGCCCTGTAAATGCTGCTCCAGTGTCTGATGTCCATCTTTGGAATGTTCCAGTGTATGGTGGGCCCCATCTATCATTCTCCAGAGTATAGTGCTCCCCAAAAATTGCTGTCCCAACATTGAAAACAATGAAATAAGTCTCCTCGCTAGGGAATCCCTGTACTAGTCTGGACTCCTCGTCGTCCCCATCTTGCATCTCACTGCACAGTATTTCAACCTTGCAAGTGCTGTGATCCTGAGCAAGCAGGGGGGGCCCACTCGTTGGCGACGGCACTGGCACAGGGCCCCTGATAGTATGGTGGTGTGTCTGATGGCGGGTGGGCTGAACCTGCACTTTCATCTGCAGCTTCCTCTTTGTCACCGTGTAAGATGGAACTGTATATGGGAAGGGTATCCTGAGTTTCATCAGGGTTAGATTCAGGCCGTGTAGCGTGCGAGGGGAATGTAGTGGTCTGGGTCAATGTACCAGCAGATTCATCGAGCAGTGGCTGGGCATCAGTGCACTTGTGTCGCCCCCAGGAGTACGGTCGCCACAGTGGCATTACCTTCCTCCTAGGGAGTGTGATGTCATGCTTGGGAGCAACGAAGGATCTCTCTAGCAGGTTAACTGATTGGGCGGCGTTATTCCCACGAGTCATGACCCTCCAAACAGCGTTCATGAAGGCAAAGTGTTTGTTTTACGTGGGCAGTATGGTTGCAAAGCTGAACCTTAAAGGAATGTCCAGAAGGGCACCACCAGGAGTGGAGCCTACGGTTAAATTCGACTCCACCTGGGAAACCTCAACCATGCCAGCTACAGAAAAGATGCACACATTGCAAGCTTAATTCCGTTAACGAGCGAGACTCCGTCATGCCCCGCGGTCCGAGTCCGGCTTACTAGAGGGACACGTGAGGCTCTGGCACATGAGATTGGCCAATAACTGGTGTGTAGTGTTGAGCATTCCGATACCGCAAGTATCGGGTATCGGCCGATACTTGCTGTATCGGAATTCCGATACCGACTTCCGATATTTTTTCAATATCGGAATTCGGCATCGGAATCGGAAGTTCAGTTGATTGACGGCCTGACGTCATCATGATGCGCGGTGTGTGCGCATCATGATGCGCCGTCATTTCGGGCCTTCCGGGGGTCTCTGCCGGCCTGCCGGGGGGCTGTGCCGGCCTGCCGGGGGGCTGTGTGGACTGCCCGGGGTCTGTACCGGCCTGCCGGGGGGCTGTGCCGGCCTGCCGGTGGTCTGTGCACCCTGTGGGGGTCTGTACCGGCCTGCCGGGGGGCTGTGCCGGCCTGCCGGGGGGCTGTGCTGATGTCCGGGGGTCTGTGCAAGCATCGTCCGATGGGACTACAAGTCCCATCGGGCGATGCCTGCTACCATGACAGTGATTGACACATTAGCCAATGATGGGACAGTAGTAGTCCCATCATCCGGCTAATGTGTTAAATGTTAAAAAAAAAAAAAAAAAAAAATACTACATACATACTACATGCATGCTACATACATACTACATGCATGCTACATACATACTACATATATACTACATACATACTACATACATGCTACATACATACTGCATGCTACATACATACTACATACATACTACATGCATGCTACATACATACTACATATATACTACATACATACTACATACATGCTACATACATACTGCATGCTACATACATACTACATACATACTACATACATACTACATGCATGCTACATACATACTACATATATACTACATGCATGCTACATACATA
Organism: Dendrobates tinctorius; assembly: GCF_039654945.1. Classification (NCBI taxonomy): domain Eukaryota; kingdom Metazoa; phylum Chordata; class Amphibia; order Anura; family Dendrobatidae; genus Dendrobates; species Dendrobates tinctorius. Next base: position 9,321,702 of record NW_027361924.1, read on the forward strand.
CTGCATGCTACATACATACTACATACATACTACATACATACTACATACATACTACATGCATGCTACATACATACTACATGCATGCTACATACATACTACATGCATGCTACATACATACCACATACATACTACATGCTACATACATACCACATATATACTACATACATACAATACATTCATACAATACATACATAGACATACAGTACATATAACATAGAGTAACATACTTACCAATACTTGTCACATTGTTCCCCGAAGCCATTGTCTTTTCCGGGATAAATATTAACATAACAAACCACAAAAATACTCACCCACGATCCGAAGCAGTCCACGAGTGTGTCCCACGACGATCTTGGGTAGAGAACTGCAGCATCAGATGATGCTGCCGTTCTCTACGGGCTGCAGGAATCCAATGACGGAAGGTAGGTATCCTTCCGCACTGTATTCCTCCGCCACTTAAAAAAAAAAAGTCCCTAGTCTGACTTTATGCCATTGCTGTGTGGGAATTTCCCACACAGCAATGGCATAAAGTGAGACTAGGGACTTTTTTTTTTAAGTGGCGGAGGAATACAGTGCGGAAGGATACCTACCTTCCGTCATTGGATTCCTGCAGCCCGTAGAGAACGGCAGCATCATCTGATGCTGCAGTTCTCTACCCAAGATCGTCGTGGGACACACTCGTGGACTGCTTCGGATCGTGGGTGAGTATTTTTGTGGTTTGTTATGTTAATATTTATCCCGGAAAAGACAATGGCTTCGGGGAACAATGTGACAAGTATTGGTAAGTATGTTACTCTATGTTATATGTACTGTATGTCTATGTATGTATTGTATGAATGTATTGCATGTATGTAGTATATATGTGGTATGCATGTAGTATGTATGTAGTATGTATGTAGCATGCATGTAGTATGTATGTAGCATGCATGTAGTATGTATGTAGTATGTATGTAGTATATATGTAGTATGTAGTATGAATGTAGTATATATGTAGTATGTATGTAGCATGTAGTATGTAGCATGCATGTAGTATATATGTAGTATGTATGTAGCATGTAGTATGTATGTAGCATGCATGTAGTATATATGTAGTATGTAGCATGTAGTATGTATGTAGCATGCATGTAGTATGTAGCATGTAGTATGTATGTAGCATGCATGTAGTATATATGTAGTATGTATGTAGCATGTAGTATGTATGTAGCATGCATGTAGTATATATGTAGTATGTAGCATGTAGTATGTATGTAGCATGCATGTAGTATATATGTAGTATGTATGTAGCATGTAGTATGTATGTAGCATGCATGTAGTATATATGTAGTATGTAGCATGTAGTATGTATGTAGCATGCATGTAGTATGTAGCATGTAGTATGTATGTAGCATGCATGTAGTATATATGTAGTATGTATGTAGCATGTAGTATGTATGTAGCATGCATGTAGTATATATGTAGTATGTAGCATGTAGTATGTATGTAGCATGCATGTAGTATGTAGCATGTAGTATGTATGTAGCATGCATGTAGTATATATGTGTTATGTATGTAGCATGTAGCATGCATGTAGCATGCATGTAGTATGTATGTAGTATATATGTGGTATGTATGTAGCATGCAGTATGTATGTAGCATGCATGTAGTATATATGTAGTATGTATGTTGCATGTAGTATGAATGTAGCATGTATGTAGTATGTAGTATGAATGTAGCATGTATGTGGTATGCATGTTGTATGTATGTAGCATGTAATTTTTTTTTTTTTTTTTTTTACATTTAACACATTAGCCGGATGATGGGACTACTACTGTCCCATCATTGGCTAATGTGTCAATCACTGTCATGGTAGCAGGCATCGCCCGATGGGACTTGTAGTCCCATCGGACGATGCCTGCACAGACCCCCGGAGCCTGCACAGACCACCGGCAGGCCGGCACAGCCCCCCGGCAGGCCGGCACAGCCCCCCGGCAGGCCGGCACAGCCCCCCGGAGCCTGCACAGCCCCCCGGCAGGCCGGCACAGCCCCCCGGCAGGCCGGCACAGCCCCCCGGAGCCTGCACAGACCACCGGCAGGCCGGCACAGACCACCGGAGCCTGCACAGACCCCCTGGCAGGCCGGCACAGCCCCCCGAAAGGCCCGTACAGACCCCAGAGAGGCTGTACAAGGGCAGGAAAGGGTTTTTCTTATTCCGATACCGGAAGTCCCATAGACTTGAATGGGACTTCCGGTATCGGAATCGGCGATACCGATACTTTTTTTAAAGATCGGCCGATACCATCCGATACGATACTTTGAAGTATCGGACGGTATCGCTCAACTCTACTGGTGTGTCATGCCCTTACATGTCCGTGGCTGCATGTGCGCTACACTGAAAAGGCCAGCGTTTGTCGCTTACAGGTGCAGATAACCCGCTGAACAACGTTAGTGATGGGGATCACTGATTACAATTATTACCCGCGAACGATGATTTCCCAGTAAGTGCAGGTCAACCGCAGTTCCGGAATTAGGCCTAACCGTCATTCCTGAAAAAATGAAAAACTTACGTGCGCAAACCACAGGTGCTGTAGCTTACTTAACAGCTCGCCAGCCATTCTCACGCCCAGTATGGATTGCACGTGATTGCACAAAGGTGAGAAAGGGTACCGTATCCCCGGATAACATGTATGGATAGCGTACACATTCAAAATATATGTCTATACATCAGGAGGCAGGCTCAGACGGTGTTAGGCCCAGTATGGATTGCACGTGATTGCACAAAGGTGAGAAAGGGTACCATATCCCCGAATAACATGTATGGATAGCGTACACATTCAAAATATATGTCTATACATCAGGAGGCAGGCTCAGATGGTGTTAGGCCCAGTATGGATTGCACGTGATTGCACAAAGGTGAGAAAGGGTACCGTATCCCCGGATAACATGTATGGATAGCATAGTGTACACATTCAAAATATATGTCTATACATCAGGAGGCAGGCTCAGATGGTGTTAGGCCCAGTATGGATTGCACGTGATTGCACAAAGGTGAGAAAGGGTACCATATCCCCGGATAACATGTATGGATAGCGTACACATTCAAAATATATGTCTATACATCAGGAGGCAGGCTCAGACGGTGTTAGGCCCAGTATGGATTGCACGTGATTGCACAAAGGTGAGAAAGGGTACCGTATCCCCGGATAACATGTATGGATAGCGTACACATTCAAAATATATGTCTATACATCAGGAGGCAGGCTCAGACGGTGTCAGGCACAGTATGGATTTGACGGCCCAGACTACACAGCGGAGGAGCAGGGAGAGGTAAAGATTGCAAATGCTGGGGCCCTGCCCAAGCAAGGGGGGCCCACTCGTGGGCGTCGGTACTGGCACTGGGCCCCTCATAGTACGGCGGTGTGTCTGACGGCGGGTGTGCACCACCACCATCAGAGACACTTGATTGCACTATGAGGGACCCTGTGCCAGTGCCCGTGCCCAAGAGTCGGCCTACCCACCTGTCCAGGGCAACGGCACTCGCACGATGTCGTGCGCTAGGTGGTGACCCCGGCCATGGGGGGAGGCAGCACAGTTAGGGAGTTTTAGAAAGTGGCATATGTTGATGTTGGACATTCAGCTGATGCAAAAGGCGAAATAGGTCAAGTCCCAGGAAGAGGTGGACAAAGTAAGCCATTTTTCTGTCACCCTATGTGTCATCACGGGAAGGTGGGACAAAATCCTTGGAAACCCATGCATTGTTCATTTTAATGAAGGTTAGATCATCCACATTTTGGGTTGACAGACGGGTCCTTTTTTCTGTCAGGATTGATCCAGCTGCACTGAAGACTCTTTCCGATAGCACACTTGCAGCTGGGCAAGCGAGCTCCTGTAAGGCATATTGTGCCAATTCAGGCCAGGTGTCCAGTTTAGCGGCCCAATAGTCAAAGGGGAATGACCTGTGTGGGAGAACATCGATATGGGAGGAAAAGTAGTTTGTAACCATAGTTGACAACTGCTGTCTCCTGTCACTTTCCATCGATGCAGTATTACCAGTTGTGTGAGCGGTACTTGAAAAATCAGTCCACAACATTGTCATGAAACCCCTGTCTCCAACGCCACTTCTGCTGTGTGCACCACGAACACCTCTGCCAAGCTGCCCCCGGCCCGTACGGCTCGTGTGAGAACCATCACCGCTGCTGTGTGCTGGGAATGCCTCAAGCAACCGATTTACCAGAGTTGCTTGTTTATTAGCCAATATTAGGTCAAGGTTCTCCTGTGGCATGATGTTTTGTAATTTGCCTTTATAGCGTGGATCCAGGATGCTGGCCAACCAGTAGTCGTCATTAGAGTTGAGCGATACCGTCCGATACTTCAAAGTATCGGATCGGAATGGATCGGCCGATCTTAAAAAAAAGTATCGGTATCGCCGATTCCGATACCAGAAGTCCCATTCAAGTCTATGGGACTTCCGGTATCGGAATAAGAAAAATCCTGTTTTTCCCTTGTACAGCCTCTCTGGGGTCTGTACGGGCCTTTCGGGGGGCTGTGCCGGCCTGCCAGGGGGTCTGTGCAGGCTCCGGTGGTCTGTGCCGGCCTGTCGGGGGGCTGTGCCGGCCTGCCAGGGGGGCTGTGCAGGCTCCGGTGGGCTGTGCCGGCCTGCCGGGGGGCTGTGCAGGCTCCGGGGGGCTGTGCCGGCCTGCCGGGGGGCTGTGCAGGCTTCGGGGGTCTGTGCAGGCATCGTCCGATGGGACTACAAGTCCCATCGGGCGATGCCTGCTACCATGACAGTGATTGACACATTAGCCAATGATGGGACAGTAGTAGTCCCATCATCCGGCTAATGTGTTGAATGTAAAAAAAAAAAAAAAAAATTACATGCTACATACATACAACATGCATACTACATACATGCTACATTCATACTACATACATGCTACATTCATACTACATATATACTACATGCAACATGCATACTACATATATACTACATGCTACATACATACTACATATATGCTACATACATACTACATATATACTACATGCATGCTACATACATACTACATACATACTACATATATGCTACATACATACTACATGCTACATATATACTACATGCATGCTACATACATACTACATGCTACATACATACTACATATATACTACATGCATGCTACATACATACTACATACATACTACATACATACTACATGCTACATACATACTACATATATACTACATGCATGCTACATACATACTACATGCTACATACATACTACATATATACTACATGCATGCTACATACATACTACATGCTACATACATACTACATGCTACATACATACTACATATATACTACATGCATGCTACATACATACTACATGCTACATACATACTACATATATACTACATACATACTACATACATACTACATGCATGCTACATACATACTACATGCTACATACATACTACATATATACTACATACATACCACATACATACTACATACATACTACATACATACTACATGCTACATACATACTACATATATACTACATGCATTCTACATACATACTACATGCTACATACATACTACATATATACTACATACATACTACATACATACTACATGCATGCTACATACATACTACATGCTACATACATACTACATATATACTACATGCATGCTACATACATACTACATGCTACATACATACTACATATATACTACATGCATGCTACATACAGACTGCATGCTACATGCATGCTACATACATACTACATACATACTACATGCTACATACATACCACATATATACTACATACATACTACATACAATACATTCATACAATACATACATAGACATGCAGTACATATAACATAGAGTAACATACTTACCAATACTTGTCACATTGTTCCCCGAAGCCATTGTCTTTTACGGAATAAATATTAACATAACAAACCACAAAAATACTCACCCACAATCCGAAGCAGTCCACGAGTGTGTCCCACGACGATCTTGGGTAGAGAACTGCAGCATCAGCTGTTGCTGCCGTTCTCTACGGGCTGCAGGAATCCAATGACGGAAGGTAGGTATCCTTCCGCACTGTATTCCTCCGCCACTTAAAAAAAAAAAAAGTCCCTAGTCTCACTTTATGCCATTGCTGTGTGGGAAATTCCCACGCAGCAATGGCATAAAGTGAGACTAGGGACTTTTTTTTTTTTAAAGTGGCGGAGGAATACAGTGCGGAAGGATACCTACCTTCCGTCATTGGATTCCTGCAGCCCGTAGAGAATGGCAGCAACAGCTGATGCTGCAGTTCTCTACCCAAGATCGTCGTGGGACACACTCGTGGACTGCTTCGGATCGTGGGTGAGTATTTTTGTGGTTTGTTATGTTAATATTTATTCCGTAAAAGACAATGGCTTCGGGGAACAATGTGACAAGTATTGGTAAGTATGTTACGCTATGTTATATGTACTGTATGTCTATGTATGTATTGTATGAATGTATTGTATGTAGTATGTATGTAGTATATATGTGGTATGTATGTAGCATGTAGTATGTATGTAGTATGTATGTAGCATGCATGTAGCATGCAGTATGTATGTAGCATGCATGTAGTATATATGTAGTATGTATGTAGCATGTAGTATGTATGTAGCATGCATGTAGTATATATGTAGTATGTATGTAGCATGCATGTAGTATGTATGTAGTATATATGTAGTATGTATGTAGCATGTAGTATGTATGTAGCATGCATGTAGTATATATGTAGTATGTATGTAGCATGTAGTATGTATGTAGCATGCATGTAGTATGTATGTAGTATGTATGTAGTATATATGTAGTATGTATGTAGCATGTAGTATGTATGTAGCATGCATGTAGTATATATGTAGTATGTATGTAGCATGTAGTATGTATGTAGCATGCATGTAGTATGTATGTAGTATGTATGTAGTATATATGTAGTATGTATGTAGCATGTAGTATGTATGTAGCATGCATGTAGTATATATGTAGTATATATGTAGCATGCATGTAGTATGTATGTAGTATGTATGTAGTATATATGTAGTAAGTATGTAGCATGTAGTATGTATGTAGCATGCATGTAGTATGTATGTAGTATTTTTTTTTTTTTTTTTAACATTTAACACATTAGCCGGATGATGGGACTACTACTGTCCCATCATTGGCTAATGTGTCAATCACTGTCATGGTAGCAGGCATCGCCAGATGGGACTTGTAGTCCCATGGGACGATGCTTGCACAGACCCCTGGACATCAGCACAGCCCCCCGGCAGGCCGGCACAGCCCCCCGGCAGGCCGGTACAGACCCCCACAGGGTGCACAGACCACCGGCAGGCCGGCACAGCCCCCCGGCAGGCCGGTACAGACCCCCACAGGGTGCACAGACCACCGGCAGGCCGGTACAGACCCCGGGCAGTCCACACAGCCCCCCGGCAGGCCGGCACAGCCCCCCGGCAGGCCGGCAGAGACCCCCGGAAGGCCCGAAATGACGGAGCATCATGATGCGCACACACCGCGCATCATGATGACGTCAGGCTGTCAATCAACTTTGAACTTCCGATTCCGATGCGACTTCCGATATTGAAAAAATATCGGAAGTCGGTATCGGAATTCCGATACAGCAAGTATCGGCCGATACCCGATACTTGCGGTATCGGAATGCTCAACACTAGTCGTCATCGTTCATCATTTTGGCAATGCGGGGGTCCCTTTTTAGGATCTGCAAGGCATAATCTGACATGTGGGCCAATGTTCCCGGTGTCAATGATGCACTGCGAGTGCTGGTTGGAGGAGCACTTTCTGGCAAATCCACATCCCTCCAGTCACGCACAAACCCTGTACCAGACCTTGCCACGCCAACATTTTCACTTGCCCCACGAGATGCATCCTCCTCCCCTAAGTAATCATCTCCATCATCATCCTCCTCCTCCTCTTCTTCCTCCACCTCGTCCAGGAGAGGTCCCTGAGCAGACAATGGCTGAATGTCATCAAGGATTCCCTCCTCCTCTTCCTCCTCGTCAACATTGGCTGCAGACGCCTGCTCCTTAAGGTGCGTCAAAGTTTGCATGAGCAGACGCATAAGTGGGATGCTCATGCTTAGGATGGCGTCGTCTGCGCTTACCAGCCGTGTGCATTCCTCAAAACACTGAAGGACTTTACAGAGGTCTTTCAGCTTCGACCACTGCACACCTGTCAACTCGATGTCTGCTCTCAAAGTGCCTGGCCGTGTATCCTCCCACAAATGCATTATGGCCTGCCTCTGCTCGCACAGCCGCTCAACCATGTGCAGGGTGGAGTTCCACCTTGTTGCAATGTCGATAATGAGGCAGTGGTTGGGAAGGTGGAGCAATCGCTGCAGCTTCTGCATACGAATGGAGTGTACAGGCGACCGGCGGATGTGCACGCACAGTCTTCGCACCTTCTGGAGCAGGGCTGTTAACTCCGGATAATTTTTGAGGAAGCACTGCACCACCAGGTTCAAGGTGTGAGCCAAGCAAGGTATGTGGCTGAGTTTTGAAAGGGCTATGGCTGCCACAAAATTACGGCCGTTATCACTAACTACCTTGCCTGCCTCAAGATGTACACTGCCCAACCATGACTCAGTTTGTCGCTGAAAGTACTCGGCCAGCACCTCGGCGGTGTGTCTGTCGCCCAAACACATCATCTGCAACACAGCCTGCTGACGCTTTCCACTAGCTGCTCGATAGGGGGACACCTCGTGTGCAATAGTGGCAGCTGCAGATGGAGTGCTCGTACGACTGCGCTCTGTGGACGAGCTTTCGCTTCTGAAGGAGGAGGAGGGTCGATCGCCTACAGCCAACTGTTTCCTATACCGTGGGCTAGGCAGCACTGTCCCACCACCGCTGTCCCCTGTGGACCCTGCATCCACCACATTAACCCAGTGCGCAGTGATGGACACGTAATGGCCCTGGCCATGCCGACTGGACCATGCATCAGTTGTGAGGTGCACCTTTCCACTCACTGACTGCTTGAGTGCATGGACAATGCGGTCTTTCACATGATGGTGGAGGGCTGGGATGGCTTTGCGAGAGAAGAAGTGGCAACTGGGTAGGTCATAGCATGGTACTGCATAGGCCATGAGTTCGCGGAAAGCTGCGCTTTCCATCAACCGATAGGGCATCATCTCTAACTAGATTAGTTTGGCAATGTGGGCGTTCAAACCCTGTGTACGCGGATGAGAGACTGAGTACTTTCCTGACCTACTCATAGTGTCTGGGAGGGTGAGCTGGACTTGAGAGCTGCATATGGTGGAAGTAGCGGTGGACAGGGCGGACTGAGAGAGGGTTGATGATGGTGATGGAGTTGGTGTTGCTGCTGTGCTAACCGGTGGGCTTACAGTTGGGGAAACAATGTAGTGTTGCTGACAACGTTCTTTGTGATCAGTTGCACATGTGGCACTTGAGGTTTGGTGTTGTGTCCACGCTTGCAAGTGCATGGTGGTTAAATGTCTAAGCATGCAATTGGTATTCAAATTTTTCAGATTTTTCCCTCGGCTAAAGGTCTTTGCGCACTTCTTACAGATAACCTTGGCCTGATCATGAGGATTTTGTTCAAAAAAGTGCCACACTGCACTCTTCCTACTTTGGCAGACATTTTGCGGCCTAGCACGCTGTGATCTTGTGAACCTCTGGACAAGCTGTCCAGCAACTCTTTTGATTTTTGGAACCTGTCTTTGGAGTGCTCCGGGCCTGCCAGATAACAGTTGTTGCGATGTCGATGTCTGCTGTGGATGCTCCTCATCTGAGCTACTGGAAGCAGCACCCTCTTCCCCCAATGGATGCCAATCTGGGTCAACAACTGGGTCATCCATCACCTCCTCGTCAATGTCATGTGCACCTTCCTCTGTGTCACCGTGTATGGTGGTATAGTGTGCGGGAAGGGGCACCTGAGTCTCATCAGGGTCAGAATCTGGCTATGTACACTGCGAGGACAATGTAGTGCTCTGAGTGAATGTACCAGCAGAATCATCTATCAGCGGCTGTGCATCAGTGCACTCCATGTCAGATTCATCTTGGCCTGGGTAATTCACCATTTCACTTGTTAATCCAGGCATGGTATGTGAAAACAGCTCCATGGAGTAATCAGTAGTATGGTCTGCGTCATCCTTCAATCTTGGTTGCTGTGAAGGACACAAGGAAAGGTGTTGTTCATGAACATGAGCCTCCAATGACGACTCAGTGCTTTTACTTTTTACAACTGAAGAAGAGGAGGCGATAGAGCTGGAGGCTGAGTCAGCAATGTAAGACAAAACTTTTTCCTGATGCTCTGGCTTTAAAAGCGGTTTGCCAACTCCTAGAAAACTAAGCCTTCGAAGCCTTATGGAGCCAGACGATGACGCAGGCTCAACACCTCCTGCATTCGGTCCTATTTTGCTCTTGCCACTACCATCAGATCCACCACCAACACCATCATTACCAGCTGCCAACCCCCGCCCAATTCCACGTCCTCTTCCACCAGCCTTCCTCATTTTTTGTAGAAATGTAGACAAAATCCAACAAACTATATAGTAATGTAAAACAAGGTACAAGGTGACTATAGGACAGGGGAGATTTTGAATTTCTGCACACACTTGTGGACACTGGACACTTATGGATTGTGTGAGGCCCACTGAATATCAGAGCACTATGTCACAGGCTCGATGGCACAGGTGTGAAAAAAGTGACTACAGGATAAGGGAGATTTTGAAAATCTGCACACACTTGTGGGCACTGGACACTTATGGATTGTGTGAGGCCCACTGAATATCAGAGCGCTATGTCACAGGCTCGATGGCACAGGTGTGAAAAAAGTGACTACAGGATAAGGGAGATTTTGAATTTCTGCACACACTAGTGGACACTTTTGGATTGTGTGAGGCCCACTGAATATCAGAGCACTATGTCACAGGCTCGATGGCACAGGTGTGAAAAATGTGACTACAGGATCACAGAGATTTTGAATTTCTGCACACACTTGTGGACACTGGACACTTATGGATTGTGTGAGGCCCACTGAATATCAGAGCACTATGTCACAGGCTCGATGGCACAGGTGTGAAAAAAGTGACTACAGGATCACAGAGATTTTGAATTTCTGCACACACTAGTGGACACTGGACACTTTTGGATTGTGTGAGGCCCACTGAATATAAGAGCACTATGTCACAGGCTCGATGGCACAGGTGTGAAAAAAGTGACTACAGGATAACAGAGATTTTGAATTTCTGCACACACTTGTGGACACTGGACACTTATGGATTGTGTGAGGCCCACTGAATATCAGAGCACTATGTCACAGGCTCGATGGCACAGGTGTGAAAAAAGTGACTACAGGATCACAGAGATTTTGAATTTCTGCACACACTAGTGGACACTGGACACTTTTGGATTGTGTGAGGCCCACTGAATATCAGAGCGCTATTTCACAGGCAGAAATTGGCTAGTGTATCACAAACTACAAGGTGTATGTAGAATTGGGCAGAATAGGAATCTCCCTAGAGTGTAGGTCTGTAAGAACGGAACAAGTCCTCCACTTATCCTTCCACTGTGGCCGTGATAATAGCCGTTACACGGTGCTGAGAGGAGCGTGCACGTACACGGCTGTCCGGTGTACGTAAAATTGTCAAGCTCCGTGTTTTTTAAGTATACGGAATGACACACGCTGTCTCTCTATAGTTTTGAATGTGATCAAACAGCAAATATATTTAACTGTTTGAAAACTAGACAAAACTAGAAGGTGCAGGTCTGTAAGAACGGAACATGTCCTCGACTTATTCTCACAGAGTGTCACACAGATAGCTTCACTGTGGCTGTGATAACAGCCGTTACACGGTACTGTGTGAGGAGCGTACACCGCTGTATGGTGTGAAAAAATGCACGCTCAGTACCTCAGCAGGACAAAAAAAAAAATCGGGATTGCTTTTAAAAAAGCAGTTTGCAGAGAAGTGGGTAAACAGCAATGCAGCTGTCAGGAAGCCTTAGAAGGCAGCCTAACAACCAACACCGCTGATCTACCACTATATAGCCTCCCCTTGCACTGCACACACAGTGACTGGTGTGTTGTACAGGCAAAATCGCTAGCAGCAGAAGCAGTTTTTTTTTCTTCTTCCCTGCCTAACGCTCTCCCTACAGAATCAGCAGCAACCTCTCCCTATGCTAAGATCGGCAGAAGTAAGATGGCGGTCGGCGTGCACGCCCTTTTATACCCCCTGTGACGCCCACCAAAGCAAGCCAATCACTTGCATGCCCTTCTGAAAGATGGTGGTGACCCCTGCCTATGTCATCACATTGCCCACAGTGTCCGTGGATCCTGATTGGCTGAAAAAGAGCGCAAAACAAACTTTTGAAACGCGACTTTGGCGCGTAAGTCGCCGACCTCGTGGCCGACCTCATACTAGGGTTGGGTTTCGTTTCATGAAACCCGACTTTGCCAAAAGTTGGCGACTTTTGAAACTTTTCGACCCGTTTCACTCAACTCTAATAATAACGCCACTTCTCCTCTGATCTCACACTGACAGATGATCAGAGGAGAAGCAGCGTTACTATGTAACAAGATTGCTGCCTGGCACATAATAACGCGACTTCTCCTCTGATCTCACAATGACAGATAATCAGAGGAGAAGCATCGTTACTAAGTGACATGATCGCTGCCTGGCAGAGCTGTGCCAGGCAGCGATCAGCTGTGCCAGGCAGCGATCTAGTCACACAGTAACGCTGCTTCTCCTCTGATCATCTGTCAGTGTTAGATCAGAGGAGAAGCCGTGTTACAATGAGTGAGATCGCCGGGAAACAAGCAGCTTTCCTAGCGATCGCTCCCATTGGCTGCTGTGACACTGACGTCATCAGGACCTGAACCAATCAGGTCTCGATGACATCGGGGGTCCCTGCATGCATTGTGCACCGGGATCCCCGCGTTGTAAGGTATGTGGGGGTCCCGGGGGGCACAAAACCGCCGACAGTAGATAAACGTCGGCGCTGCACAAAGCCCAGCAAGCGCCAACGTTTATCTACAGTGGGCGGTCGGGAAGCGGTTAAAAGTTGACCAGCGATTTCTTATTTTTCCAACAAAATTTACAAAACCATTTTTTTAGGGACCACCTCATATTTGAAGTAAGTTTGGGGAGTCAATATGACAGAAAATAGCCAAAAGTTTAACAATTCTAAATCTTCACCCCTCAAGGTACTCAAAACCACATTCAAGAAGTCTATTAACCTATCAGGTACTTCACAGGATTGAATGGAATGTGGAAGGAAAAAATTAAACATTTGCTTTTCTTTCACAAAAATTTTCCTTTAGACCTAATTTTCTTTACTTTGGTGAGGGTAACAAGAGAAAATGAACCATACATTTTGGTTTTCAATTTTTCCTGAGCATGCCAATACCCTATATGTGGGGGAAATCTACTGTTTGGGCAGATGGCAGGGCACGGAAGGGAAGGAGCGCCATTTAACTTTTTGAACTTAAAATATGCTGGAATAATTAGCGTTTGGAGAACCCCTGATGTGCCTAAAAAGTGGAAACCCTCAATAAGTGACACCATATTGGAAACTAGACCCCTTATGGAACTTATCTAGATGTGTTTTGAGCACCTTGAGCCCACAGGTGCTTCACAGAAGTTTATAACATACAGCCGAGGAAATAAAAAAATAATATTTTTCCAAATAAATCTATTTAGCTCCATATTTTGCATTTTCATAAGAGTAACAAAAGATATTGTTTCATACAATTTGCTGTGCAATTTCTCCTGAGTGCGCTGATACCCCATATGTGGCGGAATACTACTGTTTGGGCGCACGGCAATTGACTTTTGGAATGCAAAATTTGCTGAAATCTATTGCGAAGATCATGTTGAGTTTGGAGAGCCCCTGATGTGCCTAAACAGTGGAAACCCCCCAACAAGTGACCCCATTTTGGAAGGTTGACCCCTCAAGGAATTGATCTAGATGTGTGGTGAGCACCTTGAACCTCTAGAGGCTTCACAGAATTTTATAATATTGAGCAGTCAAAATAAAAAAAACATTTTTACCACAAAATGCTATTTTAGCCCCCACTTTTTTATTTTCACAAGGGTAGCAAGAAAAAATGCACGCCAAAGTTTGTTGTGCAATTTCTCCTGAGTACCATTTTTACCATAAAACAAATTGTTTTAGCCCCAGATTTTACATTTTCTTAATGGAAAATGGGTAAAAATGGTACCAAAATGTGTTACACAATTTCTGCTGAACTTGGCAATACCCCATAAGTGGCTGTACAGTACTGCTTAGCCACACAGCAAAACTCTAGAGGGATGAACCGCTATTTGACTTGTAGAACAAATTGTTATAGAATAGTTTCCAGACTCTATATAAAGAGCTCCTAAATTCCAGAAAAGAAGAATCCCCCCTCAAGTGACCCCAGTTTGGAAATTACACCCCTTTGGAAATTTATCTACATGGGTAGTGATGATTTTGACTCCATTAGTGTTTACCAGAACAGGCAGCATTGGATGTTGCTGAGTGAAAATTGCAAACTGCCATTGTAGTGACCAGTACGCTGTAGTGACCAGTACGCTGCAGTCACCAGTACATTATGCCCAGCCCGTGCTTCTGGATACATGCATCCATAAATTAGACAGGCTCTCATCACTGCAGAAATGCCAAACATGTGGATGATATACAGTATGTGGATTAGGTATACTGTAGGGCTCAGAGGGGCATTTGAATTTGGAAGTGCAGAATTTCTTTTGACGAGTGAGAAGCCATTTCACTTTTCCAAAGCCTTTGTGCAACCAGTAACGTGGAAGCCCCATATATTTCTATTAACAGATGATGGACCTGAGTGACGGCTTGCTTTTTTTGTGGATTAAGTGGAAGCTTTTATTGGGAACATTTTACATAACGTTTGGGATCCCATTTATCTGGCGCTCTACACTGACCACTTACATTGGGGTTTCCATCTAAATCTGAGTGACGTGATTCAGATGAAACCCCCAAGGGATCCATTCACTATAATGAGGCAGCAAAGTTACTCTGGACTCCATCTAGCCTCTGTTCCATGGTTTACTTCTTTTCAGAAGTGCACAAAACTGTGGCTGACGGCAGTTTTATGCAACCTTAAAAAGACGGACACCACCGTATCACAGGTCTTATGGCATCCACAGTGCCTCATTATGGGGAATCTTCTGCTGGGGGTTCTGTCTGAATCACATATTTCAGAGATTTACACGGAAACCCTGGTGTAAGAGCTCAATGCAGAGAGCGGGATAAATATGCACCGAGCCTTACTGCAATCTTTGGGAGGCAGAATGAAAAAATCAACAGCTTGTGAAGAATTGGTTTTATTTAATTTTTACACCATTCCTCATGCAATAAAATGAGTAAGCGACTTTATTCTTCGATTACAGCGATACCAGATTTATATCTTTTTTTATGTTTGGCTCCTGTCACACACTAAAAGACGCTTTTTATTGTAAAAACAAGTTTTTGCATCACCATATTTTGAGAGCTATAATATTTCCATATTTCAACCAAGAGAGTCATGCCAGGGCTTCTTTTTGCCGGTCGAGCTGACGTTTTTCTTGGTACCATTTTCGGACACATGACATTTTTGATCACTTTCTACTTTTGGGAGACAGAATTATCAAACATCAGAAATTCAGGAATTGTTTTTTTTGTAATGACGTGTGTAGTAAAATTAGAAGGCAGCTATTTTTCTTCAGGTCAATACAATTACAGTGATACCACATTTATATATTTTTTTATATTTTGCTGCTTTTTCACAACAAAAGCTATTTTATAGAAAAAATAATTGTTTTTGCATTGCTTTATTTTGAAAGCTATAACATTTTTATTTTTCCATGGTTGGAGCTGTATGGCAGCTTGTTGTTTGCAGGACAAGATGACATTTTCATCGCTATCATTTTTATTTTGATTTGACTTTTAGATCGCGTTTTATTCTTCTTTTTGTTTGGTGGCATGATGAAAAAGCAAAAGATTTTTGCTCCATTTTTTTACGGTGTGCATTGAAGGAGTGAACAAGTGTGACCATTTTATAGGTTAGCTCATTCTGGATGCGACGATACCAAATATGTTTAGTTTTGTTTGTTTTGTTGCAGGATGCAAAATGCAAGCAGGAACAGCATATACTGAATGCCACAACCAAGTAGCGAGAATTGTATACAGGAACATCTGTGCAGCATATGCGCTAAGCCTCCGTAAGTCCTGGTGGGCGCCCCAGAAAACATGGTGGAAAATGAAAGGACTAAAATCCTGTGGGACTTCAAGATCCAGATAGATAAGCAGGTGTTGGCTAACCAACCAGACATTGTGATAGTAGACAAGGAACAGAAGACAGCAATGATAATAGATGTGGCAGGGCCAAGTGACAGCAACATCAGAAAGAAGGAATATGAGAAGCTGGAGAAATACCAGGGCCTCAAAGGAGAACTGGAGAAGATGTGGAAGGTGAAGGCAACAGTGATTCCAGTGGTGATAGGAGCACTTGGAGCAGTAACCCCTAAATTGGAAGAATGGCTACAACAGATCCGAGGAGCAACATCTGAGCTCTCTGTCCAGAAAAGTGCAATGCTGGGAACAACTAAGATCCTGTGCAGAACCCTCAAACTCCCAGGCCTCTGGTAGAGGACCCGAGAATGAGAAAGGACAGCAAAGACCACCCCCATTGATGGGTGAGAAGGAAGGTTTTATATATATATATATTTATTGGTTTAATATTTTTTCTTCTATTAATTTTGTAATTTTTTAAATAGTTTTAAATCATACTTTTACTTTTTATATAACTTTTGTTACTTAATCCCTGTACGGGACTTCAATTTTTAGTTTTCTGCGCACTGGTCTTATACAGTGCAATACACATGTATTGCACTATTTGAGACCTGACAGTGTTACATTGCCAGACCACTTGTTAGACTCGGCTGCAGGCTGAGCCTAACAAGCCAACATAGCTGGAAGTCATCACGAGACCTCCGGCTGCCGGGACAGCGCGGGATCCCCCGTGATGTGATCAGATCTCATCATGGAGGGTGTCGGAGAGGTGATTGTAGCAGGGGTCTCCCTCTGCTATCTTCTAAATGCTGTGATCACGGCATCTATAAGATAGCAAAGGGTTAACATCATTGGGACCTGATCTGGTCCTGATGATATCACCTGTCAGAGCAACCGCTCTGCACAGGAATCGCAGTACTTACAGGACCCCCAGGGGTCCTAAGCGCTGCGAGATGACCCACTGTTCATAAACGTCGGCGCTGCACATATATGTACCGTGGGCAGTTGGGAAGAGGTTAAACAAAAGTAGCTACAAAAATGGAAAAATGAAAGTTTTCAGTTTTGTCATTACATGTTGATACACATTCCAACCCTCATTTCTTTCCATGCTAACTATTAGCTGGTCTTACCACCATTACTTCTGATGTGCACCAATATGATCAGCATTAGAGTCGACTGTCAGCCAGTGCTGGGATCAACGACTGTAACCACGAACCCAGCACTGACTGAGAACGGACTCTATTGCTGATCCTGCTGTCAGTCAGTGATGATGGCGCAGTTACAGCCACCGTGCTCTATACACAGAAAGGTGACTGAAACCTCATTGGCGCCACCCCCATCACCAAAACCTGAAAGCTGCTCGGAGGAATAAAGTCCATTCCCTTCCGGCAGCGGGGCTCTAAGTGCAGAAATTGGGCAGGTTCAGAATGCTATTAGCCTGCAGATTAACCCCATATCTGCAGGTTAATAGCATTTTCTCACATGACAGGTTCCCTTTATTAATCTTTGGTGCTGCATTTTTTTGCACAAAGACAAGAAATGCCACCATTACCAAAACTAGACGTTTGTGCTTGGGAAAAATTGTGGATCGAAAATTTTTCATACAAAAAAAAATCATCATTAACAATTTCACAAATAATTATGTTTCTTATAACGTGATCAGTACAGACAGATGAAAACATATCTCTTTAGTCTGACCACTTAGCATTTCTTCACAATAATGTCTTTCAGTAGTGGTCAATGCTGTCATTAGAAAATTACTATTGATTTATTGTCTAAATCAACTTCATTGTTTAAAAAGTTGTACACTATGTGGACAGCCCAATCTCAAACAGCATGTTTGTACTAGTAAAATAACATTTATACTCACCACCGGGACCGGCGCTGTTCCAGCAGTGTCGGCACTTGCTCTTCTGAAGCTCATGTGACATTGTTATGTCTCGTGAGCGCCCAATCAGCGCTGGCTTGATGTCTGAAAGTCGGTGAGAGTGAAGCCAGAGCTGATTAGGTTTAAGGCTCTCACTTGAGCCTAACACCACTAGAATGGTGCCTGCATCGGGGGTGAATATAGGCGTTATTTTACTGTTGCAACGATGCTGATGGAGACAGGATTGTCCAAGGAGTGGGCAAACGATTTAGATATTGATATTCTTCACCCCAAAAAAGTTTTATCTTTTCAATAACTTTTCACCATCTGAGTCATTCATGAGACCTAAATCTAGAAGTTAATGTAAAAAACGTTTCTTTATTAAGATCTAAAATGTAAATCTTAATTATATAATATTTTCAGGACACAAGAGACTGAATTCAGTGACATAATCAGAGTATATTTTTCCTCGTGGTTAATTATAAATCTCTGATGATTAGACCAAAATTGTCCCAGCACAGTATAAATCACCTATGCTGGGTGATCTTTCTCACTCCGGTAAAGAATTTTACATCCGGACGAGCCCTGTGTTACTTTACTGGTACGTTAATGAGACATTGGAATTTTTCTTATAATTTTATTTCATGAACTATTATATTAAAGGGGTCAGCTAAAAAAAATATTTAAAAAAAAACTTTTACTAAATTGGGGATTTTATTACATTTTAATGCAGAATATTATTATGTCAGTTCTGTATGTTGTAGACATTTACTGTAATTGAATATTGGTTATTGTTAAAACTTTTTATTTTCTATTATTTTTTTGTGGCATTTTTTAAAATTATATCTTAGCAAAAAATTGAATTTCTCAGGTCAGCAGCAATGTCTTCTTGGGATAATATCAAAACATTATATTCAAGTGTTTGAGTAACCAACTATACCGGACAGGTTATACTGATCATCAATATCATATGTAGGTTGAAATATAGTAATTAACTGAAACACAGACAGCTGTGTAGGAGACATAAAACTGGAAGAGGAGCAGACAAACTCTGTCACAAAGGTGATGATGTGAAAGACAACTTCATGTTATAGGTCAGTTAACATGGCAAGACTTAGCACGGAAGCAAGACCCAAGGTAGTTATGCTCCATCACAAAGGTCTCTCCTACTCACAGATTTCAAAACAGACTGGAGGTTCAAGATGCGCTGCTCAAGCTCTTTTAAACAAACCAACAAATAAAGTCCGTGGAGCCTCATTTAAGAGTCTCAAACACGGGACTAGCCAGATCTTCCTACAGGGAAGGACCCAGCCAAGGGGTGGCTCCTTTCGGAAACCACCATTACCATCATATTAAGTGGCCTTTTAAGTCAATATCCAGCTCTTTACGAGTTTGCAGATATGACAAGGGAAATACCAAGGCCAGGTATCCATCCACAGACAGCTGTTTCGGGGTGTTGGCTGGGTCCTTCCCTGGAGGAAGATCTGGCTAGTCCCGTGTTTGAGACTCTTAAATGAGGCTCCATGGACTTTATTTGCATATTTGTATTTCCCAGGGAGCATTACACCTAGGATTTCACTGATTGAGCGCCTTTGTCGGCTGCCGCAGTGTTTTCTTTGACTGGTCTCCCTGAGGTTAGTGATTGTTTTGTGATGTTAAAGAAACCAACAAGAAGTATTGCTAATCCTGAGTCCAAGTCATCAACATTAGATTGGTAGGGTCTTTTTCACTCTCAAAAACGTCACAGATACACCTACCAATTACAACTTTAAGCCATTTCAAAAAGTAGGAGAGAATTGAACTCAGTTGGTTTAGGTTCATTTTGCTGGTTAGGTAGAAAGAAATACACAAAATATGATTGATAGGAAAAAAAAATGGCTCCTTGGGACACTTGTGAGTATTCGACGACTGAAAAAAATAGAAATGAGGAATTGTGGCTCATCAGAATTTTCATTATAATTAGCGGCACTCAATGCTCAATAACAGTGATGTTTCATTGAAAAATATGGATATTATACCAGGAAAAACCACACCCATCGGCCTACAACATTTTGCATGAACTCATGCTTACTCCATGCTACATCAAAGGACCTTGATGAGGCTTTGAGGAAACATGTCCTCATGCAAAACGGTGTTGGCTAATGTGTGCATTGCTTATCCGGTGCAGTATGCATATTTTTAAATAAAACATCATTGTTATTGAGCATTGAGTGCCGTTAATTTCTCTGGAACATAATGGATGTGTTACTACAGCCGGAGATACTCACCCTGCTTCCCAGGTCCCTCGCCGTGTTTCACCAGCTCTTCCGAGTCCTCAGCCACACTGGAAATCTCACTCCCCGCACATGAGCGCCAGACCACTTAGGTCACAGTCACGCGCTCTCCTGGCTTCTTTATGATGCCGGGTTGTACTGACCCGGCAGCGCTGTCCTGCCTGGGCGGTGGCCTCCGAAAATATCAGATCACTTCCTGCTAATTATTATTGTGCCTTTCAGTACCTCTACTATGTACTTTTAGGTTTCTGTACATCATGTCCCGTACCTCTCAGGGTACGATCCCTTCCGGTACCTTCACTGTTGTACTGTCCTTCTGCTCTGCTCTGTCCCTGTATGCTTCCATTGTGTGCTCTCCTCTGTCACTGTATGCTTCCAGTGCGTGCTCTGCTCAGTCCCTGTACATTTCCAATGCGTGCTCTGCTCCGTCCAGGAGTCAGTACCCTCTGTGTGAACCCTGCCATGTCCTGATTCCCGGGTCTCTCTGTGGCTGCTCTGACCCATCTGGTTCTCGGTGAGTACCCTGATTCTTCTCATTGTCCTTCAGCCACCCCTCTGGCACTAGCTATTGCAGTATACATCCCTCCTAGACCTGTCCCTAATGGTCCCTGTATAGGGGTCGGTTCCACCTGGTCAATTTACCTAGGATCGGTTGTCACTCCAGGAATCATAACAGGATGATTAACTATCTGTGTGCTGAACACTGCTATTTATTTGCAGGACATCTTATTTGGAAGTGGTGTGTGGATTATCACAGACTTTCATTACCATTATTGTATCTGTTGCTTGCAGTTGATTATGGCATTATAGTGACTAATAACAAAGCAAGAACTTTCTTATCTCTTCACTAGATTCCTTTTTAGAAAAATAAAAATGCAAATTTTAACAAGTAACCAAATGATTACAACAAAATTTAAAAAAAACTAAGAAACCAGAGGTTTATGCATTATTGTTCAAACAGTAATCAATGTACATAAAATATTCTTAGTAGTATTTTTCAACTATCCTAAACAGAGAATGTTTGCATTTTAAGTGATCAAATACTAGAAAAAAAAAGTAAACCACTTTCTAATAGAGGGTATAAGAGAAAAAAACTAGGAATAATCACCAGATCACCTTGGATGACCAGTGGACCAACATCAGCATTTCTCATACTATTTTTTAAGGAACATTAATCTAACACTAATGAAAAATCAGACTTCTGTGAAATATTTTTACCTTTTTCCTTCTTTTGGAGAATCAGATAATAAACCATTTATTTCTA
The DNA here is from genome assembly GCF_039654945.1 of Dendrobates tinctorius. NCBI lineage: Eukaryota > Metazoa > Chordata > Amphibia > Anura > Dendrobatidae > Dendrobates > Dendrobates tinctorius. Next base: position 9,343,382 of record NW_027361924.1, read on the forward strand.
CTTTATTCTTCATCATATATTTGTGTGGAGTACTCATCAATTCCTCCGTTATCACAGTCATATATCTGGAAGTTCAATTACATAAACCAATGTATCTCTTTATCTGTAATTTATCCATTGTAGACATATTTTATACATCAGTCACGGTTCCTAAATTGCTGTACATGTTATTATCCTGGAATCACATTGTTTCCTTCTCACAATGTTATACTCAGTTGTACTTCTTCTTAGCTGTGACAACAGCCGAGGAAATCCTCCTCTTCATTATGGCTTATGACCGATATGTTGCCATCTGCCGCCCGTTACATTATCATCAGATCCTAAGTCGGAGAAATTGCACCTTGATAACTATTGGGATTTGGGCAGGCGCCTTTCTAAACTCATCAATTCTTGTAATCTCCGTTTTATACATGTCCTCCTGTCACTCCAACATCATCCACCAGTTCTTCTGTGATATGAAGTCACTAACAGTAACTAGTTGCACAATCATGCAAATGTATTTTGTAATACTTGGCATAGAAATTTTGATATTAGTTTTTATCCCAGTGATCGGCACTTTTATTTCTTACTTTAAAATTTTCTCCATCATCTTCAGAATGAAGTCAAAAGAAAGTCGGAATAAAGCCTTCTCCACCTGCTCATCTCACATCACCGTCATCTCTATTTACTATGGGACAGGTTTAGCATGGTATATGATTCCAGCTTACTCTGATATTCTGGATTCTTTCTTGAATTTAGTATTTGCCGCTGTAACCCCCACAATAAACCCGATCATATACAGCTTACAGAATTCCAATGTACAATCTGCATTGTTGGGGTTGCTGAGGTGCTAAATGATGGGAATGTGTATTTTGAAGAGTGACTCCGGACACATTATACTACAATTTTACAAAAATCCTCATTCACCAAAATATAGATTTTTTTAGAAAAATTTTCTCGCACACATCCAATAAAATTGTGGCCACTGGCTACTATTTCTCTGAACTGTAAAAAAAACCCATCAAATTGTTAAAAAATGTCCTTATACTCAGCTATCTAGCCCCTCTGCACCACATGTCTGGTCTTCATAACATCTACAGATAGCCTTTGTTCATTCAGAAATTTCCGGGTCATTCATGCACTCAGAATTTCTTTCCTGATGAGTGCCTGGAGTGTTCTATGCAAGCAAGCAAAAGGTCATGGCATCATGACATCACTGCGTGTGCCATGCCCATATGCAGGCATGCACAGAGCACTCTTGGACAGAAGATGCGGTGAGGACCAGACCGGTGATGGTAAGGAGCAGATGAGCCACAGAGGTGAGTGGGGAGATGAGGATTTTTGTTATTTTTTACATCTTATGTTTATTATATTTATTATCTACTATATAATCGTCTAATTGTACTAATTACTATATGTTGTTGACTGCTGGTGACCCAATAAAGTCTTACTGGAGTTTGGTACCCTCAGCCTGTGTTTTCTGATTAATGTTTTGCCCATGGGGAAGGAGTACGGCGTTCAGTGGGATGAGCCCTGGCCGCGCGTTCTTTGTAAAAACAGCCAGGCCAACAGACGAGAGCACCTATTAGCCCTCGTGTCTGCACAAGTACATTAAAGGCAAACTGGACAAAAGTCTTTTATATTATATTACTACTTCAAATATAATCATCCATGGGCCATAAAACAAATTTAGAAACATAATTTTCAAACGCTATTTGTTATCACATTCAAGAACTTTATTAACCCTTCAGGTGTTTCACAGGAGCAGAAGGCAACGTGGAAAAAAAAAATGAACATTAACTTTTCAGTCACAAAAATGATCTTTTAGCAACAATTTTTTTATTTTCCCAAGGGAAAAAGGAGAAAATGAAATGCAGATGTTGTTTTTCAATTTCTCCTGAGCATGCAGATACCCCATATGGGGGGAAATCTACTTTTTAGGCAGACGGTACGGCTCTGAAAAGAAGGGGCGCCATTTGACTTTTTGAAGGTAAAATATGCTGGAATAATTAGCGGTTGCCATGTTGCGTTTGGAGAATCCCTGATGTGCCTAAACAGTGGAAACCCCCAACAAGTGACAACATTCTGAAATCTAGACCCCTTACGGAACTTACCTAGATGTGTGTTGAGCACCTTGAACCCACAGGTGCTTCACAGAAGTTTATAAAAAATAATATTTTTCACAAATAAATCGTTTTAGCTCCATATTTTGCATTTTCATAAGGTTAACAGAAGAAATTGCTTCATGCAGTTTGTTGTGCAATTTCTCCTCAGCACGCTGATACCCCGTATGTGAGGGATTACTACTGTTTGGGGCATGGCAGAGCTTGGAAGGGAAGGAGCGCAAATTGGCTTTTGGAATGCAACATTGGCTGGAATTGATACTGGTCGCCATGTTACGTTTGGAGAGTCCCTGACATGCCTAAACAGTGAAAACCCCCAAGAAGTCTTTGGAAACTAGAACCCTGAAGGAATTTATATTTGAGGTGAGCACCTTAAACCTCCAGAGGCTTCACAGAGTTTTATAATATTGAGCTGTCAAAATAAAAAAAACATTTTTACTCCAAGAATTATATTTTAGCCCCCACTTTTTTCACAAGGGTAGCAAGAAAAAATGGACCCCAAAGTTTGTTGTGCAATTTGTTCTGAGTACATCAATACCCCATAGGTGGTCGAAAACTACTTTTGAGTCACAGTACAAAGCTCAAAAGGGAAAGAGTGCCATATTACAGTGCAGGTTTGCTGCATTGTTTGAGGGGGCCATGTCACATTGGCAGAGCCCCTGAGGTGCCAGAACAGCAGAAACCCACATAAGTGACTCCATTTTACAAACTACACCTCTCAATGAGTTAATCTAGGGGGTGCAGTGTGTTAGGAATCTGGGTCATTCTATGCTTATGTAGCAACCCAGATTCTCACATTTGTCTCCAGAGGCTAAATCCTTTTTCCCTGCTTCTGAGCATGCTCACGGGACTAGCTCTCACTGGAGTTCAGGAGTCAGGTGCTCAGGTCCTGCTCCTCATTTGATGGGTTACGCTCGGGACTCTGGAGATTTCCGGAAGGTCCCGTACGCTATAAAAAGTGCGCACGGCCGCTATGCCATGCGCTAGTATTTTCCATACTTGCTGCTGTGTGTTTGGTGATGGATGCTTGGACTGGTGAATGACTTATTAAGAAACCCCTTCCCTCTGATAATACGAATGTGTGAGTGATTGGGATTCAGCCAGTATGCGCGCTAGCGCCAGCGCGCTCAAGCATCCTCTGTTGCAGCAGCCTGCGTCCTGCATTGCGCCTGCTAACTTGCACCTGCAGTCGTTTTGGCGTCCGCAGTTGCGACACCGTGCACACGTCCACTCACGGTAAGTCCTCTCAGCTGTAGTGACGTCTACAACTACTCCGATCTTTGGCTACCGCACGTGTGCCGCTGAGTGTCTGTGAACTTAATACAGACCCAGCATTTTTTGGTAATTGTGTTCATGTGTGCAGCTCTGTGAGTCTTTTAACAGAGCTTGCTTTTGTGCATCAGGTGCAGTTCTTCCCTGTGCACATTACCGTCCTTGTGCTCTGCCTATTTAGCAGCGGTTAATACACCTGCCGCACGGTGGACCCCGGGCGGCGAACACGCTTTATTTATATTTTTTAAGCATGTTCCTCCGCCGTAACACAGTGATCATATTGACATCACAAGCGTGTCATAGAATTTGATAGCATTGGACAGTGAAGAAAAAATAATTACATTTTTACCCCCAAAAAATTGTTTAACCCCAGATTTTACATTTTCACACTGGGAAATGGGTAAAAATTGTGCCAAAATGTGTTACACAATTTCTGCTGAACTTGGTAATACCCCATAAGTGGCTGTACTGTACCGCTTAGCCACACAGCAAGACTCTGGAGTGACGAAGCGGTATTTGACTCTTGTAGAACAAATTATTATAGAATAGTTTCCAGACTATATAAAGAACCCCCTAAATGCCAGAAAAGCAGAATCCCCCCTCAAGTGACCCCAGTTTGGAATTTACACCCCTTTGGGAATTTATCTATAAAGGTAGTGATGATTTTGACTCCATGGGTATTTTCCAGAAACAGGCAGCAGTGGATGTTGCTGAGTGAAAATTTCAAACTGCCATTGTAGTGATCAGTATGCTGAAGTCACCAGTACGTTATGCCCAGCCCGTCTTCTGGATACATGCACCCATAATTTAGGTGGGCTCTCATTACTACAGAAATGCCAAACATATGGATGATGATATATGTGGATTAGGTACACTGTGGGGTTCAGAAGGGAGGGGGCATATGAATTTGGGAGCGTAGAATTTCTTTTGGCAGGTGAGAAGCCATTTCGCTTTTCCAGAGCCTTTGTGCTACCAGTAACGTGGAAGCCCTATATATTTCCGTTAACAGACAAAAGACCTGAATGACGGCTTGCTTTTTTTTAATTGAGTGGAAGCTTTTATTGGGAACATTTTACATAACTTTCTGGATCACATTTATCTGGCGCTTTACACTGACAACGTACTTTGGAGATTCTGTCTAAATCTGAGTTACATGATTCAGATGAAACTCCCAAGGGATCCATTCACTATAATGAGGCAGCAGAGTTACTCTGGACTCCGTCTGGCCTCTGTGCTGCAGTTTCCTTCTTTTCAGAAGTGCACAAAACTGTGGCCGACGGCACTCTTATGCAATCCTAAAAAGATGGACACCACCGGATCACAGGTCTTATGGCATCCACAGTGCCTCATTATGGGGAATCTTCTGCTGGGGGTTCTGTCTAAATCACATATTTCAGAGATTTACATGGAAACCCAGGTGTAAGCGCTCAGCGTAGAGTGTGGGATAAATATGCACCGAGCCTTACTGCGATCTTTGGGAGGCAGAATAAAAAAATCAACAGCATGTGAAGAATTGGTTTTATGTAATTTTTACACCATTCCACATGCAATATAAGTGATTAAGCGACATTATTCTTCGTTTACAGCGATACCAGATTTATATCGGTTTTTTATGCTTGGCTACTGTCACACACTAAAAGACTCTTTTTATTGCAAAAACAAGTTTTTGCATCACCATATTTTGAGAGCTATAATTTTTTCATATTTCGATTGAGAGAGTCATGTGAGGGCTTCTTTTTGTGGGTCTAGCTGACGTTTTTATTGATACCATTTTCGAACACATAGTACTGTCGGTGAAATGCTAGGGATACTATTGAAGAGAAATAGCGCAATAGTGCATTATCCAGTGTAGTTATATCAATTTAAAAATAATACACTCACCAGATGGAGCTTGTAATAAGCATGGAGGATTCGCTGCTGCAGAAACCACAGATCCAAGAGGGACTGACGTAGAAGATGCAGGATAGGAAAAAAGTGGTCAGACAATCCGCGCTGGGAATCACTATGAACAATTATTATTACAGTGGTCTTTATTCGACGCGTTTCGAAGTTACACAGAACTCCTTCCTCAGGAAAAAACCACATGCAAGTATCATGAACAGGTTCTTAAATAGAAAAAACAGTCCACTTGTCTTTCAGGTGCTCGGCGTCTAACAGGACACCTGATTCAAAAGGATGTCAAACTTCATTGCTTGAACACATGATAGACACTTAATAGACAAAATATACATAAATTTCTGTTATAAAATTATTATTATACTTGCATTATAAAATGACTAAAAATCTATTAATTTCTTTATTAACAATAATCAACGGAAAAAAATTATTAAAAGAAAATTTTAAAAGAAAGGGGACAAGAACCTCCAAAAATGGGGGAAGAAAAAAGGAGAAAAGCCTTATAGGGAGAACATCCTCTCAAGAGAGCCACCATGAAACGACACAACAATGCCAAATCCAACAACATGAATAGAAAAACAAACTTATAATGTGAAATTTCTGAATAAAATATTCTTTCAAAAGACTTTTTTTGGTCTTATTTCTATATATATTATTGCACAGTTCTTGCTGGAAGATAAAAATTGCATACAAATTATTTATATAAAAAATATTATTTATAAAAAAATATATATGCATATAAAAATTATTAAAAATATATATTTAAAATAACTTATATTATCCTTTCTTTATTAAATTGGTTGTGCAGTAAAATTTGCGGTATATAGGAATAGTGATGAACACAATATTAGACAACATATTAAAATATAAATATCAATGAATTAGTGGCAGGGTAGTGCATGTGCTTAAAAAAAGACACATTAAGGCTGAGTGCACACGGACTTTTTTGCCCTGCGGATTTTTCCACGCAGAATTGAAGAAATCAGCAGGACAAATGACCTGCATTTTTCCCGCGGATTTCTTCCATTTTTAATGCGGTTTTCTTGCAGTTTTTGTGCGGTTTTCCCCTGCGGTTTACCCCCAGCGGATTTGGAGACAGGGGAGGTGGAAAACCGCACAAAACAAGTGACATGCTGCAGATTTTGTATCACAGGAAAACCGCACGGAAAAATCTGCAGTGTCTGCACAGCGGTTTTTTTTTTCATTGATTTTAATGCTACTGTATATCACAATGCGGATATGCAGCGTTTCTGCGTGGAAAAATCCGCTGTGGATCCGCTAGATATCCGCATCGTGTGCACACAGCCTAAAAATGAAGACAAGAGGAGACAGAGGAAAAAAACTCCAGGGAAACACCAGATCAAGACACCTTTTTTTCCTCTGTCTCCTCTTGTTTTTTTGTTTTGATTTTTAATGTCTTTTTTTAAGCACATGCACTACCCCGCCACTAATTCATTGATATTTATATTTTAATATGTTGTCTAATAATGAGTTCATCACTATTCCTATATACCGCAAATTTTACTGCACAACCAATTTAATAAAGAAAGGATAATATAAGTTATTTTAAATATACATTTGTAATAATTTTTATATGCGTATATATTTTTTTATAAATAATATTTTTTATATAAATAATTTTTATGCAATTTTTATCTTCCAGCAAGAACTGTGCAATAAGGCTAGTTTCACATTTGCGTTTCAGGGCGCAGCGACGGCCTGCGCACGGCCGCCGCTAAGCCCCTCCCCCTGCCGCGCCTCCTCCGGTAGCTCCGCCTACCGGCGCATGACGCTGCATGCGTCCTGCGTCCCCTATCTTTATCACTGGGGATGCAGGCCGTGTGCAGTATGCGTTTGGCGGCGCATGCGTCCTTTTGACGGTGCGCCGAGCGCAACCAAATTGCAACAGGTTGCATTTGGTGCTGGTCGGCGCACCGTCAAAAGGACGCATGCACTGTCAAACGCATACTGCACACGGCCTGTGTCCCCAGTGATAAAGATAGGGGACGCAGGACGCATGCAGCGTCATGCGCCGGTAGTCGGAGCTACCGGAGGAGGCGCGGCAGGGGCGGGGCTTAGCGGCGGCCGTGCGCAGGCCGTCACTACGCCCTGAAGCGCAAATGTGAAACTAGCCTTATATATATAGAAATAAGACAAAAAAAGTATTTTGAAAGAATATTTTATTCAGAAATTTCACGGTATAAGTTTGTTGGATTTGCCATTGTTTGTGTGGTTTCATGGTGGCTCTCTTGAGAGGATGTTCTCCCTGTAAGGCAATTCACCTTTTTTTTCCCCATTTTTGGAGGTTCTTGTCCCCTTTCTTTTAAAATTTTCTTTTAATAATTTTTTTTCCGTTGATTATTGTTAATAAAGAAATGAATATATTAGTAATTTTATAATGCAAGTATAATAATAATTTTATAGCAGAAATGTATATATATTTTGTCTATTAAGAGTCTATCATGTGTTCAAGCAATGAAGTTTGACATCCTTTTGCATCAGGTGACCTGTTAGACGCCGAGCACCTGAATGACAAGTGGACTGCTTTTTTCTATATAAGAACCTGCTCTCTGATACTTGCATGTGGTTTTTTCCTGAGGAAGGAGTTCTGTGAAACTTCGAAACGCGTCGAATAAAGACCACTGTAATAATAATTATTCATTGTGATTCGCAGCGCGGATTGTCTGACCACATTTTTCCTACCCTGCATTTTCGGACACATGACATTTTTAATCACTTTCTATTCTGATTTTTGGGAGACAGAATGATCAATCACCAGAAATTCAGGAGTTTTTTTCTTAATGGCGTTCCGTTTGTAGTAAAATTAATAAGGCAGCTTTATTATTTGGGTCAGTACAATTATAGTGATACAACATTTATATATATTATTTTTGTCGCTTTTTCACTATAAAAGCTATTTTATGCAAAAAATAATTGTTTTTGCATTGCTTTATTCTGAAAGCTATAACTTTTTTATTTTTCCACTGTTTGAGCTGTATGGCAGCTTGTTTTTTGTGGGACAAGAAGATGCTTTCATCGCTACCATTTTTATTTTGATTTGACTTTTTGATCGCGTTTCATTCTTTTTGTTTGGTGGCATGATAAAAAAGAAAAAGGTTTTTGCTCCTTTTTTTATGGTGTGCAAATGTGACCATTTTATAGGTTGGCTCTCTCCAGATGTGGCGGTACCAAATATGTGTAGTTTTTTGCTTTTACATATATTTATATATTTATATTTATTGATTGATTTAATATTTTTTCTTTTTTTTATTTATTTTGTAATTTTTTTAATAGTTTGAAAATTTTTTGTTTAATTTTTATGTAATTTGTTTACTTAGTCACTATATGGGACTTCAGTTTTTATTTGTCTGCGCACTAGTCTTATACAGAGCTATACACATGTATTGCACTATATGAGACCTGACAGTGTTACATTGCCAGATCACTTGTGAGGCTCAGCTGAAGGCTGAGCCTAACAAGCCACCGTAGCTGGAAGTCATCAGGTGTCTTCCTGCTGCCGGGACAAAGCGGGATCCCCCCGTGATGTGATCAGATCTCATCATGGAGGCGGAGAGGTGAGTATAGCAGCGGTCTCCCTCTGCTATCTCCTAAATGCCGTTTGCAGCATCTATAAGATAGCAAAGGGTTAATATTATTGGGACCTGATTAGGTCCCAATGATGTCACCTGTCAGAGCAACTGCTCTGCACAGGAATCGCAGAGCTTGCAGGACCCTGGGAGTCCTAAGCTCTGCGAGACGACCCACCGTTCATAAACGTCGGCACAGCTCATAGAGCAGCAAGTGCAGAAGTATATGTACCGTGGGCGGTCGGGAAAAGGTTAAAGAAAAGTAGCTACAAAAATGGAAGTATAAAAGTTTTCAGTTTTGTCATTACATGTTAATACACATTCCAACCGTCATTTCTTTTCATGCTAACTATTAGCTGGTCTTACTCCCATTGCTTCCGATGAGCACCAATATGATCAGCATTAGAGTCGACTGTCTGCCAGTGTTGGGATCAGCGACTGTAACCACGAACCCAGCACTGACTGAGAACGGACTCTATTGCTGATCGTGCTGTCAGTCAGTGATGAGGGCGCAGTTACAGCCACCGTGCTCTATACACAGAGACCTGACTGAAACCTCGTCGGTGCCACCCCCATCACCAAAACCTGAAAGCTGCTCGGAAGAATAAAGTTCATTCCCTTTCAGCAGCGGGACTCTAAGGGCAGGCATCTAGCAGGTTCAGAATGCTATTAACCTGCATATTAACCCCATATCTGCAGGTAATAGCTTTTTCTCACAAGACAGGTTCCCTTTATTAATCTTTGGTGCTGCATTTTTTTTGCACAAAGACCGGAAATGCCACCATGAACAAAATTAGACATTTGTGCTTGGGAAAAATGGTGGATCAATAATTGTTCATACAAAAAAAATCATCATTAACAATTTCACAAATAATTATATTTCTTATAACGTGATCAGCACAGACAGATGAAAACATATCTCTTTAGTCTGACCACTTAGCATTTCTTCTCAATAAGTCTATCAGTAGTGGTCAATGCTGTCATTAGAAAATTACTATTGATTTATTGTCTAAATCAGCTGTATTGTTTAAAGAGTTGTACACTATTTGGACAACCCAGTTTCAAACAGCATGTTTGTACTAGTAAAATAACATATATATTCACCTCCGGTACTGGCGCTGTTCCAGCAGTGTCGGCACTAGCCATTCTGAAGCTCACATGACATTGTTATGTCTCGTGAGCGCCCAATCAGCGCTGGCTTGATGTCTGATAGGCAGTGAGAGTGACGCCAGCGGCGATTAGGTTTAGGCTCATATGACATAACTATCTCACGTGAGCCCAACACCACTATAATGGTGCTGACACCGGAGGTGAATATAGGCGTTATTTTACTGTTGCAACTATGTTTATGGAAACAGGCTTGTCCAAGTAGTGGGCAACCCATTTAAATATTGATATTCTCCCCCCCAAAAAAGTTTTATCTTTTCAATAAATTTTCACCATCTGAGTTGTACATGAGACATTAGAGTTGAGCGAAACGGGTCGAAAAATTTCAAAAGTGGCCGACTTTTGGCAAAGTCGGGTTTCATGAAACGAAACCCGACCCTAGGATGAGGTCGGCCACGAGGTCGGCGACTTACGCGCCAAAGTCGCGTTTCAAAAGTTTGTTTTGCGCTCTTTTTCAGCCAATCAGGATCCACGGACACTGTGGGTAACGTGATGACATAGGCACGGGTCACCACCATCTTTCAGAAGGGCATGCAAGTGATTGGCTTGCTTTGGTGGGCGTCACAGGGGGTATAAAAGGGCGTGCACGCCGACCGCTATCTTACTTCTGCCGATCTTAGCATAGGGAGAGGTTGCTGCTGATTCTGTAGAGAGAGCGTTAGGCAGGGAAGAAGAAAAAAAAACTGCTTCTGCTGCTAGCGATTGTGCCTGTACAACACACCAGTCACTGTGTGTGCAGTGCAAGGGGAGGCTATATTGTGGTGTATCAGTGGTGTTGGTTGTTGGACTGCCTTCTAAGGCTTCCTGACAGCTGCATTGCTGTTTACCCACTGCTCTGCAAACTGCTTTTTTAAAAGCAATCCCAATTTTTTTTTTGTCCTGCTGAGGTACTGAGCTGCAAACTGCTTTTTTAAAAGCAATCCCAATTTTTTTTTTTTGTCCTGTTGAGGTACTGAGCGTGCATTTTTTCACACCATACAGCGGTGTACGCTCCTCACACAGTACCGTGTAACGGCTGTTATCACAGCCACAGTGAAGCTATTTGTGTCACTCTGTGAGAATAAGTCGAGGACATGTTCCGTTCTTACAGACCTGCACTCTAGGGAGATTCCTACTCTGCCCAATTCTACATACACCTTGTAGTTTGTGATACACTATCCAATTTCTGCCTGTGACATAGCGCTGTGATATTCAGTGGGCCTCACACAATCCAAAAGAGTCCAGTGTCCACAAGTGTCTGCAGAAATTCAAAATCTCCCTTATACTCTAGTCACTTTGGTCACAGCTATGCCATCGAGCCTGTGACATAGCGCTCAGATATTCAGTGGGCCTCACACAATCCAAAAGTGTCCAGTGTCCACAAGTGTCTGCAGAAATTCAAAATCTCCCTTATACTCTAGTCACTTTGGTCACAGCTGTGCCATCGGGCCTGTGACATGGCGCTCAGATATTCAGTGGGCCTCACACAATCCAAAAGTGTCCAGTGTCTGCAGAAATTCAAAATCTCACTTATGCTCTAGTCACTTTGGTCACAGCTGTGCCATCGAGCCTGTGACATAGCGCTCAGATATTCAGTGGGCCTCACACAATCCAAAAGTGTCCAGTGTCCACAAGTGTCTGCAGAAATTCAAAATCTCACTTATCCTCTAGTCACTTTGGTCACAGCTGTGCCATCGAGCCTGTGACATAGCGCTCAGATATTCAGTGGGCCTCACACAATCCAAAAGTGTCCAGTGTCCACAAGTGTCTGCAGAAATTCAAAATCTCACTTATCCTCTAGTCACTTTGGTCACAGCTGTGCCATCGAGCCTGTGACATAGCGCTCAGATATTCAGTGGGCCTCACACAATCCAAAAGTGTCCAGTGTCCACAAGTGTCTGCAGAAATTCAAAATCTCCCTTATACTCTAGTTACTTTGGTCACAGCTGTGCCATCGAGCCTGTGACATGGCGTTCAGATATTCAGTGGGCCTCACACAATCCAAAAGTGTCCAGTGTCTGCAGAAATTCAAAATCTCACTTATCCTCTAGTCACTTTGGTCACAGCTGTGCCATCGAGCCTGTGACATAGCGCTCAGATATTCAGTGGGCCTCACACAATCCAAAAGTGTCCAGTGTCCACAAATGTCTGCAGAAATTCAAAATCTCACTTATCCTCTAGTCACTTTGGTCACAGCTGTGCCATCGAGCCTGTGACATGGCGCTCAGATATTCAGTGGGCCTCACACAATCCAAAAGTGTCCAGTGTCTGCAGAAATTCAAAATCTCACTTATCCTCTAGTCACTTTGGTCACAGCTGTGCCATCGAGCCTGTGACATAGCACTCAGATATTCAGTGGGCCTCACACAATCCAAAAGTGTCCAGTGTCCACTAGTGTGAGCAGAAATTCAAAATCTCACTTATCCTCTAGTCACTTTGGTCACAGCTGTGCCATCGAGCCTGTGACATAGCGCTCAGATATTCAGTGGGCCTCACACAATCCAAAAGTGTCCAGTGTCCACAAGTGTCTGCAGAAATTCAAAATCTCACTTATCCTCTAGTCACTTTGGTCACAGCTGTGCCATCGAGCCTGTGACATAGCGCTCAGATATTCAGTGGGCCTCACACAATCCAAAAGTGTCCAGTGTCCACTAGTGTGAGCAGAAATTCAAAATCTCCCCTGTCCTATAGACACCTTGTACCTTGTTTTACATTACTATATAGTTTGTTGGATTTTGTCTACATTTCTACCAAAAATGAGGAAGGCTGGTGGAAGAGGCCGTGGAATTGGGCGGGGGTTGGCAGCTGGTAATGATGGTGTTGGTGGTGGATCTGATGGTAGTGGCAAGAGCAAAATAGGACCGAATGCAGGAGGTGTTGAGCCTGCATCATCGTCTGGCTCCATAAGGCTTTGAAGGCTTAGTTTTCTAGGAGTTGGCAAACCGCTTTTAAAGCCAGAGCATCAGAAAAAAGTTTTGTCTTACATTGCTGACTCAGCCTCCAGCTCTATCGCCTCTTCTTCTTCAGTTGTAAAAAGTAAAAGCACTGAGTCGTCATTGGAGGCTCATGTTCATGAACCACACCTTTCCTTGTGTCCTTCACCCCAACCAAGATTGAAGGATGACGCAGGCCATACTACTACTGATTACTCCATGGAGCTGTTTTCACATACCATGCCTGGATTATCAAGTCAAATGGTGAATTACCCAGGCCAAGATGAATCTGACATGGAGTGCACTGATGCACAGACGCTGATGGATGATTCTGCTGGTACATTCACTCAGAGCACTACATTGTCCTCGCAGTGTACAGAGCCAGATTCTGACCCTGATGAGACTCAGGTGCCCCTTCCCGCACACTATACCACCATACACGGTGACACAGAGGAAGGTGCACATGACATTGAAGAGGAGGTGATGGATGACCCAGTTGTTGACCCAGATTGGCATCCATTGGGGGAAGAGGGTGCTGCTTCCAATAGCTCAGATGAGGAGCATCCACAGCAGACATCGACATCGCAACAGCTGTTATCTGGCAGGCCCGGAGCACTCCAAAGACAGGTTCCAAAAATCAAAAGAGTTGCTGGACAGCTTGTCCAGAGGGTCAAAAGATCACAGCGTGCTAGGCCGCAAAATGTCTGCCAAAGTAGGAAGAGTGCAGTGTGGCACTTTTTTGAACAAAATCCTCATGATCAGGCCAAGGTTATCTGTAAGAAGTGCGCAAAGACCTTTAGCCGAAGGAAAAATCTGAAAAATTTGAATACCAGTTGCATGCTTAGACATTTAACCACCATGCACTTGCAAGCGTGGACACAACACCAAACCTCAAGTGCCACATGTGCAACTGATCACAACAAAGGTAGTCAGCAACGCTACATTGTTTCCCCCACTGTAAGCCCACCGGTTAGCACAGCAGCAAATGTTGAGGTGTCGTTGCAAGGCCACAGCAGTCAGGGAATCCCACTGTTATATCAACGAAAGACTGATTCTAGGCCATCAGAAAGAACACCAACTCCATCACCATCATCAACCCTCTCTCAGTCCGCCCTGTCCACCGCTACTTCCACCATATGCAGCTCTCAAGTCCAGCTCACCCTCCCAGACACTATGAGTAGGTCAAGAAAGTACTCAGTCTCTCATCCGCATACACTGGGTTTGAACGCCCACATTGCCAAACTAATCTCGTTTGAGATGATGCCCTTTCGGTTGGTGGAAAGCGCAGCTTTCCGCGAACTCATGGCCTATGCAGTACCACGCTATGACCTACCCAGTCGCCACTTCTTCTCTCGCAAAGCCATCCCAGCCCTCCACCATCATGTGAAAGACCGCATTGTCCATGCACTCAAGCAGTCAGTGAGCGGAAAGGTGCACCTCACAACTGATGCATGGTCCAGTCGGCATGGCCAGGGCCGTTACGTGTCCATCACTGCGCACTGGGTTAATGTGGTGGATGCAGGGTCCACAGGGGACAGCGGTGGTGGGACAGTGCTGCCTAGCCCACGGTATAGGAAACAGTTGGCTGTAGGCGTTCGACCCTCCTCCTCCTCCTCCAGAAGCGAAAGCTCGTCCACAGAGAGCAGTCGTACGAGCACTCCATCTGCAGCTGCCACTGTTGCACACGAGGTGTCCCCCTATCGAGCAGCTAGTGGAAAGCGTCAGCAGGCTGTGTTGCAGATGATGTGTTTGGGCGACAGACACACCGCCGAGGTGCTGGCCGAGTACTTGAAGCGACAAACTGAGTCATGGCTGGGCAGTGTACATCTTGAGGCAGGCAATGTAGTTAGTGATAACGGCCGTAATTTTGTGGCAGCCATAGCCCTTTCAAAACTCAGCCACATACCTTGCTTGGCTCACACCTTGAACCTGGTGGTGCAGTGCTTCCTCAAAAATTATCCGGAGTTAACAGCCCTGCTCCAGAAGGTGCGAAGACTGTGCGCGCACATCCGCCGGTCGCCTGTACACTCCGTTCGTATGCAGAAGCTGCAGCGATTGCTCCACCTTCCCAACCACCGCCTCATTATCGACATTGCAACAAGGTGGAACTCCACCCTGCACATGGTGGAGCGGCTGTGCGAGCAGAGGCAGGCCATAATGCATTTGTGGGAGGATACACGGTCAGGCACTTTGAGAGCAGACATGGAGTTGACAGGTGTGCAGTGGTCGAAGCAGAAAGACCTCTGTAAAGTCCTTCAGTGTTTTGAGGAATGCACACGGCTGGTAAGCGCAAACGACGCCATCCTAAGCATGAGCATCCCACTTATGTGTCTGCTCATGCAAACTTTGACGCACCTTAAGGAGCAGGCTTCTGCAGCCAATGTTGATGAGGAGGAAGAGGAGGAGGGAATCCTTGATGACATTCAGCCATTGTCTGCTCAGGGACCTCTCCTGGACGAGGTGGAGGAAGAAGAGGAGGAGGAGGAGGAAAATGGGGATGATTACTTAGGGGAGGAGGATGCATCTCGTGGGGCAAGTGAAAATGTTGGCGTGGCAAGGTCTGGTACAGGGTTTGTGCGTGACTGGAGGGATGTGGATTTGCCAGAAAGTGCTCCTCCAACCAGCACTCGCAGTGCATCATTGACACCGGGAACATTGGCCCACATATCAGATTATGCCTTGCAGATCCTAAAAAGGGACCCCCGCATTGCCAAAATGATGAACGATGACGACTACTGGTTGGCCAGCATCCTGGATCCACGCTATAAAGGCAAATTACAAAACATCATGCCACAGGAGAACCTTGACCTAATATTGGCTAATAAACAAACAACTCTGGTAAATCGGTTGCTTGAGGCATTCCCAGCACACAGCAGCGGTGATGGTTCTCACACGAGCCGTACGGGCCGGGGTCAGCTTGGCAGAGGTGTTCGTGGTGCACACAGCAGAAGTGGCATTGGAGACAGGGGTTTCATGACAATGTTGTGGACTGATTTTTCAAGTACCGCTCACACAACTGGTAATACTGCATCGATGGAAAGTGACAGGAGACAGCAGTTGTCAACTATGGTTACAAACTACTTTTCCTCCCATATCGATGTTCTCCCACACAGGTCATTCCCCTTTGACTATTGGGCCGCTAAACTGGACACCTTGCCTGAATTGGCCCAATATGCCTTACAGGAGCTCGCTTGCCCAGCTGCAAGTGTGCTATCGGAAAGAGTCTTCAGTGCAGCTGGATCAATCCTGACAGAAAAAAGGACCCGTCTGTCAACCCAAAATGTGGATGATCTAACCTTCATTAAAATGAACCACGCATGGGTTTCCAAGGATTTTGTCCCACCTTCCCCTGATGACACATAGGGTGACAGAAAAATGGCTTGCTTTGGTCCACCTCTTCCTGGGACTTGACCTATTTCACCTTTTGCATCAGCTGAATGTCCAACAACAACATATGCCACTTTCTAAAATCCCTAACTGTGCTACCTCCCCCCCCATGGCCGGGGTCACCACCTAGCGCACGACACCATGCGAGTGCCGTTGCCCTGGACAGGTGGGTAGGCCGACTCTTGGGCGCGGGCACTGGCACAGGGTCCCTCATAGTGCAATCAAGTGTCTCTGACGGTGGTGGTGCACACCCGCCGTCAGACACACCGCCGTACTATGAGGGGCCCAGTGCCAGTACCGACGCCCACGAGTGGGCCCCCCTTGCTTGGGCAGGGCCCCAGCATTTGCAATCTTTACCTCTCCCTGCTCCTCCGCTGTGTAGTCTGGGCCGTCAAATCCATACTGTGCCTGACACCGTTTGAGCCTGCCTCCTGATGTATAGACATATATTTTGAATGTGTACGCTATCCATACATGTTATCTGGGGAAAAGGTACCCTTTCTCACCTTTGTGCAATCACGTGCAATCCATACTGGGCCTAACACCGTCTGAGCCTGCCTCCTGATGTATAGACATATATTTTGAATGTGTACGCTATCCATACATGTTATCTGGGGATACGGTACCCTTTCTAACCTTTGTGCAATCACGTGCAATCCATACTGGGCCTAACACCGTCTGAGCCTGCCTCCTGATGTATAGACATATATTTTGAATGTGTACGCTATCCATACATGTTATCTGGGGATACGGTACCCTTTCTAACCTTTCTGCAATCACGTGCAATCCATACTGGGCCTAACACCATCTGAGCCTGCCTCCTGATGTATAGACATATATTTTGAATGTGTACGCTATCCATACATGTTATCTGGGGATACGGTACCCTTTCTAACCTTTGTGCAATCACGTGCAATCCATACTGGGCCTAACACCGTCTGAGCCTGCCTCCTGATGTATAGACATATATTTTGAATGTGTACGCTATCCATACATGTTATCTGGGGATACGGTACCCTTTCTAACCTTTGTGCAATCACGTGCAATCCATACTGGGCCTAACACCCTCTGAGCCTGCCTCCTGATGTATAGACATATATTTTGAATGTGTACGCTATCCATACATGTTATCTGGGGATACGGTACCCTTTCTCACCTTTGTGCAATCACGTGTAATCCATACTGGGCGTGAGAACGGCTGGCGAGCTGTTAAGCAAGCTAAAGCACCTGTGGTTTGCACACGTAAGTTTTTCATTTTTTCAGGAATGACGGTTAGGCCTAATTCAGGAACTGCGGTTGACCTTAACTTACTGGGAAATCAATGTTCGCGGGAAATAATTGTAATCAGTGATCCCCATCACTAACGTTGTTCAGCGGGTTATCTGCACCTGTAAGCGACAAACGCTGGCCTTTTCAGTGTAGCGCACATGCAGCCATGGACATGTAAGGGCATGACACACCAGTTATTGGCCAACCTCATGTGCCAGAGCCTCACGTGTCCCTCTAGTAAGCCGGACTCGGACCGCGGGGCATGACGGAGTCTCGTTCGTTAACGGAATTAAGCTTGCAATGTGTGCATCTGTTCTGTAGCTGGCATGGTTGAGGTTTCCCAGGTGGAGTTGAATTTAACCGTAGGCTCCACTCCTGGTGGTGCCCTTCTGGACATTCCTTTAAGGTTCAGCTTTGCAACCATACTGCCCACGTAAAACAAACACTTTGCCTTCATGAACGCTGTTTGGAGGGTCATGACTCGTGGGAATAACGCTTCCCAATCAGTTAACCTGCTAGAGAGATCCTTCGTTGCTCCCAAGCATGACATCACACTCCCTAGGAAGAAGGTAATGCCACTGTGGCGACCGTACTCCTGGGGGCGACACAAGTGCACTGATGCCCAGCCACTGCTCAATGAATCTGCTGGTACATTGACCCAGTCCCAGACCACTACATTCCCCTCGCACGCTACACGGCCTGAATCTGACCCTGATGAAACTCAGGTTACCCTTCCCATATACAGTTCCATCTTACACGGTGACAAAGAGGAAGCTGCAGATGAAAGTGCAGGTTCGGCCCACCCGCCATCAGACACACCACCGTACTATCAGGGGCCCTGTGCCAGTGCCGTCGCCAACGAGTGGGCCCCCCCTGCTTGCTCAGGCTCACAGCACTTGCAAAGTTGAAATACTGTGCAGTGAGATGGAAGATGGGGACGACGAGGAGTCCAGACAAGTACAGGGATTCCCTAGCGAGGAGACTTATTTGATTGTTTTCAATGTTGGGAAAGCAATTTTTGGGGAGCACTATACTCTGGAGAATGATAGATGGGGCCCACCATACACTGGAACATTCCAAAGGTGGACATCAGACACTGGAGCAGCATTTACAGGGCCCATTATACACTAGAGCATTAGAAATGGGGCCCATTATGTTTGGAGCATTATTTGGGCCCATAAGACAGTGGAGCTTCATCCATGGGGACCAACATATACTGTAGCATTATGTGGAGCTCATCATATACTGTTTCAAACATTATATGGGACCAATGATTCTGTATGGAGAAATAGATGGGCCTCGTCATGAGATGTAAAAAATGAAGTATTTTTCATTGTACTATACCGCTATTTCTCTGCCGTATCGGAGCATGATGAGTTGTGGTATGTGTTAAAGGGGCGCTCTTTCGCCCAGGGCACATGAAAACCTGGAGCCAGCCCTCCCCCCACAACTGTAGCCAAATAACCCCCATTTTTCAGTGCGTAACTTGTATTATGAAGTTAATTAAGGTTGACAAGCTTAAGTAAGAAGAATTGATGCTTTTGGCATTCAAATGGGCACTGTAGGTGTGTTTCCTGTCCTCCTCTCACTGCCGACTTTTATTCCCCATTGACTTACAATGGGTTTCATGTTTCGGGACGACCCCGACTTTTCCCTATAATCGGACGATCTTGCTCGACCCGACTTTTGGAAAAGTCGGGTTTCACGAAACGAAACGCGACCCTAAAAAAACAAAAGTCGCTCAACTCTATGTGACATAAGTCTAGAAGTTGATGTAAAAAAATTCTTTATTAAGATCTAAAATGTAAATCTTAGTTATATAATATTTTCAGGACACAAGAGACTGAATTCAGTGACATAATCAGAGCATATTTTTCCTCATGGTTAATTATAAATCTATGATGATTAGGCCATAATTGTCCCAGCACAGTATAAATCACCTATGCTGGGTGATCTTTCCCACTCCAATAAAGAATTTTACATCCGGACGAGCCCTGTGTTACTCTGCTGGTACGTTAATGAGACATTGGAATTTTTCTTATAATTTTATTTCATGAACTATTATATTAAAGGGGTCAGCTAAAAAATTATTTAAAAAAAATACTATTACTAAATTGGGGATTTTATTACATTTTAATGCAGAATATTATTATGTCAGTTCTGTATGTTGTAGACATTTACTGTAATTGAATGTTGGTTATTGTTAAAACTTTTTATTTTCTATTATTTTTTGTGGCATTTTTTAAATTATATCTTAGCAAAAAAAAGCAAAAAATTGTATTTCTCAGGTCAGCAGCAATGTCTTCTTGGGATAATATCAAAACATTATATTCAAGTGTTTGAGTCACCAACTATACCGGACAGGTTATACTGATCATCAATATCATATGTAGGTTGAAATATAGTAATTGACTGAAATATAGACAGCTGTGTAGGAGACATAAAACTGGAAGAGGAACAGACAAACTCTGTCACAAAGGTGATGATGTGGAAGACAACTTCATGTCATAGGTCACCTAACATGGCAAGACTTAGCATGGAAGCAAGACACAAGGTAGTTATGCTCCATCACAAAGGTCTCTCCTACTCACAGATTTCAAAACAGACTGGAGGTTCAAGATGCGCTGCTCAAGCTCTTTTAAACAAACCAACAAATAAAGTCCGTGGAGCCTCATTTAAGAGTCTCAAACACGGGACTAGCCAGATCTTCCTCCAGGGAAGGACCCAGCCAAGGAGTGGCTCCTTTCGGAAGCCACCATTACCACCATATTAAGTGGCCCTTTAAGTCAATATCCAGCTCTTTACGAGTTTGCAGATATGACAAAGGAAATACCAAGGCCAGGTATCCATCCACAGACAGCTGTTTCGGGGTGTTGGCTGGGTCCTTCCCTGGAGGAAGATCTGGCTAGTCCCTTGTTTGAGACTCTTAAATGAGGCTCCACGGACTTTATTTGCATATTTGTATTTCCCAGGGAGCATTACACCTAGGATTTCACTGATTGAGCGCCTTTGTCGGCTGCCGCAGTGTTTTCTTTGACTGGTCTCCCTGACGTTAGTGATTGTTTTGTGATGTTAAAGAAACCAACAAGAAGTATTGCTAATCCTGTGGCCAAGTCATCAACATTAGATCGGCAGGGTCTTTTTCACTCTCAAAAACGTCACAGATACACCTACCAATTACAACTATAAGCCATTTCAAAAAGTAGGAGAGAATTGAACTCAGTTGGTTTAGGTTCATTTTGCTGGTTAGGTAGAAAGAAATACACAAAATATGATTGATAGGAAAAAAAAATGGCTCCTTTGGACACTTGTGAGAATTCGACAACAAAAAAAATAGAAATGAGGAATTGTGGCTCATCAGAATTTTCATTATAATTAGCGGCACTCAATGCTCAATAACAGTGATGTTTCATTGAAAAATATAGATATTGTACCAGGAAAAACCACACCCATCGGCCTACGACATTTTGCATGAACTCATGCTTACTCCATGCTACATCAAAGGACCTTGATGAGGCTTTGAGGAAACATGTCCTCATGCAAAACGGTGTTGGCTAATGTGTGCATTGCTTATCCAGTGCAGTATGCATATTTTTAAATAAAAGATCATTGTTATTGAGCATTGAGTGCCGTTAATTTCTCTGGAACATAATGGATGTGTTACTACAGCCGGAGATACTCACCCTGCTTCCCAGGTCTCTCGCCGTGTTTCACCAGCTCTTCCGAGTCCTAAGCCACACTGGAAATCTCACTCCCCGCACATGAGCGCCAGACCACTTAGGTCACGGTCACGCGCTCTCCTGGCTTCTTTATGATGCCGGGTTGTACTGACCCGGCAGCGCTGTCCTGCCTGGGCGGTGGCCTCCGAAAATATCAGATCACTTCCTGATAATTATTATTGTGCCTTTCAGTACCTCTACTATGTACTTTTAGGTTTCTGTACATCATGTCCCGTACCTCTCAGGGTACGATCCCTTCCGGTACCTTCACTGTTGTACTGTCCTTCTGCTCTGCTCTGTCCCTGTACACTTCCAGTGTGTGCTCTCCTCTGTCACTGTATGCTTCCAGTGCGTGCTCTGCTCAGTCCCTGTACATTTCCAATGCGTGCTCTGCTCCGTCCAGGAGTCAGTACCCTCTGTGTGAACCCTGCCATGTCCTGATTCCCGGGTCTCTCTGTGGCTGCTCTGACCCATCTGGTTCTCGGTGAGTACCCTGATTCTTCTCATTGTCCTTCAGCCACCCCTCTGGCACTAGCTATTGCAGTATACATCCCTCCTAGACCTGTCCCTAATGGTCCCTGTATAGGGGTCGGTTCCACCTGGTCAATTTACCTGGGATCGGTTGTCACTCCAGGAATCATAACAGGATGATTAACTATCTGTGTGCTGAACACTGCTATTTATTTGCAGGACATCTTATTTGGAAGTGGTGTGTGGATTATCACAGACTTTCATTACCATTATTGTATCTGTTGCTTGCAGTTGATTATGGCATTATAGTGACTAATAACAAAGCAAGAACTTTCTTATCTCTTCACTAGATTCCTTTTTAGAAAAATAAAAATGCAAATTTTAACAAGTAACCAAATGATTACAACAAAATTAAAAAAAAAACAAGAAACCAGAGGTTTATGCATTATTGTTCAAACAGTAATCAATGTACATAAAATATTCTTAGTAGTAATTTTCAACTATCCTAAACAGAGAATGTTTGCATTTTAAGTGATCAAATACTAGAAAAATAAGTAAACCACTATCTAATAGAAGGTATAGGAAAAAAAAACTAGGAATAATCACCAGATCACTTCGGATGACCAGTGGACCAACATCAGCATTTCTCATACTATTTTTTAAGGAACATTAATCTAACACTAATGAAAAATCAGACTTCTGTTAAATATTTTTACCTTTTTCCTTCTTTTGGAGAATCAGATAATAAACCATTTATTTCTACTTTATTCTTCATCATATATTTGTTCGGAGTTCTCATCAATTCCTCTGTTATCACAGTCATATATCTGGAAGTTCAATTACATAAACCAATGTATCTCTTTATCTGTAATTTATCCATTGTAGACATATTTTATACATCAGTCACGGTTCCTAAATTACTGTACATGTTATTATCCTGGAATCACATTGTTTCCTTCTCACAATGTTATACTCAGTTGTACTTCTTCTTAGCTGTGACAACAGCCGAGGAAATTCTCCTCTTCATTATGGCTTATGACCGATATGTTGCCATCTGCCTCCCATTACATTATCATCAGATCCTAAGTCGGAGAAATTGCACCTTGATAACTATTGGGATTTGGGCAGCCGCCTTTGTAAATTCATCAGTTCTTGTAATCTCCGTTTTATACATGTCCTCCTGTCACTCTAACATCATCCACCAGTTCTTCTGTGATATGAAGTCACTAACAATAACTAGTTGCACAACCATGAAAATGTTTTTTGTAATACTTGGCATAGAAATTTTGATATTAGCATTTATCCCAGTGATGGGCACTTTTATTTCTTACTTTAAAATTTTCTCCATCATCTTCAGAATGAAGTCAAAAGAAAGTCGGAATAAAGCCTTCTCCACCTGCTCATCCCACATCACCATCGTCTCTATTTACTTTGGGACAGGTTTAACTTGTTATCTGATTCCCGCTTACTCTGATATTCTGGATTCTTTCTTGAATTTAGTATTTGCCGCTGTAACCCCCACAATAAACCCGATCATATACAGCATACAGAATTCCAATGTACAATCTGCATTGTTGGGGTTGCTGAGGTGCTAAATGATGGGAATGTGTATTTTGAAGAGTGACTCCGGACACATTATACTACAATTTTACAAAAATCCTCATTCACCAAAATATAGATTTTTTTAGAAAAATTTTCTCGCACACATCCAATAAAATTGTGGCCACTGGCTACTATTTCTCTGAACTGTAAAAAAAACCCATCAAATTGTTAAAAAATGTCCTTATACTCAGCTATCTAGCCCCTCTGCACCACATGTCTGGTCTTCATAACATCTACAGATAGCCTTTGTTCATTCAGAAATTTCCGGGTCATTCATGCACTCAGAATTTCTTTCCTGATGAGTGCCTGGAGTGTTCTATGCAAGCAAGCAAAAGGTCATGGCATCATGACATCACTGCGTGTGCCATGCCCATATGCAGGCATGCACAGAGCACTCTTGGACAGAAGATGCGGTGAGGACCAGACCGGTGATGGTAAGGAGCAGATGAGCCACAGAGGTGAGTGGGGAGATGAGGATTTTTGTTATATTTTACATCTTATGTTTATTATATTTATTATCTACTATATAATCGTCTAATTGTACTAATTACTATATGTTGTTGACTGCTGGTGACCCAATAAAGTCTTACTGGAGTTTGGTACCCTCAGCCTGTGTTTTCTGAGTAATGTTTTGCCCATGGGGAAGGAGTACGGCGTTCAGTGGGATGAGCCCTGGCCGCGCGTTCTTTGTAAAAACAGCCAGGCCAACAGACGAGAGCACCTATTAGCCCTCGTGTCTGCACAAGTACATTAAAGGCAAACTGGACAAAAGTCTTTTATATTATATTACTACTTCAAATATAATCATCCATGGGCCATAAAACAAATTTAGAAACATAATTTTCAAACGCTATTTGTTATCACATTCAAGAACTTTATTAACCCTTCAGGTGTTTCACAGGAGCAGAAGGCAACGTGGAAAAAAAAAATGAACATTAACTTTTCAGTCACAAAAATGATCTTTTAGCAACAATTTTTTTATTTTCCCAAGGGTAAAAGGAGAAAATGAAATGCAGATGTTGTTTTTCAATTTCTCCTGAGCATGCAGATACCCCATATGGGGGGAAATCTACTTTTTAGGCAGACGGTACGGCTCTGAAAAGAAGGGGCGCCATTTGACTTTTTGAAGGTAAAATATGCTGGAATAATTAGCGGTTGCCATGTTGCGTTTGGAGAATCCCTGATGTGCCTAAACAGTGGAAACCCCCAACAAGTGACAACATTCTGAAATCTAGACCCCTTACGGAACTTACCTAGATGTGTGTTGAGCACCTTGAACCCACAGGTGCTTCACAGAAGTTTATAAAAAATAATATTTTTCACAAATAAATCGTTTTAGCTCCATATTTTGCATTTTCATAAGGTTAACAGAAGAAATTGCTTCATGCAGTTTGTTGTGCAATTTCTCCTCAGCACGCTGATACCCCGTATGTGAGGGATTACTACTGTTTGGGGCATGGCAGAGCTTGGAAGGGAAGGAGCGCAAATTGGCTTTTGGAATGCAACATTGGCTGGAATTGATACTGGTCGCCATGTTACGTTTGGAGAGTCCCTGACATGCCTAAACAGTGAAAACCCCCAAGAAGTCTTTGGAAACTAGAACCCTGAAGGAATTTATATTTGAGGTGAGCACCTTAAACCTCCAGAGGCTTCACAGAGTTTTATAATATTGAGCTGTCAAAATAAAAAAAACATTTTTACTCCAAGAATTATATTTTAGCCCCCACTTTTTTCACAAGGGTAGCAAGAAAAAATGGACCCCAAAGTTTGTTGTGCAATTTGTTCTGAGTACATCAATACCCCATAGGTGGTCGAAAACTACTTTTGAGTCACAGTACAAAGCTCAAAAGGGAAAGAGTGCCATATTACAGTGCAGGTTTGCTGCATTGTTTGAGGGGGCCATGTCACATTGGCAGAGCCCCTGAGGTGCCAGAACAGCAGAAACCCACATAAGTGACTCCATTTTACAAACTACACCTCTCAATGAGTTAATCTAGGGGGTGCAGTGTGTTAGGAATCTGGGTCATTCTATGCTTATGTAGCAACCCAGATTCTCACATTTGTCTCCAGAGGCTAAATCCTTTTTCCCTGCTTCTGAGCATGCTCACGGGACTAGCTCTCACTGGAGTTCAGGAGTCAGGTGCTCAGGTCCTGCTCCTCATTTGATGGGTTACGCTCGGGACTCTGGAGATTTCCGGAAGGTCCCGTACGCTATAAAAAGTGCGCACGGCCGCTATGCCATGCGCTAGTATTTTCCATACTTGCTGCTGTGTGTTTGGTGATGGATGCTTGGACTGGTGAATGACTTATTAAGAAACCCCTTCCCTCTGATAATACGAATGTGTGAGTGATTGGGATTCAGCCAGTATGCGCGCTAGCGCCAGCGCGCTCAAGCATCCTCTGTTGCAGCAGCCTGCGTCCTGCATTGCGCCTGCTAACTTGCACCTGCAGTCGTTTTGGCGTCCGCAGTTGCGACACCGTGCACACGTCCACTCACGGTAAGTCCTCTCAGCTGTAGTGACGTCTACAACTACTCCGATCTTTGGCTACCGCACGTGTGCCGCTGAGTGTCTGTGAACTTAATACAGACCCAGCATTTTTTGGTAATTGTGTTCATGTGTGCAGCTCTGTGAGTCTTTTAACAGAGCTTGCTTTTGTGCATCAGGTGCAGTTCTTCCCTGTGCACATTACCGTCCTTGTGCTCTGCCTATTTAGCAGCGGTTAATACACCTGCCGCACGGTGGACCCCGGGCGGCGAACACGCTTTATTTATATTTTTTAAGCATGTTCCTCCGCCGTAACACAGTGATCATATTGACATTACAAGCGTGTCATAGAATTTGATAGCATTGGACAGTGAAGAAAAAATAATTACATTTTTACCCCCAAAAAATTGTTTAACCCCAGATTTTACATTTTCACACTGGGAAATGGGTAAAAATTGTGCCAAAATGTGTTACACAATTTCTGCTGAACTTGGTAATACCCCATAAGTGGCTGTACTGTACCGCTTAGCCACACAGCAAGACTCTGGAGTGACGAAGCGGTATTTGACTCTTGTAGAACAAATTATTATAGAATAGTTTCCAGACTATATAAAGAACCCCCTAAATGCCAGAAAAGCAGAATCCCCCCTCAAGTGACCCCAGTTTGGAATTTACACCCCTTTGGGAATTTATCTATAAAGGTAGTGATGATTTTGACTCCATGGGTATTTTCCAGAAACAGGCAGCAGTGCATGTTGCTGAGTGAAAATTTCAAACTGCCATTGTAGTGATCAGTATGCTGAAGTCACCAGTACGTTATGCCCAGCCCGTCTTCTGGATACATGCACCCATAATTTAGGTGGGCTCTCATTACTACAGAAATGCCAAACATATGGATGATGATATATGTGGATTAGGTACACTGTGGGGTTCAGAAGGGAGGGGGCATATGAATTTGGGAGCGTAGAATTTCTTTTGGCAGGTGAGAAGCCATTTCGCTTTTCCAGAGCCTTTGTGCTACCAGTAACGTGGAAGCCCTATATATTTCCGTTAACAGACAAAAGACCTGAATGACGGCTTGCTTTTTTTTAATTGAGTGGAAGCTTTTATTGGGAACATTTTACATAACTTTCTGGATCACATTTATCTGGCGCTTTACACTGACAACGTACTTTGGAGATTCTGTCTAAATCTGAGTTACATGATTCAGATGAAACTCCCAAGGGATCCATTCACTATAATGAGGCAGCAGAGTTACTCTGGACTCCGTCTGGCCTCTGTGCTGCAGTTTCCTTCTTTTCAGAAGTGCACAAAACTGTGGCCGACGGCACTTTTATGCAATCCTAAAAAGATGGACACCACCGGATCACAGGTCTTATGGCATCCACAGTGCCTCATTATGGGGAATCTTCTGCTGGGGGTTCTGTCTAAATCACATATTTCAGAGATTTACATGGAAACCCAGGTGTAAGCGCTCAGCGTAGAGTGTGGGATAAATATGCACCGAGCCTTACTGCGATCTTTGGGAGGCAGAATAAAAAAATCAACAGCATGTGAAGAATTGGTTTTATGTAATTTTTACACCATTCCACATGCAATATAAGTGATTAAGCGACATTATTCTTCGTTTACAGCGATACCAGATTTATATCGGTTTTTTATGCTTGGCTACTGTCACACACTAAAAGACTCTTTTTATTGCAAAAACAAGTTTTTGCATCACCATATTTTGAGAGCTATAATTTTTTCATATTTCGATTGAGAGAGTCATGTGAGGGCTTCTTTTTGTGGGTCTAGCTGACGTTTTTATTGATACCATTTTCGAACACATAGTACTGTCGGTGAAATGCTAGGGATACTATTGAAGAGAAATAGCGCAATAGTGCATTATCCAGTGTAGTTATATCAATTTAAAAATAATACACTCACCAGATGGAGCTTGTAATAAGCATGGAGGATTCGCTGCTGCAGAAACCACAGATCCAAGAGGGACTGACGTAGAAGATGCAGGATAGGAAAAAAGTGGTCAGACAATCCGCGCTGGGAATCACTATGAACAATTATTATTACAGTGGTCTTTATTCGACGCGTTTCGAAGTTACACAGAACTCCTTCCTCAGGAAAAAACCACATGCAAGTATCATGAACAGGTTCTTAAATAGAAAAAACAGTCCACTTGTCTTTCAGGTGCTCGGCGTCTAACAGGACACCTGATTCAAAAGGATGTCAAACTTCATTGCTTGAACACATGATAGACACTTAATAGACAAAATATACATAAATTTCTGTTATAAAATTATTATTATACTTGCATTATAAAATGACTAAAAATCTATTAATTTCTTTATTAACAATAATCAACGGAAAAAAATTATTAAAAGAAAATTTTAAAAGAAAGGGGACAAGAACCTCCAAAAATGGGGGAAGAAAAAAGGAGAAAAGCCTTATAGGGAGAACATCCTCTCAAGAGAGCCACCATGAAACGACACAACAATGCCAAATCCAACAACATGAATAGAAAAACAAACTTATAATGTGAAATTTCTGAATAAAATATTCTTTCAAAAGACTTTTTTTGGTCTTATTTCTATATATATTATTGCACAGTTCTTGCTGGAAGATAAAAATTGCATACAAATTATTTATATAAAAAATATTATTTATAAAAAAATATATATGCATATAAAAATTATTAAAAATATATATTTAAAATAACTTATATTATCCTTTCTTTATTAAATTGGCTGTGCAGTAAAATTTGCGGTATATAGGAATAGTGATGAACACAATATTAGACAACATATTAAAATATAAATATCAATGAATTAGTGGCAGGGTAGTGCATGTGCTTAAAAAAAGACACATTAAGGCTGAGTGCACACGGACTTTTTTGCCCTGCGGATTTTTCCACGCAGAATTGAAGAAATCAGCAGGACAAATGACCTGCATTTTTCCCGCGGATTTCTTCCATTTTTAATGCGGTTTTCTTGCAGTTTTTGTGCGGTTTTCCCCTGCGGTTTACCCCCAGCGGATTTGGAGACAGGGGAGGTGGAAAACCGCACAAAACAAGTGACATGCTGCAGATTTTGTATCACAGGAAAACCGCACGGAAAAATCTGCAGTGTCTGCACAGCGGTTTTTTTTTCATTGATTTTAATGCTACTGTATATCACAATGCGGATATGCAGCGTTTCTGCGTGGAAAAATCCGCTGTGGATCCGCTAGATATCCGCATCGTGTGCACACAGCCTAAAAATGAAGACAAGAGGAGACAGAGGAAAAAAACTCCAGGGAAACACCAGATCGAGACACCTTTTTTTCCTCTGTCTCCTCTTGTTTTTTTGTTTTGATTTTTAATGTCTTTTTTTAAGCACATGCACTACCCCGCCACTAATTCATTGATATTTATATTTTAATATGTTGTCTAATAATGAGTTCATCACTATTCCTATATACCGCAAATTTTACTGCACAACCAATTTAATAAAGAAAGGATAATATAAGTTATTTTAAATATACATTTGTAATAATTTTTATATGCGTATATATTTTTTTATAAATAATATTTTTTATATAAATAATTTTTATGCAATTTTTATCTTCCAGCAAGAACTGTGCAATAAGGCTAGTTTCACATTTGCGTTTCAGGGCGCAGCGACGGCCTGCGCACGGCCGCCGCTAAGCCCCTCCCCCTGCCGCGCCTCCTCCGGTAGCTCCGCCTACCGGCGCATGACGCTGCATGCGTCCTGCGTCCCCTATCTTTATCACTGGGGATGCAGGCCGTGTGCAGTATGCGTTTGGCGGCGCATGCGTCCTTTTGACGGTGCGCCGAGCGCAACCAAATTGCAACAGGTTGCATTTGGTGCTGGTCGGCGCACCGTCAAAAGGACGCATGCACTGTCAAACGCATACTGCACACGGCCTGTGTCCCCAGTGATAAAGATAGGGGACGCAGGACGCATGCAGCGTCATGCG
The DNA here is from genome assembly GCF_039654945.1 of Dendrobates tinctorius. Lineage (NCBI taxonomy): Eukaryota > Metazoa > Chordata > Amphibia > Anura > Dendrobatidae > Dendrobates > Dendrobates tinctorius. The sequence continues at coordinate 9,373,227 of NW_027361924.1, forward strand.
CCGGTAGTCGGAGCTACCGGAGGAGGCGCGGCAGGGGCGGGGCTTAGCGGCGGCCGTGCGCAGGCCGTCACTACGCCCTGAAGCGCAAATGTGAAACTAGCCTTATATATATAGAAATAAGACAAAAAAAGTATTTTGAAAGAATATTTTATTCAGAAATTTCACGGTATAAGTTTGTTGGATTTGCCATTGTTTGTGTGGTTTCATGGTGGCTCTCTTGAGAGGATGTTCTCCCTGTAAGGCAATTCACCTTTTTTTTCCCCATTTTTGGAGGTTCTTGTCCCCTTTCTTTTAAAATTTTCTTTTAATAATTTTTTTTCCGTTGATTATTGTTAATAAAGAAATGAATATATTAGTAATTTTATAATGCAAGTATAATAATAATTTTATAGCAGAAATGTATATATATTTTGTCTATTAAGAGTCTATCATGTGTTCAAGCAATGAAGTTTGACATCCTTTTGCATCAGGTGACCTGTTAGACGCCGAGCACCTGAATGACAAGTGGACTGCTTTTTTCTATATAAGAACCTGCTCTCTGATACTTGCATGTGGTTTTTTCCTGAGGAAGGAGTTCTGTGAAACTTCGAAACGCGTCGAATAAAGACCACCGTGATAATAATTGTTCATAGTGATTCGCAGCGCGGATTGTCTGACCACATTTTTCCTACCCTGCATTTTCGGACACATGACATTTTTAATCACTTTCTATTCTGATTTTTGGGAGACAGAATGATCAATCACCAGAAATTCAGGAGTTTTTTTCTTAATGGCGTTCCGTTTGTAGTAAAATTAATAAGGCAGCTTTATTATTTGGGTCAGTACAATTATAGTGATACAACATTTATATATATTATTTTTGTCGCTTTTTCACTATAAAAGCTATTTTATGCAAAAAATAATTGTTTTTGCATTGCTTTATTCTGAAAGCTATAACTTTTTTATTTTTCCACTGTTTGAGCTGTATGGCAGCTTGTTTTTTGTGGGACAAGAAGATGCTTTCATCGCTACCATTTTTATTTTGATTTGACTTTTTGATCGCGTTTCATTCTTTTTGTTTGGTGGCATGATAAAAAAGAAAAAGGTTTTTGCTCCTTTTTTTATGGTGTGCAAATGTGACCATTTTATAGGTTGGCTCTCTCCAGATGTGGCGGTACCAAATATGTGTAGTTTTTTGCTTTTACATATATTTATATATTTATATTTATTGATTGATTTAATATTTTTTCTTTTTTTTATTTATTTTGTAATTTTTTTAATAGTTTGAAAATTTTTTGTTTAATTTTTATGTAATTTGTTTACTTAGTCACTATATGGGACTTCAGTTTTTATTTGTCTGCGCACTAGTCTTATACAGTGCTATACACATGTATTGCACTATATGAGACCTGACAGTGTTACATTGCCAGATCACTTGTGAGGCTCAGCTGAAGGCTGAGCCTAACAAGCCACCGTAGCTGGAAGTCATCAGGTGTCTTCCTGCTGCCGGGACAAAGCGGGATCCCCCCGTGATGTGATCAGATCTCATCATGGAGGCGGAGAGGTGAGTATAGCAGCGGTCTCCCTCTGCTATCTCCTAAATGCCGTTTGCAGCATCTATAAGATAGCAAAGGGTTAATATTATTGGGACCTGATTAGGTCCCAATGATGTCACCTGTCAGAGCAACTGCTCTGCACAGGAATCGCAGAGCTTGCAGGACCCTGGGAGTCCTAAGCTCTGCGAGACGACCCACCGTTCATAAACGTCGGCACAGCTCATAGAGCAGCAAGTGCAGAAGTATATGTACCGTGGGCGGTCGGGAAAAGGTTAAAGAAAAGTAGCTACAAAAATGGAAGTATAAAAGTTTTCAGTTTTGTCATTACATGTTAATACACATTCCAACCGTCATTTCTTTTCATGCTAACTATTAGCTGGTCTTACTCCCATTGCTTCCGATGAGCACCAATATGATCAGCATTAGAGTCGACTGTCTGCCAGTGTTGGGATCAGCGACTGTAACCACGAACCCAGCACTGACTGAGAACGGACTCTATTGCTGATCGTGCTGTCAGTCAGTGATGAGGGCGCAGTTACAGCCACCGTGCTCTATACACAGAGACCTGACTGAAACCTCGTCGGTGCCACCCCCATCACCAAAACCTGAAAGCTGCTCGGAAGAATAAAGTTCATTCCCTTTCAGCAGCGGGACTCTAAGGGCAGGCATCTAGCAGGTTCAGAATGCTATTAACCTGCATATTAACCCCATATCTGCAGGTAATAGCTTTTTCTCACAAGACAGGTTCCCTTTATTAATCTTTGGTGCTGCATTTTTTTTGCACAAAGACCGGAAATGCCACCATGAACAAAATTAGACATTTGTGCTTGGGAAAAATGGTGGATCAATAATTGTTCATACAAAAAAAATCATCATTAACAATTTCACAAATAATTATATTTCTTATAACGTGATCAGCACAGACAGATGAAAACATATCTCTTTAGTCTGACCACTTAGCATTTCTTCTCAATAAGTCTATCAGTAGTGGTCAATGCTGTCATTAGAAAATTACTATTGATTTATTGTCTAAATCAGCTGTATTGTTTAAAGAGTTGTACACTATTTGGACAACCCAGTTTCAAACAGCATGTTTGTACTAGTAAAATAACATATATATTCACCTCCGGTACTGGCGCTGTTCCAGCAGTGTCGGCACTAGCCATTCTGAAGCTCACATGACATTGTTATGTCTCGTGAGCGCCCAATCAGCGCTGGCTTGATGTCTGATAGGTAGTGAGAGTGACGCCAGCGGCGATTAGGTTTAGGCTCATATGACATAACTATCTCACGTGAGCCCAACACCACTATAATGGTGCTGACACCGGAGGTGAATATAGGCGTTATTTTACTGTTGCAACTATGTTTATGGAAACAGGCTTGTCCAAGTAGTGGGCAACCCATTTAAATATTGATATTCTCCCCCCAAAAAAAGTTTTATCTTTTCAATAAATTTTCACCATCTGAGTTGTACATGAGACATTAGAGTTGAGCGAAACGGGTCAAAAAATTTCAAAAGTGGCCGACTTTTGGCAAAGTCGGGTTTCATGAAACGAAACCCGACCCTAGGATGAGGTCGGCCACGAGGTCGGCGACTTACGCGCCAAAGTCGCGTTTCAAAAGTTTGTTTTGCGCTCTTTTTCAGCCAATCAGGATCCACGGACACTGTGGGTAACGTGATGACATAGGCACGGGTCACCACCATCTTTCAGAAGGGCATGCAAGTGATTGGCTTGCTTTGGTGGGCGTCACAGGGGGTATAAAAGGGCGTGCACGCCGACCGCTATCTTACTTCTGCCGATCTTAGCATAGGGAGAGGTTGCTGCTGATTCTGTAGAGAGAGCGTTAGGCAGGGAAGAAGAAAAAAAAACTGCTTCTGCTGCTAGCGATTGTGCCTGTACAACACACCAGTCACTGTGTGTGCAGTGCAAGGGGAGGCTATATTGTGGTGTATCAGTGGTGTTGGTTGTTGGACTGCCTTCTAAGGCTTCCTGACAGCTGCATTGCTGTTTACCCACTGCTCTGCAAACTGCTTTTTTAAAAGCAATCCCAATTTTTTTTTTGTCCTGCTGAGGTACTGAGCTGCAAACTGCTTTTTTAAAAGCAATCCCAATTTTTTTTTTTTGTCCTGTTGAGGTACTGAGCGTGCATTTTTTCACACCATACAGCGGTGTACGCTCCTCACACAGTACCGTGTAACGGCTGTTATCACAGCCACAGTGAAGCTATTTGTGTCACTCTGTGAGAATAAGTCGAGGACATGTTCCGTTCTTACAGACCTGCACTCTAGGGAGATTCCTACTCTGCCCAATTCTACATACACCTTGTAGTTTGTGATACACTAGCCAATTTCTGCCTGTGACATAGCGCTGTGATATTCAGTGGGCCTCACACAATCCAAAAGTGTCCAGTGTCCACAAGTGTCTGCAGAAATTCAAAATCTCCCTTATCCTCTAGTCACTTTGGTCACAGCTATGCCATCGAGCCTGTGACATAGCGCTCAGATATTCAGTGGGCCTCACACAATCCAAAAGTGTCCAGTGTCCACAAGTGTCTGCAGAAATTCAAAATCTCCCTTATACTCTAGTCACTTTGGTCACAGCTGTGCCATCGGGCCTGTGACATGGCGCTCAGATATTCAGTGGGCCTCACACAATCCAAAAGTGTCCAGTGTCTGCAGAAATTCAAAATCTCACTTATGCTCTAGTCACTTTGGTCACAGCTGTGCCATCGAGCCTGTGACATAGCGCTCAGATATTCAGTGGGCCTCACACAATCCAAAAGTGTCCAGTGTCCACAAGTGTCTGCAGAAATTCAAAATCTCACTTATCCTCTAGTCACTTTGGTCACAGCTGTGCCATCGAGCCTGTGACATAGCGCTCAGATATTCAGTGGGCCTCACACAATCCAAAAGTGTCCAGTGTCCACAAGTGTCTGCAGAAATTCAAAATCTCCCTTATACTCTAGTCACTTTGGTCACAGCTGTGCCATCGGGCCTGTGACATGGCGCTCAGATATTCAGTGGGCCTCACACAATCCAAAAGTGTCCAGTGTCTGCAGAAATTCAAAATCTCACTTATACTCTAGTCACTTTGGTCACAGCTGTGCCATCGAGCCTGTGACATAGCGCTCAGATATTCAGTGGGCCTCACACAATCCAAAAGAGTCCAGTGTCCACAAGTGTCTGCAGAAATTCAAAATCTCACTTATCCTCTAGTCACTTTGGTCAGAGCTGTGCCATCGAGCCTGTGACATAGCTCTCAGATATTCAGTGGGCCTCACACAATCCAAAAGTGTCCAGTGTCCACAAGTGTCTGCAGAAATTCAAAATCTCCCTTATACTCTAGTCACTTTGGTCACAGCTGTGCCATCGAGCCTGTGACATAGCGCTCAGATATTCAGTGGGCCTCACACAATCCAAAAGTGTCCAGTGTCTGCAGAAATTCAAAATCTCAATTATCCTCTAGTCACTTTGGTCACAGCTGTGCCATCGAGCCTGTGACATAGCGCTCAGATATTCAGTGGGCCTCACACAATCCAAAAGTGCCAGTGTCCACAAGTGTCTGCAGAAATTCAAAATCTCACTTATCCTCTAGTCACTTTGGTCACAGCTGTGCCATCGAGCCTGTGACATAGCGCTCAGATATTCAGTGGGCCTCACACAATCCAAAAGTGTCCAGTGTCCACTAGTGTGAGCAGAAATTCAAAATCTCACTTATCCTCTAATCACTTTGGTCACAGCTGTGCCATCGAGCCTGTGACATAGCGCTCAGATATTCAGTGGGCCTCACACAATCCAAAAGTGTCCAGTGTCCACAAGTGTCTGCAGAAATTCAAAATCTCACTTATCCTCTAGTCACTTTGGTCACAGCTGTGCCATCGAGCCTGTGACATAGCGCTCAGATATTCAGTGGGCCTCACACAATCCAAAAGTGTCCAGTGTCCACAAGTGTCTGCAGAAATTCAAAATCTCCCTTATACTCTAGTCACTTTGGTCACAGCTGTGCCATCGAGCCTGTGACATGGCGTTCAGATATTCAGTGGGCCTCACACAATCCAAAAGTGTCCAGTGTCTGCAGAAATTCAAAATCTCACTTATCCTCTAGTCACTTTGGTCACAGCTGTGCCATCGAGCCTGTGACATAGCTCTCAGATATTCAGTGGGCCTCACACAATCCAAAAGTGTCCAGTGTCCACAAATGTCTGCAGAAATTCAAAATCTCACTTATCCTCTAGTCACTTTGGTCACAGCTGTGCCATCGAGCCTGTGACATGGCGCTCAGATATTCAGTGGGCCTCACACAATCCAAAAGTGTCCAGTGTCTGCAGAAATTCAAAATCTCACTTATCCTCTAGTCACTTTGGTCACAGCTGTGCCATCGAGCCTGTGACAAAGCACTCAGATATTCAGTGGGCCTCACACAATCCAAAAGTGTCCAGTGTCCACTAGTGTGAGCAGAAATTCAAAATCTCACTTATCCTCTAGTCACTTTGGTCACAGCTGTGCCATCGAGCCTGTGACATAGCGCTCAGATATTCAGTGGGCCTCACACAATCCAAAAGTGTCCAGTGTCCACAAGTGTCTGCAGAAATTCAAAATCTCACTTATCCTCTAGTCACTTTGGTCACAGCTGTGCCATCGAGCCTGTGACATAGCGCTCAGATATTCAGTGGGCCTCACACAATCCAAAAGTGTCCAGTGTCCACTAGTGTGAGCAGAAATTCAAAATCTCCCCTGTCCTATAGACACCTTGTACCTTGTTTTACATTACTATATAGTTTGTTGGATTTTGTCTACATTTCTACCAAAAATGAGGAAGGCTGGTGGAAGAGGCCGTGGAATTGGGCGGGGGTTGGCAGCTGGTAATGATGGTGTTGGTGGTGGATCTGATGGTAGTGGCAAGAGCAAAATAGGACCGAATGCAGGAGGTGTTGAGCCTGCATCATCGTCTGGCTCCATAAGGCTTTGAAGGCTTAGTTTTCTAGGAGTTGGCAAACCGCTTTTAAAGCCAGAGCATCAGAAAAAAGTTTTGTCTTACATTGCTGACTCAGCCTCCAGCTCTATCGCCTCTTCTTCTTCAGTTGTAAAAAGTAAAAGCACTGAGTCGTCATTGGAGGCTCATGTTCATGAACCACACCTTTCCTTGTGTCCTTCACCCCAACCAAGATTGAAGGATGACGCAGGCCATACTACTACTGATTACTCCATGGAGCTGTTTTCACATACCATGCCTGGATTATCAAGTCAAATGGTGAATTACCCAGGCCAAGATGAATCTGACATGGAGTGCACTGATGCACAGCCGCTGATGGATGATTCTGCTGGTACATTCACTCAGAGCACTACATTGTCCTCGCAGTGTACAGAGCCAGATTCTGACCCTGATGAGACTCAGGTGCCCCTTCCCGCACACTATACCACCATACACGGTGACACAGAGGAAGGTGCACATGACATTGAAGAGGAGGTGATGGATGACCCAGTTGTTGACCCAGATTGGCATCCATTGGGGGAAGAGGGTGCTGCTTCCAATAGCTCAGATGAGGAGCATCCACAGCAGACATCGACATCGCAACAGCTGTTATCTGGCAGGCCCGGAGCACTCCAAAGACAGGTTCCAAAAATCAAAAGAGTTGCTGGACAGCTTGTCCAGAGGGTCAAAAGATCACAGCGTGCTAGGCCGCAAAATGTCTGCCAAAGTAGGAAGAGTGCAGTGTGGCACTTTTTTGAACAAAATCCTCATGATCAGGCCAAGGTTATCTGTAAGAAGTGCGCAAAGACCTTTAGCCGAAGGAAAAATCTGAAAAATTTGAATACCAGTTGCATGCTTAGACATTTAACCACCATGCACTTGCAAGCGTGGACACAACACCAAACCTCAAGTGCCACATGTGCAACTGATCACAACAAAGGTAGTCAGCAACGCTACATTGTTTCCCCCACTGTAAGCCCACCGGTTAGCACAGCAGCAAATGTTGAGGTGTCGTTGCAAGGCCACAGCAGTCAGGGAATCCCACTGTTATATCAACGAAAGACTGATTCTAGGCCATCAGAAAGAACACCAACTCCATCACCATCATCAACCCTCTCTCAGTCCGCCCTGTCCACCGCTACTTCCACCATATGCAGCTCTCAAGTCCAGCTCACCCTCCCAGACACTATGAGTAGGTCAAGAAAGTACTCAGTCTCTCATCCGCATACACTGGGTTTGAACGCCCACATTGCCAAACTAATCTCGTTTGAGATGATGCCCTTTCGGTTGGTGGAAAGCGCAGCTTTCCGCGAACTCATGGCCTATGCAGTACCACGCTATGACCTACCCAGTCGCCACTTCTTCTCTCGCAAAGCCATCCCAGCCCTCCACCATCATGTGAAAGACCGCATTGTCCATGCACTCAAGCAGTCAGTGAGCGGAAAGGTGCACCTCACAACTGATGCATGGTCCAGTCGGCATGGCCAGGGCCGTTACGTGTCCATCACTGCGCACTGGGTTAATGTGGTGGATGCAGGGTCCACAGGGGACAGCGGTGGTGGGACAGTGCTGCCTAGCCCACGGTATAGGAAACAGTTGGCTGTAGGCGTTCGACCCTCCTCCTCCTCCTCCAGAAGCGAAAGCTCGTCCACAGAGAGCAGTCGTACGAGCACTCCATCTGCAGCTGCCACTGTTGCACACGAGGTGTCCCCCTATCGAGCAGCTAGTGGAAAGCGTCAGCAGGCTGTGTTGCAGATGATGTGTTTGGGCGACAGACACACCGCCGAGGTGCTGGCCGAGTACTTGAAGCGACAAACTGAGTCATGGCTGGGCAGTGTACATCTTGAGGCAGGCAATGTAGTTAGTGATAACGGCCGTAATTTTGTGGCAGCCATAGCCCTTTCAAAACTCAGCCACATACCTTGCTTGGCTCAGACCTTGAACCTGGTGGTGCAGTGCTTCCTCAAAAATTATCCGGAGTTAACAGCCCTGCTCCAGAAGGTGCGAAGACTGTGCGCGCACATCCGCCGGTCGCCTGTACACTCCGTTCGTATGCAGAAGCTGCAGCGATTGCTCCACCTTCCCAACCACCGCCTCATTATCGACATTGCAACAAGGTGGAACTCCACCCTGCACATGGTGGAGCGGCTGTGTGAGCAGAGGCAGGCCATAATGCATTTGTGGGAGGATACACGGCCAGGCACTTTGAGAGCAGACATGGAGTTGACAGGTGTGCAGTGGTCGAAGCAGAAAGACCTCTGTAAAGTCCTTCAGTGTTTTGAGGAATGCACACGGCTGGTAAGCGCAAAAGACGCCATCCTAAGCATGAGCATCCCACTTATGTGTCTGCTCATGCAAACTTTGACGCACCTTAAGGAGCAGGCTTCTGCAGCCAATGTTGATGAGGAGGAAGAGGAGGAGGGAATCCTTGATGACATTCAGCCATTGTCTGCTCAGGGACCTCTCCTGGACGAGGTGGAGGAAGAAGAGGAGGAGGAGGAGGATAATGGGGATGATTACTTAGGGGAGGAGGATGCATCTCGTGGGGCAAGTGAAAATGTTGGCGTGGCAAGGTCTGGTACAGGGTTTGTGCGTGACTGGAGGGATGTGGATTTGCCAGAAAGTGCTCCTCCAACCAGCACTCGCAGTGCATCATTGACACCGGGAACATTGGCCCACATATCAGATTATGCCTTGCAGATCCTAAAAAGGGACCCCCGCATTGCCAAAATGATGAACGATGACGACTACTGGTTGGCCAGCATCCTGGATCCACGCTATAAAGGCAAATTACAAAACATCATGCCACAGGAGAAGCTTGACCTAATATTGGCTAATAAACAAACAACTCTGGTAAATCGGTTGCTTGAGGCATTCCCAGCACACAGCAGCGGTGATGGTTCTCACACGAGCCGTACGGGCCGGGGTCAGCTTGGCAGAGGTGTTCGTGGTGCACACAGCAGAAGTGGCATTGGAGACAGGGGTTTCATGACAATGTTGTGGACTGATTTTTCAAGTACCGCTCACACAACTGGTAATACTGCATCGATGGAAAGTGACAGGAGACAGCAGTTGTCAACTATGGTTACAAACTACTTTTCCTCCCATATCGATGTTCTCCCACACAGGTCATTCCCCTTTGACTATTGGGCCGCTAAACTGGACACCTTGCCTGAATTGGCCCAATATGCCTTACAGGAGCTCGCTTGCCCAGCTGCAAGTGTGCTATCGGAAAGAGTCTTCAGTGCAGCTGGATCAATCCTGACAGAAAAAAGGACCCGTCTGTCAACCCAAAATGTGGATGATCTAACCTTCATTAAAATGAACCACGCATGGGTTTCCAAGGATTTTGTCCCACCTTCCCCTGATGACACATAGGGTGACAGAAAAATGGCTTGCTTTGGTCCACCTCTTCCTGGGACTTGACCTATTTCACCTTTTGCATCAGCTGAATGTCCAACAACAACATATGCCACTTTCTAAAATCCCTAACTGTGCTGCCTCCCCCCCCATGGCCGGGGTCACCACCTAGCGCACGACACCATGCGAGTGCCGTTGCCCTGGACAGGTGGGTAGGCCGACTCTTGGGCGCGGGCACTGGCACAGGGTCCCTCATAGTGCAATCAAGTGTCTCTGACGGTGGTGGTGCACACCCGCCGTCAGACACACCGCCGTACTATGAGGGGCCCAGTGCCAGTACCGACGCCCACGAGTGGGCCCCCCTTGCTTGGGCAGGGCCCCAGCATTTGCAATCTTTACCTCTCCCTGCTCCTCCGCTGTGTAGTCTGGGCCGTCAAATCCATACTGTGCCTGACACCGTTTGAGCCTGCCTCCTGATGTATAGACATATATTTTGAATGTGTACGCTATCCATACATGTTATCTGGGGAAAAGGTACCCTTTCTCACCTTTGTGCAATCACGTGCAATCCATACTGGGCCTAACACCGTCTGAGCCTGCCTCCTGATGTATAGACATATATTTTGAATGTGTACGCTATCCATACATGTTATCTGGGGATACGGTACCCTTTCTAACCTTTGTGCAATCACGTGCAATCCATACTGGGCCTAACACCGTCTGAGCCTGCCTCCTGATGTATAGACATATATTTTGAATGTGTACGCTATCCATACATGTTATCTGGGGATACGGTACCCTTTCTAACCTTTCTGCAATCACGTGCAATCCATACTGGGCCTAACACCATCTGAGCCTGCCTCCTGATGTATAGACATATATTTTGAATGTGTACGCTATCCATACATGTTATCTGGGGATACGGTACCCTTTCTAACCTTTGTGCAATCACGTGCAATCCATACTGGGCCTAACACCGTCTGAGCCTGCCTCCTGATGTATAGACATATATTTTGAATGTGTACGCTATCCATACATGTTATCTGGGGATACGGTACCCTTTCTAACCTTTGTGCAATCACGTGCAATCCATACTGGGCCTAACACCCTCTGAGCCTGCCTCCTGATGTATAGACATATATTTTGAATGTGTACGCTATCCATACATGTTATCTGGGGATACGGTACCCTTTCTCACCTTTGTGCAATCACGTGTAATCCATACTGGGCGTGAGAACGGCTGGCGAGCTGTTAAGCAAGCTAAAGCACCTGTGGTTTGCACACGTAAGTTTTTCATTTTTTCAGGAATGACGGTTAGGCCTAATTCAGGAACTGCGGTTGACCTTAACTTACTGGGAAATCAATGTTCGCGGGAAATAATTGTAATCAGTGATCCCCATCACTAGCGTTGTTCAGCGGGTTATCTGCACCTGTAAGCGACAAACGCTGGCCTTTTCAGTGTAGCGCACATGCAGCCATGGACATGTAAGGGCATGACACACCAGTTATTGGCCAACCTCATGTGCCAGAGCCTCACGTGTCCCTCTAGTAAGCCGGACTCGGACCGCGGGGCATGACGGAGTCTCGTTCGTTAACGGAATTAAGCTTGCAATGTGTGCATCTGTTCTGTAGCTGGCATGGTTGAGGTTTCCCAGGTGGAGTCGAATTTAACCGTAGGCTCCACTCCTGGTGGTGCCCTTCTGGACATTCCTTTAAGGTTCAGCTTTGCAACCATACTGCCCACGTAAAACAAACACTTTGCCTTCATGAACGCTGTTTGGAGGGTCATGACTCGTGGGAATAACGCTTCCCAATCAGTTAACCTGCTAGAGAGATCCTTCGTTGCTCCCAAGCATGACATCACACTCCCTAGGAAGAAGGTAATGCCACTGTGGCGACCGTACTCCTGGGGGCGACACAAGTGCACTGATGCCCAGCCACTGCTCAATGAATCTGCTGGTACATTGACCCAGTCCCAGACCACTACATTCCCCTCGCACGCTACACGGCCTGAATCTGACCCTGATGAAACTCAGGTTACCCTTCCCATATACAGTTCCATCTTACACGGTGACAAAGAGGAAGCTGCAGATGAAAGTGCAGGTTCGGCCCACCCGCCATCAGACACACCACCGTACTATCAGGGGCCCTGTGCCAGTGCCGTCGCCAACGAGTGGGCCCCCCCTGCTTGCTCAGGATCACAGCACTTGCAAAGTTGAAATACTGTGCAGTGAGATGGAAGATGGGGACGACGAGGAGTCCAGACAAGTACAGGGATTCCCTAGCGAGGAGACTTATTTGATTGTTTTCAATGTTGGGAAAGCAATTTTTGGGGAGCACTATACTCTGGAGAATGATAGATGGGGCCCACCATACACTGGAACATTCCAAAGGTGGACATCAGACACTGGAGCAGCATTTACAGGGCCCATTATACACTAGAGCATTAGAAATGGGGCCCATTATGTTTGGAGCATTATTTGGGCCCATAAGACAGTGGAGCTTCATCCATGGGGACCAACATATACTGTAGCATTATGTGGAGCTCATCATATACTGTTTCAAACATTATATGGGACCAATGATTCTGTATGGAGAAATAGATGGGCCTCGTCATGAGATGTAAAAAGTGAAGTATTTTTCATTGTACTATACCGCTATTTCTCTGCCGTATCGGAGCATGATGAGTTGTGGTATGTGTTAAAGGGGCGCTCTTTCGCCCAGGGCACATGAAAACCTGGAGCCAGCCCTCCCCCCACAACTGTAGCCAAATAACCCCCATTTTTCAGTGCGTAACTTGTATTATGAAGTTAATTAAGGTTGACAAGCTTAAGTAAGAAGAATTGATGCTTTTGGCATTCAAATGGGCACTGTAGGTGTGTTTCCTGTCCTCCTCTCACTGCCGACTTTTATTCCCCATTGACTTACATTGGGTTTCATGTTTCGGGACGACCCCGACTTTTCCCTATAATCGGACGATCTTGCTCGACCCGACTTTTGGAAAAGTCGGGTTTCACGAAACGAAACGCGACCCTAAAAAACCAAAAGTCGCTCAACTCTATGTGACATAAGTCTAGAAGTTGATGTAAAAAAATTCTTTATTAAGATCTAAAATGTAAATCTTAGTTATATAATATTTTCAGGACACAAGAGACTGAATTCAGTGACATAATCAGAGCATATTTTTCCTCATGGTTAATTATAAATCTATGATGATTAGGCCATAATTGTCCCAGCACAGTATAAATCACCTATGCTGGGTGATCTTTCCCACTCCAATAAAGAATTTTACATCCGGACGATGTGTTACTCTGCTGGTACGTTAATGAGACATTGGAATTTTTCTTATAATTTTATTTCATGAACTATTATATTAAAGGGGTCAGCTAAAAAATTATTTAAAAAAAATACTATTACTAAATTGGGGATTTTATTACATTTTAATGCAGAATATTATTATGTCAGTTCTGTATGTTGTAGACATTTACTGTAATTGAATGTTGGTTATTGTTAAAACTTTTTATTTTCTATTATTTTTTGTGGCATTTTTTAAATTATATCTTAGCAAAAAAAAGCAAAAAATTGAATTTCTCAGGTCAGCAGCAATGTCTTCTTGGGATAATATCAAAACATTATATTCAAGTGTTTGAGTCACCAACTATACCGGACAGGTTATACTGATCATCAATATCATATGTAGGTTGAAATATAGTAATTGACTGAAATATAGACAGCTGTGTAGGAGACATAAAACTGGAAGAGGAACAGACAAACTCTGTCACAAAGGTGATGATGTGGAAGACAACTTCATGTCATAGGTCACCTAACATGGCAAGACTTAGCATGGAAGCAAGACACAAGGTAGTTATGCTCCATCACAAAGGTCTCTCCTACTCACAGATTTCAAAACAGACTGGAGGTTCAAGATGCGCTGCTCAAGCTCTTTTAAACAAACCAACAAATAAAGTCCGTGGAGCCTCATTTAAGAGTCTCAAACACGGGACTAGCCAGATCTTCCTCCAGGGAAGGACCCAGCCAAGGAGTGGCTCCTTTCGGAAGCCACCATTACCACCATATTAAGTGGCCCTTTAAGTCAATATCCAGCTCTTTACGAGTTTGCAGATATGACAAAGGAAATACCAAGGCCAGGTATCCATCCACAGACAGCTGTTTCGGGGTGTTGGCTGGGTCCTTCCCTGGAGGAAGATCTGGCTAGTCCCTTGTTTGAGACTCTTAAATGAGGCTCCACGGACTTTATTTGCATATTTGTATTTCCCAGGGAGCATTACACCTAGGATTTCACTGATTGAGCGCCTTTGTCGGCTGCCGCAGTGTTTTCTTTGACTGGTCTCCCTGACGTTAGTGATTGTTTTGTGATGTTAAAGAAACCAACAAGAAGTATTGCTAATCCTGAGTCCAAGTCATCAACATTAGATCGGCAGGGTCTTTTTCACTCTCAAAAACGTCACAGATACACCTACCAATTACAACTATAAGCCATTTCAAAAAGTAGGAGAGAATTGAACTCAGTTGGTTTAGGTTCATTTTGCTGGTTAGGTAGAAAGAAATACACAAAATATGATTGATAGGAAAAAAAATGGCTCCTTTGGACACTTGTGAGAATTCGACAACTGAAAAAAATAGAAATGAGGAATTGTGGCTCATCAGAATTTTCATTATAATTAGCGGCACTCAATGCTCAATAACAGTGATGTTTCATTGAAAAATATAGATATTGTACCAGGAAAAACCACACCCATCGGCCTACGACATTTTGCATGAACTCATGCTTACTCCATGCTACATCAAAGGACCTTGATGAGGCTTTGAGGAAACATGTCCTCATGCAAAACGGTGTTGGCTAATGTGTGCATTGCTTATCCGGTGCAGTATGCATATTTTTAAATAAAACATCATTGTTATTGAGCATTGAGTGCCGTTAATTTCTCTGGAACATAATGGATGTGTTACTACAGCCGGAGATACTCACCCTGCTTCCCAGGTCTCTCGCCGTGTTTCACCAGCTCTTCCGAGTCCTAAGCCACACTGGAAATCTCACTCCCCGCACATGAGCGCCAGACCACTTAGGTCACGGTCACGCGCTCTCCTGGCTTCTTTATGATGCCGGGTTGTACTGACCCGGCAGCGCTGTCCTGCCTGGGCGGTGGCCTCCGAAAATATCAGATCACTTCCTGCTAATTATTATTGTGCCTTTCAGTACCTCTACTATGTACTTTTAGGTTTCTGTACATCATGTCCCGTACCTCTCAGGGTACGATCCCTTCCGGTACCTTCACTGTTGTACTGTCCTTCTGCTCTGCTCTGTCCCTGTACGCTTCCAGTGTGTGCTCTCCTCTGTCACTGTATGCTTCCAGTGCGTGCTCTGCTCAGTCCCTGTACATTTCCAATGCGTGCTCTGCTCCGTCCAGGAGTCAGTACCCTCTGTGTGAACCCTGCCATGTCCTGATTCCCGGGTCTCTCTGTGGCTGCTCTGACCCATCTGGTTCTCGGTGAGTACCCTGATTCTTCTCATTGTCCTTCAGCCACCCCTCTGGCACTAGCTATTGCAGTATACATCCCTCCTAGACCTGTCCCTAATGGTCCCTGTATAGGGGTCGGTTCCACCTGGTCAATTTACCTGGGATCGGTTGTCACTCCAGGAATCATAACAGGATGATTAACTATCTGTGTGCTGAACACTGCTATTTATTTGCAGGACATCTTATTTGGAAGTGGTGTGTGGATTATCACAGACTTTCATTACCATTATTGTATCTGTTGCTTGCAGTTGATTATGGCATTATAGTGACTAATAACAAAGCAAGAACTTTCTTATCTCTTCACTAGATTCCTTTTTAGAAAAATAAAAATGCAAATTTTAACAAGTAACCAAATGATTACAACAAAATTAAAAAAAAAACAAGAAACCAGAGGTTTATGCATTATTGTTCAAACAGTAATCAATGTACATAAAATATTCTTAGTAGTAATTTTCAACTATCCTAAACAGAGAATGTTTGCATTTTAAGTGATCAAATACTAGAAAAATAAGTAAACCACTATCTAATAGAAGGTATAGGAAAAAAAAACTAGGAATAATCACCAGATCACTTCGGATGACCAGTGGACCAACATCAGCATTTCTCATACTATTTTTTAAGGAACATTAATCTAACACTAATGAAAAATCAGACTTCTGTTAAATATTTTTACCTTTTGCCTTCTTTTGGAGAATCAGATAATAAACCATTTATTTCTACTTTATTCTTCATCATATATTTGTTCGGAGTTCTCATCAATTCCTCTGTTATCACAGTCATATATCTGGAAGTTCAATTACATAAACCAATGTATCTCTTTATCTGTAATTTATCCATTGTAGACATATTTTATACATCAGTCACGGTTCCTAAATTACTGTACATGTTATTGTCCGGTAATCACATTGTTTCCTTCTCACAATGTTATACTCAGTTGTACTTCTTCTTAGCTGTGACAACAGCCGAGGAAATTCTCCTCTTCATTATGGCTTATGACCGATATGTTGCCATCTGCCTCCCATTACATTATCATCAGATCCTAAGTCGGAGAAATTGCACCTTGATAACTATTGGGATTTGGGCAGCCGCCTTTGTAAATTCATCAGTTCTTGTAATCTCCGTTTTATACATGTCCTCCTGTCACTCTAACATCATCCACCAGTTCTTCTGTGATATGAAGTCACTAACAATAACTAGTTGCACAACCATGAAAATGTTTTTTGTAATACTTGGCATAGAAATTTTGATATTAGCATTTATCCCAGTGATCGGCACTTTTATTTCTTACTTTAGAATTTTCTCCATCATCTTCAGAATGAAGTCAAAAGAAAGTCGGAATAAAGCCTTCTCCACCTGCTCATCCCACATCACCATCGTCTCTATTTACTTTGGGACAGGTTTAACTTGTTATCTGATTCCCGCTTACTCTGATATTCTGGATTCTTTCTTGAATTTAGTATTTGCCGCTGTAACCCCCACAATAAACCCGATCATATACAGCATACAGAATTCCAATGTACAATCTGCATTGTTGGGGTTGCTGAGGTGCTAAATGATGGGAATGTGTATTTTGAAGTGTGACTCCAGACACATTGTACTACAATTTTACAAAAATCCTCATTCACCAAAATATAGATTTTTTTAGAAAAATTTTCTCGCACACATCCAATAAAATTGTGGCCACTGGCTACTATTTCTCTGAACTGTAAAAAAACCATCAAATTGTTAAAAAATGTCCTTATGCTCAGCTATCTAGCCCCTCTGCACCACATGTCTGGTCTTCATAACATCTACAGATAGCCTTTGTTCATTCAGAAATTTCCGGGTCATTCATGCACTCAGAATTTCTTTCCTGATGAGTGCCTGGAGTGTTCTATGCAAGCGTGCAAAAGGTCATGGCATCATGACATCACTGCGTGTTCCATGCCCATATGCAGGCATGCACAGAGCACTCTTGGACAGAAGATGCGGTGAGGACCAGACCGGTGATGGTAAGGAGCAGATGAGCCACAGAGGTGAGTGGGGAGATGAGGATTTTTGTTATTTTTTACATCTTATGTTTATTATATTTATTATCTACTATATAATCGTCTAATTGTACTAATTACTATATGTTGTTGACTGCTGGTGACCCAATAAAGTCTTACTGGAGTTTGGTACCCTCAGCCTGTGTTTTCTGAGTAATGTTTTGCCCATGGGGAAGGAGTACGGCGTTCAGTGGGATGAGCCCTGGCCGCGCGTTCTTTGTAAAAACAGCCAGGCCAACAGACGAGAGCACCTATTAGCCCTCGTGTCTGCACAAGTACATTAAAGGCAAACTGGACAAAAGTCTTTTATATTATATTACTACTTCAAATATAATCATCCATGGGCCATAAAACAAATTTAGAAACATAATTTTCAAACGCTATTTGTTATCACATTCAAGAACTTTATAAACCCTTCAGGTGTTTCACAGGAGCAGAAGCAATGTTGAAAGAAAAATGAACATTTACTTTTCAGTCACAAAAATGATCTTTTAGCAACAATTTTTTTATTTTCCCAAGGGAAAAAGGAGAAAATAAAATGCAGATGTTGTTTTGCAATTTCTCCTGAGCATGCAGATATCCCATATGGGGGGAAATCTACTTTTTGGGCAGACGGTACGGCTCTGAAAAGAAGGGGCGCCATTTGACTTTTTGAATGTAAAATATGCTGGAATAATTAGCGGTTGCCATGTTGCATTTTGAGAACCGCTGATGTGCCTAAGCAGTGGAAACCCCCAACAAGTGACACCATTCTGAAATCTAGACCCCTTAGGAAACTTACCTAGATGTGTATTGATTACCTTGAAACCACAGGTGCTTCACAGAAGTTTATGAAAAATAATATTTTTCACAAATAAATCATTTTAGCTCCATATTTTGCATTTTCATAAGGTTAACAGTAGAGTTGAGCGACTTTTGGTTTTTTAGGGTCGCGTTTCGTTTCGTGAAACCCGACTTTTCCAAAAGTTGGGTCGAGCAAGATCGTCCGATTATAGGGAAAAGTCGGGGTCGTCCCGAAACACGAAACCCAATGTAAGTCAATGGGGAATAAAAGTCGGCAGTGAGAGGAGGACAGGAAACACACCTACAGTGTCCATTTGAATGCCAAAAGCATCAATTCTTCTTACTTAAGCTTGTCAACCTTAATTAACTTCATAATACAAGTTACGCACTGAAAAATGGGGGTTATTTGGCTACAGTTGTGGGGGGGAGGGCTGGCTCCAGGTTTTCATGTGCCCTGGGCGAAAGAGCGCCCCTTTAACACATACCACAACTCATCATGCTCTGATACGGCAGAGAAATAGCGGTATAGTACAATGAAAAATACCTCACTTTTTACATCTCATGACGAGGCCCATCTATTTCTCCATACAGAATCATTGGTCCCATATAATGTTTGAAACAGTATGTGATGAGCTCCACATAATGCTACAGTATATGTTGGTCCCCATGGATGAAGCTCCACTGTCTTATGGGCCCAAATAATGCTCCAAACATAATGGGCCCCATTTCTAATGCTCTAGTGTATAATGGGCCCTGTAAATGCTGCTCCAGTGTCTGATGTCCACCTTTGGAATGTTCCAGTGTATGGTGGGCCCCATCTATCATTCTCCAGAGTATAGTGCTCCCCAAAAATTGCTGTCCCAACATTGAAAACAATCAAATAAGTCTCCTCGCTAGGGAATCCCTGTACTTGTCTGGACTCCTCGTCGTCCCCATCTTCCATCTCACTGCACAGTATTTCAACTTTGCAAGTGCTGTGATCCTGAGCAAGCAGGGGGGGCCCACTCGTTGGCGACGGCACTGGCACAGGGCCCCTGATAGTACGGTGGTGTGTCTGATGGCGGGTGGGCCGAACCTGCACTTTCATCTGCAGCTTCCTCTTTGTCACCGTGTAAGATGGAACTGTATATGGGAAGGGTAACCTGAGTTTCATCAGGGTCAGATTCAGGCCGTGTAGCGTGCGAGAGGAATGTAGTGGTCTGGGTCAATGTACCAGCAGATTCATCGAGCAGTGGCTGGGCATCAGTGCACTTGTGTCGCCCCCAGGAGTACGGTCGCCACAGTGGCATTACCTTCTTCCTAGGGAGTGTGATGTCATGCTTGGGAGCAACGAAGGATCTCTCTAGCAGGTTAACTGATTGGGCGGCGTTATTCCCACGAGTCTTGACCCTCCAAACAGCGTTCATGAAGGCAAAGTGTTTGTTTTACGTGGGCAGTATGGTTGCAAAGCTGAACCTTAAAGGAATGTCCAGAAGGGCACCACCAGGAGTGGAGCCTACGGTTAAATTCGACTCCACCTGGGAAACCTCAACCATGCCAGCTACAGAACAGATGCACACATTGCAAGCTTAATTCCGTTAGCGAACGAGACTCCGTCATGCCCCGCGGTCCGAGTCCGGCTTACTAGAGGGACACGTGAGGCTCTGGAACATGAGATTGGCCAATAACTGGTGTGTCATGCCCTTACATGTCCGTGGCTGCATGTGCGCTACACTGAAAAGGCCAGCGTTTGTCGCTTACAGGTGCAGATAACCCGCTGAACAACGTTAGTGATGGGGATCACTGATTACAATTATTACCCGCCAACAATGATTTCCCAGTAAGTGCAGGTCAACCGCAGTTCCGGAATTAGGCCTAACCATCATTCCTGAAAAAATGAAAAACTTACGTGTGCAAACCACAGGTGCTGTAGCTTGCTTAACAGCTCGCCAGCCGTTCTCACGCCCAGTATGGATTACACGTGATTGCACAAAGGTGAGAAAGGGTACCGTATCCCCAGATAACATGTATGGATAGCGTACACATTCAAAATATATGTCTATACATCAGGAGGCAGGCTCAGACGGTGTTAGGCCCAGTATGGATTGCACGTGATTGCACAAAGGTTAGAAAGGGTACCGTATCCCCAGATAACATGTATGGATAGCGTACACATTCAAAATATATGTCTATACATCAGGAGGCAGGCTCAGACGGTGTTAGGCCCAGTATGGATTGCACGTGATTGCACAAAGGTTAGAAAGGGTACCGTATCCCCAGATAACATGTATGGATAGCGTACACATTCAAAATATATGTCTATACATCAGGAGGCAGGCTCAGACGGTGTTAGGCCCAGTATGGATTGCACGTGATTGCACAAAGGTTAGAAAGGGTACCGTATCCCCAGATAACATGTATGGATAGCGTACACATTCAAAATATATGTCTATACATCAGGAGGCAGACTCAGACGGTGTTAGGCCCAGTATGGATTGCACGTGATTGCACAAGGGTGAGAAAGGGTACCGTATCCCCAGATAACATGTATGGATAGTGTACACATTCAAAATATATGTCTATACATCAGGAGGCAGGCTCAGACGGTGTTAGGCCCAGTATGGATTGCACGTGATTGCACAAAGGTGAGAAAGGGTACCTTTTCCCCAGATAACATGTATGGATAGCGTACACATTCAAAATATATGTCTATACATCAGGAGGCAGGCTCAAACGGTGTCAGGCACAGTATGGATTTGACGGCCCAGACTACACAGCGGAGGAGCAGGGAGAGGTAAAGATTGCAAATGCTGGGGCCCTGCCCAAGCAAGGGGGGCCCACTCGTGGGCGTCGGTACTGGCACTGGGCCCCTCATAGTACGGCGGTGTGTCTGACGGCGGGTGTGCACCACCACCGTCAGAGACACTTGATTGCACTATGAGGGACCCTGTGCCAGTGCCAGCGCCCAAGAGTCGGCCTACCCACCTGTCCAGGGCAATGGCACTCGCACGGTGTTGTGCGCTAGGTGGTGACCCCGGCCATGGGGGGGGAGGCAGCACAGTTAGGGAGTTTTAGAAAGTGGCATATGTTGATGTTGGACATTCAGCTGATGCAAAAGGTGAAATAGGTCAAGTCCCAGGAAGAGGTGGACCAAAGCAAGCCATTTTTCTGTCAACCTATGTGTCATCAGGGGAAGTTGGGACAAAATCCTTGGAAACCCATGCGTGGTTCATTTTAATGAAGGTTAGATCATCCACATTTTGGGTTGACAGACGCGTCCTTTTTTCTGTCAGGATTGATCCAGCTGCACTGAAGACTCTTTCTGATAGCACACTTGCAGCTGGGCAAGCGAGCTCCTGTAAGGCATATTGTGCCAATTCAGGCCAGGTGTCCAGTTTAGCGGCCCAATAGTCAAAGGGGAATGACCTGTGTGGGAGAACATCGATATGGGACTAAAAGTAGTTTGTAACCATAGTTGACAACTGCTGTCTCCTGTCACTTTCCATCGATGCAGTATTACCAGTTGTGTGAGCGGTACTTGAAAAACCAGTCCACAACATTGTCATGAAACCCCTGTCTCCAACGCCACTTCTGCTGTGTGCACCACGAACACCTCTGCCAAGCTGACCCCGGCCCGTACGGCTCGTGTGAGAACCATCACCGCTGCTGTGTGCTGGGAATGCCTCAAGCAACCGATTTACCAGAGTTGCTTGTTTATTAGCCAATATTAGGTCAAGGTTCTCCTGTGGCATGATGTTTTGTAATTTGCCTTTATAGCGTGGATCCAGGATGCTGGCCAACCAGTAGTCGTCATCGTTCATCATTTTGGCAATGCGTGGGTCCCTTTTTAGGATCTGCAAGGCATAATCTGACATGTGGGCCAATGTTCCCGGTGTCAATGATGCACTGCGAGTGCTGGTTGGAGGAGCACTTTCTGGCAAATCCACATCCCTCCAGTCACGCACAAACCCTGTACCAGACCTTGCCACGCCAACATTTTCACTTGCCCCAAGAGATGCATCCTCCTCCCCTAAGTAATCATCCCCATCATCCTCCTCCTCCTCCTCTTCTTCCTCCACCTCGTCCAGGAGAGGTCCCTGAGCAGACAATGGCTGAATGTCATCAAGGATTCCCTCCTCTTCCTCCTCATCAACATTGGCTGCAGAAGCCTGCTCCTTAAGGTGCGTCAAAGTTTGCATGAGCAGACGCATAAGTGGGATGCTCATGCTTAGGATGGCGTCGTCTGCGCTTACCAGCCGTGTGCATTCCTCAAAACACTGAAGGACTTTACAGAGGTCTTTCAGCTTCGACCACCGCACACCTGTCAACTCCATGTCTGCTCTCAAAGTGCCTGGCCGTGTATCCTCCCACAAATGCATTATGGCCTGCCTCTGCTCGCACAGCCGCTCCACCATGTGCAGGGTGGAGTTCCACCTTGTTGCAATGTCGATAATGAGGTGGTGGTTGGGAAGGTGGAGCAATCGCTGCAGCTTCTGCATACGAACGGAGTGTACAGGCGACCGGCGGATGTGCGCGCACAGTCTTTGCACCTTCTGGAGCAGGGCTGTTAACTCTGGATAATTTTTGAGGAAGCACTGCACCACCAGGTTCAAGTTGTGAGCCAAGCAAGGTATGTGGATGAGTTTTGAAAGGGCTATGGCTGCCACAAAATTACGGCCGTTATCACTAACTACCTTGCCTGCCTCAAGATGTACACTGCCCAGCCATGACTCAGTTTGTCGCTTCAAGTACTCGGCCAGCACCTCTGCGGTGTTTCTGTCGCCCAAACACATCATCTGCAACACAGCCTGCTGACGCTTTCCACTAGCTGCTCGATAGGGGGACACCTCGTGTGCAACAGTGGCAGCTGCAGATGGAGTGCTCGTACGACTGCGCTCTGTGGACGAGCTTTCGCTTCTGGAGGAGGAGGAGGAGGGTCGAACGCCTACAGCCAACTGTTTCCTATACCGTGGGCTAGGCAGCACTGTCCCACCACCGCTGTCCCCTGTGGACCCTGCATCCACCACATTAACCCAGTGCGCAGTGATGGACACGTAACGGCCCTGGCCATGCCGAATGGACCATGCATCAGTTGTGAGGTGCACCTTTCCGCTCTCTGACTGCTTGAGTGCATGGACAATGCGGTCTTTCACATGATGGTGGAGGGCTGGGATGGCTTTGCGAGAGAAGAAGTGGCGACTGGGTAGGTCATAGCGTGGTACTGCATAGGCCATGAGTTCGCGGAAAGCTGCGCTTTCCACCAACCAAAAGGGCATCATCTCAAACGAGATTAGTTTGGCAATGTGGGCGTTCAAACCCAGTGTACGCGGATGAGAGACTGAGTACTTTCTTGACCTACTCATTGTGTCTGGGAGGGTGAGCTGGACTTGAGAGCTGCATATGGTGGAAGTAGCGGTGGACAGGGCGGACTGAGAGAGGGTTGATGATGGTGATGGAGTTGGTGTTCTTTCTGATGGCCTAGAATCAGTCTTTCGTTGATATAACAGTGGGATTCCCTGACTGCTGTGGCCTTGCAACGACACCTCAACATTTGCTGCTGTGCTAACCGGTGGGCTTACAGTGAGGGAAACAATGTAGCGTTGCTGACTACCTTCGTTGTGATCAGTTGCACATGTGGCACTTGAGGTTTGGTGTTGTGTCCACGCTTGCAAGTGCATGGTGTTTAAATGTCTAAGCATGCAACTGGTATTCAAATTTTTCAGATTTTTCCCTCGGCTAAAGGTCTTTGCGCACTTCTTACAGATAACCTTGGCCTGATCATGAGGATTTTGTTCAAAAAAGTGCCACACTGCACTCTTCCTACTTTGGCAGACATTTTGCGGCCTAGCACGCTGTGATCTTTTGACCCTCTGGACAAGCTGTCCAGCAACTCTTTTGATTTTTGGAACCTGTATTTGGTGTGCTCGGGCCTGCCAGATAACAGCTGTTGCGATGTCGATGTCTGCTGTGGATGCTTCTCATCTGAGCTATTGGAAGCAGCACCCTCTTCCCCCAATGGATGCCAATCTGGGTCAACAACTGGGTCATCCATCACCTCCTCTTCAATGTCATGTGCACCTTCCTCTGTGTCACCGTGTATGGTGGTATAGTGTGCGGGAAGGGGCACCTGAGTCTCATCAGGGTCAGAATCTGGCTCTGTACACTGCGAGGACAATGTAGTGCTCTGAGTGAATGTACCAGCAGAATCATCCATCAGCGTCTGTGCATCAGTGCACTCCATGTCAGATTCATCTTGGCCTGGGTAATTCACCATTTGACTTGATAATCCAGGCATGGTATGTGAAAACAGCTCCATGGAGTAATCAGTAGTAGTATGGCCTGCGTCATCCTTCATTTTTGGTTGGGGTGAAGGACACAAGGAAAGGTGTGGTTCATGAACATGAGCCTCCAATGATGACTCAGTGCTTTTACTTTTTACAACTGAAGAAGAGGAGGCGATAGAGCTGGAGGCTGAGTCAGCAATGTAAGACAAAACTTTTTCCTGATGCTCTGGCTTTAAAAGCGGTTTGCCAACTCCTAGAAAACTAAGCCTTCGAAGACTTATGGAGCCAGACGATGACGCAGGCTCAACACCTCCTGCATTCGGTCCTATTTTGCTCTTGCCACTACCATCAGATCCACCACCAACACCATCATTACCAGCTGCCAACCCCAGCCCAATTCCACGGCCTCTTCCACCAGCCTTCCTCATTTTTGGTAGAAATGTAGACAAAATCCAACAAACTATATAGTAATGTAAAACAAGGTACAAGGTATCTATAGGACAGGGGAGATTTTGAATTTCTGCTCACACTAGTGGACACTGGACACTTTTGTATTGTGTGAGGCTGTCACGGGGGCTTAGTTCAACTAAGGCTGAAATACCCGGGGCCCCTGTGGTGTCCCTTTTACTAGGGGAAACCCTGTCTGACCCTCAACCCAGGGTTTTTGCTGAAGGTGCAAATGCCTGAGCCTCCGACCTTTCCTTATCTCCTGCTCAGCCCTGCACTTAACCCTCCACCCTCCACCCAGTGAGGAGTCACACCACCAAAGCTCCCACACAAATAATGACAGACAGGGAGAACTTAAACTGCACTGCGCCGCACACACACTGGAATAAACAGTAATGTGAACAGGGCACAACTAAACACAAATATGGGAAGGAGAAAGGATAACGACGGATCATACGACACCAGATATGAATCTCTCTCTCTTGAACACCTCCACTCCAGACCGGAACCACTTGGTATGAAACACAAGCTATAATCGGCGACGCCCATATGCCAGTATGACTATTTAAAGACCGTGGGCGTGACTAACCTTCCAACCTGGTCTCCAGCAGGATTAACCCCCGAGAGCCTGAAGATCAAACCGGCGCCACTGAGGCTATAGTGGCTGGAGGTGGAACTACCTCTGCCTGCCGGATGCTGTGGTGTGAACAGCGTCCGACATGACAGTACCCCGTCTTCTACGAGGGACCCCAGGGCCCTCAAGGCTCATAGGACCCGGCTTGTCCGGATGACGACGGTGAAAAGAACTGACCAGCCGATCCGCATGTATGTCTGAGGCTGGAACCCAAGACCTCTCCTCTGGACCATACCCCCGCCAGTGCACCAAATACTGAAGAGTACGGCATACTACTCGAGAGTCCACCACCTTGGCGACCTCGAACTCTAACTCGCCATCCACCATGACTGGAGGTGGCATCGGCGTCGTGTCCACCAAGCCTACCACCTTTTTCAATAAAGCCCTGTGAAAAACGTTATGTATTCTGTACACCGCAGGAAGTTCCAACCGATAAGCCACTGGGTTAATGATGGCAGAAATCCTAAAAGGCCCAATAAACCTTGGACCCAGTTTTAAAGATGGGATTTTGAGTTTTATGTTCTTCGTAGCTAACCACACCTATTCACCCACACACAGGTCCGGACCTGGCACGCGTCTACTGTCAGCCACCCGTTTGTACCTGGCACTCATGCTCAACAAACGCTGTTTCACCCGCCTCCAGACTGATGACAATTGGGCTCCTAGCTGATCCTCCTCCGGGACACCCCCGGAGTCACCCTGACGTAAGGTACAAAACTGAGGATGTTGACCGTACACACAAAAGAATGGAGACTCTCCTGATGACTCTTGGCGGTGATTATTTAATGCGAATTCGGCCAGAGGAAGGAAAGTAGACCACTCCTCCTGGTTGTCGGACACAAAGCATCGTAAATACTGTTCTAGATTTTGGTTCATGCGCTCAGTTTGTCCATTAGACTGTGGATGAAACGCCGATGAATGTGACAACTTGATCCCCAACCTAGAGCAAAAAGCTTTCCAAAACCTCGCCACAAATTGCGTACCCCTATCAAATACTATGTCAGACGGTACTCCGTGGAGTCTGACCACCTCCTTCACAAATACCTGAGCCAACGTCTTAGCATTGGGCAAAGAGGACAACGCCACAAAATGCGCCATCTTTGAAAAACGGTCAACCACCACCAGGATGACCGTGTTCCCTGCCGAGGCTGGCAAGTCAGTGATAAAATCCATGGAGATTTCTGTCCATGGCCTATTGGGTACCCCCAGAGGCTGTAGCGTGCCAGCAGGACGGGTTCGGGGTGACTTAGCCCTAGCGCACGTGATGCAAGCTGCCACGTACGAGACCACGTCCTGCCGGATTTTGGGCCACCAGAAACGACGCGATACCAGCTCTAAGGTGCCCTTCACCCCTGGGTGACCAGCCAGTACCGAATCGTGGTGTTCCTTCAACACCTTAGGCCGAAGATGCAGGGGTACAAATGATTTGTTGGCGGGAAGTCCTGGTGGTACCTCCTCTTGGGCCTCGGCAATCTCCGCCTCTACCTCAGTCGTGAGAGCCGAGACCACTACCCCTTTCTGGAGGATGGGTACCGGCTCTTCCCGAGGTTCTCCCCCCCGGAAAACACCTAGACAAAGCATCCGCCTTGGTGTTTTTAGCCCCGGGACGGTACGTCACAAGAAAATTGAAACGAGTAAAAAACAATGCCCAGCGAGCCTGCCTAGGAGACAGACGCTTGGCCGACTCCAGGTAGAGCAGATTCTTATGGTCGGTGATAACTGTGACCTGGTGAGCCGCCCCCTCCAAGAAGTGTCGCCATTCCTCAAAAGCCAGTTTGATGGCCAACAACTCCCTGTTGCCGATATCATAATTCCGTTCGGCCGGCGACAGCTTCTTGGAGAAGTAGGCGCATGGATGCATCTCGCTCAAGGACGAGCCTTGAGACAGTACTGCCCCCACTCCCACCTCCGACGCATCAACCTCTACCACAAAAGGTTTAGACACGTCTGGTTGCACCAGAATGGGGGCTGAAGCAAAACTATTCTTCAGACGCTCAAATGCACGTATAGCCACCTCAGGCCAGTTCGCCAGATCGGCACCCTTCTTTGTCATGTCCGTGAGCGGTTTGGCGACAGTCGAAAAGTGTTTTATAAATTTCCTATAATAATTCGCAAACCCAAGGAACCGCTGGAGTGCTTTCAGACTCTCCGGCCTCTCCCATTGCAACACCGCTTGCACCTTAGCGGTGTCCATTTTAAAACCGGCTGCGGACACAATATATCCCAAAAAGGGCAACTCCTGGACAAAAAATAAACATTTTTCCAGCTTAGCATAGAGCTGGTTCTCCCGGAGCAACTGTAACACCTGCCTAACATGCTCCAAATGAGTGTCCCGATCGCTAGAATAAATGAGGATATCATCCAGGTATACAATCACAAATCTCCCCAGGACATGAGCAAATACATCATTAATAAAATGTTGGAAAACGGCAGGCGCGGTGGTCAACCCAAACGGCATAACCAGACTCTCAAAATGACCCTCAGGAGTGTTAAACGCCGTCTTCCACTCATCCCCCTGACGGACCCTTATGAGGTTATACGCCCCCCTGAGGTCCAGCTTGGAAAACCATTTCGCCCCCGCTACCTGGTTGAACAAATCCGGGATCAACGGCATTGGGTAGGGATCACGGATAGTAATCTGGTTTAACTCTCGGAAATCCAGACACGGGCGTAACCCCCCATCTTTCTTCTTAATGAAGAAAAACCCCGCGGCTACAGGCGAGGACGAAGGCCGGATGTGACCTTTGCTCAGACTCTCCGCGATGTAGTCTTTCAGAGCTTGTCTCTCAGGACCAGAAATATTAAACATCCTGGCCTTAGGTAATTTGGCCCCGGGTTTTAACCTAATAGCACAGTCATAGGCTCTATGTGGAGGCAGTTCTGAGCAACCCTTCTCAGAGAAAACATCCGCGAAATCCTGCAAAGCCTCCGGCAGGCTGGGCGTCACGGCGGACACACATGTGGCCAAGCAATTGTCTTGGCAGAAACCACTCCATTGTACTATGTCCTGAGTTTTCCAATCAATTACCGGGTTGTGCCTGGACAGCCATGGAAAACCCAGGACCATTTGAGCTGGAAGATTACGGAGGACCCTACATGTAACCGACTCAGAATGTAGGACCCCAATGTGGAGTTTCACCTCTGCCACAAACTCAGTAATCTCCCCTTGAGGGAGGGGAACAGCATTAATGGTCACCACCTGTATGGGGTGAGGAAGTTTTTCGATCTTAAACCCAGCGGTGTGTGCAAACTCCTCATCTATGAGATTGGTGGCGGAACCGCTATCCACAAACACTGATATAGGTAGCTCTCTGCCGGCGATAATAACCTTGGCAGGGAGCATACATTGAGATACCATCATGGAGGATATGCATACGCTCAGTTGGGTCTCCTCCATACCCTCTGAGCTTAACAGTTTTCCGCCGGTGTGACCCTCTTAGGTAGTACCGGGCAAACGTTAACATAATGACCTCCTTTACCACAGTAGAAACATGCTCCGGGCTTCCGGAATCCCGGAGCGCGAGGCTGAACCTGTGCCACGCCAGCAATCTGCATAGGTTCAGGGGAGTCATCTACTTCAACCACACCTGCACCTCTGTTTTCCCCCAGAGGTAGCGTCTCCTGTGCCCCCTGATGAAAACGGCGATCAATACGTATCACCAAACTCATGGCAGACTCCAATGATGCCGGAGTCTCATACATCAGGAGGGCTTGTTTCACCCTCCCTGATACCCCATGAATAAACTGGCTCCGCAGTGCTGGGTCATTCCACTGTGTGTCTACAGCCCAGCGGCGAAATTCCGAACAATAGTCTTCTGCCAAGCGCTCCCCCTGGCGGAGGGCGCGGATTTTAGATTCCGCTAGAGCCAGTCGGTCAGGGTCATCGTAAATGAGCCCGAGGGCAGAAAAAACATTATCGACCGAATGAAATGTAGCAGAGTCAGCTGGTAAGGAAAATGCCCATGCTTGGGGGTCACCACTCAGTAATGACAACACCAGCCCTACTCGCTGGGCCTCATTACCTGAGGATATTGGCCGCATGCGGAAGTATAATTTGCAGGCCTCCCGAAATACGACAAATTTGCTGCGATCGCCTGAAAATCGTTCTGGCAGCGGAAACTTCGGCTCTGCACCGATACCTGCAGATGCCGTTTGCACCTTTGCTACTACCAGGCCCTGCTGCTGAACTGCCCCTTTCAACTCGGAGACCTGTATGGACAGCGCCGCCAACTGGCGGGTTATGGAATCTAATGGATCCATGGACTCCTGAAAAAATGTGGGCCGATTATAATGTCACGGGGGCTTAGTTCAACTAAGGCTGAAATACCCGGGGCCCCTGTGGTGTCCCTTTTACTAGGGGAAACCCTGTCTGACCCTCAACCCAGGGTTTTTGCTGAAGGTGCAAATGCCTGAGCCTCCGACCTTTCCTTATCTCCTGCTCAGCCCTGCACTTAACCCTCCACCCTCCACCCAGTGAGGAGTCACACCACCAAAGCTCCCACACAAATAATGACAGACAGGGAGAACTTAAACTGCACTGCGCCGCACACACACAGGAATAAACAGTAATGTGAACAGGGCACAACTAAACACAAATATGTGAAGGAGAAAGGATAACGACGGATCATACGACACCAGATATGAATCTCTCTCTCTTGAACACCTCCACTCCAGACCGGAACCACTTGGTATGAAACACAAGCTATAATCGGCGACGCCCATATGCCAGTATGACTATTTAAAGACCGTGGGCGTGACTAACCTTCCAACCTGGTCTCCAGCAGGATTAACCCCCGAGAGCCTGAAGATCAAACCGGCGCCACTGAGGCTATAGTGGCTGGAGGTGGAACTACCTCTGCCTGCCAGATGCTGTGGTGTGAACAGCGTCCGACATGACAGAGGCCCACTGAATATCTGAGCGCTATGTCACAGGCTCGATGGCACAGCTGTGACCAAAGTGACTAGAGGATAAGTGAGATTTTGAATTTCTGCAGACACTTGTGGACACTGGACACTTTTGGATTGTGTGAGGCCCACTGAATATCTGAGCGCTATGTCTCAGGCTCGATGGCACAGCTGTGACCAAAGTGACTAGAGGATAAGTGAGATTTTGAATTTCTGCTCACACTAGTGGACACTGGACACTTTTGGATTGTGTGAGGCCCACTGAATATCTGAGCGCTATGTCACAGGCTCGATGGCACAGCTGTGACCAAAGTGACTAGAGGATAAGTGAGATTTTGAATTTCTGCAGACACTTGTGGACACTGGACACTTTTGGATTGTGTGAGGCCCACTGAATATCTGAGCGCTATGTCACAGGCTCGATGGCACAGCTGTGACCAAAGTGACTAGAGGATAAGTGAGATTTTGAATTTCTGCTCACACTAGTGGACACTGGACACTTTTGGATTGTGTGAGGCCCACTGAATACCTGAGCGCTATGTCACAGGCTCGATGGCACAGCTGTGACCAAAGTGACTAGAGGATAAGTGAGATTTTGAATTTCTGCAGACACTTGTGGACACTGGACACTTTTGGATTGTGTGAGGCCCACTGAATATCTGAGCGCTATGTCACAGGCTCGATGGCACAGCTGTGACCAAAGTGACTAGAGGATAAGTGAGATTTTGAATTTCTGCAGACACTTGTGGACACTGGACACTTTTGGATTGTGTGAGGCCCACTGAATATCTGAGCGCTATGTCACAGGCTCGATGGCACAGCTGTGACCAAAGTGACTAGAGGATAAGTGAGATTTTGAATTTCTGCAGACACTTGTGGACACTGGACACTTTTGGATTGTGTGAGGCCCACTGAATATCTGAGCGCTATGTCACAGGCTCGATGGCACAGCTGTGACCAAAGTGACTAGAGGATAAGTGAGATTTTGAATTTCTGCTCACACTAGTGGACACTGGACACTTTTGGATTGTGTGAGGCCCACTGAATATCTGAGCGCTATGTCACAGGCTCGATGGCACAGCTGTGACCAAAGTGACTAGAGGATAAGTGAGATTTTGAATTTCTGCAGACAATTGTGGACACTGGACACTTTTGGATTGTGTGAGGCCCACTGAATATCTGAGCGCTATGTCACAGGCTCGATGGCACAGCTGTGACCAAAGTGACTAGAGGATAAGTGAGATTTTGAATTTCTGCAGACACTTGTGGACACTGGACACTTTTGGATTGTGTGAGGCCCACTGAATATCTGAGCGCTATGTCACAGGCTCGATGGCACAGCTGTGACCAAAGTGACTAGAGGATAAGTGAGATTTTGAATTTCTGCAGACACTTGTGGACACTGGACACTTTTGGATTGTGTGAGGCCCACTGAATATCTGAGCGCTATGTCACAGGCTCGATGGCACAGCTGTGACCAAAGTGACTAGAGGATAAGTGAGATTTTGAATTTCTGCTCACACTAGTGGACACTGGACACTTTTGGATTGTGTGAGGCCCACTGAATATCTGAGCGCTATGTCACAGGCTCGATGGCACAGCTGTGACCAAAGTGACTAGAGGATAAGTGAGATTTTGAATTTCTGCAGACACTTGTGGACACTGGACACTTTTGGATTGTGTGAGGCCCACTGAATATCTGAGCGCTATGTCACAGGCTCGATGGCACAGCTGTGACCAAAGTGACTAGAGGATAAGTGAGATTTTGAATTTCTGCAGACACTTGTGGACACTGGACACTTTTGGATTGTGTGAGGCCCACTGAATATCTGAGCGCTATGTCACAGGCTCGATGGCACAGCTGTGACCAAAGTGACTAGAGGATAAGTGAGATTTTGAATTTCTGCTGACACTAGTGGACACTGGACACTTTTGGATTGTGTGAGGCCCACTGAATATCTGAGCGCTATGTCACAGGCTCGATGGCACAGCTGTGACCAAAGTGACTAGAGGATAAGTGAGATTTTGAATTTCTGCAGACACTTGTGGACACTGGACACTTTTGGATTGTGTGAGGCCCACTGAATATCTGAGCGCTATGTCACAGGCTCGATGGCACAGCTGTGATCAAAGTGACTAGAGGATAAGTGAGATTTTGAATTTCTGCAGACACTTGTGGACACTGGACACTTTTGGATTGTGTGAGGCCCACTGAATATCTGAGCGCTATGTCACAGGCTCGATGGCACAGCTGTGACCAAAGTGACTAGAGGATAAGTGAGATTTTGAATTTCTGCAGACACTTGTGGACACTGGACACTTTTGGATTGTGTGAGGCCCACTGAATATCTAAGCGCTATGTCACAGGCTCGATGGCACAGCTGTGACCAAAGTGACTAGAGGATAAGTGAGATTTTGAATTTCTGCAGACACTTGTGGACACTGGACACTTTTGGATTGTGTGAGGCCCACTGAATATCTGAGCGCTATGTCACAGGCTCGATGGCACAGCTGTGACCAAAGTGACTAGAGGATAAGTGAGATTTTGAATTTCTGCAGACACTTGTGGACACTGGACACTTTTGGATTGTGTGAGGCCCACTGAATATCTGAGCGCTATGTCACAGGCTCGATGGCACAGCTGTGACCAAAGTGACTAGAGGATAAGTGAGATTTTGAATTTCTGCAGACACTTGTGGACACTGGACACTTTTGGATTGTGTGAGGCCCACTGAATATCTGAGCGCTATGTCACAGGCTCGATGGCACAGCTGTGACCAAAGTGACTAGAGGATAAGTGAGATTTTGAATTTCTGCAGACACTTGTGGACACTGGACACTTTTGGATTGTGTGAGGCCCACTGAATATCTGAGCGCTATGTCACAGGCTCGATGGCACAGCTGTGACCAAAGTGACTAGAGGATAAGTGAGATTTTGAATTTCTGCAGACACTTGTGGACACTGGACACTTTTGGATTGTGTGAGGCCCACTGAATATCTGAGCGCTATGTCACAGGCTCGATGGCACAGCTGTGACCAAAGTGACTAGAGGATAAGTGAGATTTTGAATTTCTGCAGACACTTGTGGACACTGGACACTTTTGGATTGTGTGAGGCCCACTGAATATCTGAGCGCTATGTCACAGGCTCGATGGCACAGCTGTGACCAAAGTGACTAGAGGATAAGTGAGATTTTGAATTTCTGCAGACACTTGTGGACACTGGACACTTTTGGATTGTGTGAGGCCCACTGAATATCTGAGCGCTATGTCACAGGCTCGATGGCACAGCTGTGACCAAAGTGACTAGAGGATAAGTGAGATTTTGAATTTCTGCTCACACTAGTGGACACTGGACACTTTTGGATTGTGTGAGGCCCACTGAATATCTGAGCGCTATGTCACAGGCTCGATGGCACAGCTGTGACCAAAGTGACTAGAGGATAAGTGAGATTTTGAATTTCTGCAGACACTTGTGGACACTGGACACTTTTGGATTGTGTGAGGCCCACTGAATATCTGAGCGCTATGTCACAGGCTCGATGGCACAGCTGTGATCAAAGTGACTAGAGGATAAGTGAGATTTTGAATTTCTGCAGACACTTGTGGACACTGGACACTTTTGGATTGTGTGAGGCCCACTGAATATCTGAGCGCTATGTCACAGGCTCGATGGCACAGCTGTGACCAAAGTGACTAGAGGATAAGTGAGATTTTGAATTTCTGCAGACACTTGTGGACACTGGACACTTTTGGATTGTGTGAGGCCCACTGAATATCTGAGCGCTATGTCACAGGCTCGATGGCACAGCTGTGACCAAAGTGACTAGAGGATAAGTGAGATTTTGAATTTCTGCAGACACTTGTGGACACTGGACACTTTTGGATTGTGTGAGGCCCACTGAATATCTGAGCGCTATGTCACAGGCTCGATGGCACAGCTGTGACCAAAGTGACTAGAGGATAAGTGAGATTTTGAATTTCTGCTCACACTAGTGGACACTGGACACTTTTGGATTGTGTGAGGCCCACTGAATATCTGAGCGCTATGTCACAGGCTCGATGGCACAGCTGTGACCAAAGTGACTAGAGGATAAGTGAGATTTTGAATTTCTGCAGACACTTGTGGACACTGGACACTTTTGGATTGTGTGAGGCCCACTGAATATCTGAGCGCTATGTCACAGGCTCGATGGCACAGCTGTGACCAAAGTGACTAGAGGATAAGTGAGATTTTGAATTTCTGCAGACACTTGTGGACACTGGACACTTTTGGATTGTGTGAGGCCCACTGAATATCTGAGCGCTATGTCACAGGCTCGATGGCACAGCTGTGACCAAAGTGACTAGAGGATAAGTGAGATTTTGAATTTCTGCTCACACTAGTGGACACTGGACACTTTTGGATTGTGTGAGGCCCACTGAATATCTGAGCGCTATGTCACAGGCTCGATGGCACAGCTGTGACCAAAGTGACTAGAGGATAAGTGAGATTTTGAATTTCTGCAGACACTTGTGGACACTGGACACTTTTGGATTGTGTGAGGCCCACTGAATATCTGAGCGCTATGTCACAGGCTCGATGGCACAGCTGTGATCAAAGTGACTAGAGGATAAGTGAGATTTTGAATTTCTGCAGACACTTGTGGACACTGGACACTTTTGGATTGTGTGAGGCCCACTGAATATCTGAGCGCTATGTCACAGGCTCGATGGCACAGCTGTGACCAAAGTGACTAGAGGATAAGTGAGATTTTGAATTTCTGCAGACACTTGTGGACACTGGACACTTTTGGATTGTGTGAGGCCCACTGAATATCTGAGCGCTATGTCACAGGCTCGATGGCACAGCTGTGACCAAAGTGACTAGAGGATAAGTGAGATTTTGAATTTCTGCAGACACTTGTGGACACTGGACACTTTTGGATTGTGTGAGGCCCACTGAATATCTGAGCGCTATGTCACAGGCTCGATGGCACAGCTGTGACCAAAGTGACTAGAGGATAAGTGAGATTTTGAATTTCTGCAGACACTTGTGGACACTGGACACTTTTGGATTGTGTGAGGCCCACTGAATATCACAGCGCTATGTCACAGGCAGAAATTGGCTAGTGTATCACAAACTACAAGGTGTATGTAGAATTGGGCAGAGTAGGAATCTCCCTAGAGTGCAGGTCTGTAAGAACGGAACATGTCCTCGACTTATTCTCACAGAGTGACACAGATAGCTTCACTGTGGCTGTGATAACAGCAGTTACACGGTACTGTGTGAGGAGCGTACACCGCTGTATGGTGTGAAAAAATGCACGCTCAGTACCTCAGCAGGACAAAAAAAAAATTGGGATTGCTTTTAAAAAAGCAGTTTGCAGCTCAGTACCTCAGCAGGACAAAAAAAAAAATTGGGATTGCTTTTAAAAAAGCAGTTTGCAGAGCAGTGGGTAAACAGCAATGCAGCTGTCAGGAAGCCTTAGAAGGCAGCCCAACAACCAACACCACTGATACACCACAATATAGCCTCCCCTTGCACTGCACACACAGTGACTGGTGTGTTGTACAGGCACAATCGCTAGCAGCAGAAGCAGTTTTTTTTTCTTCTTACCTGCCTAACGCTCTCCCTACAGAATCAGCAGCAACCTCTCCCTATGCTAAGATCAGCAGAAGTACGATGGCGGTCGGTGTGCACGCCCTTTTATACCCCCTGTGACGCCCACCAAAGCAAGCCAATCACTTGCATGCCCTTCTGAAAGATGGTGGTGACCCGTGCCTATGTCATCACGTTGCCCACAGTGTCCGTGGATCCTGATTGGCTGAAAAAGAGCGCAAAACAAACTTTTGAAACGCGACTTTGGCGCGTAAGTTGCCGACCTCGTGGTCGACCTCATCCTAGGGTCGGGTTTCGTTTCATGAAACCCGACTTTGCCAAAAGTTGGCGACTTTTGAAATTTTTCGACCCGTTTCGCTCAACTCTAGTTAATAGAAGAAATTGCTTCATGAAGTTTGTTGTGCAATTTCTCCTGAGCACGCTGATACCCCATATGTGAGGGATCACTACTGTTTGGGGCATGGCAGAGCTTGGAAGGGAAGGAGCGCAAATTGGCTTTTGGAACGCAAAATTGGCTGGAATTGATACCGGTCGCCATTTTACGTTTGGAGAGCCCCTGACGTGCCTAAACAGTGAAAACCCCCAAGAAGTCTTTGGAAACTAGAACCCTGAAGGAATTTATATTTGAGGTGAGCACCTTAAACCTCCAGAGGCTTCACAGAATTTAATAACATTGAGCCGTCAAAATAAAATAAACATTTTTACTCCAAAAATTATATTTTAGCCCCCACTTTTTTCACAAGGGTATCAAGAAAAAATGGACCCCAAAGTTTGTTGTGAAATTTGTTCTGAGTTCATCAATACCCCATAGGTGGTCGAAAACTACTTTTGAGTCACAGTGCAAGGCTCAAAAGGGAAAAAGTGCCATATTACAGTGCCGGTTTGCTGCATTGGTTTGAAGGGGCCATGTCACATTGGCAGAGCCCCTGAGGTGCCAGAACAGCAAACCCCCATAAGTGACCCCATTTTACAAACTACACCTCTCAATGAGTTCATCTAGGGGTGCAGTGATCATATTGACATTACAAGCGTGTCACAGAATTTGATACCATTGGGCAGTGAAGAAAAAATAATTACATTTTTACCACAAAAAAATTGTTTTAGCCCCAGATTTTACATTTTCACACTGGGAAATGGGTAAAAATTGTGCCAAAATGTGTTACACAATTTCTGCTGAACTTGGCAATACCCCATAAGTGGCTGTACAGTACCGCTTAGCCACACAGCAAGACTCTGGAGTGACGAAGCAATATTTGACTCTTGTAGAACAAATTGTTATAGAATAGTTTCCAGACTATATAAAGAATCCCTAAATGCCAGAAAAGCAGAATCCCCCCTCAAGTGACCCCAGTTTGGAATTTACACCCTTTGGGAATTTATCTACGAGGGTAGTGATGATTTTTGACTCCATGGGTATTTTCCAGAAACAGGCAGCAGTGCATGTTGCTGAGTAAAAATGTCAAACTGCCATTGTAGTGACTCGTAAGCTAAAGTCACCAGTAGGTTATGCCCAGCCCGTCTTCTGGATACATGCACCCATAAATTAGGTGGGCTCTCATTACTACAGAAATGCCAAACATATGGATGATGATATATGTGGATCAGGTACACTGTGGGGCTCAGAAGGGAGGGGGTATTTGAATTTGGGAGCGTAGAATTTCTTTTGGCAGGTGAGAAGCCATTTCGCTTTTCCAGAGCCTTTGTGCTACCAGTAACGTGGAAGCCCCATATATTTCTGTTAACAGACAAAAGACCTGAATGACGGCTTGCTTTTTTTTAATTGAGTGGAAGCTTTTATTGGGAACATTTTACATAACTTTCTGGATCACATTTATCTGGCGCTTTACACTGACAACTTACTTTGGGGATTCTGTCTAAATCTGAGTGACATGATTCAGATGAAACTCCCAAGGGATCCATTCACTATAATGAGGCAGCAGAGTTACTCTGGACTCCGTCTGACCTCTGTTCTGTGGTTTCCTTCTTTTCAGAAGTGCACAAAACTGTGGCCAACGGCACTTTTATGCAATCCTAAAAAGACGGACACCACCGGATCACAGGTCTTATGGCATCCACAGTGCCTCATTATGGGGAATCTTCTGCTGGGGGTTCTGTCTAAATCACATATTTCAGAGATTTACATGGAAACCCAGATGTAAGCGCTCAGCGTAGAGTGTAGGATAAATATGCACCGAGACTTACTGCGATCTTTGGGAGGCAGAATAACAAAATCAACAGCATGTGAAAAATTGGTTTTATTTAATTTTTACACCATTCTCCATGCAATACTGTATAAGTGATTAAGCGACTTTATTCTTTGTTTACAGCGATACCAAATTTATATCGGTTTTTTATGCTTGGCTACTGTCACACACTAAAAGACGCTTTTCATTGCAAAAACAAGTTTTTGCATCATCATATTTTGAGAGCTATAATTTTTTCATATTTCGATCGAGAGAGTCATGTGAGGGCTTCTTTTTGTGGGTCAAGCTGACGTTTTTATTGATACCATTTTCGGACACATAGTACTGTCGGTGAAATGCTAGGGATACTATTGAAGAGAAATAGCCCAATAGTGCATTATCCAGTGTAGGTATATCAATTTAAAAATAATGCACTCATCAGATGGAGCTTGTAATAAGCATGGAGGATTCGCTGCTGCAGAAACCACAGATCCATGAGGGACTGACGTAGAAGATGCAGGATAGGAAAAAAGTGGTCAGACAATCCGCGCTGTGAATCACTATGAACAGTTATTTTTACGGTGGTCTTTATTCGACGCATTTCGAAGTTTCACAGAACTCCTTCCTCAGGAAAAAAACAGATGCAAGTATCATGAACAGGTTCTTAAATAGAAAAAAACAGTCCACTTGTCTTTCAGGTGCTCGGCGTCTAACAGGTCACCTGATGCAAAAGGATGTCAAACTTCATTGCTTGAACACATGATAGACACTTAATAGACAAAATATATATAAATTTCTGTTATAAAATTATTATTATACTTGCATTATAAAATGACTAAAAATCTATTAATTTCTTTATTAACAATAATCAACGGAAAAAAATTATTAAAAGAAAGGGGACAAGAACCTCCAAAAACGGGGGAAAAAGGAGAAAGGCCTTACAGGGAGAACATCCTCTCAAGAGAGCCACCATGAAACAACACAAGCAATGCCAAATCCAACAACATGTCTAGAAAAACAAACTTATACCGTGAAATTTCTGAATAAAATATTCTTTCAAAAGACATTTCTTGGTCTTATTTCTATATATATTATTGCACAGTTCTTGCTGGAAGATAAAAATTGCATAAAAATTATTTATATAAAAATATTATTTATAAAAAAATATACATCCATATAAAAATTATTAAAATATACATATTTAAAATTACTTACATTATCCTTTCTTTATTGAATTGGCTGTGCAGTAAAATTTGCGGTATATAGGAATAGTGATGAACACAATATTAGACAACATATTAAAATATAAATATCAATGAATTAGTGGCGGGGTAGTGCATGTGCTTAAAAAAAGACACATTAAAAATCAAGACAAAAAAACAAGAGGAGACAGAGAAAAAAAACTCCAGGAAAACACCAGATCGAGACACCTTTTTTTCCTCTGACTCCTCTTGTTTTTTTGTCTTGATTTTTAATGCGTCGAATAAAGACCACTGTAATAATAATTGTTCATAGTGATTCGCAGCGCGGATTGTCTGACCACTTTTTTTCCTATCCTGCATTTTCGGACACATGACATTTTTAATCACTTTCTATTCTGATTTTTGGGAGGCAGAATGATCAATCACCAGAAATTCAGGAGTTTTTTTTCTTAATGGCGTTCCGTGTGTAGTAAAATTAATAAGGCAGCTTTATTATTCGGGTCAGTACAATTATAGTGATACAACATTTACATATTAAGTTTTGTCGCTTTTTCACTATAAAAGCTATTTTATAGAAAAAATAATTGTTTTTGCATTGCTTTATTCCGAAAGCTATAACTTTTTTTATTTTTCCACTGTTTGAGCTGTATGGCAGCTTGTTTTTTGTGGGACAAGAAGATGCTTTCATCGCTACCATTTTTATTTTGATTTGACTTTTTGATCGCGTTTCATTCTTTTTGTTTGGTGGCATGATAAAAAGAAAAAGGTTTTTGCTCCTTTTTTTAATGGTGTGCAAATGTGACCATTTTATAGGTTGGCTCACTCCGGATGTGGCGATACCAAATGTGTGTAGTTTTTTGTTTTTACATATATTTATATATATTTATATCTATTTATTGATTTAATATTTTTTCTTTTTTTTATTTATTTTGTAATTTTTTTAATAGTTTGAAAACATTTTTTTAATTTTTATGTAATTTGTTTACTTAGTCACTATATGGGACTTCAGTTTTTATTTGTCTGCGCACTAGTCTTATACAGAGCTATACACATATATTGCACTATATGAGACCTGACAGTGTTACATTGCCAGATCACTTGTGAGGCTCAGCTGAAGGCTGAGCCTAACAAGCCACCGTAGCTGGACGTCATCACGTGACCTCCGTCTGCCGAGACAAAGCGGGATCCCCCCGTGATGTGATCAGATCTCATCATGGAGGCGGAGAGGTGAGTATAGCAGCGGTCTCCCTCTGCTATCTTCTAAATGCCGTTTGCGGCATCTATAAGAGAGCAAAGGGTTAATATTATTGGGACCTGATTAGGTCCCAATGATGTCACCTGTCAGAGCAACCGCTCTGCACAGGAATCGCAGAGCTTGCAGGACCCTGGGAGTCCTAAGCTCTGCGAGACGACCCACCGTTCATAAACGTCGGCACAGCTCATAGAGCAGCAAGTGCAGAAGTATATGTACCGTGGGCGGTCGGGAAAAGGTTAACCCCTTACCTACAATTGACGTAATATTCCGTCCATGTGACCATGGACCTAATTACCATGGACGGAATATTACGTCATCGCGATCAGTGGCGCCCACGTGGTGAGCGCCGCTGATCGCGGCCGAGTGTCAGCTAATTATCATAGCTGACACCCGGCACAATGTGTCAGGGGCGGTCACGGACCGCCCCCGACACGTTAACCCCTTGCACACCGCGATCAAATGCGATCGCGGTGTACCGGGGGTTAAAGGGAAGCATCGGCAGGGAGGGGGCTCCCTCCGTGCTTCCCTGAGCCCCCCAAGGCAGCGCAATGTGCAGCGCTGCTGCGGGGGGCTCTTTCCCTACAGGCCCCCGGATCCAAGATGGCGACGGGGGCCTGCAGGGAGCTGACTTCCTCACTGCCTGCAAAGCGCAGGCATGAGGAAGTCTGCAGCAGTGCCTGTGACAGATCGCTGATCTGTCACAGTGATCTGTGATGTGACAGATCAGCGATCTGTCACAGGACAGTGATGTCCCACCTGGGACAAGGTAATAAAGTAAAAAAAAAAAAGTGTTAAAAATAATTTAAAAAAAATCGCTAAATAAATTAGTAAAAAAAAAAAATATATTCCCCAATAAATCCATTTTTTCAAAATAAAAAAAACAAAAACAATAAAAGTACACATATTTGGTATCGCCGCGTCCGTAATGACCTGCCCTATAAAACTGTCCCATTAGTTAACCCCTTTAGCGAACGCCTTATAAAATAAAAATAAAAAACGAAGCAAAAAATAATGATTTATTACACTGGTCAACAGCATTTTTGGTGCCAAAGATATTTCATCGAATTTAGGGTATTTTTGGGGTGCTGATTCTGAATATGTCATCAGTTTTGCCAGATTGGCTCAAGTTTTTGAGATTTTTGGTATCTTATTTATAGCACTTGTTGGTAAATGCGACGCATCATCTCATTAATTTCTTTGGATTAGTACTTGAACTGAGCAGTTCTCAATATAGTTTTGTGTTAATTAGTGTTCTAAAAGTTTGTTCATAGCTTGATTTTTGCACTAACTTTATGTTGTTGTCTGTTTTCCAGTGAAAAGCATGAACTCATCAAGAAGAAGTTGTCTTAACGATCCAGACTCATTCTGTTACATTTGTGGTGAATACACACTGCCAAAACATAGAAGAAACATAACAGACTTCGTAAAAAAAGTGTATTTTGCCTATTTTGGGGTTATGCTTGGGGACCAAGACAAGTTTTGGGCACCACACATAGTGTGCAAAGCATGTATCGAATTATTACGAAAATGGAGCAAAGGACAAAGAAAAAGCTTCAAATTTGGTGTTCCAATGGTGTGGAGAGAGCCAAAAAATCATCATGATGACTGTTATTTATGGTAAACACAGGTACAGGCACATCTTCACAATGAGGGACAGGCCTTCTTGCAGATTCCATGTTACTCCCATTTTCGTTTCTTATGCTTATTGAATCCTTGCACTTGCACTGCACAGAAATAACAGTCATCATGATGATTTTTTGGCTCTCTCCACACCATTGGAACACCAAATTTGAAGCTTTTTCTTTGTCCTTTGCTCCATTTTCGTAATAATTCGATACATGCTTTGCACACTATGTGTGGTGCCCAAAACTTGTCTTGGTCCCCAAGCATAACCCCAAAATAGGCAAAATACACTTTTTTTACGAAGTGTGTTATGTTTCTTCTATGTTTTGGCAGTGTATATTCACCACAAATGTAACAGAATGAGTCTGGATCGTTAAGACAACTTCTTCATGATGAGTTCATGCTTTTCACTGGAAAACAGACAACAACATAAAGTTAGTGCAAAAATC
Organism: Dendrobates tinctorius; assembly: GCF_039654945.1. Taxonomy (NCBI): domain Eukaryota; kingdom Metazoa; phylum Chordata; class Amphibia; order Anura; family Dendrobatidae; genus Dendrobates; species Dendrobates tinctorius. The sequence goes on from NW_027361924.1 coordinate 9,416,008, forward strand.
AAGCTATGAACAAACTTTTAGAACACTAATTAACACAAAACTATATTGAGAACTGCTCAGTTCAAGTACTAATCCAAAGAAATTAATGAGATGATGCGTCGCATTTACCAACAAGTGCTATAAATAAGATACCAAAAATCTCAAAAACTTGAGCCAATCTGGCAAAACTGATGACATATTCAGAATCAGCACCCCAAAAATACCCCAAATTCATTAAAATATTTTGGACACCAGAAAAAAAATTTTTTTTCGTTGACCTGTGTTATCATACCACCGAACAAAAAGTGCAATAACGTGCGATCAAAAAGACGCATATAAATATGCATGGTACCGCTGAAAACGTCATCTTGTCCCACAAAAAACGAGCCACCATACAGCATCATCCGCAAAAAAATAAAAAAGTTATAGCTCGCAGAATAAAGCGATGCAAAAATAATTATTTTTTATATAAAATTGTTTTCATTGCAAAAAACCGACAAAACATTAAAAAAAGACCTAACTGAGGTATCGCTGTAACCGTACTGACCCGAAGAATAAAAATGCGTTATCAATTTTACCGCACGCGGAACGGTGTAAACGCACCCCCCAAAAGAAATTCATGAAACGCTGGTTTTTGTTCATTCTGCGTCCCAAAAATCGGAATAAAAAGCGATCAAAAAATGTCACGTGCCGGAAAATGGTACCAATAAAAACGTCAACTCGTCCCGCAAAAAATAAGACCTAACATGACTCGGTGGGTCAAAATACGGAAAAATTATAGGTCACAATATGTGGTGATGCAATAACTATTTTTACAATAAAAAGCGTCTTTTAGCGTGCGACAGCCGCCAAACATAAAAACCGCCATAAATCGTAAATCAAACCCCCCGTTATCACCCCCTTAGTTAGGGAAAAATAATAAAACTAAAAGAAAATGTATTTATTTCCATTTTCCCGCTAGGGTTAGGGTTAGGGTAGGGTTAGGGCTAGGGTTAGGGTTAGGGCTAGGGTTAGGGCTAGGGTTAGGGCTAGGGCTAGGGTTAGGGCTAGGGCTAGGGTTAGGGCTAGGGTTCAGATTAGGGTTAGGGGTGTGTTGAGGTTAGGATTGGAGTTATAATTGGGGGTTTCCACTGTTTGAGCACATCAGGTGCTCTCCAAAGGCAACATGGCGTCTGATCTCAATTCCAGCCAATTCTGCGTTGAAAAAGTCAAATGGTGCTCCTTCCCTTCCAAGCTCTGCCATGTGCCCAAACAGTGTTTTACCCCCACATGTAGGGTATCAGCCTACTCAGGACAAATTCCAAAACAACTTTTGGGGTCCAATTTCTCCTGTTACCCTTAGGAAAATAAAAAATTGGGGGCAAAAATATAATTTTGCGGAAAAAAATGTTTTTTTTATTTTCACGCCCAGGCGTTATAAACTTCTGTGAAGCACTTGGGGGTTCAAAGTGCTCTCCACACATCTAGATAAGCTCCGTGGGGGGTCTAGTTTCCAAAATGGGGTCACTTGTGGGGAGTTTCAATAGTTTAGGTACATCAGGGGCTCTCCAAACGCACATGACACCCGCATACCAATCCATCAAAGTCTGCATTCCAAAATGTCACTACTTCCCTTCCGAGCCCCGACGTGTGCCATACAGTAGTTTTCTCCCACATATGAGGTATCACCGTACTCAGGACAAATTGGACAACAACTTTTGGGGTCCAATTTCTCCTGTTACCCTTGGGAAAATAAAAAAAATGGGGACTAAAAGATGATGTTTGTTGAAAAAATACGATATTTTTATTTTCACACCCGGTCGTTATAAACTTCTGTGAAGCACTGGGGGGTTCAAAGTGCTCACCACACATCTAGATAAGTTCATTAGGGGGTCTAGTTTCCAAAATGGGGTCACTTGTGGGGGGTTTCCACTGTTTAGGTACATCAGGGGCTCTCCAAACGCAACATGACACCCGCAGACCATTCCATCAAAGTCTGCATTCCAAAACGTCACTACTTCCCTTCCGAGCCCCGACGTGTGCCCAAGATAAGTTCCTTGGGGGGTCTAGTTTCCAAAATGGTGTCATTTGTGGGGGGTTTCTACTGTTTTGGTACTTCAGGGGCTTTCCTAACGCGACATGGTGTCCGATCTCAATTCCAGCCAAAAACGTCAAATGGCGCTGCTTTCCTTCCGAGCTCTGCCATACGCCCAAATAGTGGTTTACCCCCACATGTGGGGTATCAGCGCACTCAGGATAAATTGCACAATATCTTTTATGGTCCTGTTACTTTTGGAAAAATAAGAATTGAGGGTGAAAAGATCATTTTTGTGGAAAAAATATGATTTTTTAATTGTACTGCTGTACGTTATAAACTTCTGTGAAGCCCTTGGGGGTTCAAAGTTCTCACCACACATCTAGATAAGTTCCTTGGGGGGTCTAGATTCCAAAATGGTGTCATTTGTGGGGGGTTTCCACTGTTTTGGTACATCAGGGGTTTTCCAATCGCGACATGGTGTCCGATCTCAATTCTAGCCAAAAACGTCAAATGGCGCTGCTTCCCTTCCGAGCTCTGCTATGCGCCCAAATAGTCATTTACACCCACATATGGGGTATCAGCGTACTCAGGACAAATTGCACAATAACTTTTAGGGTCCTGTTACCCTTGGAAAAATAAAAATTGGGGGTGAAAAGATCATTTTTGTGGAAAAAATATGATTTTTAATTGTACCGCTGTACGTTATAAACTTCTGTGAAGCCCTTGTGGGTTCAAAGTTCTCACCACATATCTAGATAAGTTCCTTGGGGGGGTCTAGTTTCCAAAATGGGGTCACTTGGGGGGGTTTCCACTGTTTAGGTACATCAGGGGCTCGCCAAACGTGACATGGCGTCCGATCTGAATTCCAGCCAATTTTGCATTGAAAAAGTCAAACGGCGCTCCTTCCATTCTGAGCTCTGCCATGCGCCGAAACAGTGGTTCCCCCCCACATATCAGGTATCAGCGTACTCAGGACAAATTGCACAATAACTTTTGCAGTCCAATTTCTCCTGTTACCCTTGGTAAAATAAAGAAAATTGAACCTGAAGTATTTTTTTTGTGAAAAAAAGTTAAATGTTCATTTTTTTTTTTAATATTCAAAAAATTCCTGTGACGCACCTAAAGGGTTAATAAACTTCTTGAATGTGGTTTTAAGCACCTTAAGGGGTGCAGTTTTTAGAATGGTGTCACTTTTGGGTATTTTCTATCATATAGACCCCTCAAAGTGGCTTCAAATGTGAAGTGGTCCCTAAAAATAAAATGGTGTTGCAAAAATGAGAAATCGCTGGTCAATTTTTAACCCTTATAACTTCCTAACAAAAAAAAATTTGGGTTCCAAAATTGTGCTGATGTAAAGTAAACATGTGGGAAATGTTATGTATTAAGTTTTTTGTGTGCCGTATCGCTGTGATTTAAGGGCATAAAAATTCAAAGTTGGAAAATTGCGAAATTTTCAAAATTTTTGCCAAATTTCCGTTTTTTTCACAAATAAACGCAAGTTATTTGAATGCAATTTTACCACTAACATGAAGTACAATATGTCACGAGAAAACAATGTCAGAATCACCAGGATCCATGAAAGCGTTCCAGAGTTATGACCTCATAAAGGTACAGTGGTCAGAATTGTAAAAATTGGCCCGGTAGTTAACGTGCAAACCACCCTTGGTAGTGAAGGGGTTAAAGAAAAGTAGCTACAAAAATGGAAGAATAAAAGTTTTCAGTTTTGTCATTACATGTTGGTACACACTCCAACCATCATTTCTTTTCATGGTAACTATTAGCTGGTTTTACCACCATTACTTCTGATGAGCATCAATATGATCAGCATTAGAGTCGACTGTCAGTCAGTGTTGGGATCAGCGACTGTAAACACGAACCCAGCACTGGCTGAGAATGGACTCTAATGCTGATCGTGCTGTCAGTCAGTGATGAGGGCACAGTTACAGCCACTGTGCTCTATACCCAGAGAGGTGACTGAAACCTCATCGGCGTCACCCCCATTACCAAAACCTGAAAGCTGCTCGGAGGAATAAAGTTCATTCCCTTTCAGCAGCGGGACTCTAAGGGCAGGCATCTAGCAGGTTCAGAATGCTATTAACCTGCAGATTAACCCCATATCTGCAGGTTTATAGCTTTTTCTCACATGACAGGTTCCCCTTATTAATCTTTGGCGCTGCATTTTTTTGCACAAAGACCGGAAATGCCACCATGAACAAAATTAGACATTTGTGCTTGGGAAAAATGGTGGATCAATAATTGTTCATACAAAAAAATCATCATTAACAATTTCACAAATAATCATGATTCTTATAACATGATCAGTACAGACAGATGAAAACATATCTCTTTAGTCTGACCACTTAGCATTTCTTCTCAATAATGTCTATCAGTAGTGGTCAATGCTGTCATTAGAAAATTACTATTGATTTACTGTCTAAAATCAGCTGTATTATTTAAAAAGTTGTACACTATTTGGACAACCCAGCTTCAAACAGCATGTTTGTACTAGTAAAATTTTATTTATACTCACCTCCGGTACCGGCGCTGTTTCAGCAGTGTCGGCACTAGCTCTTCTGAAGCTCACATGACATTGTTATATCTCGTGAGTGCCCAATCAGTGCTGGCTTGATGTCTGAAAGTCAGTGAGAGTGTACAAGCGCTGATTAGGTTTAAGGCTCAAATGACATAATAAAAAAACGTGATCCCAACACCACTAGAATGGTGCCGGCATTGGAGGTAAATATAGGCATTATTTTATTGTTGCAACTGTCCTGTCTTCAGCTAAGTGAACGGGATTCATATAGCTTAACAAGCAGCTAAACCACTTTACCGGGGTCCAATAAGGGAGACTGTAGTTGAATCTGTGGTTTATTGAACGTAGGTATATAGATGGTGAAACTACAACAAAAATACATGAACACAATCAGTGGTAAGTTCATAAGAATACACAATATATATAGGCATACACAATCTGCACTACTAGCTGAACTGGGGAACTAACTAAGCTGGCTATTGTGGGAGATAGGAATATATAGAGGGAACATGTCACCTACCGGCGATGCTAACGCAGGGGGAGAAGAGGGATGAGGTGCTGCTAGTATGCAGACTTGATAGAAAATGGCAGACTGAAGAGAAAAAGGGGGCTGGAATAGACCATGGTACTTTGCAAACTTACCCAGAATACATTGGGAATTGGAGGGAAAGAATACAGGAAATACAATGCATAATAATATGCAGTTATGACTTTGGCCACTAGATGGAGCCAAAAACACTAAACATTAAACTCTGGAAATCTGAACATTCTATACATACAGCAATCATTGTGTGTTATCAAAATAGACAGTTCAGGAGTCATTAATTATGTCAGAGACAGAACACTCCCCATCTGGCACTGAACGGATGCCACTAATCCTATCCTCTGAAGACAAGAATAGGACCAGCTCAGTCACTGGTCTGGAGAATGTGTTAGGTCCATCTCCTTTGGCCATCCTGAGTTCGACTTTGCGGACATTACCATCTTTAATCGGGAATGTAGCAGTCACTAGATCAAGTGGCCACTGGTTTCGAAGGGCCTGACAGTAGAGTTGAGCGACTTTTGTTTTTTAGGGTCGAGTTTCGTTTCGTGAAACCCGACTTATTCAAAAGTCGGGTCGAGCAAGATTGGTCGACTATAGGGAAAAGTCGGGCTCGTCCCGAAACACGAAACCCAATGTAAGTCAATGGGGAATAAAAGTCGGCAGTGAGAGGAGGACAGGAAACACACCTACAGTGCCCATTTGAATGCCAAAAGCATCAATTCTTCTTACTTAAGCTTGTCAACCTTAATAAACTTCATAATACAAGTTACGCACTGAAAAATGGGGGTTATTTGGCTAAAGTTGTGGGGGGGTAGGGCTGGCTCCAGGTTTTCATGTGCCCTGGGCGAAAGAGCGCCCCTTTAACACATAAAACAACTCATCATGCTCCGATACGGCAGAGAAATAGCGGTATAGTACAATGAAAAATACTTCACTTTTTATATCTCATGACAAGGCCCATCTATTTCTCCATACAGAATCATTGGTCCCATATAATGTTTGAAACAGTATATGATGAGCTCCACATAATGCTACAGTATATGTTGGTCCCCATGGATGAAGCTCCACTGTCTTATGGGCCCAAATAATGCTCCAAACATAATGGGCTCCATTTCTAATGCTCTCGTGCATAATGGGCCCTGTAAATGCTGCTCCAGTGTCTGATGTCCACCTTTGGAATGTTCCAGTGTATGGTGGGCCCCATCTATCATTCTCCAGAGTATAGTGCTCCCCAAAAATTGCTGTCCCAACATTGAAAACAATGAAATAAGTCTCCTCGCTAGGGAATCCCTGTACTAGTCTGGACTCCTCGTCGTTCCCATCTTCCATCTCACAGCACAGTATTTCAACCTTGCAAGTGCTGTGATCCTGAGCAAGCAGGGGGGGCCCACTCGTTGGCGACGGCACTGGCACAGGGCCCCTGATAGTACGGTGGTGTGTCTGATGGCGGTTGGGCCGAACCTGCACTTTCATCTGCAGCTTCCTCTTTGTCACCGTGTAAGATGGAACTGTATATGGGAAGGGTAACCTGAGTTTCATCAGGGTCAGATTCAGGCCGTGCAGCATGCGAGGGGAATGTAGTGGTCTGAGTCAATGTACCAGCAGATTCATCGAGCAGTGGCTGGGCATCAGTGCACTTGTGTCGCCCCCAGGAGTACGGTCGCCACAGTGGCATTACCTTCCTCCTAGGGAGTGTGATGTCATGCTTGGGAGCAACGAAGGATCTCTCTAGCAGGTTAACTGATTGGGCGGCGTTATTCCCACGAGTCATGACCCTCCAAACAGCGTTCATGAAGGCAAAGTGTTTGTTGTAGGTGGGCAGTATGGTTGCAAAGCTGAACCTTAAAGGAATGTCCAGAAGGGCACCACCAGGAGTGGAGCCTACGGTTTAATTCGACTCCACCTGGGAAACCTCAACCATGCCAGCTACAGAAAAGATGCACACATTGCAAGCTTAATTCCGTTAACGAACGAGACTCCGTCATGCCCCGCGGTCCGAGTCCGGCTTACTAGAGGGACATGTGAGGCTCTGGCACATGAGATTGGCCAATAACTGGTGTGTCATGCCCTTACATGTCCATGGCTGCATGTGCACTACACTGAAAAGGCCAGCGTTTGTCGCTTACAGGTGCAGATAACCCGCTGAACAACGTTAGTGATGGGGCTCTGTGATTACAATTATTACCCGCGAACGATGATTTCCCAGTAAGTGCAGGTCAACCGCAGTTCCGGAATTAGGCCTAACCGTCATTCCTGAAAAAATGAAAAACTTACGTGTGCAAACCACAGGTGCTGTAGCTTGCTTAACAGCTCGCCAGCCGTTCTCAGGCCCAGTATGGATTACACGTGATTGCACAAAGGTGAGAAAGGGTACCGTATCCCCGGATAACATGTATGGATAGCATAGTGTACACATTCAAAATATATGTCTATACATCAGGAGGCAGGCTCAGACGGTGTTAGGCCCAGTATGGATTGCACGTGATTGCACAAAGGTGAGAAAGGGTACCGTATCCCCGGATAACATGTATGGATAGCATAGTGTACACATTCAAAATATATGTCTATACATCAGGAGGCAGGCTCAGACGGTGTTAGGCCCAGTATGGATTGCACGTGATTGCACAAAGGTGAGAAAGGGTACCGTATCCCCGGATAACATGTATGGATAGCATAGTGTACACATTCAAAATATATGTCTATATATCAGGAGGCAGGTTTAGACGGTGTCAGGCACAGTATGGATTTGACGGCCCAGACTACACAGCAGAGGAGCAGGGAGAGGTAAAGATAGCAAATGCTGGGGCCCTGCACAAGCAAGGGGGGCCCACTCGTGGGCGTCGGTACTGGCACTGGGCCCCTCATAGTACGGCGGTGTGTCTGACGGTGGGTGTGCACCACCACCGTCAGAGACACTTGATTGCACTATGAGAGACCCTGTGCCAGTGCCGACGCCCAAGAGTCGGCCTACCCACCTGTCCAGGGAAACGGCACTCGCACGGTGTCATGCGCTAGGTGGTGACATTTTAATGAAGGTTAGATCATCCACATTTTGGGTTGACAGACGGGTCCTTTTTTCTGTCAGGATTGATCCAGCTGCACTGAAGACTCTTTCCGATAGCACACTTGCAGCTGGGCAAGCGAGCTCCTGTAAGGCATATTGTGCCAATTCAGGCCAGGTGTCCAGTTTAGCGGCCCAATAGTCAAAGGGGAATGACCTGTGTGGGAGAACATCGATATGGGAGGAAAAGTAGTTTGTAACCATAGTTGACAACTGCTGTCTCCTGTCACTTTCCATCGATGCAGTATTACCAGTTTTGTGAGCGGTACTTGAAAAATCAATCCACAACATTGTCATGAAACCCCTGTCTCCAACGCCACTTCTGCTGTGTGCACCACGAACACCTCTGCCAAGCTGCCCCCGGCCCGTACGGCTCGTGTGAGAACCATCACCGCTGCTGTGTGCTGGGAATGCCTCAAGCGACCGATTTATCAGAGTTGCTTGTTTATTAGCCAATATTAGGTCAAGGTTCTCCTGTGGCATGATGTTTTATAATTTGCCTTTATAGCGTGGATCCAGGATGCTGGCCAACCAGTAGTCGTCATCGTTCATCATTTTGGCAATGCGGGGGTCCCTTTTTAGGATCTGCAAGGCATAATCTGATATGTGGGCCAATGTTCCCGGTGTCAATGATGCACTGCGAGTGCTGGTTGGAGGAGCACTTTCTGGCAAATCCACATCTCTCCAGTCACGCACAAACCCTGTACCAGACCTTGCCACGCCAACATTTTCACTTGCCCCACGAGATGCATCCTCCTCCCCTAAGTAATCATCCCCATCATCCTCCTCCTCCTCCTCCTCTTTTTCCTCCACCTCGTCCAGGAGAGGTCCCTGAGCAGACAATGGCTGAATGTCATCAAGGATTCCCTCTTCGTCAACATTGGCTGCAGACGCCTGCTCCTTAAGGTGCGTCAAAGTTTGCATGAGCAGACGCATAAGTGGGATGCTCATGCTTAGGATGGCGTCGTCTGCGCTTACCAGCCGTGTGCATTCCTCAAAACACTGACGGACTCTACAGAGGTCTTTCAGCTTCGACCACTGCACACCTGTCAACTCCATGTCTGCACTCAAAGTGCCTGGCTGTGTATCCTCACACAAATGCATTATGGCCTGCCTCTGCTCGCACAGCCGCTCAACCATGTGCAGGTGGAGTTCCACCTTGTTGCAATGTCGATAATGAGGCGGTGGTTGGGAAGGTGGAGCAATTGCTGCAGCTTCTGCATACGAATGGAGTGTACAGGCGACCGGCGAATGTGCGCGCACAGTCTTCGCACCTTCTGGAGCAGGGCTGTTAACTCCGGATAATTTTTGAGGAAGCACTGCACCATCAGGTTCAAGGTGTGAGCCAAGCAAGGTATGTGGCTGAGTTTTGAAAGGGCTATGGCTGCCACAAAATTACGGCCGTTATCACTAACTACCTTGCCTGCCTCAAGATGTACACTGCCCAGCCATGACTCAGTTTGTCGCTTCAAGTACTCGGCCAGTACCTCGGCGGTGTGTCTGTCGCCCAAACACATCATCTGCAACACAGCCTGCTGACGCTTTCCACTAGCTGCTCGATAGGGGGACACCTCATGTGCAACAGTGGCAGCTGCAGATGGAGTGCTCGTACGACTGCGCTCTGTGGACGAGCTTTCGCTTCTGGAGGAGGAGGAGGGTCGAACGCCTACAGCCAACTGTTTCCTATACCGTGGGCTAGGCAGCACTGTCCCACCACCGCTGTCCCCTGTGGACCCTGCAACCACCACATTAACCCAGTGCGCAGTGATGGACACGTAACGGCCCTGGCCATGCCGACTGGACCGTGCATCAGTTGTGAGGTGCACCTTTCCACTCACTGACTGCTTGAGTGCATGACCAATGCGGTCTTTCACATGATGGTGGAGGGCTGGGATGGCTTTGCGAGAGAAGAAGTGGCGACTGGATAGGTCATAGCGTGGTACTGCATAGGCCATGAGTTCGCGGAAAGCTGCGCTTTCCACCAAACGATAGGGCATCATCTCAAACGAGATTAGTTTGGCAATGTGGGCGTTCAAACCCAGTGTACGCGGATGAGAGACTGAGTACTTTCTTGACCTGCTAATAGCGTCTAGGAGGGTGAGCTGGACTTTAGAGCTGCATATGGTGGAAGTAGCGGTGGACAGGGCGGACTGAGAGAGGGTTGATGATGGTGATGGACTTGGTGTTCTTTCTGATGGCCTAGATTCAGTATTTCGTTGATATAACAGTGGGATTCCCTGACTGCTGTGGCCTTGCAACGACACCTCAACATTTGCTGCTGTGCTGACCGGTGGGCTTACAGTGGGGGAAACAATGTAGCATTGCTGACTACCTTCTTTGTGATCAGTTGCACATGTGGTACTTGAGGTTTGGTGTTGTGTCCACGCTTGCAAGTGCATGGTGGATAAATGTCTAAGCATGCAACTGGTATTCAAATTTTTCAGATTTTTCCCTCGGCTAAAGGTCTTTGTGCACTTCTTACAGATAACCTTGGCCTGATCATGAGGATTTTGTTCAAAAAAGTGCCACACTGCATTCTTCCTACTTTGGCAGACATTTTGCGGCCTAGCACGCTGTGATATTTTGACCCTCTGGACAAGCTGTCCAGCAACTCTTTTGATTTTTGGAAGCTGTCTTTGGAGTGCTCCGTGCCTGCCAGATAACAGCTGTTGCGATGTCGATGTCTGCTGTGGATGCTCCTCATCTGAGCTATTGGAAGCAGCACCCTCTTCCCCCAATGGATGCCAATCTGGGTCAACAACTGGGTCATCCATCACCTCCTCTTCAATGTCATGTGCACCTTCCTCTGTGTCACCATGTATGGTGGTATAGTGTGCGGGATGGGGCACCTGAGTCTCATCAGGGTCAGAATCTGGCTCTGTACACTGCGAGGACAATGTAGTGCTCTGAGTGAATGTACCAGCAGAATCATCTATCAGTGGCTGTGCATCAGTGCACTCCATGTCAGATTCATCTTGGCCGGGTAATTCACCATTTCACTTGGTAATCCAGGCATGGTATGTGAAAACAGCTCCATGGAGTAATCAGTAGTATGGCCTGCGTCATCCTTCAATCTTGGTTGGTGTGAAGGACACAAGGAAAGGTGTGGTTCATGAACATGAGCCTCCAATGACGACTCAGTGCTTTTACTTTTTACAACTTCAGAAGAGGAGGCGATAGAGCTGGAGGCTGAGTCAGCAATGTAAGCCAAAACTTTTTCCTGCAGCTCTGGCTTTAAAAGCGGTTTGCCAACTCCTAGAAAAGTAAGCCTTCGAGGCCTTGTGGAGCCACACGATGACGCAGGCTCAACACCTTCTGCATTCGGTCCTATTTTGCTTTTGCCACTACCATCAGATCCACCACCAACACCATCATTACCAGCTGCCAACCCCCGCCCAATTCCACGGCCTCTTCCACCAGCCTTCCTCATTTTTGGTAGAAATGTAGACAAAATCCAACAAACTATATAGTAATGTAAAACAAGGTACAAGGTGTCTATAGGACAGGGGAGATTTTGAATTTCTGCACACACTTGTGGACACTGGACACTTATGGATTGTGTGAGGCCCACTGAATATCAGAGCGCTATGTCACAGGCTCGATGGCACAGGTGTGAAAAAAGTGACTACAGGATAAGGGAGATTTTGAATTTCTGCACACACTTGTGGACACTGGACACTTAAAAAAGCAGTTTGCAGAGCAGTGGGTAAACAGCAATGCAGCCATCAGGAAGCCTTAGAAGGCAGCCTAACAACCAACACCGCTGATCCACCAAAATATAGCCTCCCCTTGCACTGCACACACAGTGACTGGTGTGTTGTAGAGGCAAAATCGCTAGCAGCAGAAGCAGTTTTTTTTTCTTCTTCCCTGCCTAACGCTCTCCCTACAGAATCAGCAGCAACCTCTCCCTATGCTAAGATCGGCAGAAGTAAGATGGCGGTCGGCGTGCACGCCCTTTTATACCCCCTGTGATGCCCACCAAAGCAAGCCAATCACTTGCATGCCCTTCTGAAAGATTGTGGTGACCCCTGCCTATGTCATCACGTTGCCCACAGTGTCCGGGCTGAAAAAGAGCACAAAGCAAACTTATGAAACGCGACTTTGGCGCGTAAGTCGCCGACCTCGTGGCCGACCTCATCCTAGGGTCGGGTTTCGTTTCATGAAACCCGACTTTGCCAAAAGTCGGCGACTTTTGAAATTTTTCGACCCTTTTCGCTCAACTCTACCTGACAGTCTTTAACAACGACAAGGTCACCAATCCGAAGATTAGGCCTGGTAGATTGCCACTTTGTCCATGGCTGTAGGGTAGACAAATACTATTTGCACCACCTGACCCAGAATGTATTGGCAAGACTTTGTACCTGTCTCCATTGGCGCTTGTAGAGGTCCTTAGCATCGAATCCTCCTGGAGGGGCACTGGATAGTCCTGTTTTCTGGGTTAGGAGAGTAGCTGGAGTCCTTGTGTGAAGTGTAGACACCTGAGGGTGGATTTCAGCATCTGAGTCCTCTCTCACTAGTTCAAAGGTGTCTGGACAACGTTCCTCAGTGTACAGTAGTTTTGGTCCTGAAAGCCATGCTGTGTTCCTAGGACTACTTTGTTGTCTGAGTATAACTTGGCTTGTGTCAGTTCGATATCCATCTCAGATGCAATGAACTCTACTAACTCAACGGCTAAGACTGCAGCACAAAGTTCTAACCTTGGTATGGTGTGCTCTGGTTGAGGAGCAAGTTTGGCCCTCCCCATAACGAATCCGACGTGGTTCTGACATTTGGAGTCCACAGTTTTGAGATACGCAACAGCAGCAATTGCTTTGACAGAAGCATCTGCAAATACATACAGTCTTTGGCTCTGGATCTCTGTAGACAATACAGGGGTGTATGGCCTTGGCACATTCAGGTTGGGGAGGGCTGCTAAAGAGTTCTTCCATGCTTCCCACTGGGTTCTCTTATCAGGTGGGAGAGGTACATCCCAGTCAGAGGTCTCCTTAGTTAAGTCTCTTAGTATGGCTTTGCCTTGTATAGTAACAGGAGCTGCAAAACCTAAGGGTCAGGGATCATACAGGCTGTTGATGGTAGACAGGACACCTCTGCATGTGAAAGGCTTTTCTTCCTGGCTGACCTGAAAGGTAAAAGTGTCTGACTGTAGATTTCAGAGAAGCCCGAGGCTGCATTGCATTGGTGTGGGGTCTGACCCCAGGTCCAGGTCTCTGAGACCGTTACACAAGTCTTGTGAAGGGAATGCTTTCATGAGTTCTTGGCTGTTTGAGGCTATTTTGTGAAGCCTAAGGTTGGAACATGCAAGCATCTCTTGGGCTCTCCTGAGAAGACTGATGGCAGTCTCATTTGAAGGCATGGCTTTCAGACAGTCATCAACATAAAAGTCTTTTTCTATGAATTGTCTGACATCTGATCCATATTCTGTATCTCCTTCTTGAGCTGACCTTTTGAGTCCATAGATGGCAACTACAGGAGAAGGGCTATTGCCAAAGATGTGCACTCTCATGCGGTACTCTGTGACCTCTTTAGTAAGATCATTGTCTCTGTACCAGAAGAATCTCAGGAAGTTCCTGTCTCTCTCTCTCACAAGGAAACAATGGAACATTTGCTGGATGTCAGCGATGAAGGCAATGGAATCCTTACGGAAGCGCATTAGTACTCCCAGCAGTTTGTTATTGAGGTCTGGTCCTGTCAGTAGAACATCATTCAGGAAGACATCATCAAACTTAGCACTGGAGTTGAACACCACTCTAATCTGGCCCGGTTTCTTAGGGTGGTATACTCCAAACATGTGTAGGAACCAGCATTCTTCAGTCTTTGAGAGTGGGAGCTAGTTCTGCATGGCAGTTCTCAAATATCTTTGACATGAAGGAGAAGTGATCTTTCATCTCTGGCTTCTTTTGCAGATTATGTTTGAGAGAGGAGAAACGTTTGAATGCCTGATCTCTGTTGTTTGGTAGACATGGTCTGTGGATTCTGAAGGGAAGAGGTGCGACCCAGCTGTTGGTCTCATCTTTTACAAGTCCCTTGTCCATTACCTCTAAGAACAACTTATCCTCTACTGACATGGCTACTTGGTTGTCTTGCTTAGTTCTCTGGAAGACTGCTCACCCCAACAGATCCTCATAGCTTCCTGACACCATACTGCTGTCATGAGTAAAGTCTATTAAGTGATTGGGTAGTTGGATGCTGTGTGGTAGTTCCTTGACATGGAACTCATTATTGCAAGGTTGAAACAGAGATGGGCGTCCTTTCTCCAATGTATTTGTCAGCATGCTTGTCACAGAAGATGGGGCGTGCATGTTTCCCAAGCATACGTTTCCTATTATGACCCATCCTAGGACTAGCTTTTGGGCATAAGGAGCATTGTTGAGTCCATTGACATGACTTCTCACTTTATGAACCTGTAGGGTATCTCTTCCCAACAGCAGTATTATCTGTGCCTGAGGGTCGAGTTCCTGTATAAGGTGTGCTATGCGTTTCAAGTGAGCTTGATGGATTGCCACATCTGGTGTAGGGATTTCAGATCTGTTGTCTGGAATCTGATTACACTTGATGATTGTAGGTAGTGGTAGGCAGAATTTTCCATCTTTGGCTGTGTGCACACACTGCGGATTCATCCGCGCGGATTTTGCAAAATCCGCAGATAAATCCGCACGTCAAAAGACCTGCGGTTTATCTGTGGATTAACCTGTGGTTTTGCCCTGCGGTTTATCCTCTCCACAATGGAGGAGATGGTAAATCGCTGCAGAATCCACAGAAAGAATTGACATGCAATTCTTTCTGCGGATTTGAAACCGCAGCAAAAACCGCACGGAAAATTCCACAGCATCTGCACAGCAGTTTTTGATTTCCATAGGTTAGAATGCTACTGTACACCGCAGCAAAAACTGCTGTGGATCCACAGGGCCAAATCTGCTGCGGATCCACAGCAGAATCCGCAGCGTGTGCACACAGCCTCAGGACTCAATTTGGTAGTCAGTGGCTTTCCTGCCCGCTGTTGTCACAGTACCTGCACATGTCTTTAATGAGTAAGGAGTGCTTGGTCCTTTCATGTTGAATAGGTCAAAGAATGTTGATCTAGCCAGGGATCGATTACTTTGATCATCCAAGATAGCATACAGTCTCACAGCTTTGTCTCTATTGCCCTCAGGGTACACTCTGACAAGGCATATTTTTGAACAAGACCTACTGTCTATTGTCCCTTTACAGACTTCAGTACATTGTGAAGTGATCTCTGGCATAGCTGTAGCTGCATCAGTGCTCCTTTCCTCCCCGCCATGCTCACTGTCAGCTGGCATGTTCTGTGCACTCCATGGAGCTGGGCCAGGGTGTAGGGCAGTGTTGTGATCTGTGGTATCACATTCTGTGCATTTTACACTGACCTTACAATCCTTGGCGAAATGAATGGTGGATGAGCAGCACTTGTAGCAGATTCCGGTCTCTTTCAGGAAGCTTTTGCGATCCGGCATAGATTTTCCTCTGAAGGCTCTGCATTTCAGGAGAGAATGAGGCTTCTGATGAAGCGGGCACTGCTTGTCAGGTTCTTGTACCTTTGTCTCTGATTAAGAGTGGCTAGCAGACTTGTAATTGGAACTTGGAGAAGAAACATTAGTCTTGTGCACTGCCACAGATGTTCTGCGTGGGATAGCAGCTGGTGGTGGTGCAGCATATGACATTGCAAAGTCAAACTGGGATCATTTCTGATTGTCGCTTGTTCGTGTATAAAGTCTACAAAAATGGTAAGGGAGGGAATGAAACACTATGTTTGTATATGTACGTGGAACCACGTGTGAGCCACCTCTCCTGTAGATTTTAGGGCAACTTTTGGACTATAGGGTTAACACCTTTGGCTGTGTCGAGGTATGCAAGTCCTGGTAGGTCACCTTCACATTTGGCAACCAGGACCTCTTGTAGTAGGTCACCTAGCTCTCTAAGTTTTGGGACACCTTTGTTAGATATTTTAGGAAAGTCATCGATTCTTTTGAACAAGGCTCTCTCTATTACCTCAGCAGAGCCGTAACACTCATCTAGCCTCTTCCAGATCTCTTTAAGGCCGATTTGAGGGTGGTTTATATAAATGTCTCTGATCGTTACTGCATGTTTGACTGACTCTTCTCCCAGGTAATTGACTAAGAGGTTTATCTCTTCCCTGTGTTGCAGCTCCAAGTCTCTGGTGACATTTTGGAAGGAAGTTTTCCAAGCTCTGTAACCTTCAGTGTGGTCAGTGAATTTCATGAGTCCCTTGGTAACCAGATCACGTCGTGTGAAGATCTTAGCAAGTTCTGTTGTGAACCGTTGTCAGCAGAGTATACTGGCGATGGGTTACCCTGATAGTGATGTGAGGTGCATTCATACCTGTTAGTATCCTCAGAGTGGCGCCAGCCGTTGTCATATTGCTTCGGTCTGATGTGCGTTGTGTCAGCAAGGTGATTCACGCTGGTTACCTGGCGAGGGGCAAGGAAGACATTGACAGAGTTGTTTTGCTCTACGTTTTCTTGGAGCTGAGCCTCATGATGACTCACTCGTTTCACTGGATGTGTCGTGATCTTGGTTATAGTTTGGATCAGGAAGTTCATTAACAAACTGAGATGTGCGTTGTGGCGAATCTTGCAGCGGCAACTTCAGACTTGACGTACTGCTGCGGCTATGCAGCTCAGGGTTGTGTGCGGCTTCTAGTGATTCTGCCTCGGCCAGTGCTGCAGCAGCTTCTCTTTTTACTGCTAGGCGCTCCAGGGCAGCATCTACGCGTGCCTTCTCTAACTGCATCTTTCTCTCTTGCTCATCTCTCTCTAAGCGTGACCTTCTCTCTTGGTCATCTAGGCATGCTTTCACTAATTTAAGTTCCATCTCTTTTGTGACAAATCTTGCTCGCATTTTGGCGGCTTCAGCATTTGCGCGGGCAATTGTGACTGCGCTGCTGATTGATACAGTCTGTGACGAGTGTCAGCTTACGCTGAGTCGCTCTTCTTTGAAAAAGTGGACCCTCTGGGCCATCGCACCCACCAACCAAGGGCGAGCTGACCTAGTGAGAACCACCCCCTATACAGGGTGTGTTAGGGGCAAGACCAAGGGGGTGAGCCACCACGGCAGCTGGACCAGACGGCCGGCTCAGGGAAACAAGACAAGGCGAGACGAAACGTTAGTTCAAAGAAACTTCAAATAAGGAAGGCTTCAGGGATAACATCAGGTACAAACATAAACAGAACAGGGACAACATAGCAAGGTGCGTGCAAGGGCACGCCAAGATCCAAGTATGGTACGAACAGATGGCAGGCGGAGGCACAATGACATCAGACTCTGGACAGCAAGCGAAGATCAACCAAGACATCATGTTCTGAAGCTCTCTAGGCAATCATCAGGATCCGGACATTCGAAAGTGAGCCAGGGTTTCATACAAGGAAACAAGACAGGGTTAACGACATGATGCGTGTCAACGGACACGCCAGGTTCGGGTTCACAGGATGAGGCCTGCGCATGCCAAGGGGCATGCCAGGGAGAGACAAAAGGACGGTGGCCTGCGCGTGCGAGGGCACACCAGGGAGAGACACAAGGACGGTGGCCTGCGCGTGCGAGGGCACGCCAGGGACAGGTGCAATGGCATCGGAAACCGAGGTACTGGCATCGACCAACAGGGTCCAGGTATCTGGCTACGGATGTCAGCTCCGGACATCAGGCCGCAGTCATCTAGGTCTGGACCTCTGGCAGCGGTCGGCAGGTTATGGAATCCGGCAGGCAAACTAGGGTTAAGAACAGAGCAAAAGAAGCAAAAGAGTTGTGCAAGAGTAGCACGAAAAGGCACAGTGCGAGAACCAGCATGAGTGCAAGAGAGCACGGAGACCACGGCTGGGGGCACCGGCAGGTGGTACCGATGATGGCATTTGCAGGCGGGCACGACTAGAGGCGGCACCACTGCAGGGCCATGCAGCCAGACCACTATAGCACTGGACGGGTCACGGCTGAGGCACACAGGCGAGCACGGCTAGAGGCGGCACGGCTGAGGCACACCAGACAGGCACAGGTGACCAGGCACGTGCAAAGAGGCACAGAGCCACAAGGCAGGGCTAGGCAAAGGTACAGGACAGAGACGCATGCGATACCGCACAGCAAAGCCTAGTACGAAAAGTGCAAGAGCGCACGAAACATCAGAGCCAAAGTATAGAGTTGAGGAAACAACCCTGTGCATGCAAAGGACATGCCAGGGACAGGTACGGGGCGAGGCCTGCGCGTACCTAAGGGTATGCCAGGGACAGGGACAGACCTGCACGTGTAGAGACACGCCAGGGACAAGGACAGAGTCTAGCAGCGGAACGTAGGCCGAAGCCCAGAGCCAGGCCAAGGGAGAGCCTTGGGACTAGACAGGGTACAGAGCGGAGACCTGCATGTGTAGATAGACACACCAGGAACAGGGACAGAGACAGAGTCTAGCAGCGGAGCGTAGGCCGAAGCCCAGAGCCGGGCCAAGGAAGGACCTTGGGACTAGACAGGGTAAAGAGCGGAGATCTGCATGTGTAAGGAGACACGTCAGGGACAGGGTACAGAGATGGAGACCTGCACGTGTAAGGAGACACGTCAGGGACAGGGTACAGAGAGGGGTACCTGAAGCCACAAGCAAAGCGAGACAGGAAACATGGACAGAAACACGGAACAGAATCAGAGCAAACAAGGACTACAAGGCAAAGCAGGGCAAAGACAAAACATGGCACGAAGGACAAACACTAGACAAGGCACGAGACAAGAGATGAAATACGAGCATGGAGTGTGTGCAGAGACGCACTACAGAGCTAGGTGCAAGGGCACAGAATAGAGGGAGCATCCCACAGACAAAGCGGCCATGCAGGGACACAACACAATACTCAGGCCCTGAGCAAAGGAAGGGTTGGTCTGATATAGGGCACAGCACCTCCTCTTCCGGGTCAAGACCAGGGGAGAACTTCCTAGTTCAGATGCTCCAAGATCACAGGGCACAGTCACATGATCAGGGTTTCAGACATGACGAGATGATCACCTAACCAGACAGTACAGGATCCTAGGAAAGGTCACATGATCAGAGTTTCAGACATGACGAGAAGATTGCAGAACCAGACAGTGCAGTGTTATGATTGAGTGACCGTAGGAGGCAGACACAAAAATAGGAGCTACGTCCAGAAAACCAGAGGAGCTGGCAACTATCCGATTGCAGACCCCTGAACCTATCAACACAACTAGCAGTAGCCGTGGGGGGTACCTACGGTGCCCTAGACCCCTCGAACACAGCCAGAGGACTATATAGCCTAAAGATAGAAAGGGAAATCTAAACTGCCCCAGAGCAGACCCCAAAGTAAAAGGCAGCCCCCAACATATAATGACGGTGAAGCAAGATGAAAAAACACTGACACAGATAGAAAGATAGGCTGAGCAAACGTTGGGGCCCAATCTAATCTAAACAGAAAAGGAAAGGAAAGCTGCTGTCTGCAATCGGCAAAAAACCCTATAAAAAACATAGGCCAGCAAGCTGAAATGGAAAAAGACCCTGAAGCAACTAAGCTTCAAAACTAAATCAGCACTCTGGTATTTTCAGAAGACAGAGCTAAGGAGTTCAGCTCACCCCAGCAGGGAATGGCTGAAATCCAGAAAAAACAAAGCAAGGCACAAATGCAAAAGGCCAGGAGGAAAACTTAGCTTTAGCAGAGCAGGAATTCAGACTGGACTCCAAGGATACCACAGAGAAATCACCCGCAGGGAGGAATGGGCGTATGCAGCCTTATATCCAGTCTGTGACTCCACTCAGCCAGTCATCATCATTAATCTCAGGTGTCTGATAATCAGACTCACTACCTCTCCTTACCAGAAGAGGGAATTCCTCGGGCCTCAGTGATGAAGGGGAAAATGAACTCACAACAGTGCAGGATCTTAGGAAATGTCACATGATCAAGGTTTCAGACATGACGAGATGATTGCAGAACCAGACAGTGCAGGATCCTAGGAAACATCACATGATCAAGGTTTCAGACATGATGAGAAGATCACAGAAGGCAAAGCAGAAACGCAGGCATCTTGCAGCTCAGCAGACATGAGGTGAGTGTACACACTGCTCTAGGGAACAAGCAGGATAGCAGGCAAGATATGCGCATGCACATCGCTCCAGGAGTTCTTGAGACAAAACAGACATAACAGACATGGCGGACATGACAGTACCCCCGTCCTTAAGCCCTCTCTTACCGGGGCTGGAAAGAAGAATGAAAAATTATTCGGCAGAAACCAGAGTTTAGTACAAACCACTCCAACAACGTTGATCTGACATCTGAAATGGACACCCGCACCGGTCAAGACACAGGAGCCGCGGACGAGACACGGGGATCCAGTGGGGAGGACTGCGGGTAGACAAGCAAGTCTTCTCACTCTGGCCGACATCACCTCCAAACAAGTTCAGAGGTCAAGGGCCGGGTCTGATTCACATCAGAAGAGTGGCCAGGGTACCGCCATTTTCAAGCGAGTTCAGGAGACATAGAGCAGATCAAATTCTTCATCAGATGGGTAGTCCATGGCCTGAGTATTCTGTGATGAGTGTCAGCTTACGCTGAGTCGCTCTTCTTTGAAAGAGTGGACCCTCTGGGCCGTGGCACCCACCCACCTAGGGCGAGCTGACCTAGTGAGAACCACCCCCTATACAGGGAGTGTCAGGGGCAAGACCAAGGGGGTGAGCCACCACAGCAGCTGGACCAGACAGTCAGCTCAGGGAAACAAGACAAGGCAAGATGAGACGTTAGTTCAAAGAAACTTCATTTAAGGAAGGCTTCAGGGATAACATCAGGTACAAACAAAAACAGAACAGGGACAACATAGCAAGGTGCGTGCAAGAGCACGCCAAGGTCCAAGCATGGTACGAGCAGATGGTAGGCGGAGGCACGATGACATCAGACTCCGGACAGCAAGCGAAGATCAACCGGGACATCAGGTTCTGAAGCTCTGTAGGCAATCATCAGGATCCGGACATCCGAAAGTCAGCCAGGGTTCCATGCAAGGAAACAAGACAGGGTTAATGACATGATGCGTGTCAACAGACACGACAGGTTCGGGGGTCACAGGACGAGGCCTGCGCATGCCAAGGGGCATGCCAGGGAGAGACACAAGGACGGTGGCCTGCGCATGCGAGGGCACGTCAGGGACAGGTACAATGGCATCGGAAACTGAGGTACTGGCATCGACCAACAGGGTCCAGGTATCTTGCTACGGACGTCAGCTCCGGATATCAGGCCGCAGTCATCTAGGTCCGGACCTCTGGCAGCGATCGGCAGGTTATGGAATCTGGCAGGCAAACTAGTGTTAAGAACAGAGCAAAAGAAGCAAATGAGTTGTGCAAGAGTAGCACAAAAAGGCACAGTGTGAGAACCAGCGTGAGTGCAAGAGAGCACGGAGACCACGGCTGGGGGCACCGGCAGGTGGTACCGACGATGGCATTTGCAGGCGGGCACGACTAGAGGCGGCACCGCTGCGGGGCCACGCAGCCAGACCACTATAGCACTGGACGGGGCACAGCTGAGGCACACAGGCGAGCACGGCTAGAGGCGGCATGGCTGAGGCACACCAGACAGGCACAGGTGACCAGGCACGTGTACAGAGGCACGGAGCAACAAGGCAGGGCTAGGCAAAGGTACAGGACAGAGACGCGTGCGATACCGCACGGCAAAGCCTAGTACAAACAGTGTAAGAGCGCACGAAACATCAGAGCCAAGGTATAGAGTTGAGGAAAGAACCCTGCGCATGCAAAGGACATGCCAGGGACAGGTACGGGGCGAGGCCTGCACTTACCTAGGGGTACGCCAGGGACAGGGACAGACCTGCACGTGTAGAGACACGTCAGGGACAAGGACAGAGTCTAGCAGCGGAACGTAGGCCGAAGCCCAGAGCCGGGCCAAGGCAGAGCCTTGGGACTAGACAGGGTACAGAGCGGAGACCTGCACGTGTAGACAGACACACCAGGAACAGGGACAGAGACAGAGTCTAGCAGTGGAGCGTAGGCCGAAGCCCAGAGCCTTGCCAAGAAAGACCTCGGGACTAGACAGGGTACAGAGCGGAGACCTGCACGTGTAAGGAGACATGTCAGGGACAGGGTACAGAGACGGAGGCCTGCACGTGTAAGGAGACACGTCAGGGACAGGGTACAGAGATGGAGGCCTGCACGTGTAAGGAGACACGTCAGGGACAGGGTACAGAGACGGGTACCTGAAGCCACAAAGCAAAGCGAGACAGGAAACATGGACAGAAACACGGAACAGAATCAGAGCAAACAAGGACTACAAGGCAAAGCGAGGCAAAGCAGGGCAAAGACAAAACATGGCACGAAGGACAAACACTAGACAAGGCACGAGACAAGAGACGGAATACGAGCACGGAGCGTGTGCAGAGATGCACTACAGAGCTAGGTGCAAGGGCACAGAATAGAGGGAGCGCCCCACAGACCAAGCAGCCATGCAGGGACACAATACAATACTCAGGCCCTGAGCAAAGGAAGGGGTGGTCTGATATAGGGCACAGCACCTACTCTTCCGGGTCAGGACCAGGGGAGAACTTCCTAGTTCAGATGCTCCAGGATCACAGAGCACAGTCACATGATCAGGGTTTCAGACATGACGAGATGATCACCGAACCAGACAGTGCAGGATAATAGGAAAGGTCACATGATCAGAGTTTCAGACATGACGAGAAGATTGCAGAACCAGACAGTGCAGGATCTTAGGAAACGTCACATGATCAAGGTTTCAGACATGACGAGATGATTGCAGAACCAGACGGTGCAGGATCCTAGGAAACGTCAAATGATCAAGGTTTCAGACATGACGAGAAGATCACAAAAAGCAAAGCAGAAACGCAGGCATCTTGCAGCTCAGCAGACATGAGGTGAGTGTGCACACTGCTCTAGGGAACAAGCAGGATAGCAGACAAGATATGCACATGCACATCGTTCCAGGAGTTGTTGAGACAAAACAGACATGACAGACATGGCGGACATGACACAGTCTTTGAGGAGACAGATGTAGCAGATTTTGTCCTGTGTGATTTGTGGGACATGGTGTCTTGGAGGGATGCTTGGCTGTGCAG
This sequence comes from Dendrobates tinctorius, assembly GCF_039654945.1. Taxonomy (NCBI): domain Eukaryota; kingdom Metazoa; phylum Chordata; class Amphibia; order Anura; family Dendrobatidae; genus Dendrobates; species Dendrobates tinctorius. Next base: position 9,439,220 of record NW_027361924.1, read on the forward strand.
AGATTGCTGTAGCTGTATTAGTCTATGTGTAGCCGGTGACTTGAATCTCACTAAATGGATTTCTGCAGCATCACTAGTTCCTGCAAACTGGATGAAGGGCTGTCCTTTACAGTGCTGTGTAACTGGCCTCTGCAGGATGGGAGACTCTTCTAACTCTGTATTTCCACTAGCTGGAGAGCCGCTGTTTCACTGCAGTCTGCAGGATGGAAGACTCTTCTCTCCGTATTCCCACTAGCTGGAGAGCCGCCGTTTCACTGTCCTGTCTTCAGCTAAATGAACGGGATTCATACAGCTTAACAAGCAGCTAAACCACTCTACCGGGGTCCAATAAGGGAGACTGTAGTTGAATCTGTGGTTTATTGAACGTAGGTATATAGATGGTGAAACTACAACAAAAATACATGAACACAATCAGTGGTAAGTTCATTAGAATACACAATATACATAGGCATACACAATCTGCATTACTAGCTGAACTGGGGAACTAACTAAGCTGGCTAATGTGGGAGATAGGAATATATAGAGGGAATATGTCACCTACCGGCGATGCTAACGCAGGGGGAGAAGAGGGATGAGGTGCTTCTAGTATGCAGACTTGATAGAAAATGGCAGACTGAAGAGAAAAAGGGGGCTGGAATAGACCATGGTACTTTGCAAACTTACCCAGAATACATTGGGAATTGGAGGGAAAGAATACAGGAAATACCGTACAATGCATAATAACATGCAGTTATGACTTTGGCCACTAAATGGAGCCAAAAACGCTAAACATTAAACCATGGAAACCTGAACGTTCTATACAAACAGCAATCATTGTGTGTTATCAAAATAGACAGTTCAGGAGTCATTAATTATGTCGGAGACAGATGGAGACAGGATTGTCCAAGTAATGGGAAACCCATTTAGATATTGATATTCTTCCCCCAAAAAAAGTTTTATCTTTTCGATAAATTTTCACTATCTGAGTCATACATGAGAACTAAATCTAGAAGTTGATGTAAAAAAAAGTTTCTTTATTAAGATCTAAAATGTAAATCTTAATTATATAATATTTTCAGGACACAAGAGACTGAATTCAGTGACATAATCAGAGCATATTTTTCCTCATGGTTAATTATAAATCTCTGATGATTAGGCCATAATTGTCCCAGCACAGTATAAATCACCTATGCTGGGTGATCTTTCTCACTGCAGTAAAGAAGTTTACATCCGGACGAGCCCTGTGTTACTCTACTGGTATGTTAATGAGACATTGGAATTTCTATTATCATTTTATTTCATGAACTATTATACTAAAGGAGTCAGCTAAAAAAAATATTAAAAAAAACTTGAATTAAATTGGAGATTTTATTAAATTTTATTGCAGAATATTATTATGTCAGTTCTGCATGTTGCAGATATTTCCTGAAATTGAATGTTGGTTATTGTTATAACTTTTTATTTTTCATTATCTTTTGTGGCATTTTTTAAAATTATATCTTAACAATAAAGCAAAAGGCTGAATATCTCAGGTCAGCAGCAATGTCTCCTTAGGACAATCTAACAATTATAAAAATGTAAGTAAATTAACCTAATAAAACCTAGTTTGCAAATGATGAAAATAATGCTTGAAACCTATTTATACGTAAAAACATATTTCCATATTTGAAGGAATTTTAGCTTTTATTTTACCATTTTTCTACCTGTAACTGATTACAAAGGATGAGCTGAAAGCAATCCAAGAGCAGCAGGAGAACGAATATCAGAATATCATGCTCTAGTAAATTCCAAAAACTACTAAATGTAATTTTGATCTTTTTTTTTTACATTTTTCATTTTATTTTTTTTCCATTCTTTAATTTTTTTTGTTTATTTTTATTTTTTTTTTTAGTTATATTGGCTGGATATATTACACAATATTGTGTAAAAGTTTTAGGCAGATGTGGAAAAAGTGCTGTGCTGCAAAGTAAGATATGCTATCAAAAAAAGAAGTGTTAATAGTTTATTTTTATAGATTAATAATATAGAAAGTGAATGAACAAAAGAAAAATCTAAATCTCCTCAATATTTGGTGTGATGCCCCTTTACTTTAAAGCAGTATTGGATTTTCTAGGGAACACTTGCACAAAGTTTGGGATTTCCTTCATGTGTTTGAGTAACCAACTATACCGGACAGGTTACACTGATCATCAATATCATATGTAGGTTGAAATATAGTAATTAACTGATACACAGACAGCTGTGTAGGAGACATAAAACTGGGTAATAGACAAACTGTGTCACAAAGGTGAAGATGTGGAAGACAACTTCATGTCATAGGTCACCCAACATGGCAAGACTGAGCACAGGAACAAGACACAAGGTAGTTATGCTGCATCACAAAGGTCTCTCCTACTCACAGATTTCAAAACAGACTGGGGGTTCAAGATGCGCTGCTCAAGCTCTTTTTAACAAAGCAACAAGGAGTACTGCTAGTCCTGAGGACAAGTCATCAACTTTAGATCGGTAGAGTTTTTTTCACTCTCAAAAACTTCACTGATACATCTACCAATTACAACTGTACGCCATTACAAAAAGTAGGAGAATTGAGTTCAGCTGGTTTAGACTCATTTTGGTGGTTGGGTAAAAAAAACACAAAGCATGATTGATAGGAAAAAATTGGCTACATGGGACACTTGTGAGAATTCGATGACTGAAAAAAATTTAAATGAGGAATTGTGGTTCATCAGAATTTTCATTGTAATTAGCGGCACTCTATGGTGAAGAATAGTAATGTTTCACTTAAAAATATGCATATTGCACCAGGAAAACACCACACCCATTGGACAGCGCTATTTTGCATGAACTCATGCTTTCTCAATGACCCATCAAGGGACCTAGGTGATGCCTTGTGATAACGTGCTCACGCAAAACGGCGTTGGCCGATGTGTTTGTTGTTTACCCGGTGCAGTACGCATATTTTTTGATAAAACATCACTGTTATTGAGCATTGAGTGCCACTAATTTCAAACGAACATTATGAATTATTAACTATCTGTGGTCTGAGGGCTGATATTTATGTGCAGGACATCAGATCTGGAAGTGGTGTGTGGATTACCACGGACTTTCATTACCATTATTGTATCTGTCCCTTGCAGTTGAGTATGGAGTTATAGTGACTAATAACAAAACAAGAACTTTCTCATCTCTTCCTTAGATTCCTTTCTGAAAAAATTAAAATGCAAATTTTAACATGTGACCAAATGAATGCAACAAAATTATAAAACCTAAGAAACCAGATGTTTAGGCATCATTGTTCAAACAGTAATCAATGTACATAAAATATTCTTAGTATTTTTCAACTATCCTAAATAGAGAATGTTTGCATTTTTAGTGATTAAATACAGAAAAAAGTCAAGCACTTTCTAATAGAAGGTAAAAGAGAAATAAAATAGTAATAATCCCCTTATCACCTCTGATGACCAGTGGACCAACACCAACTATTTTGTCAAGAATATTAATATAGCACTAATGAAAAATCAGACTTCTGCGAAATATTTTTACCTTTTGCCTTCTTTTGGAGAATCAAACAGTAAACCATTTATTTCTACTTTATTCTTCATCATATATTTGGTCGGAGTATTTGTCAATTCCTCTGTTATCACAGTCATATGTCTGGAAGTTCAATTACATAAACCAATGTATCTCTTTATCTGTAATTTATCCATTGTAGACATACTTTATACATCGGTCACGGTTCCTAAATTACTGCACATGTTATTATCCGGGAATCACTTTCTTTCCTTTGCACAATGTTATACTCAGTTGTACTTTTTCTTAGCTGTGTCGACGGCCGAGGAAATCCTCCTCTTCATTATGGCTTATGACCGATATGTCGCCATCTGCCTCCCGTTACATTACCATCAGATCCTGAGTCACAGAAATTGCACCTTGATAACTATTGGGATTTGGGCAGGTGCCTTTCTAAACTCATCAATTCTTGTAATCTCAGTTTTATACATGTCCTCCTGTCAATCCAACATCATACACCAGTTTTTCTGTGATTTTAAGTCACTAACAATGACGAACTGCACAATCATGCAAATGTTTTTTGTAGTACTTGGCATGGACATCCTGATATTTGCTTTTATCCCAGTGATGGGCACTTTTATTTCTTACTTTAAAATTTTCTCCATCATTTTCAGAATGAAGTCAAAAGAAAATCGAAAAAAAGCCTTTTCCACCTGCTCATCCCATGTCACCGTCATCGCTCTTTACTATGGGACAGCTTTAGCAGTGAATTTGATTCCAGCTTACTCTGATATTCTGGATTCTTTCTTGAATTTAGTATTTGCTGCTGTAACCCCCACAATAAACCCGATCATATACAGCATACAGAATTCCAACGTACAATCTGCATTGTTGGGGTTGGTGAGATGATTAACCTCTTTGCGATATCGGGCGTAATAGTACACCAATATGTGACTCCACCTGTTTGGTGCGAGCTCCGGCGCTGAGTCCACACCTTCCTGGGCACATATCAGGTGATATAAACAGCTGACATGTGCCCTCAACAGCCACAGATGAAATTATGATCCACCCATGGCTGTTAACTAGTTAAATGCCGCTGTCGATTTCTGACAGCGGCATTTAACTTTTGCTTCCATCATGTGTACCTGAAATCTGCCCATTGGTGACCCCATCACCTGATCACAGGTCACCGATGGTTTAACATGACAACCAGATGCATCCAGCATACCTCTATGGTTGTCACTGCCGGATTGCTATGAGCACAGTCGATGGCGCTCATAGCAAATGAGCATTTCTGCTACATACAGGCAAACTGATCATCGCCTGCATGTAGCAGAGCTGATCAGATTATGGCACTTTCTAGTCTCCCATGGAGACTATTGAAGCATGCCAAAAGTAAAAAAAGTTTTAAAAAATATTAAGAAAATAAAAAATCTAAACGTTCAAATCACCCCCTTTCACCCCATTCAAAGTAAAACAATAAAAAATCAAATATACACATACCCGCATTCAGAATCGCCCGATCTATCGATATAAAAAAATTACCTGATTGGTAAACGGCGTAACAAGATATAAGTAAAAACACCAGAATCACATTTTTTTGGTCACCAAAACATTGCAGTAAAATGCAATAACGGGCAATCAAAAGATTGTATCTGCACCAAAATGGAATAACTAAAACCATAAGCTCAGCACGCAAAAAGTAAGCTCTCACCTGGCATCAAATCCTGAAAAATGGAGACTCTACAGTTATCTGAAAATGGCGTAACTTTTTTTTAACAAACTTTGGATTTTTTTTCACCACTTAAAAAAAAGAACCTAGACATGTTTGGTGTCTGTGAACTCGAAATGACCTGGAGAATCATAATGGCAGGTCAGTGTTAGCATTTAGTAAACATGGTAAAAAAAAACAACTGTGGGATTGCTCTTTTTTTGCAATTTCAACCCACTTGGAACTCTTTACACGTTTTCCAGTACATGATATGTTAAACCCAATGGTGTTGTTCAAAAGTAGAACTCGTCCCGCAAAAAACAAGCCCACATGACCATTTTGACCAAAAAAATAAAAAAATGATGCTGGGAAGAAGGGAAGCAAAAAAAACAAATGCAAAATTGGAAAATGACCCTGAGATTAAGGCGTTAATGATGGGAATATATGTTTTAAAGAGTGACACCAGACACATTGCACTACAATTTTAAAAAATTCCTTATTCACCAAAATACAGATTTTTTTTCTAATTTTGTTCTCATACACATCCAATAAAATTGCATCTGCAGGCTACTATTCCTGTGAACTATAAAAGCCCATCAAATTGCTAAAAAAATCCATATACTCACCTATCTAGCACCTCTTCTCCACATGTCTGGTCTTTGTCACATCTACAGATTGCCTTTGCTCATTCAAAAATCCCTGTGTCTTCCATGCAGGGTCAGAATTTATGGCCTGATGAGAGCCTGGGAGGGTTCTATGTAAGCGTGCAAAAAGTCATGGCATCAAGATGTTGCTCTATGCGCCAAGTCCATACGCAGGCATGCACAGAGCACTCTTGAACAGAAGGTGCAGGGAGGACCAGACAGGTGATGGTAAGGAGCGGATGAGCCACAGAAGTGAGTGATGAGGTGAGTATATGGATTTTTTAAAATTTTTTACATCTAAAGTTTATTATGTTTATTATACACTAGCTGCTGGCCCGATTCTAAAGCATCGGGTACTCTAGAATAGGGCCAGCGGGAGATTAAAATAAAAAAGTGATATACTCACCATCCAATGGACCCCCGGAATCTGTCCCTCCTTTCCATGCTGCTGGCATCTTCCATTCCCAGTACTGCTTTGCGCCAAAGACCGCTGCTGACGTCATCTCGTGAGAGCGCGATGTCATCAGTGGTATTTCGCGCAAAGCAGTACTGGGAACAGAACATGCCGGCAGCGTGGAGAGGAGGAACAGATTCCGGGGGCCGTCAGAAGGTGAGTAGAAAACTATTTTTTATTTCAATTCTATTTTTTACACATTTATGATACCGAGGGTCCGAAGGAGTCTCTTCTCCTCCGGACCCTGAGTACCGGCTAGCGCCGGGCATCTCCGGCTGTGTCGCCGCTGATGCCCATGCACCCGGAGATGGCCTGTGGCAAACGTCGGGAGATCAGCGGCGATCAGCGGCTAGTGCCGCTGATCTCCCCACGGTTGCCGAGGGTCATCTCCGGGCGCCGCTGACGCCCGTGCGCCGCTGATCTCCCGACGGCACGGTAGCAGTGGCGTGCCTCCTTCTAATTGCGGACTGTGCCTGCGCACTGCGTCTGTTGCTGATTGGTTGCGACCTGGCGGGGGCCTGGCGGCTGCGACCAATCAGCACAGCGGAATTTCGGTTACAGACAGACATGATAAGGCATTTATATATATAGATAACAAAGGATTTTAAACTGTCAGAGAATTACATCTTCACAAATTACCAGGAAAAACCATCCTTATAGGCTACACAAAATGTTGCCTCATCTGCTCAATTCTAGAATCTGAGTATCTAATGTCTGTAAATCTGGATTATATCTTCAAAATGGTCTATACAAAAAATATATGTGATAAATCCTACCACACAGAGAATACAGAGCTCTGTAAAGAAAAAATTAAGTAAGTACTGTGACGACTTTGTGTCATTCAGGAAAATCTGGCCACTATTCTTAACTATGTTAGATGTATTATTCCTTTGTTCAGTAAGTCAAGGTACATGAGCCATTGTTTCATTAGATATTGCTCAGTGCCCATTTTGTATGCTAACTTGTTGAATGCCTGCTGATTACCAATTGCATCAGCTCCCTACAGTTTACTAGTCTGCATCTTTTGGAGGACAATTACATTGTGTCTGTACAAGTACATTAAAGGCAAAATGGATAAAATTCTTCTTTATTAAATTATTACTTCAAACATAATTATCCATGGGCCAGAAAACAAAGTTAGAAACATAATTTTCAAACACTAATTGTTATACATGTAATTTTTCTGAATTTGCCTAACTCCCCACAAATATAATGTTCATTCTTCATAGTCGAATATGACCATGGCTTCTCGGTTAGAAGAGAATGAATAATTATGGGTCCAGAGGTGGTTGATGAGGCCAATCCGGGCCCTGAAGGTTCGTCCACATACTTGACATAAGGAAGTAGATGTGGTCAGTACTCCAGATTCTGCTTGTGCCTTGCGGACAGCACGCATTCTTTTTCCATCCAAGATTTTCACTTCTTCAGCTGTACGTGTTCCTGAGGTGATCCTGCACCACTAACCTGGATGATCCAGGGCAAGCTCTTCCCATTCCTTAATGTTGACTTCCAGGTTTTTAAAAGTCATCTTAACAGTCTTTATAGCACTTCTTCTGCCCCCCAATGCTTGGTTTCCTTGGCACAGTTCTCCATAAAGCAGTTGTTTCAATAGTCAGCTGTCAGGCATTCTGACCACATGTCCAGCCCACCTGGCTTGGACTTTCAGCAAGAGAGTGTAAACACTGTAGAGCCCAGTTTGTTCCAGAATTGCCGTGTCCAGGATATTGTCTTGCCTCCTGATGTGGAGAAGTCTGCCGAGGCAACTCATGTGAAACTGATTAAGCTGTTTAGCATGCCAGCTGTAGACTGTCCAGGTCTCGCTAGCATAGAGAAGTGAGGTGAGGACCACCACGCAGTAGACCTTCAGCTTGGTGGCAAGGCTGTCCCCTTCATTCCCAGGTGTTTTTACGCAGTCTCCCGAAGGCGGCACTGGCTTTGGCAATTCTGTTATTAACCTCAGCGTCTATGGTTATTTCACAAAAAAGTGTGCTGCCTAAGTATGTGAAGTTATCGACTGCTTTGAGGTTTTGATCCGTCACCGTGATACGTGGCTCCTTGTATAGGTTCCCTGAAACAGATTGATACATGACTTCTAGTGTTGATCTCGAGACCAAAATTGTCTCAAGCTTGAGAAAAACACTCTTTTTCATGCTGCATCTGCAGTTCTGTGCTAGCGTTAAGGGCACAGTAGTGTTGAGCGATACCATCCGATATTGAGAAATATCGGATGGGATTGGATCGGACCGATACCGAAAAAGTATCGGGTATCGCCGATTCCGATACCGAAAGTCCCATGCAAGTCTGTGGGACAGAAATATCGGAAGTAAAAAAAACCCTTTCTTTACTTGCACATCCAGTTAGGGAGGGGGGAAGAGTGTGGGCAGTGCGTGGGCGGAGACTGTGCGTGTCTGTGTGTGCGGGCGGGGTCTGTATGGGCCTCTCGAGGGTCTGTGCGGGCCTGCTGGGGGTCTGTGCGAGCCTGCCGGGGCTCTGTGCGGGCTGCCAGGGCTCTGTGCAGGCATCGTCCGATGGGACTACATGTCCCATCGGGCGATGCCTGCTACAATGACAGTGACTGACACATTAGCCAATGATGGGACAGTAGTAGTCCCATCATCCGTCTAATGTGTTGAATGTAAAAAAAAACATACATACTACATACATACTACATATATACAACATTCATACAACATACATACATACTACATAAATACTTCATATATACTACATTCATACAACATACGTACATACTACATACATACTACATATATACTACATTCATACAACATACATACAACATGCTACATACATACAACATACATACAACATACATACTACATACAAACTACATACATACTACATACAATACATTCATACAATATATACATATAGACATACAGTACATATTACATAGAGTACATACTCACCATCACTTGTCACTTTGTTCCCCGAAGCCAGTGTCATCTATAAAAAATATTAAAATAACAAACAACCGATATACTCCCTGATCCGCAGAAATCCACGAGTGTCCCACAACGATCTCCCGTGGAGAACAGCAGCATCAGCTGATGCCACCGCTCTCTAGGGGCCCCAGGAATACAATGACGGGAGGTAGGTATCCTTCCGCACTGTATTCCTTCGCCACTGTAAAAAAAATAGTCCCTAGTCTCACTTTTGGCATTGCTGTGTGAGAAAGTTCCCACGCAGCTTTTGCCATAAAGTGAGACCAGTGAACTATAGTAACCTCTCAGTGATGCAGTGCAGGAGATCGTCGAGGGACACTCATGGATTTCTGTGGATCAGGGAGTATATTGCTTGTTTGTTATTTTAATATTTTTTACAGTGAGATGACACTGGCTTCGGGGAACAAAGTGACAAGTGATGGTGAGTATGTACTCTATGTTATATGTACTGTATGTCTAAACAGTATGTATGTAGTATGTATGTTGCATGCATGTTGTATGTATGTAGCATGTTGTATGCATGTTGTATGAATGTAGTATATATGTAGTATGTATGTAGTATGTATGTAGTATGTAGTATGTATGAATGTTGTATATACAGTGGGGAAAAAAAGTATTTAGTCAGTCAGCAATAGTGCAAGTTCCACCACTTAAAAAGATGAGCGGCGTCTGTAATTTACATCATAGGTAGACCTCAACTATGGGAGACAAACTGAGAAAAAAAAATCCAGAAAATCACATTGTCTGTTTTTTTTTCATTTTATTTGCATATTATGGTGGAAAATAAGTATTTGGTCAGAAACAAGCAATCAAGATTTCTGGCTCTCACAGACCTGTAACTTCTTCTTTAAGAGTCTCCTCTTTCCTCCACTCATTACCTGTAGTAATGGCACCTGTTTAAACTTGTTATCAGTATAAAAAGACACCTGTGCACACCCTCAAACAGTCTGACTCCAAACTCCACTATGGTGAAGACCAAAGAGCTGTCAAAGGACACCAGAAACAAAATTGTAGCCCTGCACCAGGCTGGGAAGACTGAATCTGCAATAGCCAACCAGCTTGGAGTGAAGAAATCAACTGTGGGAGCAATAATTAGAAAATGGAAGACATACAAGACCACTGATAATCTCCCTCGATCTGGTGCTCCACGCAAAATCCCACCCCGTGGGGTCAGAATGATCACAAGAACGGTGAGCAACAATCCCAGAACCACGCGGGGGGACCTAGTGAATGAACTGCAGAGAGCTGGGACCAATGTAACAAGGCCTACCATAAGTAACACACTATGCCACCATGGACTCAGATCCTGCAGTGCCAGACGAGTCCCACTGCTTAAGCCTGTACATGTCCGGGCCCGTCTGAAGTTTGCTACAGAGCATTTGGATGATCCAGAGGAGTTTTGGGAGAATGTCCTATGGTCTGATGAAACCAAACTGAAACTGTTTGGTAGAAACACAACTTGTCGTGTTTGGAGGAAAAAGAATACTGAGTTGCATCCATCAAACACCATACCTACTGTAAAGCATGGTGGTGGAAACATCATGCTTTGGGGCTGTTTCTCTGCAAAGGGGCCAGGACGACTGATCCGGGTACATGAAAGAATGAATGGGGCCATGTATCGTGAGATTTTGAGTGCAAACCTCCTTCCATCAGCAAGGGCATTGAAGATGAAACATGGCTGGGTCTTTCAACATGACAATGATCCAAAGCACACCGCCAGGGCAACGAAGGAGTGGCTTCGTAAGAAGCATTTCAAGGTCCTGGAGTGGCCTAGCCAGTCTCCAGATCTCAACCCTATAGAAAGCCTTTGGAGGGAGTTGAAAGTCCGTGTTGCCAAGCGAAAAGCCAAAAACATCACTGCTCTAGAGGAGATCTGCATGGAGGAATGGGCCAACATACCAACAACAGTGTGTGGCAACCTTGTGAAGACTTACAGAAAACGTTTGACCTCTGTCATTGCCAACAAAGGATATATCACAAAGTATTGAGATGAAATTTTGTTTCTGACCAAATACTTATTTTCCACCATAATATGCAAATAAAATGAAAAAAAAACAGACAATGTGATTTTCTGGATTTTTTTTTCTCAGTTTGTCTCCCATAGTTGAGGTCTACCTATGATGTAAATTACAGACGCCTCTCATCTTTTTAAGTGGTGGAACTTGCACTATTGCTGACTGACTAAATACTTTTTTTCCCCACTGTATGCAGTATGTATGTAGTATGTATGTTTTTTGTTTTTTTTTTACATTTAACACATTAGCCGGATGATGGGACTATCACTGTCCCATCATTGGCTAATGTGTCAATCACTGTCATTGTAGCAGGCATCGCCCGATGGGACTTATAGTCCCATTGGACGATGCCTTCACAGACCCCCGACAGGCCCGCTCAGAGCCCCGGCAGCCCGCACAGAGCCCCGGCAGCTCGCACAGACCCCCGGCAGGCCCGCACAGACCCCCAGCAGGCCCGCACAGACCCCCGGCAGACCGCACAGAGCCCCGGCAGACCCGCACAGACCGTGCATCATGATGCGCACAGACCGCGCATCATGATGACATCATTTCAGCAGCCAATCACAGCCACAACACTGGCTCATTGCATTATGGGAACTTCCGATTCCGGTATCCGATATTGTAAAAATATCGGTTCTCGGTATTGGAATTCCAATACAGTGAATATCGGCCGATACCCGATATTTGCAGTATCGGAATGCTCAACACTAGTGCACAGTCATCAGCAAATAATAATTCACGGATAACAGTCTCATGCACTTTCGTAACCACTTTCAGGCATTTTGAGTTGAATAGCTTGCCATCAGTCCTGTACCTAACCTGGATTCCATCTTCACAGTTGTTAAAGGCATCACTTAACATTGCAGAGAATAGCATACTGAACAGGGTGGGAGCAAGCACATAGCCTTGTTTTACACCGTTTGTTACTGGGAAAGCCTCAGATTCGTCTCCATCATTCAGAACCTTCACGATCATACCATCATGGAACTGCCGGACGATTGAGATGAACTTGCTCGGGCAGCCGAATTTTGCCATGATCTTCCACAGGTCATCTCTACTAACTGTGTCAAAAGCCTTGGTCAAATCAACAAAAGTCACATAAAGGTCACTGTATTGCTCCTGGCAACAGAGATAGGGTGGGATGAGGAGGTGGTGTGGGAGTAGGAGATGCTGAATGTGCGGTTGGAAAGGTATGAGGAGATCCAAGATAGGGTGAGGTCTTTGATGCCAAAGGAGGAGAGGATCTGTAGTAGGAGGCAGTAGCCAACTGTGTCGAAAGCAGAGGACAGGTCCAGAAGGAGGAATATAGAGTATTGTCCGTTAACTTTGGCTGTAAGTAGGTCATTGGTAACTTTGGTCAGGGCTGTCTCAGTGGAATTATGGGGGCGGAAGACAGATTGTAGATTATCAAAGAGCAAGTTAGATGAGAGGTGGGAGGAAAGTTCAGCGTGAACATGCTGCTCCAGGAGTTTAGAAGCGAATAGGAGCAGCAATAGCTGGACGTGGCTGTTGGATTGAGGGTTGGCTTTTTAAGGATAGGTGTGATTGTGGCATGTTTGAAAGCAGAAGGGAAGGTACCAGAAGTTAGTGATAGGGTGAAGAGGTGGGTTAGGGATGGGATAAGAGTGGTGGTGATGTTGGGGAGGAGGTGGGATGGGATCGGGTGAATTGCACAAGTGGTGAGGTGTGATTTGGAGAGAAGATAAGCAAGCTCCCCTTCAGTGATGTTAGATAAGGAGGTTATGGGGTTTGGGCATTGGTCTGGTATGCAAAGGGGTTGTGCTGGTTGAGCAATAAAGACTTGCCGTGTTTGGTCTATCTTGTTTTTGAAGTGTGCGGCAAAGTCCACGGCAGAGATTAGGGAAGTCGGAGGGGGCAGTGGTGGGCAAAGGAGGGAGTTAAAAGTATTGAACAACTGTTTGGGGTTGTGGGATAAGGAAGATACAAGAGATGTAAAGTAGACCTGTTTAGCAGAGGTGAGGGCAGATTTGAATGCAAGTGTTGCTTGTTTGAGTGCAGTGAAGTCGTCTTGCGAATGCGTTTTCTTCCAGCGCCGTTCTGCAATTCTGGATGCTTGCCGAAGCTTTTTAGTGATGTTATTGTGCCAGGGTTGTCTATTGATTCGTTGCACTCTGTTATGCATAACAGGAGCGACCGAGTCGATGGCTGATGCAACAGTGGCATTTAGAGTTGAGCGACTTTGGTCGGATCGAGTTTCATGAAACAAAATTTGAGTCGGATGAAACTGGTCCGACTAGGGCAAAAAAAGTCAGAGATTCGTCCGAAACCCAACCCCAATGCAAGTCAATGGGGAATAAAAGTCGGCATTGAGTGGATGAATTCGGAAGGGTTTGTCAGAAACTGTAAAAGATACTATGGTGGGATTTCCTGTTCCCTCTGGTCTTGACGATTCTATGTCATTTGCCATTCAGGTGGATCGGCGTTTACGTGAACGCAAAACTACACGAGAGATGTTGCCACCTGTTGAACAAATGTCTGAACCTATGCAATGTGATAGAGTTTTGTCCAGGGCGCAACGTCAGGAGTTCAGAAGGCGTAATAAGCTGTGTTTTTTTTTGTGGAGATGCCTCGCATGTTATTTCTGTCTGCCCTAAACGAGAGAAACGTTGTGCACACATGTTTTCTGTGGGTGGTGTTCAACCCAAGTTTCTTCTGGCAATTACTCTGATCTGCTCCCTGTCCACATTTTCCGCCAAGGCTTTTGTGGATTCAGGAGCAGCTCTTAATCTGATGGACTTGGATTTTGCTAAACATTGTGGATTTCCTATGACACCTCTGCGGACGCCTATCCCTTTGAGGGGTATTGATGCTACTCCTTTGGCTAAGAATAAACCTCAGTTTTGGACCCAGGTGGTAATGCGGGTCGCCCCAGACCATCAAGAAAATTGCAGATTTTTGGTGTTGCATAATTTGCATGATACCATTGTTCTGGGGTTTCTCTGGTTGCAAATTCATAATCCAGTTCTGGATTGGAAATCTTTGTCTGTGGTGAGTTGGGGTTGTCGGTGTGCCCTTAGTGATGCTCCTGTTTTCTCCACCTCTCCCCAGTCGCATGATGTTCCTGACTATTTGGCTGACTTTTATGATGTATTTAGTGAGAATGAGTCTGCCTCTTTGCCTCCTCATAGGAGTTATGACTGTGCAATTGAGCTGAACCCGGGGTGTAAATTCCCCAAGGGTCGGCTTTTCAATTTATCTGTACCCGAGCACGAGGCTATGCGATCCTATATTAAGGAGGCATTGGAGAAGGGTCATATTAGACCATCCTCTTCACCCTTAGGTGCTGGGTTTTTTTTCGTGGCTAAAAAGGATGGTTCATTAAGGCCTTGTATTGACTTTCATGCCCTCAACAAAATTACTGTTAAATATCAGTATCCGTTACCCCTGATTTCTGATCTATTCTCCAGAGTTAAAGGTGCTTGCTGGTTTACCAAGCTTGACCTCAGGGGGGCGTATAATCTTATTCGCATTAAGCATGGGGATGAATGGAAGACGGCGTTTAATACTCCGGAGGGACATTTTGAGTACCTGGTGATGCCTTTTGGGCTCACTAATGCCCCTTCTGTCTTCCAGTGCTTCATGAACGATATATTCTGAGACTTTGTGGATACATTTTTGATTATCTATCTGGATGATATTTTGATCTTCTCCAAGAATTGGGACTCTCATGTGGAACATGTTCGGACTGTGTTCCAGATTTTTAGGAAGAATTCCCTGTATGTCAAGGGATCGAAATGCCTCTTTGGGGTACAGAGGATTTCATTTTTGGGATTTATTTTGTCTCCGTCAACTATTGAAATGGACCCGGCCAAGGTACAGGCCATTTATGATTGGGTTTAGCCCACTTCTTTGAAGGCCCTCCAGAAGTTTTTGGGTTTTGCTAATTTTTATCGGAAATTTATAGCTAATTTTTCTGGTATTGCCAAGCCATTGACTGATTTGACTAGGAAGGGTGCTGATCTGCTGAATTGGTCTCCGGAGGCTGTTTCTTCCTTTCAGGAGCTGAAGCTAAGATTCACTTCTGCTCCGGTTTTGCGGCAACCTGATGTCTCACTCCCGTTTCAGGGCATGTGGACGCTTCTAAGATTGGTGCAGGAGCGGTGTTGTCCCAGAAAGATCCTGTGACATCTAAAATGAATCCTTGTGCTTTCTTTTCCCGAAAGTTCTCCCCATCCGAACGTAACTATGATGTGGGGAATCGGGAACTGTTGGCCATGAAATGGGCATTTGAGGAGTGGAGACATTGGTTGGAGGGAGCCAAACACCAAGTCGTGGTCCTTACTGACCACAAGAATTTGATTTACCTGGAGTCGGGCAAGCGCTTGAATCCTAGACAGGCTAGGTGGGCCTTGTTTTTCACACGTTTTGATTTTGTGGTCTCTTTTCTTCCGGGCACTAAGAATGTCAAGGCAGACGCCCTCTCTAGGAGTTTCCTTGCTGATTCTCCTGTTGTGACTAAGCCTGCTACCATCTTAGGCGAGGGGGTAGTTCTTTCTGCCATCTCGCCCGATTTGAGACGTGCTCTGGAAGAGTTCCAGGAGGACAAACCTGAGCATTGTCCCAGTGGAAATTTGTATGTTCCTGACCAGTGGAGGAAGAGGGTGATGTCTGAAGTTCATTGCTCTGCATTGGCTGGTCATCCAGGTATTTTTGGTACTAGAGATCTGGTGAGTCAGTCTTTTTGGTGGCCCGCCTTGTCTCATGATGTCAGGAATTTTGTGCAGTCCTGTGGGACTTGCTCCCGGTCTAAACCTTGTTCTCGCTCTAGTGGCTTGTTGATGCCTTTGCCGGTGCCCAGGAGGCCATGGACCCATATTTCAATGGATTTTATCTCTGATATGCCTGTCTCTCAGAGAATGACTGTTATTTGGGTGATTTGTGATAGATTCTCTAAGATGGTCCATCTTGTACCACTCCCTAAGTTGCCATCTTCATCTGAGTTGGTGCCCTTGTTTTTGCAACAGGTGGTTCGCTTGCACGGGATTCCTGAGAACATTGTATCTGACAGAGGAGTTCAGTTTGTGTCTAGATTTTGGAGGACTTTCTGTTCCAAGCTGGGAATTCAGTTGTCCTTCTCCTCTGCGTTTCACCCTCAGACCAATGGGCAGACGGAGAGAACAAACCAGACTTTGGAGTCGTATTTGAGATGTTTTATTTCTGCCGATCAGGATGATTGGGTTTCATTTTTGCCCTTGGCTGAATTTGCTTTAAATAATAGAGCTAGTTCTGCCACTTTGATGTCACCTTTTTTTGTAACTTTGGTTTTCACCCTCGATTTTCTTCAGGGCAGGTGGAGCCTTCTGCCTGCCTAGGTGTTGACACTGTGGTGGAGTGAATGCACCAGATCTGGGACCAAGTAGTGGATAAGTTGTCTCTCTCCCAGGAAAAGGCCCAGCGGTTTTCCAACTGGCGTAGGACCGTTGGTCCCCAGTTTAAGGTGGGTGATATGGTTTGGTTGTCATCAAAAAATATCGCTATGAAGGTGGCTTCTCCTAAGTTTAAGCCTAGATTTATTGGACCTTACAAGATTTTGGAGATTATTAATCCGGTCTCTTTTTGGTTGGCTCTTCCTGTCACATTTAAAATTCATAATGTGTTTCATAAGTCCTTGTTGAAGAGGTTTGTTGAACCAGTAGTTCCTGTGGTGGCACCTCCTGACCCTATATTGGTTGAAGGTAACATGGAATATGAGGTAGAGAAGATACTGGATTCCCGTCTGGCTAGACGGAGACTCCAGTATTTGGTTAAGTGGAAGGGTTATGGTCAGGAGGATAATTCCTGGGTCTCTGCCTCTGATATTCATGCAAAAAGATTGGTGCGTGCCTTTCATCGGGCTCACCCGGATCGCCCTGGTGGCATGGATGAGGGTTCGGTGACCCCTCCTCAAGGGGGAGGTACTGTTGTGAGTTCATTTTTCCCTTCATCATTGAGGTCTGACGAACTCCCTCCTCTGGTGAAGGAAGGTAGTGAGGCTGATTACCAAACACATGGGCAGCTAGATGATGACTGGGTGGCTGGAATTGAGGACTGGATATAAGGCTGCTGACGCCCTTCTTCCTGGCTGGTGATTTTCCTGCTGGATTCTTGGAGACCAGTCTGATTCTTGCATCTCAAAGCTAAGTTTTTCTGCTCTGCTTTGTACTCTTCTGTTTTGTTTTTTGTTTTGCCTTGTTTTTTGGGAGTTCTGCCATCCCCGGCCGGGGGTGAGCTGAATTCCATTTTTGTCTCTGATCTGTTGATCTTTTGCTCTGTCTTCAGAATATACCTGAGTGCTGATATAGTCTTTTGAAGCCTAGCGACTTCAGGGCCTGTTTTTCCTATCAGTCGGTTGGCTCATTTTGATAGGGTTTTTGCGGATGGCAGACAGCAGCTTTCCTATCCTGTCCTATGTAGTTAGCTTGGGCCCCATCATTTGCTCAACCTATCTTTCTATCTGTGTTAGTGTTTTCATCTTGCTTCACCGTCATTATATGTTGGGGGCTGCCTATTGCTTTGGGGTCTGCTCTGGGGCAGTTTAGTTTTTCCCCTTTCTGTCTTTAGGCTATAAAGTTCTCCGGCTGTGATCGAGGGGTCTAGGGCATCGTAGGAACCCCCCACGGCTACTGCTAGTTGTTGTGGATAGGTTCAGGGGTCTGCAATCCGATAGCTGTCAACCTCTCTGGTTTTTCTGGACTTGGCTTGTATTTTGTTTTTTCCTCCTTCGGTCACTCATCATAACAACGTCCACGTCCTTGTCCCAACGCAGCGCTCAGTTGTCGATAATCCAGTACTTGGAACGCAAGTGGCAATGCGCAGCCAACGCCACTGTACTAAATTCACACATTTCTCGTCTGCTTGAGCTCAAAATGTTGCATTTTAGGCTCATGGTAGACGGAAGCTTTCCACAACCTGATGGGGGTGACCGTCACAAGGTCCTCGGTCCCCACCCACCACAATTTCTCCATGTCTGCCATCATAACAATACACAAGCAAGCACATGTCCCACATTACCCGAGCCCTCAACAATGCTGTAACACGGAAAGAGCACATAAACACAGACACGTGGACAAGTCCTTGTGGGCAGGGACGGTATATCTTGCTGACGGCATGCTGGGTTAGCGTAGAAGAAGTCATGACCCAGTAGGACATTGGGAGACCATGTCACAGATGTAAGGAGGAGACAGGTTGTGGAAGGCTTTGCATGTCATAGTTAGGGTTTTGAACTGAAGCCTATGGACAATAGGAAGGCAGTGAAGGGCCTGGCAGAGAGGAGAGCCTGGGGAATAATGGAGGGACAGTTGGATTACTCTGGCAAAAGAGTTTAGGATAGATTTGAGTGGCGCAAGAGTGCTAGAGGGGAGGCTGTTATGAATGAGTCACCGAGGAGGATGGCAGGAACAGGCTAAACCACCAGGAAGCCAGAGAGGTTGGTAACTCAGTGGATTGCAAACTCCTGATCCTAACAACACAACGAGCAGTAGCCGTGGAGCATTCCTACGAAGCCCTAGACACCTCGGCACAGCCGGAGAACTAACTCAGCCTAAAGCCAGGAAGGTGAAATCTAAACTGCCCCAGAGCAGATCTCCAAAGGAATAGACAGCCACCAAACATGTATTGTCAGTGAGACAAGATGAGACACAAACATAGGCAGAAAATAGACTGAGCAAATGATGGGGCCCAAACTGTCTTGATAGGACAGGATGGAAAAGATACTGTCTGCAATCACGCAAAAACCCTAGAAATTCCAACACATCTGATATACAAAAAACCTGAGGCCACACGACCTCACCCCCCGCTAGTTCAGCACTGTGATGTGAACTGGAAGCAAAGAAAAAGATACTAATATAACAGGGGACTGAACAAACTAACACAAGCTGTAACATATGGAGCGGGGCCCAGCGCTGCCCCCAGCAGGGAGTATGCTGAACCCTCACAACAAAGCAGAAAGCAAAAAGAAAAGGCACAGCCAGATTAGATGCAAAGGATTAGCAAAAGAATCATGTAACTGAACCATGCAGATCAGGCACGAGACTGAAGAGCTCAAAATGCACAAGGAGGAAATCACCAGCAACCACCAAGGGAAGCCTGCTCACTGATATGCTCCCAGCCAGTAATCCCAGATTCCCAGTAATCATCATCAGGTGGCAAAAACTGGCCAGCTCCACTACTCCCAGTAACCACCAGAGGGAGCTCAGGCTCAGAAGTCCGAGCAAGGGAATTCACAACAGGAGGCCAGAGAGTAGAAGGTTTCAATAGCCAAGGCTGGAGATCATGAGGGCATGCACAAATATTTTTGAGTTGTAGTGGGCTGCAGGAGGCAAGGGCTTGGATACGTGTTTGAAAGTGAGGGCAGAGTCGACGATCACTCCGAGGCCATGAACATGCGGAACTGTTTGTCCCGGTGTGCAGTCCTGGCATCACACTGGCACGTGTCCCACAACATTACCCGTGCCCTTCACAATGCTGTTACTTGGAAAGTCCACCTAACCACAAACATGTGGACAAGTGCATGTGGTCAGAGACAGCACATCTCACTGAGGGCACACTGGGTTAACATAGTGGAAGCTGAGACACACTCCAACCTTGGTATGGTGAACGTCCTCCCATCCCTAAGTATTGCGGGCCCTATGTCAATCTGGGTTGCCCCCCAGTCTACAGCCTCTGCACCTCCCCCTCCTCTTCAGCTTCCATCTCCAAAAGTAGAACATCAGTTACAAGTTGGAAGCACTGCCTCATCAAAGCAGAAACAGGCTGTGCTGAAGTCAATATGCTTAGGTGACAAACCGCACAATGATGAGGAGTAGTGGACAGTTCTGAAAGAGCAGGCAGATCTGTGGCTGACACAGCTTAACACACAGCCAGGCATGGTTGTGTTTGACAATGGCTGGAACCTGGTGGCTGCTCTGTGGCGAGGTGAGCTCACACATGTACCATGCTTGGCTCATGCGCATAACCTCATTGGTCACCATTTTCTGAAAAGCGACACGGAGCTGCCAGATTTGCTAGGAAAAGTACAACGCTCTGCGTATCCATGTTAGGAAGTCAGCTACAGCTTCATCCGCCCTTGCTGTGATTCAGCAGCGCCTGCAGCTTCTGGCTCACCGGCTGGTATGTGATGTCCCCAGGCATTGGAACTCTACACTGCAGATGTTGGAAAGGATATGTCAGCAGAAGAGGGCAGTTGGTGACTAGTCTACCAGCATCAACAAAGTTGTCGGTATTCAGTTCTGACTTCACACATAAGATCTCAAGAGTGGACATGGATATCTGACATGTGTACCATCCTCCAAAACTTTGAGGAATCCACCAAGAGGGTGAGCGTCAATTACACCATAATTAACATCTCCATCCTGCTTATCTGTGTTCTAGTTTGAATATTGAAAGTTATTAGAGAGCAAAAGCATATTTACAGTTTAACAGTCTCAAACACAACAGTCCTACATAACAATGATAATAATCCAATAATTAAACCCAAATAAAACTACCCTGCTCATGACAGCTTACAATCTACACTAAATTACGATGATAACAATAATTTAATCCAAACAAAACAATCCTGCTTGTGACAACTTACAATCTAAAATGAGGTGGAGGAGCTTAAAAATACAGGGGTTTATTTACAAGAAGTTATTTGCAATGGTGTTTGTACTATGATCTTACTGAGCTTATTGTAAGTGTTGTAGGCCTGAGGACAAGGAGGAGGAGAATAGCAGGGTCAGTCGTCCCCTTGTTAACGACACGGAAATGTTGCCTGTTAGCAGTCTGGGACGTATTGGGCTGACTTTATGTTGCGCTGCTTTTCCGGTGACTCTCGCATTATCAAAATTTTTGGCGACACTCATTACTGGTTGGTGACACTTCTAGACCCACACTACAAGGAGAACTTTCAATCTCTTCTTCCAGAAGCAGAGAGATGTCCAAAAAAGTTTCTGTACCAGAGGGCCCTTGAAGTGGAATTACTGAAAAAAATCCCATGTGAGAACGCTGCCAGCAGGCGTCAGAGTTTCTTGTACAGCCAAGGAGTCCAAGCTACAGAGACAGAAGTACAATCCAGCTCAGGCAGATAAACAATGGCAAATTTCTGGGACAGTTTTCTCACACCCTCACATCATGCCGCCACAGAGCAAGGGGTGGTGTCACAAGAAGTGCAATGCTTGGGAAGATGGTGAGGGAGTACCTTGCAGATTGTACAAACATCCTCTGGGATTCCCTTGTGGCTTTTAATGAGTGGTTATCCAAGCTGGACACGTGGCATGAACTGGCTCTCTATGCCTTAGGGGTTCCTGGCCCGCCCTGTTGCTAACATTCTGTCAGAGCCGAGTTTCAGTGCTGCAGGTGGAATTATAACAGATAAACGCATCCGCTTGTCAACTGGCAATGCTGACAGGCTGACACTTATCAAAATGAACAAGGGCTGGATTGGCCAAGACTTCAAAACACCACTGAATGAAAACATCCAAACATAACCTAAAATTTTTTTTGGGTGATTGGGGAGGTGTATTCTAATGCACATCTTCACAATCACACATGGTTATCCACTTCCTGATTGGGTCTGTTTGATGTTATCCTCCTTCTTATCCTCATCATCATCATCCACAACCATTAGAACACCAGGGTCAATTTATTCCATGATGCAAAAGTCACTATATTTTTATTTATATCCTTGTCTCTGAGCTGTTGCTAGGGACAAACATATCTCGTTGAACACATTCTGGCTTCATATCTATGCACCTGTGTTCGCCCCACCCTTCTTTTTAGTTTCTTTCATAGGTGAATTCACATTATTAATTTATTTGTTTGATTTCAGTATGATTTCTCATTATGTCTCCTCATTATCCACCACTAGATCTCCAGGGTTAACGTATTCTGTTTAATTTTCTGCAAGGGTATCTATGATGCCCATCTTAGACTATAAAAAAAATACCCCCCACGGGGAAAATTTTTTCTTCCCATTCACTACGTGTATTGTCTCCTCATTATCCACCACTAGATCACCAGGGTGAACTTGTTCTGGCCTGCTACGGGCATTTTAGTTTTTTGCAAGGGTATCTATGATGCCCATATTAGACTATAAAAAAAAGTATCCCCCATGGGGAAAAAGTTTTCTGCCCATGCACTACGTGTATTGTCTTTACGAGTCTAGGAGACCTGCTCCTTTGTAATGGGCCTTTATTTTTTTTGGAGGCCCTCATCCATGTTTCGTCCAAGAGGGGATTGTGGTGCGTGGAAATTTGGGTCAACGCGGCCCTTGCATTCAAGGCATAAGGAAACTGTATGGCAGGACCAACTGAAGACTGTGAAGTGGGTTATCATGTGGCCTTCCAGTATGTGTGTTCACAAGCTTATTGGAGTGCATATGAGTTGACAGCAGGGCAGGCCTGTCAATGCATAAAGAAAGAGTACGGGAGTACAAAATGAATAATGTGAAGTGGATTTTCCTGGACCCATCCACTATGTGGGTTCACAGGCGTATTGGGTTGCATATGACTATGCAGCAGAGCAGGCCTGTCAATGCATAAAGAAAGAGTACGGGAGTACAAAATGCATAATATGAAGTGGATTTTCCTGGGCCCATCAAGTATGTGGGTTCCAAGGCGTATTGGGGTGCATATGACTTGGCAGCAGGGCAGGCCTTGCTGTCAATGCATAAGGAAAGTGTACAGGAGGACAAAACGCATAATATGAAGTGGATTTTCCTGGGACGATCAAGTATGTGGGTTCCAAGGCGTATTGGGGTGCATATGACTATGCAGCAAGGTGGGCCTGTCAATGCATAAAGAAAGAGTACAGGAGTGAAAAATGCATAATGTGAGGTGGATTTGCCTGAGTCCATCCAGTATGTGGGTTCCAAGGTGTATTGGGGTGCATATGACTTGGCAGCAGGGCAGGCCTGTCAATGCATAAGGAAAGAGTACGGGAGTACAAAATGCATAATAAGAAGTGGATTTTCCTGTGCCCATCCAGTATGTGGGTTTAAAGGCTTATTGGGATTCATATGACTATGCAGCAGGGCAGGCCGTGCATTGAATGCAACATTTTTTATGGAGGCCCTCCTGGACATCTCGTGAAAGGGATATTGGGGTGCGTCGTAATTTTTGTCAGCCCATCCACCCACTGCATAGGTTACAACAGTTTAGGAGACCCACTGTTTAATAATGGCCCTTTAAGCAGATTAATGCCACCTGATGTCCCTGTAAAAATAGGCTCTGTGACTTTAAGAGACCCTCCTTCATAAATGAAACAAGATATCTCTGCTTATGTGTCACACACCACATGGCCAGCTAGGGTTGGTAAATGTTACAATGACATTTCCCTGTGAATGCATTTGTTTTGATTGAATGCAATGTTAAAGTGGAAAAACACTTCAAAAATGCTGCGTCGGAACATAGCCCAAGTGGGGGAGGAACAATTTGGTATAGGGTTAATTATTTTACCTTTTATACAAGTCATTAACCTGGACAGGAAGTACCTTAACATATTTCCCAGCAAAATCCGTTTTGGTTTCGTTTTGGTATATTTTTTGGTGCACCGGTAAAAATGGCATGAAACTATGAAACAATTGGTTAAAGCTGTGAACTAGGTGTCAGACATGCTTCCAGGGGCGATCCCCTTGATGTTCCCATGTCATTTGAGCAGTGTTTCCATCATTTTCAGACGTTTTTAGAGCCTAAAAGGACCCCCGGGAGGATCGCGGAAAAAATACTTGGGTATCCCATAGACTTACATTGGGCTCGATATTCTGTCCGAGTACCGAGTGTTCCAATTTGCTCGACCCTAACAATGAGCACCCGAGCATTTTAGTGCTCACCCATCACTAATAGGGACCTCATCTAGCATCATTACCTCTATGCTCCTGGACGACTAACAGGGCATAGCTTAGAGTGTACTCAGTTGTTGTACGGCTCTATGGAGAAACAGAGTCAGGTACTTTGCACTCAATTTTCACCGAGTGACGTTTAACTCGGCATGTTTACCGTGCTTGCTCGCAACTCCTCTTCGCCATTGTTCACACTAGCTGCAGTTTTACATCTCTGCATGGTGGACCCCGGGTGGTGAACACACCATATCATCATATTTTATTTGATCTTGTGAAGATTGGAGGTTGTTTTAACCTAATCTTGGTCTTTCTGTTGCTTCCAAAACTCAAAGTAAATCATGAAAATTAAATCAAAAGGAATTTCTTATTAGAAAATTACCTATTGTCTAAATGAACTGTATTGTATAAAGAGATGTACACTATTTGGACCACCCAGTCTCAACCAGCATGTTTGCACTAGTAAAATAACATATATACTCACCTCCTGTACCGGCGCTGCTCCTGCAGTGTTAGCACTAGGTCTCCCGAAGATCACGTGACATTGTTATGTCTCGTGAGCGCCCAATCAGCGCTGGCTTGATGTCTCAAAGGCGATGAGAGTGAAGCCAGCGCTGATTAGGTTTAAGGCTCATATGACACAACTATCTAACCACTAGAATGGTGCCGGCCCCAGAGGTGAATATAGGTGTTATTTTATTGTTACAACTATGATGATGGACACAGGATTGTCCAAGAAGTAGGCAACCCATTTAAATATTGATACTCTCTTCTCCAAAAAGTTTTCTTTTCAAGAAATTTTCACCATCTGAGTCATACATGAGACCTAAATCTAGAAGTTAATGTAAAAAAGTTTCTTTATTAAGATCTAAAATGTAAATCTTAGTTATATAATATTTTCAGGACACAAGAGACTGAATTCAGTGACATAATCAGAGCACATTTTTCCTCGTGGTTAATTATAAATCTCTGATGATTAGGCCATAATTGTCCAAGCACAGTATAAATCACCTATGCTGGGTGATCTTCTCCACTCCAGTAAAGAATTTTACATCTGCCCGAGCCCTGTGTTACTCTACTGGTACGTTAATGAGACATTAGAATTTTATATTCTAATTGTATTTCTTGAAATATTATATGAACGAGGTCAGCTATAATAAATTATAAAAAAAAGTTACTTGGTGATTTTATTAAATTTTAAGGCAGAATAATATTATGTTACGTCAGTTCTGTATGTTGTAGACATTTACTGTAATTGAATGTTGATTATTGTTATAACTTTGTATTTTTGATTATTTTTTGTGACCTTTTTTTAAATGATATCTTAACAATAAGGCAAAAACTGACTATCTCAGATCAGCAGCAATGTCTTCTTAGGATAATATGAGAATTATACAAATGTAAGTAAATTAAACTAAGAAATCCTAAAGTTTGCAAATGATGAAAATAATGCTTAAAATATATCTATACAGAAAAACGTATTTCCGTATTTGAATGAGGTTTAGGTTTTATTTTACAATTTTTCTGCCTGCAACTGAATACAAAGGATGAGCTGAAAGCAATCCAAGAGCAGCAGGAGAACGAATATCAGAATATCATGCTCTAGTAAATTCCAAAAGTAATAGATGCAATTTTAATCTTTTTTTAAGCTTTTCATTTTATTATATTTTTCTCCATTTTTTAATTTTAACTTTTCATTTTTTTGCTTTTTTTTGTGGTATTTGCTGGATAAGCCAAAATTACGCAATGTGGAAAAAAGTGCTGTGCTGCAAAGTAAGATATGCTATCAAAAATAGAAAAAATAGTTTATTTTTATTGACTAAAAAAGTAGAAAGTGCATGACCAAAAGAAAAATCTAAATCCCCTCAATATTTGGTGTGAAGCCCCTTTGCTTTTCAGCAGCATGCAATTTTCTAGGGAACACTTGCACAAAGGTCTGGGATTTTGTAGCATAATATTCATTGTTTGAGTAACCAACTATACCGGACAGGTGACACTGATCATCAATATCATATGTAGGTTGAAAAATAGTAATTAACTGAAACACAGACAGCTGTGTAGGAGACAGAAAACTGGGTGAGGAACAGACAAACTCTGTTAGAAAGGTGAGGATGTGGAAGACAACTTCATGTCATAGATCACCCAACATGGCAAGACTGAGCACAGGAATACTACACAAGGTAGTTGTGCTGCATCACAAAGGTCTCTCCTACTCACAGATTTCATAACAGACTGGGGGTTCAAGATGCGCTGCTCAAGCTCTTTTTAACAAAGCAACAAGGAGTATTGCTAGTCCTGAGGACAAGTCATCAACATTAGATTGGTAAGGTCTTTCCCTCTCAAAAACGTCACTGATACACCTACCAATTAGAACTGTAAGCCATTACAAAAAGTAGGAGAGAAGTGAATTCAGCTGGTTTAGGTTCATTTTGCTGGTTAGGTAGAAAAAAAAATAAACAAAATATGATTGTTGGAAAAAATTGGCTCCTTGGGAAACTTGTGAGAATTCGATGAATGAAAAAAATTGGAATGAGGAATTGTGGCTCATCAGAATATTCATTGTTATTAGCGGCACTCCATGCTGATGAACAGTAATGTTTCACTGAAAAATATGCATATTACACCAGGAAAATGCCACACCCATCATACAACGCCATTTCGCATGAACTCATGATTCTCAATGCTCCATCAAGTGACCTTGACAAGGCTTTGAGAAACATGTGCTCACCCAAAATGGCACTGGCTATTGTCTGTGCTGTTTGTCCGCTGAAGAATATATATTTTTCAATAAAACTTCACTGTTATTGAGCATTGAGCACAGTAAACTCTCCTGAACAATATGGATGATTAACAATTTGCGGCTTGAGCGCTGATATTTATGTGCAGGACATCAGATCTGGAAGTGGTGCATGGATTACCACCGACTTTCATTACCACTATTGTACCTGTCCCTTGTAGTTGAGTATGGAGATATAGTGACTAATAACAAAACAAGAACTTTCTCATCTCTTCTTTAGAATCCTTTAACACTAATGAAAAATCAGACTTCTGTGAAATATTTTTACCTTTTGCCTTCCTTTGGAGAATCAAATAATAAACCATTTATTTCTACTTTATTCTTCATCATATATTTGGTCGGAGTTCTCATCAATTCTTCTGTTATTACTGTCATATGTCTGGAAGTCCAATTACATAAACCAATGTATCTCTTTATCTGTAATTTATCCATTGTAGACATATTTTACACATCGGTCACCATTCCTAAATTACTGCACATGTTATTATCTGGGAATCACATTGTTTCCTTCTCACAATGTTATACTCAGCTGTACTTTTTCTTAGTTGTGGCGACAGCTGAGGAAATCCTCCTCTTCATTATGGCTTATGACCGATATGTTGCCATCTGCCGCCCGTTACATTATCATCGGATCCTAAGTCAGAGAAATTGCACTTTGATAACTATTGGGATTTGGGCAGCCGCCTTTGTAAACTCATTAATTTTTGTAATCTCCATTTTATACATGTCCTCCTGTCACTCCAACATCATCCACCAGTTCTTTTGTGATATTAAGTCACTAACAATAACTAGTTGCACAACCATGCAAATGTTTTTTGTACTAATTGGCATAGAAATTTTGATATTAGCATTTATCCCAGTGATGGGCACTTTTATTTCCTACTTTAAAATTTTCTCTATCATCTTCAGAATTAAGTCAAAAGAAAGTCGGAAAAAAGCCTTCTCCACCTGCTCATCCCACATTACCATCATCTCTATTTACTATGGGACAGGTTTAGCAGTTTATCTGATTCCAGCTTACTCTGATATTCTGGATTCTTTCTTGAATTTAGTATTTGCTGCTGTAACCCCCATCATAAACCCGATCATATACAGCATACAGAATTCCAATATACAATCTGCATTGTTGGGGTTGGTGAGGTGATTAATGATGAGAATGTTTGTTTTAAAGAGTGACTCCAGACACATTGTGCTAAAATTATACAAAAATCCTCATTCACCAAAATACCAATTTTTTGAAAATGGTTCCCCAACAGATCCAACAAATTTGCGGCCACTGGCTACTATTTCTCTGAGCTGTAGAAGGCCATCAAATTGTTAAAGAAAATCCTAATGCTCATGTATCTAGCCCCTCTGCGCTACCCACCTGGTCTTCGCCATTTCTTTATATAGCCTTTGCTCATACTGAAATCCCCAGGCATCTCACGCTTGGTCAGAATGTCTGGCCCGATGAGAGCCTGGGAGGGTTCTGCTCAAGTTCACAAATTGTCACGGCATCGTGATGTCACTGTGTTTGAGATGTCACAGAGCACTTTTAGACAGAACTTGTGGCGAGGACCAGACAGTGGTGAGGTGAGGATTTTTGCTATTTTTTATATCTTATGTTTTTTATGTTTAATATACATAGCAAACAAATGTCAAAACTTGCAGAGAATAACATTTCCACAAATAGAATTTCCTGGGAAAAACCATATCACACAGAGTATACAGAGCTCTGTAAAGAAAAAATTAAATAACTACCGTGACAACTTTGCGTCAATGAGGAAAATCTGGCCACTTGTGCAGGTGTGAACTATTCTTAACTATGCTGGGTGTACTATTCCTTTGTTTGTTAAGTCAATAGACATGAGCCATTGTTTCATGAGATACTGTCCAGTGACCCTTTTGTTTGCTAATTTGTAGAAAGCCTGCTGATTACAGATTGCACCAGCTTCTTACAGTGTACTAGTCTGCATCATTTAGAGGACAATTAAGTTTGGAGAACCCAGGTTGAGACTACCTGGTCACCTGGCCACATACCTTTATTTGTTTGCTCAGCTTTCTAAGCTTACCGCTACCTCCTCTCAGTAGGTGCCGGCCTAAGGTTGGGGTAATTGGCCTTGGATATGTGGCAAAAGAGTGAAAGGGAGAGACTCTGTCACTTTCACCATATTCTGTACCTTCTGGGAATGTACTATTTGTGGTTGACTGCTGGTGACCCAATAAAGTTTACCGATGTTTGGTACCCCCATACAGTGTTGTCTGAGTAATGTTCTGCCCACTGGGAAGGAGTATTGGTATTCAGTGGGATGTGCCCAGTCCCGAGCATTCTTTATAAAAACAGTCAGGCCAGTGGACGAGAGTATCCAGTGACCCTCGTGTCTTCACAAGTACATTTAAGGCAAAATGGATAAAGTGACTGAAATCTCATCAGTGCCACCACCATGATCAAAACCCGAAAGCTGCTAAAGTTCAAAGATTAAATGTAAATATTTTAGAGTGGGACACCACAACTCTGTAATATTGTCTAGTGACAGCTCCAGGGTGGTGTATAGGCTTGGATAAGGACAGACCAGTGTACTGCAAGAAGATAGCTGTGGACCAAGAAGAGCAAAGCAGCAGCTCAAGGAAGAACACCAATGGTGAAAGGAGAGCTGTGGTAGCCATGTGAAGGACACTGGGATCCTGAATAGATTAGCCAGGTAACCATGACACTTGTAATAGGGTCCATCAAAATCAATGAAACCTTTGTGGTGAAACATACACTGGGAGCGGATGGTCATCAGGTGCAAAACAGTAATTTTTCTTTATACAGTCCTAGTTTTACATTACAATCAAAACACCACAGTAATAGGAATTGACCTAAATTGATTGGATTTAAGATTTTTTATTATGGTTTATTATCATAGCGTCATTTATTCTATGATGCTTTACATGTGAAAAGGGGTATACATAATACAAAACAACAGTAGAATAATCTTGAACTTTGGGGTCTTTTTAATCTTTTAAACTGACTAAATAAAATAATTTGTTTTATTACCTGGCTGGAATGTGTCGCTGAAATTTCTCTCCTCCTTTCTACCTATTGCTTAAATTAACTGTATTTTTTAAAAAGTTGCACATAGAGATGAGTGAACTTGTCCAGAAAATGTTCTCCAACCTCAAATTTGGCACGAAAGCAGCTCATTCAACTTCATATTCAGATTCCTGAGCATTTTCCCTCAAGGTCGACAAAATTCGGGCACAGTTCGGTAAATGATCGCGTTTCCACTAATGCTTTGGTTCGAACTTTGGCTAGGATACTGGTGCTGTTTGATGAGCATGGGGGACGTGTTTTTTTTCAGAGGAGCAGTGGACTGTTTTATTTTTTTTAGTTAACTTAATGTGTATAGATTCCGGCAGATAATCAGGGTGCAGAAAGCATCCACAACGTCCAGACTCTAGGGCTTCTGTCATTGGCTGCTGAAGTCACATGTACCTCTCCATAGGAAATGTGGACATGTTGTTTTGATGGCGTCATTTAAATAAAAATAAAGATTATTATTATTATTATTATTATATTGATGGCGTCATTTTGTCAGCGTAACAGCACAGCAAGTTGTCAGATAGTTAGATAGGCTGTTAATTGTCATCTACTTCAACTGCACAGGATCCAGTAGGAAATCGACGTTCAATCATCTAAATAGTTTGTGCTAAAAGCTTTGTGCAGGCACCAGACCACATGTCCTAATCAAAATCATTTGGGCTAATATTGTTGTGCAGGCACAATAGCTCACTAAATAATTACTGATTGTTAATTTATTGAGAGGTTACTGACAGGTCTGGGCCTAGGGTTGTGAAACAGCTGGATAAAAGTGGGGAAGATGTGAAAAAATGGTAAAAATCCAGCGTGGTAAGTAAAAATTAGAAGTCTTTATTGAAGACATTTAAAAGTTGCAACAGTGTGCATGGGTAAAAAAATGTGCAAAACTTGCAAATATTTGCTAGTGAAATAATAGTGTAATGACCAGGCTGAACGTTCCCTGCTATCCACCCCCACACGGTGTCTGCAGCCGAAAGAATTATGACACACACCGGTCTCGGGGATAACATTTGATTTTACTTCAGCAGGAACGGAAATTATAAATTGGAACAAATAAGTCGCAGTCTCTCTTGGGTAGTCCACGGTAATTACAGTTAACACTTAGATGTTGAGATGTGATTGGGGTCTGGAGCTTTAAGAGCACTGGACAATGTCTTTTGGTAGTTTACAGAAGGAGTTAGTTGCCGCAATTAGAGGTTAAAGATCTGTACTCGGGGTTAGCTCCACAGTGTGTCACGCCACAGATGAATGTAAAAACTGGTGAATCCAGTCGCAAAAACATTAGAATGATGTCTGTACAGGTTAGAGAGGGAACTCAGGCTTTTAGGCCTGCAGGAGATCTTGAGGTAAAAACAGCCTCCATGTGTGTTCTGCTCTCCCTGAAGGCATCCCTCAGACTAAAGAACATTCTAGACATGCCTGGAAAAAAGCTCCTCCTATTGACCATGTGACTAGGAGCTGGCCAATAGGAGAACGAATTCAAATCTCAGATCCTTACAAAACAATAATTATGAGTCATTGTACACTTTCACCATTAGATGACACCAGAAGACAGCAAATGAGAAATGCATTGCATCTAAAATGGAGGTGACTAGAGATGGAGAATTACATCTCACAAATGGAAGGAATAATGCAGAGGGGCAATTAGAGAGTGAGCAGTAGTGTACAGAAGCCACTCACAATCCAGAATTACTTAAAGGGACGGACACACTCTGGACTGGGTCACTACAATCGGATTCGGGAAAATTGGCATGAATAATTTCTAATAGATATGTATTCGTACTGAATAACGAATCCAATGCAAGTCAATAGGAAAGAAGAATCATTTTCTGCTGGACCCAACAAACAGATCTGGGGGCCTGAGAAAGAAGCTGAAATGGATGGCCCAGTTGGTGGACATTCCCCCCTCCTGAGTTGCACCTGGTGTAAGTGTCTCTCCCATGTAATCCTTGTGGGTGAAAAGATCCAGTACCTCTGCCAGCAGCTTTGTCTGAGGGTAATCTTTTCAGCAAGTCTTCCACAACCGCCCTCTGGCATGCAAGCACTGAAAATGACAAGTCTGCCTCCGACATGAGAGATGGAAATGTCTCCTTGTACTGTGGGTCAAGAAAGGTGCACAGACAGTATTTCATATTGGACAAAATGTGTTTCACAAGAGGGTCTTGGGAAAGGCATCTGGAGTTGAACTGTGCCATGTGTGGCAGACTACAAAGAGTCAAATGTTCAGTATCCCCACCAGGACGTACACTAACCATCCTCTCCTAATCACGATGCATTTCCTCCTCCTCATCCCCCACCACCTCTTCAGGCCATCCATGCTGGACAGGCATGAAGCTGGCATTGGGAGTGCAGACCAAAAACTCCTGTTCCTCCTCCTTCTCCTCCTCCTGTTTCTTGTCATCACCCAATGTGGCCTGAGAATATTGAATGAAGCTGGGCTGTGTGGTATCAGCCACTGTAAAATCTTGCTCCATATCCACCTGCTCAGCATTCAAAGCTTTGTCTTTGAGATTCTACAGCAAACATTATAATAGATAGAGCAGCGGGATGGTTTTGGAGACAAGAGCATCATCAGTGCTCACCATCTTGGTACGGTACTCAAAGTTTTGAAGAACCTCATATATGACAGGGATCCGCACCCACTCGGCAGTTGTTATGTGTTGGGGCTGAGCGTTACTCTGATGGACATTGAGAAGCTAGAATTCAGACACTGCCCTCTGCTGCTCACTAAGCCTAGCCAACATATGAAAGGTCCAATTCCAGTATTTGGGCAGGTCACAAATCCATCGGTGTAGAGGCAAATTAAAGCGCTGCTGTAGCGAAGCCAGACTGGCAAAATACTGAGATAACTTTTGGAAATTGGCTCTCGCGCAGGGTACCTTGGTAAATAGGACCTGCAAGTCAGGGTATGTTTTTAAAAAATGCTGTACAACCAAGTTCAGCACATGGGCCATGCATGGAATGTGTACCAGCTTGTCGAGCTTTGAAGCTGCCACCAAGTTACACCTATTATCGCACACAACTAGACCTGGTTGGAGGTTCAGTGGGGAAAGCCACTGATTGGTCTGGTCTTTTATCCCTTTCAACCGCTCTGCTGTGTTGTGAGCTTTATCATCTAAACAGGTGAGCTTCAGCAGAGCATGATGCCACTTCATCAAGGCAGTCCAGCAGACCTCCCAGCTGGGGAGTGATGATGAGTCTAGTTCCACTGGGGATGAGGAGGTTGAGAGACAGGAACTGGAATACAAGGAAACTGAATCCCTGATGGAAGTTAGGCCTGCTACACTTGGTGTGATGTCCCACCCTCTGGATCTGTCCCTGTTGACAAGAACTTGTGCACGTGTCTGTGATTAGATGGATGTACCCAGTTACCGCACTAGCCAGAGCTCGACTGACATTGTGTAACACATGCTTATGAAAGGGATTCAGCGGGATTGGCTCTGTATTAGCCCTGGCCCGAGCATTCTTTTTTAAAAACTGCCAGGCCAGCAGACGAGAGCACCCACTGACCCTTGTGTCTGCACAAGTATATTAAGGGCAAAATGGATAAAATTCTTCCATATTAAATTATTACTTCAAACATTATCAGCCATGGACCATAAAAAGACCATAAAAGAAATGTAGACACATATTTTTCAAGCAATAATTGTTAGAAATATAATTTTCCCCATATCTTGCCAACTTCCCATAAATATAATATGCATATGTATGTGTGTTTTAAAATGCAATCCTTGCTGTGACTTAAACAAAAGTAGCTACAAAAATGTAAAAATAAAAGTTTTCAGCTTTATCATTACATGTTGATATACATTCCAACCATATTTTCTTTTTATGCTCACTATTAGCTGGTCTTACCACCATCGTTTCCAATCAGCACTAATATGATCAGCAATAGAGTCGGTTGTCATCCAGTGCTCGGATCGATGACTGCATCCGCAAGCCAAGCACTGACTGAGAACGAACTGTATTGCTGATCCTGCTGTCAGTCAGTGCAGATGGCGCGGTTACAGCCACCGGTCTCTATACACAGAGAAGTGACTGAAACATCATTAGTGCCAGCCCCATGACCAAAACTCGAAAGTTGCTTGGAGGAATAAAGTTAGTTTCCTCCCAGCAGAATGGCTCTAAGTGCAGGCATCGGGCAGGTCCAGAATGCTACTAACCTGCAGATTAACCCCATAAATACAGGTTAATAGCTTTTTCTCGCATGACAGGTTCCCTTTATTAGTCCTTGGTGCTGCACTTTTTGGCACAAAGACAGGAAATCCCACCATTAACAAAATTAGATGTTTGGGTTTGGGGAAAATGGTGGATCAATAATTGTTCATGAAAAAATCATCATTAACAATTTCAGCCACAAATAATCAGTTTCTTATAACATGATCAGTACAGACAGATGAAAATGTATCTCCTTAGTCTGACCACTTAGCATTTCTTCACAATAATGTCTATCATTAGCGGTCAATGCTAGGATCATATGATTACCTTTGTTGTTGTCCAAAAAAAGTTTTAACAAATTAAAAAATTTTGATCAACGATGCTGATGTATAAATCCCAGGAGTCATGTAAGATGCCGGGCACCACCTGGTTTTGTGGAATGCAACACACTTCATTGACGTGCATCTTTCCCCTACGTGATAGCTGACGCTTAATCGGTGGTAGTTCCAGTCATAAGTACAGAGTGAATTGATGCTGGAAGAAAGAAGAATGAAATGAACACTACTAGAAGAAAAAAGGGGAAGCAGGACAGGTTTGCAAAGTGCCAAGTAGCGGTATATGAGTTTATTACTTTAAAGCTTTTATTGCTATCAGAATCTGAATTTTGGGGTAATTTCGTAGCAAATTTAATTATCTAAGAATCAATTTATTCATCTCATTTGATAACGTGTCCTTAGGATGGGTTATCAATTTCAGATTATGAGCGATTTGAAATCCGGCACCGTCATCAATCAGCTGGTAACAGCTTCAGGAAAAGATTGATGTAAACATTTTACTGGGCAGGAAACCACTACTACATAACATGTGTGTAGGGGCAGCTCCCGGATATTACTAAATCTTGAAAATTAAATCAAAAAGAATTTATCATTACAAAATTACATATTGTCTAAATCAGCTGCATTGTTTAAAAAGTTGTACACTATTTGGACAACCCAGTCTCAATCAGCATGTTTTCACTAATAAAACACCATTTATACTCAACTCCGGTACCGGCGCTGTTCCAGCTGTGTCGGCACTAACTCTCCTGAAGCCCATGTGACATTATTATGTCTCGTGAGCGCCCAATCAGCGCTGGCTTGATGTCTGAAAGTCGGTGAGAGTGAAGCCAGAGCTGATTAGGTTTAAGTCTCATATGACATAACAATCTCACATGAGCCCAACACCACTAGAATGGTGCCTGCACCGGGGTGAATATAGGCGTTATTTTACTGTTGAAACTATGCTGATGGAGACAGGATTGTCCAAATAGTGGAAAACATATTTAAATATTGATATTCTTTCCCCCAAAAAAAGTTTGATCTTTTCAAGAAATTTTCATCATCTGAGTCATACATGAAACCTAAATCTAGAAGTTGATGTAAAAAAAAGTTTCTTTATTAAGACCTAAAATATAAATCTTAATTATATAATATTTTCAGGTCACAAGAGACTGAATTCAGTGACATAATCAGAGCATATTTTTCCTCGTGGTTAATTATAAATCTCTGATGATTAGGCCGTAATTGTCCCAGCACAGTATAAATCATCTATGCTGGGTGATCTTTCCCAATCCGGTAAAGAATTTTACATCCGGACGAGCCCTGTGTTACTCTGCTGGTACGTTAACGAAACATTGGAATGTTTATTATAATTTTATTCCATGAACTATTATATTAAAAGGGTCAGCTAGAAAAAATTATAAAAATACTTGTATTAAATTGGAGATTTCATTAAATTTTAATGCAGAATATTATTATGTCAGTTCTGTATATTGTAGACTTTTACTGTAAGTTAATGTTGGTTATTGTTATAACTTTTTATTTTTCATTATCTTTTGTGGCATTTTTTTAAATTATATCTTAACAATAAAGCAAAAAACTGAATATCTCAGGTCAGCAGCAATGTCTTCATGTGATAATATAATAATTATAAAAATGTAAGTAAATTAACCTAATAAAATCTACAGTTTTCAAAAGATGAAATAATGCTTGAAATATATTTATACAGAAACGCATATTTCCATATTTGAAGGAGTTTTAAGTTTTATTTTACCATTTTTCTACCTGTAACTGATTACAAAGGATGAGCTGAAAGCAATCCAAGAGCAGCAGGAGAACGAATATCAGAATATCATGCTCTAGTAAAATCCAAAAACTAATAGATGTAATTTTTCTCCTTTTTTACTTTTTCGTTTTATTTTTTTTTTTTCCATTCTTTACGTCTGTCTTTTTGTTTTTTACTTTTTTAGTCATATTGACTGGATATGCCTAAATTATGCAAAATTGTGTAAAAGTTTTAGACAGATGTGGAAAATGTACTGTACTCCAAGATAAGATATGCAATCAAAAATAAAAGTGTTAGTTTATTTTTATTTATAAAAAAATAGAAAGTGAATGAACAAAAGAAAAATCTAAATCCCCTCAACATTTAGTGTGAAGCCCCTTTGATTTAAAGCAGTATCGAATTTTCTAGGGAACAATTGAACAACGTCTGGGATTTTGTAGCATTATATTCATGTGTTTGAGTAAACAACTATACCGGACAGGTTATACTGATCATCAATATCATATTTAGGTTGAAATATAGTAATTAACTGATACACAAATAGCTCTGAAGGAGACATAAAACCAGGTGAGGAACAGACAAACTCTGTCACAAAGGTGAGGATGTGAAAGACAACTTTATGTCATAGATCACCCAATAAGGCAAGACTGAGCACAGGAACAAGACACAAGGTAGTTATGCTCCATCACAAAGGTCTCTCCTACTCACAGATTTCAAAACAGACTGGAGGTTCAAGATGCGCTGCTCAAGCTCTTTTTAACAAACCAACAAGAATTACTGCTAGTCCTGAGGACAAGTCATCAAATATTAGATCGGTAAGGTCTGTTTCACTCTCAAAAACTTCACTGATACACCTACCAATTACAACTATAAGCCATTGCAAAAAGTAGGAGAGAATTGAATTCAGTTGGTTTAGTTTAATTTTGGTGGTTAGGTCAAAACAAATACAGAAAATATTAACGATAGGAAAAAATTGGCACCTTGGGACACTTGTAAGTGTTCAACGACTGAAAAAAATTGGAATGAGGAATTGTGGCTCATCAGAATTTTCATTGTAGTTAGCGGCACTCAATGCTGAAGAATGTTTCATTGAAATATATGCCTATTGCACCAGGAAAACCCCACATCCATCGGACAGCGCCATTTCTCATGAACTTATGCTTTCTCAATGCTCCATCAAAGGACCGTGACGAGCCCTTGAGAAAACATGTGCTCATACAAAACGGCGTTGGCTAATGTCTGTGCCATTTTCCTGGTGCAGTATGCATATTTTTCAATAAAACACCACTGTTATTGAGCATTGAGTGCCGCTAATTTCTCCTGAACATTATGGATGATTATTAACTATCTGTGAGCCGAGCACTGATATGACTTTCATTACCACCATCGTACCTGTCCCTTGAAGTTGAATGTGGAGTTATAAAAACTAATAACAAAACAAGTACTTTCTCATCTCTTCATTAGATTCCCTTTTGAAAAAATAAAAATGCAAATTTTAACATGTAATTAAAAGATTATAACAAAATTAAAAAACCCAAGAAACCAGAGATTTATGAATAATTGTTCAAACAGTAATCAATGTACATAAAATATTCTTAGTAGTTTTTTTCAACTATCATAAACAGAGAATGTTTGCATTTTTAGTGATCAAATACAGAAAAAAAGTAAGCCACTTTCTAATAGAGGGTATAAGAGAGAAAAATAGGAATAATCACCTGATTACCTCGGATGACCAGTGGACAGACATCAGCATTTCTCATACTTTTTTTTCAAGAATATTAATCTAGCACTAATGAAAAATCACACTTCTGTGAAATATTTTTACCTTTTGCCCTCTTTTGGAAAATCAAATAATAAACCATTTATTTCTACTTTATTCTTCATCATATATTTGATTGGAGTACTTGTCAATTCCTCCATTATCACAGTCATATATCTGGAAGTTCAATTACATAAACCTATGTATCTCTTTATCTGTAATTTATCCATTGTAGACATATTTTATACATCGGTCACAGTTCCTAAATTACTGTACATGTTATTGTCCGGGAATCACATTGTTTCCTTTTCACAATGTTACACTCAGCTGTACTTCTTCTTAGCTGTGGCGACAGCCGAGGACATTCTCCTCTTCATTATGGCGTATGACCGATATGTTGCCATCTGCCTTCCATTACATTATCATCAGATCCTCAGTCGCAGAAATTGCGCCTTGGTAACTATTGGGATTTGGGTAGGCGCCTTTGTAAACTCATCAATTCTTGTGATCTCCATTTTATACATGTCTTCCTGTCATTCCAATGTCATCCACCAGTTCTTCTGTGATATGAAGTCACTAACAATAACTAGCTGCACAGCCATGCAAATGTTTTTTGTAATAGTTGGAATAGAAATTTTGACATTAGGTTTTATCCCAGTGATGGGCACTTTTATTTCTTACTTTAAAATTTTCTCCATCATTTTCAGAATGAAGTCAAAAGAAAGTCGAAAAAAAGCCTTCTCCACCTGCTCATCCCACATCACCGTCATCTCTATTTACTATGGAACAGGTTTAGCAGTGAATCTGATTCCAGCTTACTCTGATATTCTGGACTCTTTCTTGAATTTAGTATTTGCCGCTGTAACCCCCACCATAAACCCGATCATATACAGCTTACAGAATTCCAAAGTACAATCTGCATTGTTGGGGTTGGTGAGGTGATTAATGATGAGAATGTGTGTTTTAAAGAGTGACTCTAGACACATTGTACTACAATTTGACAATAAACCTCATTCACCAAAATACAGATTTTTTGCAATTTTATTCCCAAACAGATCCAACAACATTCCGTCCTCTGGCTACTATTTTTCTGAACAGTAAAAGGCCAACAAATTGTTAAAAAAAATCCTTTTACTCACCCTTTTAGCCCCACTGCATCACCCATCTGTTCTTTGTCACATATACAGATAGCCTTTGCTCATTCTGAAATGCTAGGGCCTCTCCTGCAGGGTCTGAATGTGTGGCCTGATGAGAGCCTGGGAGGGTTCCACGCAAGTGCGCAAAGGGTCAAAGTGTCATGAAATCACTGCATGTGCCATGTCCATACTTAGGCATGCACAGAGCACTCTTGGACAGGAGATGACGTGATGGTAAGGAGTGGATGAGCCACAGGTGAGTATATGGATTTTTCTTATTTTTTACATCTTATGTTTATTATGTTTATTATACATAATATAGGACATTAAACTGGCAGAGAATTACATCTTCACAAGTGAATTTCAGGAGAAAAACCATCCTTACAGGCTGAAAAAAATGTTGCCTCATCTGCTTGTTTCTAGAATTTAGGTAAATAATGTCTGAAAATTTGAATTATATTTTCAAAATAGTCTATACAAGAAAAATATCTGTGATACTGTAAATCCTACCACACAGAGAATACAGAGCTCTGTAAAGAAAAAATTAAATAAGTACTGTGACGACTTTGCGTCAATGAGGAAAATCTGGCCACTTGTGCTGGGGGAGCTATTCTTAACTTTGCTAGATGTACTATTAGTTTGTTCAGTAAGTCAAGGGACATGAGCCATTGTTTCATGAGATACTGTCCGGAGCTCTTTTGTATGCAAATTTTTGGAATGCTTGCTGATTATAGATAGCCTCAGCTCTATACAATGTATTAGTCTGCATCATTTGGAGGACAATTATGTTTGTAGATTTCAGGTTGAGACTACCCAGTCACATTACCACATAAATTCATTTGCTTACGTAGCTTTCTAAGCTTACCGCTACCTCCTCTCAGTGGGTGCAGTTCAAAAGTGAGGTGCTTCTGGTTGGGATAGTACACCTTGGGTATATGGCGAGCGAGTGGAAGGGTGAGACCCTGCCACTTGCACCATATTTTGTCCTTGCTGGGAATGTACTATTTGTTGTTGACTGCT
Organism: Dendrobates tinctorius; assembly: GCF_039654945.1. NCBI lineage: Eukaryota > Metazoa > Chordata > Amphibia > Anura > Dendrobatidae > Dendrobates > Dendrobates tinctorius. The sequence goes on from NW_027361924.1 coordinate 9,479,344, forward strand.
GGTGACCCAATAAAATCCTACTGGAGTTTGGTACTCTCACACTGTGCTATCTGAATAATGTTCTGTGCACGGGGAAGGAGTACAGCATTCAGTGGGATTAGCCCTGGCCAATAAAAGCAGCCAGGCCAGCAGATAAGAGCACTCACTAACACTTGTGTCTGCACCAGTATATTAAAAGCAAAATGGATAAAATTATTGTATATTAAATTACAACTTCAAACATATTCATACACGGGCCATAAAACAAATTTAGAAACATAGTTCTCAAACACTAATTGTTAAAAATGTAATTTTTCTGAAATTTTCCTAACTTCCCACAAAAATAATATACATATGTATATGTGTTTTAAAATGCATTCCTTGTTTTGCCTTAAACAAAAGTAGCTACAAAAATGGAAAAATAAAACTTTTCAGTTTTGTCATTATATGTTGATACACACTCCATGCTAGGGTTGACGGATCACATGAAATAAAATATAATACCAAAGTGTGATCGCAACCCGGGGTCGACCGTGCAGAGATGTTAACTGCTGCTAGTATGAATGATGACAGATCTAAACAGCGAATGCACCTTAGTACGACTGCGTTAACTCCACACAGTTTGAGCAAAATGCACTATACTCAGCTCTGTTAACTTCACAGAGAGATAGAGCTAAAGGTTGAGCTCACTCTGCAACTGACCCATGCCAATCGTACACGTGGCAGAAACAGGTGAAGAGTCAAAAGAAAAAGCTAAACTGACGCTAGCTACAAAACCCCTGTTGACTTCACAGGGGAGCACAGCTCTTTGGTTGGTTTTTGATCTGTAAATCGTCTGTGCTAACCGCACACAAGACGGAAACAGATGCTAAGCCAAGTGGGTACAAAAAGCCCTAACTATAACCCAGGAGTGACAAAGGGTAAACATGCCCACGAGGAGGCTCTGTCCCCGGAATGAGGTCTATGGGACAATCATATGGGTGATTGGAAGGAAGAGTCTCCGTGGCCCTCTTCGAGAACATGTCAGCATATGGCCATTAGTGCTTGGGTAGAGAAGTTAGTTCCGTTGTGACCTTGGAGGATCCAATTTGAACTTGAGACCTCAAGCAACATCCCTCACACAACTTACTCCACACCAGTATGTTCCCCATGGCCCAGTCAACATGAGGGGAATGGCGGCGCAACCAAGGCATACCCAGATGTACATCATTCATGCCCTCAGAGATGACTAACAAGGACATTATCTCTTGATGTGTAGGGGACATCTTTAGTGTAAGAGGTATTGTTTGGTGCGTGATTTGGATAGGGAGAATAGAGCCATTAATCACTCGTATGGTGACAGGATTAGGGAGCCTCACTAAGGGAATTGCGTGACGTAGAGGAAAGGTGGAAGACAGAAAATTGCCCTCTGCCCCAAAGTCCACGCAAGCCTCGGTAGTGTGAGTAGACGACCCATAAGCTAAGGATACCATGAAGGTTAGTTTGGAGGACACATCTGCCGTGCCTAGGTAACCTCCTCCAATAGTCACTAGATGCGATTGTCCCTGACACCTGAGGCACATATTGACGTAATGCCCAGCCTGCCTACAAACAAAGCAGGTAACTAGGGAATGTGATGAACGGGGTTTTGATTCCACCCGAGAGGCCTCCATGGGCTCCACCAAACTGCTCATATGAGCTGCAGACTCCAAAGGATTGTCAAAATTTAGGGCTAGCCAAATCCTTTGTTTACACTGGGCTCGATCCAATCTTCGCTCAGCATGCCAAAGATCAATGTGAGAGGAAACTGATATTAAGTCCTCCAGTGTAATTGCAATCTCCCTAGTAGTCAGAGCATCCTTTACATGGTCAGCAAGGCCCCTTCAAAATATGGGGCTTAGGACCTTATCAGACCACTCCAATTCGGAAGCTAAGATCCAGAATTGGATGGCAAACTGGTTGACCAAGGATGAACCCTGGGTTAAAGCCAAGAGTTGGAGTGCAGCATCATGGGTATCCAGAGGTCCAAGAAAGACCTGTTTCACAGTGCCCAGAAAGTGAGAGGCATTCGGGACAACCTGATCACTCTGCTCCTATAGCGGCATAGCCCACTCCAATTCTCTATCCATCAACAGAGATAGCACAAATCCCACCTTAGCTCGTTCCCATGGAAAATGTGAGGCCAGTAGCTCCAGCTGGATTGACCACTGGTTCACAAATCCTCTGCAAGCCTTACTATTCCCAGAGATCTTATCGAGAACTGGTAAATGTGAGACGGAACTGGAGTTGCAGCAGAAACTCTAGTAGAGGCTTCGCTGGCTGCTGGTGCCACTACAGCAGATAGATTCATAGCTGAGGTCATCCTTTCAAGCATGGGCAACCTGCTTTCCAGTTGCTGGATGTATCGCTGGAGACGCTGCGCATCCACCGCTTCTAGCCAGACCCCGGTGCTAGTATACTGATAGGGTTGGCGGATCGCAGGAAATAAAGTATAATAACAAACTGCGATCGCAACCCGGGGTCCACCATGTAGAAATGTTAACTGCTGCTAGTATGAATGATGATGGAACTAAACAGCAAATGCACCTTAGTATGACTGCTTTAACTCCAGACAGTCTGAGCGGAACACACTATACTCAGCTCTGTTAACTTCACCGAGAGATAGAGCTAAGGGTTGCGTTGCTTTGTAACTGACCCGTACCAATCGCACACATGGCCGAAACAGATGCAGAGTCAAAAGAAAAGGCGAAACTGACGCTAGCTACAAAAACACCTGTTAACTTCACAGGGGAGCACAAGTCTTTGGTTGGTTCTTGCTCTGTAATTCGTCTGTGCTAACCGCACACAAGATGGAAACAGATGCTAAGTCAAGTGGGTATAAAAAGCCCTAACTGGCTAAAATGCAGGAGATTAATAACACACAAGCAAGCAGTCAGAGTGGTAGCATGTCCACTCACACACACCAACCATGAATGATATTAGCGTGCCCGCGGGCATTGCTGGGAGCCTTTTATATGTAAAGCTCCACCCCAAACACTCACACTGACATCACCCATGGGCCAATACGGAGCTATAACATCACGAGAGCAGCTGACGTCCGACCACAAATATGAAACGCCACATCGCGGACATGCCCAGTACGGTGATCTCAGGACTTAGACTCCAGAGTGCCAGGCTGCACCTGAATATTACTGGTTACTAAAGACTTGGCTGGAGAGCCAGCAGTAACTAACTGCATAGCACGGGCCTGAACAAGGCGCTGGGACCGACACCTATGCTGAGCACTGGCCGAATCAGAATGGGAGACTGCAGAGGCAGACAAGGCTTGGGATCTTTCCTGTGCAGCATAAGAATCCCGATGCCTAACTCTCCAGCCATTATTTCTCTTCATGCAAACTATTAGTTGGTCTTACCACAATTGCTTCTGATGAGTAACAAAATGATCAGCATTAGAGGTGGTTGTCAGCCAGTGCTAGGATCAAGGGCTGTAATGGCATAGCCAGCACTGACTGAGAATGGACTCTATTGCTGATCCTGCTGGAAGTCAGTGCCAAGGTCACAGTTACAGCCGTTGCTCTCTATACAAAGATTGGTGACTGAAATCTCATTGGTGTGTCCCCTATGAACGAAAGCTACTTGGAGGTATAAAGTTCACAGATTTTTCATGGTTAGTGGAAATGGAAATGGACAGCATGTGACTTAAATATGAGTGTCTAAGCAAAGAGTCTGAACACTTATGACCATGTGATATTTCAGTTTTTCTTTTTTAATAAATTTGCAAAAATTTCTACATTTCTTGGTTTTTTCAGTCAAGATGGGGTGCAGAGTGTACATTGATGAGAGAAAAAAAGAACTTTTTTGAATTTACCAATTGGCTGCAATGAAGCAAAGAGTGAAAAAAATTAAAGGGGACTGAATACTTTCCGTACCCACTGTATATAGGATGCACCACCCGCAATTTAAAGGTCAGAATTTCTGAACACATAACTGACATTGCTTCTCTTTCCAGTTCATATCACGCCATTTTATTTGCATCCAGGCATTTTATTCATTGTCATCAAAGAAGTACTGCGTCATTTAGGATTTCTGGAAAAGAATGCATTGCACATCCATTGAGAAGAGGAAACATCAAAAAACTTCTAATGATCAGAGAGGCATTTTGGATTTTTTATTTGGGAACATGCCATCCTGCGGGTCTGAATGGTCGCAAGGAATTTATGTTACATTATTAATTTTTTTTTTCTCTTTTTTTGTATAAGTGTATGCATGTAATGATATGATTTTATGTATTTCACACTTTTTCTCTTGTTTCTTTTCCTTTCTTTTGCTTCCTCTCCTCCTCTTCCCCCTTTTTGTGCACATGGAATTTTAATGTGATTAGCATGTTTGTCATGTGATTTGAAAGCTCTATTTTATTGGTCACATTTTGTATAAAAGTTGTATAGGACCTGTTCATGTATAGTTTGATAAAGGATGCCTTGAGAGTTTGAAATGTGTAACTATATCTTGCCATGTGAACTTTGCCATTCCCATGGTTTTTTAAGAAGCATTTTCTAAAAAAAATTTGGATTTAAAGAAGCTGGGACACATCTCCTTTTTCCTTTCCTTTTTTCCTTTCTTCTATATTAAATTATTACTTCAAACATGATCAATAATAATAGAGAGCACGGCACTCATGAATGGTTTCCTAGGTGCTCAAGTTAGGTATCCAACCCATCTGATAAATATAAAATTACTTGGCACTCAATAGTGAAAAATGATTTTTTTTTTTATTATGCATCCAGACAAAATAGACTCGAACATTTTTGGTCCGACAAAGGACCTTCATCAGAACATTCTTTAACGAGAACTAGAATACACAAAAAGTAAATAAAAGACAAACAAAATAATGTCACATGATGCAAAGGATTAATTTACAAATCAGATTACACATGGTAACTAGTGTTGAGCATTCCGATACCGCAAGTATCGGGTATCGGCCGATACTTGCTGTATCGGAATTCCGATACCGACTTCCGATATTTTTTCAATATCGGAATTCGGCATCGGAATCGGAAGTTCAGTTGATTGACGGCCTGACGTCATCATGATGCGCGGTGTGTGCGCATCATGATGCGCCGTCATTTCGGGCCTTCCGGGGGTCTCTGCCGGCCTGCCGGGGGGGCTGTGCCGGCCTGCCGGGGGGCTGTGTGGACTGCCCGGGGTCTGTACCGGCCTGCCGGGGGGCTGTGCCGGCCTGCCGGTGGTCTGTGCACCCTGTGGGGGTCTGTACCGGCCTGCCGGGGGGCTGTGCCGGCCTGCCGGTGGTCTGTGCACCCTGTGGGGGTCTGTATCGGCCTGCCGGGGGGCTGTGCCGGCCTGCCGGGGGGCTGTGCTGATGTCCGGGGGTCTGTGCAAGCATCGTCCGATGGGACTACAAGTCCCATCGGGCGATGCCTGCTACCATGACAGTGATTGACACATTAGCCAATGATGGGACAGTAGTAGTCCCATCATCCGGCTAATGTGTTAAATGTAAAAAAAAAAAAAAAAAAAAAATTACATGCTACATACATACAACATGCATACTACATACATGCTACATTCATACTACATACTACATACATGCTACATTCATACTACATAAATACTACATGCAACATACATACTACATATATACTACATGCATGCTACATACATACTGCATGCTACATACATACCACATATATACTACATACATACTACATGCATGCTACATGCTACATACATAACACATATATACTACATGCATGCTACATACATACTACATACTACATGCATGCTACATACATACTGCATGCTACATGCATGCTACATACATACTACATACATACTACATATATACTACATGCATGCTACATACATACTGCATGCTACATGCATGCTACATACATACTACATACATACTACATATATACTACATGCATGCTACATACATACTACATGCTACATACATACTACATATATACTACATGCATGCTACATACATACTGCATGCTACATACATACTACATCGTGGGTGAGTATTTTTGTGGTTTGTTATGTTAATATTTATCCCGGAAAAGACAATGGCTTCGGGGAACAATGTGACAAGTATTGGTAAGTATGTTACTCTATGTTATATGTACTGTATGTCTATGTATGTATTGTATGAATGTATTGTATGTATGTAGTATATATGTGGTATGTATGTAGCATGTAGTATGTATGTAGCATGCATGTAGTATGTATGTAGCATGCATGTAGTATATATGTAGTATGTATGTAGCATGTAGTATGTAGCATGCATGTAGTATATATGTAGTATGTATGTAGCATGCAGTATGTATGTAGCATGCATGTAGTATATATGTAGTATGTATGTAGCATGTAGTATGTATGTAGCATGCATGTAGTATATATGTAGTATGTATGTAGTATGTATGTAGCATGCATGTAGTATGTATGTAGCATGCATGTAGTATATATGTAGTATGTATGTAGTATGTAGCATGCATGTAGTATATATGTAGTATGTATGTAGCATGCAGTATGTATGTAGCATGCATGTAGTATATATGTAGTATGTATGTAGCATGTAGTATGTATGTAGCATGCATGTAGTATATATGTAGTATGTATGTAGTATGTATGTAGCATGCATGTAGCATGCAGTATGTATGTAGCATGCATGTAGTATGTAGTATGTATGTAGCATGCATGTAGTATATATGTGTTATGTATGTAGCATGTAGCATGCATGTAGTATGTATGTAGTATATATGTGGTATGTATGTAGCATGCAGTATGTATGTAGCATGCATGTAGTATATATGTAGTATGTATGTTGCATGTAGTATTTATGTAGTGTGAATGTAGCATGTATGTAGTATGTAGTATGAATGTAGCATGTATGTAGTATGCATGTTGTATGTATGTAGCATGTAATATTTTTTTTTTTTTTTTTTTTTTTTACATTTAACACATTAGCCGGATGATGGGACTACTACTGTCCCATCATTGGCTAATGTGTCAATCACTGTCATGGTAGCAGGCATCGCCCGATGGGACTTGTAGTCCCATCGGACGATGCCTGCACAGACCCCCGGAGCCTGCACAGACCACCGGCAGGCCGGCACAGCCCCCCGGCAGGCCGGCACAGCCCCCCGGAGCCTGCACAGCCCCCCGGCAGGCCGGCACAGCCCCCCGGCAGGCCGGCACAGCCCCCCGGAGCCTGCACAGACCACCGGCAGGCCGGCACAGACCACCGGAGCCTGCACAGACCCCCTGGCAGGCCGGCACAGCCCCCCGAAAGGCCCGTACAGACCCCAGAGAGGCTGTACAAGGGCAGGAAAGGGTTTTTCTTATTCCGATACCGGAAGTCCCATAGACTTGAATGGGACTTCCGGTATCGGAATCGGCGATACCGATACTTTTTTTAAAGATCGGCCGATACCATCCGATACGATACTTTGAAGTATCGGACGGTATCGCTCAACTCTAATGGTAACACAATAATTCATAATAATTATTGAGCACTTCTGGATTGAATTTGTTCAAACATATTCAGCCATTGGCCATAAAACAAACTTAGAAACATCATTCTCAAACACTAATTGTTAGAAATTAGTGAAGAGCGAGCAGGCTCCATAATGCTCGTTACTCACCCGAGTATCTAAGTACTCGCAGCACTCAGCGAGCACCAAGCATTCCCAGTATTATTTGGCAGGAGCTCGAGTTCCTTCCCTGCATGTTTGGCGCTCTTTAGAGAGCCAATCAACATGCAGGGATTGTCCACCTCCCACTCTAATGCTGCAGCCATCTTTGTTGTGGTATTACAGTCATTGGCTGGCCGCACAGCATCATCAGGTCTATAACAGATCTGCCACTGCCCTGCTCATCACAGTCACTTCCAGAATCATACAGTGTAGGGAGAGCTGCTGCTGAGATAGGGTCAGATTTGGGGGTTTATAAGTTAGTGTGGGTATACCATCATAGAACCCAGAAATCCAGCTAAACCAACAGTCCTTCTTAGGTCAGGATCACACTATATGCAGCCACAGCTCACACTACATGCAGCTGCATCTCCGGTCCCAAGTGCCAGCGGCAGTGCCGGGTGTTGATGTGAGAGACTCGTGCGAGTTTCTCGCATCACACACGGTTGTGTAATCCTGGCCAAAGGACTAATTACGGGGTATATAGATTGCAGTGCTAGGTAGACAGGGGAGTGTATGTGGATATATACATATCAGTGCAAGTCATGCAGGCACTGTATGTGGGTATATAGATATCATTGCATACATCATTAGGGTCCATTCCATTACGGTCTGCTGCTGCCTATTACATACACTCACTGGCCACTTTATTAGGTACACCTGTCCAAGTGTGTGTTAAGACTTAATTTCTAATCAGCCAATCACATGGCGGCAACTCAGTGCATTTAGGCATGTAGACATGGTCAAGACAATCTCCTGCAGTTCAAACCGAGCATCAGTATGGGGAAGAAAGGTGATTTGAGTGCCTTTGAACGTGGCATGATTGTTGGTGCCAGAAGGGCTGGTCTGAGTATTTCAGAAACTGCTGATCTACTGGGATTTTCACGCACAACCATCTCTAGGGTTTACAGAGAATGGTCCGAAAAAGAAAAAAAATCCAGTGAGCGGCAGTTCTGTGGCCGGAAATGCCTTGTTGATGCCAGAGGTCAGAGGAGAATGGGCAGACTGGTTCGAGCTGATAGAAAGGCAACAGTGACTCAAATTGCCACCCGTTACAACCAAGGTAGGCAGAAGAGCATCTCTGAACGCACAGTGCGTCGAACTTTGAGGCAGATGGGCTACAGCAGCAGAAGACCACACTGGGTACCACTCCTCTCAGCTAAGAACAGGAAACTGAGGCTACAATTTGCACAAGCTCATCGAAATTGGACAGTAGAAGATTGGAAAAACGTTGCCTGGTCTGATGAGTCTCAATTTCTGCTGCGAAATTCGGATGGTAGGGTCAGAATTTGGCGTAAACAACATGAAAGCATGGATCCATCCTGCCTTGTATCAACGGTTCAGGCTGGTGGTGGTGGTGTCATGGTGTGGGGAATTTTTTCTTGGCACTCTTTGGGCCCCTTGGTACCAATTGAGCATCGTTGCAACGCCACAGCCTACCTGAGTATTGTTGCTGACCATGTCCATCCCTTTATGACCACAATGTACCCAACATCTGATGGCTACTTTCAGCAGGATAATGCGCCATGTCATAAAGCTCGAATCATCTCAGATTGGTTTCTTGAACATGACAATGAGTTCACTGTACTCAAATGGCCTCCTCAGTCACCAGATCTCAATCCAATAGAGCATCTTTGGGATGTGGTGGAACGGGAGATTCGCATCAGGGATGTGCAGCCGACAAATCTGCGCCAACTGTGTGATGCCATCATGTCAATATGGTCCAAAATCTCTGAGGAATGCTTCCAGCACCTTGTTGAATCTCTGCCACGAAGAATTGAGGCAGTTCTGAAGGCAAAAGGGGGTCCAACCTGTTACTAGCATGGTGTACCTAATAAAGTGGCCAGTGAGTGTATATTGACCGTATATAATTAGTCCCAGTCGGACCTTGGGATGGAATACGTCCTCCCGGCACCGAGGATTGCAGGTCCTACGTCAATCAGGGTTGCCCCCACAGTCTACTGCTCCTGCACTTCCTCCTCCTCTTCAGCTTCCATCTCTGAAATGACCACATCAGTCACAAGCTGGAAGCACCGCAGCACTGCCTCAGCCAAGCGACAACAGGCTGTTCTGAAGTTAATATGCTTAGGTGACAAACTGCACAATGCTGAAGAGTTGTGGACAGCTCTGTAAGAGCAGGCAGATCTGTGACTGACACCGCTGAACCTACAGCCAGGCATGGTCGTGTGTGATGATGGCCGGAACCTGGTGACGGCTCTGAGGTGAAGCAAGCTCACACATGTACCATACCTGTGCTTCACCTTGTTTTTCAACAGTTTCTCAAAAGCTACCCGAAACTGCCGGATCTGCTTGTGAAAGTACACTGCCTGTATGATCATTTTAGAAAGTCATCCACAGATTCCGCCACCCTTGTTTCAGCAGCATTTGCAGCTTATTGTGTTAAAAGGTGTTTTTGATGCCCATAAAAATTTTTTTACACATTATGTTAATGTGTATCCCGCAGGGGGAAATGTTTGTCAGCCCATACACTTAGTGTATGGGCAGTACAACCATAGAAGACCCGATCCTTTAAATTGTGAAAAGATTTTTACTAGCCATCCTCCACGTCTCTTCCGACACCACCACTAGATCACCAGGGTGAACATGTTCCGTGATGCAACAGCCAGGTTTTTTTTTTCAAGGGTGTTTATGATGCCAGTAAAAAAAACTTTACACAGTATGTTGATGTGTACCCCCAGGGGGAAATGTTTGTCGGCCCATGCACTTAGTGTATGGGCATTGCAACCATATGAGACCCGCTCTTTTAAATTAGGAAAAGATTTTTAGTAGACCATCCTTCAAGTTTCTTCCAAAAAGTAATGGGGTGCATCCAAATATGGAGGAGGCCTTGCATTCACATCATGGGCAAACATTATGGGAGCAGCAAATTAAGAAAAATGGGAACTTTGGTTTCATGTGGCCATCCAGTACGTTGGTTCAAAGGGTTATTGGGGGCATGTAACTTTGGGGTCCTTGCATTCAATGCATAGGCTAACAGTATGGCAGTACCAAATAAATAAGAATGGGAACTTTGGTTTCATGTGGCCATCCAGGAGTTCAATGGGTTATTGGGGTGCATCCAAATTTGGGGAAGCCCTTGCATTCAATGCATAGGCAATAACAATATAGGAGACCCACTGTTTAATAATGGAAACAACAAAGCATAGCTGGCTGATGGCTCTCTAAGAATAATGAGGACCAACTCCTGTCCCTTTAAGAAGATAAAAGTCTGCCTGATGAGGGTCCTCCTTTAACAGTTCCTCCTTCATAAATGAAACAGGATGTGTCTGATGATGTGTCACATACCACATGGCCAGCTAAGGTTGTAAAATGTTAAAATGACTTTTCCCAGTGAATGCATTTGGCTTGGTTGACAGCAATGCTGAAGTTGAAAAATGCATCAAAAATGCTACGTGTGAACATAGCCCAAGTGGAGGAACATTTTTGTTTTGGGTTATTTATTTGGCCTTACATACAAATCATTACCCTGGAAAGGATGTTTTTTAATATATTTCCCAGGAAAATCAATTTTGGTTTCATTTTTGTATGTTTTATTGTGCACCCGGAAAAGTGGCATAAGGCTCTGACAACATTGTTCACAGCAGTGACCTGAAGTCAGAAATGCTTCCAGGGGTCTTCCCCATGATGTTCCCATGTCATTTCAGCAATGTTCCCATCGATTTCAGATGTTTTCAGACCTTAAAAAGACCCCAGGGGAGGTTGCTGCAAAAATGCTTAGGTTTCCCATAGACTTACATTAGGCTCGTTGCTCAGGTCGAGCACCCGAGCATTCCAATTTGTTCGACCCAAGCAACGAGCACCGAAATATTTTAGTGCTCACCCTCCAATACTAGGGAGGGACGTTACACCTCTAAACTAATAGCAAAGCCACAAAAGAGGACTAAAATCCTCCAAAAATTCAAAAAAAACAGCAGAAAAAAGGCAGCACCGCTTACATGCCCAAGTCTTAGAACAAATGCACTACAGGATGCAGCCAGCCCATATAGCAAGATGTTGACAACACAGGTGCAAAATACTAAATAGACAGTCACTCGCCACCTACCCATTCATGGAGGGGGTGACTGCTTAGTATACATTTGCACAATAAACTCCTGTATAGGGCGCTGTTCACATAAAGGTAATGCATAGTGTCTGGTTCTCAGCCTATTAGTCATGCCCCTACTATTCGATTAGGCGGGGCTGGCCAGCACTCTGTCAATGCATCCCAATGTGAACACCCCTGTATACAAGACCTAGCCCAGCATGTTTGGTCTTGTATACAGGGGTGTTCACTCTGGGATGCATCCTGTAGTGCATTTGTTCTAAGACCTGGGCAGGTAAGCAGTGCTGCCTTTTTCTGCTGTTTTTTTTACTTTACATCTCACTCACTGACTGGTTACTTGGTGATTCTGGTGGCTGCAGGGGCATGCAGGCAAAGGGCTGCTGCACAAGTGTTGGAATCCCCAAGGCCTGAGGGACAACCCTCTGTATCTAACACTTCGTCCACTGCTTGTGCCTCCTCCATGTCTTCTTGGGTCTCCACCTGTGCCCTCAACCTCTCCCTTAATGAGACACGTGTTCCAACGGTGCAGAGAGAATTCCCACCCGCCTCAGTACTGTGCAACCAGGGCTCACCCTAATCAGGCAGTTTTTAAATTAATATGCCTTAGAGATCACAGTCACTCAGATCAAGAGTTGTGGACAGCTATCCAGGCCTAGCTTGAGCAATCTCTGTCTCCACTGAACCTGGAGCCAGGGAAGGCTGTGTGCGATAATGATTAAAACCTGGTGGCGGCCCATCACTGGGGCAACTTCACACATGTGCCTTGCATGGCTCATATCCTCAACCTGGTAGTATAGAAATTTCTCTGCCACTATCCCAGCCTAGATGTGCTGCTGATGAAAGCATGGTTACTTTGTGCTCACTTCCACCATTTGCACCTAGCATCGCTAAAGAGGTCTTTCGACCTACCAGTTAACCATTTTATATGCCATGTGCCGACACAGTGAAATTTCCATCTGCACATGTTGCAGCAACTGTGGAAGCAATGACAAGCCCTGATGCAGTATTTCCTTTTGCATAGCCTATGTCAAACCAATACGGACGTTGTCAAATCACGCTTGCGGAGTGGGTACAGATGAATGACCTCTGCATCTTTCTGCACAGTTTCGAAATGGCTACTAAGAGTTTATCACTGACGATGCCATTATCAGCATCACTATTCCAGTCATCTACATGCTGGAGCATACATTGAGTGGTCTGCGAGAGGAGGTGGTGGTCCCAAAGGAAGAGGTGGAAGACGAGGAGGATATGGAAAGGATAACAATAACTCTAAGTTCCGGACTGTCATCACAAAGACATGTGCCATGGAGGGGTGGATTACAGCGATCAAGGGGGGCTCATGGTACCAGGCAAACTGTTACTGAAGGTATCGAAGCCGAGGAACAAATAAAGGAGGACGAAGAGGAAGAAGTGATGGGTGCCCAACAGTCAGAAGATGAAGAGGATAACGATCCCCTCTGTTGTCTGTGATTGGTGTGAGGAGATGGACGAAGAAACCATGAATGTTACCTCATCACCAACACACCATGGACTTGGATTTCATAGAAACGTCCGACACGAGTGCCTTCTTGCTGCTCCAAGACTTCTCCTGAGTTGTGCCAATCCTCTGAAATGCTCTACCCCAAGAAATTAGGACTATCCACAACTTACACAGCTTTAGGCGCTCCCTCAAAATATATCTGTTCAGAGCAGCCTATCACATTCCCTAAGCAAAGTCCTTTTATGTATGTATGTATTTATGTGTAGGTATATGTATATACAATGCTGTGCAAATTAATTGGGACAAAGCATTTTTTTAAGTAAAATCATAAGTTGGTTACCAGTGAGTGATTCAAACCAGTTTTAACTGCTTTGAACAGGCACTCACACCTGTTCAAAGCAGTTAAAACTGGTTTGAATCACTGACTGGTAACCAACTTATGATTTTACTTAAAAAAATGCTTTGTCCCAATTAATTTGCACAGCACTGTATATGTCTGTGTGTGTGTTTTCTATTCACTATACACTGTGTGCAGAATTATTAGGCAAATGAGTATTTTGATCACATCATCCTTTTTAGACATGCTGTCCTACTGCAAGCTGTATAGGCTTGAAAGACAACTGCCAATTATGTAAATCAGGTGATTTGCATCTCTGTAATGAGGAGGGGTGTGGTCTAATGACAGCAACACCCTATATAAGGTGTGCTTAATTATTAGGTAACTTCCTTTCCTTTGGCAAAATGGGTCAGAAGGGAGATTTGACGGACTCTGAAAAGTCAAAAATTGTGAGATGTCTTGCAGAGGGATGCAGCAGTCTTGAAATTGCTAAACTTTTGAAGCATGATCACCGAACAATCAAGCGTTTCATGGCAAATAGCCAACAGGGTCGCAAGAAGCGTGTTGATAAAAAAAGGCGCAAAATAACTGCCCATGAATTGCGGAAAATCAAGCATCAAGATGCCATTTGCCACCAGTTTTGCCATATTTCAGAGCAGCAACGTTACTGGAGTATCAAAAAGCTCAAGGTGTGCCATACTCAGGGACATGGCCGAGGTAAGGAAGGCTGAAAAACGACCACCTTTGAACAAGAAACATAAGATAAAGCATCAAGACTGGGCCAAGAAATATCTTAAGACTGATTTTTCTAAGGTTTTATGGACTGATGAAATGAGAGTGACTTGATGGGCCAGATGGATGGGCCTGAGGCTGGATCAGTAAAGGGCAGAGAACTCCACTCCGACTCAGACGCCAGCAAAGTGGAGGTGGGGCATTGGTATGGGCTGGTATTATCAAAGATGAACTTGTGGGACCTTTTTGGGTTGAGGATGGAGTGAAGCTCAACTCCCAGACCTACTGCCAATTTCTGGAAGACACCTTCTCCAAGCAGTGGTACAGGAAGAAGTCTGTATCGTTCAAGAAAAACATGATTTTCATGCAGGACAATGCTCCATCACATGGAGCCAAATACTCCACAGCGTGGCTGCCCAGTAAAGGTCTAAAAGAAGAAAAAATAATGACAGGGCCCCCTTGTTCACCTGATCTGAACCCCATAGAGAACCTGTGGTCCCTCATAAAATGTGAAATCTACAAGGAGGGAAAACATTGTCTGGGAGGCTGTGGTGGCTGCTTCACGCAATGTTGATCGTAAACAGATCAAGCAACTGACAGAATCTATGGATGGAAGGCTTTTGAGTGTCATCGTAAAGAAAGGTGGCTATATTGGTCACTGATTTTTTTTGTTTGTTTTTGAATGTCAGAAATGTTTATTTCTAAATTTTGCATTGTTATATTGGTTTACCTGGTGAAAATAAACAAGTGAGATGGGTATATATTTGGTTTTTATTAAGTTGCCTAATAATTCTGCACAGTAATAGTTACATGGACAAACAGATATCCTCCTAAGATAGCCTAATCTAAAAAAAACCCTCTCCAACTTCCAAAAATATTAAGCTTTGATATCTTTGAGTCTTTTGGGTTGATTGAGAACATAGTTGTTGTTCAATAATAAAAAGAATCCTCTCAAATACAACTTGCCTAATAATTCTGCACGCAGTGTATATCTGAGAATAACCCTCCACCAAACTCCACCGAACCCTATAGCACCACAAATACTGGCTGGTGACAACTTCATGCAGCCTTTACCTATCCCCCACTTCCTCAAGATGGCTGGACCATCATTGTAAATATGCGCCTGCACTTTGCGTCTCCCCACACATCATTGTAGATTGTAAGCTCTCACGAGCAGGGTAGTCTTATTTTGCTGTAATTATTATATTATTTTTAATGTTGTTACTTATGACTTGTGTATGATCTGTTAAACTGTAAAGAAATAGTGCTGACTATTGGCTTTCCACTCTGTTAGACTCACGGTACAAGAGTAAATTTTACCTGATGCTTTCCTCCCTGGAAAGTGACGCGCACATGCTAGAGTATCGAAACACGCTTGTACACAATCTTAAGAGGGGTGTTCCCCAAGACAGCAGTGAGGCACACAGTGTGCATTGCAATTATAGACTTCCAACCCTGAGAACATTGAGTCATCAGGGCAAAAACATTAGCAGCAGCAATTTAAATAGCAAAAGCAATTTCTGAGTCATTTCACACATTTCTTAGACCAGCCCGTGCACCATCAGAATAAAGTACAAGCCTGACAAGTTGTGAACGACTACAGCGCATTGTCCAGGAGTATATCAAGCTCAATATCAATACCATCATAGGGAATATGGACACTTTGACTTTTGATCTACAATGACCTTTACACCCCAGTTGCAGACTGGGCAGACTGGGAGATGGTGATACCTCATGCATGGCCCATGGCTGATTGCTGCTGTGACATTATGAAATTTCTACTGTGCATGAATTGATTATCAGTCAACTACCTCTGTTACTATCATTAAATTTTTCTAACAATAGTGGTCTACCAAGCCGAGTGTGGCTGAGCGAAAAACCAGTTTGAGCTTTTGCATGAGGTATCAGGGCTCCCAGCAGAGGAGGCTTACACCAGTTTCTCATCCACCATCATCATAATTTAAGCTTAAATTTAAAGCTCTAAATACTGGCCCAGACCCTGATAACTCATGCATGGCCCATGGCTGACTGCTACTTTGCCATTATCAAATTTCTGGTGTCTGCCCTTAATTTTTTGAAATGTTTGGACTCCAAGTTGGGTCTCCTTCATGTTTGTTGCTTGAATTTGACAGGACTCTCAGAGCACCAGGCCTACACTTGTCACTCCTCCACCTTTTACTGATCAATGATTCAGATAGAAATGCTGGTCCAAGCCCTGTCCCAGACCCTGTCCCATGCATCCATGCTTTGCAATTTTACTATTTGCACTTTTGGGCAATTGATATCAATTTTTCTGGTGTCTGCCCTTAATTTGCCCTGTTTTGGAAGCTTTTTGGAGCCCTTGAAGGTGTTGTTTATGTGTTTGGTTTTGCCTCCCATTGAATTCAATGGAGTTTTGTTATTTTCTTCGAACGTCCCAAACCAAGTCGAGCCTTTAAAGCTTCGCTCATTTCTGCTTATGCACTATTCAGACAACT
This sequence comes from Dendrobates tinctorius, assembly GCF_039654945.1. NCBI lineage: Eukaryota > Metazoa > Chordata > Amphibia > Anura > Dendrobatidae > Dendrobates > Dendrobates tinctorius. The sequence continues at coordinate 9,496,103 of NW_027361924.1, forward strand.
CAGACTCAATGTCTCAATCACCTTCTTCTCACTGGTAAAACAACATTAATTCTCACTCCCGGTCCCGGCACCATTCCAGTGGTATTGCCACTAGCTCTCCCAAAGCTCCCGTGACATTATTATGGCTCCTGAGACCGGCGCCCGTTCAGTGCTGGCTTGATGTCTGATTTGTCTGAAGGTTGGGAGAGTGAGGAAGCCAGTAATGATTAGGTTTAGGGCTCACATGACATAATCTCCGGTGGCGAGTGCCGACACTACTGGAACGGTGCTGGCATCGGAGGTGAGTAGGTGTTGTTATTTTACTGTTGTAAATATGCCGACTGAGACAGGATTGTCCAAGTTGTGGAAAACCCATTAAATTATTGATATTCTTCCCCAAAAACAGTTTTTTATTTTCAATAAATTTTCACCATCTGAGATGTGAATGAGATCTAAATCTAGAAGTTGATGTAAAAAAAAAATCTTTATTAAGATCTAAAATATGGATTTTAATTATATAATTTTTTCAGGACACAAGAGACTGAATTCAGTGACATAATCAGAGCATATTTTTCCTCGTGGTTAATTATAAATCTCTGATGATTAGGCCATAATTGTCCCAGCACAGTATAAATCACCTATGCCGGGTGATCTTTCTCACTGCAGTAAAGAATTTTACATCTGGAGGAGCCCTGTGTTACTCTGCTGGTACGTTAATGAGACATTGGAATTTTTATTATAATTTTATTTCATGAACTATTATATTACCGGGGTCAGCTAAAAAATGTAAAAAATAAATTAGTTGTATTATATTTAGGATTTTATTCCATTTTAAAGCAGAATATTATTCTGTCAGTTCTGTATGTTGTAGACATTTACTGTAATTGGATGTTGGTTATTGTCATAACTTTTTATTTTTCATTATTTTTTGTTGCTTTTTTTATATTATATCTTAACAATAAAGCAAAAAATGTAATATCTCAGGTCAGCAGTAATGTCTTCTTGGGATAATATCAAAATTATAAAAGTGTAAGTAAATTAACCTAATAAAACCTAAAGTTTGAAAATGGTGGAAAAAATGCTTGAAATATATTTATACAGAAAAATGTACAGTATTTCCATATTTAAAGGAGCTTTAGGTTTTATTTTACCATTTTTCTACCAGTAACTGATTGCAAAGGATGAGCTGAAAGCAATCCAAGAGCAGCAGGAGAACGAATATCAGAATATCATGCTCTAGTAAATTCTAAAAATTAATGGATGTAACTGTTAGGCACTGGGATTTTCCAACTGAGAAGGATGGATCTCAGGCCCTGTAGGGTGATGTGGTCTCCCATTCAGTCTCGGCCACTGGGACTGCTGCTCAGCATGGACATGAGTGCCAGCATCTTGCTCAGGCTCATGCCACACATTTGGCTACTGCTGGCTCCGAAATCAAGTCTATGGTAACCAGTGTATTGCACGCACCGTATTACGTCCTGGAATCTAAGTCCAGAGATCATCATACTGAGCATGTCCGTGATGTGGCGTCTTCCTATTGGTGGTCGGACGTTAGCTGCTCTGGTGAGGTGGCATCTCCGGATTAGTCTATGGACAAGGCCCTGCCTGATAGGACATGATCCTAATGTAAAAAAGGTTCTCAGTGGCACATGCTGGTGTGCTAGTATCATTTGCTGTTGTGTGTGTGTGGAGACTCTGCCGCTCTGCCGGCTTGTATGAGTGACTAGTTTTCCTTAGAGATGCAGGTTTTTCTTTTCGCTTGACCTAGCGCCTGTCTCGTCTATGTGTGCGGTTAGCATGGGTTAGTTACGGGGCACAGTCAACCCACATGCTTAAACCCTATTGCTTTAGCAGGGTATTGCACACACCTCATTTTTGTACCGCTTGGCAGTTAGCTGAGCTTGGTACTTATATTTTTGCGTCACTTGGTGGTCAGCTGAGATAGTTATTTATATTTTCTTTGCTATTCGGCGGTTAGCTGAGCTGGTATTCCTCTTCCTGTGCATACCTCTCTGAGAGGATATCAGAGACAGGTATCTTGCATTCAGTTCACACTGTGCTGAGTTAGAAAAGTCTGTTTCTTGGTGAATGCTTGTCACACGGCTTCACCATTGTTCATGAGCAGCAGGATAACATCTCTGCATGGTGGACCCCGGGTTGCCCTCTCACTTTATTAGTTATTTTTATTTAGTGCGATCCGCCAACACTAACAGTAACTTTGCTCTTTGTTTACATTTTTCATTTTATCTCTTTATTTTTTTCATTCTTTACTTTTGTCTTTTTATTTTTTAAAGTCATTTTGGCTGGATAAGACAAAATTTTACAATATTGTGTAAAAGTTTTAGACAGTTGTGGAAAAAGTGCTGTGCTGCAAGGTAAGATATGCTATCAAAAACAGAAGTGTTAATAGTTTATTTTTATCGATTTAAAAATAGAAAGTGCATGAACAAAAGAAAAATCTAAATCCCATCAATATTTGGCGTGAAGCCCCTTTGCTTTAAAGCAGTATTGGATTTTCTAGGGAACATTTGCACAAAGACTAGGATTTTGTCACACAAAATTAATGTGTTTGAGTAACCAACTATACCAGACAGGATATACTGATCATCAATATCATATATAGGTTGAAATATAGTAATTAACTGAAACACAGACAGCAGTGTAGGAGACATAAACCTGGGTGAGGAACAGACAAACTCTGTTACAAAGGTGAAGATGTGGTAGACAACTTTATGTCAAAAGTCACGCAACATGGCAAGACTGAGCACAGGAACAAGACACAAGGTAGTTGTGCTGTATCACAAAGGTCTCTCCTACTCACAGATTTCATAACAGACTGGAGGTTCAAGATGCGCTGCTCAAGCTCTTTTTAACAAACCAACAAGAAGTACTGCTAGTCCTGAGGACAAGTCATCAACATTAGATTGGTAGAGTTTTTTCACTCTCAAAAGCTTCACTGATACACCTACCAATTACAACTGTGTGCCATTACAAAAAGTAGGAGAATTGAATTCAGTTGGCTGAGGCTCGTTTTACTTGTTAGGTAGAAAAAAAAAACAAATTATGACTGTTGGAAAAAAATTGGCTCATTGGGACACTTGTGAGAATTCGACGACTGAAAAAATTGAAATGAGGAATTGTGGCTCATCAGAATTTTTATTGTAATTAGTGACACTCAATGCTGAAGAATAGTAATGTTTCATTGAAAAATATGCATATTTCACCAGGAAAACACCACACCCATCGGACAACGCCATTGCACATGAACTCATGCTTTTTCAATGCTTCACCAAGGGGCCTTGATGAGGCCTTCAGAAAACAGGTGCTCACACAAAACAGCGTTGGCTAAAGTGTATGTCGTTTACCCGCTGTAGAACACATATTTTTCAATAAAATATCACTGTTCTTGAGCATTGAGTGCAGATAATTTCTCCTGAACATTATGGATGATTAACTATCTGTGAGCTGAGCACTGATATTTAAGTGCAGGACATCAGTACTTGAAGTGGTGCGTGGATTACCACAGACTTTAATTACCATTATTGTATCTGTCCCTTATAGTTGAGTATGGAGTTATAGTAACTAATAACAAAACAATTACTTTCTCATCTCTTCATTAGATTCCTGTTTGAAAAAATAAAAATACAAATTTTAACATGTAACCAAATAATTACTACAAAATTAAAAAACCTAAGAAATCAGATGTTTATGCATCATTGTTCAAACAGTGATCAATGTAAATAAAATATTCCTAGTAGTATTTTTCATCTACCTTAAACAGAGAATGTTTGCATTTTTAGTGATTAAATACAGAAACAAGTCAAGCACTTTCTAACAGAAGGTATAAAAGAAAAAAAATAGTAATAATTCCCTAATCACCTTTGATGACCAGTGGACCAACACCAACTATTTTGTCAAGAATATTAATCTATCAATAATGAAAAATCAGACTTATGTGAAACATTTTTACATTTTGTCTTCTTTTGGAGAATCAAATAATAAACCATTTATTTCTACTTTATTCTTCATGATCTACTTGATTGGAGTACTTGTCAATTCCTCCATTATCACAGTCATATGTCTGGAAGTTCAATTACATAAACCAATGTATCTCTTTATCTGTAATTTATCCATTGTAGACATATTTTATACATCGGTCACCGTTCCTAAATTACTGTACATGTTATTAACCGGGAATCACATTATTTCTTTCCAACAGTGTTATACTCAGTTGTACTTTTTCTTAGCTGTGGCAACAGCCGAGGAAATTCTCCTCTTCATTATGGCTTATGACCGATATGTTGCCATCTGCCTCCCGTTACATTATCATCAGATCCTGAGTCGCAGAAATTGCACCTTGATAACTATTGGGATTTGGGCAGGCGCCTTTCTAAACTCATCAATTGTTGTGATCTCCATTTTATACATGTCCTCCTGTCACTCCAACATCATCCACCAGTTCTTCTGTGATATTAAGTCATTAACAATAACTAGTTGCACAACCATGCAAATGTTTTTTGTAGTAATTGGCATGGAAATGTTGACATTTGCTTTTATCCCAGTGACCGGCACTTTTATTTCTTACTTTATAATTTTCTCCATCATTTTCAGAATGAAGTCAAAAGAAAGTCGAAAAAAAGCCTTCTCCACCTGCTCATCCCACATCACCGTCATCTCTATTTACTATGGGACATGTTTATCTCAATATCTGATTCCAGCTTACTCTGATATTCTGGATTTTTTCTTGAATTTAGTATTTGCCGCTGTAACCCCCACAATAAACCCGATCATATACAGCATACAGAATTCCAATGTACAATCTGCATTGTTGGGGTTGGTGAGGTGATTAACCCCTTTCCGACATTGGGCGTAATAGTACACCGATGTTAGACTCCACCTGTTTTGTGAGGGCTCCATCGCTGAGCCCACACTTTTCCGAGTACATGTCAGGTAGTATATACAGCTGACATGTGCCCGCAATAGCCACATATGGAATCACGATCCACCCGCTGCTGTTAACTAGTTAAATGCCACTGTCAATTTCTGACAGCGGCATTTAACTCTTGCTTCATTGAAGCTTGCTGGAAATCCCGCTCAACGGTGACCCCACCACGTGATTGTGGGTAACGAATGGGTTTATATGACAACCAGAGGTCTCCAGCAGACCTCTATGGTTGTCATTGCCAGATTGCTGTGAGCGCCACCCAATGGTTGGTGCTCATAGCAAGTGAGCATTTCTGCTACATACAGGCGATCTGACCATCGCCTATATATAGTAGAGCTGATCAGATTATGGCAGCTTCTAGTCTCCCATGGCAGCTTCTTGTCTCCCAGTAAGCATGGTAAAAGTAAAAAAAGTTTTTAAAAATATTTAAAAAAATAAAAAAATATAAAAGTTCAAATCACCCCCTTTCACTCCATTCAAAATAAAACAATAAAAAAATCAAGCATACATATATTTGGTATCGTCACGTTCAGAATCGCCTGAACTATCAATATAAAAAAAATTACCTGATCATTAAATGGCGCAACGAGAAAAAAAATAAAAATGCCAGAATTACATTTTTTTGGGTCACCACAACATTGCATTGAAATGCAATAACGGGCGATCAAAGGATCGTATCTGGAAAAATTAAAAACATCAGCTCAGCACGCAAAAAATAAGCTGTCACCCGGCCCCAGATCCTGAAAAATGGAGACGCTACGGGTATCGGAAAATGGCTTAATTTTTTTTCCTTTAAAAAACTTTGGAATTTTTTTCGCCACTTAAATAAAAAAAACTAGACATTTTTGCTGCCTGTGAACTCGAAATAACCCAGAGAATCATAATGTCAGGTTAGTTTTAGCATTTAGTAAACATGGTAAAAAATAAGAAAACAACAAATGGGATTTCCCTTTTTTTGCAATTTCACCGCACTTGGAATTTTTTTCACATTTTCCAATACATGATATGTTAAACCCAATGGTGTCATTCAAAAGTACAACTCATCCTGCAAAAAGCAAGCTCTAAGGAGCGGATGAGCCACAGAGGTGAGGGGTGAGATTAATATATGGATTTTTTTATTTTTTACAGCTTATGTTTATTATACATAACAAAGGGCTTTAACTTCTTAACGTCCACTGACGGAGATAGCCCGTCATGGCAGGATGTAACTTCCCGCACCATGATGGGCTATCCCCATCATGCCTTTGATCTACCACTGCGTGGGGTCCTGTTACCCTTGGAAAAATAAAAATTGGGGGTGAAAAGATTATTTTTGTGGAAAAAAATATGATTTTTTAATTTTACAGCTCTACGTTATAACCTTCTGTGAAGCCCTTGGAGGTTCAAAGTGCTCACCACACAATTAGATAAGTTCCTTGGGGGGTCTAGTTTCCAAAATGGGGTCATTTATGGGGGGTTTCCACTGTTTAGGTACATCAGGGGCTCTCCAAACGCGACATGGCGTCCGCTCTCGATTCCAGCCAACTTGACATTCAATATCTCAAATGATGCTCCTTCCCTGCTGACCACTGCCGTGCACCTAAAGATTGGTCTTCCTCCACACATGGGGTATCGGTGTACTCAAAAGAAATTGTACAACAAATATTGTGGTTAATTTTCTCCTGATACCCTTGACAAAATAAAAGAAATTTTGTCCAAAGAAAAATTTTGGGGAAAAAAAGTTAAATATTCACTTTTTTCTTCCACATTGCTTCAATTCTTGTGAAGTACCTAAAGGGTTAATAAACTTCTTGAACATGGTTTTGAACACCTTGAGGGGTGCAGTTTTTAGAATGGTGTCACTTTTGGGTATTTTCTATCATATTGACCCCTCAAAGTGACTTCAAATGTGAGGTGGTCCTTAAAAAAAATGGTTTTGTAAATTTTGTTGGAAAAATGAGAAATCGCTGGTCAACTTTTAACCCTTATAACTTCCTAACAAAAAAAAATTTGGTTCCAAAATTGTGTTGATGTAAAGTAGACATGTGGGAAATGTTATTTATTAACTATTTTTTGTGACATATCTCTCTGATTTAAAGGCATAAAAATTAAAATTTTGAAAATTGCAAAATTTTAAATTTTTTTGCCATATTTCCATTTTTTTCGTAAATAAACGCAAGTCATATCGAAGAAATTTTACCACTAACATGAAGTACAATATGTCACCAAAAACAGTCTCAGAATCAGCAGGATCCGTTGAAGCGTTCCAGAGTTATAAGCACATAAATTGACAGTGGTCAGATTTCAAAATTAAGGCCTAGTCTTTAACCTACAAAATGGCTTGGTCCTTAAAGGGTTAAACATTCAGAGAATTACGTCTCCACAAATGAATTTACTGGGAAAAAACATCCTTATAGGCTAAAAAAAAATGTTGCCTCATCTGCTCAATTCTAGAATCTGAGTAACTAATATCTGAAAATCTGAATTATATCTTTAATATAGTCTATACAAAAAATATCTGTGATAAATCCTACCACACAGAGAATACAGAGGTTTGTAAAGAAAAAATTAAATAAGTACTGTGATGACTTTGTGTCATTCTGGAAAATCTGGCCACTAGTGCAGGATGGAACTAATCTTAGCTATGTTAGATGCACTATTCCTTTGTTCAGTAAAGGCCCCGTGTCACATAGCAATCTCACCAGCGAGATCGCTGTGTGTGACAGCGATCAGCGAGCGGCCCCCCTGCCGGTATCACTGATCGCTGCAAGAAACCTCTGGACATTTTTTTCATCGCTGGTCTCAGCTGTACTAGGATGTAAAAATAATAAAAAAAATAAAAAATATTGTTATTCTCACCTTCCAACGTCCCACGCTGCCATCCCGCCTCTCTCCACGCTCCCGGACCCAGTAATCCTTTGCAAGAATGCCCGCGAGACTTTGTGATCCCGCGAGACCGTGACATCATCGCGGTCATTCTCGCAAAGGATTATTGGGACCAGGAGTGTGGAGAGAGGAGGGATGGACGTCAGAAGGTGAGAATAACAATATTTTTTATTTTAATTCTATTTAATTCTATTTTTTACATGGATCCATGGCATCAGCGCTAACGAACACAGCGATGCTGCATGCTCGGCATCGCTGTGCTAATCGCTGGTGAAGCTGTCTGTTTGACAGCTCACCAGCAATCACATAGCAACTTACCAGAGATCCTGACACATTGATATCATTGTCGGTATCGCTGATAAGTCGCTATGTGTGACTCCAGCTTAAGTCAAGGGACATGAGCCATTATTTCATGAGATATTGCTCAGTGCCCCTTTTGTATGCTAATGTGAATGCCTGCTGATTACCGATTGCATCACCTCTCTACAGTTTACTAGTCTGCATCTTTTGGAGGACAATTACATTTGGAAAACTCAGGTTGTGTCTGTACAAGTACATTAAAAGCAAACTGGATAAAATTCTTCAATATTAAATTATTACTTCAAACATAATCATCCATGGGCCAGAAAACAAAGTTCGAAACGTAATTTTCAAACACTAATTGTTGGAAATGTAATTTTCCTAATTTCCCACAAATATAATATGCATACTGTATGTATAATATTGTATACCGTATTTTCCGCTTTGTAAGACACACTTTTTTTCCCCAAAATTTGGGGGGAAAACAGGGGTGCGTCTTACAAAGCGGACATGCCTTACCTAGGCTGTGATCAGGGGTGTCCGGCGGTTGCTGGCCGCTGCTGCGGGTGTGTCCGGTGCCGCGTTGTGTGCCTGTCGATGCCCGGGACTCTGCCAACATTGTGCGACAGGCCAGAGCCCCGGCATTTCCTCAGTTCCCTGTGTGCCGGTAAAAAGATGGCCGCCGGCGCGTGCGCAGATGGGATCTCGGGACCCAGTTCTCGAGAGATGAGATTTGAAATCTCATCTCTCGAGAGGTGGGTCCCGAGATCCCATCTGCGCACGCGCCGGCGGCCATTTTCCCTGGGTTCCCTGTGTGCGCGCGCGGTGGTGCCTGCAAAAAAATGGCCGCCGCGCGTGCGCAGATGGGATCTCGGGACCCAGCTCTCGAGAGATGAGATTTCAGATCTCATCTCTCGAGAACTGGTCCCGAGATCCCATCTGCGCACGCGCCGGCGGCCATTTTTTTTTTACCGGCACTTCAGCGCACATATACAGGGAACCAAGGAAATGCTGGGGCTCTGGTCTGTCAAACAATGTCGGCAGAGCCCCGGGCATCGATGGGCACACAACGCCGCACCGGAGCACCCGCAGCACCGGCCTCCAACCGCCAGACAAGTGGAGAAACCTGACACCAGCACAAGACTCTGCAGCAGCAACAGCACACATCGGAGCCCCCCCCTCATCCCTGAATGCGGCCTGCAGCATCACTCCACGCCTGCCTCCTCCAGCAGCGAGCCTGGGACCCCTCTACACCGCAGCCACCAACCCCGGTAAGCAATAAGATGCAAGGATTATAAGAGGCACCACCATTTTATTAAAAAATATTTTTTTCTTATTTTTCTCCTCAAAAATTGTGGTGCGTCTTATAATCCGGAGCGTCTTATAAAGCGAAAAATACGGTATATGTTTTAAAATGCATTCCTTGCTGTGACTTAAACAAAATTAGCTACTCAAATGGAAAAATAAAAGTTTTCGGTTTTGTCATTACATGTTGATACACGCTCCAGAGCTCTTTTTTCTTCATGCTCACTATTAGTCGGTCTGACCACCTTCGCTTTCTATGAGCACCAATATGATCAGCATTAGAGTCTACTGTCAGCCAGTGCTGGGATCAACAACTGTAACCGCGAACCCAGCAATGACTGAGAATGGACTCTATTGCTGATCCTGCTGTCAGTCATTGCTGAGGGTATAGTTACAGCCACCGCTCTCTATACACAGAGAGGTGACTGAAATCTCATTGGCACAACTCCATAACTAAAACTTGAAAGCTGCTCAGAGGAATAAAGTTCATTTATTCGATCGCCTATGACAGCACCTAACGAGGGAGGGGATCCGCCCTTCAGGAACACGAAACCTACAGATACAAAAGGGCGGCACCTCTCCCATGAATCAGTTTGTTTCCTGTTCCTGAAGTGGACAGTACTTCTACAGATACCTGTTCAGGATTCATCAGATACCAGGCTCAGCTGGTCAGTTAAGGTAGCAGGAGTCCCTTGCCTCGGCCCGTGCGGGGTCCCTGGAAGCGCTACGGTGGGTCTGGGGAGGATTCCATGGCAGTGTATGGGCAAGTGGAGCGGTGTCTGGAGGATAACCGACTCCAGAAGGCCAGCGCTGTAAGGTAAGTATCCCCTTTTGGCTGTCGGCTCCTTTCCTTGCTCTCCGTCATGCCTTGGCAACTTCCAATCTGGTGGAGTCTAAGCGGGCTGGGTAGTGTGGAGCGACAGCTAGGGGCGGACCGGTGTCCTTCCTGGATGGTCCCCAGGTGTGCTATTTTGGTCTCATTGGAGTCCCGGATGTGTCACGGCAGGGGGAGGAGCAAGGAGATTGGTCCCGGAGGCCTGGTGTGGCCAACTTTTGCTTCTGGTGATGCCGAGCCATGTTCGGGCACAATGCCTGGATAGTGGCCAGGGCCAGGGGTGCCAAGGCCGGGGGGGTGTGGTGTGGGGCGGATTGGTCCGGGGGTCACCCCTGGCCAAACAAAAACCTGCAAACCCGGATATCCGGGGGGACTTATAAAAGGTCCTGGAGCTTCTACCTCAATGCTTCCCAGCCATCACCAGAATGGAGGTGGCAGAAGCCCTATTTGAGGAGCAGGAGGATGGGCAGCAGCAGGAGCATCAGGCAGAGCACGTTTCTGAGAAGCCCCTTATGATCCGACCAAACACCCAGAAGGCAAGTAATATCCGGGCCATCAAACCCCCTCCATCCCATAGTCTCATGCCCATATAACTATCGTATATATCCTCCATCCCATAGTCCAGTGCCCATATACCCATCATACATATCCTCCATCCCATAGTCCCATGCCCATGTACTAATCATACATATCCTCCATCCCATAGTCCAGTGCGCATATACCCATCATACTGTACATATCCACCATCTCATAGTCCCGTGTCCATATACCCATCACACATCTCCTCCATCCCATAGTCCATCATATATATCCTCCATCCCATAGTCCAGTGCCCATATACCCATCATACATATCCTCCATCCCATACTCCCGTGCCCATATACCCATCATGCATATCTGCTATCCCATAGTCCCATGCCTATATACCCATCATACATATCCTCCAGCCCATAGTCAAGTGCCCATAAACTCATCATATAAATCCACCATCCTATAGTTCAGTGTCCATATACCCATCATACATATCCTCCATCCCATATTCCCATGCCCATATACCCATCACACATATCCTCCATCCTATAGCTCTGTGCCCATATACCCATTACACATCCTCCATCCCATAGGTGTATGTGTGTGTATGTGTGTATCAAGCCATGTCCACTCCACATAGCCCTGCCCACTCCTCATAGCGGGGACATCATCAGTTGATTATGACATCATCAAATGATCATGACCTCATTGAATAATTATGACATTAAATGATTATGACATCACCAAATAATTATTACATCATCAGTTGATTATGACATCATCAGTTGATTTTTACATCATCAAATGATCATGACCTCATTGAATAATTATGACATCAAATGATTATGACATCATCAGTTGATTATGATATCATCAGTTGATTATGGCATCATCATATGATTATGACTAGTGTTGAGCTTTCCGATACCGCAAGTATCGGGTATCGGCCGATATTAGCTGTATCGGAATTCCGATACAGACTTCTGATACTTTTTTCGCATCGGATACCGGAATCGGAAGTCCCATAATACAATGAGCCACTGTTGTGGCTCTGATTGGCTGCCGAAATGACGTCATCATGATGCGCGGTCTGTGCGCATCATGATGCGCAGTCAGTTCGGGCCTTTGGGGGGTCTGTGCCGACTGTCCGGGGGTCTGTACCGGCCTGCCGGTGGTCTGTGCTGACTGTCCGGGGGTCTGTGCAGGCTCCGGGGGTCTGTGCCGACTGCCCGGGGGTCTTTGGGACTGCCGGGGGTCTGTACCGGCCTGCTGCGGGGCTGTACCGGCCTGCCGGAGGTCTGTGTCGACTGTCCGGGGGTCTGTGCAGGCTCCAGGGGTCTGTGCCGACTGCCCGGGGGTCTGTGCGGACTGCCGGGGGTCTGTGCGGACTGCCGGGGGGGCTGTGCCGGCCTGCTGGTGGTCTGTGCCGACTGTCCGGGGGTCTGTGCAGGCCCCGGGGGTCTGTGCAGGCATCGTCCAATGGGACTACAAGTCCCATTGGGCGATGCCTGCTACCATGACAGTGATTGACACATTAGCCAATAATGGGACAGTAGTAGTCCCATCATCCGGCTAATGTGTTGAATGTAAAAAAAAAATACATACTACATACATACTACATGCTACATACATGCTACATACATACTACATGTTACATACATGCTACATACATGTTACATACATACTACATACATGCTACGTATATACTACATGCATGCAACATACATACATACTACATACATACTACATATATACTACATGCATACTACATATATACCACATGCATGCAACATGCATACTACATATATACCACATATATACTACATGCATGCAACATGCATACTACATATATACCACATATATACTACATGCATGCAACATACATATATACAACATATATACTACATGCATGCAACATGCATACTACATATATATACTACATGCATGCAACATACATATATGCAACATGCATACTACATATATACCAAATATATACTACATGCATGCAACATACATATATACCACATGCATGCAACATGCATACTACATATATACTACATGCATGCAACATACATACATACTACATATATACTACATGCATGCAACATGTATACTACATGCATGCAACATACATACTATATATATACCACATGCATGCAACATGCATACTACATATATATATTACATGCATGCAACATACATACATACTACATGCAACATACATACTACATATATACTACATGCATGCAACATATATACTACATGCATGCAACATAGATGAGACAAAAGTAGAGCTTTTTGGGCAAAGGCATCAACAGAGAGTTTACAGGAGAAAAAAGAGGCATTCAAAGTAAAAAACACGGTCCCTACAGTCAAACATGGTGGAGGCTCCCTGATGTTTTGGGGTTGCTTTGCTGCCTCTGGCACTGGACTGCTTGACCGTGTGCATGGTATTATGAAGTCTGAAGACTACCAACAAATTTTGCAGCATAATGTAGGGCCCAGTGTGAGAAACCTGGGTCTCCCTCAGAGGTCATGGGTCTTCCAGCAGGACAATGACCCAAAACACACTTCAAAAAGCACTAGAAAATGGTTTGAGAGAAAGCACTGGAGACTTCTAAGGTGGCCAGCAATGAGTCCAGACCTGAATCCCATAGAACACCTGTGGAGAGATCTAAAAATGGCAGTTTGGAGAAGGCACCCTTCAAATATCAGGGACCTGGAGCAGTTTGCCAAAGAAGAATGGTCTAAAATTCCAGCAGAGCATTGTAAGAAACTCATTGATGATTACCGGAAGCAGTTGGTCGCAGTTATTTTGACTAAAGGTTGTGCAACCAAGTATTAGGCTGAGGGTGCCAATACTTTTGTCTGGCCCATTTTTGGAGTTTTGTGTGAAATGATCAATGTTTTGCTTTTTGCTTCAATCTCTTTTGTGTTTTTTCAGTTAAGACAAATTAAATGAAGATAATAATACCAAAGAATTTGTGTTTGCAATCATTTTCAGGAAGAAACGCAGTATTACCTGAGAGAATTGCAGGGGTGTCAATACTTTTGGCCACAACTGTATATACAGTATATCTGTGTATATATCAATTCTATCTATTCTATTCTAACCTGTCACACTGTGATTTTACTGAATGCGGCACATGAATTGCTGGCTTTTATTCTTTTATCGAATGCTACTGACTTTTTCCGATTTTGAGAAAAATGCTCATGTTACAGATCACGAATCTGAATGTACCATATTCGTGCTGAATTTCTGTTTGGTGATCATTTTCTGAATACATTCACTCATTTATATCCCCAAGGTTTGTGGGACAAACCTTTATATCTAAAACTTCCTCTGCTGCTTCTGCCTCCTCCACCTCCTCTACCATTTGCGCCCTCAACCCTTCCCTTAATTAGACACGCGTTCCAACAGTGCAGAGAGAATCCTCCCTCCTCTGTACTGCAAAGCCAGGGCTCACCGCAATCAGGCAGTGTTTAAATTGATATGCCTTGTAGATCGCAGTTACACAGCTGGAAAGTTGTGGACAGCTATCCAGGCCAAATTTGAGCAATTGCACACCTCTGCCATTCACACTCTGTACATCATTGACTTGCACCTCTAAAGTGGTCTTTTGGCCTACCAGTTAATCATTTGATATGCGATGTGCCGACACGGTGGAATTTCTCTCTCTACATGTTGCACCGACTGTGGTAGCAGCGATGAGTCCTGGTGCAGTATGTCCTTTTGCATAGCCTGGGGCAGTGCAGTATGGACGTGGTGCAAATCCCGCTCACGGAGTGAGCACAGATGAAGGACCGTTGCACCCTTCTGCACAGTTTCTAAATAGCTACTAAGATGGTTAGCGCTGATGATGCCATCATCAGGATCTGTTGTGAGTTAATTCTCTGGTTCGGGAGGTGGTACGGCTGGTTTGATCGATGGAGATCTGCCACCTGAGAATGAGGATGATGATTGGATCTCAGGATTCTCTGATTGGATTTAAGACAGCCGACGCCCTATTCAGTTGCTGGTGATTCCTTCTGGCTTGTCAGCTCTTGGTTTTCAGCTCTGTTCCAGTCATCTAAAGCTAAGTTTTTCTGCTAATGTTCACACTTGATTTTGTTGGTCTATTCAGTTTTTTGTGTGGTCTGCCAGCCCCGGCTGGGGGCTGAGCTGAATTTCCACTCTTATTTATCAGTATTTTGCCAATTGGCTTTTTGTCCCTTTCTAGTTCTGTCTCTTTTTGCTCTGTCTCAGAATATTCCAGAGTGCTGATATAGTGGGAGAAGTCTAGTGTGTTATGATTGAGTCACGGGAGGAGGAAAACAAAAATACAAGCTAAGTCCAATAAACCTAGATTTAGTGGACCTTACAAGATTTTGGAGATTCTTAATCCGGCCTCTTTTCGATTGGCTCTTCCTGTTACATTTAAGATCCATAACATGTTTCATAAGTCTCTGTTAAAGAGGTTTGTTGAGCCAGTGGTTCCTGTGGTGGCACCTCCTGACCCTGTATTGCTTGATGGTAATATGGAATACGAGGTTGAGAAGATACTGGATTCTCATCTGGCTAGATGGAGACTCCAGTATTTGGTTAAGTGGAAGGGTTATGGCCAGGAGGATAATTCTTGGGTCTCTGCATCCGATATTCATGCCGAAAGATTGGTTCGTGCTTTTCATCGGGCCCTTTCTGATCGCCCTGGTGGCATGGATGAGGGTTCGGTGACCCCTCCTCAAGGGGGAGGTACTGTTATGAGCTCATTTTCTCCTTCACCTCTGATGTCCGATGAACTCCCTCTGCTGGTGAAGGGAGGTAGTAAAACTGATCTGGATGGGAGAGACTTGTCATCGGATCAGGTGGAGTGTGATTGGACATCCGGAATCTTTGAGTGGATATAAGGCTGCCGATGCCCTGCTGGGTTGCTGGTGATACTACTCTGCTCAGAGCTCTGGCCTCCAGTTTATTCCAGTCTTCTAAAAGCTAAGTTTTGCTCTTCTGTTTTTCCATGAGATTTTGTCTGGTTTACTTGGTGTGTGTGTTCAGCCAGCTCTTGCTGGGACTGGCTGGACTCCATTTTTGTCTCTGATCAGTTGCTCTCTTTTGCTCTGTTTTCAGAATATACCTGAGTGCTGATATAGTGATTTTGAAGTCTAGTGACTTCAGGGCCTTTTTCTATCAGACGTGTTGGTTTTTTGCGTGATTGCAGACAGCAGCTTTTCTGTCCTGTCCTATCTAGGTAGTGAGGGCCCCATCGTTTGCTCAGCCTGTCTTTCTATCTGTGTTTGTGCTTTCATCTGTTTTCACCGTCAATACATGTTGGGGGCTGCCTATTGCTTTGGGGTCTGCTCTGGGGCAGTTTAGATTTCCCCTTTCTTTCTTTAGGTTTATCTAGCTCTCCGGCTGTGATCGAGGGGTCTAGGACCACCGTAGGAACCCCCCACGGCTACTGTTAGTTGTGGTGTATAGGATCAGGGGTCTGCAATCCGCTAGCTACCAACCTCTCGGTTTTCTGGACTTAGCTTGTATTTTTGTTTTTTCCTCCTCCGGTGACCCATTCATAACAAAACCCACAACGTTTAGCAAAATCCAAGTCCATCAGGTTCAGAGCCGCTCCCGAATCCACAAAAGCCTTAGCGGAAAATGTGGACAGGGAGCGGATCAGAGTAATTGCCAGAAGAAACTTAGGTTGAACACCACCCACAGCAAATGTGTGTGCAAAACGTTTCTCTCATTTAGGGCAGACAGAAATCATATGAGAGGCATCTCCACAGAAAAAACACAGCTTATTATGCCTTCTGAACTCCTGACGTTGCGCCCTAGACAAAACTCTATCACATTGCATAGGTTCAGACATTTGTTCAACAGGTGGCAACCTTTCCCGTGTACTTTTACGGTCACGCAGACGCCGATCAACCTGAATGGCTAATGACATAGAATCGTCAAGACCAGAGGGAACAGGAAATCCCACCATATTATCCTTTACGGTTTCTGACAGCCCCCTCCGAAAGAGAGCTGCCAAATCACCATCATTCCAGGTAGTAAAGACCGCCCACTTTTGGAATTTTTGACAGTATAACTCTGCAGAATCCTGACCCTGGCTCAATGCCAACAGGGCTTTCTCAGCTTGATCAATAGCATTAGGTTCATCATAGAACAACCCCAAGGCTTGAAAAAATGCATCCACATTAGTTAGAATAGGATCATCAGGTGTCAAAGAAAACGCCCAATTCTGAGGATCGCCGCGCAGCAAAGAGATGACAATTTTAACCTGCTGCGCAGAGCTCCCCAATGAGTTAGGCTTCAAGGCAAAAAATAATTTACAATTATTCTTAAAATTCAAAAATTTAGACCGATCCCCAAAAAACATGTCAGGAGTAGGAATCTTTGGTTCAGCAGCGTGTGAACGATCAAGATAGGCGGAAATTCCCCGCACTTCAGCAGTCAGCTGCTCCACACGATCAGACAATTGCTTAATATCCATTAAGAAAAATTCCTCCTACGGCCCCAGAGAGAAAGAGGAAAAAATATGCAGAAAAAAAAAATTCTGACACTTTTTTTTTTTTTACACAATTCTTTCCTGCTATTGAGTACCCTAGAATCTGCGGTTTGGCTGGTGATTCTGTTATGATTGAGTCACCAGAGGAGGAAAACAAAAATACAAGCTAAGTCCAGAAAACCGAGAGGTTGGTAGCTAGCGGATTGCAGACCCCTGATCCTGTTCACCACAACTAACAGTAGCCGTGAGGGGTTCCTACGATGGTCCTAGACCCCTCGACCACAGCCGGAGAACTACATAAACCTAAAGAAAGAAAGGGGAAATCTAAACTGCCCCAGAGCAGACCCCGAAGCAATAGGCAGCCCCCAACATGTATTGACGGTGAAAACAGAAGAAAACACACACACAGATAGAAAGACAGGCTGAGCAAACGATGGGGCCCTTACTAACTAGATAGGACAGGACAGAAAAGCTGCTGTCTGCAATCACGCAAAAAACCAACATGTCTGATAGAAAAAGGCCCTGAAGTCACTAGACTTCAAAATCACTATATCAGCACTCAGGTATATTCTGAAAACAGAGCAAAAGAGAGCAACTGATCAGAGACAAAAATGGAGTCCAGCCAGTCCCAGCAAGAGCTGGCTGAACACACACACCAAGTAAACCAGACAAAATTTCATGGAAAAACAGAAGAGCAAAACTTAGCTTTTAGAAGACTGGAATAAACTGTAGGCCAGAGCTCTGAGCAGAGAAGTATCACCAGCAACCCAGCAGGGCGTCGGCAGCCTTATATCCACTCAAAGATTCCGGATGTCCCATCACACTCCACCTGATCCGATGACAAGTCTCTCCCATCCAGATCAGTTTTACTACCTCCCTTCACCAGCAGAGGGAGTTCATCGGACATCAGAGGTGAAGGAGAAAGTGAGCTCATAACACTAGTGACTTCAGGGTTAATTTTGCTATCAGAAGTGTTGGACATTATTTTTGTAGGGTTTTTTGCAGGTTGCAGGCAGTGACTTGCCTTTCCTTTCCTGTCTAGTGAGTTTGGGCCCCATCATTTGCTCAGCCTATTTTCCTGCCTGTGTTTGTGCCTTCATCTTGTTTCACCATCAATACATGTGTGGGGGCTATCTATTCCTTTGGGGTCTGCTCTGGGGCAGTTAGTTTTCCCTTTTCTTGCTTTAGGCTTATGAAGTCCTCTGGCCGTGACGAGGCATCTAGGAACATCGTAGGCACGCTCCACGGCTACTACTAGTTGTGTGGTAAGATCAGGGATCTGCAATCTGCATAGTAACCAAATTCTCTGGTTTTCCGTGGCTTAGCTTGTTTTGTTTTTTTTCTCCTCAGTGACCCATTCATAACAGAATCACCAGCCATACCGCAGATTTTAGGGTACTCAAAAGCAGGAAAGAATTGTAAAAAAAAAAAAAAAAGTGTCAGAATTTTTTTTTGTATGTATATTTTTTCCTCTTTTTCTCTGGGGCCGTAGGAGGATTTTTTTTTTTTCTTAATGGAGATTAAGCAATTGTCTGATCGTGTGGAGCAGCTCACTGCTGAAGTGCAGGGAATTTCCGCCTATCTCGCTCATTCATATGCTGCTGAACCAAAGATCCCTACACCTGATGTGTTTTTTGGGGATGTGTCTAAATTTTTGAATTTTAAGAATAATTGTAAATTATTTCTTGCCTTGAAGCCTAATTCATCGGGGAGCTCTGCGCAGCAGGTTAACATTGCCATCTCTTTGCTGCACGGCGATCCCCAGGATTGGGCATTTTCTTTGACACCTGAAGATCCTATTCTGACTAATGAGGATGCATTTTTCCAAGCCTTGGGGTTGTTGTATGATGAACCTAATGCTATTGATAAAGCTGAGAAAGCCCTACTGGCATTGAACCAGGGTCAGGATTTTGTAGAGTTATACTGTCAAAAATTCCGAATGTGAGTCGGTCCTTTTGGTGGCCTGCCTTATCTCGTGATGTCAGGAATTTTGTACAGTCCTGTGGGACTTGTTCTCTGTCTAAACCCTGTTCTCATTCTAGTGGGTTGTTGATGACCCTGCCAGTGCCCAAGAGGCCATGGACCCATATCTCAATGGATTTTATGTCTGATCTTCCTGTCTCTCAGAGAATGACTTATCTGGGTGATTTGTGATAGATTTTCGAAGATGGTCCATCTTGTACCACTCCCAAAGTTGCCATCTTCCGCTGATTTGGTGCCCTTGTTTTTACAACAGGTGGTTCGGTTACATGGGATTCCTGAGAACATTGTGTCCGACAGAGGAGTCCAGTTTGTTTCCAGAGTATGGAAAGCCTTTTGTTCCGATCTGGGAATTCAGTTATCCTTCTCCTCCGTGTTTCATCCCCAGACCAATGAACAGACTGAGAGAAAAAAACAGACCTTGGAGTCTTATTTGAGATGTTTTATATCTGCTGATCAGGATGATTGGGTCTCATTTTTGCCCTTGGCCGAATTCGCACTGAACAATAGAGCTAGTTCTGCCACTTTGATGTCACCCTTTTTCTGTAATTTTGGGTTTCATCCTCGATTCTCTTCAGGGCAAGAGGAATCTTCGTCCTGCCCAGGTGTGGACAGTGTGGTTAAGAGAATGCAGCAGATATGGGACCAAGTGGTGGATAAGTTGTCACTCTCTCAGGAAAAGGCCCAGCGATTTTCCAACCGGCATAGGACCATTGGTCCCCGGTTTAAAGTGGGTGATATGGTTTGGTTGTCGTCTAAGAATATTCCTATGAAGGTTGCATCTCCTAAATTTAAGCCAAGATTTATTGGTCCTTATAAGATTTTGGAAATTCTTAATCCTTTTTCGTTTCGATTGGCTCTTCCAGTTACGTTCAAGGTCCATAATGTATTTCACAAATCTCTGTTGAAGAGGTTTGTTGAGCCAGTGGTTCCTATGGCAGCACCTCCTGACCCTGTGATAGTCAAAGGCAATGTGGAATATGAGGTAGAGAAAATATTGGATTCTCGTTTGTTTAGACGGAGACTCTAGTATTTGGTCAAATTGAAGGGTTATGGTCAGGAGGATAATTCTTGGGTCTCTGCCTCTGATATTCATGCCAATAGATTGGTTTGTGCTTTTCACCGGGCCCATCCTGATCGGCCTGGTGGCGTGGATGAGGGTTCGTGACCCCTCCTCAAGGGGGGGTACTGTTGTAAGTTCATTTTCTGGTTCGGGAGGTGGTGCGGCTGGTTTGATCGGTCGAGATCTGCCACCTGAGAATGAGGATGATGATTGGATCTCAGGATTCTCTGATTGGATTTAAGACAGCCGACGCCCTATTCATTTGCTGGTGTTTCCTTCTGGCTTGTCAGCTCTTGGTTTTCAGGTCTGTTCCAGTCATCTAAAGCTAAGTTTTTCTGCTAATGTTCACACTTGATTTTGTTGGTCTATTCAGTTTTTTGTGTGGTCTGCCAGCCGCGGCTGGGGGCTGAGCTGAAATTCCACACTTATTTATCAGTATTTTGCCAATTGGCTTTTTGTCCCTTTCTAGTTCAGTCTCTTTTTGCTCTGTCTCAGAATATTCCAGAGTGCTGATATAGTGGGAGAAGTCTAGTGACTTCAGGGTTAATTTTGCTATCAGAAGTGTTGGACATTATTCTTGTAGGGTATTTTGCAGGTTGCAGACAGTGTCTTGCCTTTCCTTTCCTGTCTAGTGAGTTTGGGCCCCATCATTTGCTCAGCCTATTTTCCAGCCTGTGTTTGTGATTTCATCTTGTTTCACCATCAATACATGTGTTGGGGCTAACTATTCCTTTGGGGTCTGATCTGGGGCAGTTAGATTTCCCTTTTCTTGCTTTAGGCTTATGTAGTCCTCCGGCCATGACGAGGCGTCTAGGAACATCGTAGGCATGCTCCATGGCCACTGCTAGTTGTGTGGTAAGATCAGGGATCTGCAATCTGCATAGTTACCAACTTCTCTGGTTTTCTGTGGCTTAGCTTGTTTTGTTTTTTTCTCCTTGGTGACACATTCATAACAAGGATCACTGTTCTGGTGGTCATCTACATACTGGAGCACACTTTGAATAGTCTGTGGAAGGAGGTGGTGGTCCCAAAGTAAAAGGTGGAAGCAGAGAAGGATGAGGAAGGGATAATAATATCCTATGCAGGAGCCAAGGAACAAATCAAGGAGGACAAAGAGGAAGAGGTGATGAGCATGCAACAGTCAGGAGATGAAGAGGATAATGATCCCCTCTCTGTTGTCCGTAGTTGGCATGAGGGGACGGAGGTGTTACTCCACAACCAACACAACATGGACTTGGACCTCATGGAAGTGCCCGACACATGAGCGCCTTTTTGCTGCACTATCCACAACAAGATGCCCATATTGTTAGGGACAAAAAGAAGGAAAAGGAGTAAGCGGTGAAATAAGGTAAAATCAGATATAACATTTTTTGAAGAAAATACAAATGAAAAAATGACAAAACACCAAGACAATACAAGAAAATCAAGGTCACCCGACAAGGGTAAAAAGTCAGATGTTCCTAATTATTATCAAGTCAAGTGATCAAATAGGAGAACCATCAGCCACCAAGTAACCTCAAGCACAGACCTCCCAGCAAGGCATGCAGCAGCCATTGACACAATATATAATAATACCGGGAGGAGAGCTTACTAGCGGTATTGAGGGGTGACTGAAGACTGGATGACAGAGCCCTGATGCGCGTTTCGTTGGTATTAAGCTCCACTTTCTCACATCCCCTTGAGAATGTGAATCACCATGTGGTGATTTTAATTACAGCAGGTTCCTACAAACCCATAAATCCAGGCATTGCTGAGAGAGGTGTCCACATTCACCCAGGAATTCAGAAATCAGACTAAGAGAGGTATTCATACACGTAGGGATCCATCATTACTTTATGAGACTACCTAGACGATGGTTGATGGACAGATATAATTTGGCCAAATTGTGTGCAAAGCTTCTCATTTTTTTCTAAACTTCAGAAGCCGTATAGCCATTTATATGTCATACATTTTATATTGACATGCTTTAGCACAACAGAGTGCAACTTTTTTGTATACGTTTCTCGAGTTGTACAGGTTACGGACAACCTTATCTTAATCAGCATGTTTTCACTAGTAAAACAACATTTATACTCACTTCTGGTGCCTGCACCGTTCCAGTGGTACTGACTCCAGCTCTATCAAAGCTCATATGACAGTGTTATGACTCATGAGACCTGCACTCAATCAGCCCTGGCATGATATCTGAGTCATCCGAGGGTGGGGAGAGTGAAGAAGCCAGCAATGATTAGGTTTAGGGCTCAAATGACATAACAAACTCCAGGAGCAAGTGCCCACACTACTGGAACGGTGCTGGCATCGGAGGTGAGTATAAGTGTTATTTTACTGTTGCAAATATGCGGAATGAGACAGGATTGTTCAAGTTGTGGAAAACCCATTAAATTATTGATATTCTTCCCAGAACAGTTTTTTCTTTTAAAGACATTTTCACCATCTACATTGTAAATCTTGAAGTTGATGTAAAAAAAAATTTGTTAAGATCTAAGGCTGGTTTCACATTTGCGTTTTTTAGCGCTGGAAAAAAACGCATACGTGCGCATGCGATTTTTCCCCTATATTTAACATGGGTGCGCATACCTGCGCACTTGTAAGCGCATGTATGCGATTTTCATGCGCTGCGTTTTTTTGGGGTGTGCGTTGGTATTTTCCAGACGCTGCATGTTGCATTTTTTGGCCCTTGAAAAAATCGCATGCGCACGTATGCGCACGTTTTGCGCTAAAAATGGCCATTATAGCCTATGGATGCGCATACGTGCGCACTGGCATGCGCAGGTATGCGCTTTTTTAGCGCAGCGTTTTTTGGGTGGTGTCCACTTTTTATCCTAGTTAGAATCTTCTAAAGTCCAAAAAAAAAAGGCTATATAAAGGAGGTGCCTGCCAAAACTCTGCCACTACTACACTAGACAGATTGAAGAGCAGACATTCAACCAAGAACCCATTATATCAGCGAAGAATGTGAGTATATTACATTATATGCCTGTCCTTTTAAATTATGTATGTACTAATGATTTTTATTATTTTTACATGCAGTATGTCTTCAGAATCGGAGTATTCCCCATCGCGGCAGGAATTGGCGCAAGCAGACCGTGAGGTGATTATTTTCGTGCATCTGGTAAGTATATCTGCTGCTTCTCCAAATCTCTTACGTTTTTTTCAACTTTCAGACATCGTCATCATCATCTGCGGACGGGAATAGTGAGGGCGAACAGCAGGAGCAGCGAAGCCAAGTCCCGGTGGTGATACGTAATGTAAGTATCAAATGATTTGTAATGTTTTTTTTTTTTTTTTATCTTCTATTTTTACTCTTTTTTTTTTTTCTTTTTTTGTAACTTTTTAGTCAATTTAAATTTGATTATTCTAATGAATGTGTTTTGTCTAGGTTCCACAACGGGATGAAGACGTCTACCTGGATAATGAGCAGCTCATCAGCCTGGTCCAGGAGCGTTCGCCGTTGTGGGACAGCCGTGACCGGCTGTACAAGGACAATGTGGTGACACGGCGGCTATGGAATGAGGTGGCCGCAGCGTTGATGGATGGCTGGGACAGCGCCACAGCATCCGCCAAAAAGGCGTTTAGTGAGTATTTCCCTGCTCTGTATTGTGCCGCAGTGACTGTTGTCCTTGACGGCACTGTTGGGTTTCGTGCTAGGCGTATTCTAGCAGGAAACCCAACAGTGTCATCGTGGTCTACAGTGACTGCTTTGAGTATTGTATTGCTACATTGTGCCGCAGTGACTGTTGTCCTTGACGGCACTGTTGGGTTTCGTGCTAGGCGTATTCTAGCAGGAAACCCAACAGTGTCATCGGGGTCTACAGTGACTGCTTTGAGTATTGTATTGCTACATTGTGCCGCAGTGACTGTTGTCCTTGACGGCACTGTTGGGTTTCGTGCTAGGCGTATTCTAGCAGGAAACCCAACAGTGTCATCGTGGTCTACAGTGACTGCTTTGAGTATTGTATTGCTACATTGTGCCGCAGTGACTGTTGTCCTTGACGGCACTGTTGGGTTTCGTGCTAGGCGTATTCTAGCAGGAAACCCAACAGTGTCATCGTGGTCTACAGTGACTGCTTTGAGTATTGTATTGCTACATTGTGCCGCAGTGACTGTTGTCCTTGACGGCACTGTTGGGTTTCGTGCTAGGCGTATTCTAGCAGGAAACCCAACAGTGTCATCGTGGTCTACAGTGACTGCTTTGAGTATTGTATTGCTACATTGTGCCGCAGTGACTGTTGTCCTTGACGGCACTGTTGGGTTTCGTGCTAGGCGTATTCTAGCAGGAAACCCAACAGTGTCATCGTGGTCTACAGTGACTGCTTTGAGTATTGTATTGCTACATTGTGCCGCAGTGACTGTTGTCCTTGACGGCACTGTTGGGTTTCGTGCTAGGCGTATTCTAGCAGGAAACCCAACAGTGTCATCGTGGTCTACAGTGACTGCTTTGAGTATTGTATTGCTACATTGTGCCGCAGTGACTGTTGTCCTTGACGGCACTGTTGGGTTTCGTGCTAGGTGTATTCTAGCAGGAAACCCAACAGTGTCATCGGGGTGTACAGTGACTGCTTTGAGTATTGTATTGCTAAATTGTGAAGCAGTGACTGTTGTACTTGACGGCACTGTTTTTTTTTATCAACAGTGGACAAAGTCCGAACACGTTGGCGTTCGATCAAGGACCGCTTCAACAGTGATGTTCGTGCTGAGGGCCAGGTTCGCAGTGGATCTGCGTCAAGGACCAGAACTAGATACCGTCACTATCACGCGTTGCAGTTCCTAAGACCGGTCCTTGCCACAAGATCGTAAGTATTATACATTTTGGGTTTTTATTTTTATTAATCTGTGTTTTTCTAATCCACAGCTGATGCTTCTTGTAAAGGCATGGTAGTAATGATTTTCCTTTCTTCCACAGCACCTGGAGCAGCACCCTGCAACCTGGCCCTGGAGCGGTCCTTCGTCGGACGTCCTCTGACCCGTCCCAGCCATCCGACAGCCAGGAAGCACCTTGCAGGTCCCACACACACACAGCTGGTGACCAGGAAGCTGGGCCATCAGGTGTTCCCCTGTCCCAGGTCTCTGCCACTGGTTATGCGGGCACTACCCGCCAGCGGCAGAGGGCCTTGGACAGGAATGTCTTGCCCGAGTTTATGCATTTGAGCGAGACATTTAATTCCAGCCTCAAGTCACTGTCCGACAGAGTTGAAAGCGGTTTTGCACTGATGGAACGTGGTTTTAACCACTTTGAACACCGCTTCAATTCTGTAGAACAGCGCCTTGACCGTCTGGAGGCCGACCTCAACAGACCAGCACACCATTTTTTTAGTAAGATTGAAAAGGGCATGGCGGAACACCTTAGTCCTGATCAACAGCTGAATGTGCTGCAGGCCTGCAACAATGCTTTCTTGCAGGCTATGCAGCATAATCGGTACGGTCAGCAGTCAGTGGTGTCCTTTCCACCTGTGCCACCATTGACTCGCTTCACCTCACTACCGACTTGTGCTGCATACCACTGCACGGACACCTCTCTTCAAAGGCTGGACACCCACCGTTACACCACCACAAGTCTGAGTGCAGCTGGTCACTTCACCGACACCACCATGGCAAGCGCTGCTCCTGTCTGGAGCACCACCGCCAATCCCATGCATGCGTGGAGCTCAGCCACCACTAGGCAAACATGGAACAGCCCTGCCGCTACAACAACATGTAGTAGCCCTGCCACCACCACTCTGCAAACCTGGGCCATCACTGCCGCCACCAGTCCTCCTGCAAGGACGAGCACTGACCAAGAAGAGCAGCATCAGCCACCTCAGCAGCAGCAGCCAACTCAGCAGCCGCCACCTCAGCAGCAGCAGCCACCTCAGCAGCAGCCGCCACCTCAGCAGCAGCAGCAACCACCTCAGCAGCAGCCGCCACCTCAGCAGCAGCAGCAACCACCTCAGCAGCAGCAACCACCTCAGCAGCAGCTGCCACCTCAGCAGCAGCCGCCACCTCAGCAGCAGCCGCCACCTCAGCAGCAGCCGCAACCTCTGCAGCAGCAGCCGCCACCTCAGCAGCAGCAGCCATACCAGCAGACGGGGGACCTACATTCCATATTTGCCCCTACTTCAAGGCGAAATCAATCAAGGCGGGCATTGGGCCAAAGTCGGTCCAGGCACACAAGCCTACGGCGACATGCCATTACAACTAATGTAACTGAACAGATTTCCTCTCCTACAAGTGTTCCAAGTTTAATTCCCTTAACTGGACTACCTTCCCCCACAAGTTTTGTTGCCCCTTCCCCTCAAACACCGTCTTCAACTGCAAGTGTTGCATATTCCCTGCACACCCCCAAATTGAAACCATCTGCCCCCAAACGCCGTAAAAAATAATTTTTAAATTTTTTTTTTGTGATAAAAAATAAATTTACATTTGTGGTTCACCATTAATAAGTTTCATTAATGTTGTTTGCGCCGCTCACACACACTGATGGGTAAATACATGTTAAAAACCAACCCAAGGGCTAGTATAGTCATATGTGAAATAACATGGACTAGTATAGTCATTCAAAGGCCTAGTGTAATAACTCTAGTTTTACCAAATAGAATCTGGTTTCATGAAAAACAAATTGTTGAAACTTGTCTAAAAAATAAAGTTTCTTTCTAGTTTCACCACTTTGTTTTTGGTGAAACAAGATGCTAGTTGTTTAAAATGCTAGTTGTTAAAAATCGAGTTATTACAGTAGGCCTTGGTATGACTATACTAGGCCGTGGTATTTCACATATACTACTAGCCCCAAGGCCTAGTATACTCATATTTGAAATACCACGGCCTAGTATAGTCATTCCAAGGCCTAGTGTAATAACTCTAGTTTTACAAAATAGAATCTGGTTTCATGAAAAACAAACTGTTGAAACTTGTCTAAAAAA
This sequence comes from Dendrobates tinctorius, assembly GCF_039654945.1. Classification (NCBI taxonomy): domain Eukaryota; kingdom Metazoa; phylum Chordata; class Amphibia; order Anura; family Dendrobatidae; genus Dendrobates; species Dendrobates tinctorius. The sequence continues at coordinate 9,523,287 of NW_027361924.1, forward strand.
TAAGTTTCTTTCTAGTTTCACCAGTTTGTTTTTGGTGAAACAAGATGCTAGTTGTTAAAAATCGAGTTATTACAGTAGGCCTTGGTATGACTATACTAGGCCGTGGTATTTCACATATACTACTAGCCCCAAGGCCTAGTATACTCATATTTGAAATACCACGGCCTAGTATAGTCATTCCAAGGCCTAGTGTAATAACTCTAGTTTTACAAAATAGAATCTGGTTTCATGAAAAACAAACTGTTGAAACTTGTCTAAAAAATAAGTTTCTTTCTAGTTTCACCAGTTTGTTTTTGGTGAAACAAGATGCTAGTTGTTAAAAATCGAGTTATTACAGTAGGCCTTGGTATGACTATACTAGGCCGTGGTATTTCACATATACTACTAGCCCCAAGGCCTAGTATACTCATATTTGAAATACCACGGCCTAGTATAGTCATTCCAAGGCCTAGTGTAATAACTCTAGTTTTACAAAATAGAATCTGGTTTCATGAAAAACAAACTGTTGAAACTTGTCTAAAAAATAAGTTTCTTTCTAGTTTCACCAGTTTGTTTTTGGTGAAACAAGATGCTAGTTGTTAAAAATCGAGTTATTACAGTAGGCCTTGGTATGACTATACTAGGCCGTGGTATTTCACATATTACTATACTACTAGCCCCAAGGCCTAGTATACTCATATTTGAAATACCACGGCCTAGTATAGTCATTCAAAGGCCTAGTGTAATAACTTTTAATGGAGCAGATTACATTCATCCACTCAATGCTGACTTGTATTCCCCATGGACTTTCATTGGGGTTGGGTTTTGAGTGTTGTGTTTTGAGAAAATCACATACTTTGTTTTAAACTATTTGCACAATTTTATCTTGAAAAAAAATGGTTTCCTGATTCATGGCCTGCAGCTTTGCTCATTCCAATATATTTAACGCAGACTAGCAATGCTGCATTTTAACTCGTATGTGTATTTACCTGCCCAGGTGTGTGAACATAACAAAATTCAGTTATACATGGGAAGTTTTTTAATTAATCGGAGTTTAAAAAATATAGTGCACTCAGTAATGGTATCAAATAAGGATTTTTATTACCATAAACAACAACATTACACCATTTCATCTTGCCAGTGCACCCGTCCTACATCAGAAATAAAGTAGGCCGCAAATTTGTCCCTCATTTGGCCAACTTCAACGGATGACCTGAGAGTGTGCTGAGTGAATTCAGGCAATGGGTTAGGAGCATCATCGTCCAGTTCAAAGGTCGGGTGCTCTTTAGCCATCACAAAGTTATGTAGAACCACACAGGCCTTCACCACCTCATCGACTGTTTCAAGTTTAAGATTAATGGCCGTGCCCAGAATTCGCCATCTGGAAACAAGAATCCCAAAAGCACACTCGACAGTTCTTCTGGCCCTGGTCAGCCTGTAATTAAAAATTTTTTTGGTGTGGTCCAAGTCCCGGCTGGAGTAGGGTTTCAGTAAGTTTCCGCACATTTGAAAAGCCTCATCGCCAACCATTACAAAGGGCAGTGGCGGAGCTTCGGTGTGAGGAAGAGGCCGTGGCATAGGGAAATTAAATTGGTTGCCATACAACCTCCGGCCCATGTCTGAGTTTTTAAAAGCCTGCGAGTCATTACCACGGCCAAATGCTCCAATGTCCACTGCTACAAACATACATCCGGCATCCGCAATCGCAATGAGTACTATTGAAAAGTACTTTTTGTAATTATAGTACTCAGATCCCGTTCTTTGGGGTTTGATGATCCGTATGTGTTTCCCATCAACAGCTCCCAAACAGTTGGGAAAATTGCATACTGTCCAGAATTTGTCAGCAATTTCCATCCACTTTTCAGCGGTGGGCAGGGGCATAAATTCTGGGCAAAGAACATTCCAGAGAGCCCGGCAGGTGTCAGCAACAATTCCAGACAAGGTAGAGATTCCAATACGGTACTGGAAGTGTAGTGAGGATAGGGTTTCTCCAGTCGCCAGGAATCTGTGAACAGACAAAGAAGTAAAATTAATATTTATGTATATTATTTTTAAAAACTATAAAAAAAATATTAGTACATTCACGAAAACTAATTACCCAAGGTTTTGAATACTAAATTTACAAAAAAAAACATCAGACCACACCCCTTTGTTTTTAAAACATACCGTAATGTCACCAGTAGCCGTTCCTCAGGAGGAATCGCACGACGGAGCTGTGTGTCCTGTCTCCGGATGGATTGTTGGACACGAGCAAGCAAATCCATGAAACTTTCGTGGGACATCCGGATATAATCAGTAAATTTCTCCGGGTTTGCACGTAGCTCGCTGTAGAGGGTGTGGTATGCCCCACGGCTCTCCCGGAGTTCAACAATCGGATGTATCCACAAACGCCGCCGTCTTCGCTGCCTCTCTCTCTTCCTTTGTTCATGGCAAGCAACTGCATACGCCTGAGCCATCGCGATGTCCAAATCCAAGTTGAAGTGAAAACTCTTCCAGCGCAGATCCATGGTCACGAGAAGAATCAAGCAAATGTGAAGAATACTGTAGACAGGGTGTATATATATTAACATACCACACCCACAATGAAGTCCCATTGGTCTTGTGTGTTGTTGAATGGTTGTTTTTTCTTTTTTGTGGGGTTTTTCCAAAATCTGTAAAAAAACGCAAACGCACAAAAAACGCATACAAACGCGCAAAAACGCTGCGTTTTTTTCCTGCATGCGCATTAAAATGCTGGAAAAAAACGCAGCGTTTGTATGCATTTGTATGCGTTTTTTTAATGCGTTTTTTTGCGGGAAAAACGCGCTGCAAAAAAAAGCAAGTGTGAAACTAGCCTTAAGCATAGGAATTAATTATATAAAATTTTCAGGACACAAGAGACTGAATTCAGTGACATAATCAGAGCATATGGTTAATTATAAATCTCTGATGATTAGGCCATAATTGTCCCAGCACAGTATAAATCACCTATGCCGGGTGATCTTTCCCACTCCGGTAAAGAATTTTCCATCCTGACCAGCCCTGTGTTACTCTGCTGGTACGTTAATGAGACATTGGAATTTTATTTCCTGAACTATTATACTAAAGGGGTCAGCTAAAGAAAAATATAAAAAAGAAATTAGTTGTATTTTATTTAGGATTTTATTCCATTTTAATGCAGAATATTATTCTTTCAGTTCTGTATGTTGTAGACAATTCCTGTAATTGAATGTTGGTTATTGTTATAACATTTTATTTTTCATTATTTTTTGTTACATTTTTTAAAATTATATCTTAAAAATAAAGCAAAAAACTGAATATCTCAGGACAGCAGCAATGTTTTCTTGGAATAATACCAAAATTTTAAAAATTTAAGTAAATTAACCTAATAAAACCTATAGTTTGAAAATGATGAAATAATGCTAATAATACCATATATTTATACAGAAAAACATATTTCCATATTTGAAGGAGCTTTAGGTTTTATTTTACCATTTTCTACCTGTAACTGATTACAAAGGATGAGCTGAAAGCAATCCAAGAGCAGCAGGAGAACGAATATCAAAATATCATGCTCTAGTAAATTCCAAAAGCTAACAGATGTAATTTTGATCTTTTTGTACATTTTCATTTTATTTTATTATTTTTTTTCTTTTTTTAATTTTATCTTTTTACTTTTTATTTTTTTTTTAGTGGTCTTGACTGGCTAAGCCAAAATGATGCAATATTGTGTAAAAATTTTAGGCAGATGTGGAACAAGTGCTGTGCTACAAGGTAAGATATGCTATCAAAAATAGAAGTACCACATTTTTTGGACCTTAAGATGCAGGTTTTTTCCTCCAAATTTGGGAGGAAAATTTGTGGTCCCATTTGTCTTATGGTCCGAATGTAACATGTGGGGAGGGGGCAGCAGCGAATTGAGATCACACTTGCAGGAGGCAGAAAATTGTCACCGCTGCAGGACTCCGGCACTGGGGAAACCATGTGGTCCTGATGCTTAAAGTGAAAGAATATTCATTAGCCACTTCCCCGCCCACCTGTCAGCGCCAAGCAGTGGGCAGGGGCTAGCAAATGAATATTCCTTCACTTAAACAGCGGACCCACATGCTTTCCCCAGCGCCGGATTCCTGCAGCTGCTGGGGAGATCATGTGTCCGGTGGAGAAAGAGGCGGCAGGAGCAGTGTGCCACAGGAGAGATTGCCGTAGTCGCATACCTGACAGCACAGCACAAGCTGTGCTGATGCTCAGTGCTCCCGTCATTATAGGACCTGTGGTGAGGTAATGACGTGGGCACGTTGGAGCATCACATGACAGCACAGAGCGCTCACTCTTCATTAAGTCACTACAGGTCCTGCAGACACCGCACTAGAAACAGTGCAGCTTCCTCTTACAGGACCTGTGGTGAGAAAATAAGTGGGAGGGCTCTATGCAGTCATGTGATGCTCCAGCCCTTCATTACCTCACCACAGGTCCTGTAAGCTGTAGAGAGAGATATTTTCGGTTTTATAGCATGGCTGCCTGCAGGACCTGCACTGATTTGAGCACAGCCTGTACAAGTAAGAATTAATTAAAAGTTTAGTAATTACAACACAATAAGAGCACTCTGCCACTCCTGTGGTGAACTATAACCCCAGCATTCCATAAGATCTGCAGGAAATGCTGGGAGTTACAGTTCTCCCATGGGATATTAAAGCAGCAATCCAGTGTTATTTTTCAGTGCTGGAGTGATATTTTAAATATAAGCCCTGTGCCCCAATTCTTATACTCACCCTCCAGCGTCTTCATATAGTACTTTACAGACACCGCACTGGTCAAGCAGCACCATCTTCTATCCGAAGCTTCCAACATAATAACATACTATTATATATAATAACACCATATATAATAGTAGGATATTTATGTTATTAAATATTTTACCACATTTTTTGCTTCCAATATTTTTCCCCTATTTTCCATCACTAAACCCTGGGTGTGTCTTATAGTCGGGTGCGTCTTATAGTTTGAAAAATACGGTCATAGTTTATTCTTATTGATTAATAAAATAGGAAGTGCATGACAAAAGAAAAATCTAAATCCCTTCAATATTTAGTGTGAAGCCCCTTTGCTTTAAAGCAGTATTGGATTTTCTAGGGGACACTTGCACAAAGTCTGGGATTTTGTAGCATAATATTCATGTGTTTGAGTAACCAACTATACCGGACAGGTGACACTGATCATCAATATCATATGTAGGTTGAAATATAGTAATTAACTGAAACACAGACAGCTGTGTAGGAGACATAAAACTGGGTGAGGAACAGACAAACTCTGTCACAAAGGTGAGGATGTGGAAGACAACTTCATGTCATAGGTCACCTAACATGGCAAGACTGAGCACAGGAACAAGACACAAGGTAGTTATGCTCCATCACAAAGGTCTCTCCTACTCACAGATTTCAAAACAGACTGGAGGTTCAAGATGCGCTGCTCAAGCTCTTTTTAACAAAGCAACAAGAATTATTGCTAGTCCTGAGGACAAGTCATCAACATTAGATCGGTAAGGTCTTTTTCACTCTCAAAAACTTCACTGATACATCTACCAATTACAGCTATAAGCCATTAGATAAAGTAGCAGAGAATTGAATTCAGATGGATTAGATTCATTTTGCTAGTTAGGTAAAAAAAATACACAAAATATGATTGATAGGAAGAAATTGGCTCCTTGGGAAACTTGTGAGAATTCGACGACTGAAAGAAAATTGAAATGAGGAATTGCGGCTCATCAGAATTTTCATTGTAATTAGCGGCACTCAATGGTGAAGAATAGTAATGTTTCACTGAAAAATATGCATATTACACCAGGAAAACACCACACCCATCAGACAGCGCCAATTCGCACGAACCCATGATTTTTCAATGCCCCATCAAGGGACCTACATGAGACCTTGAGAAAACATATGCTCACACAAAACGGCATTGGCTAATGTGTATGTCGTTTACCCGCTGCAGAACACATATTTTTCAATAAAACATCACTGTTATTGAGCATTGAGTTCCGCTGATTTCTTCTGAACATTATGGATGATTAACAATCCATGAGCCGAGCGCTGATCATAGAATCATAGAATCATAGAATCGTAGAGTTGGAAGGGACCTCCTGGGCCATCTGGTCCAACCCCCTGCTCAAAGCAGGATTCGCTAAATCATCCCAGTCAGATGTCTGTCCAGCCTCTGTTTGAAGACTTCCATTGAAGGAGAACTCACCACTTCTCGTGGCAGCCTGTTCCACTCATTGATCACTCTAACTGTCAAAAAGTTTTTTCTAATATCTAATCTGTGCCTCCTCCCATTCAGTTTCATCCCATTGCTTCTAGTCTTTCCTCGTGCAAATGAGAATAAAGTTGATCCTTCTAAAATGTGACAGCCCTTTAGATATTTGTAGACAGCTATTAAGTCTCCTCTCAGTCTTCTCTTTTGCAAACTAAACATTCCCAAATCCTGCAACCTTTCCTCATAAGACAGGGTTTGCAGACCGGTCACCATTCTGGTCGCTCTTTTCTGAACTTGCTCCAGTTTGTTGATGTCTTTTTTAAAATGTGGTGCCCAAAACTGGACACAATATTCCAGATGAGGTCTGACCAAAGAGGAGTAGAGGGAAATAATGACTTCACGTGATCTAGACTGTATGCTTCTGTTAATACATCCTAGAATTGCATTTGCCTTTTTTGCTGCTGCATCACACTGTTGACTCATATTCAGTCTGTGATCTATTAGTATACCCAAGTCTTTTTCACATGTGCTGTCACTTAGCCCTATTCCTCCCATTCTATATCTGCTTTTTTCATTTTTATTGCCCAGATGTAGTACTTTGCATTTCTCCCTGTTAAAAACCATTCTGTTAGTTGCTGCCCACTTCTCCAGTTTATTTAAATCTTTTTGAATCCTCGCTCTCTCTTCTCTAGTATTAGCTATCCCTCCTAGCTTTGTGTCATCAGCAAATTTAATCAGCTTACCCTCAATTCCTTCATCTAAATCGTTGATAAAGATGTTGAACAATACAGGGCCCAGGACAGAGCCCTGTGGTACCCCACTTGAGACATTCTTCCAACTGGATGTGCAGCCATTTACGACCACTCTTTGGGTCCGATCACTAAGCCAGTTATGAATCCACCTAACAGTTGCCTTGTCCATTCCATACTTAGTCATTTTTCAATAAGGATTGTATGAGAGACTTTGTCAAATGCTTTGCTGAAGTCAAGATATACTATATCTACAGCATTTCCTTGATCCACCCAATCAGTGATACCATCATAGAAGGAAATTAAGTTAGTCTGACATGACTTATTAGTTACAAACCCATGCTGACTCTGTTTAATCACTTCATTCTTATCCAGGTATTGACATACATGTTGTTTAATAATTTGTTCAAAGATCTTTCCTGGTATAGAAGTCAGACTCACCGGCCTATAGTTGCCTGGGTCCACCTTCTTCCCCTTTTTGAAGATAGGAACAACATTTGCTCTTCTCCAGTCTTCTGGCACTTCTCCTGTTCTCCAAGAATTTTCAAAGATTATGGAGAGGGGTTCAAAAATTTCTTCTGCTATCTCCTTCAGTACTCGGGTGTAATTCATCTGGACCTGGAGACTTGAATTCATTTAGGTTAGCTAAGTGTTTCCTCACTATCTTTCTGTTTATAGATATCCTGGATTCTTCTATTCCCTTAATAGGACAGTGAATAACAGTTGATGTTACATTTCCTTTCTGAGAGAAAACAGATGCAAAATAGGAATTTAAAAGTTCAGCCTTCTCAACATCCTGTCTTACCATTTCATCATTTTCATCCTGATATTTATATGCAGAACATTAGATCTGGAAGTGGTGTGTGGATTACCACAGACTTTCATTACCGTGCTTGTATCTGTTCCTTGTAGTTGAGTATGGAGTTTTATTAACTAATAACAAAAAAAGTACTTTCTCATCTCTTCCTTAGATTCCTTTTCGGAAAAATAAAAATGCAAATTTTGACATGTAGCCAAACGATTACAGCAAAATTAAAAAAACCTAAGATACCAGATGTTTATGCATCATTGTTCAAACAGTAATCAATGTACATAAAATATTCTTAGCATTGTTCAACTATCCTAAACACAGTATATTTGCATTTTTAGTGATTGAATACAGAAAAAAGTCATGTACTTTCTAATAGAGGGTATAAAGGAAGAAAAATAGGAATAATGACCTGATCACCTCTGATGACCAGTGGACCAACATCAACTATTTTGTCAAGAATATTAATCTAACACTAATGAATAATCAGACTTCTGTGAAATATTTTTACCTTTTTCCTTCTTTTGGAAAAACAAATAATGAACCATTTATTTCTACTTTATTTTTCATCATATATTTGGTTGGATGTCTCATCAATTCTTCCATTATCACTGTCATATATCTGGAAGTTCAATTACATAAACCAATGTATCTCTTTATCTGTAATTTATCCATTGTAGACATATTTTATACATCGGTCACGGTTCCTAAATTACTGCACATGTTATTATCCGGGAATCACATTGTTTCCTTCCCACAATGTTATACTCAGTTGTACTTTTTCTTAGTTGTGGCAACAGCAGAAGATATCCTCCTCTTCATTATGGCTTATGACCGATATGTCGCCATCTGCCTCCCGTTACATTATCATCAGATCCTAAGTCGGAGAATTTGCACCTTGATAACTATTGGGATTTGGGCAGGCGCCTTTCTAAACTCATTAATTCTTGTAATCTCCATTTTAAACATGTCCTCCTGTCACTCTAACATCATCCACCAGTTCTTCTGTGATATTAAGTCACTAACAATAACTAGTTGCACAACCAAGCAAATGTTTTTTGCAGTTATTGGCATGGAAATGTTGACATTTGCTTTTATCCCAGTGATCGGCACTTTTATTTCTTACTTTAAAATTTTCTCCATCATCTTCAGAATGAAGTCAAAAGAAAGTCGAAAAAAAGCCTTCTCCACCTGCTCATCCCACATCACCGTCATCGCTATTTACTATGGGACATGTTTAGCAGTGTATCTGATTCCTGCTTACTCTGATATTCTCGATTTTTTCTTGAATTTAGTATTTTCCGCTGTAACCCCCACAATAAACCCGATCATATACAGCTTACAGAATTCCAATGTACAATCTGCATTGTTGGGGTTGGTGAGGTGATTAACCCCTTCACGACCTTTGACGCCACATAGGCGTCATGAAAAGTCGTGCCAGAACGACCCATGACGCCTATGTGGCGTCATGACTTTAAAGCCCCCCTGTGGGTCGGGTGACCGGGGTCACTGAAAGGTCACCCGACCCGCAGATACAGGGGGCTTTGTTCTTCACCACAGGGGGCGTGGCTTCGCCTCCACGTGGCTACGATCGCTCTGATTGGCTGTTAAAAGTGAAACAGCCAATCAGAGCGATAGTAATATTTCATCAATGAAAATTGATGAAATATTACAATCCAGCCATGGCCGATGCTGCTGTAGCATCGGACATGGCTGGAAACACCGATTCCACCCCCCCACCGGCGATCGCCCCCCCGCAACTGAATGACAGCGGCGATCTGCCGCCGCTGTCATCATCTGCCCCCCTCCCATTCCCTCTGCTCCCCGCCAGCTTCCGATAACCCCCTCACCCCATCTTACCTCTCCCGGCACCTTCTAAGTCCCCCGGCGGGTCCGGTCCATGGGCGCCGCCATCTTGAAAATGGCGGGCGCATGCGCAGTGCGCCCGCCCGAATCTGCCGGCTGCAGATTCCATTCTTTCATTTTGATCACTCTCACAGTGATCAAAATGAAAGAAAAAGTAAATAAACCCCCCGATTATCACCCCCATAGGTAGGCACATCTAATAAAGTAAAGAAAATATTTTTATTTTTATTTTTCCATTAGGGTTAGGGTTAGGGTTGAAAAGAGGGTTAGGGTTAGGGTTAGGGTTGAAAAGAGGGTTAGGGTTAGGGTTGGAAAGAGGGTTAGGGTTAGGGTTGGAAAGAGGGTTAGGGTTGAAAAAAGGGTTAGGGTTAGGGTTGGAAAGAGGGTTAGGGTTGGAAAGAGGGTTAGGGTTAGGGTTGGAAAGAGGGTTAGGGTTGGAAAGAGGGTTAGGGTTAGGGCTGGAAAGAGGGTTAGGGTTAGGATTGGAAAGAGGGTTAGGGTTGGAAAGAGGGTTAGGGTTGGAATTAGGGTTAGGGTTGGAATTAGGGTTAGGGTTGGAATTAGGGTTAGAATTAGGGTTAGCATTGGAATTAGGGTTAGGCTTGTGGTTAGGGATGTGTTAGGGTTAGGGCTGTAGTTAGGGGTGTGTTGGGGTTAGGGTTGGAGTTAGAATTGAGGAGTTTCCACTGTTTAGGCACATTAGGGGGTCTCCAAACGCGACATGGTGCAACCATTGATTCCAGCCAATTTTGCGTTCAAAAAGTCAAATGGTGCACCCTCCCTTCCAAGCCCTGACATGTGCCCAAACAGTGGTTTACCCCAACATATGGGGTATCAGCGTACTCAGGAAAAATTGCACAACAACTTTTGGGGACTAATTTCCGGTGTTACCCTTGGGAAAATAAAAAATTGGGGGCTAAAAAATTATTTTTGTGGAAAAAAATTATTTTTTAATTTTCACGTCTCTGCATTATAAACTTCTGTGAAGCACTTGGGGGTTCAAAGTGCTCACAACACATCTTACATACATTCCTTGGAAGGTCTAGTTTCCAAAATGGGGTCACTTGTGGAGGGTTTCCACTGTTTAGGCACATCAGGGGCTCTGCAAACGTAATTACGACCGCAGACTATTCCATCAAAGTCTGCATTTCAAAACGTCACTACTTCCATTCCGAGCCCTGACGTGTGCCCAAACAATGGTTCCCCCCACATATGGGGTACCAGCATACTCAGGACAAACTGGACAACAACTTTTGGGGTCAAATTTCTCCTGTTACCCTTGTGAAAATAAAAAATTGCGAGCTAAAAAATCATTTTTTTGAGGAAAAATTTTTTTTTATTTTCATGGCTCTGCGTTATAATCTTCTGTGAAGCACTTGGGGGTTCAGTGTGCTCACTACACATCTAGGCAACTTCCTTATGGGGTATAGTTTCCAAAATGGGGTCACTTGTGGGGGGTTTCAACAGTTTAGGTACATCAAGGGCTCTGCAAATGTAACATGACGCCCGCAGACCATGCCATCAAAGTCAGCATTTCAAAATGTCACTACTTCCCTTCCGAGCCCTGACGTGTGCCCAAACAGTGGTTCCTCCCAACATATGGGGTATCAGCGTACTCAGGACAAATTGTACAACAACTTTTGGGGTCCAATTCATCCTGTTACTGTTGTGAAAAAAAATTGCGGGCTAAAAATCTTTTTTTTTTGAGGAAAAAAAATGATTTTTTATTTTCACGGCTCTGCGTTATAAACTTCTGTGAAGCACTTGGGGGTTCAAGGTGCTCACCACACATCTAGATAAGTTCCTTGGGGGGTCTAGATTCCAAAATGAGGTCACATGCCGGAGGTTTCTACTGTTTAGGCACACAGGGGCTCTGCAAATGTAACATGACACCCTCAGACCATGCCATCAAAGTCAGCATTTCAAAATGTCACTACCTCCCTGCTGAGCCCCGACGTGTGCCCAAACAGTGGTCCCCCCCACATATGGGGTACCAGTGTACTCAGGACTAACTGTACAACAACTTTTGGGGTCCAATTTATCCTTGTACCCCTGTGAAAATAAAAAATTGCGGACTAAAAATATTTTTTTTAAGAAAAAAAAATATTTTTTATTTTCACGGCTCTGCGTTATAAACTTCTGTGAAGCACCTGGGGGTTCAAAGTGCTCACTATGCATCTAGATAAGTTCCTTAGGGGGTCTAGTTTCCATACTGGGGTCATTTGTGGGGGAGCTCCAAAGTTTAGGCACACAGGGGCTCTCCAAACACGACATGGTGTCCGCTAACGATTGGAGCTAATTTTCATTTCAAAAAGTCAAATGGCACTCCTTCCCTTCTGAGCCCTGCCGTGTGCCCAAACAGTGGTTCCCCCCCACATATGGGGTACCAGCATACTCAGGACAAACTGGACAACAACTTTTGTAGTCCAATTTCTCCTGTTACCCTTGTGAAAATAAAAAATAGCGTGCTAAAAAATCTTTTTTGAGGAAAAAAAATGATTTTTTATTTTCACTGCTCTACGTTATAAACTTTTGTGAAGCACTTGGGGGTTCAAAGTGCTCCCTACACATCTAGATAAGTTCCTTAAGGGGTCTAGTTTCCAAAATGGTGTCACTTGTGGGGGAGCTCCAATGTTTAGGTACACAGGGGCTCTCCAAACGCGACATGGTGTCCGATAACGATTGGAGCTAATTTTCCATTCAAAAAGTCAAATAGCGCTCCTTCACTTACGGACGCTGCCGTGCGCCCAAAGAGTGGTTTATGACCACATATAAGGTATCTGTGCACTCAGGAGAAATTGCCCAACACATTTTAGGATCCATTTTATCCTGTTGCCCATGTGAAAATGAAAAAACTGATACCAAAAGAAAATTTTTGTGAAAAAAAAGTACTTTTTTTTTTTACCGATCAATGTGTGAAGCACCTGGGGGGTTCAAAGTGATCACTATGCATGTAGATAAGTTCCTTGGGGGGTCTAGTTTCCAAAATGGGGTCACTTGGGGGGAATCTCCAGTGCTTAGGCGCACAGCGACTCTCCAAACGCGACATGGCAAGCGCTAAATATTCCAGCATATTTTCCATTCAAAAAGTCAAATGTGCTCCTTCCCTTCCGAGCCCTGCCGTGCGCCCAAACAGTGGTTTATGACCACATATGAGGTATCGGTGTACTCAGGAGAAATTGCCCAACAAATTTTAGGATCCATTTTATCCTGTAGCCCATGTGAAAATGAAAAAAATTAATGATAAAAGAAAATTTGTGGTGCAAAAAATAAAATGTCCATTTTTTCCTTCCACGTTGCTTTAGTTCCTGTGAAGCACCTGAAGGGTTAATAATCTCCTAGAATATAGTTTTGAGTAGCTTGAGGGGTGCAGTTTTTAGAATGGTGTCACTTTTTGGTATTTTCTGCCATATAGACCCCTCAAAGTGACTTCAAATGTGAGGTGGTCCCTAAAAAAAATGGTTTTGTAAATATTGTTGTAAAAATGAGAAATCGCTGGTCAACTTTTAACCCTTATAACTTCCTAACAAAAAAAAAATTGTTTCCAAAATTGTGCTGATGTAAAGTAGACATGTGGGAAATGTTATTTAGTAACTATTTTGTGTCACATCACTCTCTGGTTTAACAGAATAAAAATTCAAAATTTGAAAATTGCGAAATTTTCAAAATTTTCGCCAAATTTCTGTTTTTTTCACAAATAAACGCAAAAATTATCGACCTAAATTTACCACTAACATGAAGCCCAATATGTCACGAAAAAACAATCTCAGAATCGCTAAGATGCGTTGAAGTGTTCCAGAGTTATTACCTCATAAAGGGACACTAGTCAGAATTGCAAAAAATGGCCAGGTCATTAAGGTCAAAATAGGCTGGGTCATGAAGGGGTTAATGATGAGAAGTTGTCTTTTAAAGAGTGACCCCAGACACATTGCACTACAATTTTACAAAAATCCTCATTCACCAAAATACAGATTTTTTTCAAATTTTGCTCCAGCACACATCCAATAAAATTGTGGTCACTGTTTACTATTTTTATCAACTGTAAAAGGCCATCATTTTGTTAAGCAAAAATTCTTACACTCACCTATCTAGACCCCTCTGCATCACCCGTCTACATCTTCAGATAGCCTTTGCTTATGCTAGTATCCTCAGGCCTCTCATGCTTGGCCGGGATGTCCGACCGGATGAGGGCCTAGAGGGTTCTGCTTGACAATGCATGGTGTCATGACGTCAATACATATGCAATGTCCATATGCATGTACAGAGCCCTCCTGAATAGATGATGCGTTGAAGACCAGACGGGTGATGGTAAGGTAGAGATGAGCTGGGGAGGTGAGTTGTCAGCTGAGTATATGGATTTTTGTAAATTCAACAAATTGGCGCCAGAAAGCGTGGACTGTGTAGGTGCCGATTCCGGTGCCACAACCCGCCCTCTCCTGACATCACGGCGAGAACCTGCGGCACTACTGGATAGGTAAGTAGTTGTGCCAGAGATCACGGTTATGCATTCAGTGCTTACGCATACCGTGATCTCCTGGGCCACAATCCTGGGCCATAAACCAGTCATGCTCAAGGATGTTGCAGGCAGCAGATCGCAATCCACAGCATCTCCAGACTCTGTCACATCTGTCACATGTGCTGAGTGTGAACCTGCTGCCTGCAACATGACCGGTTTGGCAGTGGGTCAGTAATGGTGTGGGATGGCATTTCTTTGGGGGGCCACACAGCCCTCCATGTGCTCACCAGGGGTAGTCAGACTGCCATTAGGTACCGAGATGAGATCCTCAGACCCCTTGTGAGACCATATGCTGGTGCAGTTGGCCTTGGGTTCCTCCTAATGCAGGACAATGCCAGACCTCATGTGGCTGGAGTGTGTCAGCAGTTCCTGCAAGATGAGGGCATTGAAGCTATGGACTGGCCTGCCTGTTCCTCAGACCTGAATCCGATTGAGCACATCTGGAACAGCATGTCTAACTCCATCCACCAACGTCACATTGCACCACAGACTGTCCAGGAGTTGATGGATGCTTTAGTCCAGGTCTGGGAGGAGATCCCTCAAGAGAACATCCGCAATCTCATCAGGAGCATGCCCAGGTGTTTTAGAAAGGTCATACAGGCACGTGGAGGCCACACACAATACTGAACATCATACTGAACATCATTTTGACTTGTTTCCACTTTCATTTTGTCTTGTTTTGATTTTCATTTTGACTTGTTTCCACTTTCATTTTGGGGGTCTCTCCAAATCCAGGCGTACGTTGGTTCAAAAATTTGATTTTCATTGATGATTTTTGTATGATTATGTTGACAGCACATTCAACTTTGTACAGAACAAAGTATTCAATGAGAATATTTCATTTATTTAGATCTAGGATGTGTTATTTGAGTGTTCCCTTTATTTTTTTGAGCCGTGTATTATAGATTATTATTACTTCATAGTCATCCATGGGCCAAAAAAACAAAGTTAGAAGCATATTTAGCAAACACTAATTAGAAATGCATTTTTTCTCAAATTTTACTAACTTCATGCACTGATGAAGTGGCTGGTTTTGCCACGAAATGCGTAGGTTTATTAAAGAAGTTTTTTATTATATGGACTGCCGAAGGTGCGTTTTTTTTCTGGTCAGCGCGGTTTATTCAACCCGGCTCTTTTTTCCACTTTGGATTTTTTCCATTTTGGATTTGTTTTAGTAACTTCTATATATAATATGCATTCCTTGCTGTGCCTTAGAAATTGCTGAGCCTTTAAAAAAAAGTAGCTACACAAACGGAAAAATAAAAAAGTTTTCAACTTTATCATTACATGTTGATAAACACTTCAGCCCTCTTTTCTCTTTATGTATGTAATTAGCTGGTCTTCCAGCATGAGACTCAGCGTTCAGTCAGTGTCGGGAGTATCAGCTGTACCACACCCCCAGCACCGACTGACAGCTGATGCTAATGCTGAAACTGCTGTCAGTCAGTGCCAGGGGCGTGGTTACAGCCATCACTCTCTATTCACAGACCAATGACTGAAACCACACCAGCACCACCCCCAAAAAACTAAATGGGGCTTTAAGTACCAGTGCAAGGCAGGTTCAGAATGCTATTCACCTACAGATTAACCCTATATCTACAGGTTAATAGGTTTTCCAAGTGACAAGTTCCCTTTATTAGTCCTTGGTGATGCACTTTTTGGTCCAAAGACAGGAAATCCCAACATTATCAAATGTCATGTTTGTGTTTGGGGAATATGGTGGATCAAGAACATACAGATAGAAAAAAATCATCATTTACAATTTCAGCCACAAATAATCATGTTTCTTATAAAATGCTCAATCGAGACAGATGAAAATGTATCCCTTTAGCTTGACCACTTAGGATTTCTTCAGAATTTTGTCTATCAGTAGTGGTCAACGCTATGATCATGTAAGAGTGGTGGAATGTACTATTGTGTTCCTACCCTGAAGACACAAATCGCGCTGTGCTCTATATTATAATGTGAATAGTGTCAGGCGGTTTTAGATACATTTTGTCATGTCTAGTGTGGAACAGGTATAGGTTAAGATTTAGGGCATCAGGTAGTGACTATAGGGTAGGATAGACTCTGGTAAGCATTATAAGTATAACATGTTTAATGTATATCATATATTGTACGTACAATGTTTGTGAAGGAGACCTGCACAGCCACATGCTGTAGAGACAGACATAAATAAGGTTTGGGACTGGCCTATATTTGGAAGGGAAAGCCCCAGTAAAAACGGGACTGTTTCTTGAAAGCAGATCAGATAGGGAAGTACAGCAACTAAGGTCAAGTTCAAGTTGCAATGATCAAGCATCTATCGTTTGGGGCAGTGAGAAGCCTTACTGGAATCTCTTGCGGAAATTCCAACAATGTCCAGAGATCAAGGCCCCAAAGAGTGTCTTTTTCTCTTGCATACAGGAAATGATGAATGTGAGACTGCATGCAGGGAAGATAATGGATCCCGTGTGCACTGTGGAACTAGACGGGAAATCACTGGAGCTGACAGGAACAGTAAATAAAGGTATAGTTCAGTAGGAATGGAAATGCTGAAGGCACACTGCGTTAAGGAAGCAAGAAACAAGAAATGCTGTGCCCAACACTGTGTGTTACAATCTGATGAACTTGAACTGTCCAGTTAACTATTGCTTGTTTAAATGAACTGCGTGTCCCCTGAGTTTTGTGTGACGGCTCCTGGAAATGTAAAGCAAATGAAAATAAAAAGTGTCCAAACGGCACTATGGGTCAGGAGAAACATGCACATGTAAAATTTATTTAGAGCTGATCCTATTGACAGATATAAATAGTGCTGATAAGTGAAAATCAATATGGTGCTCCGAAGAATCATAGAATTCAGAGGAGCAAAGCATCTGCACCGATGCCCAAAATTTTTTCATGTTGAATATAGGGCCAGACAAAGTAGTGTCCAAGCAGAATCCTGACCCTTGTCACCAGACGTTAACCACCAAGGGTGGAGGTGCTCCTAATGAGACTCAGATACCAGAGGTGCAAGTGGACTGTACTGCGGTGTCAGGGCAGAAAGAGGAGTAGAGTGACTCTCAGGGTGAGGAGGTTGAGTACAGAGAGGAAAACTATGAGGTTGCAGATAGAGATGAGTGAATATTTCAATGTTCTCTTCAGATTAGGATGACCAAATTTGCAACATTCGCAGATTTATTATTTGAATATTCGACAAACATAGCTGAATGCAATTAACCCCTTTACCCCCAAGGGTGGTTTGCATGTTAATGACCAGGCCAATTGTTACAATTCTGACCACTGTCCCTTTAGGAGGAAATAACTCTGGAACGCTTCCACGGATCCTGGTGACTGACATCAGAGTCCATGGGAGTGATCAGGACCCTGTCATGCCGCGAGGTCTCTTATTCAAAGGCAGAGGGTCTGTCAGCCCCTCTGCCGACTCTGGAACGCTGCGATCATGTTTGATCGCAGTGTTCTGGGGGTTAAAGTGCCGGGAGCAGTCCGTAACCCCTCCTGACACTTAGTGCCAGGTGTCAGGTGTGAGAATCATCTGACACCCGGCTGCGATCAGCCGCGGTCCCCCTGTGATCATGGGTGATCGCATATGACGCAATATTATGTCCATAGGAATTAAGTCCCAGGGCACATGGACGGGATAGTACGTCTAAGATCAGAAAGGGGTTAAAGTCAATGGGAGGCAAAAACAAACACATACACAACACATTCCAACTTCCCAAAAGCTGCCAAAACACATCAATTTAGGGGCAGACACCAAGAGGCCTCAAATCGCCCTCAGTGCAACTTTTAGATTGGCATGGCAGCAGTCATCCATGCATGAGGTATTAGGGTCTGGGACAGCATTTACAGCTTTGAATTGAACTTCAGATTAAGATGAGGTGGGTAAGGGATTGGTGTAGGCCTGCTGTGCTGGGAGCCCTCATTCCACATGCAACATCTCAACCTGCTTTTCATGCTCAGCCACACTCAGGTGACACAAATATCAGTTTCGTAGACTACTTTTATCATAAAAAAATATAAGGATAGTAACACAGGTATTTAACTCAAAGGAAGTGGAGGCCTGATGGTCTCAGAGGTGTCCTGCTATAGTCTACACACATAAAGGAGACCCAACAAGAAGTCTACAGATTTACAAAAATTAGTGTCAGACACCAACAAAGTGGCATCAATTTCACCACAGTAGAAATAGTACCATCACCTCTTACACTACAGCCAACCCAGTAGATGGACACCCAACCAGGAGTATACACATTTCCCAAAATTAGTGTCAGACACCAATAAAGTGGCATCAATTTTACACCAGTTGACATAGTATAATAGGGAGCAACAGCTCTTCCATGACAGCCAACCCATCAGTTTGATACCCAACCAAGAGTGTGCACATTTCCAAAAATTAGTGGCAGACACCCAACTAGGAGTCTTCAAATTTCAAAAATTGAGGGCCTGACACCACAGAAGTGGCATCAATTTAACGAGAGTACTAATGGTATAATAGGGACAAACACGTCTTCCACTACAGCCAACCAAGCAGATGGAGATCAACCAAGACTGTTCACTTTTCCACTAATTTGTGTTAAAATTTTCAGCAGCAGCAGCAGGCACAGAAGCCACACTTAAGATATCACAAGATCAATGCAGCACACTAAAAACTTCAATATCATCTAGTCTGTATAGTAGTTACTTGGGATATAAAAATACTTGGAGATCCATGACTTGTTCATCCTGATAAAAGGTAGTTGGTCTACACTTTCAGGGGACAGTCGGCTGCGTTTATCTGTTAGGACACCACCAGCAGTGCTGAAGACATGTTCTGAGAGAACACTGGCTGCCAGGCATGATAAAACCTCCAAAACTTGAAAGGTGATCTCAAGACACACATCAAGTTTTGAAGACCAAAATGTGAAAGGGTCCAAACCCTCCTTGATGATATTGATATTCAATTCTAAATACTCCTGCACCATCCTCACCATTCAGTCACCACATGTCAGACTTGGACTCCACTGTGCTGGTGAACAAAATGATCTAAAAAATGTGTCAAAGGGTACATGTAACAATTGTAAGTGATACACTCACCAGATGGAGTTTGTAACAAGCATGGAGGATTCGCTGCTGCAGAACCACAGATCCACGAGGGACCGGCGTAGAAGATACTGGATAGAAAAATATGGTCAGACAATTCACGCTTCAAATCACTAAATCAAGGAATAATAATAGAGTGGTCTTTATTCGACGTGTTTCAGAGTTACACAGAACTCCTTCCTCTGGAAAAAAACAGGTGCATATAGTGCAGATAGTGCAGCAAGAAGGCACTCATATGTAGGGCTCTTCCATGAGGTCCAAGCCCATGCTGTGTTGTTGACTAGGTAACACTGAGGCTTGTTTCCTCCATCCCCTCACAACAACCACGAACAACAGAGAGGGGATGATTGTCCTTTACATCTCCTGACAGTTGCTCATCCATCACCTCTTTCTCCTCCATTTGTTCCTCAGATTTTGCATCTCAACTAACAGTTTGTCTGTTATCACCAGCCACTCTCGATTGCAGTAATCCACCTTCCCTTGGCACCCACCTGTGTGACAACAGTCAGGTTTTTTGAGACAATGTTATCCCTTCCACATCCTCCGCTGCTAGTGGGTGCAAGTGGTGGCCTTAGAGAAGGAAGAGGAGGAGACAGAAGCAGTGGAGGTACTGTGAAATATAGAGGTTGTTCCTGCAACCCTTGGGGATTCAAAGACTTGTGGAGCAACACCTTTCCTGCCTGATCCACAGTCACCAGAGTCACCCAGGGCCCAGACAGTGAGATTTAATGCCCTTGTTCATGCTTACTCATGAAAGTGTCTGTTGTGAAATGCACCCTGGCAGACACAGATTTAATCAAGGAAAGGGTGCTGTTGCCTGCAACATGCTGGTGTCACTCAAGCGCAGCTTTTTTAGAGACTGGGCAATTGGGACTGGAGACTTAAACAGCAAACAGGATTTGGAAACGTCTGTATCTACCAAGCAGAAATGCAGCATTTCCGTGACCAACAGATTGAAGATGGTGAAATCCAACCACTTAGCTTTGTTATGTGTAGGAGGAAACAATGTTTTAGGTAACCACAACTTTGGAACCGTGGGCGGGCTTCAGTGTGGGTATGTTACAGTGGATTCAGAAAATTGTGGTGTGCTTGTTCTCTCAGATTAGCCAAAAACAGCAGGCATTTCCACTTCTGTTACAGCTGACGGGCTCTCACTCAGTCTGACTGGAGCGGGTAAAGAACCCAATGTTTTGCGGACAGAGACCTGCATCACAATACTTGGCACTTTTACAGAGGTGGAGGAAACAGCAGAAGGGGCGGCTGATGGTTGTTGAGGTCCGATGGTCTGCATTTTAGTGCAGAGTAACGCATGTTGATTGTGCATGTGAAGGTTCATACATGCAGTAGTCAAATTATTGCACTTTTTCCATCTACTCAGTTTTTTTGCAAAGTTGGCAGATTAAGTGAGTTGGCTCATGGTTTGTGGTTTCAAAAGGGGCTCAGGCAAACTTTGCTGCCCCTGCGAGCTGCATACCCGTGAATGCTGCTGACCACAGTTGTGGCTGAGGATGCATTGCTCTTCGTGGCTGCATCACTAACTCCCTCTGGGGTTCATGTCTTGTGACAAGGGTCAGGATGATGCTCGGACCTTACTTCATCCTGCCCCAGAACCAACCTCAAAATAATTGGAACATTGATGCAGATGATTTCCTCCTGTTGACTCTCTGAAGCTTCTGAGTCAACAGGAGAAATGCTTATGGCATAGAATGTGTGAACTGCTCTGCAGACTCACTCATCTGTGGTTCCCTACAGTAAGTTGGGTGGCTGGAGAGTTGTGCCTTGTGGGGAAGCAAGGGTAATTGTGGTGCCACCTAAGTGGACTGTACTGGGTGGGATGTTTAGGTGAAGGAAGAGGAGGAGAGGCCACTTGAAGCTGTGCTTGCCATCGACTCAAGAACATGCTCTTTCTTGGCATCATCAACAAGGCATACTACTGTGTTTCTTCCGAAGAAAGGTAATGGAGTAGCCCTTCCAGTAACAGAAGTTGGCAGTCAGTTGTCTTTGTATATTACGTGATGTTGTTGGTTCACTAGTTCTTTCTCAAACATTACCACTGACACCTGTACACCTTAAACACGAAAAATAATCCCCCTTCCACCACAACCTCGCTTTTTCCCAGTCATGTTGATAAGATAGTATGGTAGGCGTACAGTATTAGTAACAAAATATATATTAAATTTCTCTGCACCAGCTCTACACACAGTTGAATTTTAGCGGCACTGTTGCAAATGACAAGGTTAAATATAGTGTGCTGAATCTCATTAGTCATGCAAGAAAAAATATTTGAGTGTGGATAAGGTCTGTATGACAAAGAAGTTATTCTCCAAGTAATTTCAAAATGAGACCTCCCCTACAGTTATGATGAGTCACCGAAGGAGGAAAAAACAAAATACCAGCTAAGTCCAGAAAAACCAGAGAGGTTGGCAGCTATCGGATTGCAAACCCCTGAACCTATCCACAACAACTAGCAGTAGCCGTGGGGGGTTCCTACGGTGCCCTAGACCCCTCGATCACAGCCAGAGAACTATATAGCCTAAAGACAGAAAGGGGAAAAACTAAACTGCCCCAGAGCAGACCCCAAAGCAATAGGCAGCCCCCAACATATAATGACGGTGAAGCAAGATGAAAACACTAACACAGATAGAAAGATAGGTTGAGGAAATGATGGGGCCCAAGCTAACTACATAGGACAGGATAGGAAAGCTGCTGTCTGCCATCCGCAAAAACCCTATCAAAATGAGCCAACCGACTGATAGGAAAAACAGGCCCTGAAGTCGCTAGGCTTCAAAAGACTATATCCGCACTCAGGTATATTCTGAAGACAGAGCAAAATATCAACAGATCAGAGACAAAAATGGAATTCAGCTCACCCCCGGCCGGGGATGGCAGAACTCCCAAAAAACAAGGCAAAACAAAAACAAAACTGAAGAGTACAAAGCAGAGCAGAAAAACTTAGCTTTGAGATGCAGGAATCAGACTGGTCTCCAAGAATCCAGCAGGAAAATCACCAGCCAGGAAGAAGGGCGTCGGCAGCCTTATATCCAGTCCTCAATTCCAGCCACCCAGTCATCATCTAGCTGCCCAGGTGTTTGGTAATCAGTCTCACTACCTTCCTTCACTAGAGGAGGGAGTTCATCAGACCTCAATGGTGAAGGGAAAAATGAACTCACAACAGTACCTCCCCCTTGAGGAGGGGTCACCGAACCCTCATCCATGCCACCAGGGTGATCCGGGTGAGCCCGATGAAAGGCACGCACCAATCTTTCGGCATGAATATCAGAGGCAGAGACCCAGGAATTATCCTCCTGACCATAACCCTTCCACTTAACCAAATACTGGAGTCTCCGTCTAGCCTGACGGGAATCCAATATCTTCTCTACCTCATATTCCATGTTACCTTCAACCAATATAGGGTCAGGAGGTGCCACCACAGGAACTACTGGTTCAACAAACCTCTTCAACAAGGACTTATGAAACACATTATGAATTTTAAATGTGACAGGAAGAGCCAACCGAAAAGAGACCGGATTAATAATCTCCAAAATCTTGTAAGGTCCAATAAATCTAGGCTTAAACTTAGGAGAAGCCACCTTCATAGCGATATTTTTTGATGACAACCAAACCATATCACCCACCTTAAACTGGGGACCAACGGTCCTACGCCGGTTGGAAAACCTCTGGGCCTTTTCCTGGGAGAGAGACAACTTATCCACTACTTGGTCCCAGATCTGGTGCATTCTCTCCACCACAGTGTCAACACCTGGGCAGGCAGAAGGCTCCACCTGCCCTGAAGAAAATCGAGGGTGAAAACCAAAGTTACAAAAAAAAGGTGACATCAAAGTGGCAGAACTAGCTCTATTATTTAAAGCAAATTCGGCCAAGGGCAAAAATGAAACCCAATCATCCTGATCGGCAGAAATAAAACATCTCAAATACGACTCCAAAGTCTGGTTTGTTCTCTCCGTCTGCCCATTGGTCTGAGGGTGAAACGCAGAGGAGAAGGACAACTGAATTCCCAGCTTGGAACAGAAAGTCCTCCAAAATCTAGACACAAACTGAACTCCTCTGTCAGATACAATGTTCTCAGGAATCCCGTGCAAGCGAACCACCTGTTGCAAAAACAAGGGCACCAACTCAGAGGAAGATGGCAACTTAGGGAGTGGTACAAGATGGACCATCTTAGAGAATCTATCACAAATCACCCAAATAACAGTCATTCTCTGAGAGACAGGCATATCAGAGATAAAATCCATTGAAATATGGGTCCATGGCCTCCTGGGCACCGGCAAAGGCATCAAGAAGCCAATAGAGCGAGAACAAGGTTTAGACTGGGAGCAAGTCCCACAGGACTGCACAAAATTCCTGACATCACGAGACAAGGCGGGCCACCAAAAAGATCGACTCACCAGATCTCTAGTACCAAAAATACCTGGATGACCAGCCAATGCAGAGCAATGAACTTCAGACATCACTCTCTTCCTCCACTGGTCAGGAACATACAACTTTCCACTGGGACAACGCTCAGGTTTGTCCTCCTGAAACTCTTCCAGAGCACGTCTCAAATCAGGCAAGATGGCAGAAAGAACTACCCCCTCGCCTAAGATGGTAGCAGGCTTAGTCACAACAGGAGAATCAGCAAGGAAACTCCTAGAGAGGGCGTCTGCCTTGACATTCTTAGTGCCCGGAAGAAAAGAGACCACAAAATCAAAACGTGTGAAAAACAAGGCCCACCTAGCCTGTCTAGGATTCAAGCGCTTGGCCGACTGCAGATAAATCAAATTCTTGTGGTCAGTAAGGACCACGACTTGGTGTTTGGCTCCCTCCAACCAATGTCTCCACTCCTCAAATGCCCATTTCATGGCCAACAGTTCCCGATTCCCCACATCATAGTTACATTCGAATGGGGAGAACTTTCGGGAAAAGAAAGCACAAGGATTCATTTTAGATGTCACAGGATCTTTTTGGGACAACACCGCTCCTGCACCAATCTCAGAAGCGTCCACCTCCACCAGAAACGGGAGTAAGACATCAGGTTGCCGCAAAATCGGAGCAGAAGTGAATCTTCGCTTCAGCTCCTGAAAGGAAGAAACGGCCTCCGGAGACCAATTCAGCACATCAGCACCCTTCCTAGTCAAATTCGTCAATGGCTTGGCAATACCAGAAAAATTAGCTATAAATTTGTGATAAAAATTAGCAAAACCCAAAAACTTCTGGAGGGCCTTCAAAGAAGTGGGCTGAACCCAATCATAAATGGCCTGTACCTTGGCCAGGTCCATTTCAATAGTTGATGGAGACAAAATAAATCCCAAAAATGAAATCCTCTGTACCCCAAAAAGGCATTTCGATCCCTTGACATACAGGGAATTCTCCCTCAAAATCCGGAACACAGTCAGAACATGTTCCACATGAGAGTCCCAATTCTTGGAGAAGATCAAAATATCATCCAGATAGATAATCAAAAATGTATCCACAAAGTCTCGGAATATATCGTTCATGAAGCACTGGAAGACAGAAGGGGCATTAGTGAGCCCAAAAGGCATCACCAGGTACTCAAAATGTCCCTCCGGAGTATTAAACGCCGCCTTCCATTCATCCACATGCTTAATGCAAATAAGATTATACGCCCCTCTGAGGTCAAGCTTGGTAAACCAGCAAGCACCTTTAACTCTGGAGAATAGATCAGAAATCAGGGGTAACGGATACTGATATTTAACAGTAATTTTGTTGAGGGCACGATAGTCAATACAAGGCCTTAATGAACCATCCTTTTTAGCCACGAAAAAAAAACCAGCACATAAGGAGGAAGAGGATGGTCTAATATGACCCTTCTCCAATGCCTCCTTAATATAGGATCGCATAGCCTCGTGCTCGGGTACAGATAAATTGAAAAGCCGACCCTTGGGGAATTTACACCCCAAGGTTCAGCTCAATAGCACAGTCATAACTCCTATGAGGAGGCAAAGACGCAGACTCATTCTCACTAAATACATCATAAAAGTCAGCCAAATAGTCAGGAACATCATGTGACTGGGGAGAGGTGGAGAAAACAGGAGCATCACTAAGGGCACACCGACAACCCCAACTCACCACAGACAAAGATTTCCAATCCAGAACTGGATTATGGATTTGCAACCAGGGAAACCCCAGAACAATGGTATCATGCAAATTATGCAACACCAAAAATCTGCAATTTTCTTGATGGTCTGGGGCGACCCGCATTACCACCTGGGTCCAAAACTGAGGTTTATTCTTCGCCAAAGGAGTAGCATCAATACCCCTCAAAGGGATAGGCGTCCGCAGAGGTGTCATAGGAAATCCACAACGTTTAGCAAAATCCAAGTCCATCAGGTTCAGAGCTGCTCCTGAATCCACAAAAGCCTTGGTGGAAAATGTGGACAGGGAGCAGATCAGAGTAATTGCCAGAAGAAACTTAGGTTGAACACCACCCACAGAAAACGTGTGTGCACAACGTTTCTCTCGTTTAGGGCAGACAGAAATAATATGCGAGGCATCTCCACAAAAAAACACAGCTTATTACGCCTTCTGAACTCCTGACGTTGCGCGCTAGACAAAACTCTATCACATTGCATAGGTTCAGACATTTGTTCAACAGGTGGTAACATCTCTCGTGTAGTTTTGCGTTCAAGTAAACGCCGATCCACCTGAATGGCTAATGACATAGAATTGTCAAGACCAGAGGGAACAGGAAATCCCACCATAGTATCTTTTACAGTTTCTGACAAACCCTTCCAAAAGAGGGCTGCCAAGGCACCATCATTCGAGGTAGTAAGGACCGCCCACTTTTGGAATTTTTGACAGTACAACTCTGCCGAATCCCGACCCTGGCTTAATGCCAACAGGGTCTTTTCAGCCTGATCAATAGCATTAGGTTCATCATACAACAACCCCAAGGCTTGAAAAAATGCGTTCACATTATTCAGAATAGGATCATCAGGCGTTAGTAACAGAAGAAAATATTTGGAAGGTGGATGAGGCCTGTATAAAATAGACTAGATGCTGCAAACAATCTCAAAATGAGATCTACCCTACTGAATGACATTGGTGGTGGATGTGGTGGTGGTGGTGGGCAAAGACCTAAATTCAAATAGGCATGTTTTAGATGGCATTGAAAAGTGTTTGGGAATATGTATTCCACTATCTAGCTAACAATTTGCAATGAGGGAGGGACCTCCCAAATGTGAGAGGTCTCCCAAATGTATGATAAAGGTTCAGCTGAGGGCACTTCCCAAGCTCAGGTTTCACGGCGCCTGCTGATCCTCTGAAAATGTGAAGCGAGGGCCACATAATCACATGGCAGTGGACGTGGTGGTGGTGGGGGTGGCGAAAAAAGCCCAAAATTCAAATGGGCACATTTTAGCTGGTATTGTAAAATGATGAGTAATATGTATTCTACTATCTAGCTAATAATTTGGGATAAGAGGAATCTCCCAAATGTAGGAGTGAGAGACCTGACAAATGTTAAAGGAAAAAATAGAGTCAAAACGCTAAAATATATGCTAAAGGGGAGGGGCTTTTTTTGCATTATATGCATGTAATTATGAAGGAAAAAATGTTTCTTAGCATTCTTCCCTTTAAAAAATTTAGGTTTGGTTTGGTAGGTCTTATAAATCCATAAAACCGGCGCAATAGTCTGACAACATTATTCCCAGATACCATTTGTGAGTCAGAAAGGCATGCAAGCATCTTCTCCATGCTGTTCCCATTTAGTTTTCACACTTTACCATCCATTTCAGCTTTTTTCTCAGGCTCCTATTGGAGTTGAGTATATTGAAAAAAGAATGAAGGGACTCCACTTTCTTTTTTTCCATATACTCAACTCCTCTTGGCCGGGTATTACATTCACCATATCTCATGACCTGTATAAGGTGAATTTCTTGGACATCATGATTATTAAGGATTCTAACAGTGTATTGCCTTCTGATCTTTACACCAAATCTACTGACCGCAACAGTTTGCTACACTATCAGAGTTTACACCCTCCCTCTACAAAAAATGCCATTCCGAGGTCGCAGTTCCATAGGGTTTCTAGAATTGTTTCAGACAACACCATACGTACTGAACGTCTCAATGAGATGTCCACAAAATTTGTAGAAAGGGGTTACCCTCCCACGATACTTCAGGAAGCAAGGTCTGTAAGAACATCTCCACAGAATAGATCCATCCACAGGATCCTGTTTGTTCACTCGTTTCATCGTTTTTCCTATATTCTCCACAAATCAATCAGGAAAAATTGGCATCTTCTCTCCACCGCCCATCCCGACATTCCTGAATTCCAGCACCCATTTCTACCATTTTTTCGGAGAGCACCAAATATTAGAGATAATCTAGTCAAAGCAGATATAGGTACTACCCTCTACAAGCCCCAACGCTTTCTACAAAAACCCAAGAATGGAACTTTTTCCTGCCTCCACTGTGTGCAGTGTAGTAATGTACTTAAAGGCAACAAATTTCACCACCTCCTCACCAGCAAAAGCTTCCCAATTAGTGGATTCTTCGCGTGTGACACTTCATTTGTCAAATATCTCATAAAGTGCCCATGTGGACAACTATATGTTGGCGAGACTACTCAGGCCAATCGCGATAGGATATCCAAACATAAATCCACCATACGGTGTAAAAATCTCTAGCTTCCTATCCCTGCTCATTTTATTGCCTTTGGCCATAATATTTCCCAGTTACAATTTCAGGTCATCGAACATGTCCCGCAACCTAGACGAGGTGGTAACAGAATCACTATTCTCAAGCGCCGTGAAGACACTTGAACCAAAAGGTTTAAATCGTGATTATGATCTTTTATCCTTTGTATAATAATAAGTCTGCAGCCCCCTTTTTTAAGGGACAATGATGATGATTGAATCTTTGTGTATGATGACTAATTATTGTTTCTTTTTCCCTAGAGTCACTTATATTGATATGATCCGCACCTAAGGCTCTTTTTGGACTGCACCCATCTTATTTGTGTGTCTTCCTGGAAAATCCCACTACTACAATCTGTGATTCATGTCCATCTCGTGTATCCTTATCAGATGTATTTTCCTTTTCCTTTTTGTTTTTTTACTTATTCTCTTATTTGTCTTACTCTCCTATTAAGCATACAGCTCATATAATCCATCCACTATAGGGTTAAACT
Organism: Dendrobates tinctorius; assembly: GCF_039654945.1. NCBI lineage: Eukaryota > Metazoa > Chordata > Amphibia > Anura > Dendrobatidae > Dendrobates > Dendrobates tinctorius. The sequence goes on from NW_027361924.1 coordinate 9,551,648, forward strand.
CTTACCGACATTATGACCTTACACTCTTTCCATGCATTCCTGACACCTGCCTCTACCATACCACTAAGAATACCACACACATATCCCCTCTGTCTCATTTTATTGCCCTCGCACTGCAGTGAAATGCATTCTTCTGAGAGGTGAAGCGCACGGCCACTTTACTTCCTCTGACGTCACCACCTAGCTCTCGCCCATTGGCCTAACCTCCGTGCCTGTCAAGGGCCTTGGTCCCGCCCCTTCTTCTCTTATCCCAGCGTGACGCTGACCTCTCTGACAAGCTGTGGAACACAGCGTCCAGGAAGACCAGGCTCGCGCTTTCTCTGCCAGACAACTAAGATAAAACTTCATTTATTTTTACATTATGACATCTCACTATCGGCAGCATTTAGGACTTTACCGCCAGCTAACGGCAGTCTATATTATATTTGCCCTACAGACTTAACTGCACTCCAGCAGCACACTGATATTTGGTATGAATCAGGCTGCAGCATTACCTTATTCACTACTTAAGTATAGATTCATTAACACTATCACTCATCTTCCTTAAGGCCTTACAGGGACATACAAAAAGCGCCCTCCGATCTAAGTACAGACAATCTTTGAGCACGGTATGTTCTAATCCTCAGCTATTCCTTCTAATCTGACCACTGAATATATTTGTGGTCCCTAACTGAGTTGGATGTTCCATTTATATTATTATGACCATAATTTATTTATTAATGCATTTTTGTATATACCTTATTTATGTTACACTTTGTTTGTTCATTTTGCTTTACTTTATTCTATTTTTATTTCTTCACCTTGTAGTAACTGATGAAGGTCTGTACTGACCGAAACGTTTTGTTTGGTACTACAAATAAACTGTTCCATTTAAGCATTTAAGTTGAGTGCCAGGTTTTCATTATACTATATGTGGTTTGGGAACCTACCTCGGCACCACCACAGTTGTGCACACAGTGTTTTCTCTTAGTCCCAGGAACGACTGCTCGCTGCTGTTTGCCGCTGATTGCTATAGCTGAACCTGGAGAGGCAGCAGCAATCAATTGCACAGCACAGGTCTGAGCAATACGCTGAGACTAAACGTTTCTGTTGAGCGGGACCCGCTGCGGTCGAGACTGGATGAGAGACTGCATGAGAAGACACGGCTCGGGATCCAACCTGTGCAGAGGAAGAATCCCAGCGCCTAACACCTATACCTGTTTGTTGGGTCCAGCAGAAAAATATTCAGCTTTCTCATTGACTTGCTTTGGATTCCTTATCCAGTATGAAAACACGGATATTAGAAATAATTTGTGCCGATTTTCCCGAATCCGAATATTTCCCTATTTGCTCATCACTAGTTAACAATAAATTGTGAAACTGTGAACACTCCTGGTTAGGTTACCATTTGCTGGGTTAGCTGGAGTGGAAGAGATGCCGATCCCCATTATGCTATTTCCTACTCTGGTAAAATTTATGCCACTTTGGTGGTCTCTGTCCCTAATTATTTTAAATTTGAAGACTCCTGGTTGGGTGTCTATCTGCTGAGTTGGCTGTAGTGGAAGGGGTGTCAATCCCTATTATACTATTCCTACTGTGATTAAATTGATGCCACTTTGGTGGTGTCTGCCACAAATATTTGGAAATGTGGAGACTCCTGATTGGGTCTCTCCATTTGCTGGGTTGCCTGTACTGGAAGAGATGTCAGTACCCATTATGCTATTTATACTCTGATGAAATTGATGCCACTTTGGTGGTGTCGGTGTAGGTAAGGGGTAACCGACAGGGGGGTGGTCCGTTACTGGCCACAGACAGACTCGAGACAGAGACAGGATTGTGTCCAATAGGTCTTCTTTATTGATCGTAATCTTCCACGACCCACAGCTCCACACAGCAGCTGTACAATATGCTCCACAGCTCTACACAACAGCTGCTCGATGTCACGTCGCCGTCAGACTCGGGGCCCGCTGTTCCGCCCTCAGCCACTAGGAGGCGACGGACTGTCACGCCGCCCTCGGGCTCGGAGCCTGCTGTCCAGGCCTCGGCCACCAGGAGACGCCGGACTGACATGTCGTCGTCGATCTCGGGGCATGCTGTTCCGCCCTCAACCACTAGGAGGCGCCGTGGCTCGCGCCCGAGTGACGGCGGCAACAATGAAAGGGCTTCTGCGCAGGCGTCTACTGGACGCAGACTCCGCTCCTCTGTCAGTCATGATGGGGCTGGTGCATCATCATCAGGTCTGCTCCTGGGGGCGGTCCTGATGACATCACCAGCCCAGGAGCCTGTGAGGGACGACCTGATCCCTCAAATACCTTGGGACTGGGCTTGCAAGCCGCCGGATATATTCTTGGTTCCCCTACGTGTTGCTTGTGATTGCCTATCGTTAACTCCGACCTCAGCCTGAACTTCTGACTACTCTGTTGCCTGCCGATTTTGTACTTCTGCTATTCTCCCGGTTTTTGACTTTGGCCTGGATATTCTGACTCTGCTACTGCCTAACGATTCTGTACCTCTGCTGCCCTCCTGGTTTTTGACTCTGACCTTGGCCTGAATTTGACTCTGCTATTGTCTGCCGTTTCTTGTACTTCTGCTGTCCGCTCGGTTAAGACTCTGATTCCCGACTACGCTTTTGGTCCCGTTTTTATTCCTCTCTGACGACCGTCCTGCTCTGGTCACTGTTCATATTCAGACAGCGCCTCCTGGGCTCTGCTGTAAATCCAGATCCCTGTATAGGGGTAAAGGGTATCAGTGTTTCTCGGGGTGTTGTCTGGCTGCAGCCCAGAACCGCAGACGGACGTTACATTATATCCGGCCGAACAAAATAAAACTGCTTTTTGTGTATACTCCTAACATATATAAAAGCAGTTTCCCTGAACTTTTTTTTTCTCTTTCTCCTGACTGAGCTGATTGTTGGCCTGAACACCTGTTGCACTGCACTGCTTGGAAGATCACTCTCATTCTCCTGCACAAGCATGCTGCAGTCTGGAATCTTCAGGGAGAGAGCTATACGTCAGAGATCCATGCTCCTGGGACGTCGCCCTCTGGGCAACCACTCTGGCTATGGTTGTCCAGAGGCTCAGGTATTGCCCGCGGATGCGGCGAAAGTTTTATTACCTATCTCAGTTTTATTTGGTCAGAAAACTCTCTGTTTAAATGCGTATGTGGATAGTGGGTCTGAAGGCAATTTTATGGATTCTATGACTGCTAGGGATCTGGGTGTACCATTACTAAAACTTAATATTCCAATTAAAACCACGGCTATTAATGGCACATCCATTATTCAGGAGGGGGTTAAATTTGTTACTGCTAAGATAACTATGTCAGTAGGAGCACTACATACTGAGCTTATTTCCTTTTTTGTGTTGGACAATCTATCTTCTGCAGTCATTTTGGGAATGCCGTGGCTACGTCAACATAACCCTGTCATTGACTGGCACCTGGGTGATGTGGTGCGCTGGAGTTCGCAATGCCAGGATAATTGCATCTCTGTAGCAGTAAATCAAACCAAGCTAAAAAAACACCCCTTCATACCGTTTGCTCTCAGGGATTATGGAGATGTCTTTTCCGTTATAGAGTCTGAGAAACTACCACCCCACAGAGAGTATGATTGTCCTATAAACCTAATTCCAGATGCCCGTCTTCCAAAAGGGAGAATATTTAATCTCTCTGCTCCAGAGCGTCAGGCCATGAATGAATACATAGCGGATAGCTTAAGAAAGGGGTTCATTAGACCATCTATTTCACCAGTTGGAGCTGGTTTCTTCTTTGTAGAGAAGAAAGATGGTGGTCTCAGACCCTGCATTGACTACCGGGAATTAAACGCAATCACTATAAAGAACCAGTACCCGCTTCCACTCATCCCTGATCTTTTTAATCAGCTAATTGGAGCCCGTTGGTTTACTAAACTTGACCTCCGGGGGGCATACAATTTAATCCGCATAAGAGACGGCGATGAGTGGAAGACAGCGTTTAATACACCTCTTGGTCACTTTGAGTACCTAGTAATGCCTTTCGGACTCAGCAATGCTCCTGCAGTGTTTCAGCACTTTGTTAACGATATTTTCAGGGACATCTGTGGTGTGTATGTCGTTGTGTACTTGGATGATATTTTGATTTACTCCACTGACCCTGTGACGCATGCTCAACACGTCCGTTCAGTACTGCAGAGACTACGGGAGAACTCCTTGTTTGCTAAGTTGGAGAAATGTGTCTTTTTCGCTGAGGAGGTACAATTTTTGGGGTACATGGTCTCAGGCAGGGGGTTCCGCATGGATCCTGCCAAGATCCAACCTATTAAGGAGTGGGTGCAACCCAAATCGCTGAAAGCATTGCAGCGATTTTTGGGATTTGCCAATTACTACCGTAAGTTTATCAAGGGTTTTTCTGAGATTGCCAAGCCACTCACGGATCTAACCCGAAAGGGGGCGGACGTGACCAACTGGAATCCCGAGGCCATTCAAGCATTTTCTACGTTAAAAGAATGCTTTGTGGCCAACCCGGTTTTAGTACAACCTGACTTGGATCGCCCATTTATTGTGGAGGTGGATGCCTCCGAAGTCGGAGTGGGAGCAGTGCTATCGCAAGGCACTGCAGCCCTCACTCAGCTGCGCCCATGTGCTTTTTTTTCCCGAAAGTTCTCTGCCACAGAGAAGAACTATGATATTGGGAATCGGGAATTACTAGCAATCAAATGGGCCTTCGAGGAATGGCGTCACTTTCTCGAAGGCGCCAAACACAAGGTCACCGTCATTACAGACCACAAAAACCTGACCTACCTGGAGTCAGCTAAAAGACTGAATTCCAGGCAGGCCAGGTGGGCCTTGTTCTTTTCAAGGTTCGATTTTTTAATCACCTTTCGCCCTGGCACGAAAAATGTGAGGGCCGATGCCCTCTCTCGCAGTTTTTGCCCCACACAAGCCGAAGACTGTGAACCCGTTCCCATATTAGCCAATGGGATCGTCGTGTCGGCAGTTTCCTTGGACCTTCTGGAGGAGATCCGTAGGTCTCCAGAACGAGCTCCTGACACTACACCCCCCAAAAAATTGTTTGTTCCGAATTCCTTTCGCCTTCAAGTTCTTAAAGAGTCACATGACTCTGTTCTGGCAGGTCATCCTGGGCTCAACAATACCACCAGGTTGGTAACTAGGAACTTTTGGTGGCCGACGGTGGTCAAGGACTGTAAGAACTATGTTTCTGCATGTGAAGTCTGTGCCCGCGCCAAATCCACCCATAATCGCCCTGCTGGCTGGCTTCAGTCCTTGCCCACCCCTGAGAGTCCATGGACCCACATCTCCATGGACTTCATCACAGACCTGCCGACCTCAGATGGGAAAACATGTATCTGGGTGGTGGTAGACAGGTTCAGCAAACAGTGCCATTTTATTCCCCTGTCTGGCTTGCCTAACTCCGAAACCTTGAGCAAATTGTTCCTTGTGCACATTGTACGTCTTCATGGTGTTCCGTCAAATATTGTGTCCGACAGAGGTACCCAGTTCGTCTCAAAATTCTGGAGGGCGTTCTGTAAACGCATCGGTGTTGAGTTATCCTTCTCCTCGGCCTACCACCCCAAAACAAATGGGCAAACCGAACGTGCTAATCAAGCTCTGGAGCAATACCTCCGTTGTTACGTGTCAGGACACCAGTCCGACTGGGTAGAACACCTGCCATTGGCTGAGTTTGCCTTAAATAATCGCTACCAGGACTCCATTAAAACTACCCCTTTTTTTTGTAACCTTGGATTGCATCCGCGCTTTGGGTCGTTCTCGGCTAGGATGTCGGAGCTCCCTGGGGTAGAGAAAAACATACATCGCTTGAAAACAATATGGTCTGAAGTAAATACGAATTTGAAAGGGGCTCAAGTTAGACAGGCTTCAGCTGCAAACAAACGACGGTCCAAGGGGCCACACTTGGGGGTTGGGGACAAGGTTTGGCTTTCGACTAAAAACATCAAACTGAAAGTACCGTCTGCCAAACTGGGTCCCAGATTTATCGGCCCATATGAAATTATAGAAGTGGTTAATCCGGTAGTCTTCCGTTTGAAACTTCCGCAGTCATTTAAATTACCTAACGTGTTCCACAAGTCTCTCCTCAAACTGTATCGCTCCCCAATTCACCCTGTCCAGTCCCCTCCTCCTCCTGTTTCGGTCGGAGGGTCCTTGGAGTATGAAGTCCAGGGTATCCTTGACTCCCGCCTTGTAAGAGACTCCATACAGTATCTTATACACTGGAAGGGCTACGGCCTGGAGGAGAGGTCCTGGGTCCCCGCAAGGAACATCCATGCCAAGGCATTAATTAGGAGGTTTCATCTCCTTCACCCTGACAAACCGGGTTTTGAGGGTCCGGAGGCCCCTCCTGGAGAGGGGGGTACTGTCACGTCGCCGTCAGACTCGGGGCCCGCTGTTCCGCCCTCAGCCACTAGGAGGCGACGGACTGTCACGCCGCCCTCGGGCTCGGAGCCTGCTGTCCAGGCCTCGGCCACCAGGAGACGCCGGACTGACATGTCGTCGTCGATCTCGGGGCATGCTGTTCCGCCCTCAACCACTAGGAGGCGCCGTGGCTCGCGCCCGAGTGACGGCGGCAACAATGAAAGGGCTTCTGCGCAGGCGTCTACTGGACGCAGACTCCGCTCCTCTGTCAGTCATGATGGGGCTGGTGCATCATCATCAGGTCTGCTCCTGGGGGCGGTCCTGATGACATCACCAGCCCAGGAGCCTGTGAGGGACGACCTGATCCCTCAAATACCTTGGGACTGGGCTTGCAAGCCGCCGGATATATTCTTGGTTCCCCTACGTGTTGCTTGTGATTGCCTATCGTTAACTCCGACCTCAGCCTGAACTTCTGACTACTCTGTTGCCTGCCGATTTTGTACTTCTGCTATTCTCCCGGTTTTTGACTTTGGCCTGGATATTCTGACTCTGCTACTGCCTAACGATTCTGTACCTCTGCTGCCCTCCTGGTTTTTGACTCTGACCTTGGCCTGAATTTGACTCTGCTATTGTCTGCCGTTTCTTGTACTTCTGCTGTCCGCTCGGTTAAGACTCTGATTCCCGACTACGCTTTTGGTCCCGTTTTTATTCCTCTCTGACGACCGTCCTGCTCTGGTCACTGTTCATATTCAGACAGCGCCTCCTGGGCTCTGCTGTAAATCCAGATCCCTGTATAGGGGTAAAGGGTATCAGTGTTTCTCGGGGTGTTGTCTGGCTGCAGCCCAGAACCGCAGACGGACGTTACACTCGACAGGCCCCGCAGCTTCACACAACAGCTGCTCGATTAGCGGCTTCACACAGCAGCTGCTCGACTATCTCTGCTGCTTCCCACAGCAGCTGCTCGACTTTGCACACAGGCCCGGGACCCTTCACACTCATCCTTTAGTTACTTAACGTCCCTCACGGTTCTTCCACTGTGGCTGCCCTAAGCCCACCACCACAGTGGTTTACCAGTCCGAGTCCATTCTTATTATGGTACCCCAGTCTGTCTCTGTCTGCGGCCTCTCCTATCCGGGCCACCCCCCGTGACCTATCTCAGCTTTCAGTCCTCTGCGGAGTCTTGCCTTAGTCCTTTCTGCTCAGCGTAGTTCCTGTCTCCTGGGCTCCCATCACTGACTGACTTTTCCAGAACCTTCCATCTGCCTTTTATCACCTTCTGCTCTGGTAACCCCGCCCCTCATGACTCAACGGTTTTCTTAGCCAATGGCTGATGTTCAGTCCTAACCTACAACTCTCCACTGCCCTCTAATGGTCAAACTTCAAATCTACAACCTTCCTTCCTATCTCCAGCTGTTTCCCCTCTTTCACCACAACTGTCCACCCACAATACTCCACACCTCTGCCTTCCCACTGCAGACAGGTCTGTCTGTCCATCCACCTTCCCTACATTGGGCCCTAATTTTTTTTACACTTGAAGACTTCTCATTGGGCCTCGAATCCATTTGCTGTGTGGCTTTAGTGGAAGAGGTGTGGATCTTCATTATACTAGTTCTACTCTATTGCATTTGATGCCACTTTGGTGGTGTCTAATATTTGGAAATGTGTAGACTCCTGGTTGAGTCTTCTTCATGTGTGTTGCCTGTAGTAGTAGTCCTCTGAGACAGGCAGGGCTCCACCGCTTTTGAGTCAACTACCCGTGTAACTATCCTTACACTTTTCTCACAATAATAGTCTACAAAAATTATATTGTGCCACCTGAGTGTTGCTGAGCATAAAAGTAGGTTGAACTGTTGCATGTGGTATCAGGTCTTCCAGCACAGCAGGCCTTCACCGATTCCTCACCCACCTCATCTTAATTTGTACTGTGGGTCAATTGATGCAACTTTCCTGGTGTCTGTACCTAATTTGATGTGTTTGGGCAGCTTTTGGGCCCAATTGATAATATTGTGTATGTGTTTGTTTTTGCCTCCTATTGACTCCAATGACATTCAGCTATGTTCGGCTAATATTCAATGAATAAATTGGCGAATATTGCAAAATCGGCGACTGTAATCCGAACCAAACACTGAAATATTCTCTATATGCATCCATGACAAGCACTGCATCCTCAGCCCCAACTTTGGCTGTGGCCACCATTGGTCACGAGTGTGCAGTTTTCAGGAGTAGCAAGGGTTGCCTAGCCTGAGCATTTTTTGAGACTGCAGAGGATGATCCAACCCACATTATCTGTCAAATTTGCGAAAAAACTCACTAGAGACAAAAATTGCAATAATTTCACTACTACACGCATGAACCAGCACATGCGTGATCTACATACCTTAGTGTGGGAATCTCACTGAGCTAAAATGCCTCGTTAACCACCGGTCGTCCCATCAACCCCATCTGCTGCTCCTTCCTCCTCCATCAAAAAGCTAAATAAACAAACCTTATAGTAACTAAATAAGTAAAAAGCAAAAATGCATTTAAATAACACAGGGTTCTTTTATTACTGTTTTTGATCAAAAATAGCATAAAAGCCATCCCACCGTCGACAAGGTAACCCTGATTGGGACGGTCCTACGCTGTCTAATATTAAAAACCTTACCATGTGTCAGAGTTGACCTCAATGTGTGAATATGGGCAGACAAAAGAACAGGGTCCTGACCTGTGGACACCAGTCTAGGGAAGCCATTAAATTATATTTCAACCTCAGGCGAGAGCAAAGCCAACCCCGGCTAGCACAGAATGCAAAAGTATTAAGACAAAAACACAAAATTTGAGCTTGATTTAAATTGGTATACATGCAGTACATAAATGCATCTTCTCTTTGGTCATAATTAAATTTTTTTGCAATTTCAACGCACTTGGAATTTTTTTCCAACTTTCCAGTACATCACATGTTAAAAATGAATGATGTACTTGAAAAGTAGAACCCTCATAAAATCAGTCATTTTATGTGTAAGTGTGCGTGAGTAGCCCATTCACTATCTCTGTCCCCCACTCACTCAAGATGGCTGGACCATCAATGTAAATACATCATTGTAAATACACACCTGTACTTTGTATCTCCCCCACCTCATTGTAGATTGTAAGCTCTCACGAGCAGGTGCGGATAATTTTGCTTTAATAATTGTATTATTGTAACTTTTGACTGCTGTGTTTGAAACTGTTAAATTGTAAAGCGCTGCAGAATATGTTGGCGCTATATAATTAAAGATTATTATTATTTTATGGTATGTGGACGTAAAAATAAAAAAGTTTTGGCTCTTGGAAGAGAGGGAGAAAAGATTAAAATGAAAAAACAGAAAATAACCCGGTCATGAAGGGGTTAAAAAGTGTCTTGAATGTTTGTAGTTATTGTACTATTGTAGTAGTACGTTAGATATCCTGGTAACTAAAGAAACATTTTTTTCTCCTACGAATGTGCATAGTAAAGTGTTATGCACATGGTTGTGTAATCACTATGCCATGGTCCTGGGAGAGCCTGGAGGAGTGTAATTAGGCAAGCACCTGACTCTTTGCTAGAGCCCCTGATGGTGGGGCTAGATTTGGCTGCAGGTACACGCCAGGTGCTAGTTCAGGACCAACCCACGGAGCCATGGCAACTGACCCCCAATGGGACACAGGGAAGCAGGATTGACCAGTATCTGGATAGCGGGTTTTTAAAGCACAAGCAGGACTGGAACAGGAACACAGGATGGCCTCAATATGTGGTCACCGATGTAGGTTCTCAGGGCAAGTTCAGACTGGAAAGGTAAGCGGCACAGGTGAAGGTCAGATGGATTAGGAATAGGACAAGACAGTAGCAGGGTGGATTCAGGTATGGGTACGGCAGGATGAACTGGGAGAAGTCAAGTCAGTGCAGATTAGGAGCACGGGGACCTTACAACTAACTAGCAGGAAAACAAGACTAACTAAAGTTGCTAAGGCACCTCCCTATAGGGAAGGATGCTTTATAAACAACACTCCAAGCTATTGGTTGGGGAAATCTTTGGAAGCGAGTGCTTGCTTTTTAAGACTCGGGGAGCACAAATCCAAGCCGTCACCCAGGAGACCTGCATGCCGCAAAGAGGTCCTGGGAGCAGACAGACACCAAGGGAGCGTAGACAGATAAATACACATGCCAGCATCCCTACAGGGATGAGGGAGAGGACACTGTAGTGTCCCCAGCGGTGTTCTAACAGTTCCCCCACCTTATGCCTCCTCTTCTTTAAGCATGCAAGGAATTTTAGTAGAAGAAGTGGAGGAAGAATATTCTCTTTGAGATCCCACAACCTTTCTTCACTCCAAATCCCTTCCAATTGACTAAAAATATGGTCTCCCTCTTAACTTCGAGGTAAGGATATTCTTCACTTCAAAGACATCTTCGAAGCTGATGGGAGTAGGCGTGACACCAGGATCCTTGCAGAAGGCACTTAGAATGACTGGCTTCACGAGGGACACTTGTAAGGACTTGGGAATCTGTAAGGAGGCTGGCAACTTCAATTTGTAGGATATAGCATTAATTCATTTGATGACTTCAAAGGGACTGATGAAGCGAGGACCTAACTTGTAGGACGGGATCTTAAGATGGATGTACATAGAGGATAACCACACCTTCTCTCCAGACAATAGCAAGGTGGATCCAAGCGTCTCTTGTCCTCATGCATCTTCATATGCACAGATAATTTTTAAAGACCAACCTCAGAGTCCTCCCATATCTTCACGAAATCCCTAGTAAGATCATTGGCCACTGGAACACCAGAGGTGGGCAATAACAGAAGGGGAATTACTGTCTGTTGCTCAAAAACAATAAAGAATGGAGTACTCACAGAAGACTCACTTACGTAGTTGTTTTAGGAGAACTCTGCCCATGTTAAGAGTTTGACCCAATCATCATTATGTGCATTAGTGAAGTGTCTCAGAAAGTTGTCCAGTATTTGGTTGACTCTCTCCACCTGTCCATTGGATTGAGGATGCTATACAGATGAGAGATCCAGGACAATGTTCAGACGTTTACAGATAGCCTGCCAGAATCTGGATGTAAACTGGACACCATGGTAGAACACAATGTTGCAAGGGAATCCATGAAGACCGAAGATGTGCTCAATAATTTTTTTCTTCAAGTTCTGGAGCGGAAGGAAGGCCTGGCAATGGGGTAAAATGTGGCATCTTCATGAAGCGATCTAACACTACCCAGATGACAGAATAACCCTAGGACACAGGAAGATCTGTAACGAAGTCCATAGTAATATGCTGCAAAGGGGTCCAGACTGGAGTTGCCTAGGAGTCTTGTTAAGGACACAGTAAGGGCAAGCGGAAATAAACTCCATGATTTCCTTACACATGGTAGCCAAATAACGGATACAAAATATATGCAAAAGTATAAATTTTATTAGTACTCACATCAAGTGCTGACAAGTATACAAGTTGACTAAAATAGGGGGGATAAGCCCCAATGATACAACAATCAGGACAGACAAGGACAGGGTAAATAAAATGATACCAGTGCTCGAAATCTACATGGCACAACGTTCAGTCAGCCCATGGGCATTGCACATAACAGACATATGTCTAATGGTAAAAGATAGTCAAATATGGCATACTCAATTAAATGTGTATTGTACATAGTTGTACATGTCTAGAGCGCAAAAAAAAAAAAAAAAACCATCCAGAGGGGTCAATGTGCAAGTCCAATGGACACTGAACATAAATGAATCAATGACATGTGAAAGGATTCTTAAAGGATTCTTATCACTCCCTTGATAAAGCGCCTGTGGCGGGCGCGAAACGTACGTCGGGTGTCGTTGCATGGGCCTTCACCTCCTCTGCTCCCCGGTAAGCAGCCTGCCTTTACTTGTTTCCACACTTCGGTCATTTGGACCGCTGGGCGGGTCGTCTCCCGGGTTCTCTCTGGCACAATTGTGCAGTTTTGATATGCTGATACATATGTTATTTACTATTTAAGAATCCTTTCACATATGCGCACGTTTTGCGCTAAAAATGGCCATTATAGCCTATGGATGCGCATATGTGCGCACTGGCATGCTCATGTATGCGTTTTTTTGCATATGCGTTTTTTTTTTTTAACCATGGAATTTAGGGGTTAGGGTTAGGGTCAGGGTTAGGGTTAAGTATGGTTTTGTTAAGGGTTAGGGTCAGGGTTAGGGTCAGGGTTAGGGTTAGGGTTAGGGTCAGGGTTAGGGTTAGGGTTAGGGTTAGGGTCAGGGTTAGGGTTAGGGTCAGGGTTAGGGTTAGGGTTAGGGTCAGGGTTAGGGTTAGGGTTAGGGTTAGGGTCAGGGTTAGGGTTAGGGTTAGGGTTAGTTAGGGTTTAGGGTTTGGGTTAGGGTTAAGTATGATTTGGTTAAGGGTTAGGGTCAGGGTTAGGGTTAGGGTTAGGGTCAGGGTTAGGGTTAGGGTTAGGGTCAGGGTTAGGGTTAGTAAAGTCATGGTTTGGGTTAGTGTGAGGGGCCACCTAATGTTGGAAAAAAACGCAAACGCGGTAAAAACGCACTAAAAACGCATACAAACGCATAAAAACGCTGCGTTTTTTTCATGCATGCTCATAAAAATGCTTGAAAAAAACGCAGCAGTTGTATGCTTTTGTATGCGTTTTTTCAATGCGTTTTTTTGCGGGAAAAACGCGCTGCAAAAAAAAGCAAGTGTGAAACTAGCCTGAGCAGGCTAAAAATGCAGAATGAGATCAAATTGGACAAAAGATAGCTACCACCTTGCTTGACAAGGGTTCAATCTTTGTGCAAACTGCAGATATGCTAGATTCTTGTGCTTGGTATAAATAATGACAGGATGGACTGCTCCCTCGAGAAGGTACAAGAGCCATCTTAATTGCTAACAAGTCTCAGTCGCCAATCAAGTAGTTGTGTTCTGTGGCAAAGAAGGTATTTGGGGAAGAAATTATAGATCACCATGTGGCCAGAAGGAGACTTCTGGATAAGGACAGCTGCAGCTCCAGAAGATGAGGTGTTCAACTCCAGGAAGAACTGTTTGGTCAATGTAATACTCGATTGGAGAAGAAGGCCTGCTTTATGGAGAGAAAAGCGTTCTCAGCTTCTGGAATCTATACCTTCAGATCGGCACCCTTTCGGATCATGGAGGAGATGAGATCGGTCCGAGAAGAGAAATGTGGAATGAAATGCCAGTAGTTGTTGGCAAAACTCAGGAATTATTGTATAGCTTTAATTCTGCCAGGACGCGACCACTCAAGGATGGAAACACCTTCTCTGGATACATCTCCAGGCCTGTTAACAAGATGTTATAACCTAGGAAAGTGAGAGAAGATTGTTCAAAGTCACATTTCTTAAATTTAGCATGAAGGCAATTCTCTCTAAGTCATTGCAGTACTTGATGGACGTTCTGCCTATGAGAGGATGCGTCTGCAAAAAGATTAAGATATCGTCCATATGGACCATGACATACATGTAGAGAAGAAGATCTAAAAAAATATAATTCACAAATTCTTGGAAGACAGTCGGGGTGCTTCTGAGCCCGAATAGCATAACTCGGTATTCATAATAACTGTATCAAGTGTTAAAAGCTGTCTTCCATTGATCTCCTTTACATAAGATTGTATGCACTACACAGATCCAATTTGGTAAAGATTCTAGCACCTCTGAGGAGATCAAACAGCTCTGAAATCAACAGCAATGGTTATTTGTTCTTCACCGTGATCTAATTGAGTCCCCTATAATCGATGCAAGGTTCCATCCTTTTTCTTAACAAAGAAGAAGCTGATTCCAGCTGGAGAAGATTTTTGAATGAAACCCCCAACTAGATTTTCCTTGACATACTTGGACATGGCTAGAGTCACTGCTTGGGACAGAGGGAAAAAACGGCCTCATGAAGGTGATGATTCTGAAAGCAGGTCTATAGGGCATTCATACGGACTATGTGGAGGTAACTCTTCAGCTTATTTCTTGTCAAAGACATCCACATATGACCAGTAGGCAGATGGTAATCCTAATAGAGAAGATGGTGCTATCAGTGGCAGGAATGGTTGTACAGTTACTAGACATTTCTCTTGACAAGATTGACCCCAATTAAGTACCTCTCCAAATCTCAAATCTAGGATGGCTTCATGCTTGTGGAGCCACAGGAGACCCAGAAGAAGTGAATGAGAAAGGCTAGGTAGCACAAAGAAGGTGTGCAACCTTTTTTGTGCAGCATTCCTATCCAGAATGCTACATGCTCTGTGACCAGCTGAATGGCTTCATATAAGGGTTTCCCATTGGCAGATGACACCAGCAATGGATCTTGGAGTGGTCGAATGGTTATCTGGAAGCAATCTATCACTGCTTTCGTGTCTCCCCTTTTCCCTTATAGATTGTAAGCTTGCGAGCAGGGCCCTCATTCCTGTTGGTATCTGTTTTGATCTATGTGTTTATTGCTATGCTATGCTGTAATGCCTATTGTCTGTACAAGTCCCCTCTATAATGTAAAGTGCTGCGGAATATGTTGGCGCTATAGAAATAATATTATCATTTATTATTATTACTGCTTGCTGTATAACGTTCCCTGCTGCACCAGATTCTAAATACGCAGTCTCAATGAACTGGTAACCTCCAAAAGTAACAGACATGGTCAAGATCAATGATGGAGAGGAATTGTTCTTGTCCAGGGTAGCCTCTCCTAGCGTCCTTAGGCTTGGAAGTTTTCCAGTCTCCAGGGACAAGCGCAAATGAGATGACAGGTTTCTCCACAATAGAAGCAAAAGCATTGAATTTGAAGGAGCTCCGTTGTTCAAACAGACCAACATTTTTAAATTGCATAGGTTCAAGAGATGCTGTAGATGCGGCATGCTGAGTAATGAGCAGCCTTTTGAAATGCTAAGCTAGTCAAAGTGGTTTTCTTCCACGCACCGCTTCTTGGGAGCGCTCCTGGAACTGGAGGTAAATTCAGATGGTCATGTAAATAAGGTCGTCCAGTGTAGTAGGAATGTCTCAACCTGCGATCTCATCCTTAATACTTCTGGACAATTCCTCAAATGAGGCAGCTGCTAGTGCTTGGGACAGATTCAGGTTCTCAGGATAAGTTCAGACTTTACCCCCATTGCCATCACCCCAAAATAATCTAAATATGGAATTTACCAACAATGTATGACTTATAACTTTTCTTTTCAAATACAAATGTGTAAAGTATGCAGTTCACATAATTGGCTCCTTGGGTATAATTTAATACATTTTTTTCACATTACTGCAAAAGGGAGTAGAGATCTAAAAATTCTAATTCTAGAGATATTGGTAATTGTCCATGGAGAGATGGAGACATCAGTTGTTAACTGATTCAGACTTTTCTTAACAGGATATAAAACCTAACACGGAGGAAATATTCCATTAGGCTGTCGCAATACAGAGGTAAGATGTGCTGATACCTGTGAACCTTTGATGACTAAAAAGAATAGAAGTTAGGAATTGTGGCTCAGCAGAACTTCATTGTCGTTAGTGGAACTCGTTACTGAAGAATAGTGCTGTTTTATTGAAAACTGGGCGTAATGCATTGGCTAAACAACACCCATCAGCCAAGAACATTTCACATGAACACATGATTTCTCGAGGCTCCATCAATGGACCACGATGGAGCCTTGAGAAAGCATTTGTTAATGCAAAACTGAGTTGGCTGATGAGTGGGTTGTCTACTCGGTGCAGTATACATATTTTTCATTAAAACAGCACTATTCTTCAGCATTGAGTGCCACTAATGTCTTCTGAATATTATGAATGATTAACTATCTGTAAGCTGGGCATCATTGCTTGTGTTCTGGACATCTGGTCTGGGAGCGATGCGTGGATTGCCGCAGACTTTCATTACCATTATTGCACTTGTCCCTTGAAGTTGCATGAGTGTAGAGTTTCCCGTGTCAGAGAGGAATTTACTTTTTAACATATTAGAATGTTCATTGTAATCAGTTGAAAGGAAATCTGTCTGATAATAACCACATGTACCGTGAATAAACCCAGAGTTGCCAAGAATGGCAATGGTGGCCACTATTATCTATGAAAATTCTCATCATCTGTATAGAGTCTTTTTCATAAATGGTCATGCTAACATATCAAACATAAAGCATACATTTCTAATACATGATTATGCACTAATCATTTCAAATTAAATATGAATTCCCCCCCAAAATTAGGATACTAACAAATCAGAATTTAAGGAGATTTGATTTGTTTCATTTCACCAAAAAGGGGGGCAAAGAGATGCCATTTTACTGCACTCTGAGGGCCAGGAAGGAGTTGAAAAGGACAATAAACCCATACTCACTCCATCACTGACTTAGCGCAATGCACATGAAGGCCGAAAAGAATTTCAGAAGATTCACTCAATTCTACATGTGACGAGTTAAAGTTTTACCTTGAATATGTACAATCCATGTATGGTCACTTCCATGTTCAATGACGTGCTTCATGTTCTATGTGTCCGTGTGTGGTCTAATCATCAGTGATGCACCAAAGAATAACCATTCAGAGGTCCGAGTAGGTAGCTGTAGCAGCTGTGGAAAAAACTGAGGTGAGTATAAGAGCTCAATCTTTTTTACCCCTTCCCCTTATATTTGAAATGGTTCAAATTTATTAAATTCAAGTTGAATCTCCCTCTACCCCATCTCCCCCAAATTGGACAATTATTGAACTGCTGATTTTTTTCATTATGATTATTTCTCAGCATGCCTTGTGACTCAAGAAATGAAATAATGTACAAGTTCTAAAACAAAATTCTAAGATAATAAATATGTGAATTTAATGTGATCCAAAATATTATTTTTCTTCATGCGTCATTTTAAATCTTTTACCATCAGGTCATGATTTCCTCCTATGATATCAATTTTTTTAAATGAAAACTCCTTCTTTTGCATTTGGTAAAATATCTTACATCAAAGCAATCTTTGTGTCACTTTAATGGTAAGTCAGCCAGACATTACATTTTTTAATATAAATAATATACATCATATTCTACTAAACTAATAAATCAAATAGCTACATTTATGGATTTAAAAATTTGTAATAATTAAGAAATCTATATAATTACTAAAGATGAATTGAGCAGGCAAAATTTAAATTTGGTTGTTTGCGGAGAAGTTATTCTCTACTAATTTATTGGCCTTTATTACGCTCTGGGGTCTCTTTATACCTGAAGAAGAAGTCAACATGACAAGGAAATGCATTGTATATGGATCCAGAGACTAGTGCCCGGGAATCATTGCTCTTTGTTTGATTTTAATAAGTGAATCATCAATCATCTGTAAATCAAAGGGTATGAAGAAAAAACACTGTAGTATATTGCGCCCAAAAAGAAATACATTTATTTGTAAAAAAAAAAAAAATGGGGAATAGAATAAATACAAAATAATAAAAACAAAATGCTGCTAGCTTATGTGGTGACATACTTTAAATTTACACCTAACAGACCCTGTACCATGTGTATAAGTACAAAATGGAAGAAAGTGCTTTATTATCTAAGTGCATCAGGAAAATCATTTCCCACTACAGTAAATAGAGTGTCTAACAACGAGGTAAAGATGGAAGTCCGAAACTTACTGCCACTACTGTAGGTGTGGAAATGTCCCCACCTTCCAAACATAGGTTTTTTTGGAGTATTCAGCCCCATGTCATTGGAGGTATCACTATAGGGTCCACTTGGGGCCTGTCCTTGCTAGGACAGGAGCAATACTGGGGCATGACAGGGAGTCTAGGAAATTATTACATACCGCTTATGTCTCTCTCCCCATATATATTCCCCTTTCCCTTGTTTGGATCCATCTCCCGGCAAGGTACTTCCGGAAGGAGGCCGGGATCTTTTGCTCGTCAACAGTGGCGAGACCAAATCATTTTTTAATGAACACTTTATTTGGTTTGTTTGTGATATTTGTCTTTTTAATAATTGATTAAAGGTTATGTTTTACTATTTGGGGACCCCTCCAGGCTATATTCACAAACACAGGTTTCGCCCTTTTTCCTCAGGGAGCGTATTGGGATATGATTATCCTGCTGTATTAAGCACTGCCCTACACTTTGTACTTACACACATGGCACAAGGTCTGTTAAATGTAATTTTACTGTACATCCCAACATAAGATAGCAGCATCTACGTTTTACTATTATGTATTTATGCTATTGCGCACTGTTTTACACATAAATATATTTCTTTTTGGACACAATTATGTTTTTTCTTTATAACCTTTGATTCAAAGTAGTGCCTAAGGCTAATTTCACACTTGCTTTTTTTTGCAGCGTGTTTTTCCCGCAAAAAAACGCATTGAAAAAACGCATACAAACGCATGCAAATGCTGCGTTTTTTTCAAGCATTTTTATGAGCATGCATGAAAAAAACGCAGCGTTTTTATGCATTTGTATGCGTTTTTAGTGCGTTTTTACCGCGTTTGCGTTTTTTTCCAACATTAGGTGGCCCCTCACACTAACCCAAACCATGACTTTACTAACCCTAACCCTAACCCTGATCCTAACCCTGATCCTAACCCTAACCCTAACCCTAACCCTAACCCTGACCCTAACCCTAACCCTGACCCTAACCCTAACCCTAACCCTGACCCTAACCCTAACCCTAACCCTGACCCTAACCCTAACCCTGACCCTAACCCTGACCCTAACCCTAACCCTTAACCAAACCATACTAACCCTAACCCTGACCCTAACCCTAACCCTTAACCAAACCATACTAACCCTAACCCTAACCCTAGCTAACCCTAACCCTAGCCCTAAACCCCCTTAACTAACCCTAACTCTAACCCAAACCCCTAAATTCCATTGTCCAACTAATGGTAAAAAAAAAAACGCATGCGCAAAAAAACGCATACATAAGCATGCCAATGCGCACATATGCGCACCCATAGACTTATAATGGGTGTCTTGCTGTAAAAAAAAACGCATTGCGTGCGCATGCGTTTTTTTGAGGCAAGTCGGACGCCCAAAAAATGCAACAGGATGCATTTTGTGCGCCCGAGCGCATACCGCAAAAAAACGCATGCGCGGAAAAACGCATACAAACGCATGTGTATGCGCACATAAGCGCATCCCATGCAAAGTATAGGGAAAAAAAAGCATGCGTTTTTTAGCGCTAAAATACCGCGAAAAAAAACGCAAGTGTGAAACCAGCCTAATATCGCCAGAGCTTTAGCCCATATTATATAAGTGTTTCTATATTGGAATTTCCATTGTGTAAACTGGTTTGAATAATTGAAGGTTTTAATGCAGTTTCTCAGGCCAAACCCAGAAGTGGAAAAATAAAAAAGGAAAAGTGTTAAGAAAAGGTTGATATTCCCTCTTTAAAAGCCGTTTTTTTTCACTTGGGCCACATAAGTTGAAACAAAATACAGGGTGGGACATTTATATAGATACATGTTGTGAATTCTCTTTCTGGGCTCCCTCTGGTGGTTACTGAAGGTAGTGGAGCTGGTCAGATTGACAGAGGTGTTGCGAGTTCTCTTTCTGGGCTCCCTCTGGTGGTTACTGGAGGTAGTGGAGCTGGTCAGATTGACAGAGGCTTGCCACCTTATAATGATGATGATGATTGGAGATCTGGGGTTTCTGACTGGAGTATTTAAGACAGCTGACTTCCTTCAATCCCTGCTGGTGATTTTATTCCTGTGCCTTCAGAGGTCTGATGTCTCCTGCTCTGTTCCTGCATGGTTCAGCTAAGTGGTTCATTTGCTAATCTTTTTGCATTTGATCTTGTTTTGTCTATCTCTGCTTCGTGCGGGTCAGCTTGCTCCTGCTGGGGCTGTGCTGGATCACCGCCCATATGTTACTGTTTGTGTCAGTTTATTCTGTCCCCTGTTATATTGGTCTCTTATTGCTTTGCTTTCAGTGTATACCAGAGTGTTGATATAGTGGGGGTGAAGTCGTTTGACTTCAGTGTTTTTTTTTGTGTGTCTCAGACGTGTTGGATTTTTCAGGGTTTTTTGCATGATTGCAGACTGTGTCTTTCCTTTCCTGTCCTGTCCAGTCAGTTTGGGCTCCATCATTTGCTCAGTCTATTTTTCTGCCTGCGTTTGTGTTTTCATCTTGTCTCACTGACAATATATGTTTCGGGGCTATCTAATCCCTTGGGGTCTGCTCCGGGGCAGTTTAGATTTCACCTTACTTGCTTTAGGCTGTTAGCTCTCCGGCTGTGCCGAGGCATCTAGGGCATCGTAGGTACGCTCCATGGCTACTGCTAGTTGTGTGGATAGGATCAGGGGTCTGCAATCCACTTAGTTACCAACCTCTCTGGTTTTCTGGTGGCTTAGCCTGGTCCTGTTATCCTCCTCGGTGACCCAATCATAACAGATACACCTAAATAAAATGGGATTGTTTGGTGATAGCAACTTCCTGTTTGTGGCACATTAGTATATGGGAGGGGGGAACTTTCAAGATGGGTGGTGACCGTGGAGGCCATTTTGAAGTCGGCCATTTTGGATCCAACTTTATTTTTTTCAATGGGAAGAGGGTCATGTGACACATTAAACTTATTGAGAATTTCACAAGAAAAACAATTGTGTGCTTGTTTTTAATGTAACTTTATTCTTTCATGAGTTATTTACAAGTTTATGACCATTTATAAAATGTGTTCAAAGTGGTGCCCATTGTGTTGGATTGTCAATGCAACCCTTTTCTCCCACTCTTATAATAGAAAAAAATAGGAATAATCTCCTGATCACCTCGGATGACCAGTGGATCAATACCAACATTTCTGATACTATTTTTTTAAGAATATTAATTTAACAACAATGAAAAATCAGACTTCTGTTAAATATTTTTACCTTCTGCCTTCTTTTGGAGAATCAAATAATAAACCATTTGTATCTACTTTATTCTTCATCATATATTTGGTTGGAGTACTTGTCAATTCTTCCATTATCACAGTCATATGTCTGGAAGTTCAATTACATAAACCAATGTATCTCTTTATCTGTAATTTATCCATTGTAGACATATTTTATACGTCGGTCACGGTTCCTAAATTACTGAGCATGTTATTATCCGGGAATCACATTGTTTCCTTCCCACAATGTTATACTCAGTTGTACTTTTTTGGAGCTGTGGCGACAGCTGAGGAAATTCTCCTCTTTGTTATGGCATATGACCGATATGTTGCCATCTGCCTCCCGTTACATTATCATCAGATCCTAAGTCGGAGAAATTGCACCTTGATAACTATTGGGATTTGGGCAGGCGCCTTTCTAAACTCATCAATTCTTTTAATCTCCATTTTATACATGTCCTCCTGTCACTCCAACATCATCCACCAGTTCTTCTGTGATATTAAGTCACTAACAATAACTAGTTGCACAACCATGCAAATGTTTTTTATAGTAGCTGGCATGGAAATATTGGTATTAGCTTTTATCCCAGTGATGGGCACTTTTATTTCTTATGTTAACATTTTTTCCATCATTTTCAAAATGAAGTCAAAAGAAAGTCGAAAAAAAGCCTTTTCCACCTGCTCATCCCACGTCACCATCATGTCTATTTACTATGGGACATCTTTAGCATGGTATCTGATTCCCGCTTACTCTGATATTCTGGATTCTTTCTTGAATTTAGTATTTGTAGCTGTAACCCCCACAATAAACCCGATCATATACAGCTTACAGAATTCCAAAATACAATCCGCATTGTTGAAGATGGTGAGGTGATTAATGATGAGAATGTTTGTTTTAAAGAGTGACTCCAGACACATCGTACTGCAATTTTACAAAAATCCTCAATCACCAAAATACAGATTTTTTGTAATTTTGTTCTCGCACACATCCATAAATATTGTTACTGCTCGCAACTACTTCTCTGAATTGTAAAATGCCATCAAATTGTTTAAAAATATCCTTATACTCACCTATTTAGCTCCTCTTCACCACCCATCTGGTCTTTGTCACATCTACAGAAAGCCTTTGCTCATTCTGAAATCCTCGAGCTTTCACGTATGGTCAGAATGTCTGGTCTGATGAGAGCCTGGGAGGGTTCTACACAAGAGTTCAAAAGGTCACAGCATCATGATATCACTATGTGCGCCAAGTCCATATGCAGGCATGTACAGAGCACTCTTGGACAGAAGATGTGGTGAGTACATAGATTTTTGTTTTTTTTTTTATATCTTACATTTATTATGTTTATTATACATAATAAAGGACATTAAACTGGTAGAGAATTACATCTTCACAAATGAATTTACCTTATAAGCATAAAAAATTGCCTCATCTGCTCGTTTCTAGTATTTGAGTAACTGATGTCTGAAAATCTGGATTATATCTTCAAAATTGTCTACACGATAAAAAAAATCTGTGATAAATCCCACCACACAGAGAATACAGAGCTCTCTAAAGAAAAAATTAAATAAGTAATGTGACGACTTTGTGTCATCGAGGAAGATGTGACAACTCGTGTGTGGGGGGAGCTATTCTTAACTTTGCTAGACATACTATTCCTTTGTTTAGTAAGCTAAGGCACATGAGCCATTGTTTCATGAGATACTGTCCGGTGCCCCTTTTGTATGCTAATTTGTGGAATGCCCGCTGATTACGGATTGCATCAACTCTTTGCAGTGAACTAGTCTGCACCATTTGGAGGACAGCTACGTTTGGAGAATCCAGAATGGGACTACCTGGTCACCTGGCCACGTACCTTTGTGTGCTTGTTCAGCTTTCTACGCTTACCATTACCTCCTCTCATTGGATGCTGCCCAAAATGGAATGCTGGAGGTTGGAGTAGTTGGCCTGGGATATGTGATGAGCGAGCAGAAAGGGGAGACTCTGTCACTTACACTATCTTCTGTCCTTGCTGGGAATGTACTATTTGTTGTTGACTGCTGGTAACCCAATAAAGTCTTACCGGAGTTTGGTACCATTAACATTTGTTGTCTGAGTAATGTTCTCCTCACAAGGAAACAGTACAGCATTCAGTGGGATGAGTCCTGGCCCAAGCGTTCTTTATAAAAACAGCCAAGCCAGCGAATGAGAGCACCTACTAACCTTCTGCACACGTACATTAAAAGCAAAATGGACAACATTCTCCTACCAGCTCTTACCTGTACTTTGCAGCGCTGATTACCAGGACCCTTTATCTATGACACCTTTGTGAAGTCCCAATGTTCACCTTGTACACCTCGTTGGGTCCCATAGCATTAGCATAATCTGTCTGAAGAAGGTCTAAGTACAAACCGAAACGTTATGCTTATTTTTGGGATTATGTATTCACGAATAAATTCATAATTACTCCTTACTTCTTTGAGTGCCGGATTTTTTTGATCATATTTCGAAACAGGGGTTGGTAACCCTTATCTGAGCACCAAAATCTGACTAGGAGTGGCGTGTCATGCTATTTAAGGCATGACAATCATAGGCTTCCTGGAGACCTCTATGATTGTCACTATTGCTATGAGCGCCACTTGGTGGTCAGTGTTCATAGCTAGTGGGGTCTGCTACATGTAGGCGATCTGATCATCACCTGCATGTAGAAGAGGCAATTGGGTTATGGCAGCTTCTATTCTCCCATGTAGACTATTGAAGCATGTCAAAAGTGAAAAAAAATGTTTTTAAAAATATAAAAAAAATAAAAGTTCAAATCACCCTCCTTTCGCACCATTCAAAATAAAACAAAAAAAAACAAACATGCGCATATTTGGCATCGCCGTGTTCAAAATTGCCCGATCTATCAATAAAAATAGGATTAACCTGATCGCTAAATGGCGTAGTGAGAAAAAAGTCAAGATGCCAGAATTATGTTTTCATGATAGCTGCGACATTGCATTAAAATGCAATAATTGGCAATCAAAAGATCGTATCTGCACCAAACTAGTATCATAAAAACATCAGTTCAGTGCACAAAAAATAAGCCCTCACCCAACCCGAGATCATGAAAAATGGAGACGCTACGGGTATCAGAAAATGGTGCAATTTTTTGTTTTTTTAACAAAGTTTGGAATTTTATTTCACCACTTAGATAAAAAAGAACCTAAACATGTTTGGTGTCTATGAACTCGTAATGACCTGGAGAATAATAACAGCAGATCAGTTTTAGCATTTAGTGAACCTAGTAAAAAAGCAAAACAAAAACAACTGTGAGATTGCACTTTTTTTGCAATTTCACCACACTTTGAATTTTTTTCCCGTTTTCCAAGATAAGATATGTTGAAAACAATGGTGCTGTTCAAAAATACAACTCATCCCACAATAAACAAGCCCACACACAGCCATATTGATGGAAAAATAAAAAGTTATGGTTTTGGGAAGAAGGATAGTAAAAAATGAAAATGAAAAAACGAAAATACCTCTGTCAAGAAGGGGTTAAATTACTGCTTCAAACATAATCATACATGGGCCATAAAACAAATTTACAAACATCGTTCACAAACTCTAATTGTTAGAAATAATTTTTTCCCATATTTTGCTAACTTCCCACAAATATAATATGCATACAGTATGTATATGTGTTTTAAAATGCATTTGTTGCTGTGCCTTAAACTAAAGTAGCTACACAAATGGAAAAATGAAAGTTTGCAGTTTTGTCATTACATGTTGATACACATTCCAGCTCTCATTTCTCTTCATGCACAATATTAGCTGGTCTTACCGCCATCGCTTCTGATGAGCACCAATATGATCAGCATTAGTGTCGGTTACCAGCCAGTGCTGGGATTGACAACTGTACCCACAAACCCAGCACTGACTGAGAATGGACTCTATTCCTGATCCTGCTGTCAATCAGTGCCGAGGTCACAGTTACAGCCACTGCTCTCTATACACAGAGAGGTGACTAAAATCGTGTCGGTGCCACCCCCATTACCAAAACCTGAAAGCTGCTCGGAGGAATAAAGTTAATTTCCTTCCAGATGAAGGGCCCTTAGTGCAGGTATCGGGCAGGTTCAGAATACTATTAACCTTCAGATGAAACCCATATCTGCAGGTTAATAGCGTTTTCTCATGTGACAGGTTCCCTTTATTAGTTCTTGATGCTGCACTTTTTGGCACAAACACAGGAAATCCCATCATTACCAAGATTAGGCTTTTGTGTTTGGGAAAAATGGTGGATGAAGTTGCCAATCGAATAGTTGTGTTCTGTGGCAGAGAAGGCCTTAGATAATAAATTTTAGATCACCATATGGCCAAAAGGAGACTTTTCGGTCAGGATGGCTGCAGCTCCAGAAGATGAGGCATCCACCTCCAGAAACAACTGTTTGGTCAATGTAATACTGGAGTGGAGAAGGCCTGTTTTATGGAGAGAAAAGCATTCTTAGCTTCTGGAACCTATACCTTCGGATCGGCACCCATACGGATTATGTCGGAGATGCGAGTGGTACGAGAAGAGAAATGTGAAATGAATTGCCAGAAATAGTTGGTGAAACTCAGGAATCACTGTATAGCTTTAACTCTGTCAGGACGCTGTAAGGGGGTCACAGAAGCCATCCTGAACCCCCAAACACGTGCCGATTTAGAGTGTATAAATGTATGTATATTGTTGCATTGTAATGCTGATAAGATGTGTACATAATGCTGCTATGTATATATTCCTAAGGTGTTGTATAGGGAGAGTGTAGTATTTTTTATTTTATGGAGATAGAGTATTTTATTATTATAGGACAAGAGTTCAATAAATTGTAAATAGTTAACATATGAGTGGTCAGTTGGGGTGTAAGGCAGGAATAGTTCCTGGTTAGAGTCAGAAGGGGCTAGGTAGCCCAAAGTGCTCAGGTGGGCTTAATGCCCAAGCTATGCAGTAGCCCGCAGCGCTTAAGGAGGAGCCCAGCCATCCAGAGTCAGTGGACTAGCATAGCTACAGATACAGTAGCGACAGCAGCTACAGGAACTTAGGCTACAGGAAAAGCAACCGCAGAACAGCAGGGTAGGTCGCTCACCATGTGGCAGGTCATTGCATGGGCTGATGCCCTCAGATCCGTGGTGAAACAGCTGAGGTATCTCCCAACTGCAGTGAGACTGATCAGGGAGGACACTGAGGACCGTATGATACGGTCCGACCCAGGTACATGCCATGTGGAAGGAGAAGAATGCAGGGAAAGACAAAGTAATGTGTAGCGTAGCACCTGTCAATAATGCTGTAATGAATCTGGATGTGCTGCAAACACATGAGAGTAAACTTTTACGCTTTGAGTTGCAGCTGGACTCTGTGTTGGTTTATACACAAGCGGCCGGAGGTGACCTTAAGGAACGAAGAAAAGGCCCTGATGGTGCAGAGGACAGAGAGACAAGTAAGCTGACAGTGAAGCATGATTTGTAAGTATTGGAAGGCCAGTGCACGCAAGGCCTGATAAGCTCAGCCACGACTACGGCCCTGGCTGACCTTTACAAAGTGACCGCTCAAGGATGGAAGACACTTTCTCCAGATCCATCTCCAGGCCTGTAACCAAGATGATATAACCTAGGAAAGTGAGAGAAGATTGTTGAAAGTTACATTTCTTAAATTTAGAATGAATGCTATTCTCTCTAAGTCGTTGCAGAACTTGACGGATGTTCTGCCTATGAGAGGATAGGTCTACAAAATGATCAAGATATCATCCATATTGACCATGAAACAAATTTAGAGAAGATCTAAAAAAATATAATTCACAAATTCTTGGAAGACAGTCGGGATATTGCTGAGCCCGAACAGCATAACTCAGTGTTGATAATAACCGTCCCAAGTGTTAAAATCTGTCTTCCATTGATCTCCTTTACATAAGATGGTATGCATTACGCAGATCCAATTTGGTGAAGATTCTAGCACCTTTGAGGTGATCAAACAGCTCTGATATCAACAGCAATAGCTATTTGTTCTTCACCATGATCTAACTGAGTCCCCTATAATCGATGCAAGGTTACATCCTTTTTCTTTACAAAGAAGAAGTTGGTTCCAGCTGGAGAAGAGGATTTTTGATTGAAATCCCCAGCTAAATTTTCCTTCACATACTCGGACATGGCTAGAGTCACTGCTTGGGACAGAAGGTAAATACGGCCTCATGAAGGTGATGATTCCAAAAGCAGGTCTATAGGAAATTCGTATGGACTATTTGGAACTAACGCAAAGGCTGAGTTCACACGTGGCTTTTTTTTAGCGTTTCCGCGGCGGTTTTAACCGCCCGATTTTGCCGCGAAAATGCGAAAAATAAGCATTCCATGCATTCCTATGGGATTCCGCAATGCTGTGCTAATGCTGCGGTTTTTACCGCGGCGGAATCGTTTCGCGGTAAAAACCGCAGCATGCTCATTAATTTTGCGGAATCGCGGCGATCCTGCACCCATAGGAATGCATTGTTCCGCTTATTTCCCACATGTGGCTGTGCACACCATGTGGAAAGTAAGCAGAACAGTTGCGGATGGTGCCCACGGTCCGGAGGAGAGGAGACTGTCCTCCGGGCTTTGGGTACCATATCCCTATAAAAAATAGAATTTAAAATAAAAAATATTGTTATTCTTACCTTCTGGCGTCCCGCGCAGCGTCCCCGCCTCTCTCCACGCTCTCGTTCCCAGTAATCCTTTGCGAAAATGCCCGCTATGGCGTCCGTTCTCGCAGGATCGCGAATGACCGCGAGACGTCGCGATCCCGCGAGAACGTACGTCATCGCGGGCATTTTCGCAAAGGATTACTAGGAACGGCTGCGAGGGATGTCGGAAGGTAAGAATAACACCTTTTTTTATTTTTTTTACATTTTATCTTTTACTACTGATGCTGCATAGGCGGCCTCAGTAGTAAAAAGTTGGTCACACTTGTCAAACACTATGTATGACGAGTGTGACCAACCTGTCAATCAGTTCTCCAAGCGATGCTACAGATCGCTTGGAAAACGCTAGCATTTTGCAAGCTAATTACGCTTGCAAAATGCTAGTTTTTCCGCGGGAAAATCGCAGGAATTTAAAATGCGATTTTCCCGCGGAATGGAATTCTGGAATTCTTGCGGTAATTTCTGTGAGAGTTCCGGTACGTGTGCACATAGCCTTAAGCTTCTTTCTTGTCAAAGATGTCCACATATGACCAGTTGGCAGATGGTAATTCTAATAGAGAAGATGGTGCTTTCAGTGACATGAATGGTCGTATAGGTACTAGACATTTCTCATGAATAGATTGACCCCAAATAAGCAACTCCCCAAATCTCATATCTAGTATCACTTCATACATGTGGAGCCACGGGAGACTCAGAAGAAGTGAGTGAGACAGGCTAGGTAGCACAAGCAAGGCGTGCAGCCTTTTGTGTTCCGCATTCCTTTCCGCAGTTCTTCATGCTCTGTGACCTGCTAAATGGCTTCATATAAGGGTTTCCTGTAGACGGATGACACCAGCAATGGATCTTGAAGTGGTCGAATGGTAATCTAGAAGCGATCTAGCACTGCTTGCTGTATAAAGTTCCCTGCTGCACCAAATTCTAAATACGCAGTCTCAATGAACTGGGAACCTCCACAAGTAACAGACATGGTCAAGATCAATAGTGGAGAGGAATTGTTCTCACCCAGGGTAGCCTCTCCTAGTGTCCTTAGGTTTGGAAGATTTCCATTCTCTTGGGACAAGTGCGAATGAGATGACAGGTTTCTCCACAATAGAAGCACAAGCATTTGATTTGAAGGAGCGCCGTTGTTCAAATAGACCAACATTGTTGAATTGCATAGGTTCAAGAGATGCTGCAGATGTGGCACACTGAGGAACATGTGGCCTTTCGAAAGACTAAGCTAGTCAAAGTGGTTTTCTTCCACGCACTGCTTCTTGACAGCGCTCCAGGAGCTGGAGGTAGATTAGTTTGGCCAATTACACAATGTCATCCAGTGTAGTAGAAATGTCTCGACCTGCTACCTTATCCTTAATCCTTCTGGACAATTCCTTAAATGAGGCAGCTACTAGTGCCTGGGTCAAATGCAGGTTGTCAGGGCAAGTTCAGACTTTAGCCCCATTGCCATCACCCCAAAAAATAATCTAAATACGGAATGTACCAACAATGTATGGCTTATAACTTTTCTTTTAAAATACAAGTGTGTAAAGTATGCCAGTCCCATAATTGGCTCCTTGGTTATAATTTGATTAAAATAAATTCACATTACTGCAAAAGGGAATAGAGATGTAAAAATTCTATTTCTAGAGATATTGGTAATTGTCCATGGAGAGATGGAGACATCAGTTGTTAGATGATTCAGACTTTTCTTAACAGGATATAAAACCTAACTCGGAGGAAATAATCCATTAGGCTGTCGCAATACAGAGGTAAGATGTGCTGATACCTGTGAACATTTGATGACTAAAAAGAATCGAAGTAAGGAATTGTGGCTCAGCAGAACATCATTGTAAGTAGTTCAACTCGATACAGGAGAATAGTGCTGTTTTATTCAAAACTGTGCATAAGGCATTGGCTACAAAAAACCCATCAGCCAAGAACATTTCACATAAACACATGATTTCTCGAGGCTCCATCAAGGGACCACGGTGGAGCCCTGAGAAAGTATTTGTTAATGTAAAACTGAATTGGCTGATGAGTGGGTTGTCTACTCGGTGCAGTAAGCATATTTTTCAATAAAACAGCACTATTCTTCAGCATTGAGTGCCACTAATTTCTTCTGAATATAATGAATGATTAACTATCTGTATGCTGGGCATCATGGTTTGTGTTCTGGACATCTAGTCTGTGAGCGATGCGTGGATTGCCGCAGACTTTCATTACCATTATTGCACTTGTCCCTTGAAGTTACATGAATGTAGAGTTTGCCGTGTCAGTGAGGAATTTACTTTTTAACTTATTAGAATGTTCATTGTAATCAGTTGGAAGGAAATCAGTCTGATAATAACCACATGTACCATGAATAAGCCCAAAAATGTCAAGAATGGCAATGGTGGCCATTATTTTCTACTTAAATTCTCAAGGACTTTATAGAGTCTTTTGGATAAATAGTCATGCTAGCATATCAAGCATAGAGTATACATTTCTAAAACATGATTATGCACTAATCAATTCTAATCAAATCAAATTAAATATGAATTTCTCAAAAAATTTGCTAACTGAAAAGATGGTAATACATTGCAAGCTTTCGAGACTACTCAGGTCTCTTCATCAGGCTAGACTAATACAAAATCTGAAGTCACATATTTATGCACAATACAGCCTAGAATAAATGCAATAGATAAGACAAGTGACGTGAAGCAGAACTATCAATATGGGAGAGGGAGAAACATAAATATAAACATTGGACCAGTTCATAGATAAGGAGTCTGGATGTTTTATGGTCCTCTGATTGGGGTCTAGTTCTGTGTTGCCCCGCAAGGTTTTAAAAGGAAATTCCTTAATTGATGTAAAAAGACATAAATCCATGCTACACATTCATTCCAGCACTGAGAGTGGAATGCTGGAATGAATGTGTCGCATGGATTTATGTCTTTTTACATCAATTAAGGAATTTCCTTTTAAAACCTTGCGGGGCAACACAGAACTAGACCCCAATCAGAGGACCATAAAACATCCAGACTCCTTATCTATGAACTGGTCCAATGTTTATATTTATGTTTCTCCCTCTCCCATATTGATAGTTCTGCTTCACGTCACTTGTCTTATCTATTGCATTTTTTCTAGGCTGTATTGTGCATAAATATGTGACTTCAGATTTTGTATTAGTCTAGCCTGATGAAGAGACCTGAGTAGTCTCGAAAGCTTGCAATGTGTTACCATCTTTTCAGTTAGCCATTAAAAGGTATCAACTACTGAGGACTCTCAATCCTGAATATTTTTCTATCCACTGGCTAACACGGTACAAAGATATACATCTTTCCTGTATCAAAAAATTTGGATACTAACAAATCAGAGTTTAAGGAGATTCGATTTGTTTCAATTTACCAAAAAAGGGGGGCAAAGAGATGCCATTTTACTGCACTTTGAGGGCCAGGAAGGAGTTCAAAATGACAACAAACCCATACTCACTCCATCATTGACATAGCACAATGTACATCAATGTCGAGAAGAATTTCAGAAGATTCACTCAGTTCTACATGTGACAAGTGAAAGTTTTACCTTGAATATGTACAATCCATGTATGGTCACTTCCATGTTCATTGAGGTGCTTCATGTTCTATGTGTCCGTGTGTGGTCTAATCATCAGTGATGCACCAAAGAATAACCATTCAGAGGTCCGAGTAGGTAGCTGTAGCAGCCGTGGAACAAACTGAGGTGAGTATAAGAGCTCAATCTTTTTACCCCTTCCCCATTTATTTGCTTTGGTTCAAATTTATTCAATTCAAGTTGAATTTCCCTATACCCCTACTCCCCCAAATTGGGACAATCTGTCTTAATCAAATCTTTTTCAACTCTACATGTGTCAAAAAGGACTTATGGTATTCCTTGAATATATATACTGTATGTTCCCTATATGGTCACTTCAATGGTTTCTTCGTTTTTCTATATCCTCAAAATAAAATTACTGGTATTTCATATTGGTCGAATGAGATAAGGGAAGGGGATAATTGATGTCACTAGCATCAGCATTTAGATACAGATTTACTATGTAAAATTCTTGGATTATCT
Organism: Dendrobates tinctorius; assembly: GCF_039654945.1. Taxonomy (NCBI): domain Eukaryota; kingdom Metazoa; phylum Chordata; class Amphibia; order Anura; family Dendrobatidae; genus Dendrobates; species Dendrobates tinctorius. The sequence goes on from NW_027361924.1 coordinate 9,583,495, forward strand.
CTCAGTTTTAGAAAATAAAGCAAGAACAATTTTCTTATATGCATTGTGTACTCATTTTAGATGTTTTTTCACTATCTCCAATCCACTGGGTTTGTAGAGATGATTTTAGAACAAGGGGTAAAGAGGTGGCTCACTATGAGCCTGCTGCCTAAAGGTCCATATGCTTCCCTTACTAACCTCTAATTTAACCTAATTTATTGCTTAATACTTTCAAATAATAGGAAAATATATAATATTAGACAAAAAAATTACAAACATGTTGCTACTTGTATCTTACACAGTGATATCATGCATGTGGAGAATTTTACATTTTTCTTTTGGACCTTTACTAGACTGAAATGTGGGACTGTGTTCTAATTTGCCCAAACACAGCACTTTTCAGCCACCATTCAGTAATCTATAGAGATCACCACACTAACTTGTGTATTAGAGATGAGTGGAACTTTCCGTTAGGGATAGAGCTTGAATCAAATTTCCTAAAATTTGAGGTTTCACTTTGTAATTCGATTCTCAATTCACAAAAAAAAAACTTTCCCCGCACAATTTCCCACACTGGCTGGCTTCCCCATAATGCCCTACCAGTGTGACATCTACCAGATTCTCGTACCTTGCACATTGGTGGTGAATCAGTAATCAGCAGCTACAGTGGCTCATAGTAGGACAATTGGGCATAAGACTGCCAATTTGCATCACTGGGTCAGTTTCCAAGAACATTAGTTGAGTTCAACATACATATTAGACCTCATCTCATTCTCTCGGTGCACATAACTATTGTTATTTTTGATGAAGGGTGGAATAAATTAACATTGTTTTTTGCTTTTTTATTGACATGACATGATCTTATTATTCTGCAGATATTTTATTTTTATTTGCTACTTCACCCAAAAAATGTTAAATTAAAATGAAAATTGGCCACAAATATACTTTCAACTTTGTAACTCATAACACTGATAGGAAGCCTATTAGGCCTTGCATCTTTACCAAATGACTTTATTAGCAACTTATTGCCACTTTTAGGGCCTCTATGTTAATGACTAATCTTATTAGGTGAATGCTCTAAGGGTACCGTTACACCTAGCGATGGACCAGCGATCCCGACTAGCGATATGACGCGGTCAGGATTGCTGGTGCATCGCTAGGTGGTCGCTAGTGAGCTGCCAAACAGGCAGATCTCACCAGCGACATCGCTGTGGACGGGGATCGCTACTTACCTGTCAGACGCGGCGATCCTGCGTCCTCCCGCCCGGCTCCACGCACCGCTCGTCGTCACAGCAGGAAGCGCCGCGGGAAGTGGCCGACGAGGAATTGTCCAGGAGCTTCTCGCGCGATCAGCGATAACCAGCGGGGGAGCCGGTCGGAGGTATGAATCACATGCAGCGATATTGCTAGCAATATCGCTATAGCGTCACAAAATCAGTGACTTTACAGCGATATTGCTAGCGATATCGCAGTGTGTAACGGGGGCTTAAGCCTTAGGTCGGAGAGTGCAGAATACACTGAAGATTAAGATGCAGTATAAATTCACTTGCCACATAGCTCGTGAATCCGAAAGACCAGGACAGGAGAATATCAAGGACAGCAGATTGCAAACATGATGTATAAGGTAATCAAAATATAGCGGCAGAGAAAGAACAGGAGGGTTGTGAGTGAGAGCAGTCTTTGAGTAGCAAAGATGAATATAATTAGGAACCTTGCTTGCCTAGTCAAAGGTGTGATCAACCCTTGAAAGCAGAGACAAAGGAGGGGCAGCACCAGTATTAGAAAAGAGGAATTTGTTCTCAGGAACCTTTTGCAGCTGAATTCAAACTCTAAACAGCAAGATGAGTAATGGACTGAGCAAGAAATTAGAATGCTGAAAAGCAAACATGAGTTGCAGGGAGGAGAAATAACCAGTTGGTTGGAGCCAAAGTCTGGAGGAAGAATAGGCTAACTCCTGTAAATGCACATGATAATATGATGCTATACTTTCCTGAATACTCAGGCAACTAGCATCTGCCTGAGACAGCCTTAAAATGCCTTGGGTGTTGATCATAAGGATGTTTGCCAGGTTACCAGAATATCCAAACATGTACTAATGCCGATGGAGCTGGCCATAGAATAAAGGAGAAAACTCCAGAGCTGGGTCCTGAGTCCATGTGAGTACAAGTCTGATGGGGTGACAGTGGGAACCGCCTAGCTCTTTTCAGACACTTATATTCCAAGCTTAAATATCAAGAAGCCAAATTATGGACAATTATTGAACAGCTGATTTTTTTATTATTATTATTATTATTATTATTATTATTATTATTATTATTATTTCTCAGCATGCCTTGTTACTAAAGAAATGAAATAATGTACAAGTTCCAAAAATTGATAAAACAAATTCTAAGATAATAAATATGTTAATTTTATGTTATCCAAAATATTATTTTTCTTCATGCGTCATTTTAAATCTTTTACCATCAGGTCATGATTTCCTCCTATGAAATCAATTTTCTAAAAAAAAAATCCTTCTTTTGCATTTGGTAAAATATCTTACATCCAAACAGTCTTTGCGTCACTTTAATGGTAAGTTAACATGACACTACATTTTTTATTATAAATTATATACCATATATACTCGTGTATAAGATGAGATATTCAGACAATTTTTTGGGGCTGAAAGACCCCCTCTCGGCTTATACACGAGTCATATAACTGGGGGTCGGTGGGGTTTGATTTTAAAAAGTGAATCAACAATCATGTGTAAATCAAAGGGTATGAAGAAAAAGCACTGTAGTATATTGTGCCCAAAAAGAAATACATTTATTTGTTAAAAAAAAATGGGGGGAATAGAATAAATAAATAATAATAAAGCCACGATGCTGCTAGCTTATGTGGTGACATACATTAAATTTACACCTAACAGACCCTGTACCATGTGTATAAGTACAAAATGGAAGAAAGTGCTTTATTATCTAAGTGCATCAGGATAATCATTTCCCACTACAGTAAATAGAGTGTCTAACAACGAGGTAAAGATGGAAGTCCGAAACTTACTGCCACTACTATAGGTGTGGACACGTCGCCGCCTTCCAAACACAGGTTTCGCCCTTCTTCCTCAGGGAGCGTATTGGATATGATTATCTTGCTGTATGAAGCACTGTCCTACACTTTGTACTTACACACAAGGCACAAGGTCTGTTAAGTGTAATTTTACTGTACGTCCCAACATAAGATAGCAGCATCTACATTTTACTATTATGTTTTTATGCTATTGCGCACTGTTTTACAAATAAATATATTTCTTTTTGGACACAATTATGTTTTTTCTTTATAACCTTTGATTCAAAGTAGTGTCTAATATCGCCTGAGCTTTACCCCATATTATATAAGTGTTTCCATATTGGAATTTCCTTTGTGTAAACTGGTTTGAATAAGTGAAGGTTTTAATGCAGTTTCTCAGGCCAAACCCAGAAGTGGCAAAATAAAAAAGGAAAAGTGTTAAGAAAAGGTTGATATTCCCACTTTTAAAGCCGTTCTTGCTTCCACTTGGGTCACATAAGTTGCAACAACATAGTATGCATAATTGCAGAACTTGCATAAATTCTCTTCAGTTTAATACAGACATGTTAAACTGTAAAATATTTCCATGTGCCACATGAGATTTATCTAGTTATAGTAACGAATAATAAAGTTAATACTTTCTCATGTCTTTAAAAAACTCCTATTTGAAAAAATAAAAATACATATTTTAAAATGTAACCAAATGATTAAAACAAAATTAAGGAACCTAAGAAACCAGATGTTTATGCATCATTGTTCAAACAGTAATCAATATAAAAAAAATATTCTTCGTAATTTTCAACTATCCTAAATAGAGAATATTTGAATTTTTACTGATCAAATTCAGAATAAAAGTCATGTACTTTACTAATAGAAAAAAAAAGGAATAATCACCTGATCACCTCAGATGACCAGTGGATCAATGCCAACATTTCTGATACTATTTTTTCAAGAATATTAATTTAACAATAATGAAAAATCAGACTTCTGTTAAATATTTTTACCTTTTGCCTTCTTTTGGAGAATCAGATAAATCATTTGTATCTACTTTATTCTTCATCATATATTTGGTTGGAGTACTTGTCAATTCCTCCGTTATCACAGTCGTATGTCTGGAAGTTCAGTTACATAAACCAATGTATCTCTTTATCTGTAATTTATCCATTGTAGACATATTTTATACATCGGTCACGGTTCCTAAATTACTGTATATGTTATTTTCCGGGAATCACATTGTTTCCTTCTCACAATGTTACACTCAGTTGTACTTTTTTGGAGCTGTGGCGACAGCGGAGGAAATCCTCCTCTTCATTATGGCTTATGACCGATATGTTGCCATCTGCCTCCCGTTACATTATCATCAGATCCTAAGTCGGAGAAATTGCACCTTGATAACTATTGGGATTTGGGCAGGCGCCTTTCTAAACTCATCAATTATTGTAATCTCAGTTTTATACATGTCTTCCTGTCACTCCAACATCATCCACCAGTTCTTTTGTGATATTAAGTCACTAACAATAACTAGTTGCACAGCCATGCAAATGCTTTTTGTAGTAATTGGCATGGAAATGTTGACATTAGGTTTTATTCCATTGATGGGAACTTTTATTTCTTACTTTAAAATTTTCTCCATCATTTTCAGAATGAAGTCAGAAGAAAGTCGTAAAAAAGCCTTCTCCACCTGCTCATCCCACATCACCATCATCACTATTTACTATGGGACATGTTTATCTCAATATCTGATTCCAGCTCACTCTGATATTCTGGATTCTTTCTTGAATGTAATATTTGCCACTGTAACCCCCACAATAAACCCGATCATATACAGCTTACAGAATTCTAATGTACAATCTGCATTGTTGAAGTTGGTGAGGTGATTAATGATGAGAATGTTTGTTTTAAAGAGTGACCCCAGACACATTGCACTGCAATTTTACAAAACTCCACATTCACCAAAATACAGATTTTTTGTAATTTTGTTCTCGCACACATCCAAAAATATTGTTACCGCTCAATACTCCTTCTCTGAATTGTAAAAGGCCATCAAATTTTTAAAAAAATCCTTATACTCACCTATTTAGCTCCTCTTCGCCACCGTCTGGTCTTTGTCACATTTACAGATGGCCTTTGCTCATTCTGAAATCCTTTCACACACGGTCAGAATGTCTGGCCTGATGAAAGCCTAGGAGGGTTCTACACAAGCACGCAAAAGGTCTCGGCATCATGATGTCACTATGTGCGCCAAGTCCATATGCAGGCATACACAGAGCACTCTTGGACAGAAGATGTGGTGAGGACCAGACAGGTGATGGTAAGGAGCAGATAAGCCACAGAGGTGATTGGTGAGGTGAGATCATGGATTTTCGTTATTTTTTACATCTTACATTTATTATGTTTATTATACATAATAAAGGACATTAAACTGGCAGAAAATTACATCTTCACACATGAATTTACCTTACAAGCTTAAAAAAATTGTCTCATCTGTTCATTTCTAGTATTTGAGTAACTGATGTCTGAAAATCTGGATTATATCTCCAAAATAGTCTATATGAAAAAAAATATCTGTGATAAATCCTACCACACAGTGAATTCAGAGCTCTGTAAAGAAAAAATTAAGTAAGTAATGTGATGACTTTGTGTTAATGAGGAAAATGTGGCCACTCTTGTGTGGGGGGAGCTATTCTTAACTTTGCTAGATGTACTATTCCTTTCTTTAGTAAGTCAAGGGACATGAGCCATTGTTTCATGAGATACTGTCAGGTGCCCCTTTTGTATGCTAATTTGTGGAATGCCCACTGATTACGGATTTCATCAGCTCTTTGCAGTGAACAATTCTGCATCATTTGGAGGACAATTATGTTTGGAGAACCCAGGATGGGACTACCTTGTCACCTGTCCACGTACCTCTGTGTGCTTGTTCAGCTTTCTAAGATTACCGTTACCTTTCATTGGGTGCTTGCCAAAATGGGGTGCTGGAGGTTGGAGTATTTGGCCTTTGATATGTGATGAGCAAGCAGAAAGGGGAGACTGTGTCACTTACACTATGTTCTGTCCTTGCTGGGAATGTACTATTTGTTGTTGACTGCTGGTGACCCAATAAAGTCTTACCGGAGTTTGGTATCATTAACCTTTGTTGTCTGAGTAATGTTCTGCTCACAAGGAAAGAGTACAGCATTCAGTGGGATGAGCCCTGGCCCGATCATTCTTTATAAAAGCAGCCAAGCCAGTGAACGAGAGCACCTACTAGCCTTCTGCACAAGTACATTAAAAGCAAAGTGGATAAAATTCTACCCCTGTTTGGGGCGGGCTCCGGCGATGAGCTCACACCTTTTCCGGCAAGACAGCTGATCTGATCAGCTGACATGTGCCGCTAACAGCCATGAGAGGAATCGCAATCCTCTGCGGTTGTTAACATGTTAAATGCTGCTGTCAAGTGCTGACAGCGGGATTTAACGTGCATGCCCGGCAATCACACCGGAAATCCACCCGTCAGTGACTCACGTAAAAGTGGGTCACCGATGGGCTGGCATGACAACCATAGGCCTCCTGGAGACCTCTATGGTTGTCACTGCCAGATTGCTATGAGCGCCACCCGGTTGTCGGCGCTCATAGCAAGTGAGGTACTCTGCTACATGCATGCGATCTGATCATTACCTGCATGTAGGAGAGGCAATTGGGTTATAGCAGCTTCTATTCTCCCATATAGACTATTGAAGCATGCCAAAAGTGAAAAAAAATGCTTTTAAAAATATAAAAAAAATAAAAGTTCAAATTTCCCCCCTTTCGCCCCATTCAAAATAAAACAAAAAACAAATATACACATATTTGGCATCGCCGTGTTCAGAACTGCCTGATCTATCAATAAAAAAAGGATTAACCTGATAAGTTTTGTTGGTAGCTGCGACATTACATTAAAATGCAATAACGGGCGATTAAGAGATCATATCTGCACCAAAACAGTATCATTAAAACGACAGTTCAGTGCACAAAAAATAAGCCCCCAACCGACCCAAGATCATGAAAAATGGAGACGCTACGGGTATCAGAAAATGGCACAATTGTTTTTTTTTAACAAAGTTTGGAAAATGTTTTCACCACTAAGGCTGGTTTCACATTAGCGCATTTTCAGCGCGCGCACGGCCGGGGGTAGCTCCGCCCCCGAGCCGGCTCTCTGCCCGGCGTGCCCGCCCCTTCCTTGTAGCGCCGCCTCCTAGCGGACAGCGGCGCCTGCGATCGGCGCACCCTATCTTTAGCATAGGGTGCGCCGATCGTGCGCAGGCCGTGCGCTAGTTGCGCTTTGACCTGCGCTGCGCACTTTTGACGGTGCGCCGTGCGCGCCAAAATCAAACTTTTCGGATTTTGGCGCGCACGGCGCACCGTCAAAAGTGCGCAGCGCAGGTCAAAGCGCAACTAGCGCACGGCCTGCGCACGATCGGCGCACCCTATGCTAAAGATAGGGTGCGCCGATCGCAGGCGCCGCTGTCCGCTAGGAGGCGGCGCTACAAGGAAGGGGCGGGCACGCCGGGCAGAGAGCCGGATCGGGGGCGGAGCTACCCCCGGCCGTGCGCGCGCTGAAAATGCGCTAATGTGAAACCAGCTTTAGATAAAAAAAGAACCTAAACATGCTTGTTGTCTATGAACTCGTAATGACCTGGAGAATCATAATGGCAGGTCAGTTTTAGCATTTAGTGAACCTAGTAAAATAGCAAAACAAAAAACAATGTGAGATTGCACTTTTTTTTGCAATTTCACCACTTTGATTTTATTTCCCGTTTTCCAAGATAAGATATGTTAAAACAGTGGTGCCGTTCAAAATTACAACTCATCCCACAAAAAACAAGTCATATACTTGTTAGGAAATGTGGCTTAAATCTGCGCTGTTGTGACAATAAGGTTCCAGATGATAATAAAATTATACAATGGTTTATTCAAAGCTTTTCAAGGTTCCAATGACTAGAGTTGAGCGACTTTTGGTTTTTTAGGGTCGAGTTTCGTTTCGTGAAACCCGACTTTTCCAAAAGTCGGGTCGAGCAAGATCGTCCGATTATAGGGAAAAGTCGGGGTCGTCCCGAAACACGAAACCCAATGTAAGTCAATGGGGAATAAAAGTCGGCAGTGAGAGGAGGACAGGAAACACACCTACAGTGCCCATTTGAATGCCAAAAGCATCAATTCTTCTTACTTAAGCTTGTCAACCTTAATTAACTTCATAATACAAGTTACGCACTGAAAAATGGGGGTTATTTGGCTAAAGTTGTGGGGGGGGAGGGCTGGCTCCAGGTTTTCATGTGCCCTGGGCGAAAGAGCGCCCCTTTAACACATACCACAACTCATCATGCTCCGATACGGCAGAGAAATAGCGGTATAGTACAATGAAAAATACTTCACTTTTTACATCTCATGACGAGGCCCATCTATTTCTCCATACAGAATCATTGGTCCCATATAATGTTTGAAACAGTATATGATGAGCTCCACATAATGCTACAGTATATGTTGGTCCCCATGGATGAAGTTCCACTGTCTTATGGGCCCAAATAATGCTCCAAACATAATGGGCCCCATTTCTAATGCTCTAGTGTATAATGGGCCCTGTAAATGCTGCTCCAGTGTCTGATGTCCACCTTTGGAATGTTCCAGTGTATGGTGGGCCCCATCTATCATTCTCCAGAGTATAGTGCTCCCCAAAAATTGCTGTCCCAACATTGAAAACAATCAAATAAGTCTCCTCGCTAGGGAATCCCTGTACTAGTCTGGACTCCTCGTCGTCCCCATCTTCCATCTCACTGCACAGTATTTCAACCTTGCAAGTGCTGTGATCCTGAGCAAGCAGGGGGGGCCCACTCGTTGGCGACGGCACTGGCACAGGGCCCCTGATAGTACGGTGGTGTGTCTGATGGCGGGTGGGCCGAACCTGCACTTTCCTCTGCAGCTTCCTCTTTGTCACAGTGTAAGATGGAACTGTATATGGGAAGGGTAACCTGAGTTTCCTCAGGGTCAGATTCAGGCCGTGTAGCATGCGAGGGAAATGTAGTGGTCTGGGTCAATGTACCAGCAGATTCATCGAGCAGTGGCTGGGCATCAGTGCACTTGTGTCGCCCCCAGGAGTACGGTCGCCACAGTGGCATTACCTTCCTCCTAGGGAGTGTGATGTCATGCTTGGGAGCAACGAAGGATCTCTCTAGCAGGTTAACTGATTGGGCGGCGTTATTCCCACGAGTCATGACCCTCCAAACAGCGTTCATGAAGGCAAAGTGTTTGTTTTACGTGGGCAGTATGTTGCAAAGCTGAACCTTAAAGGAATGTCCAGAAGGGCACCACCAGGAGTGGAGCCTATGGTTAAATTCGACTCCACCTGGGAAACCTCAACCATGCCAGCTACAGAACAGATGCACACATTGCAAGCTTAATTCCGTTAACGAACGAGACTCCGTCATGCCCCGCGGTCCGAGTCCGGCTTACTAGAGGGACACGTGAGGCTCTGGCACATGAGATTGGCCAATAACTGGTGTGTCATGCCCTTACATGTCCGTGGCTGCATGTGCGCTACACTGATAAGGCCAGCGTTTGTCGCTTACAGCTGCAGATAACCCGCTGAACAACGTTAGTGATGGGGATCACTGATTACAATTATTACCCGCGAACGATGATTTCCCAGTAAGTGCAGGTCAACCGCAGTTCCGGAATTAGGCCTAACCGTCATTCCTGAAAAAATTAAAAACTTACGTGTGCAAACCACAGGTGCTGTAGCTTGCTTAACAGCTCGCCAGCCGTTCTCACGCCCAGTATGGATTACACGTGATTGCACAAAGGTTAGAAAGGGTACCGTATCCCCGGATAACATGTATGGATAGCGTACACATTCAAAATATATGTCTATACATCAGGAGGCAGGCTCAGATGGTGTTAGGCCCAGTATGGATTGCACGTGATTGCACAAAGGTTAGAAAGGGTACCGTATCCCCGGATAACATGTATGGATAGCGTACACATTCAAAATATATGTCTATACATCAGGAGGCAGGCTCAGACGGTGTTAGGCCCAGTATGGATTGCACGTGATTGCACAAAGGTTAGAAAGGGTACCGTATTCCCGGATAACATGTATGGATAGTGTACACATTCAAAATATGTCTATACATCAGGAGGCAGGCTCAGATGGTGTTAGGCCCTGTATGGATTGCACGTGATTGCACAAAGGTTAGAAAGGGTACCGCATCCCCGGATAACATGTATGGATAGCGTACACATTCAAAATATATGTCTATACATCAGGAGGCAGGCTCAGACGGTGTTAGGCACAGTATGGATTGCACGTGATTGCACAAAGGTTAGAAAGGGTACCGTATCCCCGGATAACATGTATGGATAGCGTACACATTCAAAATATATGTCTATACATCAGGAGGCAGGCTCAGACGGTGTTAGGCACAGTATGGATTGCACGTGATTGCACAAAGGTTAGAAAGGGTACCGTATCCCCAGATAACATGTATGGATAGCGTACACATTCAAAATATATGTCTATACATCAGGAGGCAGGCTCAGACGGTGTTAGGCCCAGTATGGATTGCACGTGATTGCACAAAGGTTAGAAAGGGTACCGTATCCCCGGATAACATGTATGGATAGCGTACACATTCAAAATATATGTCTATACATCAGGAGGCAGGCTCAGACGGTGTTAGGCACAGTATGGATTGCACGTGATTGCACAAAGGTTAGAAAGGGTACCGTATCCCCGGATAACATGTATGGATAGCGTACACATTCAAAATATATGTCTATACATCAAGAGGCAGGCTCAGACGGTGTTAGGCCCAGTATGGATTGCACGTGATTGCACAAAGGTTAGAAAGGGTACCGTATCCCCGGATAACATGTATGGATAGCGTACACATTCAAAATATATGTCTATACATCAGGAGGCAGGCTCAGACGGTGTTAGGCCCAGTAAGGATTGCACGTGATTGCACAAAGGTTAGAAAGGGTACCGTATCCCCGGATAACATGTATGGATAGCGTACACATTCAAAATATATGTCTATACATCAGGAGGCAGGCTCAGACGGTGTTAGGCACAGTATGGATTGCACGTGATTGCACAAAGGTTATAAAGGGTACCGTATCCCCGGATAACATGTATGGATAGCGTACACATTCAAAATATATGTCTATACATCAGGAGGCAGGCTCAGACGGTGTTAGGCCCAGTATGGATTGCACGTGATTGCACAAAGGTTAGAAAGGGTACCGTATCCCCGGATAACATGTATGGATAGCGTACACATTCAAAATATGTGTCTATACATCAGGAGGCAGGCTCAGATGGTGTTAGGCCCAGTATGGATTGCACGTGATTGCACAAAGGTTAGAAAGGGTACCGTATCCCCGGATAACATGTATGGATAGCGTACACATTCAAAATATATGTCTATACATCAGGAGGCAGGCTCAGACGGTGTTAGGCACAGTATGGATTGCACGTGACTGCACAAAGGTTAGAAAGGGTACCGTATCCCCGAATAACATGTATGGATAGCGTACACATTCAAAATATATGTCTATACATCAGGAGGCAGGCTCAGATGGTGTTAGGCCCAGTATGGATTGCACGTGATTGCACAAAGGTTAGAAAGGGTACCGTATCCCCGGATAACATGTATGGATAGCGTACACATTCAAAATATATGTCTATACATCAGGAGGCAGGCTCAGACGGTGTTAGGCCCAGTATGGATTGCACGTGATTGCACAAAGGTTAGAAAGGGTACCGTATCCCCGGAAAACATGTATGGATAGCGTACACATTCAAAATATATGTCTATACATCAGGAGGCAGGCTCAGACGGTGTCAGGCACAGTATGGATTTGACGGCCCAGATTACACAGCGGAGGAGGAGGGAGAGGTAAAGATTGCAAATGCTGGGGCCCTGCCCAAGCAAGGGGGGCCCACTCATGGGCGTCCGTACTGGCACTGGGCCCCTCATAGTACAGCGGTGTGTCTGATGGCGGGTGTGCACCACCACCGTCAGAGACACTTGATTGCACTATGAGGGACCCTGTGCCAGTGCCCGCGCCCAAGAGTCGGCCTACCCACCTGTCCAGGGCAACGGCACTCGCACGGTGTCGTGCGCTAGGTGGTGACCCCGGCCATGGGGGGGAGGCAGCACAGTTAGGGAGTTTTAGAAAGTGGCATATGTTGATGTTGGACATTCAGCTGATGCAAAAGGCGAAATAGGTGAAGTCCCAGGAAGAGGTGGACCAAAGCAAGCCATTTTTCTGTCACCCTATGTGTCATCAGGGGAAGGTGGGACAAAATCCTTGGAAACCCATGCATGGTTCATTTTAATGAAGGTTAGATCATCCACATTTTGGGTTGACAGACGGGTCCTTTTTTCTGTCAGGATTGATCCAGCTGCACTGAAGACTCTTTCCGATAGCACACTTGCAGCTGGGCAAGCGAGCTCCTGTAAGGCATATTGGGCCAATTCAGGCCAGGTGTCCAGTTTAGCGGCCCAATAGTCAAAGGGGAATGACCTGTGTGGGAGAACATCGATATGGGAGGAAAAGTAGTTTGTAAAGATAGTTGACAACTGCTGTCTCCTGTCACTTTCCATCGATGCAGTATTACCAGTTGTGTGAGCGGTATTTGAAAAATCAGTCCACAACATTGTCATGAAACCCCTGTCTCCAACGCCACTTCTGCTGTGTGCACCACGAACACCTCTGCCAAGCTGCCCCCGGCCCGTACGGCTCGTGTGAGAACCAGCACCGCTGCTGTGTGCTGGGAATGCCTCAAGCAACCGATTTACCAGAGTTGCTTGTTTATTAGCCAATATTAGGTCAAGGTTCTCCTGTGGCATGATGTTTTGTAATTTGCCTTTATAGCGTGGATCCAGGATGCTGGCCAACCAGTATTCGTCATCGTTCATCATTTTGGCAATGCGGGGGTCCCTTTTTAGGATCCACAAGGCATAATCTGACATGTGGGCCAATGTTCCCGGTGTCAATGATGCACTGCGAGTGCTGGTTGGAGGAGCACTTTCTGGCAAATCCACATCCCTCCAGTCACGCACAAACCCTGTACCAGACCTTGCCACGCCAACATTTTCACTTGCCCCACGAGATGCATCCTCCTCCCCTAAGTAATCATCCCCATCATCATCCTCCTCCTCCTCTTCTTCCTCCACCTCGTCCATGAGAGGTCCCTGAGCAGACAATGGCTGAATGTCATCAAGGATTCCCTCCTCCTCTTCCTCCTCATCAACATTGGCTGCAGACGCCTGCTCCTTAAGGTGCGTCAAAGTTTGCATGAGCAGACGCATAAGTGGGATGCTCATGCTTAGGATGGCGTCGTCTGCGCTTACCAGCGGTGTTCATTCCTCAAAACACTGAAGGACTTTACAGAGGTCTTTCAGCTTCGACCACTGCACACCTGTCAACTCCATGTCTGCTCTCAAAGTGCCTGGCCGTGTATCCTCCCACAAATGCATTATGGCCTGCCTCTGCTCGCACAGCCGCTCCACCATGTGCAGGGTGGAGTTCCACCTTGTTGCAATGTCGATAATGAGGCGGTGGTTGGGAAGGTGGAGCAATCGCTGCAGCTTCTGCATACGAACGGAGTGTACAGGCGACCGGCGGATGTGCGCGCACAGTCTTCGCACCTTCTGGAGCAGGGCTGTTAACTCCGGATAATTGTTGAGGAAGCACTGCACCCCCAGGTTCAAGGTGTGAGCCAAGCAAGGTATGTGGCTGAGTTTTGAAAGGGCTATGGCTGCCACAAAATTACGGCCGTTATCACTAACTACCTTGCCTGCCTCAAGATGTACACTGCCCAGCCATGACTCAGTTTGTCGCTTCAAGTACTCGGCCAGTACCTCGGCGGTGTGTCTGTTGCCCAAACACATCATCTGCAACACAGCCTGCTGACGCTTTCCACTAGCTGCTCGATAGGGGGACACATCGTGTGCAACAGTGGCAGCTGCAGATGGAGTGCTCGTACGACTGCGCTCTGTGGACGAGCTTTCGCTTCTGGAGGAGGAGGAGGAGGAGGAGGGTCGAACGCCTACAGCCAACTGTTTCCTATACCGTGGGCTAGGCAGCACTGTCCCGCCACCGCTGTCCCCTGTGGACCCTGCATCCACCACATTAACCCAGTGCGCAGTGATGGACACGTAACGGCCCTGGCCATGCCGACTGGACCATGCATCAGTTGTGAGGTGCACCTTTCCGCTCACTGACTGCTTGAGTGCATGGACAATGCGGTCTTTCACATGATGGTGGAGGGCTGGGATGGCTTTGCGAGAGAATAAGTGGCGACTGGGTAGGTCATAGCGTGGTACTGCATAGGCCATGAGTTCACTGAAAGCTGCGCTTTCCACCAACCGAAAGGGCATCATCTCAAACGAGATTAGTTTGGCAATGTGGGCGTTCAAACACAGTGTACGCGGATGAGAGACTGAGTACTTTCTTGACCTACTCATAGTGTCTGGGAGGGTGAGCTGGACTTGAGAGCTGCATATGGTGGAAGTAGCGGTGGACAGGGCGGACTGAGAGAGGGTTGATGATGGTGATGGAGTTGTTGTTCTTTCTGATGGCTTAGAATCAGTCTTTCGTTGATATAACAGTGGGATTCCCTGACTGCTGTGGCATTGCACCGACACCTCAACATTTGCTGCAGTGCTAACCGGTGGGCTTACAGTGGGGAAAACAATGTAGCGTTGCTGACTACCTTCGTTGTGATCAGTTGCACATGTGGCACTTGAGGTTTGGTGTTGTGTCCATGCTTGCAAGTGCATGCTGGTTAAATGTCTAAGCATGCAACTGGTATTCAAATTTTTCAGATTTTTTCCTCGGCTAAAGGTCTTTGCGCACTTCTTACAGATAACCTTGGCCTGATCATGAGGATTTTGTTCAAAAAAGTGCCACACTGCACTCTTCCTACTTTGGCAGACATTTTGCGGCCTAGCACGCTGTGATCTTTTGACCCTCTGGACAAGCTGTCCAGCAACTCTTTTGATGTTTGGAACCTGTCTTTGGAGTGCTCCGGGCCTGCCAGATAACAGCTGTTGCGATGTCGATGTCTGCTGTGGATGCTCCTCATCTGAGCTATTGGAAGCAGCACCCTCTTCCCCCAATGGATGCCAATCTGGGTCAACAACTGGGTCATCCATCACCTCCTCTTCTATGTCATGTGCACCTTCCTCTGTGTCACCGTGTATGGTGGTATAGTGTGCTGGAAGGGGCACCTGAGTCTCATCAGGGTCAGAATCTGGCTCTGTACACTGCGAGGACAATGTAGTGCTCTGAGTGAATGTACCAGCAGAATCATCCATCAGCGGCTGTGCATCAGTGCACTCCATGTCAGATTCATCTTGGCCTGGGTAATTCACCATTTCACTTGATAATCCAGGCATGGTATGTGAAAACAGCTCCATGGAGTAATCAGTAGTATGGCCTGCGTCATCCTTCAATCTTGGTTGGGGTGAAGGACACAAGGAAAGTTGTGGTTCATGAACATGAGCCTCCAATGACGACTCAGTGCTTTTACTTTTTACAACTGAAGAAGAGGAGGCGATAGAGCTGGAGGCTGAGTCAGCAATGTAAGACAAAACTTTTTCCTGATGCTCTGGCTTTAAAAGCGGTTTGCCAACTCCTAGAAAACTAAGCGTTCGAGGCCTTATGTAGCCAGACGATGACGCAGGCTCAACACCTCCTGCATTCGGTCCTATTTTGCTCTTGCCACTACCATCAGATCCACCACCAACACCATCATTACCAGCTGCCAACCCCCGCCCAATTCCACGGCCTCTTCCACCAGCCTTCCTCATTTTTGGTAGAAATGTAGACAAAATCCAACAAACTATATAGTAATATAAAACAAGGTACAAGGTGTCTATAGGACAGGGGAGATTTTGAATTTCTGCACACACTTGTGGACACTGGACACTTATGGATTGTGTGAGGCCCACTGACTAGTATCTGAGCGCTCTGTCACAGGCTCGATGGCAGAGCTGTGACCAAAGTGACTAGAGGATAAGGGAGATTTTGAATTTCTGCACACACTTGTGGACACTGGACACTTATGGATTGTGTGAGGCCCACTGACTAGTATCTGAGCGCTCTGTCACAGGCTCGATGGCAGAGCTGTGACCAAAGTGACTAGAGGATAAGGGAGATTTTTAATTTCTGCACACACTTGTGGACACTGGACACTTATGGATTGTGTGAGGCCCACTGACTAGTATCTGAGTGCTCTGTCACAGGCTCGATGGCAGAGCTGTGACCAAAGTGACTAGAGGATAAGGGAGATTTTTAATTTCTGCACACACTTGTGGACACTGGACACTTATGGATTGTGTGAGGCCCACTTACTAGTATCTGAGCGCTCTGTCACAGGCTCGATGGCAGAGCTGTGACCAAAGTGACTAGAGGATAAGGGAGATTTTTAATTTCTGCACACACTTGTGGACACTGGACACTTATGGATTGTGTGAGGCCCACTGACTAGTATCTGAGCGCTCTGTCACAGGCTCGATGGCAGAGCTGTGACCAAAGTGACTAGAGGATAAGGGAGATTTTTAATTTCTGCACACACTTGTGGACACTGGACACTTATGGATTGTGTGAGGCCCACTGACTAGTATCTGAGCGCTCTGTCACAGGCTCGATGGCAGAGCTGTGACCAAAGTGACTAGAGGATAAGGGAGATTTTTAATTTCTGCACACACTTGTGGACACTGGACACTTATGGATTGTGTGAGGCCCACTGACTAGTATCTGAGCGCTCTGTCACAGGCTCGATGGCAGAGCTGTGACCAAAGTGACTAGAGGATAAGGGAGATTTTTAATTTCTGCACACACTTGTGGACACTGGACACTTATGGATTGTGTGAGGCCCACTGAGTATCTGAGCGCTCTGTCACAGGCTCGATGGCAGAGCTGTGACCAAAGTGACTAGAGGATAAGGGAGATTTTTAATTTCTGCACACACTTGTGGACACTGGACACTTATGGATTGTGTGAGGCCCACTGAATATCTGAGCGCTATGTCACAGGCAGAAATTGGCTAGTGTATCACAAACTACAAGGTGTATGTAGAATTGGGCAGAATTGGAATCTCCCTAGAGTGCAGGTCTGTAAGAACGGAACATGTCCTCGACTTATTCTCACAGAGTGACTCACTGATAGCTTCACTGTGGCTGTGATAACAGCCGTTACACGGTACTGTGTGAGGAGCGTACACCGCTGTATGGTGTGAAAAAATGCACGCTCAGTACCTCAGCAGGACAAAAAAAAAAATTGTGATTGCTTTTAAAAAAGCAGTTTGCGGAGCAGTGGGTAAACAGCAATGCAGGAATGTCAGGAAGCCTTAGAAGGCAGCCCAACAACCAACACCACTGATACACCACTATATAGCCTCCCCTTGCACTGCACAGTGACTGGTGTGTTGTACAGGCAAAATCGCTAGCAGCAGAAGCAGTTTTTTTTTCTTCTTCTCAGCAGGACAAAAAAAAAATTGGGATTGCTTTTAAAAAAGCAGTTTGCGGAGCAGTGGGTAAACAGCAATGCAGGAATGTCAGGAAGCCTTAGAAGGCAGCCCAACAACCAACACCACTGATACACCATTATATAGCCTCCCCTTGCACTGTACAGTGACTGGTGTGTTGTACAGGCAAAATCGCTAGCAGCAGAAGCAGTTTTTTTTTCTTCTTCTCAGCAGGACAAAAAAAAAAATTGGGATTGCTTTTAAAAAAGCAGTTTGCGGAGCAGTGGGTAAACAGCAATGCAGGAATGTCAGGAAGCCTTAGAAGGCAGCCCAACAACCAACACCACTGATACACCACTATATAGCCTCCCCTTGCACTGCACAGTGACTGGTGTGTTGTACAGGCAAAATCGCTAGCAGCAGAAGCAGTTTTAGGTGTCTTCTTCCCTGCCTAACGCTCTCCCTACAAAATCAGCAGCAGCAGCAGCTCTCCCTATTCTGAGATCAGCATGAGTAACATGGCGGTCGGCGTGCACGCCCTTTTATACCCCCTGTGACGCCCACCAAAGCAAGCCAATCACTTGCATGCCCTTCTGAAAGATGGTGGTGACCCGTGCCTATGTCATCACGTTGCCCACAGTGTCCGTGGATCCTGATTGGCTGAAAAAGAGCGCAAAACAAACTTTTGAAACGCGACTTTGGCGCGTAAGTCGCCGACCTCGTAGCCAACCTCATCCTAGGGTCGGGTTTCGTTTCATGAAACCCGACTTTGCCAAAAGTCGGCGACTTTTGAATTTTTTCGACCCGTTTCGCTCAACTCTACCAATGACCCCTTCTTCAGGAATTACCACATATAACATGTAGCGACCGTGTACTTGCAATGTTTAAATACATGCAGGATTCAAAAAATGGTGTCAAACAATTAAATGACGTATAATATCAGAGTTCATGGTTGACAAATGGTTAACATATATCAGCATAGAATTTATCATATACATTAGTGATTTTATCATATCAATGAATCCTGCATGTATTTAAACATTGTAAGTACACAGTCTATTCATGTTATATGTGGTAACTCCTGAAGAAGGAGTCATTGGAACCTTCAAACGCGTTGAATAAACCACTGTATAATCCACTGTATAATTTTATTATCATCTTGAACCTTATTGTCACGGCAGCACGGATTGCATTCAGTGTCACCAGGTGAGCAACTTTCTTGGTGATTTCTCTATCTGATTTGTGGGATAAGACCCTATTTGCGCTTTGTGTCTCCCTTCTTTTTTCAAATAACAAAAAACAAGCCCACACACGGCCATATTGACAGAAAAAAAAAGTTATGGCTCTGGGAAGAAGGGTAGTAAAAAATGAAAACGCAAAACTGAAAATACCTCCGGTCATGAAGGGGTTAAATTACAACTTCAAACATGATCATCCATGGGCCATAAAACAAATTTAGAAACATCGTTCACAAATTCTAATTGTTAGAAATATTTTTTTCCCATATTTTGCTGACTTCCCACAAATATAATATCCATACAGTATGTATATGTGTTTTAAAATGCATTCCTTGCTGTGCCTTAAACAAAAGTAGCTACACAAATGGAAAAATAAAAGTTTGCAGTTTTGTCATTACATGTTGATACACATTCCAGCTCTCATTTCTCTTCATGCACAATATTAGCTGGTCTTACCACCATCGCTTCTGATGAGCACCAATATGATCAGCATTAGTGTCGGTTGTCAGCCAGTGCTGGGATTGATGACTGTACCCACAAACCCAGCACTGACTGAGAATGGACTCTATTCCTGATCCTGCTGTCAGTCAGTGCCGAGGTCACAGTTACAGCCACTGCTCTCTATACACAGAGAGGTGACTAAAATCGTGTCGGTGCCACCCCCATTACCAAAACCTGAAAGCTGCTCGGAGGAATAAAGTTAATTTCCCTCCAGATGCAGGGCTCGGGTAGGTTCAGAATACTATTAACCTTCAGATGAAACCCATATCTGCAGGTTAATAGCTTTTTCTCATGTGACAGGTTCCCTTTATTAGTTCTTGATGGTGCACTTTTTGGCACAAACACAGGAAATCCCATCATTACCAAAATTAGGCTTTTGTGTTTGGGAAAAATGGTGGATAAAGTTGCCAATCGAATAGTTGTGTTCTGTGGCAGAGAAGGCCTTAGATAATAAATTTTAGATCACCATATGGCCAAAAGGAGACTTCTCGGTCAGGATGGCTGCAGCTCCAGAAGATGAGGCATCCACCTCCAGAAACAACTGTTTGGTCGATGTAATATTGGAGTGGAGAAGAAGGCCTGTTTTATGGAGGAAAAGCATTCTTAGCTTCTGGAACCAATACCTTCGGATCGGCACCCATACGGATTATGTCGGAGATGCGAGTGGTCTGAGAAGAGAAATGTGAAATGAATTGCCAGAAGTAGTTGGTGAAACTCAGGAATCACTGTATAGCTTTAACTCTGTCAGGACGCTGTAAGGGAGTCACAGAAGCCATCCTGATCCCCCAAACACGTGCCGATTTAGAGTGTATAAATGTATGTATATTGTTGCATTGTAATGCTGATAAGATGTGTACATAATGCTGCCATGTATATATTCCTAAGGTGTTGTATAGGGAGAGTGTAGTATTTTTATTATATGGAGATAGAATATTTTATTATTATTATTATAGGACAAGAGTTCAATAGATAGTAAATAGTTAACATAGGAGGGGTCAGTTGGGGTGTAAGGCAGGAATAGTTCCTGGTTAGAGTCAGAAGGGGATAGGTAGCCCAAAGTGCTCAGGTGGGCTTAATGCCCAAGCTATGCAGTACCTCGCAGCGCTTAAGGAGGAGCCCAGCCATCCAGAATCAGTGGACTAGCATAGCTACAGATACAGTAGCGACAGCAGCTACAGGAACTTAGGCTACAGGAAAAGCCACCACAGAACAGCAGGGTGGGTCGCTCACCATGTGGCAGGTCATTGCATGGGCTGATGCCCTCAGATCCGTGGTGAAACAGCTGAGGGATCTCCCAACTGCAGTGAGGCTGATCAGGGAGGACGCTGAGGATCCGTATGATACGGTCCGACCCAGGTACATGCCATGTGGAAGGAGAAGAATGCAGGGAAAGACAAAGTAAAGTGTAGCGTAGCACCTGTCAATAATGCTGTAATGAATCTGGATGTGCTGCAAACACATGAGAGTAAAGCTTTACGCTTTGAGTTGCAGCTGGACTCTGTGTTGGTTTATACACAAGTGGCTGGAGGTGACCTTAAGGAACAAAGAAAAGGCCCTGATGGTGCAGAGGACAGAGAGACAAGTAAGCTGACAGTGAAGCATGATTTATATATATTGGAAGGCCAGGGCATGCAAGGCCTGATAAGCTCAGCCACGACTACGGCCGGCTGACCTTTACAACGTGACCGCTCAAGGATGGAAGACGCTTTCTCCAGATCCATCTCCAAGATGATATAACCTAGGAAAGCGAGAGAAGATTGTTGAAAGTTACATTTCTTAAATTTAGAATGAATGCAATTCTCTCTAAGTCGTTGCAGTACTTGACGGACGTTCCGCCTATGAGAGGATAGGTCTACAAAATGATCAAGATATCATCCATATTGACCATGAAACAAATTTAGAGAAGATCTAAAAAAATATAATTCACAAATTCTTGGAAGACAGTAGGGATATTGCTGAGCCCTAACAGCATAACTCAGTGTTGATAATAACCGTCCCAAGTGTTAAAATCTGTCTTCCATTGATCTCCTTTACATAAGATGGTATGCACTACGCAGATCCTATTTGGTGAAGATTATAGCACCTCTGAGGTGATCAAACAGCTCTGATATCAACAGCTATTTGTTCTTCACCATGATCTAACTGAGTCCCCTATAATCGATGCAAGGTTACAACCTTTTTCTTTACAAAGAAGAAGTTGGTTCCAGCTGGAGAAGAGGATTTTTCATAGAATCATAGAATCGTAGAGTTGGAAGGGACCTCCTGGGCCATCTGGTCCAACCCCCTGCTCAAAGCAGGATTTGCTAAATCATCCCAGTCAGGTGTCTGTCCAGCCTCTGTTTGAAGACTTCCATTGAAGGAGAACTCACCACTTCTCATGGCAGCTTGTTCCACTCATTGATCACTCTAACTGTCAAAAAGTTTTTTCTAATATCTAATCTGTGTCTCCTCCCATTCAGTTTCATCCCATTGCTTCTAGTCTTTCCTTGTGCAAATGAGAATAAAGTTGATCCTTCTACAATGTGACAGCCCTTTAGATATTTGTAGACAGCTATTAAGTCTCCTCTCAGTCTTCTCTTTTGCAAACTAAACATTCCCAAATCCTGCAACCTTTCCTCATAAGACAGGTTTTGCTGACCGGTCACCATTCTGGTCGCTCTTTTCTGAACTTGCTCCAGTTTGTGGATGTCTTTTTTAAAATGTGGTGCCCAAAACTGGACACAATATTCCAGATGAGGTCTGACCAAACAGGAGTAGAGGGAAATAATGACTTCACGTGATCTAGACTGTATGCTTCTGTTAATACATCCTAGAATTGCATTTGCCTTTTTTGCTGCTGCATCACACTGTTGACTCATATTCAGTCTGTGATCTATTAGTATACCCATGTCTTTTTCACATGTGCTGTCATTTAGCTCTATTCCTCCCATTCTGTATATGCTTTTTTCATTTTTATTGCCCAGATGTAGTACTTTGCATTTTTCCCTGTTAAAAACCATTCTGTTAGTTGCTGCCCACTTCTCCAGTTTATTTATATCTTTTTGAATCCTCTCTCTCTCTTCTCTAGTATTAGCTATCCCTCCTAGCTTTGTGTCATCAGCAAATTTAATCAGTTTACCCTCAATTCCTTCATCTAAATCGTTGATAAAGATGTTGAACAATACAGGGCCCAGGACAGAGCCCTGTGGTACCCCATTTGAGACATTCTTCCAACTGGATGTGCAGCCATTTACGACCACTCTTTGGGTCCGATCACTAAGCCAGTTATGAATCCACCTAACAGTTGCCTTGTCCATTCCATACTTAGTCATTTTTTCAATAAGGATTGTATGAGATACTTTCCTTGATCCACCCAATCAGTGATTCCGTCATAGAAGGAAATTAAGTTAGTCTGACATGACTTATTAGTTACAAACCCATGCTGACTGTTTAATCACTTCATTCTTATCCAGGTACTGACATACATGGTGTTTAATAATTTGTTCAAAGATCTTTCCTGGTATAGAAGTCAGACTCACCGGCCTATAGTTGCCTGGGTCCACCTTCTTCCCCTTTTTGAAGCTAGGAACAACATTTGCTCTTCTCCAATCTTCTGGGACTTCTCCTGTTCTCCAAGAATTTTCAAAGATTATGGAGAGGGGTTCAAAAATTTCTTCTGCTATCTCCTTCAGTACTCTGATACTTTTTGATTGAAATCCCCAGCTAAATTTTCCTTGACATACTCGGACATGGCTAGAGTCACTGCTTGGGACAGAAGGTAAATACGGCCTCATGAAGGTGATGATTCCAAAAGCAGGTCTATAGGAAATTCATATGGACTATTTGGAACTAACGCTTAAGCTTCTTTCTTGTCAAAGATGTCCACATATGACCAGTAGGCAGATGGTAATTCTAATAGAGAAGATGGTGCTATCAGTGACATGAATGGTCGTATAGGTACTAGAGATTTCTCATGAATAGATTGACCCCAATTAAGCAACTCCCCAAATCTCATATCTAGCATTGCTTCATACATGTGGAGCCACGGGAGACTCAGAAGAAGTGAGTGAGACAGGCTAGGTAGCACAAGCAAGGCGTGCAGCCTTTTGTGTGCAGCATTCCTTTCTGCAGTTCTTCATGCTCTGTGACCTGCTAAATTGCTTCATATAAGGCTTTCCTGTAGACAGATGACACCAGCAATGGATCTTGAAGTGGTCGAATGGTAATCTAGAAGCGATCTAGCACTGCTTGCTGTATAAAGTTCCCTGCTGCACCAAATTCTAAATACGCAGTCTCAATGAACTGGGAACCTCCACAAGTAACAGACATGGTCAAGATCAATGGTGGAGAGGAATTGTTCTCACCCAGGGTAGCCTCTCCTAGTGTCCTTAGGTTTGGAAGATTTCCATTCTCTTGGGACAAGTGCGAATGAGATGACAGGTTTCTCCACAATAGAAGCACAAGCATTTGATTTGAAGGAGCTCTGTTGTTCAAACAGACCAACATTGTTGAATTGCATAGGTTCAAGAGATGCTGCAGATGCGGCACACTGAGGAACATGTGGCCTTTCGAAAGACTAAGCTAGTCAAAGTGGTTTTCTTCCACGCACTGCTTCTTGACAGCGCTCCAGGAGCTGGAGGTAGATTAGTTTGGCCAAGTTAACAATGTCATCCAGTGTAGTAGAAATGTCTTGACCTGCTACCTTATCCTTAATCCTTCTGGACAATTCCTCAAATGAGGCAGCTACTAGTGCCTGGGTCAAATGCAGGTTGTCAGGGCAAGTTCAGACTTTAGCCCCATTGCCATCACCCCAAAATAATCTAAATATGGAATGTACCAACAATGTATGGCTTATAACTTTTCTTTTCAAATACAAGTGTGTAAAGTATGCCAGTCCCATAATTGGCTCCTTGGGTATAATTTGATTAAAATAAATTCACATTACTGCAAAAGGGAATAGAGATGTAAAAATTCTATTTCTAGAGATATTGGTAATTGTCCATGGAGAGATGGAGACATCAGTTGTTAGATGATTCAGACTTTTCTTAACAGGATATAAAATCTAACACGGAGGAAATAATCCATTAGGCTGTCGCAATACAGAGGTAAGATGTGCTGATACCTGTGAACCTTTGATGACTAAAAAGAATAGAAGTTAGGAATTGTGGCTCAGCAGAACATCATTGTAAGTAGTTCAACTCGATACAGGAGAATAGTGCTGTTTTATTCAAAACTGTGCATAAGGCATTGGCTACAAAAAACCCATCAGCCAAGAACATTTCACATAAACACATGATTTCTCGAGGCTCCATCAAGGGACCATGGTGGAGCCCTGAGAAAGTATTTGTTAATGTAAAACTGAATTGGCTGATGAGTGGGTTGTCTACTCGGTGCAGTAAGCATATTTTTCAATAAAACAGCACTATTCTTCAGCATTGAGTGCCACTAATTTCTTCTGAATATAATGAATGATTGACTATCTGTATGCTGGGCATCATGGTTTGTGTTCTGGACATCTAGTCTGGGAGCAATGCGTGGATTGCCGCAGACTTTCATTACCATTATGGCACTTGTCCCTTGAAGTTGCCTGAGTGTAGAGTTTGCTGTGTCAGTGAGGAATTTACTTTTTAACTTATTAGAATGTTCATTGTAATCAGTTGGAAGGAAATCAGTCTGATAATAACCACATGTACCATGAATAAGCCCAAAAATGTCAAGAATGGCAATGGTGGCCATTATTTTCTACTTAAATTCTCAACGACTTTATAGAATCTTTTGGATAAATAGTCATGCTAGCATATCAAGCATAGAGTATACATTTCTAAAACATGATTATGCACTAATCAATTCTAATCAAATCAAATTAAATATGAATTTCTCAAAAAATTTGGATACTAACAAATCAGAGTTTAAGGAGATTCGATTTGTTTCAATTTACCAAAAAAGGGGGCAAAGAGATGCCATTTTACTGCACTTTGAGGGCCAGGAAGGAGTTCAAAATGACAATAAACCCATACTCACTCCATCATTGACATAGCACAATGTACATCAATGTCGAGAAGAATTTCAGAAGATTCACTCAATTCTACATGTGACAAGTGAAAGTTTTACCTTGAATGTGTACAATCCATGTATGGTCACTTCCATGTTCATTGAGGTGCTTCATGTCCTATGTGTCCGTGTGTGGTCTAATCATCAGTCATGCACCAAAGAATAACCATTCAGAGGTCCGAGTAGGTAGCTGTAGCAGCCGTGGAAAAAACTGAGGTGAGTATAAGAGCTCAATCTTTTTACCCCTTCCCTGTATATTTGCTTTGGTTCAAATTTATTCAATTCAAGTTGAATTTCCCTCTACCCCTACACCCCCAAATTGGGACAATCTGTCTTAATCAAATCTTTTTCAACTCTACATGTGTCAAAAAGGACTTATGGTATTCCTTGAATATATATGCAGTGGGGAAAAAAAGTATTTAGTCAGTCAGCAATAGTGCAAGTTCCACCACTTAAAAAGATGAGAGGCGTCTGTAATTTACATCATAGGTAGACCTCAACTATGGGAGACAAACTGAGAAAAAAAATCCAGAAAATCACATTGTCTGTTTTTTTTTCATTTTATTTGCATATTATGGTGGAAAATAAGTATTTGGTCAGAAACAAAATTTCATCTCAATACTTTGTGATATATCCTTTGTTGGCAATGACAGAGGTCAAACGTTTTCTGTAAGTCTTCACAAGGTTGCCACACACTGTTGTTGGTATGTTGGCCCATTCCTCCATGCAGATCTCCTCTAGAGCAGTGATGTTTTTGGCTTTTCGCTTGGCAACACGGACTTTCAACTCCCTCCAAAGGTTTTCTGGAGACTGGCTAGGCCACTCCAGGACCTTGAAATGCTTCTTACGAAGCCACTCCTTCGTTGCCCTGGCGGTGTGCTTTGGATCATTGTCATGTTGAAAGACCCAGCCACGTTTCATCTTCAATGCCCTTGCTGATGGAAGGAGGTTTGCACTCAAAATCTCACGATACATGGCCCCATTCATTCTTTCATGTACCCGGATCCGTCGTCCTGGCCCCTTTGCAGAGAAACAGCCCCAAAGCATGATGTTTCCACCAACATGCTTTACAGTAGGTATGGTGTTTGATGGATGCAACTCAGTATTCTTTTTCCTCCAAACACGACAAGTTGTGTTTCTACCAAACAGTTCCAGTTTGGTTTCATCAGACCATAGGACATTCTCCCAAAACTCCTCTGGATCATCCAAATGCTCTCTAGCAAACTTCAGACGGGCCCGGACATGTACAGGCTTAAGCAGTGGGACACGTCTGGCACTGCAGGATCTGAGTCCATGGTGGCGTAGTGTGTTACTTATGGTAGGCCTTGTTACATTGGTCCCAGCTCTCTGCAGTTCATTCACTAGGTCCCCCCGCGTGGTTCTGGGATTTTTGCTCACCGTTCTTGTGATCATTCTGACCCCACGGGGTGGGATTTTGCGTGGAGCACCAGATCGAGGGAGATTATCAGTGGTCTTGTATGTCTTCCATTTTCTAATTATTGCTCCCACAGTTGATTTCTTCACTCCAAGCTGGTTGGCTATTGCAGATTCAGTCTTCCCAGCCTGGTGCAGGGCTACAATTTTGTTTCTGGTGTCCTTTGACAGCTCTTTGGTCTTCACCATAGTGGAGTTTGGAGTCAGACTGTTTGAGGGTGTGCACAGGTGTCTTTTTATACTGATAACAAGTTTAAATAGGTGCCATTACTACAGGTAATGAGTGGAGGAAAGAGGAGACTCTTAAAGAAGAAGTTACAGGTCTGTGAGAGCCAGAAATCTTGATTGCTTGTTTCTGACCAAATACTTATTTTCCACCATAATATGCAAATAAAATGAAAAGAAAACAGACAATGTGATTTTCTGGATTTTTTTTTCTCAGTTTGTCTCCCATAGTTGAGGTCTACCTATGATGTAAATTACAGACGCCTCTCATCTTTTTAAGTGGTGGAACTTGCGCTATTGCTGACTGACTAAATACTTTTTTTCTCCACTGTACTGTATGTTCCCTATATGGTCACTTCCATGGTTTCTTCGTTTTCTATATCCTCAAAATAAAATTACTGGTATTTTATATTGGTCGAATGAGATAAGGGAAGGGGATAATTGATGTCACTAGCATCAGCATTTAGATACAGATTTACTATGTAAAATTCTTGGATTATCTCTCAGTTTTAGAAAATAAAGCAAGAACAATTTTCTTATATGCATTGTGTACTCATTTTAGATGTTTTTTCACTATCTCCAATCCACTGGGTTTGTAGAGATGATTTTAGAACAAGGGGTAAAGAGGTGGCTCACTATGAACCTGCTGCCTAAAGGTCCATATGCTTCCCTTACTAACCTCTAATTTAACCTAATTTATTGCTTAATACTTTCAAATAATAGGAAGATATATAATAATAGACAAAAAAATTACAAACAGTGGGATGACAGTGGGAATGCCTAGCTCTTTTCAGACACATATTCCAAGCTTAAATATCAAGAAACCAAATTATGGACAATTATTGAACTGCTGATTTTATTATTATTATTATTATTATTATTATTATTTCTCAGCATGCCTTGTGACTAAAGAAATGAAATAATGTACAAGTTCCAAAAGTTGATAAAACAAATTCTAAGATAATAAATATGTGAATTTTATGTTGTCCAAAATATTATTTTTCTTCATGCGTCATTTTTAGTGTTGAGCATTCCGATACCGCAAGTATCGGGTATCGGCCGATACTTGCTGTATCGGAATTCCGATACCGACTTCCGATATTTTTTCAATATCGGAATTCGGCATCGGAATCGGAAGTTCAGTTGATTGACGGCCTGACGTCATCATGATGCGCGGTGTGTGCGCATCATGATGCGCCGTCATTTCGGGCCTTCCGGGGGTCTCTGCCGGCCTGCCGGGGGGCTGTGCCGGCCTGCCGGGGGGCTGTGTGGACTGCCCGGGGTCTCTGCCGGCCTGCCGGGGGGCTGTGCCGGCCTGCCGGTGGTCTGTGCACCCTGTGGGGGTCTGTACCGGCCTGCCGGGGGGCTGTGCCGGCCTGCCGGGGGGCTGTGCTGATGTCCGGGGGTCTGTGCAAGCATCGTCCGATGGGACTACAAGTCCCATCGGGCGAAGCCTGCTACCATGACAGTGATTGACACATTAGCCAATGATGGGACAGTAGTAGTCCCATCATCCGGCTAATGTGTTAAATGTTAAAAAAAAAAAAAAAAAAATACTACATACATGCTACATGCATGCTACATACATACTACATGCTACATACATACTACATATATACTACATACATACTACATACATGCTACATACATACTGCATGCTACATACATACTACATACATACTACATACATACTACATGCATGCTACATACATACTACATGCATACTACATATATACTACATGCTACATACATACTGCATGCTACATACATACTACATACATACTACATACATACTACATGCATGCTACATACATACTACATGCATACTACATATATACTACATGCTACATACATACTGCATGCTACATACATACTACATATATACTACATACATACTACATATATACTACATGCTACATACATACTACATGCTACATACATACTACATGCTACATACATACTACATATATACTACATACATACTACATACATACTGCATGCTACATACATACTACATACATACTACATACATACTACATGCATGCTACATACATACTACATGCTACATACAAACCACATACATACTACATGCATGCTACATGCATGCTACATACATACTACATGCTACATACATACCACATACATACTACATACATGCTACATATATACTACATGCATGCTACATACATACTACATATATACTACATGCATGCTACATACATACTACATACATACCACATATATACTACATACATACAATACATACATAGACATACAGTACATATAACATAGAGTAACATACTTACCAATACTTGTCACATTGTTCCCCGAAGCCATTGTCTTTCCGGAATAAATATTAACATAACAAACCACAAAAATACTCACCCACGATCCGAAGCAGTCCACGAGTGTGTCCCACGACGATCTTGGGTAGAGAACTGCAGCATCAGCTGTTGCTGCCGTTCTCTACTGGCTGCAGGAATCCAATGACGGAAGGTAGGTATCCTTCCGCACTGTATTCCTCCGCCACTTAAAAAAAAAAAAGTCCCTAGTCTCACTTTATGCCATTGCTGCGTGGGAATTTCCCACACAGCAATGGCATAAAGTGAGACTAGGGACTTTTTTTTTTTTTAAGTGGCGGAGGAATACAGTGCGGAAGGATACCTACCTTCCGTCATTGGATTCCTGCAGCCAGTAGAGAACGGCAGCAACAGCTGATGCTGCAGTTCTCTACCCAAGATCGTCGTGGGACACACTCGTGGACTGCTTCGGATCGTGGGTGAGTATTTTTGTGGTTTGTTATGTTAATATTTATTCCGGAAAGACAATGGCTTCGGGGAACAATGTGACAAGTATTGGTAAGTATGTTACTCTATGTTATATGTACTGTATGTCTATGTATGTATTGTATGAATGTATTGTATGTATGTAGTATATATGTGGTATGTATGTAGCATGCATGTAGCATGCATGTAGTATATATGTAGTATGTATGTAGCATGCATGTAGTATATATGTAGTATGTATGTAGCATGTAGTATGTATGTAGCATGCATGTAGTATATATGTAGTATGTATGTAGCATGTAGTATGTATGTAGCATGCATGTAGTATATATGTAGCATGCATGTAGTATGTATGTAGCATGCATGTAGTATGTATATGGTATGTATGTAGCATGTAGTATGTATGTAGCATGCATGTAGTATATATGTGTTATGTATGTGGTATGTATGTAGCATGCATGTAGTATGTATGTAGCATGCATGTAGTATGTATGTAGTATGTATGTAGTATATATGTAGTATGTATGTAGCATGTAGTATGTATGTAGTATGTATGTAGCATGCATGTAGCATGCAGTATGTATGTAGCATGCATGTAGTATATATGTAGTATGTATGTAGCATGTAGTATGTAGCATGCATGTAGTATATATGTAGTATGTAGCATGTAGTATGTATGTAGCATGCATGTAGTATATATGTGTTATGTATGATGCATGTAGCATGCATGTAGTATGTATGTAGTATGTATGTAGCATGCAGTATGTATGTAGCATGCATGTAGTATATATGTAGTATGTATGTTGCATGTAGTATGAATGTAGCATGTATGTAGTATGCATGTTGTATGTATGTAGCATGTAATTTTTTTTTTTTTTTTTTTTTACATTTAACACATTAGCCGGATGATGGGACTACTACTGTCCCATCATTGGCTAATGTGTCAATCACTGTCATGGTAGCAGGCATCGCCCGATGGGACTTGTAGTCCCATCGGACGATGCCTGCACAGACCCCCGGAGCCTGCACAGCCCTCCGGCAGGCCGGCACAGCCCCCCGACAGGCCGGCACAGCCCCCCGGAGCCTGCACAGCCCCCCGGCAGGCCGGCACAGCCCCCCGGCAGGCCGGCACAGCCCACCGGCAGGCCGGCACAGACCACCGGAGCCTGCACAGACTCCCTGGCAGGCCGGCACAGCCCCCCGAAAGGCCCGTACAGACCCCAGAGAGGCTGTACAAGGGCAGGAAAGGGTTTTTCTTATTCCGATACCGGAAGTCCCATAGACTTGAATGGGACTTCCGGTATCGGAATCGGCGATACCGATACTTTTTTTAAAGATCGGCCGATACCATCCGATACGATACTTTGAAGTATCGGACGGTATCGCTCAACTCTAGTCATTTTAAATCTTTTACCATCAGGTCATGATTTCCTCCTATGATATCAATTTTCAAAAAAAAAATCCTTCTTTTGCATTTGGTAAATGTCTTTGTGTCACTTTAATGGTAAGTTAACATGACACTACATTTTTTAATATAAATTATATACCATATATACTCGTGTATAAGATGAGATATTCAGCCCATTTTTTGGGGCTGAAAGACCCCCTCTCGGCTTATACACAAGCCATATACCTGGGGGTCGGTGGGGTTTGATTTTAAAAAGTGAATCATCAATCTTCTGTAAATCAAAGGGTATGAAGAAAAAACACAGTAGTATATTGTGCCCAAAAAGAAATACATTTATTTGTAAAAAAAAATGGGGGGGAATAGAATAAATAAATAATAATAAAGCCACGATGCTGCTAGCTTATGTGGTGACATACATTAAATTTACACCTAACAGACCCTGTTGTCACGTCGCCGCCAGACTCAGGGCCTGCTGTTCCAGCTTCGGCCACTGGGAGGCACCGGATTGACACGTCACCGCCAGACTCGGGGCCTGCGGTTTCGGTCTCGGCCACTAGGAGGCGCCGGACCATCACGTCGCCGTCGGACTCGGGGATGGCTGTTCCTGCCTCGGCCACAGGGAGGTGCCGTGGTTCGCTCCAGGGTGAGGGTGGTGACAGGGAAGAGGCTGCGCAGGCATCTGGTGGGCACAGGCTCCGCTCCTCTGTCAGTCATGTAGGGCTTTCTGCATCTCCATCTGACCTGGTCCTGGGGGCGGTCCTGATTACATCATCAGGCCAGGAACCTGTGAGGGAGGACCTGATCCCTCAAATACCTTGGGACTGGTCTTGCAAGCCGCCTGATATATTCTTGGTTCCCCTGCGTGCTTCTGTGTAATTTGCTATAGTTAACTCTGACCTCAGCCTGGATTTCTGACCATTCTATTGCCTGCCGTTTTTGTACCTCTGCCTCTTCTGATATTTTGACGCTGACCTTTGCTTGGATTCCCGACTCTCCTTCTGCCTGCTGATTTTGTACCTTGCTGACCTCCTGGTTTTACTGACCCTGGCCTGGACTTTTGGCTCTCCTTCTGTGTCTACTGATTTCGTACCTCTGCTGCCCTCCGGCCTCCGACTCCTGCCTCCTGACTTGGATTACGGGTTTTAGTTTGGACCCCTTGGCGGCCGTCC
This sequence comes from Dendrobates tinctorius, assembly GCF_039654945.1. Classification (NCBI taxonomy): domain Eukaryota; kingdom Metazoa; phylum Chordata; class Amphibia; order Anura; family Dendrobatidae; genus Dendrobates; species Dendrobates tinctorius. Next base: position 9,615,807 of record NW_027361924.1, read on the forward strand.
TGCTCTGGTCCACTGCTCCTCTAACCAGCTACCCTGTTGTGATCGAGTGACCGTAGGAGGCAGACACAAAAAATAGAAGCTATGTCCAAAAAACCAGAGGAGCTGGCAACTATCCGATTGCAGACCCCTGAACCTATCAACACAACTAGCAGTAGCCGTGGGGGGTACCTACGGTGCCCTAGACCCCTCGAACCCAGCCGGAGGACTATATAGCCTAAAGATAGAAAGGGAAATCTAAACTGCCCCAGAGCAGACCCCAAAGTAAAAGGCAGCCCCCAACATATAATGACGGTGAAGCAAGATGAAAAAACACTGACACAGATAGAAAGATAGGCTGAGCAAACGTTGGGGCCCAATCTAATCTAAACAGAAAAGGAAAGGAAAGCTGCTGTCTGCAATCGGCAAAAAACCCTATCAAAAACATAGGCCAGCAAGCTGAAATGGAAAAGGACCCTGAAGCAACTAAGCTTCAAAACTAAATCAGCACTCTGGTATTTTCAGAAGACAGAGCTAAGGAGTTCAGCTCACCCCAGCAGGGAATGGCTGAAATCCAGAAAAAACAAAGCAAGGCACAAATGCAAAAGGCCAGGAGGAAAACTTAGCTTTAGCAGAGCAGGAATTCAGACTGGACTCCAAGGATACCACAGAGAAATCACCCGCAGGGAGGAATGGGCGTATGCAGCCTTATATCCAGTCTGTGACTCCACTCAGCCAGTCATCATCATTAATCTCAGGTGTCTGATAATCAGACTCACTACCTCTCCTTACCAGAAGAGGGAATTCCTCGGGCCTCAGTGATGAAGGGGAAAATGAACTCACAACAGTACCTCCACCTTGAGGAGGGGTCACCGAACCCTCAACCACGCCACCAGGGCGATCAGGGTGTGCCTGATGAAAGGCACGCACCAGTCTTTTAGCATGAACATCAGAGGCAGAGACCCAGGATTTATCCTCCTGACCATAACCCTTCCACCTAACCAAATACTGGAGTCTCCGTCTAGCCAGACGAGAATCCAGTACTTTCTCTACCTCATATTCAATGTTACCTTCAACCAATACAGGGTCTGGAGGTGCCACTCCCGGAACAACAGGTTCAACAAATCTCTTCAACAAGGACTTATGAAACACATTATGGATTTTAAATGTGACAGGAAGAGCCAAACGAAAAGAGACCGGATTAATAATCTCCAAAATCTTGTAAGGTCCAATAAATCTAGGCTTAAACTTAGGAGAAGCCACCTTCATAGCAATATTTTTTGATGATAACCACACCAAATCACCAACCTTAAACTGGGGACCAATGGTCCTATGTCGGTTGGAAAACCGCTGGGCCTTTTCCTGGGAGAGAGATAACTTATCCACCACTTGGTCCCAGATCTGGTGCATTCTCTCCACCACAGTGTCAACCCCTGGGCAGGCAGACGGCTCCACCTGCCCTGAAGAAAATCGAGGATGAAACCCAAAGTTACAAAAAAAAGGTGACATCAAAGTGGCAGAACTAGCTCTGTTATTTAAAGCAAATTCGGCCAAGGGTAAAAATGAAACCCAATCATCCTGATCAGCAGAAATAAAACATCTCAAATATGACTCCAAGGTCTGGTTTGTTCTCTCTGTCTGCCCATTGGTCTGAGGGTGAAAGGCAGAGGAGAAGGACAACTGAATTCCCAGCTTGGAACAGAAAGTTCTCCAAAATCTAGACACAAACTGACCTCCTCTGTCAGACACAATGTTCTCAGGAATCCCGTGCAAGGGAACCACCTGTTGCAAAAACAGGGGCACCAACTCAGAGGAAGACGGCAACTTAGGGAGTGGTACAAGATGAACCATCTTAGAGAACCTATCACAAATCACCCAAATAACAGTCATCCTTTGAGAGACAGGCATATCGGAGATGAAATCCATTGAAATATGGGTCCATGGCCTCTTGGGGACAGGCAAAGGCATCAACAACCCACTAGAGCGGGAGCATGATTTAGACCGGGAGCACGTCCCACAGGACTGCACAAAATTCCTGATATCACGAGACAAGGAGGGCCACCAAAAAGACCGACTCACAAGATCTCTAGTACCAAAAATACCTGGATGACCAGCCAAAGCAGAGCAATGAACTTCAGACATCACTCTCTTCTTCCACTGGTCAGGAACATACAACTTTCCACTGGGACAACGCTCAGGCTTGTCTCTCTGGAATTCTTCCAGAGCACATCTCAAATCGGGCGAGATGGCAGAAAGAACTACCCCTTCGCCTAAGATGGTAGCAGGTTTGGTCACCACAGGAGAATCAGCAAAGAAACTCCTAGAGAGTGTGTCTGCCTTGACATTCTTAGTTCCAGGAAGAAAAGAAACCACAAAATCAAAACGTGTAAAAAACAAGGTCCACCTAGCCTGTCTAGGGTTCAAGCGCTTAGCCGACTCTAGATAAATCAAATTCTTGTGGTCGGTGAGGACCACGACTTGATGCTTAGCTCCCTCCAACCAATGTCTCCACTCCTCAAATGCCCATTTCATGGCCAACAGTTCCCGATTCCCCACGTCGTAGTTACGTTCAGATGGAGAGAACTTTTGGGAAAAGAAAGCGCAGGGATTCATTTTAGATGTTACAGGATCCTTTTGGGACAAAACAGCTCCTGCACCAATCTCAGAAGCATCCACCTCTACCTGGAACGGAAGTGAGACATCAGGTTGCCGCAAAACCGGGGTGGAGGTGAATCTTTGCTTCAACTCCTGAAAGGAAGAAACAGCCTCAGGAGACCAATTTAACACATCAGCACCCTTCTTAGTCAAATCAGTCAATGGCTTGGCAATACTAGAAAATTTTGCTATAAATTTCCGATAAAAATTAGCAAAACCCAAAAACTTCTGGAGGGCCTTCAAAGAAGTGGGCTGAACCCGATCATAAATGGCCTGTACCTTGACTGGATCCATTTCAATAGTTGACGGAGACAAAATAAATCCCAAAAATGAAATCCTCTGTACCCCAAAAAGGCATTTAGATCCCTTGACATACAGGGAATTCTCCCTCAAGATCCGGAACACAGTCCGAACATGTTCCACATGAGAATCCCAATCCTTGGAGAAGATCAAAATATCATCCAGATAGATAATCAAAAATTTATCAACAAAATCTCGGAAAATATCGTTCATGAAGCACTGGAAGACAGAAGGGGCATTAGTGAGCCCAAAAGGCATCACCAGGTACTCAAAATGTCCCTCCGGAGTATTAAACGCTGTCTTCCATTCATCCCCATGCTTAATGCGAATAAGATTATACGCCCCCCTGAGGTCAAGCTTGGTAAACCAGCAAGCACCTTTAACTCTAGAGAATAGATCCGAAATCAGGGGTAACGGATACTGATATTTAACAGTAATCTTGTTGAGGGCACGATAATCAATACAAGGTCTTAATGATCCATCCTTTTTGGCTACAAAAAAAAACAGCACCTAAGGGTGAGGAGGATGGTCTAATATGACCCTTCTCCAATGCCTCCTTAATATAGGATCGCATAGCCTCGTGCTCGGGTACAGATAAATTGAAAAGCCGACCCTTGGGGAATTTACACCCCGGGTTCAGCTCAATAGCACAGTCATAACTCCTATGAGGAGGCAAAGACGCAGACTCATTCTCACTAAATACATCATAAAAGTCAGCCAAATAGTCAGGAACATCATGTGACTGGGGAGAGGTGGAGAAAACTGGAGCATCACTAAGGGCACACCGACAACCCCAACTCACCACAGAAAAAGATTTCCAATCCAGAACTGGATTATGGATTTGTAACCAGGGAAACCCCAGAACAATGGTACCATGCAGATTATGCAACACCAAAAATCTGCAATTTTCTTGATGGTCTGGGGCGACCCGCATCACCACCTGGGTCCAAAACTGAGGTTTATCTTTAGCCAAAGGAGTAGCATCAATCCCCCTCAAAGGGATAGGCGTCCGCAGAGGTGTCATAGGAAATCCACAACGTTTAGCAAAATCCAAGTCCATTAGGTTTAGAGCTGCTCCCGAATCCACAAATGCCTTGGCGGAAAATGTGGACAGGGAGCAGATCAGAGTAATAGCCAGAAGAAACTTAGGTTGAACACCACCAACAGAAAACGTGTGTGCAAAGCGTTTCTCTCGTTTAGGACAGACAGAAATAATATGCGAGGCATCTCCACAGAAAAAGCACAACTTATTACGCCTTCTGAACTCCTGACGCTGCTCTCTGGAGAAAACTCTATCACATTGCATAGGTTCAGTCATTTGTTCAACAGGTGGCAACACCTCTCGTGCAGTTTTGCGTTAGCGCAAACGCCGATCAACCTGAATGGCTAATGACATAGAATCGTCAAGACCAGAGGGAACAGGAAATCCCACCATAGTATCTTTTACGGCTTCTGACAAACCCTTCCGAAAGAGAGCAGCCAAGGCATCATCATTCCAAGTAGTAAGTACCGCCCACTTTCGGAATTTTTGACAGTACAATTCTGCAGAATCTCGACCCTGATTCAATGCCAGCAGGGTCTTTTCAGCCTGATCAATGGCATTAGGTTCGTCATACAACAAGCCCAAGGCTTGAAAAAATGCGTTCACATTAGTCAGAATAGGATCATCTGGTTTCAAAGAAAACGCCCAATCCTGGGGATCGCCACGCAGCAAAGAGATGACAATTTTAACCTGCTGCGTGGAGCTCCCTGACGAGTTAGACTTCAAGGCAAAAAATAATTTACAATTATTTTTGAAATTCAAAAATTTAGACCGATCACCACAAAATACATCAGGTGTAGGAATCTTTGGTTCAGCAGCATGTGAATGAGCAAGGTAGGCGGAAATTCCCCGCACTTCCGCAGCGAGCTGCTCCACACGATCAGACAATTGCTTTATCTCCATTGAGAGAAAAAAAAATTCCCCCTACGGCCTCAGAGATATAGAGGAAAAAATATACACACTTTTTTTTTTTTTCTTGCAATTCTTTCCTGCTATTGAGTACCCTAGGATCTGCGGTCAGGCGGGTGATTCTGTTATGATCGAGTGACCGTAGGAGGCAGACACAAAAAATAGAAGCTACGTCCAGAAAACCAGAGGAGCTGGCAACTATCCGATTGCAGACCCCTGAACCTATCAACACAACTAGCAGTAGCCGTGGGGGGTACCTACGGTGCCCTAGACCCCTCGAACCCAGCCGGAGGACTATATAGCCTAAAGATAGAAAGGGAAATCTAAACTGCCCCAGAGCAGACCCCAAAGTAAAAGGCAGCCCCCAACATATAATGACGGTGAAGCAAGATGAAAAAACACTGACACAGATAGAAAGATAGGCTGAGCAAACGTTGGGGCCCAATCTAATCTAAACAGAAAAGGAAAGGAAAGCTGCTGTCTGCAATCGGCAAAAAACCCTATCAAAAACATAGGCCAGCAAGCTGAAATGGAAAAAGACCCTGAAGCAACTAAGCTTCAAAACTAAATCAGCACTCTGGTATTTTCAGAAGACAGAGCTAAGGAGTTCAGCTCACCCCAGCAGGGAATGGCTGAAATCCAGAAAAAACAAAGCAAGGCACAAATGCAAAAGGCCAGGAGGAAAACTTAGCTTTAGCAGAGCAGGAATTCAGACTGGACTCCAAGGATACCACAGAGAAATCACCCGCAGGGAGGAATGGGCGTATGCAGCCTTATATCCAGTCTGTGACTCCACTCAGCCAGTCATCATCATTAATCTCAGGTGTCTGATAATCAGACTCACTACCTCTCCTTACCAGAAGAGGGAATTCCTCGGGCCTCAGTGATGAAGGGGAAAATGAACTCACAACACTACCCCCTGGGCCTTGCTACAATTCCAGATCCCTGTATAGGGGTTAAGGGTCTCGGGGTTACTCGGGGTGCTGTTCCTACTGCAGCCCAGATTCGCTGACGGACGTCACACCTGTGCCATGTGTATAAGTACAAAATGGAAGAAAGTGCTTTATTATCTAAGTGAATCAGGATAATCATATCCCACTACAGTAAATAGAGTGTCTAACAACGAGGTAAAGATGGAAGTCCGAAAATTACTGCCACTACTCTAGGTGTGGAAATGTCGCCGCCTTCCAAACACAGGTTTCGCCCTTCTTCCTCAGGGAGCGTATTGGATATGATTATCCCCCTGTATTAAGCATTGCCCTACACTTTGTACTTACACACAAGGCACAAGGTCTGTTAAGTGTAATTTTACTGTACGTCCCAACATAAGATAGCAGCATCTACGTTTTACTATTATGTTTTTATGCTATTGCGCACTGTTTTACAAATAAATATATTTCTTTTTGGACACAATTATGTTTTTTCTTTATAACCTTTGATTCAAAGTAGTATCTAATATTGCCTGAGCTTTACCCCATATTATACACGTGTTTTTATATTGGAATTTCCTTTGTGTAAACTGGTTTGAATAAGTGAAGGTTTTAATGCAGTTTCTCAGGCCAAACCCAGAAGTGGCAAAATAAAAAAGGAAAAGTGTTAAGAAAAGGTTGATATTCCCACTTTTAAAGCCGTTCTTGCTTCCACTTGGGTCACATAAGTTGAAACAACATAGTATGCATAATTGCAGAACTTGCATAAATTCTCTTCAGTTTAATACAGACATGTTAAACTGTAAAATATTTCCATGTGCCACATGAGATTTATCTAGTTATAGTAACGAATAATAAAATTAATACTTTCTCATATCTTTAAAAAACTCCTATTTGAAAAAATAAAAATACAAATTTTAAAATGTAACCAAATGATTAAAACAAAATTAAAGAACCTAAGAAATCAGATGTTTATGCATCATTGTTCAAACAGTAATCAATATAATTAAAATTTTCTTTGTGGTAATTTTCAACTATCCTAAATAGAGAATATTTGAATTTTTAGTGATCAAATTCAGAATAAAAGTCATGTACTTTACTAATAGAAAAAAAATAGGAATAATCATCTGATCACCTCAGATGACCAGTGGATCAATGCCAACATTTCTGATACTATTTTTTCAAGAATATTAATTTAACAATAATGAAAAATCAGACTTCTGTTAAATATTTTTACCTTTTGCCTTCTTTTGGAGAATCAAATAAATCATTTGTATCTACTTTATTCTTCATCATATATTTGGTTGGAGTACTTGTCAATTCCTCCGTTATCACAGTCATATGTCTGGAAGTTCAGTTACATAAACCAATGTATGTCTTTATCTGTAATTTATCCATTGTAGACATATTTTATACATCGGTCACGGTTCCTAAATTACTGCACATGTTATTTTCCGGGAATCACATTGTTTCCTTCTCACAATGTTATACTCAGTTGTATTTTTTTGGAGCTGTGGCGACAGCTGAGGAAATCCTCCTCTTCATTATGGCTTATGACCGATATGTTGCCATCTGCCTCCCATTACATTATCATCAGATCCTAAGTCGGAGAAATTGCACCTTGATAACTATTGGGATTTGGGCAGGCGCCTTTCTAAACTCATCAGTTTTTATAATCTCAGTTTTATACATGTCTTCCTGTCACTCCAACATCATCCACCAGTTCTTCTGTGATATTAAGTCACTAACAATAACTAGTTGCACAGCCATGCAAATGCTTTTTGTAGTAATTGGCATGGAAATGTTGACATTAGGTTTTATTCCATTGATGGGAACTTTTATTTCTTACTTTAAAATTTTCTCCATCATTTTCAGAATGAAGTCAAAAGAAAGTCGGAATAAAGCCTTCTCCACCTGCTCATCCCACATCACCGTCATCACTATTTACTATGGGACATGGTTATCTCAATATCTGATTCCAGCTTACTCTGATATTCTGGATTCTTTCTTGAATTTAATATTTGCCGCTGTAACCCCCACAATAAACCCGATCATATACAGCTTACAGAATTCTAATGTACAATCTGCATTGTTGAAGTTGGTGAGGTGATTAATGATGAGAATGTTTGTTTTAAAGAGTGACCCCAGACACATTGCACTGCAATTTTACAAAACTCCACATTCACCAAAATACAGATTTTTTGTAATTTTGTTCTCGCACACATCCAAAAATATTGTTACCGCTCAATACTCCTTCTCTGAATTGTAAAAGGCCATCAAATTTTTTAAAAAATCCTTATACTCACCTATTTAGCTCCTCTTCGCCACCGTCTGGTCTTTGTCACATTTACAGATGGCCTTTGCTCATTCTGAAATCCTTTCACACATGGTCAGAATGTCTGGCCTGATGAAAGCCTAGGAGGGTTCTACACAAGCACGCAAAAGGTCTCGGCATCATGATGTCACTATGTGCACCAAGTCCATATGCAGGCATACACAGAGCACTCTTGGACAGAAGATGTGGTGAGGACCAGACAGGTGATGGTAAGGAGCAGATAAGCCACAGAGGTGATTGGTGAGGTGAGATCATGGATTTTCGTTATTTTTTACATCTTACATTTATTATGTTTATTATACATAATAAAGGACATTAAACTGGCAGAAAATTACATCTTCACAAATGAATTTACCTTATAAGCTTAAAAAAATTGTCTCATCTGTTCATTTCTAGTATTTGAGTAACTGATGTCTGAAAATCTGGATTATATCTTCAAAATAGTCTATATGAAAAAAATATCTGTGATAAATCCTACCACACAGTGAATTCAGAGCTCTGTAAAGAAAAAATTAAGTAAGTAATGTGACGACTTTGTGTTAATGAGGAAAATGTGGCCACTCTTGTGTGTGGGGAGCTATTCTTAACTTTGCTAGATGTACTATTCCTTTCTTTAGTAAGTCAAGGGACATGAGCCATTGTTTCATGAGATACTGTCAGGTGCCCCTTTTGTATGCTAATTTGTGGAATGCTCGCTGATTACGGATTTCATCAGCTCTTTGCAGTGAACAAGTCTCCATCATTTGGAGGACAATTATGTTTGGAGAACCCAGGATGGGACTACCTTGTCACCTGTCCACGTACCTCTGTGTGCTTGTTCAGCTTTCTAAGATTACCGTTACCTTTCATTGGGTGCTGGCCAAAATGGGGTACTGGAGGTTGGAGTATTTGGCCTTTGATATGTGGCGAGCAAGCAGAAAGGGGAGACTGTGTCACTTACACTATGTTCTGTCCTTGCTGGGAATGTACTATTTGTTGTTGACTGCTGGTGACCCAATAAAGTTTTACCGGAGTTTGGTATGGTTAACCTTTGTTGTCTGAGTAATGTTCTGCTCACAAGGAAAGAGTACAGCATTCAGTGGGATGAGCCCTGGCCCGATCATTCTTTATAAAAGCAGCCAAGCCAGTGAACGAGAGCACCTACTAGCCTTCTGCACAAGTACATTAAAAGCAAAATGGATAAAATTCTACCCCTGTTTGGGGCGGGCTCCGGCGATGAGCTCACACCTTTTCCGGCAAGACAGCTGACTTGATCAGCTGACATGTGCCGCTAACAGCCATGAGAGGAATCGCAATCCTCTGCGGTTGTTAACATGTTAAATGCTGCTGTCAAGTGCTGACAGCGGGATTTAACGTGCATGCCCGGCAATCACACCGGAAATCCACCCGTCAGTGACTCACGTGAAAGTGGGTCACCGATGGGCTGGCATGACAACCATAGGCCTCCTGGAGACCTCTATGGTTGTCACTGCCAGATTGCTATGAGCGCCACCTGGTTGTCGGCGCTCATAGCAAGTGAGGTACTCTGCTACATGCATGTGATCTGATCATTACCTGCATTTAGGAGAGGCAATTGGGTTATGGCAGCTTCTATTCTCCCATATAGACTATTGAAGCATGCCAAAAGTGAAAAAAAATGCTTTTAAAAATATAAAAAAATATAAAAGTTCAAATTTCCCCCCTTTCGCCCCATTCAAAATAAAACAAAAAACAAATATACACATATTTGGCATCACCGTGTTCAGAACTGCCTGATCTATCAATAAAAAAAGGATTAACCTGATCGCTAAACGGCGTAGTGAGAAAAAAGTCAATACGCCAGAAATAAGTTTTGTTGGTAGCTGCGACATTACATTAAAATGCAATAACGGGCGATCAAGAGATCATATCTGCACCAAAATAGTATCATTAAAATGACAGTTCAGTGCACAAAAAATAAGCCCTCAACGACCCAAGATCATGAAAAATGGAGACGCTACGGGTATCAGAAAATGGCACAAGTGTTTGTTTTTTTTAACAAAGTTTGGAAATTTTTTTCACCTCTTAGATAAAAAAAGAACCTAAACATGCTTGTTGTCTATGAACTCGTAATGACCTGGAGAATCATAATGGCAGGTCAGTTTTAGCATTTAGTGAACCTGGTAAAATAGCAAAACAAAAAACAATGTGAGATTGCACTTTTTTTTGCAATTTCACCACTTTGATTTTTTTTCCCGTTTTCCAAGATAAGATATGTTAAAACAATGGTGCCGTTCAAAAATACAACTCATCTCACAAAAAACAAGTCATATGCTTGGTAGGAAATGTGGATTAAATCCGCGCTGCTGTGACAATAAGGTTCCAGATGATAATAAAATTATACAATGGTTTATTCAAAGCTTTTCAAGGTTCCAATGACCCCTTCTTCAGGAATTACCACATATAACATGAAGCGACCGTGTACTTGCAATGTTTAAATACATGCAGGATTCAAAAAATGGCGTCAAACAATTAAATGACGTATAATATCAGAGTTCATGGTTGATAAATGGTTAACATATATCAGCATAGAATTTATCATATACATTAGAGATTTTATCATATCAATGAATCCTGCATGTATTTAAACATTGTAAGTACACAGTCTATTCATGTTATATGTGGTAACTCCTGAAGAAGGAGTCATTGGAACCTTCAAACGCGTTGAATAAGCCACTGTATAATCCACTGTATAATTTTATTATCATCTTGAACCTTATTGTCACGGCAGCACGGATTGCATTCAGTGTCACCAGGTGAGCAACTTTCTTGGTAATTTCTCTATCTGATTTGTGGGATAAGACCCTATTTGCGCTTTTTGTCTCCCTTCTTTTTTCAAATTACAGAAAACAAGCCCACACACGGCCATATTGACAGAAAAAAAAAGTTATGGCTCTGGGAAGAAGGGTAGTAAAAAATGAAAACGTAAAACTGAAAATACCTCCGGTCATGAAGGGGTTAAATTACTGCTTCAAACATGATCATCCATGGGCCATAAAACAAATTTAGAAACATCGTTCACAAATTCTAATTGTTAGAAATATTTTTTTCCCATATTTTGATGACTTCCCACAAATATAATATGCATACAGTATGTATATGTGTTTTAAAATGCATTCCTTGCTGTGCCTTAAACAAAAGTAGCTACACAAATGGAAAAATAAAAGTTTGCAGTTTTGTCATTACATGTTGATACACATTCCAGCTCTCATTTCTCTTCATGCACAATATTAGCTGGTCTTATCACCATCGCTTCTGATGAGCACCAATATGATCAGCATTAGTGTTGGTTATCAGCCAGTGCTGGGATCGACGACTGTACCCGCGAACCCAGCACTGACTGAAAACAGACTCTTTCTGTGCCTACTGTCAGTCAGTGCCGAGGTCACAGTTACAGCCACTGCTCTCTATACACAGTGAGATGACTAAAATCGTGCCGGTGCCACCCCCATTACCAAAACCTGAAAGCTGCTCGGAGGAATAAAGTTAATTTCCTTCCAGATGCAGGGCTCTAAGTGCAGGCATCAGGCAGGTTCAGAATACTATTACCCTTCAGATGAAACCCATATCTGCAGGATAGTAGCTTTTTCTCATGTGACAGGTTCCCTTTATTAGTTCTTGATGCTGCACTTTTAGGCACAAACACAGGAAATCCCATCATTACCAAAATTAGGCTTTTGTGTTTGGGGAAAAATGGTGGATCAAGTCGCCAATCGAGTAGTTGTGTTCTGTGGCAGAGGCCTTGGAAAATAAATTTTAGATCACCATATGACCAGAAGGAGACTTCTGGGTCAGGATGGCTGCAGCTCCAGAAGATGAGGCATCCACCTCCAGAAACAACTGTTTGGTTGATGTAATACTGGAGTGGAGAAGAAGGGCTGATTTATGAAGAGAAAAGCATTCTTAGCGTCTGGATAACTTCGGATCAGCACCCATACGGATTATGGCAGAGATGAGAGTGGTCCGAGAAGAGAAATGTAAAATGAATTGCCAGTAGTAGTTGGCGAAACTCAGGAATCATTGTATAGCTTCAACTCTGTTAGAATGCAATAAGAGGGTCACAGAAGCTGTCCTGAACCCCCAAACATGTCCCGGTTTAGAGTGTATAAATGTATGTATATTGTTGCCTCGTAACCCTGTTAAGATGTGTACATAATAGTGCTATGTATATATTGCTAAGGTGTTGTATAGGTAGAGTGTAGTAATTTTATTAGGCAACTAGATGGAGATAGAATAGTTTCTTAATATAGGACAAGAGTTCAATAGATAGTAAATAGTTAACATAGGAGGGGTCAGCTGGGGTGTAAGGCAGGAATAGTTCCTGGTTAGAGTCAGAAGGGGCTAGGTAGCCCAAAGTGCTCGGGTGGGCTTAATGCCAGAGCTACTCAGCACCCCGCAATGCTTAAGAAAGAGCCCAGCCATCCAGAGTCAGTGGACCAGCATAGCTTCAGATACAGTAGCAGCAGCAGCTACCGGAACTTGGGCTACAGAAAAAGCCACCACAGCACAGCAGGGCAGGTCGCTCATCATGTGGCAGGTCATTGCGTGTGCTGATGCCCTCAGATCTGGGGCAAAACGGCTGAGGGAACTCACAAATGCAGTGAGGATGGACAGGGAGGACGCTGAGGAACCGTATGATATGGTCCAACCTGGGTACATGCCATGTGGCAAGGAGAAGAATACAGGGAAAGACAAAATAATGAGTAAGGTAGCACCTGTCAATAATGCTGTAATGAATCTGGATGTGCTGCAAAGACATGAGTAAAGTTTTACATTTTGAGTTGCATCTGGACTCTGTGTCGGTTTATTCACAAGCTGCCGGAGGTGACCTTAAGGATTGGCCAAAAGGCCCTGACGAAACAGAGGACGGAGAGACAAGTAAGTTGACAGTGAAGCATGATTTGTATGTATTGGAAGGCCTGGGTACGCAAGGCCTGATAAGCTCAGCCACGACTTTGGCCCTGGCTGGCCTTTACAACACGACCACTCAAGGATGGAAGATGCTTTCTCCAGATCCATATCCAGGCCTGTTACCAAGATGATATAACCTAGGAAAGTGAGAGAAGATTGTTCAAAGTCACATGTCTTAAATTTAGCATGAAGGCAATTCTTTCTAAGTAGTTGCAGTACTTGACAGACGTTCCGCCTATGAGAGGATAGGTCTGCAAAATGATCAAGATATCATCCATATTGACCATGACACAAATTTAGAGAAGATCTAAAAAAATTTAATTCACAAATTCTTGGAAGACAGTCGGGTTATTGCTGAGCCCGAACAACATAACTCGGTATTCGTAATAACCGTCCCAAGTGTTAAAATCTGTCTTCCATTGATCTCCTTTACATAAGATTGTACTGTATGCACTAGGCAGATCCAATTTAGTAAAGATTCTAGCACCTCTGAGGTGATCAAACAGCTCTGATATCAGCAGCAATGGTTATATGATCTTCATCATGATCTAATTGAGTCCCCTATAATCGATGCAAGGTTCCATCCTTTTTCTTTACAAAGAAGTTGGTTTCAGCTGGAGAAGAGGATTTTTGATTGAAACCCCCAGCTAGACTTTCCTTGACATATTCAGACATGTCTAGAGTCACTGCTTGGGACAGAAGGTAAATACAGCCTCCTGAAGGTGATGATTCAAAAAGCAGGTCTATAAGGCATTCATACGGACTATTTAGACATCATGCTTAAGCATCTTTCTGGTCAAAGAGGTCCACATATGACCAGTAGGCAGACGGTAATTCTAATAGAGAAGATGGTGCTATCAGTGGCATGAATGGTCGTACAGGTACTAGACAGACACTTCTCATGTCAAGATTGACCCCAATTAAGCAACTCTCCAAATCTCATATCTAGTATGTCTTCATGCATGTGGAGCCACAGTAGACTCAGAAGAAGTGAGTGAGACAGGCTAGGTAGCACAAAGAAGGTGTGCAGCCTTTTGTGTGCAGCATTCCTATCCGCAGTTCTACATGCTCTGTGACCAGCTGAATGGCTTCATATAAGGGTTTCCCATCGAAAGATGACACCAGCAATGGATATTGGAGTGGTAGAATGGTAATCTGGAAGCGATCTAGCACTGCTTGCTGTATAAAGTTCCCTGCTGCACCAAATTCTAAACACGCAGTCTCAATGAACTAGGAACCTCCACAAGTAACAGACATGGTCAAGATCTATAGTGGAGAGGAATTGTTCTCACCCAGGGGTGCCTCTCCTAGCATCCTTAGGCTTGGAAGATTTCTGGTCGCTTGGGACAAGCGCAAATGAGAAGACAGGTTTCTCCAAAATAGAAGCACAAGCATTTGATTCGAAGGAGCTCTGTTGTTCAGACAGACCAATATTGTTGAATTGCATAGGTTCAAGAGATGCTGCAGATGCGGCACACTGAGGGACATGCAGCCTTTTGAAAGACAAAGCTAGTCAAAGTGGTTTTCTTCCACGCACCGCTTCTCGAGAGTGCTCCAAGAGAGGGAGGTAAATTCGTATGGCCAAGTAAACAAGGTCGTCCGGTGTAATAGAAATGTCTCGACCTGCTATCTTATCCTTAATCCTTCCAGACAATTCCTCAAATGAGGCAGCTACTAGTGTCTGAGACAGATACAGGTTGTCAGGGCAAGTTCAGACTTTACCCCCATTGCCATCACCCCAAAATAATCTAAATATGGAATGTACCAACAATGTATGGCTTATGATTTTTCTTTTCAAATACAAGTGTGTTAAGTATGCCAGTCCCATAATTTGCTCATTGGGTATAATTTAATCCATTTTTTTCACATTACTGCAAAGGGGAATAGGGATCTAAAAATTCTAATTCTAGAGTTATTGGTAATTGTCCATGGAGAGATGGAGACATCAGTTGTTAGATGACTCAGACTTTTCTTAACAGGATAAAAAACCTAACACAGAGGAAATAATCCATTAGGCTGTCACAATACAGAGGTAAGATGTGCTTATACCTGTGAACCTTTGACGCCTAAAAAGAATACAAGTTAGGAATTATGGCTCAGCAGAACTTCATTGTAAGAAGCGGAACTCGATACAGAAGAATAATGCTGTTTTATTGAAAACTGTGCATAAGGCATTGGCTAAACAACACCCATCAACCAACATCATTTCACATGAACACATGATTTCTCGAGGCTCCATCAAGGGACCACGGTGGAGCCTTGAGAAATCATTTGTTAATGCAAAACTGAATTGGCTGATGAGTGGGTTGTCTACTCGGAGAGTTTGCATATTTTTCAATTAAACAGCACTATTCTTCAGCATTGAGTGCCGCTAATTTCCTCTGAAAATTATGAGTGATTAACTATCTGTAAGCTGAGAATCATTGTTTGTGTTCTGGACATCTGGTCTGGGAGCAATGCGTGGATTGCCTCAGACTTTCATTACCATTATTGCACTTGTCCTTTGAAGTTGCCGGAGTGTAGAGTTTGCCGTGTCAGTGAGGAATTTACTTTTTAACTTATTAGAATGTTCATTGTAATCAGTTGAAAGGAAATCTGTCTGATAATAACCACATGTACCATGATTAAACCCAGAGTTGTCAAGAATGGCAATGGTGGCCACTATTATCTACGAAAATTCTCATGGTATAGAATCTTTTTGATAAATAGTCATGCTAACATATCGACCATAGAGCATACATTTCTAATACATGATTATGCACTAATCAATTCTAATTAAATCTAAATATGAATTTCCCAAAAAAATTTGGATACTAACAAATAAGAGTTTAAGGAGATTTGATTTGTTTCAATTTACCAAAAATGGGGGGAAAAGAGATGCCATTTTACTGCACTTTGAGGGCCAGGAAGGAGTTCAAAATGACAATAAACCCATACTCACTTGACTTAGCACAATGCACATCAATGCCAAAAAGAATTTCAGAAGATTCACTCAATTCTACATGTGACAAGTAAAAGTTTTATCTTGAATATGAACTATCCATGTATGGTCACTTCCATGTTCATTGACGTGCTTCATGTTCCATGTGTCCGTGTGTGGTCTAATCATCAGCCATGCACCAAAGAATAACCATTCAGAGGTCCGAATAGGTAGCTGTAGCAGCCGTGGAAAAAACTGAGGTGAGTATAAGAGCTCAATTTTTTTACCCCTTCCCCATTTATTTGATTGGTTCAAATTTATTCAATTCAAGTTGAATCTCCTTCTACCCCTACTCCCCCAAATTGGGACAATCTGTCTTAATCAAATCTCATGCAACTCTACATGTGTCAAAAAAGGACTTGTTCATTGAATATATATGTTCCCTATATGGTCACTTCCATGGTTTCTTCATTTTTCTATATCCTCAAAATAAAATTACTGGTTTTTCATATTGGTCCATTGAGATAAGAGAAAGGGATAATTGATCTCACTAAGGCCTCTTTCTCACATCTGGTTTTTCTCATCCGGCACGATGTGGTGAAATTTTGTAAAACCGGATCCAGCACCGGTTGGCACCAGATCCGTTTTTTTACCATAGACTTTCATTATCGCCGCATTGTGCCGGATGGGCATGTGTCGCATCCGGCTTTTGCTGGATAAGGCAAAAATTGCCTGTCCGGTGTTTCCAAAAAACGTTCCCTGCAAAGTTTTTTTTGGAGCGCCGGACCGGTTTTTACAACAGCGCATGCCCGGAAGATGTGAATATTAACCCTAGAAGAGCATGCCTGGAAGATGTGAATATAGAATCAATCTGTCTCTCTCACCCCGGCTCTCTCTCACCCCCGCTCTAACTCTCACCCCCGCTCTCTCTCACCCCCGCTCTCTCTCTCACCCCGGCTCTCTCACCCCCACGCTCTCTCTCCCTGGCTCGCTCTCTCACCCCCGCTCTCTCTCACCCCGACTCTCTCTCTCACCCCCGCTCTCACCCCCGGATCCTCGGTTTCTCATGCGATGTCGCTTTAAATGCCGGCTGCACCGTATCTGGCGAAAAATGATGATCCGGTGTCTACGGCTGCTGCCGGATCCGGTTTCACAACTTTTTGCCACAGCACGCCGGATGAGAAAAACCGGATGTGTGAAAGTAGCCTAACATCAGCACTTAGATACAGATTTACTATGTAAAATACATGGATTTTCTCTCAGTTTTAGAAAATCAAACATGTACAGTTTTCTTACATGAATTGTATACTCATTTTAGATGTTTTTTCACTATCTCAAATCCACTGGGTTAGTAGAGCCCATTGCAATCTAGGTAAGAATACAAGGTGATTTTTGAGCAAGTGGTAAAGAGGTGGCTCACAATGACCCTGC
Organism: Dendrobates tinctorius; assembly: GCF_039654945.1. NCBI lineage: Eukaryota > Metazoa > Chordata > Amphibia > Anura > Dendrobatidae > Dendrobates > Dendrobates tinctorius. The sequence goes on from NW_027361924.1 coordinate 9,633,233, forward strand.
TGCCTAAAGGTCCATATGCCTACCACACTAACCTCTATTTTAACCTAATTTATCTCTTAATACTTTCAAATAATAGGAAAATACATATAAATAGACAAAAAAATTACAAAGATTTTGCTACTTGTATCTTACACAGTGATGTCATGCATATTGAGAATTTTACAATTTTCTTTTTGACCTTTACTAGAACAAAATGTGAGACTGTGCTCTAATTTGCCCAAACAGAGTACTTTTCGGCCACCATTTAGTAGTCTATAGAGATCACCACACTAACTTGTGTATTAGAGATGAATGGAACTTTCCTTTAGGGATAGAGCTTGAATCAAATTTCCAAAAATTTGTGGTTTCATTTTGTAATTTGATTCTCAATTTACAAAAAAAATTTCCCTGCACAATTTCTCACACTAGCTGGCTTCCCCATAATGCCCTATCACTGTAAAATCTAGCAGATTCTCATACCTTGCACATTGGTGGTGAATCAGAAATCAGCAGCTACAGTAGTAGGACAATCGGGCATAAGACTGCCAGTTTGCATGACTGGGTCAGTTTCCAACAACATTGGTTGAGTTCAACATACATATTATATCTCTTTCTCTCATTGCACATAACTATTGTTATTTTTGATGAGGGGTGGAAGAAATCAACATTGCTTTTTGTTTTTTTATTGACATGACATGATCTTATTATTCTGCAGATATTTTATTTTTATTTGCTACTTCACCCAAAAAATTGATAGGAAGCCTATTAGGCCTTGCATCTTTAACAAATGACTTTATTAGCAACTTATTGCCACTTTTAGAACCTCTATGTTAAAGACTAATCTTATTAGGTGAATACTGTAAGCCTTAGGTCGGAGAGTGCAGAATACACTGAAGATTAAGATGCAGTATGAATTCACTTGCCACATAGCTTGTGGAATCAGAAAGACCAGGACAGAAGAATTTCCAGGACAGCAGATTGCAAACATGATCTATAAGGCCATCAAAATATAGTGGCAGAAAAAGAACAGGAGAGTTGTGAGTGTGAGCAGTCTTTGAGTAGCAAAGATGAATATAATTAGGAACCTTGCTTGCCTAGTCAAAGGTGTGATCAACCCTTGAAAGCAGAGACAAAGGAGAGTCATCACCAGTATTAGAAAAGAGGAATTTGTTCTCTGGAACCTTTTGCAGCGGAGTTCAAACTCTAAACATCAAGATGAGTAAATTAAAATTAGAATGCTGAAAAGCAAACATGAGTTGCAGGGTGGAGAAATAACCAGTTGGCTGGAGCCAAAGTCTGGAGGAAGAATAGGCTAGCTCCTGCAAATGCACATGGTAATATGATGCTATACTTTCCTGAATACTCACACAACTAGCATCTGCCTGAGACAGCCTTAAAATGCCTTGGGTGTTGATCATAAGGATGCTTGCCAGGTTACCAGAATAACCAAACATGTACTAATGCCGATGGAGCTGGCCATAGAAAAAAGGAGCAAACCCCGGCACTGGGTCCTGAGTCCATGTGAGTACAACTCTGATGGGGTGACAGTGGGAATGCCTAGCTCTTTTCAGATACTTATATTCCAAGCTTAAATATCAAGAAACCAAATAATGGACAATTATTGAACTGCTGATTTTTTTCATTATTATTAGAGTTGAGCGACTTTGCCTTTTTTCGGGTCGAGTCGGGTTTCGCGAAACCCGACTTTCTCAAAAGTCGGGTCGAGTGAGATCGTCCGACTAACGGAAAAAGTCAGGTTTCGTTCAGACCGAAACACGAAACCCAATGTAAGTCAATGGGGAAGAAAAGTCGGGAGTGAAAAGAGGACAGAAAACACACTTACAGTGCCCATTTGAATGCCAAAACCATAAATTCTTATTCCTGAAGCTTGTCACCCTTTATTTACTTCATAATACAAGCTACGCATTGAAAAATGGGGGTTATTTGGCTAAATTTGCGTGGGGGAGGGCTGGCTCCAGGTTTTCATGTGCCCTGGGCCAAAGAGCGCCCCTTTAACACATACCACAACTCATGATGCTCTGATTCGGCAGAGAAATAGCGGTCTAGTGCAATGAAAAATACTTCACTTTTTACATCTCATGACTGATATCCATTTAAAATTCTCCAATAGCTCCAAAAACGGACAGTATATTACTCCATACAGTATTATGGCCACCGCATAGTGCGCTATACAGAGTAATGAGGCCCATCTATTTCTCCCTACAGAATCATTGATCCCATATAATGTTTGAAACTGTATATGATGAGCTCCACATAATGCTACAGTATATGTTGGTCTACATGGATGAAGCTCCACTGTCTTATGGGCACAAATAATGTTCCATACATAATGGACCCTATTTCTAATGCTCTAGTGTATAATGGGCCCTGTACATGTTGCTCCAGTGTCTGATGTCCACCTTTGGAATGTTCCAGTGTATGGTGGGCCCCATCTATCATTCTCCAGAGTATAGTGCTCCCCAAAAATAGCAGGCCCAACATTGAAAACAATGAAATAATTCTCCTCGCTATGGAATCCCTGTACTAGTCAGGCCTCCTTGTCGTCCCCATCTTCCATCCCACTGCACTTGGCTGTTTAGGCAGAGGGCGTACAGACGTGATGTCATTGCGCTCTCTGATCAGAATATCAGTGTCAGGAAACGCGGAAGACGTCATGGCGGTGGAGCAGGGAGAGGTAAGTATTTCAACCTTGGAAGTGCTGTGATCCTGAGCAAGCAGGGGGGGCCCACTCGTTGGCGACGGCACTGGCACAGGGCCCCTCATAGTACGGCGGTGTGTCTGATGGCAAGTGGGCCGAACCTGTACTTTCATCTGCAGCTTCCTCTTTCTCAGCGTGTAAAGTGGAAAATTATATGACAAGGGTAACCTGAGTTTCATCAGGGTCAGATTCAGGCTGTGTAGAGTGCGAGGGGAATGTAGTGGTCTGGGTCAATGTACCAGCAGAATCATTGAGCAGTGGCTGGGCATCAGTGCACTTGTGGCGCCCACAGGAGTATGGTCGCCACACTGGCATTACCTTCCTCCTAGGGAGTGTGATGTCATGCTTGGGAGCAACGAATGAAGGATCTCTCTAGCAGGTTAACTGATTGGGCGGCATGATTCCCACGACTCACGACCCTCCAAACAGCGTCCATGAAGGCAAAATTGTAGTTTGACGTGGGCAGTATGGTTGCAAAGCTGAACCTTAAAGGAATGTCCAGAAGGGCACCACCAGGAGTGGAGCCTGCGGCGTAATTGGACTCAACACGGGCAACCTCAACCATCCAGCAACCGAAAAGATGCACGCATTGCAAGCTTAATTCCGTTAACGAACGAGACTCCGTCCTGCCCACGCGGTCCGCGTCCAGCTTACTAGAGGGACACGCGAGGCTCTGGCACGCGAGATTGGGCAATAACTGGTGTGTCAAGGCCTTACATGTCCGTGGCTGCATGCGCGCTACACCGAAAGGGCCAGCGTGTGTCGCTTACAGGTGCAGATAAGCCGCTGAACACCGTTAGTGATGGGGATCTGGGATTACAATTATTACCCACGAACGATGATTTCCCAGTAAGTGCAGGTCAACCGCTGTTCCGGAATTAGGCCTAACCGTCATTCCTGAAAAAGGGAAAAACTTATGTGTGCAAACCACAGGTGCTGTAGCTTGCATAACAGCTCGCCAGCCGTTCTCAGGCACAGTATGGATTACACGTGATTGCACAAAGGTGAGAAAGGGTACCGTATCACCGGATAACATGTATGGATAGCATAGTTTACACATTAAAAATATATGTCTATACATCAGGAGGCAGGCTCAGACGGTGTCAGGCCCAGTATGGATTTGACAGCCCAGACTACACAGCAGAGGAGCAGGGAGAGGTAAAGATTGCAAATGCTGGGGCCCTGGCCAAGCACGGGTGGCCCACTCGTGGGCGTCGGTATTGGCACTGGGCCCCTCATAGTACGGCGGTGTGTCTGACGGTGGGTGTGCACCACCACCGTCAGAGACACTTGATTGCACTATGAGGGACCCTGTGCCAGTGCCCGCGCCCAAGAGTCGGCCTACCCACCTGTCAAGGACAACGGCACTCGCACGGTTGCGTGCGCTAGCTGGTGAACCCGACCATGGGGGGGCAGCCCAGTTAGGGAGGTTTATACAATGGCATATGTTGATGTTGGACATTCAGCTGATGCAAAAGGCGAAATTGGTCAAGTCCCAGGAAGCAGAGGACCAAAGCAAGACATGTTTCTGTCAACCTATGTGTCATCGGGGAAGGTGGGACAAAATCCTTGGAAACCCATGCATGGTTCATTTTAATGAAGGTTAGATCATCCACATTTTGGGTCGACAGACGGGTCCTTTTTTCTGTCAGGATTGAACCAGCAGCACTGAAGACTCTTTCCGATAGCACACTTGCAGCTGGGCACGCGAGCTCCAATTCAGGCCAGGTGTCCAGTTTTGCGGCCCAATAGTCAAAGGGGAATGACCTGTGTGGGAGAACATCGATATGGGAGGAAAAGTAGTTTGTAACCATAGTTGACAACTGCTGTCTCCTGTCACTTTCCATCGATGCAGTATTACCAGTTGTGTGAGCGGTACTTGAAAAATCAGTCCACAACATTGTCATGAAACCACTGTCTCCAACGCCACTTCTGCTGTGTGCACCACGAACAACTCTGCCAAGCTGCCCCCGGCCCGTACGGTTCGTGTGAGAACCATCACCGCTGCTGTGTGCTGGGAATGCCTCAAGCAACCGATTTACCAGAGTTGCTTGTTTATTAGCCAATATTAGGTCAAGGTTCTCCTGTGAAGACACCAAGATAGCAACAAAAAAATTGATCCTAAAAATTAACTTTTATTCCAATATTTAAAACCTGGATGATACCAGTATAGGGAACAGGGTACAGGATATTTTTAACATACAAAATATGCAATGTATCAGGGCACTACACTCGCCCTAATAGGCCCTAGTGCGTCCCTTCCTTGCCGCGGAGGTTGGCACCCTAATATATGCGATGTGGCGCCCCCGCTCAACGTCGGTGACCCTAATAACACCCTAAAAAACCCTAATCCACGACGAGGATACACAAAAAATGTCGTAGTAAAAAATGCTTATGGTTGCAGCTCAAACAGAAACTTATCTCGTAGAAAAAATGCTAAATGCTGCATAGATGACAGACTGTAGCTTTCTATAAAAAAGTTTACACATAACAGCAATGCATAGATCAAGTCCAAAAGGAGTTCATCAGGAAAAAATATTTGCTGATCTAACATATCCAAAGGACATAATAGTCCTCAAAATACACAATAGACACAATAGTCTCTTTTATAAGCAAGGATGGCAAAGAACACCATTAAATTCATTCATGGGGTAACCCAGTGACCCAATATACAAATTGCCATCCATCAGTCTGTCAGCATAAAAATTCAAAAAGATACTTATCAGCCATCAGATGATATCGAGCCCGATAGGAGAGATTGGCTGTATTGATATTTTTCTACAGTTAGTCTCGGATGAGATACGGAATATAAATCCCAAAGTAGAACAGACCCTACCCAATCTCTCGTATCGTGAGAGAAAAGCATTGGTGGGGCTGATGAATAACAAGGAGATTGTACTTAAACCCTCAGATAAGGGTGGCAATACGGTTATCTTGAATAGGGACAAATATATTGAGATGTGTCTTGCCATCCTATCTGATGAAGCAACCTATGAGATTTTGAGAAAGGATCCAACTAAGGATTTTAGTCTGGGATTGTCAAAAATCTTGAAAATGGCTCTAGAAACCAAGCTGATTTCCAAGAAGGAATTCGATTTTCTATTGCCAAAATGGCCGGTAATTGCAACATTTTATGCATTACCAAAAATTCATAAGGGCACAGACCCTATCAAAGGGAGACCAATTGTCTCTGGGATCGATGCCTTGTGTCAGAACTCCAGTGTTTATCTTGACAAAATGTTGAGATCATTTGTGGTGACCCTCCCTTCCTACCTCAGGGATACTATGGATCTTCTTAATAAAATAGAGGGGATTATAGTTGACCCAGGTACCATCCTAGCATCTATCGATGTTGAGGCATTGTATAGCAGCATTAGACATGTGGAGGGCCTGAAGGCGGTCAACTATTTCCTGAGAGGTAGGGGGGTACATCTGGGTGCGCATAATAAATTTTTGTTGCAGTTGTTGGAGTTTGTACTCTGCCATAATTACTTTTTGTTTGATGGCAGGTACTACCACCAGCTCAGGGGCACCGCGATGGGGAGCCCTTGTGCCCCCACGTATGCAAATTTGCTTCTGGGCTGGTGGGAGGACACTGTGGTCTTCAGTGATGAGGATGTCGTCTGGGGCCCGAATATTTTATTTTGGGGACGTTATATTGACGACATCCTCGTCCTGTGGACGGGTAATGGAGAATCGTTTAAATCCTTTGTGGATCATCTGAATACTAACGAGATGGGCCTGTTTTTCACGTATGAGATTGGTGGAGAAAGTATCACTTTCTTGGACACCACCATATCAATTGCAAAAGATGGATCTTTGACAACATCTCTGTACCGGAAGCCCACATCAACAAATAGTCTTCTTAGGTGGGAGAGTCATCATCCTCTCCCCCTGAAGCGTGGTATCCCCAGGGGGCAGTTTCTCAGACTGAGGAGGAACTGCTCCGATTGGGGTGATTTTCAGGCCCAGTCAAGGGACCTGTGTGTTAGGTTTAAGGATAGGGGCTATCCCACCAATGTCATTCAACCTGCCTTTAAATTGGCCAGACAGACTAGGAGATCTTCACTATTAAACCCGAGAGAGAAGAAAGATACGGAAAATTTGACTAGACTAATAGGTACCTTTGATGACCAGTCAAAAAGAGTAATGGAGATTCTGAGGAAACATTGGGATATACTCAGGACTGATCAAGATATTAGGGGGATAATTTCTCCCAAACCCTCAGTGACCTATAGGAAGGGAAAATCCATAAGAGATTTAGTGGTTAAGAGTCACCTGGAACCACATAAGAAGGAGGGGACTTGGCTACAAAATAGGCAGGCTGGGACGTTTAGATGTGGACACTGTAGTTTTTGCAAGCATGTGGTACCATCAAAAACGTTTAGTAGTGCCTACACGAAAAGAACGTATAAAATGAACTCATTTGCTAACTGCAAAACTACAGGAGTTGTCTACCTGTGCACATGCTCCTGTCCATTGGATTATGTGGGTAAAACTAAGCGGGAATTCCGGATACGGATTGGGGAACATCTGGGAGACATTAGACATAAAAGAGAGACTCCACTAGCACGTCATGTTAATCTTGTTCATGGCAGTGATGAGAAACAGATTGGATTTCGTGTTATTGAAAGGGTTCAACCCGTAGTGAGGCAGGGGGATTGGGATAAGAAGATCCTACAACGGGAAACGCGTTGGATTTTCTGGCTGGAATCACAAAGCCCTAAAGGCCTCAATGAAAATTTGAATTTTACTAGTTTCTTGTAGTTAGTGTACCTGATGGATCCACCATGCTATTTTTTCATGCTCTTCCTGAGCAAAGAGATTATTCTTGGATATCTATCATTTTATTATTGGATCATTTGATTAGCTTGGATACATAGAGGTGTCTCCTGTAGGGGTTAATAACAACATTTTTCATCATATCTTATTGATGCGGTTTATGATTAAGTAACGTTATTATGGCACACTGATATATCTAAAATGAGGTATAATCCGGATATATAATTTTCTTCAGGTTCTACTAGCCCTGAATAATGCTGCCTTAGGGTATATGTATATATTAGCCCCCTTTGCTCTAATACACGCCCGTGGTTAATCCCACTAATTTTGGTGGGTTGTGACCTGTTGTGGTTTTTTCCCCCACTGTGGTTCTAGTGTGGACAAAGGCTGTGTAGTCACGTGGGGAGAGGATTTGATATGCGCCGAGAGAGACACACGTATTTCACCGGAAGTGACGACTAGGGTCACATGATGTGGCGGTGGGACTACACCCCAGTGTATTGATCACTAGCAGTGCGCGTAATCATGATGCGCCACCGGAAGTGATGATTGTTGTCACATGGTATGGGGGCGCGCCCCACGGCAATGATTGCAAGTATGACACACAATCACGGCGTGGTACCGTAAGTGGCGTCGCAGTCTGAAGGCGGTAAATATGAGCCGGCGGGAGACAGAAAACATGCCGCACACTGCATTGATCATTCGGCTGGGGTGATGAGACCCCTTGTGCTCTTTTGCCCCTGATGAACCTTCAGCATCTAAGAGGGGGAAACGCGTCGGGCTGGGCTCGATATCATCTGATGGCTGATAAGTATCTTTTTGAATTTTTATGCTGACAGACTGATGGATGGCAATTTGTATATTGGGTCACTGGGTTACCCCATGAATGAATTTAATGGTGTTCTTTGCCATCCTTGCTTATAAAAGAGACTATTGTGTCTATTGTGTATTTTGAGGACTATTATGTCCTTTGGATATGTTAGATCAGCAAATATTTTTTCCTGATGAACTCCTTTTGGACTTGATCTATGCATTGCTGTTATGTGTAAACGTTTTTTATAGAAAGCTACAGTCTGTCATCTATGCAGCATTTAGCATTTTTTCTACGAGATAAGTTTCTATTTGAGCTGCAACCATAAGCATTTTTTACTACGAGATATTAGGGTGGACATATACCCACCACTCTGTTTTAGAATAGGTGCACTCCTAGAGACAGTATATAGTCTCTCCACTAGGGGTCATTTTTTCGGGAATTCTGTGTGTTTGTGTTTTTTTTTTTTGTGTATCCTCGTCGTGGATTAGGGTTTTTTAGGGTGTTATTAGGGTCACCGACGTTGAGCGGGGGCGCCACATCGCATATATTAGGGTGCCAACCTCCGCGGCAAGGAAGGGACGCACTAGGGCCTATTAGGGCGAGTGTAGTGCCCTGATACATTGCATATTTTGTATGTTAAAAATATCCTGTACCCTGTTCCCTATACTGGTATCATCCAGGTTTTAAATATTGGAATAAAAGTTAATTTTTAGGATCAATTTTTTTGTTGCTATCTTGGTGTCTTCCTAGAGTATTTGATCCATTATTTTTTGAGGTTTTTTCAAGGTTCTCCTGTGGCATGATGTTTTGTAATTTGCCTTTATAGCGTGGATCCAGGATGCTGGCCAACCAGTAGTCGTCATCGTTCATCATTTTGGCAATGCGGGGGTCCCTTTTTAGGATCTGCAAGGCATAATCTGACATGTGGGCCAATGTTCCCGGTGTCAATGACGCACTGCGAGTGCTGGTTGGAGGAGCACTTTCTGGCAAATCCACATCCCTCCAGTCATGCACAAACCCTGTACCAGACCTTGCCATGCCAACATTTTCATTTGCCCCACGAGATGCATCCTCCTCCCCAAAGTAATCATCCCCATAATCATCCTCCTCCTCCTCTTCTTCCTCCACCTCATCCAGGAGAGGTCCCTGAGCAGACAATGGCTGAATGTCATCAAGGATTCCCTCCTCGTCAACATTGGCTGCAGACGCCTGCTCCTTAATGTGCGTCAAAGTTTGCATGAGCAGACGCATAAGTGGGATGCTCATGCTTATGATGGCGTCGTCTGCGCTTACCAGCCGTGTGCATTCCTCAAAACACTGAAGGACTTTACAGAGGTCTTTCAGCTTCGACCACTGCACACCTGTCAACTCCATGTCTGCTCTCAAAGTGCCTGGCCGTGTATCCTTCCACAAATGCATTATGGCCTGCCTCTGCTCGCACAGCCGCTCAACCATGTGCAGGGTGGAGTTCCACCTTGTTGCAATGTCGATAATGAGGCGGTGGTTGGGAAGGTGGAGCAATCGCTGCAGCTTCTGCATACGAGTGGAGTGTACAGGCGACCAGCGGATGTGCGCGCACAGTCTTCGCACCTTCTGGAGCAGGGCTGTTAACTCCGGATAATTTTTGAGGAAGCACTGCACCACCAGGTTCAAGGTGTGAGCCAAGCAAGGTATGTGGCTGAGTTTTGAAAGGGCTATGGCTGCCACAAAATTACGGCCGTTATCACTAACTACCTTGCCTGCCTCAAGATGTACACTGCCCAGCCATGACTCAGTTTGTCGCTGAAAGTACTCGGCCAGCACCTCGACGGTGTGTCTGTCGCCCAAACACATCATCTGCAACACAGCCTGCTGACGCTTTCCACTAGCTGCTCAATAGGGGGACACCTCGTGTGCAACAGTGGCAGCTGCAGATGGAGTGCTCGTACGACTGCGCTCTGTGGACGAGCTTTCGCTTCTGGAGGAGGAGGAGGAGGAGGGTCGAGCGCCTACAGCCAACTGTTTCCTATACCGTGGGCTAGGCAGCACTGTCCCACCACCGCTGTCCCCTGTGGACCCTGCATCCACCACATTAACCCAGTGCGCAGTGATGGGCACGTAACGGCCCTGGCCATGCCGACTGGACCATGCATCAGTTGTGAGGTGCACCTTTCCACTCACTGACTGCTTGAGTGCATGGACAATGCGGTCTTTCACATGATGGTGGAGGGCTGGGATGGCTTTGCGAGAGAAGAAGTGGCGACTGGGTAGGTCATAGCGTGGTACTGCATAGGCCATGAGTACGCTGAAAGCTGCGCTTTCCACCAACCGATAGGGCATCATCTCTAACGAGATTAGTTTGGCAATGTGGGCGTTCAAACCCAGTGTACGCGGATGAGAGACTGAGTACTTTCTTGACCTACTTATAGTGTCTGGGAGGGTGAGCTGGACTTGAGAGCTGCATATGGTGGAAGTAGCGGTGGACAGGGCGGACTGAGAGAGGGTTGATGATGGTGATGGAGTTGGTGTTATTTCTGATGGCCTAGATTCAGTATTTCGTTGATATAACAGTGGGATTCCCTGACTGCCGTGGCCTTGCAACGACACCTCAACATTTGCTGCTGTGCTGACCGGTGGGCTTACAGTGGGGGAAACAATGTAGAATTGCTGACTACCTTCTTTGTGATCAGTTGCACATGTGGTACTTGAGGTTTGGTGTTGTGTCCACGCTTGCAAGTGCATAGTGGTTAAATGTCTAAGCATGCAACTGGTATTCAAATTTTTCAGATTTTTCCCTCGGCTAAAGGTCTTTGCGCACTTCTTACAGATAACCTTGGCCTGATCATGAGGATTTTGTTCAAAAAAGTGCCACACTGCACTCTTCCTACTTTGGCAGACATTTTGCGGCCTAGCACGCTGTGATATTTTGACCCTCTGGACAAGCTGTCCAGCAACTCTTTTGATTTTTGGAACCTGTCTTTGGAGTGCTCCGTGCCTGCCAGATAACAGCTGTTGCGATGTTGATGTCTGCTGTGGATGCTCCTCATCTGAGCTATTGGAAGCAGCACCCTCTTCCCCCAATGGATGCCAATCTGGGTCAACAACTGGGTCATCCATCACCTCCTCTTCAATGTCATGTGCACCTTCCTCTGTGTCACCGTGTATGGTGGTATAGTGTGCGGGAAGGGGCACCTGAGTCTCATCAGGGTCAGAATCTGGCTCTGTACACTGCGAGGACAATGTAGTGCTCTGAGTGAATGTACCAGCAGAATCATCTATCAGTGGCTGTGCATCAGTGCACTCCATGTCAGATTCATCTTGGCTTGGGTAATTCACCATTTCACTTGATAATCCAGGCATGGTATGTGAAAACAGCTCCATGGAGTAATCAGTAGTATGGCCTGCGTCATCCTTCAATCTTGGTTGGGGTGAAGGACACAAGGAAAGGTGTGGTTCATGAACATGAGCCTCCAATGATGACTCAGTGCTTTTACTTTTTATAACTTCAGAAGAGGAGGCGATAGAGCTGGAGGCTGAGTCAGCAATGTAAGCCAAAACTTTTTCCTGCAGCTCTGGCTTTAAAAGCGGTTTGCCAACTCCTAGAAAAGTAAGCCTTCGAGGCCTTGTGGAGCCAGACGATGACGCAGGCTCAACACCTCCTGCATTCGGTCCTATTTTGCTTTTGCCACTACCATCAGATCCACCACCAACACCATCATTACCAGCTGCCAACGCCCGCCCAATTCCATGGCCTCTTCCACCAGCCTTCCTCATTTTTGGTAGAAATGTAGACAAAATCCAACAAACTATATAGTAATGTAAAACAAGGTACAAGGTGTCTATAGGACAGGGGAGATTTTGAATTTCTGCACACACTTGTGGACACTGGACACTTATGGGTTGTGTGAGGCCCACTGAATATCAGAGCGCTCTGTCACAGGCTCGATGGCACAGGTGTGAAAAAAGTGACTACAGGATCATGGAGATTTTGAATTTCTGCACACACTTGTGGACACTGGACACTTATGGATTGTGTGAGGCCCACTGAATATCAGAGCGCTATGTCACAGGCTCGATGGCACAGGTGTGAAAAAAGTGACTACAGGATCACGGAGATTTTGAATTTCTGCACACACTTGTGGACACTGGACACTTATGGATTGTGTGAGGCCCACCGAATATCAGAGCGCTATGTCACAGGCAGAAATTGGCTAGTGTATCACAAACTACAAGGTGTATATAGAATTGGGCAGAATAGGAATCTCCCTAGAGTGTAGGTCTGTAAGAGCGGAACATGTCCTCGACTTATTCTCACAGAGTGACACACAGATAGCTTCACTGTGGCTGTGATAACAGCCGTTACACGGTACTGAGAGGAGCATGCACGTACACGGCTGTCCGGTGTACGTAAAATTGTCAAGCTCCGTGTTTTTTAAGTATACGGACTGACACACGCTGTCTCTCTATAGTTTTGAATGTGATCAAACAGCAAATATATTTAACTGTTTGAAAGCTAGACAAAACTAGAAGGTGCAGGTCTGTAAGAACGGAACATGTCCTCGACTTATTCTCACAGAGTGACATACAGATAGCTTCACTGTGGCTGTGATAACAGCCGTTACACGGTACTGAGAGGAGCGTGCACGTACACGGCTGTCCGGTGTACATAAAATTGTCAAGCTCCGTGTTTTTTAAGTATACGGACTGACACACGCTGTCTCTCTATAGTTTTGAATGTGATCAAACAGCAAATATATTTAACTGTTTGAAAGCGAGACAAAACTAGAAGGTGCAGGTCTGTAAGAACGGAACATGTCCTCGACTTATTCTCACAGAGTGACACACAGATAGCTTCACTGTGGCTGTGATAACAGCCGTTACACGGTACTGTGTGAGGAGTGTGCACCGCTGTATGGTGTGAAAAATGCACGCTCAGTACCTCAGCAGGACAAAAAAAAAATTGGGATTGCTTTTAAAAAAGCAGTTTGCAGAGCAGTGGGTAAACAGCAATGCAGCCGTCAGGAAGCCTTAGAAGGCAGCCTAACAACCAACACCGCTAATTCACCAAAATATAGCCTCCCCTTGCACTGCACACACAGTGACTGGTGTGTTATACAGGCAAAATCGCTAGCAGCAGAATCAGTTTTTGGTGTCTTCTTCCCTGCCTAACGCTCTCCCTACAGAATCAGCAGCAGCAGCTCTCCCTAGTCTGAGATCAGCATGAGTAACATGGCGGTCGGCGCCCCCGCCCTTTTATACCCCCTGTAACGCCCCACAAAGCAAGCCAATCACTTGCATGCCCTTCTCCAAGATGGTGGTGACCCCTGCCTATGTCATCACGTTGCCCACAGTGTCCGTGGATCCTGATTGGCAGAAAAAGAGCGCAAAACAAGCTTTTGAAACGCGACTTTGGCGCGTAAGTCGCCGACCTCGTGGCCGACCTCATCCTAGGGTCGGGTTTCGTTTCATGAAACCCGACTTTGCCAAAAGTCGGCGACTTTTGAAATTTGTCGACCCGTTTCGCTCAACTCTAATTATTATTATTTCTCAGCACGCCTTGTGACTCAATAAATTAAATAATGCACAACATGTTCCAAAAGTTGATAAAACAAAATTCTAGGATAATAAATATGTGAATTTAATGTGATCCAAAATATTATTTTTCTTCATGCGTCATTTTAAATCTTTTACCATCAGGTCATGATTTCCTCCTATAATATCAATTTTCTAAAAAAAAACTCCTTTTGCATTTGGTAAAATATCTTACATCAAAACAATCTATGTGTCACTTTAATAGTAAGTCAACAAGACATTACATTTGTTATATAAATTATATACATCATATTCTACTAAACTAATAAATTAAATAGCAACATTTCTAGGTTAAAAATTATGTGTTCAGTGGGAATTTGTAGTTAAAACTCCACGCTACCGCAGGGATAAATTCCAGGAGAAAGAAATCTTGAATTCACAGTGGCTTTATTCAACGCGTTTCAGGGGTCTCATGCCCCCTTCATCAGGAAATACCACACTGATGTACAGGCATCACAAGAATATATAGTTATGAGAGGACGCTGAATTCCAAAAAAATGAGCGCCAAGAGATCAGATGACACAATGTCAAAGTTCAAATGACATCACAAGGTTAACAGATCCAATACGTTGCATTACAGAGATGTGTAAAATGAAAAAAAATTTTTTTTACATAAGCAACAATTATTAATATCATTAATAATCTCTTCAATTCTAGGTGCCAAATCTAGATTAAAACTTTCAAAAAAAGGAGGAAAAAAGAGAAGAACCCGATCTTCACTCCAACGGACAAGAACCAATAGTAAAACGATTATTCAAGTTGAAAAGCAGATGCCTTACAGCTGGACTATCCTGTGAAATATGTAATTTGCCTTCTTACAAGCCAAGCCAATCAAATCTTTATATTAAATGTAGAATAAAATCATTATTTTTATTATAAATTCATATTAAAAAATGTATATATATAACAGTGTGATTTGTGGTCAGTGCAATGATTAGAAGAAAAAAAATTTTTTATATTTCAATGAATATAATATATGATTGGAAAAAATATATCTAATAAAAAAATCTTACAATAAGAGGTGAAATAGCAATTAGCAGCGGACTAGCGTTCTAAAAAAATGCAGTACAGCTAGACAGAGAGAACATTTGATGACACTTAGGGTACTGTTACACTAAGCGATGCACAAGCGATCCCGACAATGATATGGATCGCTGGTGCATCGCTAAGTGGTCGCTAGTGAGCTGCCACACAGGCAGATCTCACCAGCGACATAGCAGGGGTCGGGGGTCGCTACTTACCTGTTAGACGAGGCGATCCTGACATCCTCCCGCCCGCGTCCACACGTCGCTCGTCGGCGCCACAGCGCCCGACGAGAAATGGTCCAGGACCTTCTCGCGTGATCAGCGATAACCAGCGGGGGAGCGGTCGGAGGTAAGTATCAGACGTAGAGATATCGCTAGCAATATCGCTATAACGTCACAAAAACCAGTGATGTTACAGCGATATTGCTAGCGATATCGCTATGTGTAATGGGGGCATCATTCCTCTATCTATTTCAGAGGTGCAGGAGCAGGACTATAAATAGCGCTCGATTTCATTTGTGTAAACTGGTTTGAATAAGTGTAGATTTGAATGCAGTTTCTCAGGCCAAACTCAGAGCTGGAAAAATAAAGAAGGAAAAGTGTTAAGAAAAGATTGATAATTCTCTCTTTTTTTAAAAAAAACCTTTTTGTTTTCACTTGGGTCACATAAGTTGAAAAAAAATTGTATGAATAACTGCAGAACTTAATAAAAATTCATTTTAGCCTAATACAGACATGTTAAACTGTAAAATAATTCCATGTACCACATGAAGTTTATCTAGTTGTGGTAACGAATAATAAAATTCATACTTTCTCATCTTTTCAATAGATTCCTATTTGAAAAAATAAAAATACAAATTTTAAAATGCAACCAAATGATTAAAACAAAATTAAAGAACCTAAGAAACCAGATGTTTATGCACGATTGTTCAAACAGTAATCAATATAAATAAAATATTCTTAGTGGTAATTTTCAACTCTCCTAAATAGAGAATATTTGAATTTTTAGTTATCAAATGCAGAATAAAAGTCTTGTACTTTGCTAATATAGGGTATAATAGAAAAAAGAATAGGAATAATCATCTGATCACCTCAGATGACCATTGGATCAATGGCAACATTTCTGATACTATTTTTTCAAGAATATTAATTTAACAAGAATGGAAAATCAGACTTCTGTTAAATATTGTTCCCTTTTGCCCTCTTTTGGAAAATCAAATAATAAACCACTTATTTCTACTTTATTCTTCATTATATGAGAATTATATTGTTTCCATCCCACAATGTTACACTCAGTTGTACTTTTTCTTAGCTGTGGCGACAGCCGAGGAAATCCTCCTCTTCATTATGGCTTATGACCGATAAGTTGCCATCTGCTTCCCGCTACATCATCATCAGATCCTGAGTTGCAGAAATTGTACCTTGATAACTATTGGGATTTGGGCAGCTGCCGTTCTAAACTCATCAATTCTTATAATCACCATTTTATACATGTCCTCCTGTCACTCCAACATCATCCACCACTTCTTCTGTGATATGAAGTCACTAACAGTGACTACTTGCACAACCATGCAAATGTTTTTTGTAATACTTGGCATAGAAATTTTGACATTAGGTTTTATCCCAATGATCGGCACTTTTATTTCTTACTTTAAAATTTTCTCCATCATTTTCAGAATGAAGTCAAAAGAAAGTCATAAAAAAGCCTTCTCCACCTGCTCATCCCACATCACCGTCATCTCTATTTACTATGGGACATGTATAGCTGTGAATCTGATTCCAGTTTACTCTGATATTCTGGATTTATTCTTTCTTGAATTTAGTATTTACCGCTGTAACCCCCACAATAAACCCGATCATATACAGCATACAGAATTCCAATGTACAATCTGCGTTGTTAGGGTTGGTGAGGTAATTAATGATGGGAATTTGTGTTTTAATGAGTGACTACAGACACATTGTACTACAATTTTACAAAAATTCTCATTCACTAAAATACAGATTTTCTGTAATTTTGTTCTCGCGCACATCCAAAAATATTGTTACCGCTCGCTATACATCTCTGAACTGTAAAAGGCCTTCAAATTGTTAAAAAAAATCCTTATACGCACCTATTTATCCCTTCTGCACAACCCGTCTGGTCTTTGTCACATCTACAAATAGCTTTTGCTCATTCTGTAATCCACGGGCTTTTACCCAACGTCAGAATATCAGGCCTGATGAAGGCCTGGGAGGGTTCTACACAAGCGCATTAAAGGTCAAGGCATCATGACATCACTGAATTTGCCATGTTCATACTCAGGCATGCACAGAGCACTCTTAGACAGAAGATGTTGTGGGGACTAGACGGGTGATGTAAGAAACGGATGAGCCACATACGTGAGTGGGGAGGTGAGAATATGGATTTTTGTTATCTTTTACATCTTACATTTATTATGTTTACTAGCTGAAGAGCCTGGTGCTGCCCGGGCATAGTAACTAACTGTGGTTAGTTATAGCAAATTATAATTATCCTCCATCCCATAGTCCCGTGCCCATATACCCATCATACATATCCACGATCCCATAGGCCCGTGCCCGTATACCCATCACACATCCTCCATCCCATAGTCGAGTGCCCATATACCCATCATACATATTCTCCATCCCATAGTCCCATGCCCATATACCCATCATACATATTCGCCATCCCGTAAAGAAAACAGGCAAAGGAATAAAGCAGCATTCTGTATATTAAATGCTGATAATTTTGGATAGTCATAGGATCAGTCGTGCATGATATATAGCATGGGGATGTGGAAACCACATAAATTACGACCAGTAGATCCGATTATCAAAAAATAGTACATACTTTATTCAGGGAATTGCACAGAACGGGAAGTGGGGAACATGTGTACAGAAAGGACAAAGTGCTACCAAAAAATTGTGCATATTTAGCAAAAACTTGATTTCTTATATTTTTTTGTTTATATTCTTTTTATTTAATTTACATTCATTTTTATTTTCATTTCATTTGTAGTTTTCTTTTTCACTTTTTTGTATCAAGTTTTTGCTAAATATGCACAATTTTTTATTAGGTGCAATATATGTCTCTTTACTCGTTATGTTTATTATGAGTGACACAGTTGGAGATACATATATCTCTATATACATATACGGGATTCTGCTTCCCTCCCCCTTTTTCTTTGCATTTGTGATATAATTAGATGGATAGTAAATTGGAATATCCATTACTGCCTTATTATTAACATTATAATTGTTTATAGCACTGTGCTGTTATTTATTTAATTTGTTATTACATCGTAATACATATGTTATGAGGCCCTGATATTGTAATGTTAATGTTTCCTGACTTAATACTGTAAAAAATCTAGCATCTATGTATATGGTTGTTTGGATATAGCGGAGCCCGTTTTGCAAAAGAGATAATTATACTGTGTCTTATGGAAATCCCCTCATGATTCTGTGACAGTGGAGCTGACGTGCCGTGGACTTTGCACGCAGGTGAGCCATGTCCCGGTGCGCTGATCGGGTCTCGGCGTCTCTATGCGGTGTGGGGGTGGCTTACTTTGGTGAGTCCCTCCCCGCCCCATGACGCCGCGGCCGTCCAGCGTTCCCGGTTCCCATGACTACGCCCGCGTCACTTCCGGTCTGCGACGCGGGCACTTCCGGTCCGGCGGTATTTAAACACACCGGTATGTCTATCCACACGCCCCCTGACGAAGGAGAATGCCTCCAAAACGCGCGTCGGGGTGACACGTGGACCGCCCGGCCATTCTGGTTTATCCCACTCTGAGGTATGTTCTGTTCTGGTACCGCTCACTCCTATGTGGGTGGGTGGGTAATGGTCACATATAGGGGTGGACATCTCATTGCAGCCTCTGGCAGATTCTACTGCCTATGTATGCATGACTAATCACATTTGTGATTTAGTTATAGTATATATATATATCAAACATTTATTTATTTGCTAATTAGCATAGGCATACATAATATTAAGGGATCTTGTCTACAACATATTTTCCCTGTATATCTTTAGGCTGCTTGGCTATTTTTTGCTCATTGTGGAGATGGTAACAATGCCATTTTTATTCACAGAGTATTGTGTATATAGTGATATATATGGCCAGGGCTTGGCCACGTGTCCTCTTGCACTGTAGCACTTTGTCCTTTCTGTACACATGTTCCCCACTTCCCGTTCTGTGCAATTCCCTGAATAAAGTATGTACTATTTTTTGATAATCGGATCTATTGGTCGTAATTTATGTGGTTTCCACATCCCCATGCTATATTCTCCATCCCATAGTCGAGTGCCCATATACCCATCACACATCCTTCATCTCATAGTCCCATGCCCATATACCCATCATACATATCCTCCATCCCATACTCCCGTGCCCATATACCCATCATACATATCCTCCATCCCATAGTCCCGTGCCCATATACCCATCATACATATCCGCCATCCCATAGTCCCGTACCCATATACCCGTCATACATATCCTCCATCCCATAGTCCAGTGCCCATATACCCATCACACATCCTCCATCCCATAGTCCAGTGCCCATATACCCATCACACATCCTCCTTCCCATAGTCAACCATTATGACATCATAATGTGCGGTGGGGCTTGCAACCTATGATGACATCAGCGTCGCCATGGCAACCATTATGACATCATAATGAGGGGCGGGGCTTGATACACACACACTTTTTCCCCATTATGTAGATAGGGGCAAAATTTTTTGGTGAATTGGAACACGCGGCGTTAAAATTTCACCTCACAACATAGCTTAGGACACTCTCGGGGTCCAGACGTGTGACTGTGCCAAATTTTGTGGCTGTAGCTGCGACGGTGCGGATGCCAACCCCGGACATACACACATACACACACTTGAGCTTTATATAATACAGTAGATTATACAAAATAAAGGACATTAAACTGTCAGAGAATTACATCTTCACAAATTAATTTACCAGGAGAAACCATCCTTATAGGCATAAAAATTTGCCTCATCTGCTCGTTTTTAGTATTTGTGTAACTGATGTCTGAAAATCTGGATTATATCTTCAAAATAGTCTACACAAGAAAAATCTGTGATAAATCCTACCACACAGAGAATACAGAGCTCTGTAAAAAAAATAAATAAATAAGTAATGCGATGACTTTGTGTCAATGAGGAAAATCTGGCCACTTGTGCGAGGGGGGAGCTATTCTTAACTATGCTAGATGTGCTATTCCTCTGTTTAGTAAGTCAAGGGACATGATCCATTGTTTCATGAGATACTGTCCGATGCCCATTTTGTAAGCTAATTTGTGGAATGCCTGCTGATTTCAGATTGCATCAGCTCTTTGCAGTGTACTAGTCTGCATCATTTGGAGGAAAATTACATTTGGAGAACCCAGGATGGGACTACCTGGTCACCTGGCCACTTACCTCTGTGTGCTTGCTCATCTTTCTAAGCTTACCACAACCGCCTCTCATTGGATGCCAGCCAAAACGGGGTGCTGGTGACCCAATAATGGCTTACCGGAGTTTAGTACCGTTACCCTTTGTAGTCTTAGCAATCTTCTGCTCAGAAGGAAGGATTCAATAAAGATGGGAGGAGGCAGGCACAGACATTCTGCTAGGAGCTATAAGGAAACATTTACAGGTCTCCATAGAACTTTATAAGCACCACCTGCCATCATTATCTCTCTCAGTAATGAGGAATTATACACTGAAGACAGATTTCACCTGTTTTATTTTCACATGTATTATTGATTTCTTGCTATCAAGAATTAATCTCTGTTTACTCTTTGCACTGAGTGATTTGCAGAATGTCTTTACTCCTTCTGCTCTTTTATAATATCAGTGGAGCTTACAGGATTCTTTATTCTAGACTCCAATGCTGGTTTACTTTCAGGCCGCAGTTTCAATCTTTTTTACTAATTCAACATCCCATTTGTGGGTGTTGAAACTCACGACAATTCCCTTGCTCTCACTACCAATGTGGCCCACCATTCCTATCCTATGCAAGTAGTCCTCTAAAGTGGGGGGAAAATTGTAATTTACCACTGTGCCGGCTCAGAGACTGTCCAGCCCTCCTGAGGCTATGTCTCTGCAGACCAACGACTCACACAGGCCTTTCTGAAAGGCTTCAAGGGATACCAGAACGCCAGTCAGCTGGCAACTTGGCCGTGATATCTGGTATGCTTAATGCCATGGTCGTCCAATAAGTAACCTTGCCAGTTGACAGTGCTGGCGTTGTTACAGAAGACCAGTACTGCGGTGCCAGTGCTCTCCGCTACTTGCTTCTTCAGGCACTCCACAAGTTCATACAATGTCTCTGATTCCTTCAAGTTTTAAACATCTGTTGGATGTGGGGCATTAGGAAATGGAGCCACTTGCTTTTGATGGTGTCAATACTGCCTAGATCCGTCACCTTTTTAAGGATTTTGACGTCTCGAGGGTAGGTGGTTCCAAAGACTGCCAGCTGGACTTTCCTATCCAGACCTTGTGAGTCACTAGACCAGGATATCGGTCCTCATAAGAATCCCCCTCAATGAGTTCACAGAAAGTGTCATCAAACAGTGTGTCCGCCTCGCCCAGGACCACAAAGTGGAGGGTTGACAATGTCACCAAATCCAGCTTCAAGGCCATGGAGAGGGCACCAGGCATTGCCAACAAGATGTCCATGTTCATAATCACCCACATCTATCAATAAAGAAAAGGATTAACCTGATCGCTAAATGGTGTAGCGAGAAAACAGTCAAACTACGTGTTTCGAGGTTACAAACCGCACCTCTTCTTCAGGTTGACAACTCTGTAATGTAACCTGAAGAAGAGGTGCGGTTTGTCACCTCGAAATGCGTAGTTTCTGTAGTACATATAATAAAGAACTTGAAAGATTTATATGGATTTCTGGAGAATTCTTATCACTAAAGCAGCGCGGATGCTCAGAAGTGCTTTTCTTGGATCCTCAACTTATGTTAAAATGCCAGAATTAAGATTTTTTGGTAGCTGCTATACTGCATTAAAATGCAATAACAGGCGATCAAAAGATCGTATCTGCTTCAAAATGGTATTATAAAAAAATGTCAGCTTGCCGCTCAAAAAATAAGCCCTCACCTAACCCGAGATCAAGAAAAATGGAGACACTACGGGTATTGGAAAATGGCGCAATATTTTTAGCAAAGTTTAAAAATTATTTTCACCACTTAGATAAAAAAGAACCTAGACATATTTGGTGTCTATGAACTCACAATGATATAGAGAATCATAATGGCAGGGCAGTTTTAGCATTTAGTGAACCTAGTAAAAATCAAAGCAAAAACCAAAGGTATTGTTCAAAAGTACAACTCTTCCCACAAAAACAAGCCCTCACATGGCCGTATTGATGGAAAAATTAAAAGTTATGGCTCTGGGAAGAAGAGTAGCAAAAAACAAAAATGCAAAGCCAAAAATACATCCGGTCATGAAGGCGTTAAATTACTAATTCAAACATGATCATCCATGGGCATAAAACAAATTTAGAAACATAGTTCTCAAACTCTAATTGTTAGAAAAAAAATTTTTCCCAAATTTTGCTAACTTTCCACAAATGTAATATGCATACAGTATGCATGTGTTTTGAAATGCAATCCTTGCTGTGCCTTAAACAAAAGTAGCTACACAAATGGAAAAATAAAAGTTTTCAGTTTTGTCATTACATGTTGATACACATTCCAACCCTCTTTTCTCTTCATGCGCAATATTAGCTGGTCTTACCACCATTGCTTCCGATCAGCACCAATATGATCAGCATTAGTGTCGGTTACCAGCCAGTGCTGGGATCGATGACTGTAACCGCGAACCCAGCACTGACTGAAAACGGACTCTATTGCTGATCCTGCTGTCAGTCAGTGCCAAGGTCACAGTTACAGCCACCGTGCTCTATACACAGAGAGATGACTGAAATCTCGTCAGAGTCACCCCCATTACCAAAAGCTAAAAGCTGCTTGGAGGAATAAAGTTAATTTCCTTCCAGAAGTGGGGTCCTAAGTGCAGGCATCGGGCAGGTTCAGAATACTATTAACCTTCAGATTAACCTCATATTTGCAGGTTAATGGCTTTTTCTCATGTGACAGGTTCCCTTTATTAGTTCTTGGTGCTGCACAAACACAGGAAATCCCACCATTACCAAAATTAGGCTTTTGGGTTTGGGAAAAAATGGTGGCTCAAAAATTATTCATACAAAACAATTTCAGCCACAAATAATAATTTTTCTTATAACATGATTAGTACAGACACATGAAAACATATCTGTTATGACTGAGTAACCGTAGGAGGCAAAAACAGAATTGCTAGCTAAGTCCAGAAACCCAGAGAAGTTGGCAGCTATCGGATTGCAGACCCCTGAATCTAACAACAACAACTAGTAGTAGCCGTGGGGGGTTCCTACGATGCCCTAGACCCCTCGATCACAGCCGGAGAGCTACATAGCCTAAAGACAGAAAAGGGAAATCTAAACTGCCCCAGAGCAGACCCCCAAAGCGATAGGCAGCCCCCAACATATAATGACGGTGAAGCGAGATGGAAAAACACTTACACAGACAGAAAGATAGGCTGAGCAAATGTTGGGGCCCAAGCTAACTAAATAGAAAAGGACAGGACAGTTGCTGTCTGCAATCCACCAAAACCCTCTCCAAAAAACAGCCAACTGACTGATAGGGAAAAATATCCTGAAGACGCTAGGCTTCAAAAACTATATCAGTGTTCTGGAAATATCTGAAGACAGAGCAAAAAGGAATTCAGCTCACCAGCAGGGAGAGGCAGAATTCCAGACAAACAAGGCAAAACCAAAACAAAACACAGATGCAAAAAGTAGAGCAGGAAAACTTAGCTTTCAGAGGAGCAGGAATCAGACTGGTCTCCAAGAATCCCAGAGAGGAATAACCTGCAAGGCAGACGGGCGGCGGCTGACTTATATCCAGTCGGCAATCCCAGGCAGCCAGTCATCATGATTCTGCTCAGGTGGTTTATAATCAGCCTCACTACCTTCCTTCACCAGAAGAGGGATTTCATCAGACCTCAATGGTGAAGGGGAAAACGAACTCACAACAGTACCCCCCCTTGAGGAGGGGTCACCGAACCCTCATTCACGCTACCAGGGCGATCAGGGTGAGCCCGATGAAAGGCACGCACCAATCTTTTGGCATGAATATCAGAGGCAGAGACCCAGGAATTATCCTCCTGACCATAACCCTTCCACTTAACCAAATACTGGAGTCTCCGTCTAGCCAGATGGGAATCCAGTATCTTCTCTACCTCATATTCCATGTTACCTTCAACTAATACAGGGTTCGGAGGTGCCACCCCAGGAACAACTGGTTCAACAAACCTCTTCAACAAGGATTTATGAAACACATTATGAATTTTAAATGTGACAGGAAGAGCCAAACGAAAAGAGACCGGATTAATAATCTCCAAAATTTTGTAAGGTCCAATAAATCTAGGCCACCTTCATAGCGATATTTTTTGATGACAACCAAACCATATCACCAACCTTAAACTGGGGACCGATGGTCCTATGTCAGTTGGAAAACCGCTGAGCTTTTTCCTGGGAGAGAGATAACTTATCCACCACTTGGTCCCAGATCTGGTGCATTCTCTCCACCACAGTGTCAACACCTGGGCAAGCAGAAGGCTCCACCTGCCCTGAAGAAAATCGAGGATGAAACCCAAAGTTACAAAAAAAAGGTGACATCAAAGAGGCAGAACTAGCTCTATTATTTAAAGCAAATTCGGCCAAGGGCAAAAATGAAACCCAATCATCCTGATCAGCGGAAATAAAACATCTCAAATACGACTCCAAGGTCTGGTTTGTTCTCTCCGTCTGCCCATTGGTCTGAGGGTGAAAAGCAGAGGAGAAGGACAACTGAATTCCCAGCTTGGAACAGAAAGTCCTCCAAAATCTAGACACAAATTGAACTCCTCTGTCAGATACAATGTTCTCAGGAATCCCATGCAAGCGAACCACCTGTTGCAAAAACAGGGGCACCAGCTCAAGAGGAAGATGGCAACTTAGGGAGTGGTACAAGATGAACCATCTTAGAGAATCTATCACAAATCACCCAAATAACAGTCATTCTCTGGGAGACAGGCATATCAGAGATGAAATCCATAGAAATATGGGTCCAAGGCCTCTTAGGGACCGGCAAAGGCATCAACAACCCACTAGAGCGAGAACAAGGTTTAGACCGGGAGCAAGTCCCACAGGACTGCACAAAATTCCTGACATCACGAGACAAGGCGGGCCACCAAAAAGACCGACTCACCAGATCTCTAGTACCAAAAATACCTGGATGACCAGCCAATGCAGAGCAATGAACTTCAGACATCACTCTCTTCTTCCACTGGTCAGGAACATACAACTTTCCACTGGGACAATGCTCAGTTTTGTCCTCCTGGAACTCTTCCAGAGCACGTCTCAGATCGGGCGAGATGGCAGAAAGCACTACCCCTTCGCCTAAGATGGTAGCAGGCTTGGTCACTACAGGAGAATCAGCAAGGAAGCTCCTAGAGAGGGCATCTGCCTTGACATTCTTAGTGCCAGGAAGAAAAGAGACCACAAAATCAAAACATGTAAAAAACAAGGCCCACCTAGCCTGTCTAGGGTTCAAGCGTTTGGCCGATTCCAGGTAAATCAAATTCTTGTGGTCAGTGAGGACCACAACTTGGTGTTTAGCTCCCTCCAACCAATGTCTCCACTCCTCAAATGCCCATTTCATGGCCAACAGTTCCCGATTCCCCACATCATAGTTACGTTCAGATGAAGAGAACTTTCGGGAAAAGAAAGCACAGGGATTCATCTTAAATGTCACAGGATCTTTTTGGGACAAAACCACTCCAGCACCAATCTCAGAAGCGTCCACCTCCACCTAGAACGGGAGTGAGACATCAGGTTGCCGCAAAACCGGGGCAGAAGTGAATCTTCGCTTCAGCTCCTGGAAGGAAGAAACAGCCTCCGGAGACCAATTCAACACATCAGCACCCTTCTTAGTCAGATCAGTCAATGGGTTGGCAATACTAGAAAATTTTGCTATAAATTTCCGATAAAAATTAGCAAAACCCAAAAACTTCTGGAGGGCCTTCAAAGAAGTGGGCTGAACCCAATCATGAATGGCCTGTACCTTGGCCAGGTCCATTTCAATAGTAGACGGAGACAAAATAAATCCCAAAAAAGAAATCCTCTGTACCCCAAAAAGGCATTTCGATCCCTTGACATACAGAGAATTCTCCCTCAAGATCCGGAACACAGTCCAAACATGTTCCACATGAGAATCCCAATCCTTGGAGAAGATCAAAATATCATCCAGATAGATAATCAAAAATGTATCCACAAAGTCACGGAAAATGTCGTTCATGAAGCACTGGAAGACAGAAGGGGCATTAGTGAGCCCAAAAGGCATCACCAGGTACTCAAAATGTCCCTCCGGAGTATTAAACGCCGTCTTCCATTCATCCCCATGCTTAATGCGGATAAGATTATACGCCCCCCTGAGGTCAAGCTTGGTAAATCAGCAAGCACCTTTAACTCTGGAGAATAGATCTGAAATCAGGGGTAACGGATACTGATATTTAATAGTAATTTTGTTGAGGGCACGATAATCAATACAAGGCCTTAATGAACCATCCTTTTTGCCCACGAAAAAAAAACCGGCACCTAAGGGCGAAGAGGATGGTCTAATATGACCCTTCTCCAACGCCTCCTTAATATAGGATCGCATAGCCTCGTGCTCGGGTACAGATAAATTGAAGAGCCGACCCTTAGGAAATTTGCACCCCGGACTCAGTTCAATTGCACAGTCATAACTCCTATGAGGAGGCAAAGACGCAGACTCATTCTCACTAAATACATCATAAAAGTCCGCCAAATAGTCAGGAACATCATGCGACTGAGGAGAGGTGGAAAATACCGGAGCCTCACTAAGGGCACACCGACAACCCCAACTCACCACAGACACAGATTTCCAATCCAAAACTGGGTTATGAATTTGCAACCAGGGAAACCCCAGAACGATAGTATCATGCAAATTATGTAACACCAAGAACCTGCAATTTTCTTGATGGTCTGGGGCGACCCGCATTACCACCTGGGTCCAAAACTGAGGTTTATCTTTCGCCAAAGGAGTAGCATCAATCCCGCTCAAAGGGATAGGCGTCCACAGAGGCGTCATAGGAAATCCACAACGTTTAGCAAAATCCAAATCCATCAAATTCAGGGCTGCTCCCGAATCCACAAAAGCCTCGGCGGAAAATGTGGACAGGGAGCAGATCAGAGTAATTGCCAGAAGAAACTTACGTTGAACACCTCCCACAGAAAACGTGTGGACAAAACGTCTCTCTCGTTTAGGACAGACAGAAATACTATGCGAGGCTTCTCCATAGAAAAAACACAGTTTATTACGCCTTCTGAACTCCTGACGTTGCTCCCTGGACAAAACTCTATCACATTGCATAGGTTCCGACACTTGTTCAACAGGTGGCAACACCTCCCGTGCAATCCTGCGTTCACGTAAACGCCGATCAACCTGAATGGTTAATGACATAGAATCGTCAAGACCAGAGGGAACAGGAAATCCCACCATAGTATCTTTTAAGGCTTCTGACAACCCTTTCCGAAAGAGAGCTGCCAAGGCATTATCATTCCAGGTAGTAAGGACCGCCCACTTTCGGAATTTTTGACAATATAATTCTGCAGAATCTCGACCCTGGCTCAGTGCCAACAGGGTCTTTTCAGCCTGATCAATAGCATTAGGTTCATCATACAACAACCCCAAGGCTTGAAAAAATGCGTTCACACTAGTCAGAATAGGGTCATCTGGTTTCAAAGAAAACGCCCAATCCTGGGGATCGCCACGCAGCAACGAGATGACAATTTTAACCTGCTGCGCGGAGCTCCCTGACGATGTAGGCTTCAAGGCAAAAAATAATTTACAATTATTTTTGAAATTCAGAAATTTAGACCGATCTCCAAAAAACACATCCGGAGTAGGGCTCTTTGGTTCAGCAACATGAGAATGAGCAAGGTAAGCGGAAATTCCCCGCACTTTAGCAGCGAGCTGCTCCACACGATCAGACAATTGCTTTATCTCCATTGAGAGGAAAAAAAAAATTCCCCCTACGGCCTCAGAGATATAGAGGAAAAAATATACACACTTTTTTTTTTTCACACAATTCTTTCCTGCTATTGAGTACCCTAGGATCAGCGGTAAGGCAGGTTATTCTGTTATGACTGAGTAACCGTAGGAGGCAAAAACAGAATTGCTAGCTAAGTCCAGAAACCCAGAGAAGTTGGCAGCTATCGGATTGCAGACCCCTGAATCTAACAACAACAACTAGTAGTAGCCGTGGGGGTTCCTACGATGCCCTAGACCCCTCGATCACAGCCGGAGAGCTACATAGCCTAAAGACAGAAAAGGGAAATCTAAACTGCCCCAGAGCAGACCCCCAAAGCAATAGGCAGCCCCCAACATATAATGACGGTGAAGCGAGATGGAAAAACACTTACACAGACAGAAAGATAGGCTGAGCAAATGTTGGGGCCCAAGCTAACTAAATAGAAAAGGACAGGACAGTTGCTGTCTGCAATCCACCAAAACCCTCTCCAAAAAACAGCCAACTGACTGATAGGGAAAAATATCCTGAAGACGCTAGGCTTCAAAAACTATATCAGTGTTCTGGAAATATCTGAAGACAGAGCAAAAAGGAATTCAGCTCACCAGCAGGGAGAGGCAGAATTCCAGACAAACAAGGCAAAACCAAAACAAAATACAGATGCAAAAAGTAGAGCAGGAAAACTTAGCTTTCAGAGGAGCAGGAATCAGACTGGTCTCCAAGAATCCCAGAGAGGAATAACCTGCAAGGCAGACGGGCGGCGGCTGACTTATATCCAGTTGGCAATCCCAGGCAGCCAGTCATCATGATTCTGCTCAGGTGGTTTATAATCAGCCTCACTACCTTCCTTCACCAGAAGAGGGATTTCATCAGACCTCAATGGTGAAGGGGAAAACGAACTCACAACACATATCTCTTTAGTCTGAACACTTAGCATGCAGCTGTGGAGACACAAAAATCCTCTACGAGCAGGCCCAAAATACTCTGAGATCACCCAAGCATGCTTGGAAAACCTGAGTAACGAGCACACTCGCTCATCACTAGTCAGGATCTGTTATCATTTTCAGATTATGGGTGATTTGAAATCTGGCACTGTCATCAATAAGCTGTTAACACCTTCAGGCAAAGATAAATTGTAAACATTTTACAGGGCGGGACACGACTACTCGGTAACACTGTCTAGGGGCAGCTCCCAGGTTTTTATATATAGGCTTGGATAAAGACAGACCAATGTAATGGGAGAAGGTAGCAGGTAGCAGTGGGCCAAGAAGAACATAGCAACAGCTCAAGGAACAACATCAATGGAAAAAGTAGAGCTGTGGTGGCCATGTGGAGGAAACTGAGATCCAGAACAGATAAGCCAGCAAACCATGACATGTGTAAGGCCGGTTTCACATTCGCGCTTTTGAGCGCAGCGACGGCCTGCGCACGGCCGCCGCTAAGCCCCGCCCCCTGCCCCACCTCCACCGGTATCTCCGCCTCCGGGCGCATGACGTTGCATGCGTCATGCGTCCCCTATCTTCATCACAGAGGGCGCAGGCCGTGCGCAGTCTGCACACAGTCTGCGTTTGGCGGCGCATGCGTCCTTTTGACGGTGCGCCGAGCAGCGCCAAACGCAACCTGTTGCATTTTGGTTGTGCTCGGCGCACCGTCAAAAGGACGCATGCGCCGCCAAACGCAGACTGTGCGCAGACTGCGCACGGCCTGCGCCCTCTGTGATGAAGATAGGGGACGCATGACGCATGCAACGTCATGCGCCCGGAGGCGGAGATACCGGTGGAGGCGGGGCAGGGGGCGGGGCTTAGCGGCGGCCGTGCACAGGCCGTCGCTGCGCTCAAAAGCGCGAATGTGAAACCAGCCTAATAGAGGCCATCAAGATTAATGAAGCCTTTGTGGCGAAACATACATCGGGAGCGGTTTGTCACAGGTTTGGTGCAAGACAGTAATTTTTCTCTATACTAATTTCACATTCCAGTCAGACCACCATAGTAATATAAATAAGGTCACAGGAGATGTGTTATTAAACCTTTTTTACCTAAATTATTTGGACTTAGTATCTCCATCAAATTTTTGTAATTGGTATTTCCATCAAGTTGTTTTGATGGGAAAAATAACTACCGTATATACACGAGTATAAGTCGATCCGAGTATAAGTCGACCCCCCTAATTTTGCCACAAAAAACTGGGAAATCTTATTGACTCGAGTATAAGTCTAGGGTGGGAAATGCTCCGATTATTCCCCCATATACTGCCCCCATAAGAAGCTCCATGGATTATTCCCCCATATACTGCCCCCATAAGAAGCTCCATAGATTATTCCCCCATATACTGCCCCCATAAGAAGCTCCATAGATTATTCCCCCATGTGCTGACCCCATAAGTAGCTCCTTAGATTGTTGTTCCCCCATATGCTGCCCCCATAAGTAGCTCCTTACATATACTCCCCCATGTGCTGCCCCCATAAGTAGCTCCATAGATTATTCCCCCATGTGCTGACCCCATAAGTAGCTCCTTAGATTGTTGTTCCCCCATATGCTGCCCCCATAAGTAGCTCCTTACATATACTCCCCCATGTGCTGCCCCCATAAGTAGCTCCTTACATATACTCCCCCATGTGCTGCCCCCATAAGTAGCTCCATAGATTATTCCCCCATGTGCTGAACCCAACAGTAGCTCCTTAGATTGTTGTTCCCCCATATGCTGCCCCCATAAGTAGCTCCTTACATATACTCTCCCATGTGCTGCCCCCATAAGTAGCTCCTTACATATACTCCCCCATGTGCTGCCCCCATAAGTAGCTCCTTACATATACTCCCCCATGTGCTGCCCCCATAAGTTGCTCCTTAGATTACTCCCCCATGTGCTGCCCCATAAGAAGCTCCTTAGATATACTCCCCCATGTGCTGCTGCTGCATGTAAAAATAAAAAAAATTACATACTCACCTCTCCGTCGCTGGGTGTCAGATACTCACCTGTCCTGCGTCCATGGCTGCTCAGCGCTATCTGCCACGTCATCGGTCAGTGATGTTCAGACTGCAGGGGGCGCGACGCGCACTAATTACGTCACCGCGCCCTCTGCTGTCTGAAGTCACTGACCGATGACAGACAGCAGCAAGCAGCCATGGACGCAGGACAGGTGAGTATCGCTATACTTACCCGTCCTGACGCTGTCTCTTGAGCCCCCAGCTTCTCCGCGCTCTCTTCCTGCGTTCAACGGTCCTGTGATACCGCTCATTAAAACTCATGAATATGCGCATATTCATGAGTTTTAATGAGCGGTACCACGTGACCGCTGAAGGCAGGAAGAGAGAGCGCGGAGAAGCTGGGGGGCTCAAGAGACAGCGTCAGGACGGGTAAGTATGACCCGACCCCCCTCCCCTCCGACCCCCCGGTGTATATGACCCGAATATAAGTCGAGAGGGGGACTTTCAGCCCAAAATAATGGGCTGAAAATCTCGACTTATATTCGAGTATATACGGTAAGCAAATAGCAATATTTTTAAACCTCAATTTTAGAGA
Source organism: Dendrobates tinctorius (assembly GCF_039654945.1). Lineage (NCBI taxonomy): Eukaryota > Metazoa > Chordata > Amphibia > Anura > Dendrobatidae > Dendrobates > Dendrobates tinctorius. Next base: position 9,664,789 of record NW_027361924.1, read on the forward strand.
ATCTTTGATGGAGGTTCTGAATTGAACACAGATGTATATGTGATCATAGTACTCTTAATATTTTATTATTATTATTTATTATTGTAGAGTCATTTATTCTGTGGCGCTTTACATATATAAAATGAGGGTAGAGCTGGTCATTCAGCGGTATGGTGGTTCGGAGGTTACAGCAGGTTGTAGGCTTGTCAGAAAAGGTAGGTCTTCAGGTTCCTTTTGAATGTTTCTTTGGTAGGCAAGAGTCTGATCTTGGGGTAGAGAGTTCCAGAGTGGGGGGATGCATGGGAAAAATCTTGTATGTGACTGTTGGAAGAGGAGATAAGAGGGGAGTAGAGAATGAGATCTTGTGAGGATCAGAGGTTGCTTGCTCTCCTCTTGGGCTTTCTGTGGCCTCCAAAACTCAAAGCAAATCATGGAAAGGGGAATGTGTCACCAGAAAATGACTTATTGTTGAAATTAACTGTATTTTTATAGAGTTGTACACAGAGATGAGCGATCTTGTTCATCAATCTCAAATTTGGCATAAAAGTAGCTTATTCGGATTTGTGTTCAGATACCTGAGTATTTTCCCTCAAGGACGACAAAATTTGGGCACAATTCGGTAAATGATCGCATTTCCACTAAGTCTTTTGGGTGAACTTTTGCTAGCATAGTGGTGCTGTATGATGAGCGTGGGGGAAATCGTTTAAAAGGGAAGGGGGTGGAGAGAGATCAAATGAGCTGTGTACAGTTTTCTTCTTAATTAACTTAATGTGCGGCAATTCCGACAGCCAATCAAGGCACAGAAACCATCCACAAATTCCAAACACAACAGCTTCTGTCATTGGCTGCCGAAGTCACATTTCCTTCTCCATATAAAAAGTTGACATGATTCGGTGGCACCATTTTGTTAGTGTAACAGCATAGAGAGGCTGCTCCAGCTGCTGCAAGTTGCCACATTTCCTAATCAAAATCATTTGGGCTAATATTGTTGTGCAGGCAGGAAGCCACATATCCTGATCAAAATCGTTTGTGCTAATATTATTATTATTATTATTATTATTATATTAATAATATCTCAGCAAATAAATAAAGACCACAAAGGATGACTGAACTCATGTGATCTGCCAACTTTGCAAAAAACGACTCAGTAGAGGCAAAAATTGCAATTATTTGACTACAATATGCATGAACCAGCACATGCACGATCAACATGCATTAGTCTGGGAATCTCACTGCGCTAAAATGCGAACTAGCAGGCCTCACAAACCACCGGCTGTCCCATCTAACACATCTGCTGCTTCTTCCTTCTCTGTCTCCATGGAAAGTGTTCTCACACAGGTCTTCGGCTACAGAATGTCCATTTGTTTACCCCTTACAATAGATACCTACTGTTTTTATTTCACCGAGCACACCACATCTTTCTCAATCCACAATAACATCTCTGCCTGCACTTCACTCACAGTCAAGCAGTTATTCATGTTTACCCTATTCCACCCTTTCTCAGCACAGCAGCCATCCCTCAGTCCCGCTGTTGTGCTCACATACCAAAGTTAAGAGCTTAAACTCCACCATCTCCAATATTTTGGCCACATAAATGCTGCCTTTCTGCCTGATGGTATAGACGGTTTCTGAAAGCTGATGGATGTCAGAGTCCCATAGTACCAGTTGTCCAATCGCCACAATTCTCTAAGAAAGCTGTGCATGTGCTACACCAGCATGTAGCAGACATCACCCATTTCTTGAAAAAAATCTTTGTCTGCCAGGGTGCATTTTACTGGGTAGTTAGCGTGCACTCTAGTCAAATATAGATGAGGTGCAGGTGCAATGGACCAGTAGGTCCTAATCGATAATATGATAAAGGCTCGGGCTGAGCCGAAACGTCTTTTATTTATATCGCTTCCACTGTGTGCTATATTCCTGTTTGGCTCCCACATGTAATAAAATGAATACCTATTTGCATAAAGTCTGTTTGAGTGTGCGGTGAATTAAATTAACTTAGGGTGCATTTTACCACTGACACCTGGATGAGCAAACATGACTAGGGACGTTACATCTCGCTGACTCTGTACTGGGTAATTCTGGTGGCATCGGGGGCAGGTGATCAAAGGGCTTCTTCACAAGTCTTGGAATCCCCAAGGCTTGCGGTACAAACTTCTGTACCTAACACTTCCTCCACTGCTTCTGCCTCTTCCACATCCTCTAGGGTCTCCACCTGTCCCCTCAACCTCTCCCTTAATGAGACATGTGTTCCAACAGTGCAGAGAGAATTCCCACCAGCCTCAGTACTGTGCAACCAGGGCTCACCGTAATCAGGCAGTGTTTAAATTAATATGCCTTAGAGATCGCAGTCACACAGCTCAAGAGTTGTGGACAGCTATCCAGGCTGAGTTTGAACATTGGCTGTCTCCACTGAACCTGGAGCATGGGCCAACGCAGTACAGACATGGTGCAAATCATGCTTGCGGAGTGGGCACAGATGAAGGACCTCTGCATCCTTCTGCACAGTTCCGAAATCCTACTAAGATAGTTAGCACTGACGATGCTGTCATCAGCATCACAATATTGGTCATCTACATGCTGGAGCACACATTGAGTAGTGTGCGAGAGGAGGTGGTGGTCCCAAAGGAAGAGGTGGAAGCAGAGAAGGATGCGGAAAGGATAACAATAACTCTAAGTACCGGACTGTCGTTGTGTGCTATTGTGGGGTGGATAACAGCTATTGACGGGGGCTCATGGTACAAGACAAACTATTACTGAAGGTGCAGGAGATGAGGAACAAATAGAGGAGGACGAGGAGGAAGAAGTGATGGGTGCCCGACAGTCAGGAGATGAAGAGGATAATGATCCCCTCTCTGTTGACTGTGATTGGTGTGAGGAGATGGACTAAGCAAGCTTTAATGTTACTTCACCACCAACACACCATAGACTTGGACCTCATGGAAGCTCCCAACACATGAGCACCTTCTTGCTGCTCCAAGACTTCTCCCGATTTGCACCAAACCTCTGGAATGATCTAAACCAAGAAATCAGGACTATCCACAACTTACACAGTTTTAGGCACTCCCTCAAAACAATCTGTTCAGAGCGGCCTATCACATTCCCTAATAAAAGTCCTATTATGTATGTATGCATATTTATGTGTAGGTGTGTGTATATATGTGTGTGTCTCCCATTCACTATCTATCTGAGAATAACTCTCCATCAAACTCCCCCACACCCAATAGCACCACAAATACTGGCTGGTGACAACTTCATTCAGCCTTTACCTATCCCCCAGTCCCTGAAGATGGCTGGACCATCATTGTATATACGCAACTGTTCTTTGTGTCTCCCCCCACCTCATTTTAGGTTGCAAGCTTTCATGAGCAAGGTCATTTTATTTTGCTTTAATTATTGTATTATTTTTAATGTTGTTACTAGAGTTGAGCGACTTTTGGTTTTTTTGGGTCGAGTTTCGTTTCGTGAAACCCGACTTTTCCAAAAGTCGGGTCGAGTGAGATCGTCCGACTAACGGAAAAAGTCGGGTTTCGTTCAGACCGAAACACGAAACCCAATGTAAGTCAATGGGGAAGAAAAGTCGGGAGTGCAAAGAGGACAGAAAACACACTTACACTGCCCATTTGAATGCCAAAACCATAAAATCTTATTCCTGAAGCTTGTCACCCTTTATTTACTTCATAATACAAGCTACGCATTGAAAAATGGGGGTTATTTGGCTAAATTTGCATGGGGGAGGGCTGGATCCAGGTTTTCATGTGCCCTGGGCCAAAGAGCGCCCCTTTAACACATACCACAACTCATGATGCTCTGATATGGCAGAGAAATAGCGGTCTAGTACAATGAAAAATACTTCACTTTTTACATCTCATGACTGATATCCATTTAAAATTCTCCAATAGCTCCAAAAACGGACAGTATATTACTCCATACAGTATTATGGCCACCGCATAGTGCGCTATACAGAGTAATGAGGCCCATCTATTTCTCCCTACAGAATCATTGATCCCATATAATGTTTGAAACTGTATATGATGAGCTCCACATAATGCTACAGTATATGTTGGTCTACATGGATGAAGCTCCACTGTCTTATGGGCCCAAATAATGCTCCATACATAATGGACCCTATTTCTAATGCTCTAGTGTATAATGGGCCCTGTACATGCTGCTCCAGTGTCTGATGTCCACCTTTGGAATGTTCCAGTGTATGGTGGGCCCCATCTATCATTCTCCAGAGTATAGTGCTCCCCAAAAATAGCAGGCCCAACATTGAAAACAATGAAATAATTCTCCTCGCTATGGAATCCCTGTACTAGTCAGGACTCCTTGTCGTCCCCATCTTCCATCCCACTGCACTTGGCTGTTTAGGCAGAGGGCGTACAGACGTGATGTCATTGCGCTCTCTGATCACAATATCAGTGTCAGGAAATGCGGAAGACGTCATGGCGGTGGAGCAGGGAGAGGTAAGTATTTCAACCTTGCAAGTGCTGTGATCCTGAGCAAGCAGGGGGGGCCCACTCTTTGGCAAGGGCACTGGCACAGGGCTCCTCATAGTACGGCGGTGTGTCTGACGGCAGGTGGGCCGAACCTGTACTTTCATCTGCAGCTTCCTCTTTGTCACCGTGTAAGGTGGAACATTATATGAGAAGGGTAACCTGAGTTTCATCAGGGTCAGATTCAGGCTGTGTAGAGTGCGAGAGGAATGTAGTGGTCTGGGTCAATGTACCAGCAGAATCATTGAGCAGTGGCTGGGCATCAGTGCACTTGTGGCGCCCACAGGAGTATGGTCGCCACACTGGCATTACCTTCCTCCTAGGGAGTGTGATGTCATGCTTGGGAGCAACGAACGAAGGATCTCTCTAGCAGGTTAACTGATTGGGCGGCATGATTCCCACGACTCACGACCCTCCAAACAGCATCCATGAAGGCAAAATTGTAGTTTGACATGGGCAGTATGGTTGCAAAGCTGAACCTTAAAGGAATGTCCAGAAGGGCACCACCAGGAGTGGAGCCTGCGGCGTAATTGGACTCAACACGGGCAACCTCAACCATCCAGCAACCGAAAAGATGCACGCATTGCAAGCTTAATTCCGTTAACGAACGAGACTCTGTCCTGCCCACGCGGTCCGCGTCCAGCTTACTAGAGGGACACGCGAGGCTCTGGCACGCGAGATTGGGCAATAACTGGTGTGCCAAGGCCTTACATGTCCGTGGCTGCATGCGCGCTACACCAAAAGGGCCAGCGGGTGTCGCTTACAGGTGCAGATAAGCCGCTGAACACCGTTAGTGATGGGGATCTGGGATTACAATTATTACCCGCGAACGATGATTTCCCAGTAAGTGCAGGTCAACCGCTGTTCCGGAATTAGGCCTAACCGTCATTCCTAAAAAAGGGAAAAACTTATGTGTGCAAACCACAGGTGCTGTAGCTTGCATAACAGCTCGCCAGCCGTTCTCAGGCACATTATGGATTACACGTGATTGCACAAAGGTGAGAAAGGGTACCGTATCACCGGATAACATGTATGGATAGCATAGTTTACACATTAAAAATATATGTCTATACATCAGGAGGCAGGCTCAGACGGTGTCAGGCCCAGTATGGATTTGACAGCCCAGACTACACAGCGGAGGAGCAGGGAGAGGTAAAGATTGCAAATGCTGGGGCCCTGGCCAAGCACGGCTGGCCCACTCGTGGGCGTCGGTACTGGCACTGGGCCCCTCATAGTACGGCGGTGTGTCTGACGGTGGGTGTGCACCACCACCATCAGAGACACTTGATTGCACTATGAGGGACCCTGTGCCAGTGCCCGCGCCCAAGAGTCGGCCTACCCACCTGTCAAGGGCAACGGCACTCGCACGGTTGCGTGCGCTAGCTGGTGAACCCGACCATGTGGGGGGCAGCCCAGTTAGGGAGGTTTATACAATGGCATATGTTGATGTTGGACATTCAGCTGATGCAAAAGGCGAAATTGGTCAAGTCCCAGGAAGCGGAGGACCAAAGCAAGCCATGTTTCTGTCAACCTATGTGTCATCAGGGGAAGGTGGGACAAAATCCTTGGAAACCCATGCATGGTTCATTTTAATGAAGGTTAGATCATCCACATTTTGGGTCGACAGACGGGTCCTTTTTTCTGTCAGTATTGAACCAGCAGCACTGAAGACTCTTTCCGATAGCACACTTGCAGCTGGGCACGCGAGCTCCTGTATGGCATATTGGGCCAATTCAGGCCAGGTGTCCAGTTTTGCGGCCCAATAGTCAAAGGGGAATGACCTGTGTGGGAGAACATTGATATGGGAGGAAAAGTAGTTTGTAACCATAGTTGACAACTGCAGTCTCCTGTCACTTTCCATCGATGCAGTATTACCAGTTGTGTGAGCGGTACTTGAAAAATCAGTCCACAACATTGTCATGAAACCCCTGTCTCCAATGCCACTTCTGCTGTGTGCACCACGAACAACTCTGCCAAGCTGCCCCCGGCCCGTACGGCTCGTGTGAGAACCATCACCGCTGCTGTGTGCTGGGAATGCCTCAAGCAACCGATTTACCAGAGTTGCTTGTTTATTCGCCAATATTAGGTCAAGGTTCTCCTGTGGCATGATGTTTTGTAATTTGCCTTTATAGCGTGGATCCAGGATGCTGGCCAACCAGTAGTCGTCATCGTTCATCATTTTGGCAATGCGGGGGTCCCTTTTTAGGATCTGCAAGGCATAATCTGACATGTGGGCCAATGTTCCCGGTGTCAATGATGCACTGCGAGTGCTGGTTGGAGGAGCACTTTCTGGCAAATCCACATCCCTCCAGTCACGCACAAACCCTGTACCAGACCTTGCCACGCCAACATTTTCACTTGCCCCACGAGATGCATCCTCCTCCCCAAAGTAATCATCCCCATAATCATCCTCCTCCTCCTCTTCTTCCTCCACCTCGTCCAGGATTGGTCCCTGAGCAGACAATGGCTGAATGTCATCAAGGATTCCCTCCTCGTCAACATTGGCTGCAGACGCCTGCTCCTTAATGTGCGTCAAAGTTTGCATGAGCAGACGCATAAGTGGGATGCTCATGCTTATGATGGCGTCATCTGCGCTTACCAGCCGTGTGCATTCCTCAAAACACTGAAGGACTTTACAGAGGTCTTTCAGCTTCGACCACTGCACACCTGTCAACTCCATGTCTGCTCTCAAAGTGCCTGGCCGTGTATCCTCCCACAAATGCATTATGGCCTGCCTCTGCTCGCACAGCCGCTCAACCATGTGCAGGGTGGAGTTCCACCTTGTTGCAATGTCGATAATGAGGCGGTGGTTGGGAAGGTGGAGCAATCGCTGCAGCTTCTGCATACGAGTGGAGTGAACAGGCGACCGGCGGATGTGCGCGCACAGTCTTCGCACCTTCTGGAGCAGGGCTGTTAACTCCGGATAATTTTTGAGGAAGCACTGCACCACCAGGTTCAAGGTGTGAGCCAAGCAAGGTATGTGGCTGAGTTTTGAAAGGGCTATGGCTGCCACAAAATTACGGCCGTTATCACTAACTACCTTGCCTGCCTCAAGATGTACAATGCCCAGCCATGACTCAGTTTGTCGCTGAAAGTACTCGGCCAGCACCTCGGCGGTGTGTCTGTCGCCCAAACACATCATCTGCAACACAGCCTGCTGACGCTTTCCACTAGCTGCTCGATAGGGGGACACCTCGTGTGCAACAGTGGCAGCTGCAGATGGAGTGCTCGTACGACTGCGCTCTGTGGACGAGCTTTCGCTTCTGGAGGAGGAGGAGGAGGGTAGAACGCCTACAGCCAACTGTTTCCTATACCGTGGGCTAGGCAGCACTGTCCCACCACCGCTGTCCCCTGTGGACCCTGCATCCACCACATTAACCCAGTGCGCAGTGATGGACACGTAACGGCCCTGGCCATGCCGACTGGACCATGCATCAGTTGTGAGGTGCACCTTTCCAATCACTGACTGCTTGAGTGCATGGACAATGCGGCCTTTCACATGATGGTGGAGGGCTGGGATGGCTTTGCGAGAGAAGAAGTGGCGACTGGGTAGGTCATAGCGTGGTACTGCATAGGCCATGAGTTTGCGGAAAGCTGCGCTTTCCACCAACCGATAGGGCATCATCTCAAGCGAGATTAGTTTGGCAATGTGGGCGTTCAAACCCAGTGTACGCGGATGAGAGACTGAGTACTTCCTTGACCTACTCATAGTGTCTGGGAGGGTGAGCTGGACTTGAGAGCTGCATATGGTGGAAGTAGCGGTGGACAGGGCGGACTGAGAGAGGGTTGATGATGGTGATGGAGTTGGTGTTCTTTCTGATGGCCTAGATTCAGTATTTCGTTGATATAACAGTGGGATTCCCTGACTGCTGTGGCCTTGCAACGACACCTCAACATTTGCTGCTGTGCTGACCGGTGGGCTTACAGTGGGGGAAACAATGTAGCATTGCTGATTACCTTCTTTGTGATCAGTTGCACATGTGGCACTTGAGGTTTGGTGTTGTGTCCACGCTTGCAAGTGCATGCTGGTTAAATGTCTAAGCATGCAACTGGTATTCAAATTTTTCAGATTTTTCCCTCGGCTAAAGGTCTTTGCGCACTTCTTACAGATAACCTTGGCCTGATCATGAGGATTTTGTTCAAAAAAGTGCCACACTGCACTGTTCCTACTTTGGCAGACATTTTGCGGCCTAGCACGCTGTGATATTTTGACCCTCTGGACAAGCTGTCCAGCAACTCTTTTGATTTTTGGAACCTGTCTTTGGAGTGCTCCGTGCCTGCCAGAAAACAGCTGTTGCAATGTTGATGTCTGCTGTGGATGCTCCTCATCTGAGCTATTGGAAGCAGCACCCTCTTCCCCCAATGGATGCCAATCTGGGTCAACAACTGGGTCCTCCATCACCTCCTCTTCAATGTCATGTGCACCTTCCTCTGTGTCACCGTGTATGGTGGTATAGTGTGTGGGAAGGGGCACCTGAGTCTCATCAGGGTCAGAATCTGGCTCTTTACACTGCGAGGACAATGTAGTGCTCTGAGTGAATGTACCAGCAGAATCATCTATCAGTGGCTGTGCATCAGTGCACTCTATGTCAGATTCATCTTGGCCTGGGTAATTCACCATTTCACTTGATAATCCAGGCATGGTATGTGAAAACAGCTCCATGGAGTAATCAGTAGTACGGCCAGCTTCATCCTTCAATCTTGGTTGGGGTGAAGGACACAAGGAAAGGTGTGGTTCATGAACATGAGCCTCCAATGACGACTCAGTGCTTTTACTTTTTACAACTTCAGAAGAGGAGGCGATAGAGCTGGAGGCTGAGTCAGCAATGTAAGACAAAACTTTTTCCTGCAGCTCTGGCTTTAAAAGCGGTTTGCCAACTCCTAGAAAACTAAGCCTTCGAGGCCTTGTGGAGCCAGACGATGACGCAGGCTCAACACCTCCTGCATTTGGTCCTATTTTGCTTTTGCCACTACCATCAGATCCACCGCCAACACCATCATTACCAGCTGCCAACCCCCGCCCAATTCCACGGCCTCTTCCACCAGCCTTCCTCATTTTTGGTAGAAATGTAGACAAAATCAAAGAAACTATGCATACACAAGGAGAAAAAGGAGTGACTGAATCCAACAGTTTTTTATTATAAAAATATGAACATTTTATTATAATTGGTAAGTATAGAAAAGCACAATAATCATAATATAATTACACATAAAATATGACACCATACACCAGAAGAGGAGATACACAACAATGACAGGAGGCACCAAACCACAAAAATGCCTAAGATATAATAGCCCTTATGGGATATAATTAGCAAACTACTGCCTATGTAAAAATCCTATCGTAACCATAATATGTCTAGGGTGGCAGAGAGCTCCCAAAGCGGGCTGACATTATGGAAATGAAAACAACGGTAAGAGTTCAGCCATACATAATTATGCCAAAAAGGTAAAGAGATTATAATGCGAACGCTTACCAGATGGTGCCCACTAGCCCCCGGTTGTAAAAGTAATCTCCAACGCGCGTTTCGCGCTTGCCACTAGCGCTTTCTCAAGGAGATGCCGCTAGTACTGGCGCAGGACCTTTTGTAGCCATAACGATCGTCAAACAAACTATATAGTAATGTAAAACAAGGTACAAGGTGTCTATAGGACAGGGGAGATTTTGAATTTCTGCACACACTTGTGGACACTGGACACTTATGGATTGTGAGAGGCCCACTGAATATCACAGCGCTATGTCACAGGCTCGATGGCACAGGTGTGAAAAAAGTGACTACAGGATCACAGAGATTTTGAATTTCTGAACACACTTGTGGACACTGGACGCTTATGGATTGTGTGAGGCCCACTGAATATCACAGCGCTATGTCACATGCTCGATGGCACAGGTGTGAAAAAAGTGTCTATAGGACAGGGGAGATTTTGAATTTCTGCACACACTTGTGGACACTGGACACTTATGGATTGTGTGAGGCCCACTGAATATCACAGCGCTATGTCACAGGCTCGATGGCACAGGTGTGAAAAAAGTGTCTATAGGACAGAGGAGATTTTGAATTTCTGCACACACTTGTGGACACTGGACACTTATGGATTGTGAGAGGCCCACTGAATATCACAGCGCTATGTCACAGGCTCGATGGCACAGGTGTGAAAAAAGTGTCTATAGGACAGGGGAGATTTTGAATTTCTGCACACACTTGTGGACACTGGACACTTATGGATTGTGAGAGGCCCACTGAATATCACAGCGCTATGTCACAGGCTCGATGGCACAGGTGTGAAAAAAGTGTCTATAGGACAGGGGAGATTTTGAATTTCTGCACACACTTGTGGACACTGGACACTTATGGATTGTGAGAGGCCCACTGAATATCACAGCGCTATGTCACAGGCTCGATGGCACAGGTGTGAAAAAAGTGTCTATAGGACAGGGGAGATTTTGAATTTCTGCACACACTTGTGGACACTGGACACTTATGGATTGTGAGAGGCCCACTGAATATCACAGCGCTATGTCACAGGCTCGATGGCACAGGTGTGAAAAAAGTGTCTATAGGACAGGGGAGATTTTGAATTTCTGCACACACTTGTGGACACTGGACACTTATGGATTGTGAGAGGCCCACTGAATATCACAGCGCTATGCCACAGGCTCGATGGCACAGGTGTGAAAAAAGTGTCTATAGGACAGGGGAGATTTTGAATTTCTGCACACACTTGTGGACACTGGACACTTATGGATTGTGTGAGGCCCACTGAATATCAAAGCGCTATGTCACAGGCAGAAATTGGCTAGTGTATCACAAACTACAAGGTGTATATAGAATTGGGCAGAATAGGAATCTCCCTAGAGTGTAGGTCTGTAAGAAGGGAACAAGTCCTTCACTTATCCTTCCACAGTGACACACAGATAGCTTCACTGTGGCCGTGATAACAGCCGTTACACGGTACTGAGAGGCGCGTGCACGTACACGGCTGTCCGGTGTACGTAAAATTGTCAAGCTCCGTGTTTTTTAAGGATACGGACTGACACACGCTGTCTCTCTATAGTTTTGAATGTGATCAAACAGCAAATATATTTAACTGTTTGAAAGCTAGACAAAACTAGAAGGTGCAGGTCTGTAAGAACGGAACATGTCCTCGACTTATTCTCACAGAGTGACACACAGATAGCTTCACTGTGGCCGTGATAACAGCCGTTACACGGTACTGAGAGGCGCGTGCACGTACACGGCTGTCCGGTGTACGTAAAATTGTCAAGCTCCGTGTTTTTTAAGGATACGGACTGACACACGCTGTCTCTCTATAGTTTTGAATGTGATCAAACAGCAAATATATTTAACTGTTTGAAAGCTAGACAAAACTAGAAGGTGCAGGTCTGTAAGAACGGAACATGTCCTCGACTTATTCTCACAGAGTGACACACAGATAGCTTCACTGTGGCTGTGATAACAGCCGTTACACGGTACTGTGTGAGGAGTGTGCACCGCTGTATGGTGTGAAAAATGCACGCTCAGTACCTCAGCAGGACAAAACAATAAAATCTGGATTGCTTTGCAAAAAGCAGTTTGCTCAGCAGTGTGCACACAGCAATGCAGCTACCAGGTAGCCTTAAAAGGCAGCTTAATAACCAACAGAGCTGATGCACCAAGATATAGCCTCCCCTTGCACTGCACAGTGACTGGTGTGTTGTACAGGCAAAATCGCTAGCAGCAGAATCAGTTTTTGGTATCTTCTTCCCTGCCTAACACTCTCCCTACAGAATCTTCCTCAGCAGCTCTCCCTATTCTGAGATCAGCATGAGTAACATGGTGGTCGGCGCCCCCGCCCTTTTATACCCCCTGTGACGCCCCACAAAGCAAGCCAATCACTTGCATGCCCTTCTCCAAGATGGTGGTGACCCCTGCCTATGTCATCACGTTGCCCACAGTGTCCGTGGATCCTGATTGGCTGAAAAAGAGCGCAAAAAAAGCTTTTGAAACGTGACTTTGGCGCCTAAGTCGCCGACATCGTGGCCGACCTCATCCTAGGGTCGGGTTTCGTTTCATGAAACCCAACTTTGCCAAATGTCGGCGACTTTTGAAATTTGTCGACCCGTTTCGCTCAACTCTAGTTGTTACCTATGACTTGTGTATGAACTGTTAAACTGTAAAGCGCTGCAGAATATGTTGATGCTACATACATAAAGATTATTATTATTATTGCTTCACTATCTGCACCATGATGCCCGTATTGTTAGAAATAGAAATAGTGCTGACAACTTGGTTTCCCCTTCTCTTAGATGGCACAAGAGTAAATTTTGCCTGATGTTTTCCTCCCTGGTAAGGGACTTACACATGCTAGAACATCGAAACATGCTTTTACACAATCTTAAGAGGGATGTTCCCCAAGACAGCAGTGAGGCACACAGTGTGCATGGCAGTTATAGTGTTAGGGCTGGCGGAACGCACCAAATAATAAAATAATAGTAAGGTGTGTTTGCAGTCTGGGGTCCACCGTGCAGAGGGGTAAACTGCTGCTTAGCAATGGCGGATGTATATAACAGTATACAATAGGTCACACGCGGGTTAACGTCACCCAGTGTGAACAGGAGCGGACTCTGTTACATCACAGAGCCGCAGTACAGCGGAACATAAATGCTGGAGCCTGTTAAAACACACAGCACTCAGCAAGAGAGCGCTCAGTAAATGGTCACAGAACTCAACCCCAAGGACACGAGGTCTGAGTCCCTCTAGACCTACTGAGCATGCGGCGTCGCACCTGCGGATGCCTCTAATGAACGATGACCACCAAGGAATGCAGACTATGTGCACCGTGGTGTACAGACAAAGCCACAAGTGAATGCTGATGGCAGTCTCTGACTCGGCCTCTACCTGGACCTCAGCCTGGGTGCTAGCATACTAGGTTACACAACACATTTGTACCAAGGGTAGGGGTTTCCAATGAGTCATTCACCAGAGACATTCATACATGCATTCAACACTCACTCCACATGGTCTTATCTTTTTCTATATTAGCGCACGGCCACGCGGTCGTGCGATCCATTTATAGACGCAGCCTTCCAGAACCCTCCTGATGGCCCAATATGAGATGCAATAGGACCTGAGCAAGTGACCTCCGACCTCCAATGAGAGGTCGTCCCACGGGCATGCTCAGCAGGAGAAAAGCAGGACTTAGTCTGCTCGCCGCTGACTCATGCATGGTACAATAGCTGAGCCTGGAGTAGCAACCAGACGCCTAACATTAGCCTGGGCACAATGCTGGGATCGACGTCTCTGCTGAGCAGGAACCTCTGTGGCTGTAGAGGAATTTGCGACCAGAGGTTCTCTCTGTCCAGGGTGGGTGGACATTTTGGGACCAAGAGGACATTTGAGCTCCTGGTGAGGACATACTGGTGACCATCAAGCATCATCTGGGTATCGGCTATGGACTTTATCAATATTGATTAATCCTCCTGATGAACCGCTATAGGCGGAGAAATGCGTCGGGGCATACCTGCACATGATAAGTGACCCTCTTTATTTCATCTGATTGATTGTATACCCCTGAGAGGGGCTGTTTTGTATCATTTGTCTTTTTGGCATATCAGCTGGTCATGGTTGATCATGGAGCGGAGGCATTATAGTTTTTATGTATTTGTGATATTTATCTGGGGCCCTGCATAGCCTAGGGCATTTTGAATATTCATTTCTGCACTATCTGATTATTGTTTTCCCTCCTGTCTTATCAGGGATTGGTAGGGGAGTGAGGGACAGTCCTCGTTGAGTGGGGGCACCAAATAATCATACTTCTAGGGTGCCAACCTCCACTGCTAGGAAGGTGTCAGAAAGCCTTATTGTAGGGCTGTGTAGCATCCCAGAATAGGTCTCTTTCTATTTGTGGCATTTGCCAATGATCCACTGGGATAGGTGTTTTTTAATGTATTTTTGAATAAAATTTGTTTTAAGGGGATTTATATGTTCGTAATATTATGAATCCCACCTTGGCCCGCTCTGAGGGAAAACGTGCTGCCAGGAGCTCAAGGTGTATTGCACACTGGCTCACGAATCCCCTATAAGACTGGCTATCACCAGAAAACTTATCTGGCAGCGGGAGGCGGGATAATGCCGGAACAGGGATGGCAGTGGGCAAAGTAGCTGCAGCCACGCTAGCAGCCTGAGCAGCAACTGCGGTAGCATCCATGGCTGTGGTTGTGCACTCAAGAGCCATCAACCTACCCTCCAGCTGCTGAATGTACTGCTGCAGCTGCTGTTCGCCCGCCATTACTAGCCAGACCCTGGCGCTAATATAATGTTAGGGCTGGCAGAACGCACCAAATAATAAAATAATAGTAAGGTTCGCAGCCCAGGGTCCACTGTGCAGAGGTGGTAAACTGCTGCTTAACAATAGAGGAAGTATATAGCGGTATACAATACACGTGGGTTAACATCACTCGGTGTGAACAGGAGCGGACTCTGTTACGTCACAGAGCCGCAGTACCGCGGAACATAAATGCTGGAGCCTGTTAAAACACACAGCACTCAGCAAGAGAGTGCTCAGTAAAAGGTCAAAGAACTCAGCCCCAAGGACACGAGGTATGAGTCCCTCTAGACATACTGAGCGTGTGGCGTTGCACCTGCGGACGCCTCTAATGAGCGCTGACCACTGAGGAGTGCAGACTATTTGCACCGTGGCATACAGACAAAGCCACAAGTGAATGCTGATGGCAGTCTCTGACTCGGTCTCTACCTGGACCTCAGCCTGGGTGCTAGCAGGCTAGGCTACACAACACATGTGTACCAAGGGTAGGGGTTTCCAATAAGGCTGGTTTCACATTAGCGCTTTTTAAGCGCACGCACGGCCGGGGGTAGCTCCGCCCCCGAGCCGGCTCTCTGCCCGGCGTGCCCGCCCCTTGCTTGTAGCGCCGCCTCCTAGCGCACAGCGGCGCCTGCGATCGGCGCACCCTATCTTTAGCATAGGGTACGCAGATCGTGCAAAGGCCGTGCGCTAGTTGCGCTTTGACCTGCGCTGCGCACTTTTGACGGTGCGCCGTGCGCGCCAAAATCCGAAAAGTTTGATTTTGGCGCGCACGGCGCACCGTCAAAAGTGCGCAGCGCAGGTCAAAGCGCAACTAGCGCACGGTCTGCGCACGATCTGCGCACCCTATGCTAAAGATAGGGTGCGCCGATCGCAGGCGCCGCTGTGCGCTAGGAGGCGGCGCTACAAGCAAGGGGCGGGCACGCCGGGCAGAGAGCCGGCTCGGGGGCGGAGCTACCCCCGGCCGTGCGTACGCTTAAAAAGCGCTAATGTGAAACCAGCCTGAGTCATTCACCAGAGACATTCATACATGCATACAACACTCACTCCACATGGTCTAATCTTTTTCTATATTAGCGCACGGCCACGCAGTCGTGCGATCCATTTATAGACGCAGCCTTCCAGAACCCTCCTGATGGCCCAATATGAGATGCAATAGGACCTGAGCAAGTGACCTCCGACCTCCAATGAGAGGTCGTCCCAAGGGCATGCTCAGTAGGAGAAAAGCAGGACTTAGTCCCAGGATCATCTGCTCGCCGCTGACTCATGCATGGTACAATAGCTGAGCTTAGCGTAGCAACCAGACTCCTAACATTAGACTGGGAAAGATGCTGGGACTGATGTCTCTGCTGAGCAGGAACCTCTGTGGCTGTAGAGGAATGGGAGACTGCAGAGGACATGGCTCCAGACTCCCCCTGTGCAGTGGGAGAAACTCGACGCTTAGCATATAGCCTTTCAACTCAGGGTCGTCAACCCAAAAACATTAGCAGCAGTAGTTTAAATAGCACAAGCAATTTCTGTGAGTCCTTCCACACATTTCTTGCACCAGCAGAATAAAGTACACATCAGACAAGTTGTGAACAACTGGAGAGCACAATATCTGCAAGGAGTTTGTATCTTCTCCCCGTGTTTGCACAAGTTTCCTCCGGGTACTCTGGCTTCCTCCCACATTCCAAAGACATACTGATAGGGAGTTTAGAGAATTTTGATAATGTGTGCAAAACTGTAAAGCGCTGTGGAATATGTTAGCGCTATATAAAAATAAAGATTATTAAAAATGGTGCAGGAGTATATCGAGCTCAATATCAATGCCATCAGGGGGAATTTGGACCCTTTCACTTTTGATCTCCAATTACTTTTACACCCCAGTTGCAAACTGGGCAGTCTAGGAGATGGTGATACCTCAGGCGTGGCCCATGGCTGACTGCTGCTGTGACATTATCAAATTCCCACTGTGGGTAAACTGATTATCAGTCAAATACCTGTGTTACTGTCCTTAAATTAATAGTGGTCTACCAAGCTGAGTGTGGATGAGCAAAAAAACAGTTTGAGCTTTTGCATGAGTTATAAGGGCTTCCAGCAGAGCAGGCTTTCAACAGTCCCTCATCTTATTTTAAGCTTAAATTTAAAGCTCTGAATGCTGGCCCAGACCCTGATAACTCATGCATGGCCCATGGATGACTGCTGCTGTGCCATTATCAAATTTCTACCGTGGTTGAATTGATCAGTCAGCTACATGTGTTACTATCCTTTCATTTTCTAATATTAGTGGTCTACCAAGCTGATATTTGTGCCATTTGAGTGTGGCTGAGCAAACAAACAGTTTTAGCTGCTGCATGAGGTATCAGGGCTCCCAGTAAAGCAGGCTTACACCGGTCCCTCACCCACTTCATCTTCATTTTACCTTGAATACAAAGCTCTAAATGCTGTCCTTGACCCCAATACTTCGTGCATGGCCCATGGCTGACTGCTGCTGTGACATTATCAAATTTCTGGTCTCTGCCCATAATTTTTGCAAATGTTTGGACTCCAGGTTGGGTCTCCTTCATGTGTGTTGCCTGAATTTGGCAGGGCTCTCAGAACATCAGTGTTACATGTTATGGAACCACTCAGAACCCAGAGTATGCTGTGCAGTTATATGTATGTATAATAGGTTCCATGGGAGATGCATGTCCCTAATGCATCAGCCCACAGGCTGCACCCTGGGCAGAGGGGACATGATATTCCCCTTTTGTCCGCCCCCTCCCCCCCACCTATGTAATTCCCACAGTAAATATCGGCAGGCTCCAGCCACCTGCGGCTATTGTAATGTATGTCTGGCCTGCCGCTTTTCTATTGGCCTGCCCTCTGTATCTGTGTGATATATTCTGTGTCCTGTGAGTAAAGTGTTGTCAGACTGGAAATACGTGGAGAAGCAGTGATCTTTTATATGCGCCCATGTAACCAAGGAATTCCAGCCAGCGTCCTTCATTCAGACTCCAGCCAAAGCAGAGTGGACCTCCGGAAACAAGGGATGGTACTGAAAGAGGTACCCGAGATTGGAAGACCCCGTTACACTGGTGGCAGCCAGCGGGATATGATACCCCTTCTACAGGAGGAAAGGAATGAATGGAAAACAACTACCAGAAGTTAAAGAGGACTACATTAAAAGATCTGGTGGAAACCCAAGGGTTGATCGCCAGCAACAAAACAAAAGCGGATTTGATAGCAGCCATCATGGAACACGACAGTGCAGTGCCCCCCAATGTGAACGTGGAGGAGACTGAATTCCAGAGGGAGGTAAAGAACAGACTGGCATTCTATGGCCCAAACCCTGCAGTAGAGATCATTCGAGAGGTGATGGCTGATGTGCGTACTGATCTGAAGGAAAAGATGGCCGAGCGGACCAGGATAGAGCTAGCCAAGATGGAGATGGCAGAGTGGACCAAAGTGGAGCTGGCCAAGATGGAGATGGCAGAGCGGAGAGAGGAGAGTCAGCGAGCAGGGGGAGCTCTGGCCTTCGACCAGGTACCTTCAACAGTAAGCCACAAAAAGATCCAGTATAATGCCTTCCGACAGTTGGGGGAGACAGAGGAAGACATTGATGGTTTTCTGCAGGACTTTGAGCGGCATTGTGCCCTTCATCAAGTAAAGCCAGAGGAACGGGTTCAGATTCTGGCCAGCAAGCTGACAGACTGGGCAGCGGACGCCTATTGCACGGTACCTGATGAGGACTGTATGGACTATGAGTGGATCAAAGAAGTGATCTTGGCCCGTTATGCGCTGACACCAGAGGCACACCGCCAAAAGTTCCGCGGACTTATAAAACTCATAACCAATACCCACGCTGAATGGGCCTGTAAATTATGGTGGTCACTGCTACAGTGGGTACAAGGGAACCAAGTAACCACTAAGGAGGACATCCTCCAGCTCTTCTTGTTAGAACGATTCTTTAATGGACTAACCCCCGAGACACAGGAATGGCTGTGGGACAGGCGGCCAACGACTCATGAGGAAGCCGCTCGTCTGGCCGATGAACATCATGATGCCAGGAGGCCTCAGTTGTCTGGATCAAAGATGGTTACTAGGGACCCGCCCATGGACCTGGAGGGCTCCAAACCACTGAAGATTGTAGGGGGACCAGCTAGAAACCCGGCCTACCACAGTCCCCCTGGGGCGCAATGCCACACCTGCCATCAGCTGGGCCACCTGCAAAGACAATGTCCTAACCGGACTCAGCATACCCAGTGGCCAAAGGCGGGAACAGCTACCTTCAGCCGGGCTGCTGTACACTGCTACTAAGGTGAAGCTGACCCGGCATTGGGGGCTACACCTAACCAAGCAGTGGAATAGATGGAGGAAGTGCTGCATGAAGTAGACCCCGTGCAGGCAGCCCGGGCAGATAATCGACAACAGCATCGACAGGTTGTGTGGGTTAATGGGAAACGTATGCAGGGACTAAGAGATTCCGGGGCAACTTTGACCCTTGTTAAGCCTCATCTCATCCGGGACTAAGAGAAGACGGACCGGACAGTGGCAGTCTGTGTAGCAGGGGGAGCTGTACATCGACTGCCCACTGCTAGGATTCACCTGAACTTGGGAGTCAGGGATGGCCTTGTTGAGGTCGGCTTGATGGAGTATTTGCCTGCAGACGTCTTGCTGGGAAATGACTTGGGGCCCATGTTGTCTGCATTCTCGATTGCCCCTCTGGCTGAGACATATCCTGTGACCACCCGGAGACAAGCTCGAGCTGCGGAGGCGGAATCACACTCAGAGGAGGCCCAGGTAAGATATCCTAGCCCTACACGTATTCCCATAGCCAGACACATTTCTTGGGCCACCCCAGATGAATTTAAGAGGGAGTTACTTGAGGATCCGTCATTGGAGGGATATCATGGGAAGGCACAGGAGGGGAGAGGAGTACTGGAAGGGGAACAGTTTGTATGGAAGCAGGGACTCCTCTACCGGATAACAGGGTAGCACCACACAGGGACGAGCTCCACTATAAAATGACAGCTGGTAGTTCCCAAAAAGTATAGGCAGGAGTTACTGCGAATCTCTCATGACATACCCTTGGCCGGGCACTTCGGCGTCAGTCGCACCAGGCATCGTCTGACACAAAACTTCTTTTGGCCGGGGGTAACCTATGATGTTCGTCAGTACTGCCAGACCTGTGACAGTTGCCAGCGCATTGGCAAGAGGAGGGATCGATGCAAGGCCAAATTACACCCCCTCCCCATTGTGGAGGAACCATTTAGCCAAGTAGCGGTCGATCTGATAGGGCCGTTAGCCAAACCCAGTCTGGCAGGGAAAAGGTATATATTGACAGTGGTAGATTATGCCACACGGTATCCAGAGGCGGTTGCTTTACCTAACATATTGGCAGAGACGGTGGCGGCCGCCCTGCTCCAGGTTTTCTCATGGGTTGGATTTCCCCGGGAGATTATCTCGGACCAGGGTACCCAGTTTACAGCAGAGGTGACCAACCAACTGTGGAAGCTGTGCGGCGTAAAGTCCATTAGAAGTGCCCCGTACCACCCGCAAACCAATGGGTTGTGTGAACGCTTTAACGGGACATTAAAACAGCTCATTGGGCTTTTACCAGGACCTACAGGGACTGGGAGAAATTCTTGCCACACCTCCTGTTTGCCTATCGGGAGGTGCCCCAAGAATCCATGGGGTTCTCCCCATTCGAGCTGGTATACGGGAGACGGGAAAGGGGACCCCTAGACTTAGTGCTAGAACACTGGCAAGGGGAGGGCCTCATAGAAGTGGTACCTATTGTACCCTATGTGCTGGAATTCTGGGACCGCCTACAGGAGCTGACCCAGGCTGTGCGTGAGAACATGCAGGCGACCCAGCGGCGCCAGCGCGTATGGTACGATCGGAGGGCCAGAGAGCGCACCTTGGAAATAGGACAGAAGGTCCTGGTGTTAGAGCCCACTAAGCAGAACAAGTTCCAAGCTGCATGGCAGGGGCCCTACCAGGTAGTGGGGAAAATAGCCAACACAACCTATAAAGTTGCCGATTGTGATGACCCCAGGGTTATCCGCATGTTCCACGTGAATATGCTGAAGCCCTACCGGGAGCGCCCTGAAGAGGTAGTGGCCATCTGTGCACCTGAAGCAGAGGATTTAGCCGGATTTCCCTTGCCGGATGTCTTAGGGGAAAGGACTCAGTCTAAAACATGGGACCAGGTACACTTGGGTGAAGACCTAGGCCCCCGGGAGAGACAGCAGGCGGAGGAGTTGTTGAGGCAGCGACAGAGGATGTTTTCAGGGAGACCAGGGTACACTCGCCTGGCACAACACAAGGTTGAGACCCAGGATCAGACCCCCCTGCGAAAAAACCCCTTCAGCGTCCCTGAGTCTGTACAAGAGGGGATGCGACAAGAGATACAAGAGATGTTGCGTTTAGGGGTCTGTTGTGAGTTCATTTTCCCCTTTACCATTGAGGTCTGATGAACTCCCTCCTCTGGTGAAGGAAGGTAGTGGTGCTGATTACAAAGCACCTGAGCAGAATGATGATGACTGGGTGACTGGGATCGCTGACTGGATATAAGGCGGCCGACGCCCTTCTGCCTTGCAGGATTCTTGGAGACCA
This sequence comes from Dendrobates tinctorius, assembly GCF_039654945.1. NCBI lineage: Eukaryota > Metazoa > Chordata > Amphibia > Anura > Dendrobatidae > Dendrobates > Dendrobates tinctorius. The sequence goes on from NW_027361924.1 coordinate 9,686,145, forward strand.
GTCTGATTCCTGCTCCTCAAAAGCTAAGTTTTCTGCTCTACCTTTTGCATTTGTGCTTTTGTTTTGTTTTTGCCTTGTTGGTCTGGAATTCTGCCTCTCCCTGCTGGTGAGCTGAATTCCTTTTTGCTCTGTCTCAAGATAATACCAGAATACTGATATAGTCTTTTGAAGCCTAGCGTCTTCAGGGCCTTTTTCTTATCAGTTTGTTGGCTCTTGTTTTTGAGAGGGTTTTGGCGGATTGCAGACAGCAGCTTTCCTATTCTGTCCTGTTTAAGTTAGCTTGGGCCCCATCATTTGCTCAGCCTATCTTTCTGTCTGTGTGAGTGTTTTTCCATCTCGCTTCACCGTCATTATATTTTGGGGGCTGCCTATTGCTTTTGGGTCTGCTCTGGGGCAGTTTAGATTTCCCTTTTCTGTCTTTAGGCTATTTAGTTCTCCGGCGGTGATCGAGGGGTCAGGGCACCGTAGGAACCCCCCACGGCTACTGCTAGTTGTTGTTGTTAGCTTCAGGGGTCTACAATCCGATAGCTGCCAACTTCTCTGGGTTTCTGGACTTAGCTATTATTTCTGTTTTTTGCCTCCTACGGTGACTCATTCATAACAGAATCACCCGCCTTACCGCAGATCCTAGGGTACTCAATAGCAGGAAAGAATTGTAAAAAAAAAAAAAAGGAGTATTTTTTCCTCTATATCTCTGAAGCCGTAGGAGGATTTTTTTTTTCACTCAATGGAGATAAAGCAATTGTCTGATCGTGTGGAGCAGCTCGCTGCGGAAGTGCGGGGAATTTCCGCCTACCTTACTCATTCACATGCTGCTGAACCAAAGATCCCCACTCCGGAAGTGTTTTTTGGGGATCGGTCTAAATTTTTGAATTTCAAAAATAATTGTAAATTATTTTTTGCCTTGAAGCCTAACTCGTCAGGGAGCTCCGCGCAGCAGGTTAAAATTGTCATCTCGTTGCTGCGTGGCAATCCCCAGGATTGGGCGTTTTCTTTGAAACCAGATGATCCTATTCTGACTAATGTGAACGCATTTTTTCAAGCCTTAGGGTTGTTGTATGACGAACCTAATGCTATTGATCAGGCTGAAAAGACCCTGTTGGCATTGAGCCAGGGTCGAGATTCTGCAGAATTGTACTGTCAAAGATTCCGAAAGTGGGCGGTCCTTACTACCTGGAATGATAGTGCCTTGGCAGCTCTCTTTCGGAAGGGTTTGTCAGAAGCCGTAAAAGATACTATGGTGGGATTTCCTGTTCCCTCTGGTCTTGACGATTCTATGTCATTAGCCATTCAGGTGGATCGGCGTTTACATGAACGCAGGATTGCACGGGAGGTGTTGCCACCTGTTGAACAAGTGTCTGAACCTATGCAATGTGATAGAGTTTTCTCCAAGGAGCAACGTCAGGAGATCAGAAGGCGTAATAAACTGTGTTTCTTTTGTGGAGATGCCTCGCATATTATTTCTGTCTGTCCTAAACGAGAGAAACGTTTTGCACACACGTTTTCTGTGGGTGGTGTTCAACCTAAGTTTCTTCTGGCAATTACTCTGATCTGCTCCCTGTCCACATTTTCCTCCAAAGGCTTTTGTGGATTCGGGAGCAGCCCTGAATCTAATGGACTTGGATTTTGCTAAACGTTGTGGATTTCCCATGACACCTCTGCGGACGCCTATCCCTTTGAGGGGGATTGATGCTACTCCTTTGGCGAAAAATAAACCTCAGTTTTGGACCCAGGTTGTAATGCGGGTCGCCCCAGACCATCAAGAAAATTGCAGATTTTCGGTGTTGCATAATTTGCATGATGGTGGTTAAAACTAAAAGAGAAAGAGCGCAATAGGGTCTTACCCAGGTAAAAAGAGATATAGTTCAAGCTGTTATACTCACCAATAACAGGAGAGTTTAAGGCATAAAGGAATAGAGGTCAAAGCTGCTGCACATCCGAATGGCCACGCCATGACCATAGATCATCAGATATCAAAGAAGTACTTTTCGGATTAACCGTGCGCTGCTAGACAAAACGACTCCTTTCCAGATTGTGTAATTGTATACTTTTATTTTCCCATTTTCCCAACGCGTTTCGAAGTTTAAAACTTCTTCCTCAGGGGATGATATGTACAAACAGACAGAGTGGCTCCCAGTTTTATACATACAGATTTCAAATATTGGCGCCAAAAGTCACATGTTACAGGGAAAAAATGTCAAAGGTCATCAGTAACAAAAAAATGCACAAAAAAATGTTTTAAAACTGTATTGTTTCCACCTTAATAAATTCTCTTGTAATATTTATTTGCAGGTCATGAAAAGAAAAAGAAGAAAAAACAAAAGAAACAAAAGAATATGTAAAAGAATAGATCTGTGTTAGAACTATAAAAGAAGCAAGAAGGAGCAGTGAAAACACAGCTCAAACCATCATCCTAACTAGGCAGACGAAAGAGAACGAGAAAAAGAAGAAAAAAAGGAGAATATAATGGATGATGGATATATATATATGTTAAAAATGATTCTTTTATTCAATATAAAAAAAGTGTTTTATATAAAAATGTATTCACGTGATGTGTACTTAATAAAAATTATTATTAATAAAAAATGTTTTATATATATTTATATTTTTATGTACATAATATATTTAGGTATAAAAATTAACCAATTAAAAAATAATAAAATGATAAAAAACAGTGGTATGAGGTGCAAGTAATTGTAGGTACATATTTTAAAAGTACTAGATGATAGAGATTTATAAAAAATAGATTTGCAAAGACATCTGGGAAAAGTCAGTGGCTCACAGGAAAAGAAGACAGCTCACAAAGGAGGGAAGCACCCAGGGAAGACGGATCGCATCCAGGAGGGGGAGAGACCGGAGGAAACACCTGTCCAGACCGCAAGACGGTATAAATTTAACAGTTTAGAGAAGAAAAGTTTCTTTTAGAACAATTGGGCTAGAAAAACATTTAAAAAATAAACATACCAGATAAATCAAATAGAATCAGCAAGAAATCGCACTGACAAAAGATAGATCAAACAAATAGAATCGGCAGAAGATCGCACTGACAAGGAATAAATCAGTCAGATGGGATCAGCAGAAAGTCGCACTGACAAAAACGCAAACATCATAAAAAGTGAATAGAAGCAGACATTAATAAAATGTAGATAAAACCCAAATAATCATTCAGAGTGGAAAATAACAATTTGAAGAGTCTTTACAGAAAAACCTCAGTTATTTTGTTTAACCCATTTGGTCTTAAAGTGTTTAGCCTATAGATCCAAAAAATCTCCTTTCTATTCAGTAATCCTATTCTGTCAGGCGCATTATCCGGGATATGTTCGATAGGGCTGATTTTTAACACATTAGGATTTTTATTATGTTCAATCGTACAATGTTTAGAAAGACCATGTTTTAGAAAACCCCTCCTAATATTATATCTGTGGGAGTTAATTCTTAGATGTAATGGTTGGACTGTTCTACCCACATACTGTTTGCCGCACTCACATTCAATTAAATATATTACAAAATCAGTGGCGCAATTAAGTAAATCTTTGATAGGAAAAACCTCATTAGTGCTGGTAGATTTGAAACATTTATCTCTATGTGTAATACAAGAGCAGCACAGACAGTTTTTCTTGCCGCATTTATAAATGCCTTTAAAGGGAGATTTGGGTACAAAATGAGGTCCATTATTATAGATATTTTTAGAAACATTTTTTAAACTGCTTTAAAATCTCTTAAAACGAATATGGATATAGTGATCCGTTCAGCTGACAAAGGGGGTGGGATTGTCATCCAGAACAGAGAAGATTATTGTAAAGAAGCATGTAATAGATTGTCTGATGAAAAATACTATAGAAGAGTTTCTTTTGACACTTTAACAAAATCTAAAGCAATCTATGATAAATTAATTTTGGAGGGCAAGGATAACAATATTTTTGATAAAAATGAATTTAAATTTCTGAATATTATGAACCCACGAATTCCCTTTTTCTACCATTTACCGAAAATACATAAAAGTCTTGTCAACCCTCCAGGAAGACCTATTATTTCCGGTATTAATTCACTAACCAGTAATTTATCACATTTCATTGATAGAATAATGGTTTCAAATGTCCCTTTATTAAAAAGCTTTATCAAAGATTCTACACAATTAATCCAGTGCTTACAACAAATTGAATGGAAACCCCACTATATATTTGTAACTATGGATGTATCCGCTTTATACTCCAATATCCCACATAATTTAGGTCTTGCCTGCTTCAATAAGATTCTATTACAAGACAATAGATTAAGTAAGGAACAAAAGAAGTTTCTGTTAAAAGGCATGGATTTTATATTAAATAACAATTATTTCACCTTTAATGGAATTCTGTACCACCAGTGCCTTGGGACTGCAATGGGCTCAAAAGTAGCACCAACTTACGCTAATATTTTTATGGGGGTTTTTGAAGATTTTTATATTTTTAAATCTAAATGGCATAATAATTGCATTTTATATAAGAGATTTATAGATGATTTGTTTTTTATATGGGATAACACTGAGAATAATATTGGTGATTTTATTTGTGATATTAATAATAATATTTGGGGTCTTACTTTTTCCACTGTCTATGATGAGAACTCTATCAATTTTTTAGACATAACTATTTATATTGAGAATAATAGTATTTTAACCAAAACCTTTTTTAAAAATGTTGATACAAATAGTTACATTCCGTTCAGTAGTGGTCATTTTAAAAATTGGCTGAGGAATATTCCCGAAAACCAGTACAGAAGAATTCGGAAAAATTGTACTGATATAAAAGTTTTCAAGGATCAAGCAGAAATATTACAAAGTAGGTTTTCTGATAAAAAATATTCGGACAATTTACTTAAGAACGCTTTTAATAAATGTATTAATTTATCCCAAGAAACCCTCATTAATGGAATCAAAACAGTTAAACCTGAAAACAATAAATTTATGACTAATTTCATTACTCAATTCTGCTCTGACCCCATTGAAATTAGGAGGATTTTAAGCAGCAATTGGCATATTTTACTAAATGACCCTATCTTGCAGAAATTTCTTCCAGATAACCCTGGTGTCACTTTTAGAAGGGCACCCACCATTAAAAGTATAGTAGCCCCGAGCCGTTTAAAAAATGTTTCTAAAAATATCTATAATAATGGACCTCATTTTGTACCCAAATCTCCCTTTAAAGGCATTTATAAATGCGGCAAGAAAAACTGTCTGTGCTGCTCTTGCATTACACATAGAGATAAATGTTTCAAATCTACCAGCACTAATGAGGTTTTTCCTATCAAAGATTTCCTTAATTGCGCCACTGATTTTGTAATATATTTAATTGAATGTGAGTGCGGCAAACAGTATGTGGGTAGAACAGTCCAACCATTACATCTAAGAATTAACTCCCACAGATATAATATTAGGAGGGGTTTTCTAAAACATGGTCTTTCTAAACATTGTACGATTGAACATAATAAAAATCCTAATGTGTTAAAAATCAGCCCTATCGAACATATCCCGGATAATGCGCCTGACAGAATAGGATTACTGAATAGAAAGGAGATTTTTTGGATCTATAGGCTAAACACTTTAAGACCAAATGGGTTAAACGAAATAACTGAGGTTTTTCTGTAAAGACTCTTCAAATTGTTATTTTCCACTCTGAATGATTATTTGGGTTTTATCTACATTTTATTAATGTCTGCTTCTATTCACTTTTTATGATGTTTGCGTTTTTGTCAGTGCGACTTTCTGCTGATCCCATCTGACTGATTTATTCCTTGTCAGTGCGATCTTCTGCCGATTCTATTTGTTTGATCTATCTTTTGTCAGTGCGATTTCTTGCTGATTCTATTTGATTTATCTGGTATGTTTATTTTTTAAATGTTTTTCTAGCCCAATTGTTCTAAAAGAAACTTTTCTTCTCTGAACTGTTAAAGTTATACCGTCTTGCGGTCTGGACAGGTGTTTCCTCCGGTCTCTCCCCCTCCTGGATGCGATCCGTCTTCCCTGGGTGCTTCCCTCCTTTGTGAGCTGTCTTCTTTTCCTGTGAGCCACTGACTTTTCACAGATGTCTCTGCAAATCTATTTTTTATAAATCTCTATCATCTAGTACTTTTAAAATATGTACCTACAATTACTTGCACCTCATACCACTGTTTTTTATCATTTTATTATTTTTTAATTGGTTAATTTTTATACCTAAATATATTATGTACATAAAAATATAAATATATATAAAACATTTTTTATTAATAATAATTTTTATTAAGTACACATCACGTGAATACATTTTTATATAAAACACTTTTTTTATATTGAATAAAAGAATCATTTTTAACATATATATATATATATCCATCATCCATTATATTCTCCTTTTTTTCTTCTTTTTCTCATTCTCTTTCGTCTGCCTAGTTAGGATGATGGTTTGAGCTGTGATTTCACTGCTCCTTCTTGCTTCTTTTATAGTTCTAACACAGATCTATTCTTTTATATATTCTTTTGTTTCTTTCGTTTTTTCTTCTTTTTCTTTTCATGACCTGCAAATAAATATTTCAAGAGAATTTATTAAGGTGGAAACAATACAGTTTTAAAACATTTTTTTGTGCATTTTTTTGTTACTGATGGCCTTTGACATTTTTTCCCTGTAACATGTGACTTTTGGCGCCAATATTTGAAATCTGTATGTATAAAACTGGGAGCCACTCTGTCTGTTTGTACATATCATCCCCTGAGGAAGAAGTTTTAAACTTCGAAACGCATTAGGAAAATGGGAAAATAAAAGTATACAATTACACAATCTGGAAAGGAGTCGTTTTGTCTAGCAACGCACGGTTAATCCGAAAAGTACTTCTTTGATATCTGATAATTTGCATGATACCATTGTTCTGGGGTTTCCCTGGTTGCAAATTCATAATCCAGTTTTGGATTGGAAATCTGTGTCTGTGGTGAGCTGGGGTTGTCGGTGTGCCCTTAGTGAGGCTCCGGTTTTTTCCACCTCTCCTCAGTCGCATGATGTCCCTGACTATTTGGCGGACTTTTATGATGTATTTAGTGAGAATGAGTCTGCATCTTTGCCTCCTCATAGGAGTTATGACTGTGCTATTGAGCTGAGCCCAGGGTGTAAATTTCCTAAGGGTCGGCTCTTCAATTTATCTGTACCCGAGCATGAGGCTATGCGATCCTATATTAAGGAGGCGTTGGAGAAGGGTCATATTAGACCAGCCTCTTCACCCTTAGGTGCCGGGTTTTTTTTCGTGGGCAAAAAGGATGGTTCATTAAGGCCTTGTATTGATTATCGTGCCCTCAACAAAATTACTATTAAATACCAGTATCCGTTACCCCTGATTTCCGATCTATTCTCCAGAGTTAAAGGTGCTTGCTGGTTTACCAAGGTCGACGTCAGGGGGGCGTATAATCTTATCCGCATTAAGCATGGGGATGAATGGAAGACGGCGTTTAATACTCCGGAGGGACATTTTGAGTACCTGGTGATGCCTTTTGGGCTCACTAATGCCCCTTCTGTCTTCCAGTGCTTCATGAACGACATTTTCCGAGACTTTGTGGATACATTTTTGATTATCTATCTGGATGATATTTTGATCTTCTCCAAGGATTGGGATTCTCATGTGGAACATGTTCGGACTGTGTTCCGGATCTTGAGGGAGAATTCCCTGTATGTCAAAGGATCAAAATGCCTTTTTGGGGTACAGAGGATTTCATTTTTGGGATTTATTTTGTCTCCGTCAACTATTGAAATGGACCCGGCCAAGGTACAGGCCATTCATGATTGGGTTCAGCCCACTTCTTTGAAGGCCCTCCAGAAGTTTTTGGGTTTTGCTAATTTTTATCGGAAATTTATAGCAACATTTTCTAGTATTGCCAAGCCATTGACTGATCTGACTAAAAAGGGTGCTGATGTGTTGAATTGGTCTCCGGAGGCTGTTTCTTCCTTTCAGGAGCTGAAGCGAAGATTCACTTCTGCCCCGGTTTTGCGGCACCCTGATGTCTCACTCCCGTTCCAGGTAGAGGTGGACGCTTCTGAGATTGGTGCAGGAGCTGTCTTGTTCCAAAAGGATCCTGTAACATCTAAAATGAATCCCTTTGCTTTCTTTTCCCGAAAGTTCTCTCCATCTGAACGTAACTATGATGTGGGGAATCGGGAACTGTTAGCCATGAAATGGGCATTTGAGGAGTGGAGACATTGGTTGGAGGGAGCTAAACACCAAGTCGTGGTCCTCACTGACCACAAGAATTTGATTTACCTGGAGTCGGCCAAATGCTTGAACCCTAGACAGGCTAGGTGGGCCTTGTTTTTTACACGTTTTGATTTTGTGGTCTCTTTTCTTCCTGGCACTAAGAATGTCAAGGCAGATGCCCTCTCTAGGAGCTTCTTTGCTGATTCGCCTATAGTGACCAAGCCTGCTACCATCTTAGGCGAAGGGGTAGTTCTTTCTGCCATCTCGCCTGATTTGAGAAGTGCTCTGGAAGAGTTCCAGGAGGACAAACCTGAGTGTTGTCCCAGTGGAAAGTTGTATGTTCCTGACCAGTGGAAGAAGAGAGTGATGTCTGAAGTTCATTGCTCTGCATTGGCTGGTCATCCAGGTATTTTTGGTACTAGAGATCTGGTGGGTCGGTCTTTTTGGTGGCCCGCCTTGTCTCGTGATGTCAGGAATTTTGTGCAGTCCTGTGGGACTTGCTCCCGGTCTAAACCTTGTTCTCGCTCTAGTGGGTTGTTGATGCCTTTGCCGGTCCCCAGGAGGACCCATATTTCAATGGATTTCATCTCTGATATGCCTGTCTCCCAGAGAATGACTGTTATTTTGGTGATTTGTGATAGGTTCTCTAAGATGGTTCATCTTGTACCACTCCCTAAGTTGCCATCGTCCTCGGAGTTGGTGCCCCTGTTTTTGCAACAGGTGGTTCGCTTGCACGGGATTCCTGACAACATTGTATCTGACAGAGGAGTTCAATTTGTGTCTAGATTTTGGAGGACTTTCTGTTCCAAGCTGGGAATTCAGTTGTCCTTCTCCTCTGCTTTTCACCCTCAGACCAATGGGCAGACGGAGAGAACAAACCAGACCTTGGAGTCGTATTTGAGATGTTTTATTTCCGCTGATCAGGATGATTGGGTTTCATTTTTGCCCTTGGCCGAATTTGCTTTGAATAATAGAGCTAGTTCTGCCACTTTGATGTCACCTTTTTTTTGTAACTTTGGGTTTCATCCTCGATTTTCATCAGGGCAGGTGGAGCCTTCTGCCTGCCCAGGTGTTGACACTGTGGTGGAGAGAATGCACCAGATCTGGGACCAAGTGGTGGATAAGTTATCGCTCTCCCAGGAAAAGGCCCAGCAGTTTTCCAACCGACATAGGACCATTGGTCCCCAGTTTAAGGTTGGTGATATGGTTTGGTTATCATCAAAAAATATTGCTATGAAGGTGGCTTCTTCTAAGTTTAAGCCTAGATTTATTGGACCTTACACATTTAAAATTCATAATGTGTTTCATAAGTCCTTGTTGAAGAGGTTTGTTGAACCAGTTATTCCTGGGGTGGCACCGCCGGACCCTGTATTAGTTGAAGGTAACATGGAATATGAGGTAGAGAAGATACTGGATTCCCGTCTGGCTAGACGGAGACTCCAGTATTTGGTTAAGTGGAAGGGTTATGGTCAGGAGGATAATTCCTGGGTCTCTGCCACTGATATCCATGCCAAAAGATTGGTGTGTGCCTTTCATCAGGCTCACCCTGATCGCCCTGGTAGTGTGGATGAGGGTTCGGTGACCCCTCCTCAATGGGGAGGTACTGTTGTGAGTTCGTTTTCCCCTTCACCAATGAGGTCTGATGAACTCCCTCCTCTGGTGAAGGAAGGTAGTGGTGCTGATTACAAAGCACCTGAGCAGAATGATGATGACTGGGTGACTGGGATCGCTGACTGGATATAAGGCGGCCGACGCCCTTCTGCCTTGCGGGATTCTTGGAGACCAGTCTGATTCCTGCTCCTCAAAAGCTAAGTTTTCTGCTCTACCTTTTGCATTTGTGCTTTTGTTTTGTTTTTGCCTTGTTGGTCTGGAATTCTGCCTCTCCCTGCTGGTGAGCTGAATTCCTTTTTGCTCTGTCTCAAGATAATACCAGAATACTGATATTGTCTTTTTGAAGCCTAGCGTCTTCAGGGCCTTTTTCTTATCAGTTTGTTGGCTCTTGCTTTTGAGAGAGTTTTGGCGGATTGCAGACAGCAGCTTTCCTATTCTTTCCTGTTTAAGTTAGCTTGGGCCCCATCATTTGCTCAGCCTATCTTTCTGTCTGTGTGAGTGTTTTTCCATCTCGCTTCACCGTCATTATATGTTGGGGGCTGCCTATTGCTTTGGGGTCTGCTCTGGGGCAGTTTAGATTTCCCTTTTCTGTCTTTAGGCTATTTAGTTCTCCGGCTGTGATCGAGGGGTCTAGGGCACCGTAGAAACCCCCCACGGCTACTGCTAGTTGTTGTTGTTAGCTTCAGGGGTCTGCAATCCGATAGCTGCCAACTTCACTGGGTTTCTGGACTTAGCTATTATTTCTGTTTTTTGCCTCCTACGGTGACTCATTCATAACAGGGGTCATTGAAGAGTCAGATAGTCTCTGGGCATCCCCCATAGTGTTAGTGCCCAAGAAGGATAGGACTACATGGTTTTGTGTAGACTATCGTAAGTTCAATGAGACAACAGTGACGGATGCATATCCCATGCCACGTGTGGATGAGTTGTTAGACCGGCTGGCGGGGGCAAAGTATCGGACCACCATCGATCTATGCAAAGGCTACTGGCTTATTCACCTTAGCCCTGATGCTATTCCCAAGTCGGCATTTGTCACCCCGTTCGGCTTATTCCAGTTTTGAGTTATGCCATTCGGGATGAAGAATGCTCCGGCAACCTTCCAAAGGCTGGCTGACCGGCTTCTGGATGGTCTCCAGGACTATGCTTGTGCCTACCTGGACTACATCGCCATCTACAGTGGAACATGGGAAGAGCATCTAAATCACCTAGAGACAGTATTGGACAGGATCCACCAGGCCGGAATCACCCTGAACCCAAACAAGTGTCACGTGGGCAAAGCAGAGGTTCAGTATTTAGGGCATTGGGTGGGAAGTGGGAAACAGTGACCAGAACCAGCCAAGATTGAGGCCATAGCCAAATGGCCCACCTCACACACTAAAACCCAGGTCATGGCGTTTCTAGGGACATCGGGGTATTACAGGAAATTCGTTCCCAATTACAGCAGCGTAGCCAAGCCCCTCACTGATCTGACCCATAAGAACCAACCCCGCCAGGTAACCTGAACCCCAGAGTGTGAGGAGGCCTTCCGCCAACTAAAGGACGCCTTCATCAATACCCCTGTATTGGCCGCACCCGTTCCAACTAAACATTTCCTTGTTCACACAGACGCTTCTATGTTTGGATTTGGGGCAGTACTGAGCCAAGTCGGGCCGGACGGCAAAGAACACCCGGTAGCTTACCTGAGTCGGAAACTACTGCCCCGTGAAGTAAGCTATGCGGCCATCGAGGAGTGCCTGGCGGTAGTATGGGCACTCAAAAAAGTTGCAACCATATTTGTATGGACGACAGTTTTCCCTCCTAACGGACCATAATCCCCTAGTCTGGCTTAATCGGGTCTCCGGAGACAACACCAGATTGCTGCAGTGGAGTTTAGCCCTACAACCTCTGGACTTCACCATCCACTACAGACCCGGCAAACAAAACAGTAACGCCGATGGACTAAGTCGACAAATGGAACTTGTACCAACCCCATAAACTTCGGTCATCCCCAAACCGATCCGTTAAGGATCAGACTGTGTATGCCAATCATGTCGCTAAAAATGGGGAGCCGTGTTACGTGTTACGGAACCACTCAGCACCCAGAATATGTTGTGCAGTTATATGTATGTATAATAGGTTCCATGGGAGATCCATGTCCCTAATGCATCAGCCCACAGGCTGCACCCTGGGCAGAGGGGACACGATACTCCCCTTTTGTCCGCCACCCTCCCCACCTTTGTAATTCCCACAGTAAATATCGGCAGGCTCCGGCCACCTGCGGCTATTGTAATGTATGTCTGGCCTGCCACTTTTCTATTGGCCTGCCCTCTGTATCTGTGTGATATATTCTGTGTCCTGTGAGTAAAGTATTGTCAGACTGGAAATACGTGGAGAAACAGTGATCTTTTAAAGGTGCCCAGCCAAAGCAGAGTGGACCTCCGGAAACACGGGGTGGTACTGAAAGAGGTACCCGAGATTGGAAGACCCCGTTACAATCAGGTCTAAACTTGACATTCATCCAACTTTTACTGATCAATGATTCAGACAGAAATGATGGTCCAAGCCCTGTCCCAGGCCCTGTCCCATGCATCCATGCAGTGCAATTTTGCTATTTACACTCTCGATCAATTGATCTCAATTTTCCTGGTGCTGCCCCTAATTTGAGCTGTTTGGCAGCTTTTTGGACCCCTTGAAGGTGTTGTCTATTTGGTTTTGCCTCCCATTCAATTCAGTGGAGTTTTGTTATGCCCAGCGAATGTCCCAAACCAATTTGAAAGGTCATCTCTACTTGTACACTATTCAGACAACCCAGTCTCAATCTGTCTCAATCCGCATGTTTGCAATAGTAAAACAATATTAATTCTCAATTCCGGTGCAGACATCGTTCCAGTGGTGTCGGCACTTGCTCTCCCAAAGCTCATGTGACATTAATATGGCTTGTGGGACCTGATGGCTTGATGTCTGATTTGTCTGTAGGTTGGGAGAGTGAAGAAGCCAGAACTGATTGAGTTTAGGGCTCACATGACATAATCTCTGGGAGAGAAGAGAGTGCTGACATTACTGGAACGGTGCTGGTGTAGAAAGAGCAGGAACTTGGGTTGCAGTAACAAGCATGAGGAAGAGTAAGAGTTAAAGGGTTTATTACAGGGGATAAACCACGCAGGGAGAGAAAGAGTTAAGAGGGGAGTACAAACTGAGTATTGTAACAGGGTAAGAACTAATGCTTATGTAACAGGCAAACTTATCAGTCTGATGGTTTACGGACAGGGGAAACCTGTAATCCCACGGTGGCGCTGCAAGTGATGTGTGAAGTCTGGCCTGATCCTGAAGAAAGTTGAGGTACTGTTTCCTGCAGGAAGTGGCATATCCTGGTTCTCCTAGGCGAGGTCCTGCATTCCTGGGGTGACGTACGTGGTGGGAAGAAGTCTGTGGTATCGCTAAAGTGTGACTCAGTTCAGTGGCAGAATCGGGGATGAAGCGACCCATCTCTATCTGATTTACCAGGTCAGACTTTGGCCGCGCCCCCACGGCGGTCAGCGAGACGGTGAGGGACGGTACGGGACGAATTCTCAGTGACAGAGGTGAGCGGGCACATGGGTATGAGTTGCTCATAGTCAGTGTGCACATGGGCTGGGGAGCTGCAGCATAGGCCTGGATTATCATGTAGCTCCACGGAGAGAGATCAACCTTCTCCTGCTGCATGCTCAGTCTTCCCGCCAAATGTCCCTCTTTGCCAAGCACAGTCACTTTTATCCCTGTCACGCCCCCTACAGTCGAGTGCAAAGGTCCGTCCAGGTCAGAAAGCTTCCCCCCGACAACAATGGTGACAGCCCCAAAAGTTCCGGAACCAATGCGAGAAAGGTACCACCAGCCGAGTCCATCTTCCCACACTGGCATCGGAGGTGAGTATGTGTTGTTATTTTACTGTTGCAAATATGCTGACTGAGACAGGATTAATTGTCCAAGTTGTGGAAAACCCATTTAATTATCGATATTCTTCGCCAAAACAGTTTTTTCTTTTCAAGAAATTTTCACCTTCTTAGTTGTAAATGAGACCTAGATCTAGAAGTTGATGAAAAAATATTTCTTTATTAAGATCTAAAATATAGATTTTATTGATATAATATTTTGAGGACACAAGAGACTGAATTCAGTGACATAATCAGAGCATATTTTTCCTCATGGTTAATTATAAATCTATGATGATTAGGCCATAATTGTCCCAACACAGTATAAATCATCTATGCTGGGTGATCTTTCCCACTCTGGTAAAGAATTTTACATCCGGACGAGCCCTGTGTTACTCTACAGGTACGTTAATGAGACATTAGAATTTTTATGATAATTTTAATTCATGAACTATTATACTGAAGGGGTCAGCTAAAAAAAATTTTAAAAAAATTATTGCATTAAATTTGTAATTTTATTACATTTTAATTCAGAATATTACTTTGTCAGTTCTGTATGTTATAGATATTTCCTGAAATTGAATGTTGGTTATTGTTATAACGTTTTATTTGTCATAATTTTTTGGCACATTTTTAAATTATATCTTAGCAAAAAAATGAATATCTCAGGTCAGTAGCAATGTCTTCTTGGGATAATATCAAAATTATAAAAATGTAAGTAAACTAACCTAATAAAACCTAAAGTTTGAAAAAGATGGAGTTAATGCTTGAAGTATATTTATGCAGAAAAACATATTTCCATATTTGAATGAGGTTTAGCTTTTATTTTACCATTTTTCTACCTGTAACTGATTACAAAGGATGAGCTGAAAGCAATTCAAGAGCAGCAGGAGAACGAATATCAGAATATCATGCTGTAGTAAAATCCAAAAACTAATAAATGCAATTTTGCTCTTTTTTTACGTTTTTTATTTTATTTATTTTTTTCATTCTTTACTTTTGTCTTTCCATTTGTTGTGTTTTTAGTCATATTGGCTGGATAACGCTAAATTACACAATATTGTGTAAAACTTTTAGGCAGATGTGGAGAAAGTGCTGTGCTGCATGGTAAGATATGGTATCAAAAACAGAAGTGTTAATAGTTTTTTTTTGTTGATTAGAAAAATAGGAAGTGCATGACCAAGAGAAAAAACTAAATCCCGTCAATTTTGGTGTGAAGCCCCTTTGCTTTAGAGCAGTATCGGATTTTCTAGGGAACACTTGTACAATGTCTGGGATTTTGTAGCATAATATTCATGTGTTTGAGTAACCAACTATACCAGACAGGTTATACTGATCATCAATATCATATATAGGTTGAAATATAGTGATTAACTGAAACACAGACAGCTGTGTAGGAGACATAAACCTGGGTGAGGAACAGACAAACTCTCTTACAAAGGTGAGGAAGTTGGAGACAACTTCATGTCATAGATCCCCCAACATGGCAAGACTGAGCATAGGAACAAGGCACAAGGTAGTTATGCTGCATCACAAACGTCTCTCCTACTCACAGATTTCAGTACAGACTGGAGGTTCAAGACACGCTGCTCAAGCTCTTTTTAACAAATCAACAAGAAGTACTGCTAGTCCTGAGGACAAGTCATCAACATTAGATCGGCAGAGGCTTTTTCACTCTTAAAAACTTCACTGATACACCTACCAATTACAAATATGAATGATATCAACAGAACAGAAACCATATTTATCAATCCATAACGCCCTATGCCAAGTGGTAAGGGGGGCTAGAATAGCTCAGGATGCTCCAAAAGTACATAGACACACAAGGGGAAAGAGAGCACAAAAAGTCCCAAATAGAATTATATTATAATGTATGCAAAAAACATATAAAACACAACATTAAAAGATAGTAATAATCCAATAGAGGACAAACCTGAATAGTAGATATCACAGGTGTAATACACGGAGTCCACCTTTATTTTAGTGGAAGGAAGGAGCAAAATCTCCTAAAGTGGAGATTATCGGTAAGGGCAGGTTGTAGCATGTTGGGGTTTTGTTTTTGTTCCCTTAAAGTTATAAAGTGATATACACCCCTTTTTTTATTATTATTGTACATGATCCTCTAGTGTTTGACTTTACCACTCGCTGTCTCATTGGTTCTACATTTGATATGTTTTGTTACTATTTTCTCTGTTACTTATGTAGCGTGAGACTGTGATTGTTTAATATCTTCATTGAGATCTGTACGTATCTGGGAACATCTATTAATTTTTTGCACCTGCACTTTATTTAACCCGCTGCTATACTTTGCTCCTTGCTTCCACTAAACTAAAGGTGGACTCTATGTATTACACCTGCGATATCTACTATTCAGCTTTGTCCGCTATTGTATTATTACTATCTTTTATTGTTGTGTTTTATATGTTTTTTTAATAGATTAAAGTATAATTATATTTGGGACTTTTTGCTCTCCATTTCCTCTTGTGTGTCTATCTACCAATTAAAACTGTACGCCATTACAAAAAAGTATGAGACTTGAATTCAGTTGGTTTAGGTTCATTTTTAGGTACAAAAAATACACAAAATATGACTGTTGGAAAAAAATTGGCTCCTTGGAACACTTGTGAGAATTCGACGACTGAAAAAAATCAAAATGAGGAATTTATTATTATTATTATTTATTTATATAGCACCATTGATTCCATGGTGCTGTTCATGAGAAGGGGTTACATACAAATTACAGATATCACTTACAGTAAGCAAACTAACAGTGACAGACTGATACAGAGTGGAGAGAGGACCCTGCCCTTTCGGGCTTACATGCTGCAGGATGGTGGGGAAGGAGACAATAGGTTGGTGGGTTGCAGCAGTTCCGATGTTGGTTGAGGTGATATCACCGGTAGTGGTGAGAGAGAAGGAGGTAGCGGGGTCATTGCAGGCTGTAGGCTTTCTTGAAGAGGTGGGTTTTCAGGTTATGTCTGAAGGATCCAAATGTGGTTGATAGTCGGACTTGTTGGGGCAAAGAATTCCAGAGGATAGGGGCTATTCGGGAGAAGTCTTGGAGGCGGTTGGGTGAGGAGCGAATAAGTGTGGAGGAGAGAAGGAGGTCTTGGGAGGACCGGAGATTACGTGAGGGAAGGTATCGGGAGATTAGTTCAGAGACATATGGGGGAGACAGGTTATAGATGGCCTTGTAGGTCAGTATTAGTCATTTGAACTGGATACGCTGAGGGAATGGGAGCCAGTGAAGAGATTTGCATAGGGGAGAAGCGGAGGAGTAGCGAGGAGAGAGATGAATTAGTCAGGCAGCAGAGTTAAGGATGGACTGGAGAGGTGCGAGGGTGCGAGCAGGGAGACCACAGAAAAGGATGTTGCAGTAGTCGAGGCGGGAGATGATGAGGGCATGCATAAGCATTTTAGTAGATTGAGGGTTGAGGAAAGGACGGATTCTGTAAATATTTTTGAGCTAGAGGCGACAGGAGGTAGAAAGAGCTTTGATGTGCGGTTTGAAGGACAGGGCAGAGTCAAAGATTACTCTGAGGCAGTGGACTTCTGGTACTGGGAAAAGTGTGATGTCATTAATAGTGTTGAGCATTCCGATACCGCAAGTATCGGGTATCGGCCGATACTTGCTGTATCGGAATTCCGATACCGACTTCCGATATTTTTTCAATATCGGAATTCGGCATCGGAATCGGAAGTTCAGTTGATTGACGGCCTGATGTCATCATGATGCGCGGTGTGTGCGCATCATGATGCGCCGTCATTTCGGGCCTTCCGGGGGTCTCTGCCGGCCTGCCGGGGGGGCTGTGCCGGCCTGCCGGGGGGCTGTGTGGACTGCCCGGGGTCTGTACCGGCCTGCCGGGGGGCTGTGCCGGCCTGCCGGTGGTCTGTGCACCCTGTGGGGGTCTGTACCGGCCTGCCGGGGGGCTGTGCCGGCCTGCCGGGGGGCTGTGCTGATGTCCGGGGCTCTGTGCAAGCATCGTCCGATGGGACTACAAGTCCCATCGGGCGATGCCTGCTACCATGACAGTGATTGACACATTAGCCAATGATGGGACAGTAGTAGTCCCATCATCCGGCTAATGTGTTAAATGTTAAAAAAAAAAAAAAAAAAAAAAAAAAAAAATAATACTACATACATACTACATGCATGCTACATACATACTACATGCTACATACATACTACATATATACTACATACATACTACATATATACTACATACATACTACATACATACTGCATGCTACATACATACTACATACATACTACATGCATGCTACATACATACTACATGCATGCTACATACATGCTACATACATACTACATACATACTACATGCTACATACATACTACATGCATGCTACATACATACTACATGCTACATACATACTACATATATACTACATACATACTACATATATACTACATACATACTACATACATACTGCATGCTACATACATACTACATACATACTACATGCATGCTACATACATACTACATATATACTACATGCATGCTACATACATGCTACATACATACTACATACATACTACATGCATGCTACATACATACTACATGCTACATACATACCACATATATACTACATACATACAATACATTCATACAATACATACATAGACATACAGTACATATAACATAGAGTAACATACTTACCAATACTTGTCACATTGTTCCCCGAAGCCATTGTCTTTTCCGGGATAAATATTAACATAACAAACCACAAAAATACTCACCCACGATCCGAAGCAGTCCACGAGTGTGTCCCACGACGATCTTGGGTAGAGAACTGCAGCATCAGATGATGCTGCCGTTCTCTACGGGCTGCAGGAATCCAATGACGGAAGGTAGGTATCCTTCCGCACTGTATTCCTCTGCCACTTAAAAAAAAAAAGTCCCTAGTCTCACTTTATGCCATTGCTGTGTGGATTCCCACACAGCAATGGCATAAAGTGAGACTAGGGACTTTTTTTTTTTAAGTGGCGGAGGAATACAGTGCGGAAGGATACCTACCTTCCGTCATTGGATTCCTGCAGCCCGTAGAGAACGGCAGCATCATCTGATGCTGCAGTTCTCTACCCAAGATCGTCATGGGACACACTCGTGGACTGCTTCGGATCGTGGGTGAGTATTTTTGTGGTTTGTTATGTTAATATTTATCCCGGAAAAGACAATGGCTTCGGGGAACAATGTGACAAGTATTGGTAAGTATGTTACTCTATGTTATATGTACTGTATGTCTATGTATGTATTGTATGAATGTATTGTATGTATGTAGTATATATGTGGTATGTATGTAGCATGTAGTATGTATGTAGCATGCATGTAGCATGCATGTAGTATGTAGCATGCATGTAGTATGTATGTAGCATGCATGTAGTATATATGTAGTATGTATGTAGCATGTAGTATGTAGCATGCATGTAGTATATATGTAGTATGTATGTAGCATGTAGTATGTATGTAGCATGCATGTAGTATATATGTAGTATGTATGTAGCATGTAGTATGTATGTAGCATGCATGTAGTATGTATGTAGTATGTATGTAGCATGCATGTAGCATGCAGTATGTATGTAGCATGCATGTAGTATATATGTAGTATGTATGTAGCATGTAGTATGTATGTAGCATGCATGTAGTATGTATGTAGTATGTATGTAGCATGCATGTAGCATGCAGTATGTATGTAGCATGCATGTAGTATATATGTAGTATGTAGTATGTATGTAGCATGCATGTAGTATATATGTGTTATGCATGTAGCATGCATGTAGTATGTATGTAGTATATATGTGGTATGTATGTAGCATGCAGTATGTATGTAGCATGCATGTAGTATATATGTAGTATGTATGTTGCATGTAGTATTTATGTAGTATGAATGTAGCATGTATGTAGTATGTAGTATGAATGTAGCATGTATGTAGTATGCATGTTGTATGTATGTAGCATGTAATTTTTTTTTTTTTTTACATTCAACACATTAGCCGGATGATGGGACTACTACTGTCCCATCATTGGCTAATGTGTCAATCACTGTCATGGTAGCAGGCATCGCCCGATGGGACTTGTAGTCCCATCGGACGATGCCTGCACAGACCCCCGGAGCCTGCACAGACCACCGGCAGGCCGGCACAGCCCCCCGGCAGGCCGGCACAGCCCCCCGGAGCCTGCACAGCCCCCCGGCAGGCCGGCACAGCCCCCCGGCAGGCCGGCACAGCCCCCCGGCAGGCCGGCACAGCCCCCCGGAGCCTGCACAGACCACCGGCAGGCCGGCACAGACCACCGGAGCCTGCACAGACCCCCTGGCAGGCCGGCACAGCCCCCCGAAAGGCCCGTACAGACCCCAGAGAGGCTGTACAAGGGCAGGAAAGGGTTTTTCTTATTCCGATACCGGAAGTCCCATAGACTTGAATGGGACTTCCGGTATCGGAATCGGCGATACCGATACTTTTTTTAAAGATCGGCCGATACCATCCGATACGATACTTTGAAGTATCGGACGGTATCGCTCAACTCTAGTCATTAATTGTTATAGCTAGGTCGGGTAAAGAAGATCTGTGAGATGGAGGAAAGATGATGAGTTCAGATTTGTCTACATTGAGTTTGAGGAAGCAAGAGGAGAAGGAGGATATGGCTGATAGACACTCTGGGATTCTGAGAGGTGACGTCTGGGCCAGAGAGGTAGATCTGAGTGTCATCAGCATAAAGGTGGTATTGGAATCCATGGGACTTTATGAGTTGCCCCAGACCAAGTGTGTAGATTGAGAAAAGTAGGGGTCCTAAAACAGAGCCTTGGGGGACTCCAACAGAGAGAGGGTGGGATGAGGAGATGGTGTGGGAGTGGGAGACGCTGAATGTGCGGTTGGAAAGGTATGAGGAGATCCAGGATAGGTCAAGGCCTTTGATGCCAAAGGAGGAGAGGATATGTAGTAGGAGGCAGTGGTCAACTGTGTCAAATGCAGAGCACAGGTATAGAAGCAGAAGTATAGAGTAATGTCCATTTGATTTGGCTGTAAGTAGGTCGTTAGTAATTTTGGTCAGGGCTGTCTCAGTGGAGTGATGGGGCAGAAACCAGATTGTAGATTGTCAAAGAGCAAGTTAGATGATAGGTGGGAGGAAAGTTCAGCGTGGACGTGCTGTTCCAGGAGTTTGGAAGCGAATGGAAGCAATGATATTGGGCGATAGCTGGACATAGAAGTTGGGTCGAGGGTTGGCTTTTTAAGGATAGGCGTGATTGTGGCATGCTTGAAAGCAGAAGGGAAGGTACCGGACGTTAGTGATAGGTTGAAGAGGTGGGTTATGGATGGGATAAGTGTGGTGGTGAGTTTGGGGAGGAGGTGGGATGGGATGGGGTCGAGTGCACAGGTTGTGAGGTGCGATTTGGAGAAGAGGCGATTAAGCTCCCCTTCAGTGATGTTGGAGAGTGAGGTTATGGGGTTTGGGCATTGGTCTGGTATACAAAGGGGTTGTGGTGGTTGAATGATGAAGACTTGCCTTGTTTGGTCAATCTTGTTTTTGAAGTGTGTGGGAAAGTCCTCGGCAGAGATGAGGGAGGTTGGAGGAGGCAGTGGTGGGCGGAGGAGGGAGTTAAAAGTTTTGAATAACTGTTTTGGGTTGTAAGATAGGGAGGATACGAGGGTTGTGAAGTAGGCCTGTTTAGCAGAGGTTAGGGCAGATTTGAAATCGAATGTTGCCTGTTTGAATGTGGTGAAGTCATCTTGCGAATTTGTTTTCTTCCAGCGCCACTCTGCAATCCTGGACACTTGCCGAAGCTTTTTAGTGGTGTTATTGTGCCAGGGTTGTCTGTTGATACGTCGCATTCTGCCATGAATGAGAGGGACAACCGTGTCAATAGCTGATGCGAGAGTGGCATTGTAGAAAGCAGTTGCACTGTCTGTGTCATGGAGTAAGGATATGGATGCCAGTGGTAGAATAGAGTTAGAGAGCGCGTAGGTGTCTAGGTGTGCAAGGTTTCTGCGGGGGTGTGCGTGTTGCTGGACATGGGTGCCAGGTGAGGAGGACAGGGATAAGAAAGTGAGTAGATGATGGTCAGATAGAGGGAGAGGGGAGTTGGTGAAGTTAGAAAGAGAGCAGAGACGGGTGAAGACCAGGTCTAATGTGTGTCCATCTGTGTGGGTGGCTGAGGAGGACCACTGAGTAAGTCCAAAGGATGAAGTAAGGGACAGGAGTTTGGAGGCTGCTGACTGAAGGGTATCAGTGGGGATGTTGAAGTCACCCATGAGGATAGTGGGGGTGTCAGTTGAAAGAAAATGAAGAAGCCAGGTAGAGAATTGGTCAATGAAGGCAGTGCCCGGGTCTGGAGGTCAGTATATGATGGCCACTTGGAGGTTGGAGGGAGAGTAGATGTGGACAGAGTGGACTTCAAAAGAGGGGAGGATTAGGGAGGGAAGAGGTGGGATTTGGTTGAAGGTGCAGTTGGAAGAAAGGAGAAGACCCACTCCTCCACTGTGCCTGTTGCCAGGGCGAGGAGTGTGGGTAAAGTGGAGGCCACCGTAACACAGCGCAGCAGGGGAGGCGGTGTCAGAGGGTGTCAGTCATGTTTCTGTGAGGCCAAGGAAGGCAAGATCGTGTGAGAGAAAGAGTTCATGAATCACATGGAGCTTATTGCATATGGAGCGGGCATTCCAAAGTGCACCCGAGAGAGGGAGCAGGGAGTTGGGTGTCAATGGCACAGGTTTTAAGTTGGAAATATTGTGGTAATTCTTATTAGATAGGGAGTGGTAGGAAGGGAAAGTAGTGGGGGGTGAGAGCTGTGGGGGTCCAGGATTGGGAGATATGTCGCCAGCAGTGAGGAGAAGCAGAGAAAGGGAGAGCAGATGGGAGGAGAGTGGGCAGCTTGTTTTATGTTTCATTTGGACAGATTTGAGGTTGAGGAGCAGTTCAGCGGAGGAGGTCAAGTGGGGAGGGAAGAGGGAAGGGGAGATGATTATTTGGTTAGAGGGTGCTGGGGTTTGGCAATAGCGAAGGAGAGTGAGGACTAAAGGAGCAAACACTGTGAGGGCATATGCAAGCATGGTGAAGAAATAAGATAGGCTAAAAAAAGCTAGGTCCAAGTAATAAGAATGGCTTAGTCAGCAGACATACCCAACAGAGACAGGTAAATAGTGTGGGGTCCTGACTCCTGCCGAGACTAACTGCTGTAGTAATAACTGCATCTTCAGATACTTTTGCTGCAGTGATACTTATGCTGCAGGGAGACACACGTGCCTGACCCGCACACGTGCCCCCCTAGAAGGCATCTGAATATATAGGACTGAGTAGGGGATCAGGTGAGAGGGATTGTGGGAACTGATTTGGGATAAATTACCAATTGCCTACCATACCAGGGGATGTTAGACAATCAAAGGCACAGGGCCTGGCTACATCCATATGCTAGTAACACCTTACACCTGATAACATCTCTACTGGCCCCAAGATGGCTATACAGCAGTAAGTATTGAGTTCAATGCAACAAATGAATTTAGCAAACATTCAGTAGGCACTGTTATATACCATTAAATGAAAGGTTGCACTAGATGACAGCAAACAGGGATTGTAGTAGGAGCAGAGATTGTACCATTAAATGAAAGGTTGCACTAGATGACAGCAAACAGGGATTGTATTAGGAGCAGAGATTGTACCATTACATGAAAGGTTGCACTAGATGACAGCAAACAGGGATTGTAGCAGGAGCAGAGATTGTACCTGTGTGAAGAGAGGAGAGGAGCTTGATGTTAATTCCCAGCCGTAGTAATAACTGCATCTTCAGATACTTTTGCTGCAGTGATACTTATGCTGCAGGGAGACACACGTGCCTGACCCGCACACGTGCCCCCCTAGAAGGCATCTGGAATTGTGGTTCATAAGAATTTTCGTCGTTATTAGTGGCACTCAATGCTGAAGAATAGTAATATTTCATTGAAAAATATGCATATTACACCAGGAAAACACCACACCCATCAGACAGCACCAATTCGCATGAACCCATGATTTTTCAATGCCCCATCAAGGGACCAAGACGAGGCCTTGAGAAAACATATGCTCACACAAAACGGCGTTGGCCGATGTGTGTGTCGTTTATCTGGTACAATATGCATATTTTTCAATAAAACATCACTGTTATTGAGCATTGAGTGCCGCTAATTTCTCCTGAACATTATGGATGATTAACTATCTGTGGCCCGAGCACTGATATTTATGTGCAGGACATCACATCTTGAAGTGGCGTGTGGATTACCATGGACCTTCATTACCATTATTGTATCTGTCCCTTTTAATTGAGTATGGAGTTATAAAAACTAATAACAAAACAAGTACTTTCTCATCTCTTCATTAGACTCCTTTTTGAAAAAATAAAAATACAAATTTTAACATGTAACCAAATGATTAAAACATAATTAAAAAATCTAAGATACCAGATGTTTAGGCATCATTGTTCAAACTGTAATCAATGTACATAAAATATTCTTAGTAGTATTTTTCAACTATCCCAAACAGAGAATGTTTGTATTTTTATTGATTAAATACAGAAAAAAAGTAAAGCACTTTCTAATAGAGGGTATAAGAGAAAAAAAACTAGGAATAATCCCTTGATCACCTCGGATGACCAGTGGACCGACATCAGCATTTCTCATATTATTTTTTCCAGGAACATTAATCTAACACTAATGAAAAATCAGACTTCTGTGCAATATTTTTATCTTTTACCTTCCTTTGGAGAATCAAATTATAAACCATTTATTTCTACTTTATTCTTTATCATATATTTGTTCGGAGTTCTCATCAATTCCTCCGTTATCACAGTCATATATCTGGAAGTTCAATTACATAAACCAATGTATGTCTTTATCTGTAATTTATCCATTGTAGACATATTTTATACATCGGTCACGGTTCCTAAATTACTGCACATGTTATTATCTGGGAATCACATTGTTTCCTTCCCACAATGTTACACTCAGTTGTACTTTTTCATAGCTGTGGTGACAGCCGAGGAAATCCTCCTCTTCATTATGGCTTACGACCGATATGTTGCCATCTGTCTCCCATTACATTATCATCAGATCCTGAGTCGGAAGAATTGCACTTTGATAACTATTGGGATTTGGGCAGCCGCCTTTGTAAACTCATCAATTGTTGTAATCTCCATTTTATACATGTCCTCCTGTCAATCCAACATCATCCACCAGTTCTTCTGTGATATTAAGTCACTAACAATAACTAGTTGCACAATCTTGCAAATGTTTTTTGTAATAATTGGCATAGAAACTTTGATATTAGGTTTTATCCCAGTGATGGGCACTTTTATTTCTTACTTTAAAATTTTCTCTATCATCTTCAGAATGAAGTCAAAGGAAAGTCGGAAAAAAGCCTTCTCCACCTGCTCATCCCATGTCACCATCATCTCTATTTACTATGGAACATGTTTATCTTATTATTTAATTCCAGCTTACTCTGATATTCTGGATTCTTTCTTGAATTTAGTATTTGCCGCTGTAACCCCCACAATAAACCCGATCATATACAGCTTACAGAATTCCAATGTACAATCTGCATTGTTGGGGTTGGTGAGGTGATAAATGATAGGAATATGTGTTTTAAAGAGTGACTCCACACACATTGTGTTACATTTTAACAATAATCCTCAAGCACCAAAATACAGATTTTTTGTAATTTTGTTCCCGAACAGATCCAAAAAAATTTGTCCGCTGGCTATTTTTCTAAACTGTAAAAGGCCATTAAATTGTCAAAAAATCCTTATACTCACCTATTTAGCCCCTCTGCGTCACCCGTCTGGTCTTTGTCACATCTACAGATAGCATTTGCTCATTCTGAACTCTCCAGGCCTCTCACGCACAGTCAGAATGTATGGCCTGATGAGGGCCTGAGAGGGTTCTACACAAGAGCGAAAAAGGTCAAAGCGTCATGACATCATTGTACGGTAAGTCCATATGCAGGCATGCACAGAGCGCTCTTGGACAAAAGATGCAGAGAAGACCAGACGGGTGATGGTAAGGAGCGGATAAGCCACAAAAGTCAGTGGTTAGGTGAGTATATGGATTTTTGTTATTTTTTACATTTTATGTTTATTATACACAATAAATGACATCAAACTGGCAGAGAATTATATCTTCACAAATGAATTTTCAGGGAAAAACCATCCTTATAGGCTAAAAAAAATGTTGGCTCAACTGCTCGTTTCTAGTATTTAGGTAACCGATGTCTGAAAATCTGAATTATATCTTCAAAATAGTCTATACAAAATAAAATATTTCTGATAAATCCTACCACAAAGAGTATACAGAGCTCTGTAAAGAAAAAAATTAAATAAGTACTGTGACGACTCCACGTCAATAAGGAAAATCTGGCCACTTGTGGGGGGGGAGGCAAAATGGATAAAATTCTTCTATATTAAATTATTACTTCAAACATGATCATCCATGGGCCATAAAACAAATTTAGAAACATAGTTCTCAAACTCTAATTGTTAGAAATTTATTTTTTCCCATTTCTTGTGTGAGAATCATGTGGGAATAGTGGATGAGGGCAGGTATATCTCGCCCAGATTCCTTTCCTATGTGGCCTAGTCTGGTCAGTATCGCACCTGCTTGCTAATGAATAATGGGAGGTGGATATAAAAGGATGCCAGGTGGTTGTGTGAGTGTCTCAGCCTGGGAACACAGAGAGCCTGTCTGTGTGAGAGACACACGTGAGTGAAAGCAGTGCCCACTGCAACTGTGGTTTGGCTGGACGGGAGAAGCCCGCCAGTTGGTAGTTAGGTTGTCCATTATTTAGTTAGTGCCGGACAGGCAAGGATTTGTTTATGTTTTATTTCCTTTTGCATTGCTTTCACAGTTAATAAACCTGACCCAGGGTCAGTTACACCCGAATCCTAGC
This sequence comes from Dendrobates tinctorius, assembly GCF_039654945.1. Lineage (NCBI taxonomy): Eukaryota > Metazoa > Chordata > Amphibia > Anura > Dendrobatidae > Dendrobates > Dendrobates tinctorius. The sequence continues at coordinate 9,712,762 of NW_027361924.1, forward strand.
TCTGCGCCTGAGTTTCATGCTGAACGCACGTGACCTTTGACCCCAGCAAAGCCGATCCCGGAGTGTTTTATCACATTGTGGTGGAGAACGCGGGCATCACGTTGCAAGCATGAGCATGGAGGACGTGGTGAAAGCGCTGGTACAGTCCACCGCCGTCCAGCAAGAAGCTAATCGGGTGATGATGGCCCAGCTGAAGGAGTTGGTGGACATGACAGCTACCGATCGTTCGCTTCTCCAGCAGGTGGTGCAGCGCCTGGCAAGCCTACAGGAGGTTAACCTGGAAGCCGAGTCGAGAGTGATTCACGTGAGTCGGTACTGGCAGAAGATGACGACCGAAGGTATACCTGACCACGTTTGAACGGACGGCGGTGCGAGAAAAATGGCCGAAGGCACGATGGGCCGGCCTGATTGCCCCGTTTCTTTCCGGTGAGGCCCAAAAGGCGTATTATGACTTGGAACCTGAAGCTGCGCAGGACTTTGACAAATTGAAAGCCGAGATCTTGGCCCGGCTGGGAGTGACGACCGCTGTCCGTGCACAGAGTGTGCATCAATGGACTTATCAGCTGGATAAACCACTGCGGTCACAGATGTTCGACCTGATCCACGTGACGAAGAAGTGGCTACAACCCGAGGTGTTGACAGCGCCAGAGATAATCCAGAGAGTCGTCATGGACAAGTACCTGAGAGCTCTACCGCCAGCCCTGAGGAAGTGGGTAAGCCATGGAAATCCTACGACGGCAGATCAACTGGTGGATCTGGTTGAACGTTACTCCGTGGCGGAAGGACTCCGAGACGATGCTACCCCACCTCGTTCTTCATCATCTCCACGGGGAACCGGTAAGACTGTTCCAGGGAGTAGGGGAGATGGAAAAATCCCTAAGACAGTGGGGGAGGAAAACGGGACTGCCCGCACTGCGAGGCCGAGAGTGACGAACTATGGTCTAAGCAAGGGGCCCGTTAGGTGTTTCCGCTGCCAAGAGATGGGACATATTGCTGCGAACTGTCCGGTCACTACTGAACCCATGCAGTGCGAAGTCACAGACTCTAAAAACCGCATGTCTATGGTTGCACGGGTAGTGAGTGTGAATGCCGGTCAAAAGGATGTGGAAAAACATTTGTGTGATTTAACTGCTGATGGCAAAAATGTGGTGGCATTGTTAGACTCGGGAAGTGTGGTGACTCTGGTGAAGGCCAGTCTGGTGTCAGCCCCGACTGGACCATCAGACAAATTTTCTGTAACGTGTGTGCATGGAGACACCTGTTCGTACCTCACCGCGGTCATATGCATTACTACTTCCTATGGGTCTGTGCAACATAAAGTGGGACTCGTCCCGGCGTTATTGCATGATGTTATCCTGGGCCGGGATTTTCCCCACTTCTGGCAATTGTGGGAGAATCAGTTGATGCCCTCGGGTAATAGTGTACATGATTCTTCTCCCAGGGCGCGTGTGGGTCCCGAACCCCTGGAAGAGGTCTCCCCGGAAGACTCGGGGAAGAGTCTGCGGGAAATGACCTGCAGTTCCCATTTTCAGTCATGGCGGGTGATACGGAGGAGACCAGGGAAGAGGAGGAGGCCGACAGCCGTCCACCTCCCCGTTTGCCGGATTTAGAAGTTCAGAAAGATGACTTCCAAAGCGAGCAAATAAGGGATCCTACCCTTTCTCAGGCTAGGACAAAAGTAAAAGTGATAAATGGGGTACCCGTAGAACCTGGCTCTAGGCTGGCATATCCTTACATGGTTCTGGAGAATGATTTACTCTATCAGATAGAGAAAAAGGGGGAAGATACGGTGCAACTATTAGTCATGCCAAAACCCTACCGGCGGCAGGTGCTGGACCTGGCCCACGGACATGTGATGGGAGGTCACCTGGGAGTCCAGAAAACCACCCAAAGGATATTACACTGTTTTGTTTGGCCAGGCATGCATCACGATATTCGTGTATATTGTGAGTCTTGTCCTGACTGCCAAGCCTCTGCACCTAAGCCCCGGTTCTGTAGCCCTTTGGTACCCCTACCTATTATTGAAGTCCCATTTGAGAGGATTGGGATGGATTTAGTTGGGCCCCTTCCACGGTCTGCACGTGGACACCAACATATCCTGGTCATCTTGGATTATGCCACTCGTTACCCGGAGGCCATCCCTTTGCGTAACACGGCCACCAAGACGATTGCCAAGGAACTGGTGCATGTGTTTAGTCCGGTCAGTATACCAAAACAGATACTCACCGACCAGGGGACTCCCTTTATGTCCAGGGTAATGAAGGAGCTCTGCCGATTGTTACAAATCGAACCGTTACGCACATCCGTGTATCACCCTCAAACAGACGGGTTGGTCGAACGGTTCAATAAACCTCTGAAGCAGATGCTGAGAAAGGTGATAGACAAGGATGGGAAGAACTGGGACTATTTACTTCCGTATTTGCTTTTTGCCATCAGGGAAGTACCCCAGTCTTCCACGGGATTCTCGCCTTTCGAGTTATTGTACGCCCGACGTCCTCGCGGACTATTAGACGTTGCAAAAGAAACCTGGGAGGGTCAGGTCACTCCGTTTAAAACAGTGATAGATCACGTCACACAAATGCAGGACCGTATTGCAGCTGTTATGCCTATTGTCAAAGAACACATGATACAGGCTCAAGGAGCCCAAAAAAGAATCTATGATAGGAGCGCCAAGATCCGTACGTTTGCACCCGGAGATAGGGTGTTGATCCTGGTCCCCACGGTGGACAGTAAGTTCCTGGCAAAGTGGCAGGGCCCCTTTGAGATTAAGGAAAGAGTTGGTGAAGTAAACTACAAAGTATACCAGGCAGGTAAACGGAAACCTGAACAGATTTATCATGTAAATCTGATAAAACCCTGGAAAGATCGGTCTGCCTTGTCAGCGGAGCTGGCCCGTCCCGTCTGCTCGCATACCGTACCGGAGGTACCGGAGACTCTCTCAGAGCGGCAAAAGACTGAGGTCAGGCAGTTTCTACTTCACAACCAAAAGTTTTTCTCAGAAAAACCCGGGCACACTACGCTAATGAAACATGACATCGTAACGGAACCTGGTGTCACAGTTCATGTAAAGCCCTACCGAATCCCGGAAGCGCGCCGTGAAGCCGTTTCCCGAGAAGTGAAGGCAATGTTAGAGTTAGGTGTCATTGAGGAATCGCACAGTGCTTGGTCCAGCCCGATTGTGCTAATTCCTAAACCGGACGGCACCATCCGGTTCTGCAATGACTTCAGGAAACTGAATGCGGTCTCAAAATTTGATGCCTACCCTATGCCCCAGGTCGACGAGTTAATAGATCGGTTAGGAAAAGCCCGGTATATTACGACCCTAGACCTAACAAAGGGGTATTGGCAGATCCCTCTGGCGGAGGCTGCCAGAGAAAAGACGGCATTTGCTACGCCGGAAGGTCTATTTCAGTATGTGTATATGCCGTTTGGACTGCACGGAGCACCGGCGACCTTCCAGAGACTGATGGATCGAGTCCTGAGGCCACATAGGCAGTACGCTTCGGCCTATTTGGACGACATTGTCATTTACAGCTTGGACTGGGACACATATCTCCAGAAAGTACAAGCTGTGGTTGACGACCTGTGGGAGGCAGGTCTAACCGCGAACCCCAAGAAATGTCACATCGGGCAAGAAGAAGCCCAGTATTTGGGGTATGTAATTGGGAGGGGTGTTGTTAAACCCCAGGTTGATAAGATTCAGGCGGTTCAGGACTGGCCACAACCTGTCAACAAGAAGCAGGTGCAAGCCTTCCTGGGGATCGCCGGCTATTATCGCCGGTTCATACCCAATTTTGCAGCCATCGCTACCCCCTGACGGATCTTACAAAAGGGAAAGACTCCATCATGATTAAATGGAGTTTAGTGGCTGAAGAAGCCTTCCATGGCCTAAAACGGGCACTTTGCTCTCAGCCCGTACTAGTGACTCCGGACTTCCGCAGCCAGTTTGTGGTACAAACGGATGCCTCTGATACCAGTATCGGGGCCGTACTCTCACAAGTGAGGGACGGAGTGGAACACCCAGTCCTCTATCTCAGCAGGAGCTGAATAAACACGAGCAAAGGTATGCAGTCGTAGAAAAATAGTGCCTCACCATTAAGTGGGCTCTAGAGGCCCTCAAATATTACCTGGTGGGCCGAAAGTTCAGGCTGATCACTGACCATGCCCCTCTCAAGTGGATGCACTTGAACAAGGAACGGAATAGCCGGGTGACCCGGTGGTTCCTTGCCCTGCAAGCCTACACTTTTACGGTGGAGCACCGCCCAGGGGTACAGATGGGAAATGCAGATGCCATGTCCCGAGTGCACTGTTTGGCGGGTGTCATTGCTCGACCGGGGTGGTCTGAGCAGAGGGGGGGGATATGTGAGAATCATGTGGGAATAGTGGATGAGGGCAGGTATATCTCGCCCAGATTCCTTTCCTATGTGGCCTAGTCTGGTCAGTATCGCACCTGCTTGCTAATGAATAATGGGAGGTGGATATAAAAGGATGCCAGGTGGTTGTGTGAGTGTCTCAGCCTGGGAACACAGAGAGCCTGTCTGTGTGAGAGACACACGTGAGTGAAAGCAGTGCCCACTGCAACTGTGGTTTGGCTGGACGGGAGAAGCCCGCCAGTTGGTAGTTAGGTTGTCCATTGTTTAGTTAGTGCCGGACAGGCAAGGATTTGTTTTATGTTTTATTTCCTTTTGCATTGCTTTCACCGTTAATAAACCTGACCCAGGGTCAGTTACACCCGAATCCCAGCTCTGCGCCTGAGTTTCATGCTGAACGCACGTGACCTTTAACCCCAGCAAAGCCGATCCCCGAGTGTTTTATCACACTTGCTAACTTACAACAAATATAATATACATATGTATATGTGTTTTAAAATGCATTCCTTGCTGTGCCTTAAACAAAAGTAGCTACAAAAATGGAAAAATAAAAGTTTTCAGCTTTATCATTACATGTTGAAACACACTCCAGCCCTCTTTTCTCTTCATGCTCAGTATTAGCTGGTCTTACCACCATCGCTTCTGGTGAGCACCAATACGATGAGCAACAAAGACAGGATATCCCACCTTTACCAAAATTACATGATTGTGTTTGGGAAAAATGGTGGATCAAGAATTGTTCATACAAAACTATTTCAGCCACAAATAATTATGTTTCTTATAACATGATCAGTACAGACAGATAAAAATGTATCTCTTTAGTCTGAACATTTCTTCACAATAATGTCTATCAGTAGTAGTCAATGCTGTGATCATATGGTTAACGAACAATCCTTGCTCAATGATGCTGATGTATAAAACCCAGAAGTCATGTAAGGCCCCGTGCACCAGCTGGTTTTGTAGGATTGATGTGAATCTTTCCCCTACATGACAGCTGAAGCCTAGTCAGTGGTAGCTTCCACCATAAGCACAGAGTAAATGGACACTGGGTGATAGAAGAATAAAAAGGACACTACCAGAGGAAAAGGGGAAGCAGGACATGTTTGCGGAGGGCCAAGTAGAGGTATATGTGTTTATTAATTTAAAGCCTTCCTTGCCCTCAGAAGCTGCATTTTGGGAGCATTCCATAGCATGTTTGATTTCTTAAGAATCAATTTATTCATCTTTACTGATGACGTGTCCTCAGGATGTGTTATCATTTTCGGACTATCGGTGATTTGAAATCCGGCACCGTCATTAATCAGCTGTTAACACCTTCAGGCAAAGTTAAATTGTAAACATTTTTCAGGGCAGGACACCACTGCTCTGCAACACTGTCTAGTGGCAACTCCCAGATGTTTGTGAATAGGTTTGGATAAAGACAGACCAGTGTACTGCAAGAAGGCAGCAGTGGGCCAAGAAGAACATAGCAACAGCTCAAGGAAGAACATCAATGGCGAAAGGAGAGCCATGTGGAGGACACTGCGATTCAAAACAGATAAGTCAGCAAACCATGAAACTTGTAATAAGGTCCATGAAAATCAATGAAGTCTTTGTGGTGAAACGTACAATGGGAGCGGTTGGTCACAGGTTTGGTGCAAGACAATCATTTTTCTCTATACTAATGTCACATTCCAACCAAAACACCATAGTATTATAAATAGGTCACAGGAGATGTGTTATTAAACCTTTTTTAACCTAAATTAGTATCTCCATCAAAATTTTTGTAATTGGTATTTCCATCAAGATATTTTGATGGGAAAAATAACTAAGCAAATAGCATTATTTTTAAACATCAATTTTAGAGAATCTTTGATGGAGGCTCTGAATTGAACTTAGACGTAAATGTGATCATAGTACTCTTAATATTTTATTATTATTATTTATTATTGTTGATTCATTTATTCAATGGCGCTTTACGTACATAAGGTGAGGGCAGGGCTGGTCATACAGTGGTATGTTGGTTCGGGGGTTACAGCTTGTTGTAGGCTTGTCAGAAGAGGTAGGCCTTCAGGTTCCTTTTGAAGGTTTTGATGATAGGTGAGAGTTTGATATCTTGGGGATAGAGAGTTCCAGAGTGGGAGGGATGCACGGGAAAAATCTTGTATGCGATTGTGGAAGAGGAGATAAGGGGGGTAGAGAATGAGATCTTGTGAGGATCACAGGTTGCTTGCTCCAATCTTGGGCTTTCCTTGGCCTCCAAAACTGAAAGCAAATCATGGAAATTAAATAAAAGGGAATGTGTCACACGAAAATAACCTATTGTTGAAATTAACTGTATTTTGTACAGAGTTGTACATAGAGATGAACGATCTTGTTGAGAAAACGTTCGCCAGTCTCAAATTTGGCATGAAAGTAGCTAACTCAAATTTGTTTTCAGATACCTGAGCATTTTCCCTCAAGTTTGACAAAATTTGGGCACAATTCGGTAAATGATTGCATTTCCACTAAGTTTTTTGTTTGAACTTTCGCTAGGATAGTGGTGTTGTATGATGAGCATGGGGGATGTGTTTTATCAGGGAAGGGGAGAGAGAGGTCAGAGGAGCAGCGTACAGGTTTTTTCTTAATTAACTTAATGTGTGGCAATTCCAGCAGCCAATCAGGACACAAAAACCATCCACAAATTCCAGACTCATGGGCTTCTGTTATTGGCTGCCAAAGTCACATGTCCTTCTCCATTTTAAACGATGACATGTTGTTTTGATGGCACCATTTTGTCAGTGTAGCAGCATAGAGAGGTTGTTCCTGCTACTGCAAATTGCCACATTTCCTATTCAATTCACTTGGGCTAATATTCTTGTGCAGGCAGGAAGCCACATATCCTAATCAAAATCATTTGTGCTAATATTAGTATTATTATTATATTAATAAATCTCAGCAAATAAATGCTGATTGTTAATTTAGTTACAGGTGATTGACAGGTCTGGGCCTAGAGTTGTGAAACAGCTGGTTAAAAGAGGGGAAGGGTACATCCAGAATGAGTGGAGAAAAGAGGGGTTGTGGTGGAAGGGTGAATATGCTTGGTCTTCGACATGCACGTGGGTTACATGGTAATGTTACTGAAAGCTCAACTGAACAAACACCAACTCATCCCATACAAAGACAACTAACAACATCTCTTACTGGATGGGCTACTCAACTCCCTTTATTTTCTAGCAGTCTTGTAAAAGAAAGATCAAGAATACAGAGGAGGAAAGCAACTGCATCGATGCCCAAAATTTTTCATGTTGGATCCGGGGCCTGAGGAAGTAGGGTTGCAGCTGAATCCAGACCCTTGTCAACATATGTTAACCCCCGGGGTGAAGGTGATCCTGATGAGACTCAGATACCAGAGCATAAGCGGACTGTACGGTCCTGTAGTGCAGAATGTGGTGGAGTGGGACTGTTAGATCGAGGAGTGGGAGAGCATAAAGGATGACGATGAGGTTGTAGATCCCACCTGGTGTGAACCCAGAGGGATGAGGCTGAGTGGCCCAGGAGAGGTGGTGGATGGGAAGGAGGCACAAGAGATTACATTGCGGCTTGCCGCAAAGACACTTGGTGATGCAACCGCAACAAGCACTGCATCCTCAGCCACAACTGTTTGCAAGGGCAGCAGCAAGGGCCTTTTTGGAGACCACAAAGGATGACCCAACTCACGTGATATGCCAACTTTGCAAAAAATGACTCAGTAGAGGTAAACATTGCAATAATTTGACACGAACATGCATCAACCTGCACATGAGCGATCAACATGCATTAGTCTGGGAATCTCACTGCGCTAAAATGTGAACTAGCAGGCCTCACCAACCACCAACTGTCCCATCTAACACATCTGTTGCTTCTTCCTTCTCTTTCTCCATGGCAAGTGTTCTCACACAGGTCTCCAGATGCAGAAACTCCACTTGTTTACCCCTTACAATAGATACCTATTGTTTTTATTTCACCGAGCACACCACATCTTTCTCAATCCACAATAACATTTCTGCCTGCACTTCACTCAGTCCAGCAGTTTCTCAAGTTCACCCTACTCCACCCTTTGTCAGCACAGCAGCCAGGCCTCAGTCCCGCTGCTGTGCTCACATGCCAAAGTTAAGAGCTTGAACTCCACTATCTCCGATATTTTGGCCATGTCAATTCTGCCTTTCTGCCTGGTGGGTACAGACGATTTCTGAAAGCTGATATACGTCATAGTCCCACAGTACCAATTGCCGAGTCGCCACAATTCTCTAAGAGAGCTATTCATGTGCTACACCAGCATGTAGCAGAAAACATCACCTGTTATGAATGGGTCACCGATAAGGATGGCATGAACAGGCTAAGCCACCAGAAGACCAGAGAGGTTGGTAACTAAGCGCATTGCAGACCCCTGATCCTATCCACACAACTACCAGTAGCCGTGGAGCATTCCTACAATGCCCTAGACGCTTAGTCACAGCCAGAGAACTAACTAAGCCTAAAGACAGAAAGGTGAAATCTAAACTGCCCCGGAGCAGATCCCCAAAGGAATAGACAGCCCCCAAACATATATTGTCAGTGAGATAAGATGAGACACAAACACAGGCAGAGAACAGACTGAGCAAATGGCGGGGCCCAAGCTGTCTAGACAGAACAGAACAGAAAAGATACTGTCTGCAATCACGCACGAAATGCTAAAAAAGTCCAACACTTCTGATATACAGAAAACCTGAGATCGCACGACCTCTCCCCCACTATATCAGTAATCTGGTATAAACTGGAAGCAAAGCAAAAAGATACTAAAAAAGGGGACTGAACAAGCTGCAACATATGAAGCAGGGCCCAGCGCTGCCCAAGCAGGGAGCACTCTGAACCCTAGCAACAAAGCAGAAAGCAAAAAAAAGGCAAAACCAGATTAGATACAAAGGATTAGCAAAAGAATCACTTAGCTGAACAATGCAGATCAGGCAGGGGACAAAAGAACTCCAAATGCACAAGGAGTAGTGTTGAGCGATACCATCCGATATCGTGAAGTATCGGATTGGATTGGACCGATACCCAAAAAGTTTCGGGTATCGCCGATTCCGATACCGGAAACCCATGCAAGTCAATGGGGCACAAATATTGGAATGAAAATAAACCCTTTCTTTTCTTGCACATCCAGTTTGGGAGGGGGGAGAGTGTGGGCGGTGCGTGGGTAGACACTGTGCATGTCTGTGTGTGCGGGTGGGGTCTGCTCGGGCCTCTCGGGGGTCTGTGCGGCCTGCCATGGGTCTGTGCGGGCTGCCGGTGGTCAGTGCGGGCCTGCCGGGGGTCAGTGCTGGCTGCCGGGGGTCTGTGCAGGCCTGCCGGGGGTCTGTGCGGGCCTGCCGGGGGTCTGTGCGGGCCTGCTGGGGGTCTGTGCGGGCTGCCGGGGGTCTGTGCGGGCCTGCCGGAGGTCTGTGCCGGCTGCCGGAGGTCTGTGCGGGCCTGCCGGAGGTTGTGCGTGTGTGTGCAGGCATTGTCCGATGGGACTACAAGTCCCATCGGGCTATGCCTGCTGCAATGACAGTGATTGACACATTAGCCAATGATGGGACAGTACTAGTCCCATCATCCAGCTAATGTGTTGAATGTAAAAAAAAAAAAAAAACATACATAGTACATACTACATACATACTACATATATACTACATTCATACAACATACATACATACTACATACTGCATACATACTTCATATATACTACATTCATACAACATACATACATACTACATACATACTACATATAAACTACATTCATACAACATACATACATGCTACATACATACTACATATATACAACATACATACATACTACAAACTACATACATACTTCATATATACTACATTCATACAACATACATACATGCTACATATATAGTACATTCATGCAACATACATACATACATACTACATACATACTACATATATACTACATTCATACAACATACATACATACTACATACTACATACATACTTCATATATACTACATTCATACAACATACATACATACTACATACTACATACATACAACATACATACAACATGCTACATACATACAACAGACATACAACAGACATAAAACATACATACTACATACATACTACATACATACTACATACAATACATTCATACATTCATACAATACATATAGACATACAGTACATATAATATAGAGTACATACTCAACATCACTTGTCACTTTGATCCCCGAAGCCAGTGTCATCTGTAAAAAATATTAAAATAACAAACAAGCAATATACTCCCTGATCCGCAGAAATCCACGAGTGTCCCACGACGATCTCCCGTGGAGAAAAGCAGCATCAGCTGATGCGACCTCTCTCTAGGGGCCCCAGGAATATAATGACGGGAGGTAGGTATCCTTCCGCACTGTATTCCTCCGCCACTGTAAAAAAAAAGTCCTTAGTCTCACTTTTGGCATTGCTGTGTGAGAAAGTTCCCACGCCGCTTTTGCTATAAAGTGAGACCAGTGAACTATAGTAACCTCTCAGTGATGCACTGCAGGAGATCGTCGTGGGACACTCGTGGATTTCTGTGGATCAGGGAGTATATCGGTTGTTTATTATTTTAATATTTTTTACAGTGAGAATGACACTGGCTTCGGGGATCAAAGTGACAAGTGATGGTGAGCATGTACTCTATGTTATATGTACTGTATGTCTATATGTATGTATTGTATGAATGTATGAATGTATTGTATGTAGTATGCATGTAGTATGTATGTTGTATGTTGTATGTATGCAGTATGTATGTTGTATGTATGCAGTAAGTATGTAGTATGTAGTATGTAAGTATGTATATTGTATGAATGCATTATATATGTAGTATGTATGTATGCTGTATGAATGTAGTATATATGTAGTATGTATGTATGTTGTATGAATGTAGTATATATGTAGTATGTATGTAGTCTGTATGTAGTATGTATGTATGTTGTATGAATGCAGTATATATGTAGTATGTATGTAGTATGTATGTATGTTGTATGAATGCAGCATATATGAAGTATGTATGTAGTATGTATGTATGTTGTATGAATGTAGTATATATGTAGTATGTATGTAGTATGTATGTATGTTGTATGAATGTAGTATATATGTAGTATGTATGTAGTCTGTATGTAGTATGTATGTATGTTGTATGAATGCAGTATATATGTAGTATGTATGTAGTATGTATGTATGTTGTATGAATGCAGCATATATGAAGTATGTATGTAGTATGTATGTATGTTGTATGAATGTAGTATATATGTAGTATGAATGTAGTATGTATTTATGTTGTATGAATGTAGTATATATGTAGTATGTATGTAGTGTGTATGTATGTTGTATGAATGTAGTATATATGTAGTATGTATGTATGTATGTTGTATGAATGTAGTATATATGTAGTATGTATGTATTATGTAGTATGTATGTATGTTGTATGAATGTAGTATGTATCTAGTAAGTAAGTAGTTTGTAGTATGTATGTTTTTTGGGTTTTTTTTACATTCAACACATTAACCGGATGATGGGACTACTACTGTCCCATCATTGACTAATCTGTCAATCACTGTCATTGTAGCAGGCATAGCCCGATGGGACTTGTAGTCCCATCGGAAGATGCCTGCACACAGACACAAAGACCCCCAGCAGGCCCGCACAGACCCCCGGCAGGCCTGCACAGATCCCCGGCAGGCCCGCACAGACCAACGGCAGCCCGCACAGACCCCGGCAGGCCCACACAGACCCCCGGCAGGCCCGTACAGACCCCTGGCAGGCCCACACAGGCCCTCGGCAGGCCCGCACAGACCCCCGGCAGGCCCGCACAGACCCCGGCAGACCCGCACAGACCCCCAGCAGGCTCGCACAGACCGCTCATCATGATGACATCATTTCAGCAGCCAATCACAGCCATGCCATTAGTTAACATGGCTAACACAACTGGCTCATTGCATTATGGGAACTTCCGATTCCGGTGTTCGATATTGTAAAAATATCGGTACTCGGTATCGGAACTCCCATACCGCGAATATCGGTCGATACCCGATATTTGCAGTATTGGAATGCTCAACACTAACAAGGAGGAAATCACAAGCAACCTCCAAGAGCAGCCAGCTCAATTATATGCTCCCATCCAGTAATCCCAGGTTCCCAATTATCGCCATCAGGTGGTGAACTTCCATCCACCTGGCCAGCTCCACTACTCTCATTAACTAAACGAGGGAGCAGAGGGAGCTTTGACTCAGAACTCCGAGCAAGAGAATTCACAACAATCACCCATTTCTTGAAAAAATCTATGTCTGTCAGGGTGCATTTTACCACTGACACCTGGACGAGCAAACATGGCTAGGGGCGCTACTTCTCACTGACTGGGTGCTAGGTGATTATGGTGACTGTGGGGGCAGGTGGGCGAAGGGCTGCTTCACAAGTCTTGAAATCCCCAAGGCTTGCGGTACAAATTTCTGTATCTAACACTTACTCCACTGCTTCTGCCTCTTCCACTTCCTCTAGGGTCACCACCTGTGCCCTCCACTTCTCCCTTAATGAGACATGTGTTCCAACAGTGCAGAGAGAATTTCCACCCATCTCAGTACTGTGCAATCAGGACTCACCGTAATCAGGCAGTGTTTAAATTAATATGCCTTGGAGATCGCAGTACACAGTTCAAGAGTTGTGGACAGTTATCCAGGCCGAGTTTGAGCATTGGCTGTCTCCACTGAACCTGGATTAAGGCAAGGCCGTATACGATAATGATGCAATCCTGGTGGTGGCCCAGCACTGGGGCAACCTCACAGGCATGCCTTGCATGGCTCAATTCCTCAACCCGGTGGTACAGCAATTTCTCCACGAGTATCCCGACCTAGATGTGTTGCTGAAGAAAACATGTTCACTTTATGCTCACTTCCACCATTTGTATCCAGCAAGTCATCGACTGGCATCGCTAAAGAGGTCTTTTGACCTACCAGTTAACCATTTGATATGCCATGTGCCAACACAGTGGAATTTCCATCTGCACATGTTTCAGTGACTGTGGAAGCAGTGACAAGCCCTGGTGAGTTTGTGTTGTTACTTTATTGTTGTAAATATGCTGAATGAGACAGGATTAATTGTCCAAGTTGTGGACAACCCATTTAATTATCAATATTCTTCAACCATAACAGCTTTTTCTTTTCAAGAAATGTTAGTTGAACATGAGACCTAACTCTAGAAGTTGATGTAAAAAAATTTATTTATTAAGATCTAAAATATAGATTTTATTTATATAATACTTTCAGGACACAAGAGACTGAATTCAGTGACATAATCAGAGCATATTTTTATCTCATCGTCAATTTTAAATCTCTGATGATTAGGCCATAATTGTCCCAGCACAGTATAAATCACCTATGCTGGGTGATCTTTTGCTCTCCAGTTAAGAATTTTACATCTGGACAAGACCTGTATTACTCTACTGGTACGTTAATGAAACATTGGAATTTCTATTATATTATCATTTTCTTTCATGGACTTTTATATTAAAGGGGTCAGCTGAAAAAATTTTTAAAAAATTCTTGTATTAAATTTGGGATTTTATTACATTTTAATTCAGAATATTACTTTGTAGGTTCTGTATGTTATAGATATTTCCTGAAATTGTATCTTGGTTATTGTTATAACGTTTTATTTGTCATAATTTTTTGGCATATTTTTAAATTATATCTAAACAAAAAAGCAAAAAAATTAATATCTCAGGTCAGTAGCAATGTCTTCATGGGATAATATCAAAATTATAAAAATGTAAGTAAACTAACCTAATAAAACCTAAAGTTTGAAAAAGATGGAGTTAATGCTTGAAATATATTTATGCAGAAAAACATATTTCCATATTTGAATGAGGTTTAGGTTTTATTTTACCATTTTTCTACCTGTAACTGATTACAAAGGATGAGCTGAAAGCAATCCAAGAGCAGCAGGAGAATGAATATCAGAATATCATGCTCTCGTAAATTCCAAAAACTAAAAAATGTAATTTTGCTCTTTTTTTACATTTTTTATTTTATTTATTTTTTTCATTCTTTACTTTTATCTTTCCATTTGTTGTGTTTTTAGTCATATTGGCTGGATAACTCTAAATTACACAATATTGTGTAATAGTTTTCGACAGATGTGGAAAAAGTGCTGTGCTGCATGGTAAGATATGGTATCAAAAACAGAAGTGTTAATATTTTTTTTTGTTGATTAGAAAAATAGGAAGTGCATGATCAAGAGAAAAATCCAAATCCCGTCAATATTTGGTGTGAAGCCCCTTTGCTTTAGAGCAGTATCGGATTTTCTAGGGAACACTGTTATGATTGAGTCACCGTAGGAGGCAGACACAAAAATAGAAGCTACGTCCAGAAAACCAGAGAAGTTGGCAACTATCAGATTGCAGACCCCTGAACCTATCAACACAACTAGCAGTAGCCGTGGGGGGTTCCTACGATGCCCTAGACCCCTCGATCACAGCCGGAGAGCTAAATAGCCTAAAGACAGAAAAGGAAATCTAAACTGCCCCAGAGCAGACCCCAAAGTAAAGACAGCCACCAACATATAATGACGGTGAAGCAAGATGAAAATGAACTCACAACAGTACCTCCCCCTTGAGGAGGGGTCACCGAACCCTCATCCATGCCACCAGGGCGATCCGGGTGAGCCCGATGAAAGGCACGCACCAATCTTTTGGCATGAATATCAGAGGCAGAGACCCAGGAATTATCCTCCTGACCATAACCCTTCCACTTAACCAAATACTGGAGTCTCCGTCTAGCCAGATGGGAATCCAGTACTTTCTCTACCTCATATTCCATGTTACCTTCAACCAATACAGGGTCTGGAGGTGCCACCCCCGGAACAACAGGTTCAACAAACCTCTTCAACAAAGATTTATGGAACACATTATGGATTTTAAATGTGACAGGAAGAGCCAAACGAAAAGAGACCGGATTAATAATCTCCAAAATCTTGTAAGGTCCAATAAATCTAGGCTTAAACTTAGGAGAAGCCACCTTCATAGCAATATTTTTTGATGATAACCACACCATATCACCAACGTTAAACTGGGGACCAATGGTCCTATGTCGGTTGGAAAACCGCTGGGCCTTTTCCTGGGAGAGAGATAACTTATCCACCACTTATGCACCCAGATCTGGTGCATTCTCTCCACCACAGTGTCAACACCTGGGCAGGCAGAGGGCTCTACCTGCCCTGAAGAAAATCGAGGATGAAACCCAAAGTTACAAAAAAAAAGGTGACATCAAAGTGGCCGAACTAGCTCTATTATTTAAAGCAAATTCGGCCAAGGGCAAAAATGAAACCCAATCATCCTGATCAGCAGAAATAAAACATCTCAAATATGACTCCAAGGTCTGGTTTGTTCTCTCTGTCTGCCCATTGGTCTGAGGGTGAAAAGCAGAGGAGAATGACAACTGAATTCCCAGCTTGGAACAGAAAGTTCTCCAAAATCTAGACACAAACTGAACTCCTCTGTCAGATACAATGTTCTCAGGAATCCTGTGCAAGCGAACCACCTGTTGCAAAAACAGGGGCACCAGCTCAGAGGAAGACGGCAACTTAGGGAGTGGTACAAGATGAACCATCTTAGAGAACCTATCACAAATCACCCAAATAACAGTCATCCTTTGAGAGACAGGCATAACAGAGATGAAATCCATTGAAATATGGGTCCATGGCCTCTTGGGGACAGGCAAAGGCATTAACAATCCACTAGAGCGAGAACACGATTTAGACCGGGAGCACGTATCACAGGATTGCACAAAATTCCTGACATCACGAGACAAGGAGGGCCACCAAAAAGACCGACTCACCAGATCTCTAGTACCAAAAATACCTGGATGACCAGCCAAAGCAGAGCAATGAACTTCAGACATCACTCTCTTCTTCCACTGGTCAGGAACATACAACTTTCCACTGGGACAATGCTCAGGTTTGTCCTCCTGGAACTCTTCCAGAGCACGTCTCAAATCGGGCGAGATGGCAGAAAGAACTACCCCTTCGCCTAAGATGGTAGCAGGCTTGGTCACCACAGGAGAATCAGCAAAGAAGCTCCTAGAGAGAGCATCTGCCTTGACATTCTTAGTTCCAGGAAGAAAAGAAACCACAAAATCAAAACGTGTAAAAAACAAGGCCCACCTAGCCTGTCTAGGGTTCAAGCGCTTAGCCGACTCTAGGTAAATCAAATTCTTGTGGTCAGTGAGGACCACGACTTGATGCTTAGCTCCCTCCAACCAATGTCTCCACTCCTCAAATGCCCATTTCATGGCCAACAGTTCCCGATTCCCCACATCATAGTTACGTTCAGATGGAGAGAACTTTCGGGAAAAGAAAGCACAGGGATTCATTTTAGATGTTACAGGATCCTTTTGGGACAAAGCAGCTCCTGCACCAATCTCAGAAGCATCCACCTCTACCTGGAACGGAAGTGAGACATCAGGTTGCCGCAAAACCGGGGCGGAGGTGAATCTTCACTTCAGCTCCTGAAAGGAAGAAACAGCCTCCGGAGACCAATTTAACACATCAGCACCCTTCTTAGTCAAATCAGTCAATGGCTTGGCAATACTAGAAAATTTTGCTATAAATTTCCGATAAAAATTAGCAAAACCCAAAAACTTCTGGAGGGCCTTCAAAGAAGTGGGCTGAACCCAATCGTAAAAGGCCTGTACCTTGGCCGGGTCCATTTCAATAGTTGACGGAGACAAAATAAATCCCAAAAAAGAAATCCTCTGTACTCCAAAAAGGCATTTAGATCCTTTGACAAACAGGGAATTCTCCCTCAAGACCCGGAACACAGTCCGAATATGTTCCACATGAGAATCCCAATCCTTGGAGAAGATCAAAATATCATCCAGATAGATAATCAAAAATTTATCGACAAAATCTCGGAAAATATCGTTCATGAAGCACTGGAAGACAGAAGGGGCATTAGTGAGCCCAAAAGGCATCAACAGGTACTCAAAATTTCCCTCCGGAGTATTAAACGCCGTCTTCCATTCATCCCCATTCTTAATGCGAATAAGATTATACGCCCCCCTGAGGTCAAGCTTGGTAAACCAGCAAGCACCTTTAACTCTGGAGAATAGATCAGAAATCAGGGGTAACGGATACTGATATTTAATAGTAATTTTGTTGAGGGCACGATAATCAATACAAGGTCTTAATGATCCATCCTTTTTGGCTACAAAAAAAAACCGGCACCTAATGGTGACGAGGATGGTCTAATATGACCCTTCTCCAATGCCTCCTTAATATAGGATCGCATAGCCTCGTGCTCGGGTACAGATAAATTGAAGAGCCGACCCTTGGGAAATTTACACCCCGGGCTCAGTTCAATTGCACAGTCATAACTCCTATGAGGAGGCAGAGACGCAGACTCATTCTCACTAAATACATCATAAAAGTCCGCCAAATAATCAGGAACATCATGCGACTGAGGAGAGGTGGAAAACACCGGAGCCTCACTAAAGGCACACCGACAACCCCAACTCACCACAGACACAGATTTCCAATACAAAACTGGATTATGAATTTGTAACCAGGGAAACCCCAGAAAAATAGTATCATGCAGATTATGCAACACCAAAAATCTGCAATTTTCTTGATGGTCTGGGGCGACCCGCATTACCACCTGGGTCCAAAACTGAGGTTTATTTTTAGCCAAAGGAGTAGCATCAATCCCCCTCCAAGAGATAGGCGTCTGCAGAGGTGTCATCGGAAATCCACAACGTTTAGCAAAATCCAAGTCCATTAGGTTTAGGGCTGCTCCCGAATCCACAAAAGCCTTGGTGGAAAATGTGGACAGGGAGCAGATCACAGTAATAGCCAGAAGAAACTTAGGTTGAACACCACCAACGTTTCTCTCGTTTAGGACAGACAGAAATAATATGCGAGGCATCTCCACAGAAAAAACACAACTTATTATGCCTTCTGAACTCCTGACGCTGCTCTCTGGACAAAACTCTATCACATTGCATAGGTTCAGACATTTGTTCAACAGGTGGCAACACCTCTCGTGCAGTTTTGCGTTCGCGCAAACGCCAATCAACCTGAATAGCTAATGACATAGAATCGTCAAGACCAGAGGGAACAGGAAATCCCACCATAGTATCTTTTAGGGCTTCTGACAACCCCTTCTGAAAGAGAGCAGCCAAGGCATTATCATTCCAGGAAGTAAGTACTGCCCATTTTTGGAATTTTTGACAGTACAATTCTGCAGAAGCTCGACCCTGGTTCAATGCCAGCAGGGTCTTTTCAGCCTAATCAATGGCATTAGGTTCGTCATACAACAACCCCAAGGCTTGAAAAAATGTGTTCACATTAGTTAGAATAGGGTCATCTTGTTTCAAAGAAAACGCCCAATCCTGGGAATCGCCACGCAGCAAAGCGATGACAATTTTAACCTGCTGCGCGGAGTTCCCTGATGAGTTAGGCTTCAAGGCAAAAAATAATTTACAATCATTTTTGAAATTCAAAAATTTAGACCGATCCCCAAAAAATACATCAGGTGTAGGAATCTTTGGTTCAGCAGCATGTGAATGAGCAAGGTAGGTGGAAATTCCCCGCACTTCCGCAGCGAGCTGCTCCACACGATCAGACAATTGCTTTATCTCCATTAAGAGAAAAAAAAAAAAATTCCCCCTACGGCCTCAGAGATATGCACACTTTTTTTCTTTTTTTTTTTTTACAATTCTTTCCTGCTATTGAGTACCCTAGGATCTGCGGTATGGCGGGTGATTCTGTTATGATTGAGTCACCGTAGGAGGCAGACATAAAAATAGAAGCTACGTCCAGAAAACCAGAGAAGTTGGCAACTATCAGATTGCAGACCCCTGAACCTATCAACACAACTAGCAGTAGCCGTGGGGGGTTCCTACGATGCCCTAGACCCCTCGATCACAGCCGGAGAGCTAAATAGCCTAAAGACAGAAAAGGAAATCTAAACTGCCCCAGAGCAGACCCCAAAGTAAAGACAGCCACCAACATATAATGACGGTGAAGCAAGATGAAAAAACACTCACACAGATAGAAAGATAGGCTGAGCAAACGATGGGGCCCAAGCTAACTAAACAGAACAGGAAAGGAAGGTTGCTGTCTGCAATTTGCCAAAACCCTATCAAAAACATAAGCCAACAAGCTGATATGGAAAAAGACCCTGAAGCAGCTAGGCTTCAAAAACTAAATCAGCACTCAGGTATTTTCAGAAGACAGAGCTAAAGGAATTCAGCTCACCCCAGCATGGAATGGCAGAAATCCAGAAAAACAGAGCAAAACAAAGTCAAAGCACAAATGCAAAAAGCCGAGCAGAAAACTTAGCTTTAGAAGAGCAGGAATTCAGACTGGTCTCCAAGGATCCCATAGAGAAATCACCCGCAGGGAAAAAGGGCGTCAGCGGCCTTATATCCAGTCAGTAACTCCACTCAGCCAGTCATCATCATTAGGCTCAGGTGTTTGATAATCAGGCTCACTACCTTTCTTCACCAGAAGAGGGAGTTCATCGGGCCTCAGTAGTGAAGGGGAAAATGAACTCACAACAGAACACTTGCACAAAGTCTGGAATTTTGTAGCATAATATTCATGTGTTTGAGTAGCCAACTATACCAGACAGGATATACTGATCATCAATATCATATGTAGGTTGAAATATAGTTATTATCTGAAACACAGACAGCTGTGTAGGAGATATAAACCTGGGTGAGGAACAGACAAACTCTCTTACAAAGATGAGGATGTGGAAGACAACTTCATGTGATAGATCACCCAACAGGGCAAGATTGAGCATAGGAACAAGACACAAGGTAGTTTTGCTGCATCACAAAGGTCTCTCCTACTCACAGATTTCAGTACAGACTGGAGGTTCAAGATGTGCTGCTCAAGCTCTTTTTAACAAATCAACAAGAAGTACTGCTAGTCCTGAGGACAAGTCATCAACATTAGATCGGTAGAGGCTTTTTCACTATTAAAAACTTCACTGATACATCTACCAATTACAAATATGAATGATATCAACAGAGCAGAAACCATATTTATCAATCCATAACACCCTACACCAAGTGGTAAGGGGGGCTAGAATAGCTCAGGACGCTCCAAAAGTACATAGACACACAAGGGGAAAGAGAGCACAAAAAGTCCCTAATAGAATTATATTATAATGTATGCAAAAAACATATGAAACACAACATTAAAAGATAGTAATAATCCAATAGAGGACAAAGCTGAATAGTAGATATCACAGGTGTAATACACAGAGTCCATCTTTATTTTAGTGGAAGGAAGGAGCAAAATCTCCTAAAGTGGAGATTATCGGTAAGGGCAAGTTGAAGCATGTTGGGGTTTTGTTTTTGTTCCCTTAAAGTTATAAAGTGATACACACCCCTTTTTTATTATTATTGTACATGATCCTCTAGTGTTTGACTTTACCACTCGCTGTCTCATTGGTTCTACATTTGATATGTTTTGTTACTATTTTCTCTATTACTTATGTAGCGTGAGACTGTGATTGTTTAATATCTTCATTTACATCTGTATGTATCTGGGAACATCTATTAATTTTTTGCTCCTGCACTTTATTTAACCCGCTGCTATACTTTGCTCCTTCCTTCCATTAAAATAAAGATGGACTCTATGTATTACACCTGTGATATCTACTATTCAGCTTTGTCATCTATTGTATTATTACTATCTTTTATTGTTGTGTTTTATATGTTTTTTAATAGATTAAAGTATAATTATATTTGGGACGTTTTTTGTTCTCCATTTCCTCTTGTGTGTCTATCTACCAATTACAACTGTACACCATTACAAAAAAGTATGAGACTTGAATTCAGTTGGTTTAGGTTCATTTTTAGGTACAAAAAAATACACAAAATATGACTGTTGGAAAAAAATTGGCTCCTTGGAACACTTGTGAGAATTCGACGACTGAAAAAGAACAAAATGAGGAATTATGGTTCATCAGAATTTTCATCGTTATTAGCGGCACTCAATGCTGAAGAATAGTAATATTTCATTGAAAAATATGCATATTACACCAGGAAAACACCACACCCATCAGACAGCGCCAATTCGCATGAACCCATGATTTTTCACTGCCCCATCAAGGGACCAAGATGAGGCCTTGAGAAAACATATGCTCACACAAAACAGCATTGGCCGATGTGTGTGTGGTTTATCCGGTACAATATGCGTATTTTTCAATAAAACATCACTGTTATTGAGCATTGAGTGCCGCTAATTTCTCCTGAACATTATGGATGATTAACTATCTGTGGTCCGAGCACTGATATTTATGTGCAGGACATCACATCTTGACGTGGCGTGTGGATTACCATGGACTTACATTACCATTATTGTATCTGTCCCTTGTAATTGAGTATGGAGTTATAAAAACTAATAACAAAACAATACTTTCTCATCTCTTCATTAGACTCCTTTTTGAAAAAATAAAAATGCAAATTTTAACATGTAACCAAATGATTAAAACATAATTAAAAAATCTAAGATACCAGATGTTTAGGCATCATTGTTCAAACTGTAATCAATGTACATAAAATATTATTAGTAGAATTTTTCAACTATCCTAAACAGAGAATGTTTGTATTTTTATTGATTAAATACAGAAAAAAGTAAAGCACTTTCTAATAGAGGGTATAAGAGAAAAAAACTAGGAATAATCCCTTCATCACCTCGGATGACCAGTGGACCGACATCAGCATTTCTCATACTATTTTTTCCAGGAACATTAATCTAACACTAATGAAAAATCAGACTTCTGTGCAATATTTTTACCTTTTGCCTTCCTTTGGAGAATCAAATAATAAACCATTTATTTCCACTTTATTCTTCATCATATATTTGGTCGGAGTTCTCATCAATTCTTCTGTTATCACAGTCATATGTCTGGAAGTTCAATTACATAAACCAATGTATGTCTTTATCTGTAATTTATCCATTGTAGACATATTTTATACATCGGTCACAGTTCCTAAATTACTGTACATGTTATTATCCGGGATTCACATTGTTTCCATCTCACAATGTTATACTCAGTTGTACTTTTTCATAGCTGTGACAACAGCCGAGGAAATCCTCCTCTTCATTATGGCTTATGACCGATATGTTGCCATCTGTCTCCCATTACATTATCATCAGATCCTGAGTCGGAAGAATTGCACTTTGATAACTATTGGGATTTGGGCAGCCGCCTTTGTAAACTCATCAATTGTTGTAATCTCCATTTTATACATGTCCTCCTGTCACTCCAACATCATCCACCAGTTCTTCTGTGATATTAAGTCACTAACAATAACTAGTTGCACAACCATGCAAAAGTTTTTTGTAATAATTGGCATAGAAACTTTGATATTAGGTTTTATCCCAGTGATGGGCACTTTTATTTCTTACTTTAAAATTTTCTCTATCATCTTCAGAATGAAGTCAAAGGAAAGTCGGAAAAAAGCCTTCTCCACCTGCACATCCCATGTCACCGTCATCTCTATTTACTATGGGACAGGTTTAACTTATTATTTAATTCCAGCTTACTCTGATATTCTGGATTCTTTCTTTAATTTAGTATTTGCCGCTGTAACCCCCACAATAAACCCGATCATATACAGCTTACAGAATTCCAATGTACAATCTGCATTGTTGGGGTTAGTGAGGTGATAAATGATAGGAATATGTGTTTTAAAGAGTGACTCCACACACATTGTGTTTCAATTTGACAATAATCCTCAAGCACCAAAATACAGATTTTTTGTAATTTTGTTCCGGAACAGATCCAAAAAAATTCCGTCCGCTGGCTATTTTTCTGAACTGTAAAAGGCCATTAAATTGTCAAAAAATCCTTATACTCACCTATTTAGCCCCTCTGTGTCACCCGTCTGGTCTTTGTCACATCTACAGATAGCATTTGCTCATTCTGAAATCTCCGGGCCTCTCACGCACAGTCAGAATGTGTGGCCTGATGAGGGCCTGAGAGGGTTCTACACAAGAGCGCAAAAGGTCAAGGCGTCATGACATCATTGTACGGTAAGTCCATACGCAGGCATGCACAGAGCGCTCTTGGACAAAAGATGCAGAGAAGACCAGACGGGTGATGGTAAGGAGCGGATAAGCCACAGAAGTCAGTGGTGAGGTGAGTATATGGATTTTTGTTACTTTTTACATCTTATGTTTATTATATACAATAAAGGACATCAAACTGGCAGAGAATTATATCTTCACAAATGAATTTTCAGGGAAAAACCATCCTTATAGGCTAAATAAATGTTGCCTCAACTGCTCGTTTCTAGTATTTAGGTAACCGATGTCTGAAAATCTGAACTATATCTTCATAACAGTCTATAGAAAATAAAATATTTCTGATAAATCCTACCACACAGAGTATACAGAGCTCTGTAAAGAAAAAAATTAAATAAGTACTGTGACGACTCCACGGCATTAAGGAAAATCTGGCCACTTGTGTGGGGGGAGGCAAAATCGATAAAATTCTTCTATATTAAATTATTACTTCAAACATGATCATCCATGGGCCATAAAACAAATTTAGAAACATAGTTCTCAAACTCTAATTGTTAGAAATTTAATTTTTCCCATATCTTGCTAACTTACAACAAATATAATATACATATGTATATGTGTTCTAAAATGCATTCCTTGCTGTGCCTTAAACAAAAGTAGCTGCAAAAATGAAAAAATAAAAGTTTTCAGTTTTATCTTTACATGTTGAAACACAATCCAGCCGTCTTTTCTCTTCATGCTCAGTATTAGCTGGTCTTACCACCATCGCTTCCGATGAGCACCAATACGATGAGCACAAAGACAGGATATCCCACCATTACCAAAATTACATGATTGTGTTTGGGAAAAATGGTGGATCAAGAATTGTTCATGCAAAACTATTTCAGCCACAAATAATTATGTTTCTTATAACATGATCAGTACAGACAGATAAAAATGTATCTCTTTAGTCTGAACACTTAGCATTTCTTCACAATAATGTCTATCAGTAGTAGTTAATGCTGTGACCATATGGTTAACGAACAATTCTTGATCAATGATGCTGATGTATAAATCCCAGAAGTCATGTAAGGCACCGTGCACCAGCTGGTTTTGTAGGATTGATGTGAATCTTTCACCTACATGACAGCTGAAGCCTAGTCAGTGGTAGCTCCCGCCATAAGCACAGAGTAAATGGACACTGGGTGAGAGAAGAATAAAAAGGACACTACCAGAGGAAAAGGGGAAGCAGGACATGTTTGCAGAGGGCCAAGTAGAGGTATATGTGTTTATTAATTTAAAGCCTTCCTTGCCCTCAGAAGCTGCATTTTGGGAGCATTCCATAGCATGTTTGATTTCTTAAGAATCAATTTATTCATCTTTACTGATGACGTGTCCTCAGGATGTGTTATCATTTTCAGACTATCGGTGATTTGAAATCCGGCACCGTCATTAATCAGCTGTGTCACCTTCAGGCAAAGTTAAATTGTAAACATTTTTCAGGGCAGGACACCACTACTCCGCAACACTGTCTAGTGGCAACTCCCGGATGTTTGTGAATAGGTTTGGATAAAGACAGACCAGTGTACTGCAAGAAGGCAGCAGTGGGCCAAGAAGAACATAGCAACAGCTCAAGGAAGAACATCAATGGCGAAAGGAGAGCCATGTGGAGGACACTGCGATCCAAAACAGATAAGTCAGCAAACCATGAAACTTGTAATAAGGTCCATGAAAATAAATGAAGTCTTTGTGGTGAAACGTACAATGGGAGCGGTTGGTCACAGGTTTGGTGCAAGACAGTCATTTTTCTCTATACTAATGTCACATTCCAACCAAAACACCATAGTATTATAAATAGGTCACAGGAGATGTGTTATTAAACCTTTTTTTACCTAAATTATTTGGACTTAGTATCTCCATCAAAATTTTTGTAATTGGTATTTCCATCAAGATATTTTGATGGGAAAAATAACTAAGCAAATAGCATTATTTTTGAACATCAATTTTAGAGAATCTTTGATAGAGGCTCTGAATTGAACTTAGACGTAGATGTGATCATAGTACTCTTCTCTTAATATTTTATTATTATTACTATTTATTATTGTTGATTCATTTATTCAATGGCGCTTTACATACATAAGGTGAGGGCAGGGCTGGTCATATAGTGGTATGTTGGTTCGGGGGTTACAGCTTGTTGTAGGCTTGTCAGAAGAGGTAGGCCTTCTGGTTCCTTTTGTAGGTTTTCATGATAGGTGAGAGTTTGATATCTTGGGGTTAGAGAGTTCCAGAGTGGGAGGGATGCACGGGAAAAATCTTGCATGCGATTGTGGAAGAGGAGATAAGGGGGGTAGAGAATGAGATCTCGTGAGGATCACAGGTTGCTTGCTCCAATCTTGGGCTTTCCGTCTCCTCCAAAACTCAAAGCAAATCATGGAAATTAAATAAAAGGGAATGTGTCACACGAAAATAACCTATTGTTGAAATTAACTGCATTTTGTGCAGAGTTGTACATAAAGATGAGCGATCTTGTTCAGAAAACGTTCGCCAATATCAAATTTGGCATGAAAGTAGATAACTCAAATTTGTTTTCAGATACCTGAGCATTTTCCCTCAAGTTTGACAAAATTTGGGCACAATTCGGTAAATGATTGCATTTCCACTAAGTCTTTTGTTTGAACTTTGGCAAGGATAGTGGTGTTGTATAATGAGCATGGGGGATGTGTTTTATCAGGGAAGGGGGGAGAGAGGTCAGAGGAGCAGCGTACAGGTTTTTTCTTAATTAACTTAATGTGTGGCAATTCCAGCAGCCAATCAGGACACAAAAACCATCCACAAATTCCAGACTCATGGGCTTCTGTTATTGGCTGCCAAAGTCACATGTCCTTCTCCATTTTAAACGATGACATGTTGTTTTGATGGCACCATTTTGTCAGTGTAGCAGCATAGAGAGGTTGTTCCTGCTACTGCAAATTGCCACATTTCTTAATCAAATCACTTGGGCTAATATTCTTGTGCAGGCAGGAAGCCACATATCCTAATCAAAATCATTTGTGCTAATATTAGTATTATTATTATATTAATAAATCTCAGCAAATAAATGCTGATTGTTAATTTAGTTACAGGTGATTGACTGGTCTGGGCCTAGAGTTGTGAAACAGCTGGTTAAAAGAGGGGAAGGGTACATCCAGAATGAGTGGAGAAAAGAGGGGTTGTGGTGGAAGGGTGAATAGGCTTGATCTTCGACATGCACGTGGGTTACATGGTAATGTTATTTAAAGCTCAACTGAACAAATACCGACTCATCCCATACAAAAACAACTGACAACATCTGTTACTGGATGGGCTACTCGACTCCCTTTATTTGCTAGCAGTCTTGTAGATGAGAGCAGAAAGAGCAAGAATACAGAGGATGAAAGCAACTGCATAAATGCGCCAAATTTTTCATGTTGGATCCGGGGCCTGAGGAAGTAGGGTTGAAGCTGAATCCAGACCCTTGTCAAAATATGTTAACCCCCGGGGTGAGAGTGATCCTGATGAGACTCAGATACCTGAGCATAAGCGGACTGTATGGTCCTGTAGTGCAGAATGTGGTGGAGAGGGACTGTTAGATCGAGGAGTGGGAGAACAAAAAGATGACGATGAGGTTGTAGATCCCACCTGGTGTGAACCCAGAGGGATGAGTCTGAGTGGCAAAGGAGAGGTGGTGGATGGGAAGGAGGCCCAAGACATTACATTGTGGCTTGCCGCAAAGACACTAGGTGATACAACCGTAACAAGCACTGCATCCTCAGCCACAACTGTTTGCAAGGGCAGCAGCAAGGGATCACCAGCCTGGGCCTTTTTGGAGACCACAAAGGATGACCCAACTCACGTGATCTGCCAACTTTGCAAAAAATGACTCAGTAGAGGTAAAAATTGCAATAATTTGACTAGAACATGCATCAACCTGCACATGAGCAATCAACATGCATTAGTCTGGGAATCTCACTGTGCTAAAATGTGAACTAGCAGGCCTCACCAACCACCAACTGTACCATCTAACACATCTGCTGCTTCTTCCTTCTCTTTCTCCATGGCAAGTTTTCTCACACAGGTCTCCAGATGCAGAAACTCCACTTGTTTACCCCTTACAGTAGATACCTATTGTTTTTATTTCACCGAGCACACCACATCTTTCTCAATCCACAATAACATCTCTGCCTGCACTTCACTCAGTCCAGCAGTTTCTCATGTTCACCCTACTCCACCCTTTCTCAGCACAGCAGCCAGGCCTCAGTCCCGCTGCTGTGCTCACATGCCAAAGTTAAGAGCTTGAACTCCACTATCTCCGATATTTTGGCCATGTCAATTCTGCCTTTCTGCCTGGTGGGTACAGACGATTTCTCAAAGCTGATATACATCATAGTCCCACAGCACCAGTTGCACAGTCGCCACAATTCTCTAAGAAAGCTATGCATGTGCTACACCAGCATGTAGCAGAAAACATCACCTGTTAGGAATGGGTCACCGAAAAGGATGGCAGGAACAGGCTAAGCCACCAGAAGACCAGAGAGGTTGGTAACTAAGCGGATTGCAGACGCCTGATCCTATCCACACAACTACCAATAGCCGTGGAGCATTCCTACAATGCCCTAGATGCTTTGTCACAGCCGGAGAACTAACTAAGCCTAAAGACAGAATGGTGAAATCTAAACTGCCCCAGAACAGATCCCCAAAGGAATAGATAGCCCCCAAACATATATTGTCAGTGAAACAAGATAAGACACAAACACAAGCAGAGAACAGACTGAGCAATGGTGAGGCCCAAGCTGTCTAGACAGAACAGGACAGAAAAGATACTGTCTGCAATCACGCACAAAACCCTAAAAAAGTCCAACACTTCTGATAAACAAAAAACCTGAGATCGCACGACCTCTCCCCCACTTTATCAGCACTCTGGTATAAACTGGAAGCAAAGCAAAAATACACTAACATTACAGGGGACTGAACAAGCTGCAACATATGAAGCAGGGCCCAGCACTACCCCAACAGGGAGCACGCTGAACCATAGCAACAAAGCAGAAAGCAAAATAAAGGCAAAACCAGATTAGATGCAAAGGATTAGCAAAAGAATCACTTAGCTGAACAATGCAGATCAGGCAGGGGACAAAAGAACTCCAAATGCACAAGGAGGAAATCACCAGCAACCTCCAAGAGCAGCCAGTTCAATTATATGCTCCCATCCAGTAATCCCAGGTTCCCAATTATCGTCGTCAGATGGGGAACTTTCATCCACCTGGCCAGCTCCACTACTCTCAATAACCAACAAAGGGAGCAGAGGGAGCTTTGGCTCAGAACTCTGAGCAAGAGAATTCACAACAGTGCCCCCCTTGAGGAGGGGTCACCGAACCCTCATCCATGCCACCAGGTCAATCAGGATGGGACCAGTGAAAGGCATGAATCAATCTCTTGGCATGGATGTCAGAAGCAGAGACCCAATAATTATCCTCCTGGCCATAACCCTTCCACTTGACCAAGTACAGAAGTCTCTGTCTAGCCAGATGAGAATCCAATATCTTCTCTACCTCATACTCCAAATTAACCTTAACCAGTACAGGGTCAGGGGGCACTGCCATGGGAATGACTGGTTCCACAAACATTTTCAACAAAGATTTATGAAAGACATTTTGAATCTTAAACGTAACTGGAAGAGCCAAACAAAAAGAAATGGGGTTAAGGATTTTCAAAATCTTATAAGGTCCAATAAATCTTGGCTTGAATTTTGGAGATGCAACCTTCATGGGAATATTTTTTGAGGACAACCAAACCATATCACCCACTTTAAACCAGGGACCAATGGTCCTATGCCGGTTGGAAAACCGTTGGGCCTTTTCCTGAGAGTGGGACAACTTGTCCACTGCTTGGTCCCAAATCTGCTGCATTCTCTCTACCACAGAATCCACACCTGGGCAGACAGAAGCTTCTACCTGCCTCAAAGAAAATCGAGGACGAAACCCAAAGTTACAAAAGAAAGGATACATCAAAGTGGCAGAGCTAGCCCTATTGTTTAGCTCGAATTCGGTCAAGGGCAAAAATGAGACCCAATCATTCTGATCTGCAGATATGAAACATCTCAAATAGGACTCCAACGTCTGGTTTGGTCTCTCAGTCTGCCCATTGGTCTGAGGATGAGATATGGGTCCATGGCCTCCTGGGCACCGGCAGGGGTATCAACAAACCACTAGCATGAGAACAGGGCTTAGACCGACAACAAGTCACACAGGACTGCACAAAATTCCGGACATCATGAGATAGGGCAGCCTACCAAAAAGACCGACTCACCTAATCTCTGGTACCAAAGATACCTGGATGACCAGCCAACACGGAGCAATGAATTTCAGATATTACTCTTTTCCTCCACTGGTTAGGGACATACAATTTTCCCATAGGGCATCATTCAGGTTTATCCTCCTGAAATTACTCCAGGGCACGTCTCAAATCAGGAGAGATGGTGGAAAGAACTACACCCTCCTTTAGAATGGTCGTGGGCTCGGTCATGTCAAGAGAATTCGCAAAGAAACTCCTAGAAAGGGCATCCGCCTTAACATTCTTAGAGGCCAGAAGAAAAGAGACCACAAAATTAAAATGCGTGAAAAACAAGGCCCACCTAGCCTGTCTAGGATTCAAGCGCTTGGCTGATTCAAGATAAATCAAATTCTTGTGATCGGTGAGGACCACAACTTGATGTATAGCTCCCTCCAACCAATGTCTCCACTCTTCAAATGTCCACTTCATGGCCATTAATTCCCAATTCCCCACGTCATAGTTACGTTCAGATGGAGAAAATTTTTGAGAAAAGAAGGAACAGGGATTCACCTTAGAGGTTACTGGATCTCTTTGAGACAAAAGGGCTCCTGCACCAATCTCAGAAGCATCTATCTCCGCCTGAAATTGGAGTGAAACATCAGGTTGCCGTAGAACCGGAGCAGAAGTGAATCTCTGCTTAAGCTCCTGAAATGTCGAGACTGCCTCTGGAGACCAATTCACCACATCAGCGCCCTTTTTGGTCAAATCCATCAGAGGTTTAACAATACCAGAAAAATTACTTATAAATTTACGGTAGAAATTAGCAAAACCCAAAAACTTCTGAAGAGCCTTCAGAGAAGTGGGCTGAACCCAATCATAAATGGCCTGTACCTTGGCCGGGTCCATTTCAATAGCAGATGGGGACAAAATGAATCCCAAAAACGAAATCCACTGTACACCAAAAAGACATTTCGATCTCTTAACATACAGAGTATTTTCCCTCAAAATCCAGAACACAGTCCGGACATGTTCCACATGAGAATCCAAATCACTGGAAAAAATCAAAATATCATCCAGATAAATGTTCAAAAACTGATCCACAAGGTCCCAGAAAATATTGTTCATAAAAGATTGAAAGATGGAAGGGGCATTAGTAAGCCCAAAAGGCATCACCAGGTACTCAAAATGTCCCTCCAGAGTATTAATCGCCGTCTTCCATTCAACCCCTTGCTTGATGCGAATAAGATTATACGCCCCTCTGAGGTCAAGTTTGGTAAACCAACAAGCACTTTTAACTATGGAAAATAAATCAGAAATCAGGGGTAACGGGTACTGATATTTAACAGTGATTTTGTTAAGGGAACGATAGTCAATACATGGCCTTAATGAGCCATCGTTTTTGACCACAAAGAAAAACCAGCACTCAGAGGTGAAGAGGATGGTCTGATATAACCCTTCTCCAATGATTCCTTGATATAAGATTGCATAGCATCATGTTCAGGTACAGTTAAGTTGAAAAACCGACCCTTGGGAAATTTACAACCGGGCAATAACTCAATTGCGCAGTCATAACATCTATGATGAGAAAAAGACACGGACTTACTCTCACTATAAACACATCAGAAAAATCAGCCAAATAGTCAGGAATGTCTTGAGACTGGGGAGAGGTGGAGAAAACAGGAGTGTCACTAAGAACACATTTACAACCCCAATTCACCACAGACAGACATTTCCAATCTAAAACAGGATTATGGGTTTGCAACCAAGGAAAACCCAGTACAATAGTATCATGTAAATTGTGCAACACCAAAAAAATTTACAATTCTCTTGATGGTCTGGAGCAACCCGCATTACCACCTGGGTCCAAAACTGGGGTTTATTCTCTGCCAAAGGGGTAGCATCAATCCCCCTCAAAGGAATAGGGGTTCTCGGGGGCACCATGGGGAAACCACAATGCTTGGCAAAGTCAAGATCCATCAGATTCAAAGCTGCTCCTGAATCAACAAAGGCCTTAGCAGAAAAAGTAGACAAGGAGCAGATCAAGGTAATTGCCAACAGGAACTTAGGCTGTACACTGCCCACCGCAAATGCATGAGCAAAACATTTTTCTCGTTTAGGGCAGACAGAAATAACATCAGAGGCGTCCCCACAAAAGAAGCATAACTTATTACGCCTTCTGAACTCTTGATGTTGCGCCCTAGACAAAACCCTATCACATTACATTGGTTCAGAAGTTTGTTCAAAAGGCAGCACCGCCTCTCGTGTCCTTTTAAGTTCACGTAAACGTCGTTCAATTTGAATGTCTAATAACATAGAGTCGTTAAGACCAGAGTGGGCAGGAAATCCCACCATAACATCTGTTACGGTTTCTGCCAGACCTTTTCGAAAAAGAGAGCTGCTAGGACTTCATCACTCCATTTAGTAATAACCGCCCACTTTTGGAACTTCTGGCAGTATAACTCCGCAGCATCCTGACCCTGGTTCAATGCCAATAAGGTTTTCTCAGCTTGATCAACAGCACTAGGTTCATCATACAACAACCCCAAGGCCTGAAAAAGCGCATCCACATTAGCCAGAATAGGATCTCCAGGTGTCAGCGAAAAAGCCCAATCCTGGGGATCACCGCGCAGCAGGGAGATGACAATTTTAACATGCTGCACCGAGCTCCCTGATGAATTAGGCTTCAAAGCAAGAAATAGTTTACAGTTATCCTTGAAATTCAAAAATTTTGACCAATCCCCCGAAAGCACATCAGGAGTAGGGATCTTTGGTTCTACAGCAGATGATTGAGCGACATAGCTAGAAATTCCCTGCACTTCAGCAGCGAGCTGCTCAACACGATCAAACAATTGCTTAGTCTCCATTAAAGAAAAAATCCTCCTACGGCCCCAGAGAAAAAGAGGAAAAAAATATATTAAAAAATTGTGCCCCTTTTTTTTTTTTCTTTTTTACAATTCTTTCCTTCTTTTGAGTACCCTAAAGTCTGCAGTTAGGCTTGTGATTCTGTTATGAATGGGTCACCGAGGAGGATGGCAGGAACAGGCTAAGCCACCAGAAGACCAGAAAGGTTGGTAACTAGGCGGATTGCAAACCCCTGATCCTATTCACACAACTACCAGTAGCCGTGGAGCGTTCCTATGATGCCCAAGATGCTTTGTCACAGCCGGAAAACTAACTAAGCTTAAAGACAGAAAGGTGAAATCTAAACTGCCCCAGAGCAGATCCCCAAAGGAATAGACAGCCCCCAAACATATATTGTCGGTGAGACAAGATGAGACACAAACACAGGCAGAGAACAGACTGAGCAATGGTGGGGCCCAAGAAGTCTAGACAGAACAGGACAGAAAAGATACTGTCTGCAATCACGCACAAAACTCTAAAAAAGTCCAACACTTCTGATAAACAAAAAACCTGAGATCGCACGACCTCTCCCCCACTTTATCAGCACTCTGGTGTAAACTGGAAGCAAAGCAAAAAGACACTAACATTACAGGGGACTGAACAAGCTGCAACATATGAAGCAGGGCCCAGCACTGCCCTAACAGGGAGCACGCTGAACCATAGCAACAAAGCAGAAAGCAAAAAAAAGGCAAAACCAGATAACTTGCAAAGGATTAGCAAAAGAATCACTTAGCTGGACAATGAAGATCAGGCAGGGGACAAAAGAACTCCAAATACACAAGGAGGAAATCACCAGCAACCTCCAAGAGCAGCCAGCTCAATTATATGCTCCCATCTAGTAATCCCAGGTTCCCAATTATCATTGTCAGATGGGGAACTTCCATCCACCTGGCCAGCTCCACTACTCTCAGTAACCAACAGAGGGAGCAGAGGGAGTTTTGGCTCAGAACTCTGAGCAAGAGAATTCACAACAGTGCCCCCCTTGAGGAGGGGTCAATGAACCCTCATCCACGCCACCAGGCCAATCAGGATGGGCCCAGTGAAAGGCATGAATCAAACTCTTGGCATGGATGTCAGAAGCAGAGAACCAATAATTATCCTCCTGGCCATAACCCTTCCACTTGACCAAGTACTGAAGTCTCTGTCTAGCCAGATGAGAATCCAATATCTTCTCTACCTCATACTCCAAATTACCCTTAACCAGTACAGGGTCAGGGGGTGCTGCCATGGGAACAACTGGCACCACAAACCTTTTCAACAAAGATTTATGAAAGACGTTATGAATCTTAAACGTACCTGGAAGAGCCAAACGAAAAGAAACGGGGTTAAGGATTTCCAAAATCTCAGAAGGTCCAATAAATCTTGGCTTGAATTTTGGAGATGCAACCTTCATGGGAATATTTTTTGAGGACAACCAAACCATATCACCCACTTTAAACCAGGGACCAATGGTCATATGCCGGTAGGAAAACCGTTGGGCCTTTTCCTGAGAGTGGGACAACTTATCCACTGCTTGGTCCCAAATCTGCTGCATTCTCTCTACCACAGAATCCACACCTGGGCAGGCAGAAGCTTCTACCTGCCCCAAAGAAAATCGAGGACGAAACCCAAAGTTACAAAAGAAAGGAGACATCAAAGTGGCAGAGCTAGCCCTATTGTTTAGAGTGAATTCAGCCAAGGGCAAAAATGAGACCCAATCATTCTGATCTGCAGATATGAAACATCTCAAATAGGACTCAAACGTCTGGTTTGTTCTCTTAGGCTGTCCATTGGTCTGAGGATGAAATGCAGAAGAGAAAGACAACTGAATTCCCAGTTTGGTACAAAAAGCCCTCCAAAATCTGGAGCAAACTGGACCCCTCTGTCCGACACAATGCTCTCAGGAATCCCGTGCAAATGAACCACTTGTTGTAAAAACAAGGTCACCAACTCAGAAGAAGATGGCAACTTTGGGAGTGGTACAAGATGGACCATCTTAGAAAATCTATCACAGATCATCCAAATAACAGTCATTCTCTGAGAGACATGGAGATCAGAGATAAAATCCAGTAATCTGGTATAAACTGGAAGCAAAGCAAAAAGATACTAAAAAAACAGGGGACTGAACAAGCTGCAACATATGAAGCAGGGCACAGCGCTGCCCCAGCAGGGAGCACGCTGAACCCTAGCAACAAAGCAGAAAGCAAAAAAAAGGCAAAATCAGATTAGATGCAAAGGATTAGCAAAAGAATCACTTAGCTGAACAATGCAGATCAGGCAGGGAACAAAAGAACTCCAAATGCACAAGGAGGAAATCACCAACAAACTCCAAGAGTAGCCAGCTCAATTATATGCTCCCATCCAGTAATCCCAGGTTTCCTATTATCATCGTCAGGTGGTGAACTTCCATCCACCTGGCCAGCTCCACTACTCTCAGTAACTACCAGAGGGAGCAGAGGGAGCTTTGACTCAGAACTCCTAGCAAGAGAATTCACAACAATCACCCATTTCTTGAAAAATTCTATGTCTGTCAGGGTGCATTTTACCACTGACACCTGGACGAGCAAACATGGCTAGGGACGCTACCTCTCACTGACTGGGTACTAGGTGATTATGGTGGCTGTGGGGGCGGGTGGGCGAAGGGCTGCTTCACAAGTCTTGAAATCCCCAAGGCTTGCGGTACAAATTTCTGTATCTAACACTACCTTCACTGCTTCTACCTCCTCCACGTCCTCTAGGGTCACCACCTGTGCCCTCAACCTTTCCCTTAATGAGACATGTGTTCCAACAGTGCAGAGAGAATTTCCACCCATCTCAGTACTGTGCAATCAGGGCTCACCGTACTCAGGCAGTGTTTAAATTAATATGCCTTAGAGATCGCAGTACACAGCTCAAGAGTTGTGGACAGTTATCCAGGCTGAGTTTGAGCATTGGCTGTCTCCACTGAACCTGGATTAAGGGAAGGCCGTATGCAATAATGATGCAAACCTGGTGGTGGCCCAGCACTAGGGCAACCTCACAGGCATGCCTTGCATGGCTCTATTCCTCAACCCAGTGGTACAGCAATTTCTCCACGAGTATCCCGGCCTAGATGTGTTGCTGAAGAAAGCATGTTCACTTTATGCTCACTTCCACCGTTTGTATCCAGCAAGTCATCGACTGGCATCGCTAAAGAGGTCTTTTGACCTACCAGTTAACCATTTGATATGCCATGTGCCAACACAGTGGAATTTCCATCTGCACATGTTACAGTGACTGTGGAAGCAGTGACAAGCCCTGGTGAGTATGTGTTGTTACCTTATTGTTGTAAATATGCTGAATGAGACAGGATTAATTGTCCAAGTTGTGGACAACCCATTTAATTATCAATATTCTTCAACCATAACAGCTTTTTCTTTTCAAGAAATTTTAGTTGAACATGAGACCTAAATCTAGAAGTTGATGTAAAAAATTATTTATTAAGATCTAAAATATAGATTTTATTTATATAATACTTTCAGTACACAAGAGACTGAATTCAGTGACATAATCAGAGCATATTTTTATCTCATCGTTAATTTTAAATCTCTGATGATTAGGCCATAATTGTCCCAGCACAGTATAAATCACCTATGCTGGGTGATCTTTTGCTCTCCAGTAAAGAATTTTACATCTGCACAAGACCTGTATTACTCTACTGGTACGTTAATGAAACATTGGAATTTCTATTATATTATAATTTTCTTTCTTGGACTTTTATATTAAAGGGGTCAGCTGAAAATTTTTTTTGAAAAATTCTTGTATTAAATTTGGGATTTTATTACATTTTAATTCAGAATATTACTTTGTCAGTTCTGTTTGTTATGGATATTTCCTGAAATTGTATCTTGGTTATTGTTATAACGTTTTATTTGTCATAATTTTTTGGCATATTTTTAAATTATATCTTAAAAAAAAAGCAAAAAGATGAATATCTCAGGTCAGGAGCAATGTCTTCATGGGATAATATCAAAATTATAAAAATGTAAGTAAACTAACCTAATAAAACCTAAAGTTTGAAAAAGATGGAGTTAATGCTTGAAATATATTTATGCAGAATATTTCCATATTTGAAGGAGCTTTAGGTTTTATTTTACCATTTTTCTACCTGTAACTGATTACAAAGAATGAGCTGAAAGCAATCCAAGAGCAGCAGGAGAACGAATATCAGAATATCACGCTCTAGTAAATTCCAAAAACTAAAAAATGTAATTTTGCTCTTTTTTTTACATTTTTTATATTATTTTATTTATTTTTTTCATTCTTTACTTTTGTCTTTCCATTTGTTGTGTTTTTAGTCATATTGGCTGGATAACTCTAAATTACACAATATTGTGTAAAAGTTTTAGACAGATGTGGAAAAAGTGCTGTGCTGCATGGTAAGATATGGTATCAAAAACAGAAGTGATAATAGTTTTTTTTTGTTGATTAGAAAAATAGGAAGTGCATGACCAAGAGAAAAATCTAAATCCCTTCAATATTTGGTGTGAAGCCCCTTTGCTTTAGAGCAGTATCGGATTTTCTAGGGGACACTTGCACAAAGTCTGGGATTTTGTAGCATAATATTCATGTGTTTGAGTAACCAACTATACCGGACAGGATATACTGATCATCAATATCATATGTAGGTTGAAATATAGTTATTATCTGAAACACAGACAGCTGTGTAGGAGACATAAACCTGGGTGAGGAACAGACAAACTCTCTTACAAAGGTGAGGATGTGGAAGACAACTTAATGTCATATATCACCCAACATGGCAAGACTGAGCACAGGAACAAGGCACAAGGTAGTTATGCTCCATCACAAAGGTCTCTTCTACTCACAGATTTCAATACAGGTTGGAGGTTCAAGATGCGCTGCTCAAGCTCTTTTTAACAAATCAACAAGAAGTACTGCTGGTCCTGAGGACAAGTCATCAACATTAGATCGGCAGAGGCTTTTTCACTCTTAAAAACTTCACTGATACATCTACCAATTACAAATATGAACGATATCAACAGAACAGAAACCATATTTATCAATCCATAACGCCCTATGCCAAGTGGTAAGCGGGGCTAGAATAGCTCAGGATGCTCCAAAAGTACATAGACACACAAGGGGAAAGAGAGCACAAAAAGTCTCAAATAGAATTATATTATAATGTATGCAAAAAAACATATAAATCACATTAAAAGATAGTAATAATCCAATAGAGGACAAAGCTGAATAGTAGATATCACAGGTGTAATACACCAAGTCCACCTTTATTTTAGTGGAAGGAAGGAGCAAAATCTCCTAAAGTGGAGATTATCGGTAAGGGCAGGTTGTAGCATGTTGGGGTTTTGTTTTTGTTCCCTTAAAGTTAGAAAGTGATACACACCCCTTTTTTATTATTATTGTACATGATCCTCTAGTGTTTGACTTTACCACTCGCTGTCTCATTGGTTCTACATTTGATACGCTTTCTTACTATTTTCTCTATTACTTATGTAGTGTGAGACAGTGATTGTTTAATATCTTCATTGAGATCTGTATGTATCTGGGGACATCTATTAATTTTTTGCTCCTGCACTTTATTTAACCCGCTGCTATACTTTGCTCCTTCTTTCCACTAAAATAAAGATGCACTCTAAGTATTACACCTGTGATATCTACTATTCAGCTTTGTCCGCTATTGTATTATTACTATCTTTTATTGTTGTGTTTTATATGTTTTTTTAATAGATTAAAGTATAATTATATTTGGGACTTTTTGTTCTCCATTTCCTCTTGTGTGTCTATCTACCAATTACAACTGTACACCATTACAAAAAAGTATGAGACTTGAATTCAGTTGGTTTAGGTTCATTTTTAGGTACAAAAAATACACAACATATGACTGTTGGAAAAAAATTGGCTCCTTAGGACACTTGTGAGAATTCGACGACTGAAAAAAATCAAAATGAGGAATTGTGGTTCATCAGAATTTTCATCGTTGTTAGCGGCACTCAATGCTGAAGAATAGTAATATTTCATTGAAAAATATGCATATTACACCAGGAAAACACCACACCCATCAGACAACGCCAATTTGCATGAACCCATGATATTTCAATGCCCCATCAAGGGACCAAGATGAGGCCTTGAGAAAACATATGCTCACACAAAACGGCGTTGGCCGATGTGTGTGTCGTTTATCCGGTACAATATGCATATTTTTGTGGCCCGAGCACTGATATTTATGTGCAGGACATCACATCTTGAAGTGGCGTGTGGATTACCATGGACTTTCATTACCATTATTGTATCTGTCCCTTGTAATTGAGTATGGAGTTATAAAAACTAATAACAAAACAAGTACTTTCTCATCTCTTCATTTGACTCCTTTTTGAAAAAATAAAAATGCAAATTTTAACATGTAACCAAATGATTAAAACATAATTAAAAAATCTAAGATACCAGATGTTTAGGCATCGTTGTTCAAACTGTAATCAATGTACATAAAATATTCTTAGTATTATTTTTCAACTATCCCAAACAGAGAATGTTTGTATTTTTATTGATTAAATACAGAAAAAAGTAAAGCACTTTCTAATTCTAATAGAGGGTACAAGAGAAAAAAACTAGGAATAATCCCTTCATCACCTCGGATGACCAGTGGACCAACATCAGCATTTCTCATATTATTTTTTCCAGGAACATTAATCTAACACTAATGAAAAATCAGACTTCTGTGAAATATTTTTACCTTTTGCCTTCCTTTGGAGAATCAAATAATAAACCATTTATTTCTACTTTATTCTTCATCATATATTTGGTCGGAGTTCTTATCAATTCCTCCATTATCACAGTCATATGTCTGGAAGTTCAGTTACATAAACCAATGTATCTCTTTATCTGTAATTTATCCATTGTAGACATATTTTATTCATCGGTCCCGGTTCCTAAATTACTGTACATGTTATTATCTGGGAATTACATTGTTTCCTTCCCACAATGTTATACTCAGTTGTACTTTTTCATAGCTGTGGCGACAGCCGAGGAAATCCTCCTCTTCATTATGGCTTATGACCGATATGTTGCCATCTGCCGCCCGTTACATTATCATCAGATCCTGAGTCAGAAAAATTGCACCTTGATAACTATTGGGATTTGGGCAGCCGCCTTTGTAAACTCATCAATTCTTGTAATCTCAATTTTATACATGTCCTCCTGTCACTCCAACATCATCCACCAGTTCTTCTGTGATATTAAGTCACTAACAATAACTAGTTGCACAATCATGAAAATGTTTTTTGTAATAATTGGCATAGAAACTTTGATATTAGTTTTTATCCCAGTGATCGGTACTTTTATTTCTTACTTTAAAATTTTCTCTATTATCTTCAGAATGAAGTCAAAGGAAAGTCGTAAAAAAGCCTTCTCCACCTGCTCATCCCATATCACCGTCATCGCTATTTACTATGGGACATGTTTATCTTATTATTTAATTCCAGCTTACTCTGATATTCTGGATTATTTCTTGAATTTAGTATTTACCGCTGTAACCCCCACAATAAACCCGATCATATACAGCATACAGAATTCCAATGTACAATCTGCATTGTTGGGGTTGGTGAGGTGATAAATGATAGGAATATGTGTTTTAAAGAGTGACTCCACACACATTGTGTTACACTTTAACAATAATCCTCATTCACCAAACTACACATTTTTTTGTCATTGTGTTCCTGAACAGATCAAAAAAAATTCCGTCCGCTGGCTATTTTTCTGAACTGTAAAAGGCCATTAAATTGTCAAAAAAATCCTTATACTCACCTATTTAGCCCCTCTGCGTCACCCGTCTGATCTTTGTCACATCTACAGATAGCATTTTCTCATTCTGAAATCCCTGTGTCTCTCACGCACAGTCAGAATGTCTGGCCTGATGAGGGCCTGAGAGGGTTCTACGCAAGTGCGCAAAAGGTCAAGGCGTCATGACATCATTGTACGGTAAGTCCATACGCAGGCATGCACAGAGCGCTCTTTGACAGAAGATGCAGAGAAGACCAGACGGGTGATGGTAAGGAGCGGATAAGCCACAGAAGTCAGTGGTGAGGTGAGTATATAGATTTTTGCTATTTTTTACATCTTATGTTTATTATGTTTATTATACACGATAAAGGACATCAAACTGGCAGAGAATTACATCTTCACAAATGAATTTCCAGGGAAAAACCATCCTTATAGGCTAAAAAAATGCTGCCTCATCTGCTCGTTTCTAGTATTTAAGTAACTGATGTCTGAAAATCTGAACTATATCTTCAAAATAATCTATACAAAATAAAATATCTGTAATAAATCCTTCCACACAGAGAATACAGAGCTCTGTAAAGAAAAAATTAAATAAGTACTGTGACGACATCTTGTCAATAAGGAAAATCTGGCCACTTTTGTGGGATGGAACTATTCTTAACTATGTTAGATGTACTATTCCTTTGTTCAGTAAGTCAAAGGACATGAGCCATTGTTTCATGAGATACTGTCCACTGACCCTTTTGTATGCTAATTTGTAGAATGCCTGCTGATTATGGATAGCATCAACTTCATACAATGGACTAGTCCGCATCATTTGGAGGGCAATTACGTTTGTACAACTCAGGTTTAGACTACCTGGTAACTTGACCAAATAAATTTATTTGCTTGCTCAGCTTTCTATGCTTACCGCTACCTCCTCTCAGTGGGTACTGCTGGTTGGGGTAGTAGGCCTTGGGTATGTAGTGAGCGAGTGGAAGGGTGAGACTCTGTCACTTGCACCATCTTTTGTCTTTGCTGGGAATGTACTATTTGTTGTTAAGTGCTGGTGACCCAATAAAATCTTACCGGAGTTTGGTACCCTCACACTGTGTTGTCTGAGTAATGTTCTGTGCACTGGGAAGGAATACGGCGTTCTGTGAGATTAGCCCTGGCTGGACATTCTTTATAAGAACAGCCAGGACAGGGGATAAGAGCACCCACTGACACTCATGTCTGTGCAAGTACATTAAAGATAAAATGGATAAAATTCTTCTATGTTAAATTATTACTTTAAACATGTGCAAATTGCCTCTTCAGAGAAAAAGAGGACTTGAACTCTATAGCGCCACATGTTGGTAGTAGCGATCCTACAAGTCACAATCAACCCTTTAACGAGTCTTGTAATATGTCTTAGGACAGGTGGCGCTATAGAGTTCAAGTCCTCTTTTTCTCTGGAGGCAATTTGCATATTATTTTCCCAGAGGAGCATTGCAGGGTGAATAAGCCTCCTTACCTTGACAAGCTAGAGCTGGCATGTCACTCTCCACAAGGAGAAACCTTACCTCTTAGACCTTAGTCCAGAGCCTCTCACCTAGACAAATCAGGTCTCATACTTTACACCGACAAGAGCCAATAGCTCGAAACACCGTGTCTGCAAATTGAGATTCTGATTTGGCTTTTATCCTAAGTCATATTACAAGACTCGTTAAAGGGTTGATTGTGACTTGTAGGATCGCTACTACCAACAGGTGGCGCTATAGAGCTCAAGTCCTCTTTTTCTCTGAAGAGGCAATTTGCATATTAGTTTCCCAGAGGAGCATTGCACGGCGAATAAGCCTCCTTACCTTGACAAGCCAGTGCTGGCATGTCACTCTCTACAAGGAGAAACCTTACCCCTTATACTTTAAACATGATCATACATGGGCCATAAAACAAATTTATAAACATAGTCCTCAAACTCTAATTATTAGAAATTTAATTTTTCCCAGATGTTGCTAACTTCCCGCAAATGTAATATGTATATGTGTTTTAACCATTTTCCGACATCGGGCATAATAGTACGCCGATGTCGCACTCCCTACCTTTGATGTGGGCTCCGGTGGAGGACGCACATCTTTCCCAGGACGTGTCAGCTGTTTTTAACAGCTGGCATGTGCCTGCAATATCTGTGGGTGGAATTGCGATCTATCCATGGCTATTAAAAAGTTAAATGCCGCTCTCAAAAACTGCCAGCAGCATTTAAATGGCGCTTCCAGCAATCAGGTTGGAAATATGCACACCGGTGACCCACACAAGTGATCGCGGGTCACCGGTGTGTCAGCATGACAACCCGAGGTCTCCTGGAGACCTCTATGGTTGTCAGTGCCAGATTTCTGTGAATGCCATCAAGTGGTCGGCGCTCATTGAAAGTCAGCAATTGTGCTACATAGAGGTGATCTGATCATCGCCTCTATGTAGCAGAGCTGATTAGGCTATGGCAGCTTCTAGTTTCCCATGGAGACTATTGAAGCATGCCAAAAGTAAAATAAAAGTGTTTAAAATATAAAAAAATAAAGAAGTCTAAAAGTTCATATCACCCCCCTTTTGCCCCATTCAAAATAAAACAATAAAAATAAAATAAAACACACATATTTGGTATCGCCTGATCTATCAATAAAAAAAGGATTAACCTGACTGATGAACGGCATAGTGAGAAAAAAAGTCAAAACACCAGAATTACTTTTTTTGGTCACAGCGACGTTGCATTAAAATGCAGTAATGGGCGATGAAAAGATCAGATCTGCACCAAAATGGTATCTTTAAAAAACATCAGCCTGGCTGCAAAAAATAAGCCCTCAACTGAACTGAGATGATGAAAAATGGAGACGCTATGGGTATTGGAAAATTACGCAGTTTTTTTAGCAAAGTTTGGAATTTATTTTCACCACTTAGATAACAAAAAACTTAGACATGTTTGATGTCTATGAACTCATAATGACCTGGAGAATCAAAATGGCAGGTCAGTTACAGCATTTAGTGAACCTAGCAAAAAAGCCAAATAAAAAAGTGTGAGATTGCACTTTTTTTGCAATTTAACCGCACTTGGAATTTTTTTCCCGTTTTATAATACATGACATGGCAAAACCAATGGTGTCTTTCAAAAGTACAACTCGCCCCCGAAAAAAAAACAGGCCCTCACGTGGCCATATTGACAGAAAAATAACCTGGGAAGGAAGGGAGCGAAAAACGAAAACTCAAAACCAAAAAAACTCCAGAGGTTAAGGGGTTAAAATGCATTCCTTGCTGTCCCTTAAACAAAAGTAGCTACACAAAAGGAAAAATAAAAGTTTTCAGTTTTGTCATTACATGTTGATACACACTCCAGCACTCATTTCTCTTCACGTTCACTATTAGCTGGTCTTACCACCATCGCTTCCGATGAGCACCAATTAGGATCAGCATTTGAGTTGGTTGTCAGCCAGTGCTGGGATTGACGACTGTGACTGCCGTACCCAGCACTGACTGAGAACGG
This sequence comes from Dendrobates tinctorius, assembly GCF_039654945.1. Classification (NCBI taxonomy): domain Eukaryota; kingdom Metazoa; phylum Chordata; class Amphibia; order Anura; family Dendrobatidae; genus Dendrobates; species Dendrobates tinctorius. The sequence continues at coordinate 9,756,598 of NW_027361924.1, forward strand.
ACTATGTTGCTGATCCTGCTGTCAGTCAGTGCCGAGGTCACAGTTACAGCCACTGCTCTCTATTGCAGAGAGAGGTTACTGAAATCTTGTCGGCACAACCCCTTTTACCAAAACCTGAAAGCTGCTTGGAGGAATAAAGTTCATTTCCTCCCAGCAGCGGGGCTTCAACTGAAGGCATCGGACAGGTTCACAATGCTATTAATCTGCTGATTAACTCCATATTTTCAGCTTCATAGCTTTTTCTCACGTGACAGGTTCCCTTTATTAGTTCTTGGTGCTGCATTTTTTGGCACAAAGACCGGAAATTCCACCATTACTAAAATTAGACATTTGTGTTTAGGAAAAAATGGTGGATCAAGAATTGTTCACACAAAGCAGCTTCAGCCACCAATAATTATGTTTCTTCTAACACGAACAGTACAGACAGATGAAAAGTTATCTCTTTAGTCTGATTACTTAGCATTTCTACACAACAATGTCTATCAGTAGTGGTCAATGCTGTGATCATATGGTTAACGAAAAATTCCTGATCAGCGATGCTGATGTATAAATCCCAAGAGTCACGAAAGGGATACGACGCTCTTCATTGACGTGCAGTTTTCCTCAACGTGACAGCTGAATCCTAGCCAGTGGTAGCTCCCGCCATAAACACATAGTTAATGGACACTGGATGAGTGAAGAATAAAAAGGACAGGTTTGTAGAGGGTCAAGTAGAGGTATTTAAGTGTATTACTTTAAAGCCTTTCTTGCCCTCAGAAGCTGAATTTTGGGAGAATTTCCAAGCAAGTTTGATTAGTTAAGATACAATTTATTCATCCTTAATGATGACGAGTCCTCAGGATGGGTTATCATTTTCAGATTATGGGTGATATGAAATCTGGCACCGTCATCAATAAGCTGGTAACAGCTTCAGGCAAAGATCGAATGTAAGCATTTTACAGGGTGGGACACCACTACTCCATAACACTGTCTAGTGGCAGCTCCAGGGTGTTTATGTACAGGCTTGGATAAGGACGGATCAGTGTACTGCAAGAAAGTAGCAGTGGTCAAAGAAGAACATAGCAGCAGCTCAAGGAAGAAGACCAATGGCGAAACGACAGCTGTGGTGGCCATGTGGAGGACACTGAGAACAAGAACAAATAAGCCAGCAAACCATGACACTTGTAATAAGGTCCATCAAGATCAATGAAGTCTTTCTAGTGAAACATACATTGGGAGCAGTTGGTCACAGGTTTGGTGCAAGATGGTAATTTTTCTCTATACTAATTTTACATTCGAATCAAAACACCACAGGAATAATGCCACCGGAGATGTTATATGAAACATATTTTTTACCTAATTAAACTTAGTAGTTCCATAAAGATGTTCTGATGGAAAAGATAACTAAGCAAACCATTAATTTTTAACTTAAATTTTAGAGAATCTTTTATGGAAGCTCTGAATTTAACTCAGATGTAGATAAGATCATTGTACTCTTAATATTTTTTTAATATTATTTGTTATTATAGCGTAATTTATTCTATGTCGCGTTACATACATAAGGTGAGGGTAGAGCTAGTCGTACTGCAATATAGTGGTTCAAGGGTTACTGTAGTTTGTAGGCTTGTCAGAAGAGGTAGGTCTTCAGGTCCATTTTTAATTTTTCCATGGTAGGCGAGAGTCTGATATCTTGGGGTAGAGAAGTCCAGAGTAGGGGAGATGCATGGGAAAAATCTTGTATGCGATTGTGGGAAGAGATAAGAGGAGAGTAGAGAACAAGATCTTGTGAGGATCAGTGGTTGCTTGCACTAATCTTGGGCTTTCTGTGGCCTCCAAAACTCAAAGCAAATCATGGAAATGAAATCAAAGGGAATGTGTAGCCAGAAAATGACCTATTGTTGAAATTAACTGTATTTTTTAAAGAGTTTCACATAGAGATGAGCGAACGTGTTCAGAAAACGTTCACCATTCTCAAATTCGGCACAAACATAGCTCATTCGGATTCATGTTTGGATTCCTGAGCATTTTCTCTCAAGGTCGGCAAAATTCAGGCACAATTTGGTAAGTGATCGCGTTTCCATTAATGTTTTTGTTCGGACTTTAGCTAGGATAGTGGTGCTGTATGATGAGCATGGAGAACATATTTTATCAGGAGTGGGGGTGGGAAGAGGACAGAGGAGCAGCGCACTGTGTTTTTTTTTATTGAAACCATCCACAACGTCCAGACACAAGGGCTTCAGTTATTACTTATTTATTCTCATTTGCACAAGGAAAGACTAGAAGCAATGGGATGAAACTGAATGGGAGGAGACACAGATTAGATATTAGAAAAAACCTTTTGACAGTTAGAGTGATCAATGAGTGGAACAGGCTGCCACGAGAGGTGGTGAGTTCTCCTTCAATAGAAGTCTTCAAACAGAGGCTGGACAGACACCTGTCTGGGATGATTTATGAATCCTGCTTTGAGCATGGGGTTGGACCAGATGGCCCAGGAGGTCCCTTCCAACTCTACGATTCTATGATTAGCTGCTGAAGTCACATGTCCCTTTTTATATAAAAAGTTGACATGTTGCTTTGGTAGCGCAATTTTGTCAGTAAAACAGCACAGAGAGTCTGCTCCTGCTGCTGCAAGTTGCCACATTTCCTAATCAAAATAGTTTGGGCTAATAATGTTGTGCAGACACCAAGCCACATTTCCTAATCAGAATCATTTGTGCTAATATTGTTGTGCAGGCACCAGGCCACATTTCCTAATTAAAATCGTTTGGGCTACTATTAGCATTGTTATTATATTATTAATATCTCAAGAAATAAATACTGAATGTTAATTTAGTGACAGGTAACAGACAGGTCTGGGCTCAGGTTGTCAAAAAGCTGGTTAAAAGAGGGGAAGGGTAAATCCAACATGAGTGGTAAAAAGCGAGATCGTGGTGGAAGGGTAAATAGGCTTGGTGTTTGACATGTACATGTGTATGGTGGCAATGTTACTGAAAGCTCTACTGAACAAACACCATCTTGTCCTATCCAAAGACAACTGTCAACATCCATTACTAGACAGGATGCTTGACTCCCTTTCTTTGGCAACTGCATTCTAGATGAGGGCCAGAAAGAGAATGTGCTCCAGTGGATGGCAAGCGGTGCATCAACTGGCCTTTCCTTCTCTTCCTCCACCTTAACATCGCACACAGTACAATCCTCAGAGGTGGCACCCCAATCGCCCTTGTTTCTCCTGCGTCACAACTCTCCAACCGCTCAACTGACTCTGGGAAACCACAAACAGGCAAGAATTCAGAGCTGTTCACACATTCTATTCCATAGGCATCAGAAGTCTTCTCCAAAAATTCACAGAATCCAGAGGAGGAAAGGATCTGTATCGATGCCCAAAATTTTTTACTGTTGTATACGGGGCCAGACGAAGTAGGGTTGGAGCAGAATCCAGACCCTCATCAGCAGATGTTAACCCCCGGGGGTAGAGGTGATCCTGATAAGACTCAGATACCTGAGGTGCACGCTGACAGTACTGTGCTGTCAGGGCAGGAAGAGGAGGAGGGTGACTATCAGGGTGAGAAGTGGGAGAACATAGAGGATGATGATGAGGATGCAGATCCCACTTGGTGTGTCACTCATTCACCTTGTACTGATCAATGTTTCAGATAGAAATGCTGGTCCAAGTCCTGTGCCGTGCATCCATGCTGCACAATAGTATTTCGGTCAATTGATGTAACTTTTCCTGGTGTTTGCCCCTAATTTGAGCTGTTTTGGCAGCTGTTTGAACCACCTAAAGGTGTTGTCTATTCGTTTGGTTTTGCCTCTCATTGAATTCAATGGAGTTCGGGTATGTTCGGCCAACATCGGGACATTCGTCAAACCGAACTGAGCCTTGAGAGGTTCGTTCATCTCTACTTGTACACTATTTGGACAACCCAGTCTCAATCAGCTTGTCTGCACTCGTAAAATAATATTTATACTCACTTCCAGTTCCGGCACCATTCCAGTGGTACCAGCACTAGCTCTTCCAAAGCTCCCGTGACATTGTTATGGCTCATGAGACCTGCACACAATCAGTGCTTGCTTGATGTCTGATTTGTCCAAAGGTGGGGAGAGTGAAGTCAATGCTGATTAGGTTTAGGGCTCACATGACATAATTGTCATGGGAAGACTAGGTAACGTTAGGCTAAAACCCCGGGGCCCCTGCGGAGTCCCTCAGACTCGGGGAAACCCTGTCTGTCCCTCAACCCAGGGTTTACACTGAGGGTGTGCCTGCTTGGGCCTCCACCCTGTCCTTGTCTCCTGTCCAGCCCTAAGCTGAACCCACCACCCTCCACCCAGTGAGGAGACCAAACACCAGACCCCACAAATAAGTATGGACAGGGATAAAGGAAACGCACCACACTGCGTACACACAGGAGAATACAATAATGTGCAAGGGCAACCAAATAATACAACACAGGGAGGCAAAATGGCAACAACGGAATATACTACACCAGAAACAGTATGCTCCTTAGACCACCACTCCAGACCGGTATCGCTAGCACAAGGCAAGAGCTATAGTCGGCGACGCCCATAGTCACGCAGGACAATTTAAAGACAGAGGGCGTGGCTAAGCCCTCAGCCAGAATGACAACCTGTTTAACCCAATCCAAGTCGGATCAGAAGATCAACCAGCGCCGCTGAGAACAAAGTGGTAGGATGGGGTATTACCGCTGTTTGCAGGAAACCCTGGTGTGAACAGTGTCCGACATGACAATAATCTCCAGGAGAGAGTGCCGACACTACTGCAACAGTGCTGGCATCGAAGGTGAGTATGTGTTGTTATTTAACTGTTGCAAATATGCGGAATGAGACAGGATTAATTGTCCAAGTTCTGGACAACCCATTTAATTATTGATTTTCTTCCCCCAAAACAGTTTTTTCTTTTCAAGAAATTTTCACCATCTGAGTCATACATGAGACCTAAATCTTGAAGTTAATGAAAAAAAAATTCTTTATTAAGATCTAAAATGTAAATCTTAATTATATGATATTTTCAGGACACAAGAGACTGAATTCAGTGACATAATCAGAGCATATTTTTCCTCGTGGTTAATTATAAATCTATGATGATTAGGCCATAATTGTCCCAGCACAGTATAAATCACCTATGCCGGGTGCTCTTTCGCTCTCCAGTAAAGAATTTTACATCCGGACGAGCCCTGTGTTACTTCAATGGTACGTTAAGGAGACATTGGAATTTCTATCATAATTTTCTTTCATGGACTTTGAAATTTTTATTATAACTTTATTTCATGAACTATTATACTAAGAGGTCAGTTAAAGAAATATCTTGTATTAAATTTGAAATTTTAGTGCATTTTAATGCAGAATATTATGTCAGTTCTGTATGTTGTAGACATTTACTGTAATTGAATGTTGGTTAGTGTCATAACTTTTTATTTTTCATTATTTTTTGTGGCATTGTTTTAAATTATATCTTAACAAAAAAGCAAAAAGCTGAATATCTCAGGTCAGCAGCAATGTCTTCTTAGGATATTATAATAATTATAAAAATGTAAGTAAGTAGTTAACCTAATAAAACCTAAAGTTTAAAAAATAATGGAAATAATGCTTGAAATCTATTTATACAGAAAAACATATTTTCATATTTGAAGTAACTTTAGGCTTTATTTGACAATTTTTCTACCTGTAACCGATTACAAAGGAGGAGCAGAAAACAATCCAAGAGCAGCAGGGGAACGAATATCAGAAGATCATGCTCTAGTTAAATTCCAAAAACTAATAGATGTAACTTTGCTCTTTTTTTTACGTTTTTCATTTTATTTATTTATTTTTTTCGTTTTTCTCTTTCTTTAATTTTATCTTTTTATTTTTTAGTGGTATTGGCTGGATAAGTTAAAATTATAAAATGTGTAAAAGTTTTTGGCAGATGTGGAAAAAGTGCTGTGTGGTAAGGTAAGATATGCTATCAAAAATAGAAGTGTTAATAATTTATTTTTATTGGTTAATAAAATAAAAAATGAATGAACAGAAGAAAAATCTAAATCCCCTCAATATTTGGTTTGAACACCCTTTGCCTTTTTAATCAGTATCGGATTTTCTAGAGAACACTTGCGCAAAGTCTGGGATTTTGTAGCATTATGTTTGTAGCAACCTCCTGCCAAGTCCTTTCAAAAACTGTGTGCAAGTGTACCAAGAAGAATCAATGGTGATGCTTGGAAGGTAATGGGCAGACACCAAATATCCACACGATTTCAATTTCTCTTTTTTCATTCACTTTGCATTTTATTACTTGATAAGAAGAAATTCACACTTCTTGATTTGAAAGCTGTTTAATTTGTACTTCTATTACTTTTCTATTCTATACACAGTGGCTTGAAAAGGTGTTCACCCCTTTGCTTTTTATCTATTTTTTACAATCTGTGTTTTAATATTTTTGTAATCTGATTTGTGTGTGAAGCATTAGCACTAAATCAACTAACTTGGTGAAGTGAAGTTAGAAAAATGTAGTAGAAAATTACATTTATGGGATAAAATAAATTAAAATTAACATATGCATATGTATTCACAATTTTGCTATGAAGCCCCTAACAATTTTTGCTACAAGCAATTATATTCATAAGTCACATGCTTAGTGTCACATGGTCTGTCAGTATATACGCACCTTTTCTGAAAAACCACAGAGGCTACAATACCATTACACAAGAGACACCACTAAGCAAACATCATGAAGACCAAGGAGATCTCCAAACAAGTCAGGGTCAAAGTTGTTGAGAAGTTAAGCCAGGATGGGGTTAAAAAAATCTCTGATAATCCCCGGAGCACCATCAAATAAATTATCAACAAATGGCAAAAGCTTGCCACCACAACAAACCTGCCAAGAAAGGGTTGCCCATCAAAACTCTCAGCCCATGCAAGGAGGGCATTAATCAGTGAGGTACCACAGAGACCAAAGTTAACTTTGAAGGAGATGAAGAGTTCCCATGCAGATACTGAAGTATTTGTCCATATGACCACAATTAGCCATACACTCTACTCTATAGAGTTGACCTTCATGGAACAGTGGCCAGATAAAAAGCATTTACTTACAAAAATTTTAAGGGTTGATTTGAGTTTGTCAAAAGACATGTTGGATATTCCCCAATGTATGGAAAAAGGTGCTGTGGTCAGGTGAGATCAAAATTAAACTTTTAGGCCACCAAGGCAAATACCATGTCTGGCACCAAACCAGCACAGCTCATTACCCCAAGAACACCATCCCCACAGGGAAACATGGTGGTAGCAGCATCATGCTGTGGGGATGTTTTTCAGCAGCAGGGACAGAGAAAATGGTTTGAGCTGAAGGGAAAATGAATGGTGTGAAATACAAGGATATCCTCAAGTAAAACTTGTTTCAATCTGTCAGTGATTTGAGATTGGGATAAAGATTCACCTTAAAAAAAGACAATGACCCAAAGCATACTGCTAAAGCAGCACTTAAGTAGTTTAAGGGGTAACAAGTAAATACTTTGGAGTGGCCTAGTGAGAATTTATGCTCAGGCTTGAAGATTGCTGTTCACTAGATGAAACCATATAACTTGAACAAACTGTAGCAATTTTGCCTTGAGCAATGGGCAAAAATTACAGTGAAAAGCTAATAGAGATTTATCGAAAGCAACTTGCAGCCGTGTTCATCCAAAGGAGGCTCTACAAAGTACTAACTTTAGTGGGGTGAATATTTAGGTAATAGTTATACACACTGAAGTTTTCAGTTATTTTGTCTTTTTTGTTGTTTGCTTTACACAATAAAAAGAAAACCATATGTTCATAGTTGTAGGTTTGTTCTTTATGTGAGTTGATGCAAACCCTAAAAAAAACTGAAATTCCAGGTTGAGAGGTAGTAAAACACAAAAAATGCCAAGGGGAAGAATACTTTTGCATGTCACTGTGGTATTGTTATATTGACTACGAGATTTATTGTATATTTTAGATGAAAAGAATTGCTAATCCTGAGGACAAGCCATCAACATTAAATTGGTAGAGTCTTTTTCACTCAAAAAGTTCACTGATATACAGTGGGGCAAAAAAGTATTTAGTCAGTCAGCAGTAGTGCAAGTTCCACCACTTAAAAAGATGAAAGGCGTCTGTAATTTACATCATAGGTAGACCTCAACTATGGGAGACAAACTGAGAAAAAAAAATCCAGAAAATCACATTGTCTGTTTTTTTTCCATTTTATTTGCATATTATGGTGGAAAATAAGTATTTGGTCAGAAACAAAATTTCATCTCAATACTTTGTGATATATCCTTTGTTGGCAATGACAGAGGTCAAACGTTTTCTGTAAGTCTTCACAAGGTTGCCACACACTGTTGTTGGTATGTTGGCCCATTCCTCCATGCAGATCTCCTCTAGAGCAGTGATGTTTTTGGCTTTTCGCTTGGCAACACGGACTTTCAACTCCCTCCAAAGGTTTTCTATAGGGTTGAGATCTGGAGACTGGCTAGGCCACTCCAGGACCTTGAAATGCTTCTTACGAAGCCACTCCTTCGTTGCCCTGGCGGTGTGCTTTGGATCATTGTCATGTTGAAAGACCCAGCCACGTTTCATATTCAATGCCCTTGCTGATGGAAGGAGGTTTGCACTCAAAATCTCACGATACATGGCCCCATTCATTCTTTCATGTACCCGGATCAGTCGTCCTGGCCCCTTTGCAGAGAAACAGCCCCAAAGCATGATGTTTCCACCACCATGCTTTACAGTAGGTATGGTGTTTGATGGATGCAACTCAGTATTCTTTTTCCTCCAAACACGACAAGTTGTGTTTCTACCAAACAGTTCCAGTTTGGTTTCATCAGACCATAGGACATTCTCCCAAAACTCCTCTGGATCATCCAAATGCTCTCTAGCAAACTTCAGACGGGCCCGGACATGTACAGGCTTAAGCAGTGGGACACGTCTGGCACTGCAGGATCTGAGTCCATGGTGGCGTAGTGTGTTACTTATGGTAGGCCTTGTTACATTGGTCCCAGCTCTCTGCAGTTCATTCACTAGGTCCCCCCGCGTGGTTCTGGGATTTTTGCTCACCGTTCTTGTGATCATTCTGACCCCACGGGGTGGGATTTTGCGTGGAGCACCAGATCGAGGGAGATTATCAGTGGTCTTGTATGTCTTCCATTTTCTAATTATTGCTCCCACAGTTGATTTCTTCACTCCAAGCTGGTTGGCTATTGCAGATTCAGTCTTCCCAGCCTGGTGCAGGGCTACAATTTTGTTTCTGGTGTCCTTTGACAGCTCTTTGGTCTTCACCATAGTGGAGTTTGGAGTCAGACTGTTTGAGGGTGTGCACAGGTGTCTTTTTATACTGATAACAAGTTTAAACAGGTGCCATTACTACAGGTAATGAGTGGAGGAAAGAGGAGACTCTTAAAGAAGAAGTTACAGGTCTGTGAGAGCCAGAAATCTTGATTGCTTGTTTCTGACCAAATACTTATTTTCCACCATAATATGCAAATAAAATGAAAAAAAAACAGACAATGTGATTTTCTGGATTTTTTTTCTCAGTTTGTCTCCCATAGTTGAGGTCTACCTATGATGTAAATTACAGACGCCTCTCATCTTTTTAAGTGGTGGAACTTGCACTACTGCTGACTGACTAAATACTTTTTTGCCCCACTGTACCTTCCAATTACAATTATAAACCATTATAAAAAGTAGAAGAGAATTGAATTCAGTTGGTTTAGGTTCACTTTGCCGGTTAGGTGAAAAAAATACACAAAATATCATTGATATAAAAAAATTGGCTCCATGGGATACTTGTGATAATTTGACGACTGAAAAAAATTGAAATGAGGAATTGTGATTTATTAGAATCTTCATTGTAATTAGCAGCACTCAATGCTGAAAAATAGTAATATTTTATTGAAAAATAAGTATATTGCACCAGGAAAGCACCGCACCCATCGGCCAACGGCATTCCATTTTGCTTGGACTCATGCTTTCTCAATGCCTGATCAAAGAACCATGATGAGACCTTGAGAAAGCATGTGTTCACGTAAAATGGTGTTGGCCGATGTGTGTGGTGTTTATCCGGTGCAGTGTGCATATTTTTCAATAAAACAGCATTGAGCATTGAGTGTCGCTAATTTCTTCTGAACATTATGGTTGATTAACCCCTTCATGACCGGAGCTTTTTTCGATTTTTCGTTTTCATTTTTCGCGCCCCTTCTTTCCAGAGCCATAACTTTTTTATTTTTCCGTCAATATGGCATGTGAGGGCTTATTTTTTGCAGGACGATTTGTACTTTTGAACAACACCATTGGTTTTACCATGTCGTGTACTCGAAAACGAGAAAAAAATTCCAAGTGCGGTGAAATTGCAAAAAAAGTGCAATCCCACACTTGTTTTTCATTTGACTTTTTTGCTAGGTTCACTAAATGCTAAAACTGACCTGCCATTATGATTATCCAGGTCATTATGATTTCATAGACACCAAACATGTCTAGGTTTTCTTTTATCTAAGTGGCGAAAAAAAATTCCAAAGTTTGCTTAAAAAAATTGCGCAATTGTCCAAGACCCGTAGCGTCTCCATTTTTCGTGATCTTGGGTTGGGTGTGGGCTTATTTTTTGCATGCCAAGCTGATGTTTTTAATTATATCACTTTTGTGCAGATACTTTTTTTGATTGCCCGTTATTGCATTTTTATGCAATGTTGCGGTGACCAAAAAAAACGTAATTCTGGTGTTTTGATTTTTTATCGCTACGCCGTTTAGCGATCAGGTTAATTCTTTTTTTATTGATAGATCGGGCGATTCTGAAAGCGGCGATACCAAATATGTGTAGGTTTGATTTTTTTTCATTGTTTTATTTTGAATGGGACGAAAGGGGGGTGATTTGAACTTTTATGCTTTTTTATTTTTTTATATTTTTAAACACTTTTTTACTTTTGGCATGCTTCAATATCCTCCATAGGAGCCTAGAAGCTGCCATAGCGTGATCGCCTCTGCTACATAGAGGTGATGCTCAGATCACCTCTATGCAGCAGAATTACAGGCTTGCTATGAGTGCCGATCACAGGTTGGCGCTCATAGCAATCTGCCATCAACAACCACAGAGGTCTCGAGGAGACCTCTGGTTGTGATGACAATGCAGCGATGACCCCCGATCATGTGATGGGGATGGTCGCTGCACATATTTCCGGACCGGAGTTTGGAAGTGCATTTAAATTCCCGCTGCCAGAGTTTGACAGCGGCATTTAACTACTTAATAGGCGCGGGCGAATCGCGATTCTGATCGCGCCTATTGTGGGCACATGTCAACTGTTAAAAAGGGATGCTGCCAGCTGATGTACTATATCGTCAGCTGGCAGTAAGGGGTTAACTATCTGTGAGCTGAGCACTGATATTTATATGCAGGACATCAGATATGGAAGTGGTACGTGGATTATCACGGACTTCCACTATCATTATTGTACCTGTCTCTTGCAGTTGAGTATGGAGTTATAGTAACTAATAATAAAACAAGTACTTTCTCATTTCCTCAACAGATTCCTTTTTGAAAAAATACAAATTTTTAAAATGTAGTCAAATGATTAAAACAAATTTAAAAACCGTAAGAAACCAGTTGTTTAGGCATCATTGTTCATGCAGTAATCAATGTAAATAAAATAGTCTTAGTAGTATTTTTCAACTATCCTAAATAGAGAATGTTTGCATTTTAACGATCAAATACAGAAAAAAGTCATGTACTTTCTAATAGAGGGCAAAAGAGAAAAAAAAATCGGAATAATCACCTGATCCCCTCGGATGACCAGAGGACCAACACGAACATTTCTGATACCATTTTTTCAAGAATATTAATCTAACACAGATGAAAAATCAGACCTCTGTGAAATATTTTTACCTTTTGCCTTCTTTTGGAGACTCAAGTAATAAACCATTTATTTCTACTTTATTCTTCATCATATATTTGGTCGGAGTATTTGTCAATTCCTCTGTTATCACAGTCATATACTTGGAAGTTCAGTTACATAAACCAATGTATCTCTTTATCTGTAATTTTTCTATTGTAGACATATTTTATACATCGGTCACGGTTCCTAAATCCTGCACATTTTATTATCCGGGAATCACATTGTTTCCTTCTCACAATGTTACACTCAGTTGTACTTCTTCTTAGTTGTGGCAACAGCAGAAGACATTCTCCTCTTCATTATGGCTTATGACCAATATGTTGCCATCTGCCTCCCATTACATTATCTTCAGATCCTAAGATGGAGAAATTGCACCTTATTATTATTATTATTATTATTTATTGTTCTAGCGCCATTTATTCCATGGCGCTTTACATGTGAGGAGCGGTATACATAAAAACAAGTACAATAATCTTAAACAATACAAGTCATAACTGGTACAGGAGGAGAGAGGACCCTGCCCGCGAGGGCTCACAATCTTCAAGGGATGGGTGATAATACAGTAGGCGAGGGTAGAGCTGGTCGTGCAGCGGTTTGGTCGATCGGTGGTTACTGCAGGTTATAGGCTTGTCAGAAGAGGTGGGTCTTCAGGCTCTTTTTGAAGATTTCGATGGTAGGTGAGAGTCTGATATGTTGTGGTAGAGAGTTCCAGAGTAGGGGTGATGCGCGAGAGAAATCTTGTATGCGATTGTGGGAAGAGGAGATAAGACGGGAGTAGAGAAGGAGATCTTGTGAGGATCGGAGGTTGCGTGCAGGAAAGTACCGGGAGACAAGGTCACAGATGTATGGAGGAGACAGGTTGTGGATGGCTTTGTATGTCATGGTTAGGGTTTTGTAATGGAGTCTCTGGGCAATTGGGAGCCAGTGAAGGGATTGACAGAGGGGAGAAGCTGGGGAATAGCGGGGGGACAGGTGGATTAGTCAGGCAGCAGAGTTTAGAATAGCTTGGAGGGGTGCGAGAGTGTTTGAGGGGAGGCCACAGAGCATGAGGTTGCAGTAGTCAAGGCGAGAGATGATGAGGGCATGGACTAGGGTTTTTGCAGATTCTTGGGTGATAACTTGATAACTATTGGGATTTGGGCAGGTGCCTTTCTAAACTCATCAATTCTTATAATCTCAGTTTTATACATGTCCTCCTGTCACTCCAACGCCATCCACCAGTTCTTCTGTGATATTAAGTCATTATCAATAACTAGTTGCACAGCTATGCAAATGCTTTTTGTAGTATTTGGCATAGACATTTTGATAACAGATTTTATCCCATTGATCGGCACTTTTATTTCAATCCCAAGACATTGTCACATCAAGCTTTAAACACTTCCTCTGACAGGTGGTATCATCTTGTTTCCAGTGTACCTTACTTAAATTATCTCAAAACCCCTAAGACCAGTATATGTACATCCAGACCTGCTCTTCAAAATTCACCATTTTCAGATTTGCTCTTCATACCCATTTGCTAGACCTGGAGCTAATGCACCAAGCTGGCAGAGAGCCGCGAGCCACAATTCATGGGACCGCAAGCCACATGTGGCTCCCAAGCTACAGGTCGGGGACCCCTGCTCTAGTAGTTTGTTTTTTCTTTATAACCTTTTATTTAAAGTAGTCTCTAATATTGCCTGAGTTTTTACCCATAATACATAAGTGTTTCAATATTGGGATATCCTTTGTAGAAATTGGTTTTGATAAGTGTAGGTTTTAATGCAGTTCTTCATCCCAAACCCAGAAGTGGAAAAAGAGAAGGAAAAGTATTAAGAAAAGACAATGTTATTATGCACATGTTATTATCCAGGAATCACATTGTTTCCTTTGCACAATGTTACACTCAGTTGTACTTTTTCTTAGTTGTGGCAACAGCCGAGGAAATCCTCCTCTTCATTATGGCTTATGACCGATATGTCACCATCTGCCTCCCATTACATTATCATCGGATCCTGAGTCAGAGAAATTGCACCTTGATAACTATTGGGATTTGGGCAGGCGCCTTTCTAAACTCATCAATTGTTGTAATTTCAGTTTTATACATGTCCTCCTGTCACTCCAACATCATCCACCAGTTCTTCTGTGATATTAAGTTATTAACAATGACTAATTGCACAACCATGCGAATGTTTTTTGTCATAACTGGCATGGACATCCTGATATTTGTTTTTATCCCAGTAATTGGCACTTTTATTTCTTACTTTAAAATTTTCTCTATCATCTTCAGAATGAAGTTAAAAGAAAGTCAGAATAAAGCCTTCTCCACCTGCTCATCCCACATCACCATCATCTCTATTTACTATGGGACAGGTTTAGCATGGTATATGATTCCAGCTTACTCTGATACTCTGGATTCTTTCTTGAATTTAGTATTTGGAGCTGTAACCCCCACGATAAACCCGATCATATACAGCATACAGAATTCCAATGTACAATCTGCATTGTTGAGATTGGTGAGGTGATTGATGATGAGAATGTGTGTTTTAAAGAGTGACTCCAGACACATTGTTCTACAATTTTACAAAAATCCTCATTCACCAAAATATAGATTTTTTTTTGACATTTGTTTCGGCACAGATCCAACAAAATTGTGTTAGCTGGCTGCTATTTTTCTGAATTGTAAAAGGCCATCAAATTGTTTAAAAAATCCTTATACTCACCCATCTAGTCCTTCTGCATCACCTGTCTACATATTCAGATAGCCTTTACTTTTCTGAAATCCTCAGGCCTCTCATGCTGGGCCAGGATATCTTGCCTGATCAGGGCCTGGGAGGGTTATAGTTGACAAGACATAGCGTCATGACGTCATGTTCCATGTCCACCACGCATGTACAGAGCTCTCCTCGACAGAAGATGCTGTGAAGACTACATGGGTGATAACGTGCAGATGAGCTTTAGAGGTAAGGTGAGTAAATGGATTTTTGTAAATTTTTACATCTTACATTTATTATGCTCTGGGGTTTGGAGAGACCTATGTGCATAATAAAGGACATTAAACTTTATTAGAATTAGAATTACATTTCCACAAATCGAATTTCCCAGGAAAAACAATTCAAATAGGCAAATTCAAATTTTGTCAAATTTTGCCTCGTGTGATCGCCTCTAATATGTGGGTATCGGATGTATGAAAATCTGGATTATATTTGCAAAATAGTCTATACAACATTCATATCTGTGATAAATCCTACCACACAGAGAATACAGAATTCTATAAAGAAAAATAAAATAAGTACATTAAAGGCAAAATTTATCAAATTCTTCTATATTAAATTATCTACTATATAATCGTCTAATTCTGTCTGTCTGTCTATAACGGAAATCCCACGTCGCTGATTGGTCGTGCCCGGCCGGTCATGACCAATCAGCGACAGACGCAGTCCGGCAGCGAATTGGTGTGGAATTCGAACTACACCCGCCACCGCTACCATCAGATCTGCGTCGCTAGCCGCTGATGTCCCGACGGTTCCCAGATGAAACCTGAAAGATAAGAAAAAAAGAGTTAGATTATACTCACCCTGGTGTTTGGTCCGGTCCGATGAGTGTCGCCGTCCCGTCCGGTGCCTCCCATCTTCATACGATGACGTCCTCCTCCTTGCTTCTCCCTCGGCTTCTGCTCACGCGTCCTTTATCGGCCCTGTTGAGGGCAGAGCAGAGTACTGCAGTGCGCAGGTGCCGGACCTCTCTGATCTTTCCCAGAGCCTGCACACTGCAGTACTTTACTCTGCCCTCAACAGGGCAGAGAAAGTACACGTGCGCAGGAGCCGAGGGAGAAGCAAGGAGGAGGACATCATCGTATGAAGATTGGAGGCGCCGGACCGCGACACCTACCACACCCGCCCCCTGGTGAGTATAATCTAACGTGTTTTTCTTGTTTTTGAGGTTTCATCAGGGGCTTATCTACAGCATTATACAGAATGCTGTAGATAATCTGGGGTGACAGATTACATACATATTCTAAAATACCCGATGCATTAGAATCGGGCCACTATCTAATTACTTTATAAACATCCATGGGCCAAAGAAACAAATTTAGAAACATATTTAGCAAACGCTAATTGTTAGAAATTCATTTTTTCACAAATTTTGCTAACTTCTATATACTGTATAATATGTATTCCTTGCCTTAACCCCTTCACGACCCATGACGCCTACGTAGGCGTCATGAAAAGTCATGCCCAAATGACCTATGACGCCTACGTAGGCGTCATGCTATAAATGGCCCCCCTGCGGGTCGGGTGACCGGGGTCACTGAAAGGTCACCCGATCCGCACACAGAGGACATTCTACGGTAATCCCAGGGGGCGTAGCTTAGCCCCCACGTGCCTACGATCGCTCTGATTGGCTGTTAAAAGTGAAACAGCCAATCAGAGCGATTTGTAATATTTCACCAATGAAATTTGGTGAAATATTACAATCCAGCCATGGCCGATGCTGCAATAGCATCGGACATGGCTGGACACAGACACCCGACCCCCCCACACCGACTGGCGGGGCCGATCGGCCCCCGCCACCGATGGACGGCGGCGATCGGTCGCCGCCGTCATCATCTGCTCCCCCTCCCCTTCCTATTGCTCCCTCCCACTTTCCGATCCCCCCGGGACCTCCGATGGTGCTCCCGGTGTCCCGCCGTGCGGATCATGGGTGCCGCCATCTTGGAAAATGGCGGGCGCATGCGCAGTGCGCCTGCCATTGTCCAAGATGGCGGCGCACATTAATTTGCCGGCTGCCCGTTCATTTTTCATTTTGATCACTGTGATACACTCTCACAGTGATCAAAATGAAAAAAAGTAAATACACCCCCCTTTTATCACCCTCATAGCCAGACGCAAATAATAAAATAAAAAAATATTTTTTTTTCCATTTAGGGTTCGAACTAGGGTTAGGGTTGGAATTAGGGTTGGAATTAGGGTTATAGATAGGGTTAGGGTTAGAAACAGGGTTAGGGCTAGAATTAGGGTTAGAGTTGGAATTAGGGTTAGGGTTGGAATTAGGGTTAGGGTTGGAATTAGGGTTAGGGTTAAAATTAGGGTTAGGGGTGGAATTAGGGTTAGGGTTGGAATTAGGGTTAGGATTGGAATTAGGGTTAGGGCAGGAATTAGGGTTAGGGCTGGAATTAGGGTTAGGGGTGGGTTGGGATTAGGGTTAGGCTTGTAGTTAGGGTTAGAGTTTGGATTAGGGTTAGGGGTGTGTTGGCGTTAGGGTTGTGGTTAGGGTTGTGGTTAGGGTTATTATTAGGGTTGGGTTAGGGTTAGGGGTGTGTTGGGGTTAGAGTTGGAGTTAGAATTGAGGGGTTTCCACTGTTTAGGCACATCACGGGGTCTCCGAACACGACATGGCGCCACGATTTATTCCAGCCAATTTTGCGTTCAAAATGTCAAACAGCACTCTCTCCATTCTGAGCCCCAACGTGTGCCCAAACAGTGGTTTACCCCCACATATGGGGTATCAGCGTACTCAGGAAAAATTGCACAACAACTTTGGGGGTCTAATTTCTCTTGTTACCCTTGGGAATATAAAAAATTGGGGGCTAAAAAAAATGATTTTTGTGATAAAAAATGATTTTTTTATTTTCACGGCTCTGAGTTATAAACTTCGGTGAAGCACTTGGGGGCTCAAAGTGCTCATCACACATCTAGATAAGTTCCTTGGGGGGGTCTAGTTTCCAAAATGGAGTCTCTTGTGGGGGATTTCCACTGTTTAGGCACATCAGGGGCTCTGCAAACGTAACATGACGCCCGCAGACCATTCCATCAAGTCGGTATTTCAAAACATCACTACTTCCCTTCCAAGCCCCGACGTGTGCCCAAACAGTGGTCCCTCCCCACATATTGGGTACCAGCGTACTCAGGACAAACTGGAAAACTACTTTTGGGGTCCAATTTCTCCTGTTACCATTGTGAAAATAAAAAATTGCGGGCTTAAAAATCATTTTTTGAGGAAAAAAAAAGATTTTTTTATTTTCACGGTTCTGCGTTATAAACTTCTGTGAAGCACTTGGGGGTTCAAAGTGCTCACCACACATCTAGATAAGTTCCTTGGGTGGTCTAGTTTCCAAAATGGGGTCACTTGTGGGGGGTTTCCACTGTTTAGGCACATCAGAGGCTCTGCAAACGTAACATGACGTCCGCAGACCATTCCATCAAGTCGGTATTTTAAAACGTCACTACTTCCCTTCCGAGCCCCGACGTGTGCCCAAACAGTGGTCCCTCCCCACATATTGGGTACCAGCGTACTCAGGACAAACTGGACAACAACTTTTGGGGTACAATTTCTCCTGTTACTATTGTGAAAATAAAAAATAGCGGGCTAAAAAATGATTTTTTTGAGGAAAAAAAATATTTTTATTTTCACAGCTCTGAGTTATACACTTCTGTAAAGCACCTGGGGGTTCAAAGTGCTCACTATGCATCTAGATAACTTCCTTAGGGGGTCTAGTTTCCAAAATGGGGTGATTTGTGGGGGAGCTCCAAAGTGTAGGCAGACAGGGCCTCTCCAAAAATGACATGGTGTCCGCTAACGATTGGAGCCAATTTTCCATTCAAAAAGTCAAATGGCGCTCCTTCCCTTCTGAGCCCTGCCGTGCGCCCAAACAGTGGTTCCCCCCCACATATGGGGTGCCCACGTACTCAGGACAAACTGAACAGCAACTTTTGTGGTCCAATTTATCCTGTTACCCTTGTGAAAATAAAAAATAGCGGGCTAAAAAATCATTTTTGAGGAAAAAAAATGATTTTCATGGCTCTGCGTTTATAAACTTCTGTGAAGCACTTGGGGGTTCAAAGTGCTCACTACACATCTAGATAAGCTCCTTGGGGGGTCTAGTTTCCAAAATGGGGTCACTTGTGGGGTGTTTCTACTGTTTAGGCACATCAGGGGCTCTGCAAACGCAACATGATGCCAGCAGAACATCCCATCAGTCTGCATTCCAAAATTGCGCTCCTTTCCTTCTGAGCTCTCCCATGTGCCCAAACAGTGGTTTCCCCTGACATATGAGGTGTCGGTGTACTCAGGACAAATTACACAACAACTTTTGTGGTCCAATTTCTCCTGTTAGCCTTGTGAAAATAAAAAATAGCGGGCAAAAAAATCATTTTTGAGGAAAAAAATTATTTTTTTATTTTCACTGCTCTGCGTCATAATCTTCTGTGAAGCATTTGGGGGTGGTCTAGTTTCCAAAATGGGGTCACTTGTGGGGGAGCTCCAATGTTTAGGTACACAGGGGCTCTCCAAACACGACATGGTGTCCACTAACGATTGGAGCTAATTTTCCATTCAAAAAGTCAAATGGTGCTCCTTCCCTTTCGGACCCTGCCGTGTGCCCAAACAGTGGTTTATGACCACATATGAGGTATCGGCGCACTCAGGAGAAATTGCCCAACAAATTTTAGGATCCATTTTATCCCATTGCCCATGTGAAAATGAAAAAACTGAGACTAAAAGAAATTTTTTGTGAAAAAAAAGTCCTTTTTTTTACACGGATCAATTTGTGAAGCACCTGGCGGTTCAAAGTGATCACTATGCATCTAGATAAGTTCCTTGGAGGGTCTAGTTTCCAAAATAGGGTCACTTGTGGTGGAGCTCCAATGTTTAGGCACACAGGGACTCTCCAAACGCGACATGGCAACCGCTAAATATTCCAGCATATTTTCCATTCAAAAAGTCAAATGGCGCTCCTTCCCTTCTGAGCCCTGCCGTGCGCCCAAACAGTGGTTTATGACCACATGTGAAGTATCAGTATACTCAGGAGAAATTGCCCAACAAATTTTAGGATCCATTTTATCCTGTTGCCCATGTGAAAATGAAAAAATTGATGCTAAAAGAAAATTTTTGTTGGAAAAATTAAAATGTTCATTTTTTCCTTCCACATTGCTTTAGTTGCTGTGAAGCACCTGAAGGGTTAATAATCTTCTTGAATGTAGTTTTTAGTAGCTTGAGGGGTGCAGTTTTTAGAATGGTGTCACTTTTGGGTATTTTCTGCCATATAGACCCCTCAAAGTGACTTCAAATGTGAGGTGGTCCCTAAAAAAAATGGTTTTGTAAATTTTGTTGTAAAAATGAGAAATCGCTGGTCAACTTTTAACCCTTATAACTTCCCAACAAAAAAAAATTTGGTTCCAAAATTGTGCTGATGTAAAGTAGACATGTGGGAAATGTTATTTATTAACTATTTTGTGTCACATAACTCTCTGGTTTAACGGAATAAAAATTCAAAATGTGAAAATTGCGAAATTTTCAAAATTTTTGCCAAATTTCCGTTTTTTTCACAAATAAATGCAAACATTATTCACCTAAGTTTACCACTAACATGAAGCCCAATATGTCATGGAAAAACATTCTCAGAATCGCTAGGATCCGTTGAAGCGTTCCTGAGTTATTACCTCATAAAGGGACACAGCTTGGGGCCCCTGTGCAAGAAATGTGTCTGGGCACCTCTTCTGTGGTGACAAAGCTACATATATGTATATATATATATATATATATATATATAGCCACACATACATATATATTACATAGTCTCCTTTATTATGTTTATTACCATCCCTTATTATACAGTGCCCTCTCGTTTTGTACAGCACCGTCTCTTACATATTGGATTATATAGAGCCCTGTTTTTATTACATACCATCCTGTATTGCTAGCTGTTTAATGCAATGATGGCTGATGGAGCATGGGAAAGCTTCTTTTCTAATGGAGGAGCTGATGGACTGGTCGTCTGGTCACCTACTCCTCCATCAGCAATTATTTTATATCTAACAAGAGAGGGACTATGTAATAAAAGAGGGCACTGTGAATAACAGAAATAACAAGAATACACTATTGAAATAGACAGCACTATACATAACTGCAGAGGAAGCTAAATAATAAGGAACAGCATCATAAAAAGTGACTACACTTTATACTGAGTGATGGCGCTATGCATAATAAGCGAGCACACTATATATTAAGGGACTATGTTAGACATAATAAGTGATATTAATGCCTTACTCCTCCTCTCCCTGTTCCTAAATCCATTATAAATCCCCCTTCCTCCCATCCCAATCCCCCACACCCCTCATTGTCCTCCTCCCCCTGCATCCCATTATTGTCCTTTCCCCCACAACAATCATTGCGATCTTCGCCACCTCCATCATTGCTTTCACCTCCACTACCCCATCATTGCCTATTCCACAACTTCCATCATTTCCTCCTCCCCCACCACCCACATTATTGCCCGTTCCACCAAGACCATCATTGTCCTTTCCACAACCACCATCATTGTCTTTTCCCCACCAGCCCCATTCCACCAGCTCCATCAGTGCTTTCTCCCCATCAACCCCATCATTGTCCTTTCCACCACCTCCATCATTGCTTTCTCCCCCACCACCCTCATCATTGCCCTCTCCATCACCCCCATCATTGCCTTCTCCCCCACCACCCCCATCATTGCCCTTTCCACCACCTCCATCATTGACTTCTCCCCACCACCTCCATCATTGCCTACTCCCCACCACCTCCAACATTTCCCCTTTCCCCACCACCCCATCATTGTTCTTTCCACTGCCACCATTATTTCCTTCTCCCCCACCACCCTTATCATTGCCAATTCCACCACCGCCATCATTTCCTCCTCAACCACAACCACATCATTGTCCTTTCAACAGCCACCATCATTGCTTTCTCCCCCACCACCCCATCATTGCCCTCTCCATCACCCTCATCATTGCCTTCTCCTCCATCACTGCCCTCTCCTCCACCTACACACACATCACCATTCACCTCTCTGCATGTTCCCCCGCAGCGACGGACACACAGCACCTCTCCGCACCTCTCACCTCTCCACACGCTCTCCTGCAGCATCACAGCCACCGGTAACTCCCTCTCTCTGGCACAGCCGTGGCACTGAATGATGATGTCATCCAGCCAAGCTGCTGACTATGTGAGACAGGAAGCACAGGCAGGGAGCAGGACAGATCATTGCAGCTCCACTCCACTGCCATTCTCTCTTGCAGGCAGTGGAACTGCAGGGATCTCTCCCTGCTGGCCGCACATGAAGGCAATCTAGCCAAGTGCCCCATGGAGCCTCGGGGTGGATAAACAGGCCCGATTGCCCTCATTATTAGCTGTCCTGCAGGGGCCCTCCACCTCCGGGCCCCAGTGCAGCCACACTGGCTGAATATGTGGTATGTCTGCCCCTTGTCAATACTATGATCATGTAAGAGTGGTTGAATGTACTATTGGGTTCCTACTCCTGAAGGCACATATCGCAGTGTGATCTATTTTATAATGCGAATAGTGTCATGCGGGTTTGGATACATTTTGTCATATATAGTGTGGAACAGGTATGGGTTAAAATTTAGGGTATAAGGTAGTGACTATAGGATAAAATAGACTCTGGTAAGCATTATAAGTTTAATATGTTTACTGCATGTAAATGTATTGTACAATGTTTGTGAAGGAGATCTGTGCAGCCACATGCTGAGGGACTGTTAGGGATGGCGGAACACACTAAATATAAATAATAGGAAGTGCGTTCGCCGCCCGGGGTCCACCGTGCAGTAGGTGTAACAACCGCTGCTGAGTAATGGTAGACTCGCTATATGGCGGTATACTGCGCTCGGGTTAAATGTCACCCGAGGTGCGCAGAGCGGACTCTGTTAAACTCACAGAGGCGCTTTAGTATAAATAAAGCATAAACTCCGAGCCTGTTAGCTTCACAGGTCTCAGCTGGCTTGCACACACGGTATATGGTCACAGGACACAGCCCAAAGCAGAGGTCGGTGTCCGTCTTGACCTACCGTGTGTGCGGCGTCGCTACTGCAGACGCCGGTAAGTGCTGCTAACTGCAATGCGGCGGTAACTACTACTGCCGCTGTACGACAGTGCCATGAGGCATAACACTATCGGATGCTAGTGTAGCGGTGTGGTGTGCACTGTGGCGTATGGCTTGCCACTGACTGGCGCTGACTATAACTCTAATTCCCTAACCACATACATAATATCAGAGGGAAGGGGTTTCAAATGAGTCAGTCACCAGAATCATACATCCGTCACCATTCACACATAGCAAGCATAGTCTATACTAGCGCATGGCCGAGTGGCCATGCGGGCCTTTTATAGCCATGCGCTTCCGGGACCTTCCAGACCTTTGAGATGGGCCAATCAGATCAGGAGAAGGACCTGAGCACGTGACCCCCCATCTCCACTGGGAGATCGTCTCGTGGGCATGCCCAGTAGTGCAGCGAAAGGACTTAGCCTCTGGAGTGGTTTCCTGCAAAGCAGGTTGCGTTACCATTGCTGGTCCAGAGGTGGCAGCAACATCCAGACCCAGAGAGCTGGTCTGAGCAGGGCACCTAGATTGCCGAGATTGCTGAGTGGTCGGAAAGGAATGGGAGACCGCTGGATGTATGGCTCTGGATTCCTGCTGTGCAGCTGCAGGAACCCGATGCCTAACAGGGACAGACATAGCCTTGCAGCGCTGGAGTCCTGGGTTCGAATCCCACCAAGGACAACATTTGCAAGGAGTTTGTATGTTCTCCCCGTGTTTGTGTGGGTTTCCTCTGGTTACTCCAGTTTCCTCCCACATTCCAAAGACATACTGACAGGGAATTTAGATTGTGAGCCCTATCGGGGACAGTGATGATAATATGTGCAAACTGTAAAGCGCTGTGGAATATGTTAGCGCTATATAAAAATAAAGTGTCACGTGGGGCTTAGTCCCACTAAGGCTGTAATACCCGGGGGCCCTGTGATGTCCCTATAACTAGGGGAAACCCTGTCTGACCCTCAACCCAGGGTTTTTGCTGATGGTGCAAATGCCTGAGCCTCCACCCTTTCCTTGTCTCCTGCTCAGCCCTGCACTTAACCCTCCACCCTCCACCCAGTGAGGAGACACACCACCAAAGCCCCCACACAAATAATGACAGACAGGGAGAACTTAAACTGCACCGCGCCGCATACACACAGGACTATACAGTAATGTGAACAGGGCACAACTAAACACAAATATGGGAAGGAGAAAGGATAACAACGGCTCATACGACACCAGATACGAATCTCTCTCTCTGCAACACCTCCACTCCAGACCGGAACCACTTGGTATGAAACACAAGCTATAATCGGCGACGCCCATAGGCCAGCATGACTATTTAAAGACCGTGGGCGTGACTAACCATCCAACCTGGTCTCCAGCAGGATTAACCCCCGAGAGCCTGAAGATCAGGCCGGCGCCACTGAGGCTATAGTGGCTGGAGGTGGAACTACCTCTGCCTGCTGGACGCTGTGGTGTGAACAGCGTCCGACATGACATAAAGATTATTATTTTGAGAGGGGAAAGCCCCAGTAAAAAGGGACTACTTCCTGAAAGCAGATCAGATAAGGAAGTACAGTAATTAAGGTCAAGTTCAAGTTGTAGTGGGCAAGCATCTAACATTCAGGGCAGTGAGAAACCTTACTGGAATCTCTTGCGAAAATTCTAGCAACATCCAGAGCTCAAGGCTCAGTACAGATACTACAAAGAGTGTCTTTTCCTCTGGCACAAAGGGGATGATGGATGTGGAACTGCATGGAGGGAAGGTAACGGATCTCATGTGCACTGTGGGACTGGACAGGAAATCCCTGTGGCTGACAGGAACAATAAATATTGGTATAAATCAGGAGAAACAGAGAGTGATGCTGAAGATGCACTGTATTAAAAACTAAGAAGTGTGTCCAATACTGCTTGATACAATCTGATGAACTTGTACTGTCCAGTAAACTTTTGCTTATTTAAACAAACTGTGCATCCCCTGAGTTATGTGTGGCAGCTCCTGAAAATGGAGGCTTGGAAAATATGGAGGTCTGTGGCCTTCAAGTGAGTGTGATGCACACCTGGTAGCACATTGGGACTGGGAAACAATTTTCCTGTAAAGTGCTAGGGCATTATGGAGCAGCAGCTCGTCCACGGCTACTGCCATCAGTCACTTTACAATCATATGGTTAATTTTCTTGTTGTCCAAAAAGGGTTCAAAAATGAAAAATTATTGATCAAGTACTGGGTGCTGACCATCATTTTTACTTCTCTCAAATGAAAGTCTGGAGGCACATAATCTCTTGTACTTGGATATTGATGAATAGAGTTGAGCAAATCTCCCATAATTTGATTCAAAGTCACTAAATTCAGAAGGGAAATTGCCTTTTTACTTTGCTCTGGGCTTTTGGAAAGTACCGATGCTGCTGTATTCCCAGGAGTCATGTAAGGCACCGTCCACCACCGGTCTTTGTGGAATTTGACACACTTCATTGACATTAATTTTGTCCCTGTGTGACAGCTGAATCCCTGCATTCCCTGCAGACAGTATTATATCCTTCATTAGGTATGCCCATGCTCTTTCCATTTGATACACATTTCATTTTTCCTTTTTAGTAAGTGCTTAAGTTCTGTGTTCATCCATCCTGGTCTCTTTAAATGCTTCCATTTCTTATTTCTTTTTGGGATCATTACTGATTGCGCAGTGAGAATTTCAATTAGCAAAAGTTCCCATCCTTCTTGGACATTTCACTCCTTTAGAACATCCAGCCATTGGACATTTCCTAACCTCTTTCTGAGTCCATTAAACCCTGCCTTTCTGAAGACAACCCTTAAAGTCTGATTCCTCACAGGTCTTCCTCCTCTTGTAATCCAAAATTCGAGGATAGCATGATCTCAGCCTTCTAAATTCCCAACCACCTTTACATCCTCAACCGTTTCCTTTCTGTTAATAAGAATTAGGCCCAAGATGACAGCTCCACTTGTTCTCTCTTGTACCTTTTAAAAGATAAATTTGTTAGTGAAAAAATATCAGATTTTTCTGGACCCATTACTTTTGCCTGAGAGAGATTCACAACAAATATATGGATAGTTAAAACCTCCCAAGATCACTATGTCGCACTTTTTTAAGAACAAAGACATCTGATGTAAAAATAGTTCATCCATATCTTCAGTCTTCAGGTGGCCTATAGTAAACACAACAGTGTAATTTCTGTTTTTCTTTACTTGTATTCTTACCCATACAGTTTCTACAGAGCTACCATTCTCTGAAGCTTGGATCTCTGTGGAGATATACACTTTCCTAACATACAATGCTACACCTCCTCCCTTCTAATTAAACCTGTTTCTAATGAATAAGTTGTAGTCTTCAAGGTTTGAATTCTAATCATGTGTATCATTCCACTAAGTTTCTGAGATGTCTTCCTGTGTTAGCAGCTCCAATTCTCCCTGTTTACTTCCCATGCTCTCTGCATTTGTATAGACACATTTCATTTTGGTGTCAGTTTGTCTTGCTCCTCAATTTTCATTCAGAATTTGTTGCATTTGTTCTTTATTTTCACTTCTATTAGAGTTCTCAAAAGAATTAACTAGCTGCATATGTTTTCCTGGCCTTATATTTCCCATCCCATATTGCTACAGTTTAAAGTTTTCCTGATGAGTGTAGCAAGGTGTCTACCAACTACGTGTTTTCCTGTTTTCGTAAGAGGCAACCCATCTCTAGCAAGGAGTCCATCATACAGGTAATTCACTCCATGGCCAAGAAAACCAAAACATTGCTGATGTCACCATCAACATAACCAGTTGATCACTTGTAGAATCCTGTTCAATCTCCTTATTTTATGTCCATCCACTGTGTTGATGGGTGAGAGGATGACCTGTATTTCCAATTTCTTCACTTTCCATCTTAGGTTTTTAAAGTTTCCGCATATAGTTTTCAGGTGTTTTTTTTACTGCATCATTTGTTCATTTGTGTATTAGTAGGCATGGATAGTCATCTGTAGCACTGAAGAATCTTGATACCCTACCAGACACATCTTTGATTTGTGGACACCTGGAAGACAGCACATTTCTAGCAAAGTGATGTCCGGTTGGAAGATAGCAGCTTCTGTTCATCTCAGTAGGGAATCCTCCACAACCACCACTCTCATTGACTTCTTCACCACAGAGGTTCTTTTTCTCCCTTCAAGAGGCTTCTGTCTGCTAACTGGGGTGTTCTTTGTGGGCCAAGCACTTTTTAGATGTACATCTTTGTTGTTGTCCTGCGATAGAGCCTGGTAGCTTTTTTCAACAGTATGGGTGCTGACTGCCTCCTCATCCTTCTGCTTCTTTGGGTGACTGTTACACCGCTCCGTCATACTCACCCGGCCTCCGCTCCCACGCTGCAGCCGGCATCCGCTCCCACGCCGCAGCCAGCCTCTGCTCCCACACCGTAGCCTCTCACCACCCAACAGCCACGGCGGTCACCTCTGACGGGCTTGCGGTCGATGCCATCCCTGCATGCAATGCGCATGCGCCATAGGCTGCGGCTGCGCCTCCCTGCTGCTTCTTGTGCTCCGGCTGTGCCCTGACCCAGAAGCACCTTCGGACCAATGGCAGACCAGACGGGGCTATATCAGGCCCCTTCCCCCTGAGGGAGGCGCCTGATCGTTGTGTTACCTTGCACACTGGGCCCTGCTTCCTCCTGTGCTCTCTACAGTCTCTCGGTGTCATCCTCAGTGTTTCCTGCAGCAGCCTCACAGCCTGTCTTCCATGTTCGCTAACAGTTTTTCTCAGTCCTGCTCCAGTGTTCCTGTTTCCTCCGTCTCCTGCCTCCTGTGTTCCTGTCCCATCCTGCTCCAGTCCTGCTGTCCTACTCCAGTCCTGCCTCCAGTGTTCCTGTTCCATCCTGTTCCAGTCCTGCCTTCCTACTCCAGTCCTGCCTCCGGTGTTCCAGTTCCATCCTGCTCCAGTCCTTCCGTCCTTCTTTATTCCTGTCTCCTGTCATCTACACTTCAGTTCCTCCACGTTCCAGTCTACAGTCTTACTCCATTCCTGTCTCCTGTGTGCCAGCCCTGTTCTGTCATCTACACTTCAGTCCCACTGTCCTACTCCAGTCCATCCTGAGCCGCCCCTCTCGGTACCGGCTACCGTGGTACTCGAACCCCTGGGCCTGCTCCTAACAGTCCTTGTATAGGGGTCGGTTCCACCTGGCAGCTCGCCCGGGGCCCCTCAGTGCCAGGGTCCAGAGGGTCCACTCCTGGAGATTCCGGCTCCTGACCACCCACTCTAACAGTACGATCATCCCATGGACTCCCCTGGTACTACTGCTGCTACTCAGAAAGAGTTACTCTTCCTGCGGGAGAATCAGGGATGCATTATGTCGATCATGAAGTCTATGGACACCCATTTGTCGGCCCTGCAGGTGGCCGATCCTGGAAATGCCACTCAACTGGCCAGTTTCCAACAGGAGCTGAGTCAGCAACAAGATAATCAAGCCCACATTTTGTCTTACATGGCCTCCTTTGACAGTTGCTTGTCAGCCCTCCAGGCTGCTACCACAGCCCCGACTCCTCCCTCCACGTCTACAGCTCTCCCGATGCCCCGCCTTGCCAAACCGCCTCACTTCACCGGGGATCCCATGCTCTGTAGGGGGTTCTTAAATCAGTGTAGCCTCCACTTTGAATGGTTGCTGCAGCAATATCCCTCTGATCGGGCCAAGGTGGCCTTCGTCATGTCCCATCTGGAGGGGGAGGCACTGTCTTGGTTGAATCCCCTCTGGGAACATGATGACCCTGTAGTCTCGAGTCTCCCGGTTTTCTTGGATACTTTTTGCAGGGTCTTCCTCAGTGTTTCCTGCAGCAGCCTCACAGCCTGTCTTCCGTGTTCGCTAACAGTTTTTCTCAGTCCTGCTCCAGTGTTCCTGTTTCCTCCGTCTCCTGCCTCTGGTGTTCCTGTTCCATCCTGTTCCAGTCCTGCCATCCTACTCCAGTCCTGCCTCCGGTGTTCCAGTTCCATCCTGCTCCAGTCCTTCCGTCCTCCTTTATTCCTGTCTCCTATGTTCCAACTCTGTCCTGTCATCTACATTTCAGTTCCTCCAGTCTATAGTCTTACTCCATTCCTGTCTCCTGTGTGCCAGCCCTGTTCTGTCATCTACACTTCAGTCCCACTGTCCTACTCCAGTCCATCCTGAGCCACCCCTCACGGTACTGGCTACCGTGGTACTCGAACCCCTGGGCCTGCTCCTAACGGTCCCTTTATAGGGGTCAGTTCCACCTGGCTGCTCGCCCGGGGTCCCTCGGTGCCACGGTCCAGAGGGTCCACTCCTGGAGATTCCGGCTCCTGACCACCCACGCTAACAGTGACATGTTTCCATTTCACCTCTTCTGCTGGTACATTAAAAGGTCCTTAAATTTGTTGTAAGGCAGTAATTTTTCTCTATGCTAGTTTTACTGCTTTAGAAAATTCAAAACATTGAGAATACTTAACTCATAAATTGGCCAATTCATGTATACTCGGCAGCCATGATAAGGCAATTCTTGTTGTTGGGAACCTGCCTAATGTGAATCTTCTCTTTGGCTATTGCCTACATTTATATGGAAAGGTAGGATCCTGCTATAATTAAAAATGCTTATGATTAGTCAAGTTCCCAGCAACGAGAATTGGCCTATTTATGCACTAAGTATTCTCAATTTCTCAAATTTTCTAAAGCAGTAATGCAGTTCAAGTTCCATATATTTCATATTTGCATGCTATAGCGCTGCAGAGTGCTACTTTATTTGATAGCTATATATGGAGATGGCTACTCTTAGTGAGTACTCGTTCACACTTGATTTCTGTTTGGAAGTGATGGTCAGTCTTTTGATATTAGCAATAAGAATATGATCATAGGAGATGTCTTATTGATGCATTTTGGACTTAAATTGACTGGACTTGGTATTTCATCAGTTACTTGTCATTAGTATTTTCATCAAGTTCTGAGAAGTTTTTGGGTGTTTTGACGGGGAAAAAACAAAACACACAGCACTATGTTTCAACTTCAATTTTAGAGAATATTTGACGGAGGCTCTCACATGAACTGGGACGTAGATGGGATCATAGCACTCTGCGCATCTTCATCTAATCTTGAGTTTTCTGTGGTCTCTAAAGCTCAAGCAAATCATGGAAATTAAATGAAAGGGAATGTACAAACACCACTGGAATGGTGCCGCCGTATCTTGTGAGCTCCGTGCCCAATCAGTTCTGGCTTGATGTCTGATTCATCCAAAGGCAGTGAAAGTGAAGCACCAGTTGATTGTGCCTACTCCACACATGACATAATAATCTCATGCGAGATTCGGGAGAGTGAGTGCCAATACTACTGGAATGGTCCCTCCACCGGAGGTGAGTATAAGTGTTATTTTACTGCTGCCAATATGCTGATTGAGACAGGATTGTCCAAGTAGTGGACAACCATTTTAAATATTGATATTCTTCCCCAAAATATTTTTTTTTTGTTTACAAGACAATTTCACCATCTGAGTTGTACATGAGACATACAGTATATCTAAAAGTTCATTTAAAAATGTTATTAATTAAGATCTAAAGCATAGATCTTAATTAAATAATAGTTTCAGGACACAAGAGACTGAAGTCAGTGACATAATCAGAGTATATTTTTCCTCGTGGCTAATTATAAATCTATGATGATTAGGCCATAATTGTCCCAGCACAGTATAAATCACCTATGCCGGGTGATCTTTCCCACTCTAGTAAAGAATTTAACATTCGGACGAGCCCTGTGTTACTCTACTGGTACGTTAATTTGACATTGGAATTTCTATTAGAATTTTATTTCAAGAACTATTATACTGAAGGAGTCGGCTAAAGAAAAAATCTAAAAAAGAAATTACTTGTATTAAATTTGAGATTTTTTTCAATTTTAATGCAGAATATTATTATGTCCATTCTGTATGTTGTAGACATTTCCTGCAGTTGAATGTTTGTTAATGTTATAACTATTTATTTTTCTTATTTTTTTACTTGCATTTTTGAAATTTATGTGTTAACAATAAAGCAAAAAACTCAATATCTCAGGTCAGGAGTAATGTCTTCTTGGGAAATTATCATAATTCTAAAAAATAAGTAAATTAAATGAGTGCCTAAATGAAAACCTAAAGTGTGCAAATGTTGGAAATATGGTTATAGAGAAAAACATATTTCTATACTTGAAGTATATTTTGGATGTATTTTATTGTAACTGTGCAGAAAGGATGAGTATGAACATCAGAACATCATGGTCTAGGAAATTACAAAAATTTACCAATTTAATTTTGCTATTAATAATTTTATAATTTTTCATTTTATTTTAAAAAAAATTCCTTAATTTTGTCTTTTAAATTGTTTTTTTTTTTTAGTGATATAGGCTGTATAATCCCAAATTATACCGTACTTTTTAAATGTTTTTTTAGGTAGCTGTGGAAAAAGTGGTGTCCTGCAAGGTAAGATATGTTTTCTAAACTAGAAGTGTCAATAGTGTATTTTTATCAATTAATAAAATATAAAGTGAATTAATGAAAGAGAAATCTAAATTCTTTCAATATTTGGTGTGAACACCCTTTGCCTTCAAAGCAGCATCAATTCTTCTAGGTAGACTTTCACAAAGTCAGAGACTTTGTAGGATTATATTCAGGTGTATGAGTAGCCAAGTAAACCAGACAGGTGATACTGATCATCAATTTAATTTGTAGGTTGAAATATAATAATTAACTGATTCAGAAACAGCTGTGTAGGAGACTTAAAACGGGGTAAGAAACAGACAAACTCTGTTACAAAGGTGAGGATGTGGAAGATAGCTTCATGTCTCAGGTGACACAAAATGGCAAGACTAAGTGCAACAACAACATACAAGGTAGTTATACTGCATCAGCAAATTTCCCCACACAAAGATTTCAAAGCAGACAGGGGTTTGTTTCAATATGTGCTGGCCAAGCTCTTTTTACTTAAGAAACAAGAAATGGATAACATTAGTGATTCTAGATGCAGTGATCGGCCAAGGAAACAAGGAACAAAACATCCTACTTACTTCTCTTCAAAATCAGAAGATAACCAGCAGTGCAATCAGTTAAGAACTGGCAAAAACTAGTGTGACCCAGCTACAACCATCTTTTCGAGAAATCTTTCTAGAATTCATCTTTATGGAAGAATTGCATCCAAAATCCATACCTTTGATATGGAAAAAAGTGAAGAAACTCAATTAGGCACAAAACATAAGAATTGCGGTGCAATAAAATGAAAGTCCAGATGCTCTGGACTGGTGAGTCAAAATGTGAAATGTTTGGCTGTAACAAAAGACAGTTTGTTGCTGAAGGGCTGAAGAGTGGCTCAATAATGGGGGTTTGGAGGAACAATGAAACTTGGTGGAGGGTTCTAGAATTTTATGGCTGCAATTTAGCACATTGAGTTAGGGATTTGGTCAGGAATAATGGTGTCCTCAAAGCTGAGAAATCCAGGCAGACACTTATCCATCATGTAATACTATCAGGGAGGCATCTGATTAGGCTTCAAATTTATTCTGCGGCTGGACAACAACCCCCAAACATCTATTTTAGAACAAGGATTCCTGGAGGTGATTATCTGGCCCCGGAGCCCTGACCCTACATCATCCAGTCTGTCTAGGATTACATGAGACAGAAGGATCCGCACAAGGCTCATACACAGAAGATCTGGGGTCAGTTCTCCAAGATGTTTGGAGCAAAAAAAAAAGATATCTCTCTAGACTGTAACTGAAGATATCTCTCTCTCATGTACGTAAATGATGCCACAATAATGACCTAATGACTAACAGTAACACATTTCCATGTGCTAAATGTAATATGAGCAATAACTCATGCAAAAATTGATTTTCTCTTTTCACATATAGACTAAGTCGATTGGTCAATGTATTTATCGAAACATGACTCTAACGACCATCTCTCTTCACTTTTTACAGATATAAAATCCAGCTCTTTTTTGAACCTTCATCCTTAGAAGTTTGTATTCATGGTAAACCTGTTTCCTCTCTTCCTAAATAATCTAATATATAAAGCTCAAGTGTGTGTATGTGTGTATGTCCGGGATTGGCATCCGCACCGTCGCAGCTACAGCCACAAAATTTGGCACAGTCACACGTCTGGACCCTGAGAGTGTCCTAGGCTATGTTGTGAGGCAAAATTTTTAACCCCGCGTGTTCCAATTCACCAAACAATTTTGCCCCCATCTACATAATGGGGAAAAAGTGTGTGTGTATCAAGCCCCACCCCTCATTATGATGTCATAATGGTTGCCATGGCGATGCTGATGTCATCATAGGTTGCAAGCCCCGTCGCTCATTATGATGTCATAATGGTTGACTATGGGATGGAGGATGTGTGATGGGTATATGGGCACTGGACTATGGGATGGAGGATATGTATGACGGATATATGGGCACGGGACTATGGGATGGAGGATGTTTGATGGGTATATGGGCACTGGACTATGGGATGGAGGATATGTATGATGGGTATATGGGCATGGGACTATGGGATGGCGGATATGTATGATGGGTATATGGGCACGGGACTATGGGATGGATGATATGTATGATGGGTATATGGGCATGGGACTATGAGCTGAAGGATGTGTGATGGGTATATGGGCACTCGACTATGGGATGGCGAATATGTATGATGGGTATATGGGCATGGGACTATGGGATGGAGGATATGTATGATGGGTATATGGGCATGGGACTATGGGATGGAGGATGTGTGATGGGTATATGGGCATGGGACTATGGGATGGCGAATATGTATGATGGGTATATGGGCACGGGACTATGGGATGGAGGATGTGTGATGGGTATATGGGCATGGGACTATGGGATGAAGGATATGTATGATGGGTATATGGGCACGGGACTATGGGATGGAGGATGTGTGATGGGTATATGGGCACTCGACTATGGGATGGAGGATATGTATGATGGGTATATGGGCACGGGCCTATGGGATCGTGGGTATATGGGCACGGGACTATGGGATGGAGGATAATTATAATTTTCTATAACTAACCACAGTTAGCTACTATGCCCGGGCAGCGCCGGGCTCTTCAGCTAGTGTGATGATAACTCTCTAAAACTTTTGAAAAATTGTTTGATCAATAGGAACTGAAAGCACCAAGTCTACGTTTAATTCCTTCTATAATTTTCTCTTCCTACACTAAATATTTGAACTACCCTTTTAGTATAAAATATGGTAGAAACATTATACAAAATAATGTGTCCTTTGAAATAATATACAACTGCAGTCAATAAATTGGAATATAGGCAAAAGAAAGAAACATTCTACTTTTGAATAAATCAATGATACAAGAACAATCTAGGTAGCTTGATAAAGCATTTGCCAAGATCTTTGGTGGCCTGGAGGCCATTGCCAAAGAATAAGGGGCAAAGATTCCTCAGAAAAGCTGAAAGAAGATGGTGTATGGCAATACCTCATGACTGTAGCAGGTCATAACAGCCAGAGGGGCAGCAGGTCATAACAGCCAGAGAGACTCTAAAAAGTACTAAAGACTCTGGGTCCATAGTTGGGGTATTAGCCAATAAACCTTCATGGATTGCCTGTAGGAAATTGGATCACCACCAATAACCCCTTGATTACCTTTGATGGCCTATGGTAGGGTTTAAATGCTTCTTTTCTCTTTTATTTTCATCAAGCGGGTTACTGGTTATTAAAGGGGATGTATTGTGAAAACAAGTTATTAGCTGTCCACTTATTGACTAGTAGATATTAAACGACTGGGACCTGGACCAATTCTCATAATGGGGCATTTTCACAATTTTATCCCTGATGAGACACTTATATACTATTAGAATGAAATCGCAGGTTTTATATCTGACCGCCACTCTGTTCATTGTCTATGGGACTACCGAAAAAAAACACGTGCAGTGCTCGGCAGCCCAATAAGGGATGAATGGCGCTTCAATCAAGCATGCTCCATTCTATTGAGGATAACAGTTTGCCATTCTGATGATTGGTGAGAATTTGGGGGGTATAATCACCACTGATCAATAAGTTATCACTGGACAACCCCCTTTAATATTGCATTAAAAATTGAGAAAACTTAGCACATAAATTGACCAATTTTGCATGTACCCGGCAACCACGATAGTGCAATTTTTGTTGCTGGGAACCTATCTAATGTGAATCCTTTCTTAGACTGAAGTCTAATTTTATATGGGAAGGTAGGATGCTGCTGTAATTAAAAACACCTGAGGCTTAGGAATCTCTTTGTTGTTGATTTCTGTTTAGATGTGCTGGTCAATCTTTTGATATTTGTATACATAAGCCTTCTGATTGAGCGCTCCATCCCTCAGCCTCAGGAGTTTTTAATTACAGCAGGATCTATGATTCTATTTTCTAGAACAGTAATGCAATTCAAATTTCATATATTTCATGTTTGCATGCTATAGCGCTACAGAATGCTACTTTTTTTTTGGTTGTATACTGTATGGAGTTGGCTACTCTTAAGTGAGCACCTGTTCACATCTGATTTCTGTTTGGAAGTGACGGTCAATCTTTTGATATATATATTACATTATCCTCACAAGATCTCCTTTTCTACTTCTCTCTCATCTCCACTTCCCACAATCTCATACAAGATTTCTACTGCACGTCCTCTCTACTCTGGAAGTCTCTAGCCCAACATATCGGACTCTCGCCTGCTGTGGAAACCTTCAAAAGGAATCTGAAGACCTACCACTTCTGACAAGCCTACAAACTGCACTAACCACAAACCGCTGCATGACCAGCTCTACCCTCACCTACTGTATCCTCACCCATCCCTTGTAGATTGTGGGCCCTCGTGGGCAGGGTCCTCTCTCCTCCTGTACCAGTCGGTGACTCCTATTGTTTAAGATTATTGTACTTGGTTTTTATTATGAATACTTCTTTTCATATGTAAAGTGCCATGGAATAAATGGTGCTATAATAATAAATAAGAAGAAGAAGAAGAAGAATTTTTAATCTTTTGTATTTTGTATGGTTTTTCAGAATACACACCAAATTCTGTATTATAATGGGACTTTCCAATGCTTTTACATTTTGCCATTTTCTGAAGAGACAAAGTATAAACTATCAATTTTTATTTTCTTTTTGTTGATATATTTGGTCGGAGTACTTCTCAATTCCGCCATTATCACAGTCATATGTCTGGAAGTTCAGTTACATAAACCAATGTATCTCTTTATCTGTAATTTATCCATTGTAGACATATTTTATACATCGGTCACGGTTCCTAAATTATTGCACATTTTATTATCCGGGAATCACTTTCTTTCCTTTGCACAATGTTATACTCAGTTGTACTTTTTCATAGCTGTGACGACAGCAGAGGAAATCCTCCTCTTCATTATGGCTTATGACCGATATGTCGCCATCTGCCTCCCGTTACATTATCATCAGATCTTAAGTCAGAGAAATTGCCTCCTGATAATTATTGGGATTTGGGCCGCCGCCTTTTTAAACTCTTTAATGTTTATAACCTTAACATTATATATGTCCTCCTGTCACTCCAATATCATTCACCAATTTTTCTGTGATGTTAAGTCATTAACAAAGACCACATGCACAACCACTGAAATTTTTCTTTTAGTAACAGGTAGCGAAATTTTGATATTGGTGTTAATTCCATCAATAGGCACTGTTATTTCTTATGCTAACATTTTCTCAAGTATCTTTCAGCTAAAATCGAAAGAAAGCCGAAAAAAGGCCTCCTCTACCTGCTCATCCCATGTCACCATCATTTCTGTTTACTACGGGTCAAGCTTAGTAGGGTATCTCATTCCCTCATCTGATGTTCTGGATTTAGTCTTCAATGTAATATATACAAGTATTGTCCCCATGATAAATCCCATTATATACAGTCTGCAGAATTCCAATGTACAATCTGCATTACTGGGGTTGGTGAGGTGATTATTGAAGTGTACGCTTTGTGAAGTAGACACATTTATGGGGTTTCAGTTCCTGGATTGAGATTTTTCTTTTGACTTAAGTATGTGGCTTATCCATCTCCCAATGCAACAAGCACACTTTCTGTGATACACAAGTCTTGGTTTCAAGATTTTGGTTTATTAGCAAAATTAGCACTGAGCGGTTTAATATTGCTCTGCATGTTTGCAGTGTTTGATAAATAAAAAAGTTGCTATTAAGGTGTTGTTACTGAGGAATATCTCAGCTCAATCAATTCACTTTCACATTCTGTGTGTCGCGGGGATACCACAACAGAGAAGAGCCAGAAGACCGCCACATCTGATTTCTCCTACTCCTGCGTTGAAAAGAAGCACTTCTCCTTCTTTTTAAGTGGTGATTATTTATTTTGGCCATATTGGAAACTCTGGGAGTATGAGCTCTCAGCTAAGCGCATTTAGCCACTCCCATCCCCTAAATAATCTGGGTCCTGATTCAAACCCACATTAGAGCTAACTTTTGCTGCATGGCTTAGGAGGAGAGGTGTTTATATGAGGAGTTTGGAGGAGTTATCTGTGACTGTTGTGTGGTTTGTAAGTGTGGTAATTCCCTTCCCTCCTCTTACTTTGATTTTTCCCCCATCCTACACTCCCCGGTATATTCCTCTGTTATAGGTGAGTGAATATTTGTATGCCTGTTTTTTAGTTTAGCCTTGTTTATGTTGCGTTTTTAGTCGGGTTGGTGTACTGTAGTGCACAATAGTGCCCCTCTTCCCTGAGTTGGGGAAGAGAGCAGACAAAGAGCTAACTCAGGAGTAGTGTTGAGCATTCCGATACTTCAAATATCAGGTATCGGCCGATATTCGCTGTATCGGAAGTCCACATAATGTAATGATCCACTGTTGTGGCTGTGATTGGCTGCTGAAATGATGTCATCATGATGCGCGGTCTGTGCGCATCGTGATGCACGGTCTGTGCCGACTGCAGGGGGTCTGTGCCGACTGCGGGGGGGTCTGTGCCAACTGTCGGGGGTCTGTGCCAGCTGCCGGTGGTCTGTGCCGGCTGCTGGTGGTCTGTACGGGCCTCTCGGGGGTCTGTACAGGCCTTCGGGGGCCTGTGCCGGTGGTCTGTACAGGCCTCTCGGGGGTCTGTACAGGCCTGTCAGGGGCCTGTGCCGGCTGCCGGTGGTCTGTACGGGCCTCTCGGGGGCCTGTGCCGGCTGTCGGTGGTCTGTGCCGGCTGCCGGGGGCCTGTGCTGGCTGTCGGTGGTCTGTGCGGGCCTGCCGTGGGTCTTGTGTGTGTGCAGGCATCGTCCGATGGGACTACAAGTCCCATCGGGTGATGCCTGCTACAATGACAGTGATTGACACATTAGCCAATGATGGGACAGTAGTAGTCCCATCAACCGGCTAATGTGTTGAATGTAAAAAAAAACATACTACATACATCTTACATATATACTACATTCATACAACATACATACATACTACATACATACTACATACTACATATATACTACATTCATACAACATACATATATACTACATACTACATACATGCTACATATATACTACATTCATACAACATACATACAGTACATACATACTACATAATACATACATACTTCATATATACTACATTCATACAACATACATACATACTACATACATACTTCATATATACTACATTCATACAACATACATATATACTACATACTACATACATGCTACATATATACTACATTCATACAACATACATACTACATAATACATACATACTACATATATACTACATTCATACAACATACATACATACTATATACATGCTACATACAGTCATGGCCAAAAGTATTGACACCCCTGAAATTCTGTCAGATAATATTCAGTTTCTTCCTGAAAATGATTGCAAACACAAATTCTTTGGTATTATTATCTTCATTTAATTTGTCTTAAATGAAAAAACACAAAAGAGAATGAAGCAAAAAGCAAAACATTGCTCATTTCACACAAAACTCCAAAAATGGGCCGGACAAAAGTATTGGCACCCTCAGCCTAATACTTGGTTGCACAACCTTTAGCCAAAATAACTGCCACCAACCGCTTCCGGTAACCATCAATGAGTTTCTTACAATGCTCTGCTGGAATTTTAGACCATTCTTCTTTGGCAAACTACTCCAGGTCCCTGATATTTGAAGGGTGCCTTCTCCAAAGTGCCATTTTTAGATCTCTCCACAGGTGTTCTATGGGATTCAGGTTTGGACTCATTGCTGGCCACCTTAGAAGTCTCCAGTGCTTTCTCTCAAACCATTTTCTAGTGCTTTTTGAAGTGTGTTTTGGGTTATTGTCCAGCTGGAAGACCCATGACCTCTGAGGTAGACCCATCTTTCTCACACTGGGCCCTAAATTATGCTGCAAAATTTGTTGGTAGGCTTCTGACTTCATAATGCCATGCACCTGGTCAAGCAGTCCAGTGCCAGAGGCAGCAATGCAACCCCAAAACCTCAGGGAACCTCCGCCATGTTTGACTGTAGGGACTGTGTACTTTTCTTTGAATGCCTCTTTTTTCTCCTGTAAACTCTATGTTGATGCTTTTGCCCTAAAAGCTCTACTTTTGTCTCATCTGACCAAAGAACATTCTTCCAAAATGTTTTAGGCTTTTTCAGGTAAGTTTTGGCAAACTCCAGCCTGGCTTTTTTATGTCTCGGGGTAAGAAGTGGAGTCTTCCTGGGTCTCCTACCATACAGTCCCTTTTCATTCAGATGCCGACGGATAGTACTGTTTGACACCGTTGTACCCTCGGACTGCAGGGCAGCTTGAATCTGTTTGGATGTTAGTGGAGGTTCTTTATCCAACATCCGCACAATCTTGCGTTGAAATCTCTTGTCAATTTTTCTTTTCCGTCCACAGAGGTTAGCC
The DNA here is from genome assembly GCF_039654945.1 of Dendrobates tinctorius. Lineage (NCBI taxonomy): Eukaryota > Metazoa > Chordata > Amphibia > Anura > Dendrobatidae > Dendrobates > Dendrobates tinctorius. The sequence goes on from NW_027361924.1 coordinate 9,796,123, forward strand.
ACAGTGCCAGGGGCTTTAAACTTCTTGATGACACTGCGCACGGTAGACACAGGAACATTCAGGTCTTTGGAGATGGACTTGTAGCCTTGAGATTGCTCATGCTTCCTCACAATTTGGTTTCTCCAGTCCTCAGACAGTTCTTTGGTCTTCTTTCTTTTCTCCATGCTCAATGTGGTACACACAAGGACACAGGACAGAGGTTGAGTCAACTTTAATCCATGTCAACTGGCTGCAAGTGTGATTTAGTTATTGCCAACACCTGTTAGGTGCCACAGGTAAGTTACAGGTGCTGTTAATTACACAAATTAGAGAAGCATCACATGATTTTTCGCACAGTGCCAATACTTTTGTCCACCCTCTTTTTTATGTTTGGTGTGGAATTATATCCAATTTGGCTTTAGGACAATTCTTTTTGTGTTTTTTCATTTAAGACAAATTAAATGAAGATAATAATACCAAAGAATTTGTGTTTGCAATCATTTTCAGGAAGAAACTGAGTATTATCTGACAGAATTGCAGGGGTGTCAATACTTTTGGCCATGACTGTATATACTACATTCATACAACATACATATATACTACATACATACTTCATATATACTACATTCATACAACATACATACTACATACATACTTCATATATACTGTACTACATTCATACAACATACATACTACATACTACATACATGCTACATATATACTACATTCATACAACATACATACATACTACATACATGCTACATATATACTACATACATATATACTACATACATACTACATATATACTACATTCATACAACATACATACATACTATATACATGCTACATATATACTACATTCATACAACATACATATATACTACATACATACTTCATATATACTACATTCATACAACATACATACTACATACATACTTCATATATACTGTACTACATTCATACAACATACATACTACATACTACATACATGCTACATATATACTACATTCATACAACATACATACATACTACATACATGCTACATATATACTACATTCATACAACATACATACTACATACTACATATATGCTACATATATACTACATTCATACAACATACATACATACTACATACATGCTACATATATACTACATACATATATACTACATACATACTACATATATACTACATTCATACAACATACATACATACTACATACATGCTACATATATACTACATTCATACAACATACATACATACATAGTACATACTACATACAGTATGTATGTAGCATGTATGTAGTATGTTTTTGTTTTTTTTACATTCAACACATTAGCCGGATGATGGGACTACTACTACCAACAGCCGGCACAGACCCCCGAGAGGCCCATACAGACCACCGGCAGCCGGCACAGGCCCCCGGCAGCCGGCACAGACCACCGACAGCCTGCACAGGCCCCTGAGAGGCCCGTACTGACCACCGGCAGCTGGCACAGGCCCCCGGCAGCTGGCACAGACCACCGACAGCCGGCACAGGCCCCCGGCAGCCGGCACAGACCACCGGCAGCCGGCACAGACCCCCGACAGGCCTGTACAGACCCCCGAGAGGCCCGTACAGACCACCGGCAGCCAGCACAGCCCCCCGACAGTCGGCACAGACCCCCGAGAGGCCCGTACAGACCCAGCCTGCACACACAGACATGCACAATGTCCGCCCACGCATCGCCCACACTCTTCCCCCCTCCCAAACAGGATGTACAAGGCAAGAAAGGGGTTTTTTTAATTCCGATATTTCTGTCCCATTGACTTGAATGGGACGTCCGGTATCGGAATCGGCGATACCGATACTTTTTGGGGTATCGGGCCGATCCAATCCGATCCGATATTTCTGAATATCGGATGGTATCGCTCAACACTACTCAGGAGATAAAGCAAGGGTGGTGGCCCTGGCATCTTCACCTTCAAAAGTATCCCAGGGAATATGGCGAGCTAGGGCATGTACCAGGAAAACCGTAGTGGAACCCAAGATTGTTTTGCCTCACAAGTTCTTTTGTGGAATGACAAGTTTTCTTTTTTCAGGGAGATCTGTAAATTGTACCACCTATTTTAGCCCTATCATTCTGCAATGCTGTAGGAAAGCCCCCGATGTAACCTGAAAGATAAAAAAACGAGTTAGATTATACTTACCGGGGGACACGGTCTGGTGCGATGGGTGTCGCCGTCCGGTCCGGCGCCTCCCATCTTCTAGAGATGACGTCTTCCTTCTTACTTCTGCTGCGGCTCCTTCACAGAGTTACTTTCTCTGCCCTGTTGAGGACAGAGTAAAGTACTGCAGAGCGCAGGCACCGGGAAAGGTCAGAGAGCTCCGGCGCCTGCACACTGCAGTACTTTACTCTGCCCTCAACAGGGCAGATAAAGTACGCCTGCGCCAGAGCTGTGGAAGAAGTAAGAAAGAGGACGGCATCGCTAGAAGATGGGAGAACCAGATCAGACCGAGACACCCATCGGACTGGACCGGACGCCCGGGTGAGTATAATCTAACTTGTTTTTCTTATCTTTCAGGTTACATCAGGGGCTTATCTACAGCATTATAGAATGCTGTAGTAAGCCCCTGATGGTGGGGCCAGCAGCTGATAGGACTAAAAATAGGTGACAGATTCTCTTTAAGTTACATCCTATTTCCTCAGGTACAGAGGAGCGACGTGTGGTGATAATAATTTCGCTCCTTCGGGGGGACCCCAAGCATGGGTGTTTTCTCTCCTGTCTGACTCCCAGTTGCTTCCTATGATGGAGGAATTTTTGGGGGGCGCTGGGCCCTGTATACTACAACTACATTGTCTGCCTCTGCGGTCTCCCATTCTGCTTCAGCCACAGCGGGAGCTGTTCAGCAGATGTCAGTCTCTGCGTCTTGCTTAGACTCGTGCTGTTCGCTTGGTTACTGCTGGCTCTTCAACCAAACATATAGTAACTAGCAATAGGCAGCAGCGATCAGGTGTTTCAGAGGCTAATTCCAGAAATCACCCTACTGAGCATGCTCGTGAGGTGGCGACCTCTCATTGGTGGTCGGTGGTCAGCTGTTCAGGTGACGTGGCAGTTCCAGATTGGTCCACGAGCAAGGTCCTGTCTGACTGGACTTGAACAGGAATGTGTAAAAGGTTCCCTGGAGTGCGCATTGGCATGCTAAGGTCATTTACTGTTGTGTGTGTGTCGGTGGAGACTCTGTCACTCTGTCGGCATGTATGAACGTCTAGTTTTCCTTAGAGAGGCAGGCTTTTCTTTTGGCTTGGCCTAGCGCCTGTCTCGGCCATGTGTGCAGTTAGCATGGGACAGTTACGGTGCACAGTCAAACCCACATGTTTAAACCCTAGTGTTCTCAACTGGGTATAGCACACATGTCATTTGGCACTGCTCGGCGGTTATCTGAGCTTGGTACTCTTATTTTTGTGTTACTTGGTGGAGCTGTATTAGTTAGTTATATTTTCTTTGCCATTCGGTGGTTAGCTGAGCTGGTATTCCTTGGCCAGTGCATAGCTCTCTGAGATGTTATCAGTTTGGTATCTTGCGTTCAGTTCACACTGTGGCGAGTTGACACAGCATGCTTCTTATTGAACGCTCGCTGCACGGTTCTGCCATTGTTCAATGGCAGCAGGATAACATATCTGCATGGTGGACCCTGGGTTGCGATCCCACTAAATAAAATAACTAATAAAGTGTGATCTGCCAACAGGTGGTGAGTTCTCCTTCAATGGAAGTCTGCAAACAAAGGCAGGACAGATGTCTGTTGGCGTTGGTTTAGTGAATCCTGCTGTTAGGCACTGGGAGAGCCTGTGTCTAAAAGCCCATGTACCTCCAGGCAAGTTCTTTTTTGTCATCTAGAACTTCAGCCAATCTGCAAAAACACTTCCATGCCTCCCAGTGTGTGGCAGCTTCTGAACGTGGCAAATGTCGCCGAGGAGGGGGTGTTAGAGGGGGTAATGTTAGGCGCTGGGATTCTCCCACTGCACAGGATGAATCTCAAGCTTTGTCTGGTTCTGTGGTCTCCCATTCAGGCTTGGTCACTAGGATGACTACTCAGTACAAACTTCGGCTCCAGCGACTTGTCCAGGCTCGTTCTACATGTGTAGTTACTGCTGGCCGTTCAGCTAAGCCTATGGTGACTACTAGTTTACTCTGGAGCCTAAGTCCAGATTTCACTCTACTGAGCATGTCCATGATATGGTACCTTCCCACTGGTGCTCGGATGTCAGGTGCTCTAGTAATGTGGCAGCTTAAGATTGGTCCACAGGCAAGGTCCTGTCTATCTAGTATCATGTGTGTTTGGTGTGTTGGTGGCTACCCTGTGTGCACATGTGCCGCGAATAGCACTGCAAGTGTTTGTCTAGACAGGCAGTGTAGGGTGGGAACTCCCGCTTGAACTTAGCATTTGCACCAGGCGTCATCAGGCGCGCATGCTAAAGCACACCATGTGTCAGAGCAGGTTCAACCACCAGCTTAGTCTTCCCTGGTGGGTTACGTTATAGGGACTCCAATTAGTATTTTCCTATATGCCTGTGCAGTCTAAGAAGGTATAGTCCTTTTTGCTTTGCTTCATAGTACCACTCTGTGGTGTATCAGAGCTTGTTACTTTGCACTCTGTGCACACTGAGTGACATTTTACTCAATGTGCTTTAAGTGTTTTGTACTTAAGTGTTTAAGTGTGTATTGTGCTAGCTGCGGTTTCTCCATCACAGCACGTTGGACCCCAGGTTACGAACACACCTTATTATAATTTCTTATTTGGTGCATTCCACCAATCCTAACAGTATACTAGCACCAGGGTCTGGCTAGCAATGGCGGACGATCAGCGTCTTCAGCGGTACATCCAGCAGCTTGAGAGCAGGTTGACCACTCTCGAGTGGGCATCTATAGCTGTGGATCTTGCCGCAATGGTAGCACAAGCAGCCGCCGAAGCCGCTACTAAGGTTACTGCTGCGGTTCTTGTTTCCTCTGTGCCACGTTTTTTCGCTGTTCGAAAAATTTTCTGGGGACAGCAAGGCTTGTAGAGGGTTTGTGAAACAGTGCTCAATCCACCTGGAGTTACTGGCTATGTCATTATGGGAATGAGATGATCATCTGATCCTTAGCGCCTATAGTTTTCGGGGTGCCCTGAAAGAGGTTTTGTTGGAGCCACAAGTAACTCATGTACCACACTCCAACTCCTGGCCTTAGCACAGGGTTCATCCTTGCTTAGCTAGTTTGCCATTCAGTTTTGTACTCTGGCTACTGAGTTGGAGTGGCCTGATAAGGTCCTAATACTGATATTCTGGAAGAGATTAGCAGATCATGGCAGAGATGCTTTGGCCACTAGGGAGATTCCAACTACCTTGGAGGAATTAATATCAATGGCCACCCGCATCGATCTGCGGCATGTTGAGCATGGTTTGGAGCGAGCCCATACTAAACCCCGGGTTCAGTTTGCTCTGGACTTCGCTAATCCCATGTGTCCCCCAACTCATGTAAATGCCCATGTAGAGCCTATGGATGTCTCCCGAGCAGAGCCAATCTCTCACTCTGAACATCCACAGCTGATTTGTTTTGCCTGTGTGCAAGTCGGTCACTTTGCCAATATGTGTACAAAGTGTCAAAGAGAGTCACAGCATCAAGTGGCCTTGGGGAGAGGTTCACTAGTTCCTGTTGAGGTGTCACCCAAGTTGTCTTTTGGGGTTTCTTTGACATTTGGGTCAGCTACTCTCACAGTGCAGGCTTGTGTGGACTGCAGGGCTGAGGGCAATTTCTTGTTTGCTACCTTCTCCCAATGGCATGCTATCTCATTAGTTATGCTATCAAAGCCGATGTCTTTTCAGGTAGCTGACGGGTCCATTTTGCCAACCACAATTTTCCATCGGACTGTACCCCTTACCCTCACCATGTCTCCGAAGCATCAGGAGATAATCTCCTTTCTAGTTATCTCTGAGGGTATGGATGACGTACTTCTGGGGTTACCCTGACTGTGTCTTCACTCCCCTGATTGATTGGGCAACAGAGAGCATACAAAAATGGGGTAATTTCTGTGAGATCCTGTGTCTAAAAGCCCATGTACCCCCGGGCAAGTTCTTTGTAAGATCTAGAACTTCAGCCAATCTGCAAAAAAACTTCCATGCCTCTCAGCGTATGGTGGCTTCTGAGCGTGCTAAATGTCGCCAGGGAGGGGGTGTTAGAGGGGGTAATGTTAGGCGCTGGGATTCTCCCACTGCACGGGATGGATCTCAAGCTTTGTCTGGTTCTGTGTTCTCCCATTCAGGCTCGGCCACTGGGATGACTGCTCAGCACAGACTTCGGTTCCAGCACCTTGCCCAGGCTCATGCTACATGTGTAGTTACTGCTGGCCCTTCAGCTAAGCCTATGGTGACTACTAGGAAAAAAGAAGATGATAGACAGGACTCCAGGAATAAAGAAAAAAATATATTTTATTGTGGCAAATCAAGCCATATTAAAATCAAATTGCCTGACGCGTTTTGGGTGCCTGGTGTGCACTCGAGTCAGTGATGAGCGGTCATAGAGGAGCGCTTAGGAAGCAACCCAGGGGCAGACAAAGATGTCAGGTCTCCACCGCAGCTCCAGCCGAAAACCTCCAATGGAGGATAGGAGCAATGAGAAAATGGAAACGGTCTTAGGAGCGCAGGAAAGAGACTCAGACAAGAGATGGGTTTAAACCACAACGCGTTTCGACGGAGGATCCGTCTTCATCAGGTGGAAGTTTATTAATGACATAGAGGATGGGGTATATAAATGGGAGGCAGCCAATCAGAACAGTCAAAACAGTCACATGTTATGATAGTCACATGTTACAACAAGATGACATCATATATTATAAAGAAAAAAAAAAGAGGGATAAAAACAACCTACATAAAACATGAGATAAAACAGCATGAGGTAAACAAGTTTTAAATGTATAAAATGTGCAAAAAGGAGAAATAAAATAATATAGATAAAAATGAATAAAATTATTAACAGGTTAGTAGACCAGTAAAAAGACCAATAAAAAAGCGAGAACCCATATTAATAATAAAAGCATGTAAACAATAGCATCTAGGTAAAACGCACTGATGCTAAAAAGGCAAATAAAGTTATCTGGTTACTTTATCTATAGTTAAATTCAGACCTTCAGGGGCAAGTGTGCCAAGCTTGAATATCCAAAAGCTTTCTCTATTGATTAAACTGTTGAAGCGATCAGCCACGGTATCAGGTATGTGGTCAATAATCGTCAGTTTCAAAGTTTTTGGATTTTTTTGATGCACAGTTAAAAAATGTTTGGAAAGGCTGTGCAGGAGAAAGCCATTTCGGATATTCTGTCGATGCTTGTTCAATCTAGCATGCATGTGAACAGCTACCTGTTATCAACGATTTAGATGAAGGAATTGAGGGTAAACTGATTAAATTTGCTGATGACACAAAGCTAGGAGGGATAGCTAATACTAGAGAAGAGAGAGAGAGGATTCAAAAAGATTTAAATAAACTGGAGAAGTGGGCAGCAACTAACAGAATGGTTTTTAACAGGGAGAAATGTAAAGTACTACATCTGGGCAATAAAAATGAAAAAAGCATATATAGAATGGGAGGAATAGGGCTAAGTGACAGCACATGTGAAAAAGACTTGGGTATACTAATAGATCACAGACTGAATATGAGTCAACAGTGTGATGCAGCAGCAAAAAAGGCAAATGCAATTCTAGGATGTATTAACAGAAGCATACAGTCTAGATCACGTGAAGTCATTATTTCCCTCTACTCCTCTTTGGTCAGACCTCATCTGGAATATTGTGTCCAGTTTTGGGCACCACATTTTAAAAAAGACATCAACAAACTGGAGCAAGTTCAGAAAAGAGCGACTAGAATGGTGACCGGTCTGCAAACCCTGTCTTATGAGGAAAGGTTGCAGGATTTGGGAATGTTTAGTTTGCAAAAGAGAAGACTGAGAGGAGACTTAATAGCTGTCTACAAATATCTAAAGGGCTGTCACATTGTAGAAGGATCAACTTTATTCTCATTTGCACAAGGAAAGACTAGAAGCAATGGGATGAAACTGAATGGGAGGAGACACAGATTAGATATTAGAAAAAACTTTTTGACAGTTAGAGTGATCAATGAGTGGAACAAGCTGCCACGAGAAGTGGTGAGTTCTCCTTCAATGGAAGTCTTCAAACAGAGGCTGGACAGACATCTGACTGGGATGATTTAGCGAATCCTGCTTTGAGCAGGGGGTTGGACCAGATGGCCCAGGAGGTCCCTTCCAACTCTACGATTCTATGATTCTATGAATCTATGATTCTAAGACAGAATTGATTGGGACTAGGGCTCACATGACATAACAATCTCACGCGAGCCCTGAGAGAGTGAGTGAAAACCACTGGAATGGTGCCGGCACCACAGGTGAGTATAAGTGTTATTTCACTGCAGCCAATATGCTGATTGAGACAGGATTGTCCAAGTAGTGGACAACCATTTTAAATATTGATATTCTTTCCCAAAATAGTTGCTTTTTTAAGAAATTTTCATCATCTGAGTTGTACATGAGACCTAAATCTAGAAATTGATGTAAAAGAATTTCTGTTAAGATCTGAAATATAGATCTTAATTATATAATATTTTCAGGGCACAAGAGACTAAATTCAGTGACATAATCAGAGCATATTTTTCCTCGTGGTTAATTATAAATCTATGATGATTAGGCCATAATTGTCCCAGCACAGTATAAATCACCTATGCCGGGTGATCTTTTGCTCTCCAGTAAAGAATTTTACATCCGGACGAGCCCTGTGTTACTCTATGAGACATTAGAATTTTTATGATAATTTTAATTCATGAACTATTATACTGAAGGGGTTAGGTAAGAAAAAATCTAAAAAAGAAATTACTTGTATTAAATGTGTGATTTTATTACATTTTAAGGCAGAATATTATGTCAGTTCTGTATGTCGTAGACATTTCCTGTAATTGAATGTTAGTTATTGTTATAGCTATTTATTTTTCATAATTTTTTAACTTGCATTTTTGAAAATTACATCTTAACAATAAATCAAAAATCTCAATATCTCAAATCAGCAGCAATGTCTTCTTGGGATATTATCATAATTATAAAAAGTAAGTAATGTAAATGAGCGCCTAAATGGAAACCTAAAGTGAGTAAATGATGGAAATAATGCTGGAAATATGTTTATAGTGAAAAAAATATTTCCATATATGAAGAACATTTTGGATATATTTTACTGTAACTGTGCAGAAAGGATGAGGTGAGAGCAGTTTAAGAGCAGTATGGTATATAGGAGACTGAATATCAGAACATTTTGGTCTAGGAAATTGCAAAAACTCACAGATTTAATTTTGCTTTTAATAATTTCATGTTTTTAATTTAATTTTGTTTAATTCATTAATTCATTAATTTTGTCTTTTTAATTGTTTTCTTTTTTAGTGATATAGGCTGTATGATCCCAAATTATACAGCACTGTTCAAATGTTTTAGGCAGGGGTGGAAAAAGTGCTGTGCTGCACATATTAAGGTATGTTTTCAAAAATAGAAGTGTTAATAGTGTATTGTTATCAATTAATAAAATATAAAGTGAATGAATAAAAGAGAAATCTAAATCCCTTCAATATTTGGTGAGACACCCTTTTCCGTCAAAGCAGCATTATTTCTTCTAGGTCGACATTCACAAAGCTGGGGTTTTTGTAAAAATTATATTCAGATGTTTGAGTAACCTACTAAAGCAGACAGGTGATATTGGTCATTAATTTCATTTGTAGGTTGATATATAATAATTAACTGAAAAAGAGACAGCTGTGTTGGAGACTTAAAACTGGGTATTAAACAGACAAACTCTGCTACAAAGGTGAGGATGTGGAAGATAGCTTCATGTCACAGGTCATACACAATGGTAAGACTGAGCACAACGACAAGTCACAAGGTAGTTATACTGCATCAGCAAGATATCCCCTCACAAAGATTTTAAAGCTGACAGGGGTTTCAAGATATGCTGGTCAAGCTGTGTTTACTTAAGCAGCAAGAAATGGATAACATTGGTGACTCTAGATGCAGTGATTGGCCAAAGTAACAAGGAACAACACATCCTGCTTACTTCTCTTCAAAAACAGAAGATGACCAGCAGTGCCATCAGCTAAGAGCTCGCAAAAACTAGTGGGACCCGGCTACAAGCATCTACTATATGGAGAAATCTTTCCAGAATTTGTCTTCATGGAAGAATTGCATCCAAAATGCATACGTTTAATATGGAAAAAAGCAAAGCGACTCAAATATGCAAAAAACATTAGAACTGCGGTGCAAATAAATGGGAGTCCAGGTGCTCTGTACTGGTGATTCAAAATGTGAAATGTTTGGCTGCAATAGAAGGCAGTTTGTTGCCGTATGGCTGAAGACTGGCACAATAATGGGGGTTTGGAGGAACAGTGAAGCTCGGTGGAGGGTCCTTGATATTTCTGGTTGCATTTTAGCATATGAAGTTAGGGATTTGGTCAGGAATTATGGTGTCCTCAATGCTGAGAAATCCAAGCAGATACTTATCCATCATAGAGTTGGAGCAAACCCTGAAGCTGGATCCTGATCCACGGGTGTAAAACTCTGATTGGGAAACAGTGGGAACCGCCTGACTCTTTTCAGTCACTTAGATTCCAAGCTTAAATATCAAGAATCTAAATTATGGACAATTATTGAACAGCCGATTATTTTTAATTATCGTTATTTTTATTTTTCAGAATGGCTTAGGACTCAAGAACTGATCCAATGTACATCAATAGAATAAGTTCTTTTATGGAAAGTTCTGAGAACACAGATCTTTATAAAACAAAATTCTAAGATCATGAAGATCTGAATTTTATGTGATTCAAAACAATATATTTCCTCATGCGTCATTATAAATCTTTTATCATCAGGTCATGATTGTCCTTGTTTAATATCAATTTTCTCAGAAAGCTCCTTCTTGCATCTGGTAAAATATATTGCATCAAAACAACCTTTGTGACACTTTAATGGTAAGTCAACAAGACATGACATTATTTAATAGAAACTATACTTTCTGAGCTACAGAATATTACACTAAACTAATAAATGCTTCAAATAGGAACATTTCTGGATTAAAAATAAGTAATAATTAACCCCTTTATGGCAGGAGCTTTTTTTCGATTTTTCGTTTTCGTTTTTCGCTCCCCTTCTTTCCAGAACCATAACTTTTTTATTTTTCCTTCAATATGGCCATGTGAGAGCTTATTTTTTGTGGGACGAATTGTGCTTTTGAACGACACCATTGGTTTTACCATGTAGTGTACTCGAAAATGGGAAAAAGTGCAGTGAAATTGCAAAAAAATTGCAATCCCACACTTGTTTATTGTTTGGCTTTTTTGCTAGGTTCACTAAATGCTAAAACGGACTTGCCATTATGGTTCTCCAGGTCATTATGAGTTCATAGACTCCAAACATGTTTAGGTTCTCTTTTATCTAAGTGGTGAAAAAAAAATTCCAAAGATTGCTAAAAAAAATTGCACCATTTTCCGAGACCCGTAGCATTTCCGTTTTTCGTGATCTCGGGTCGGGTGAGGGCTTAATTTTTGCGCGCCGAGCTGACGTTTTTAATGTTACCACTTTTTTGCAGATATGTTCTTTTGATCGCCTGTTATTGCATTTTAATGCAATGTCACTGCGAGAAAAAAAAAACGTAATTCTGGAGTTTGAATTTTTTCTTCCTACGCCATTTAGCAATCAAGTTAATCCTTTTTTATTCATAGATCGGGCGATTCTGAATGCGGCGATACCATCTAGGTGTAGGGTTGATTTTTTTAATTGTTTTATTTTGATTGGGGCGAAAGGGGGGTGATTTAAACTTTTATTTTTTTTACTTTTTTTAAATTTAAACACTTTTTTTTTACTTTTGGCATGCTTCAATAGCCTCCATAGGAGGCAAGAAGCATCCACTGCTACCTCTGCTACATAGAGGTGATACATAGATCACCTCTATGTAGTAGAATTACAGCATTGCTATGAGTGCCGACCACAGGGTGGCGCTCATAGCAATCTGCCATCAACAACCATAGAGGTCTAGAGGAGACCTCAGGTTGTTATGGCAATGCGTCACTGATCCCCGATCACAAGAAAGGGGTCGGCGATGGGCTCATAAGCTCTAGTTAAATGCCCGCTGTCAGCGTTTGACAGTGGGATTTAACTAGCTAATAGGCACGGGCAGATGGCAATTCACTGACACTGCGCGCTACTGAAGAGCAATGAATGCTAACTGCTCCCTGCGATGAACAATCTCAGTGCAGTGAGTATTCTGGCAGCTATGCTCAGCTTGTGAGCAGTGCATGACGTCCCTGCCATGCGCTGCTTACAAGCATTAATCAGCTGCTGGCAACGGAGCAGGACACTGCGAGGGAGCGGAGGAAGGTAAGTATAATGGCTAATTTTTTTTAATCTTTTCTGATGGGACCATGCATACCAGGAATGGGATGGGGGTCAATCATACTAGGTTAAGGATAAGCCATGCATATCAGGACTGGGATGGGGCCAATCGTACCAGAATAAGGATGGGACCAATCATACCAGGATGCCCAAAAGAAATGAATATTCATTGCCTTCCATGCCCATGGGTGTGGAATGCAGTTAACATTGATTTCTCCTCAGCAGCGGGCACAGGAGTAAGCCAGAGCCACAGTCTTCTGCCTCTGTGACCCGCTGCTCCGCTGAAACCGCACCCCCACCTCCCCACCACAGCCAGAGCTGGTACTTTCCGACTATAAGAGGCACCCCCCATTTTCCTACACATTCTAGGAGGAAAAAAGTGCATCTTATAGTCCGAAGAATATGGTAAATAAAATATTCATAATAGTTTTTTTTCAACTATCCTAAATAAAGAATATTTGCATTTTTAGTGAACAAATACAGAAAAAAGTCATGTACTTTCTAAAAGAGGGTATAAAAGAAAAAAAACGAATAATCAACTGATAACCTCTGATGACCTGTAGCCAACATCAACATTTCTGAGACTATTTTTTTCAAGAATATTAATCTAACACTAATGAAAAATCAGACTTCTTTCAAATATTTTTACCTTTTGCCTGCTTTTGGAGAATCAAGTAATAAATTCCTTATTTCTACTTTATTCTTAATCATATATTTGGTCGGAGTACTTGTCAATTCCTCCATTATCACAGTCATATGTATGGAAACTCAATTACATAAACCAATGTATCGCTTTATACGTAATTTATCCATTGTAGACATATTTTATACATCGGTCACGGTTCCTAAATTGTTACACATTTTGTTGTCCGGGAATCACATTGTTTCCTTCCCACAATGTTATACTCAGCTGTACTTTTTCTTAGCTGTGTCGACAGCCGAAGAAATCCTCCTCTTCATTATGGCTTATGACCGATATGTAGCCATCTGCCTCCCTTTACATTATCATCAGATACTAAGTCGGAAAAATTGCACCTTGATAACTATTGGGATTTGGGCAGGTGCCTTTCTAAACTCATCAATTCTTATAATCTCAGTTTTATACATGTCCTCCTGTCACTCCAACATCATCCACCAGTTCTTCTGTGATATTAAGTCACTATCAATGACTACTTGCACAACCATGCAAATGTTTTATGTAGTAATTGGCATAGACATTTTGATATTAGTTTTTATCCCAGTGATGGGAACTTTTATTTCTTACTTTAAAATTTTCTCTATCATCTTCAGAATGAAGTCAAAAGAAAGTAGGAAAAAAGCCTTCTCCACCTGCTCATCCCACATCACCGTCATCACTATTTACTATGGGACAGGTGTAGCTTATTATTTGATTCCAGCTTACTCTGATATTCTGGATTCTTTCTTGAATTTAGTATTTGTCGCTGTAACCCCCACCATAAACCCGATCATATACAGCTTACAGAATTCCAAAATACAATCTGCATTGTTGAAGTTGATGAAGTGATAAATTATGGGAATGTGAGTTTTAAAGAGTGACTCTAGACACATTGTACTGCTATTTTACAAAAGTCCTCAATCCCCAAAATACATATTTTTTCTAATTCGTTCCCCCACAGATCCATCAAAATTGTGGTTGCTGGCTGCTATTTTTTTGAACTGTAAAAGGCCATCAAATTGTTAAAAAAAACTCCTTACACTCACCTATCTAGACCCTCTCCATCACCCATCTATATCTTCAGATAGGCTTTGCTTATGCTGAAATCCTAGGCTGGGATGTCCGGCCTGATGAGGGCATCGGAGGGTTTTGCTTGACTAGACTTGGAGTCATGACGTCTGTACTGCCTGTAAATACACAGGCAGCACAGAGCCCTCCTGAACAGATGATGCGGTGAAGACCAGATGGGTGATGATAAGGGGTGCACGCGTGTGGGGTATGGCACGCGTCCCCCTGCAGCGAAGTATCATTGCAGCTAAACTATCCATTTTAACGCTGGGGAACTAACACCCATCTCCTCTCTTCACACAGGTACAACCTCTGCTTTCTGTCTGTCATCTGCTGCTTATCATCCTGCAACATTTCTTTTAATGTTATATAATAGTGCCTGCTGAATCTTTGCTAAATTCATTTGTTGCATTGTGCTCAATACTCACTGCTGTATATCCATGGTTGGGGTCACTAGAGATGTTATCTGGTGCAGGGTGTTATATTGTTTAGATGTAGCCAGGCCCAGTGTCTTTGATCATCTAACCTCCCCTGGTGTGCTAGCCAACTGCTAATTTATCCCAAACCAGTTCCCACAATCCCTCTCACCTGATCCTCTACTCAGTCCTATAAATTTAGTAGCATTCTAAGGGGTACACGCATGTGGGGACTGGCACGAGTCCCCCTGCAGCAAAGTATCACTGCAGCTAAAGTATCCAGAAGCTGTAGTTATTTCAACATCAGTTAGTCACGGCAGGAGTCAGGGCCCCACACTATGTATCTGTCTCTTTTGGGTATGTCTGCCAAATAAGCACTTATTACTTTTTACCTAGCTTTTCTATTATCCCATCTTACTCCGTCACCATGTTTGCATATGCCCTTACAGTATTTGCTCTATTAATCCTCACTCTCCTTTGTTATCTCCAAACCCCAGCACCCTGTAACCAAATAATCATCTCCCCTTCCCTCTTTCCTCCCCATCTGAACTCCTCTGCTGACCTGCTCCTCAACCTCAGATCTTTCCTAATAAAACATAAAACAAGCTGCCCACTCTCTGTCTCCCACCTGCTCTCCCTCTCTCTGCTTCTCCTAACTGCTGGTGACATATCTCCCAATCCTGGACCCCCACAGCTTATACCTCCCATTACTACCCCCTCCTACTGCTCCTTAGCTAATATGAACTACCATAATCTCTCCAATGTAATACCCATGCCCGTGACGCCCTCCCCCCTGCTTCCTCTCTCTGGAGCAGTCTGGAGTGCCCACTCCATCTGCAATAAGCTTCATGTGATTCATGACCTCTTTCTCTCTTGCAATCTTGTCTTCCACGACCTCACAGAAACATGTCTGACACCCTCTGATATCGCCTCCCCTGCAGCTCTGTGTAACAGTGGCCTCCACTTCACCCACAATCCTCACCCCTGCAACAGACATGGTGGACGAGTGGGTCCTCTCCTTTCTACTAACTGCACATTTAACCCAATCCCACCTCTACTCTCCCTTATCCTCCCCTCTTTTGAAGTCCACTCAGTCCACATCTACTCTCCCTTCAGCCTCCAAGTGGTCATCATATACTGACCTCTGGGCCCAGCCACTGCCTTTATTGACCAATTCTCTAACTGGCTTCTTCACTTTCTTTCCACTGACATTCCTACTATCATCATGGGTGACTTCAATATCCCCACTGATACCCTTCAGTCAACAGCCTCCAAACTTCTGTCCCTTACTTCATCTTTTGGACTTACTCAGTGGTCCTCCGCAGCCACCCACACAGATGGACATACATTAGACCTGATCTTCACCTGTCTCTGCTCTCTATCTAACTTCACAACCTCCCCTATCCCTCTGTTTGACCACCATCTACTCACTTTCTCATCCCTGTCCTCCTCACCTGTCACCCATGTCCAGCAACATGCGCACCCCTGCGGAAACCTCGAACACCTAAACACCCACACACTCTCTGACTCTATTCTACCACTGGCATCCATATCCTCACTCCACAACACAGACAGTGCCATGGCTTTCTACAATGCCACTCTCGTATCAGCTATTGACACAGTCGCCCCTCACGTTCATGGCAGAGTGCGACATATCAATAGACCACTCTGTCACAATAACATCACTAAAAAGCTCCGGCAAGTGTCCAGGGTTGCAGAGCGAAGTTGGAAGAAAACAAATTCGCAAGATTATTTCTCTACATTCAAACAGGCAATGCTCGCTTTTGAATCTGCCCTCACCTCTGCTAAACAGGCCTACTTCACAACCCACATATCTTCCCTATCCTACAACCTCAAAAAGTTATTCAAAACTTTTAACTCCCTCCTCTGCTCACCACTGTCCCCTTCAACCTCCCTCATGTCTGTTAAGGACTTAGCCACACACTTCAAAAATAAGATCGACCAAACAAGCTAAGTCTTTATTGTTCAACCACAACAACCTCTTTGTATACCAGACCAATGCCAAAGCCTCATAACATCCCTCTTCAGCATCACTGAAGGGGAGCTTAATTGTCTCCTCTCCAAATCACACCTCACTAGAGTTGAGCAAAACAGGTCGGTCAGATTCAAAAGTCGCCGACTTTTGCCAAAGTCGGGTTTCATGAAACGAAACCCGACCACAGGGTGAAGTCGGCCATGCGGTCGGCGACCCAAGCGCCAAAGTCGGGTTTCGCCGAATGCTTGCACATGACTTTTTTCAGCCAATGAGAGAAGCAGAGAGTAGCGTAGCTGGAGTGGGAGTGGGAGAGAGAGAGAGAGAGGGAGAGGGAGAAGAGAGAGAGAAGGGAGAGATAGATTTTGCCAGTCGGGTTTCGCCGAATGCTTGCACATGACTTTTTTCAGCCAATGAGAGAAGCAGAGCGTAGCGTAGCTGGAGTGGGAGTGGGAGAGAGAGAGAGAGAGAGAGAGGGAGAGGGAGAGGGAGAAGAGAGAGAGAAGGGAGAGAGAGATTTTGCCGCCTCTAGGGTTAAAATTCATGCCAGGTGTGTTTACAGTCCTCCACT
Organism: Dendrobates tinctorius; assembly: GCF_039654945.1. Lineage (NCBI taxonomy): Eukaryota > Metazoa > Chordata > Amphibia > Anura > Dendrobatidae > Dendrobates > Dendrobates tinctorius. The sequence continues at coordinate 9,813,269 of NW_027361924.1, forward strand.
CACTGCTGACTTTTCTCTCCATTGACTTGCATTGGGTTTCGTGTTTCACGACTTTTCCCGACTTTTCCCTATAGTCAGCCGATTTCGTTCGACTCAACTTTTGAGAAAGTCGGGTTTCATGAAACCCGACTCGACCCTAGAAAAGGCAAAGTCGCTCATCTCTACACCTCACCACTTGTGCACTAGACCCCATCCCATCCCACCTCCTCCTCAACCTCATCAACACACTTATCCCATCCATAACCCACCTCTTCAACCTATCACTAACTTCTGGTACCTTCCTTTCTGCTTTCAAACTTGCCACAATTAAACCTATTTTTAAAAAGCCAACCCTCGACCCAACCGCTATGTCCAGCTATCGCCACATATCGCTGCTCCCATTCACTTACAAACTCCTGGAGGAGCACATCCACACTGAGCTTTCCTCTCACCTCTCATCTAACTTGCTCTTTGACAATTTACAATCTGGTGTCTGTCCCCATCATTCCACTGAGACAGTACTGACCAAAATTACTAATGACCTGCTTACAGCCAAAGCTAACGGACAATACTCTATACTCCCACTTTTAGACCTGTCCTCTGCTTTCAACACAGTTGACCACTGCCTCCTACTACAGATTGTCTCTTCTTTTGACATCAAAGACCTCGCCCTGTCCTGGATCTCCTCATACCTTTACAACCGCACATTCAGAGTCTCCCACTCCCACACTAACTCCTCATCCCACCTTCTCTCTGTTGGAGTCCCCCAAGGCTTTATTCTAGGACCCCTACTATTCTCAATCTATACACTTGGCCTGGGACAACTCATAAAGTCCCATGGATTCCAGTACCACCTTTACGCTGATGAAACTCAGATCTACCTCTCTGGCCCAGATGTCACCTCTTTGCTGTCCAGAATCTCAGAGTGTCTATCAGCCATATCCTCCTTCTTCTCCTCTCGCTTCCTCAAACTCAATGTGGACAAATCTGAACTCATCATCTTTCCTCCATCTCACAGATCTTCCTTAACTGATCTATCTATCTCAATTGATGGCATCACACTTTCCTTTACTCTGCCCTGTCCGTCAAACCGCACATCCAAGCTCTTTCCACCTCCTGTCTCCTCCAGCTCAAAAATATCTACAGAATCCATCCTTTCATCAACTCTCAATCTACTAAAATGTTTGTTCATGCCATCATCATCTCAAGCCTTGATTACTGCAACATCCTTTTCTGTGGCCTTCCTGCTAACACTCTCGTACCTCTCCAGTCCATCCTTAACTCTGCTGCCTGACTAATTCATCTCTCTCCTCACTACTTCTCTGCTTCTCCCCTCTGCAAATCTCTTCACTGTCTCCCATTCCCTCAGTGTATCCAGTTCAAATTACTAATACTGACCTACAAAACTATCAATAACCTGTATCCTCCATATATCTCTGAACTAATCTCCTGATATCTTCGCTCACGTAATCTCCGGTCCTCCCAAAAGCTCCTTCTCTCCTCCACACATATTCGCTCCTCAGCTAGTCACCTCCAATACTTCTCCCTAACATCCCCCATCCTCTGGAATCCTGTTCTCCAACACGTGCGATTATCAACCACATTCGGATCATTCAGACGGAACCTGAAAACCCACCTCTTCAAGAAAGCTTACAGCCTGCAATGACCCCGCTGCCTCCTCACCACTATGGGAGCTACTGCCTCATCAACACTGGAGCTGCTGCAACCCCCCAACCTGCTGTCTCCTGGCACACCATCCGGCAGAATGTAAGCCCGTAAGGGCAGGGTCCTCTCTCCTCTGTATCAGTCTGTTATTGTTAGTTTGCTTACTGTAATTGATATCGGGAATTTGCATGTAACCCCTTCTCATGTACAGAACCATGGAATCAATGGTGTTATAGAAATAAATAATAAGGTCCAGATGAGCTGGAGAGGTGAGCTGTCATCTGAATATGTGAATTTTTGTAAATTTTTACATCTTATATTTATTATGGTCTGGGGTTTGGAGAGACTCTGAGCTTTCATTCGCACCCCACATACGATCACTGGCTCCGTCTTGTTATCTGCACCTCAAAAACATTTCTACCTTTTCTTACTTTTGACTCCACAAAAACTCTTAGGCCGGGGTCACACTATCCGACGCAAAATACGGTCAGTATTTTACATGCGTAATACGGATGACAGACCCCTAAATAGTGCTGCGTATGTCATCCGTAATCAAGGTGTGGACGCGTATTTTGCGCATGTCAGCATCCGTATGTAATCCGTATGGCATCCGTATGGCGAGATTTTCTCGCAGGCTTGCAAAATGGACATATAATGGAGCCCTATGACAGGGTTTATAACAGAAACCAAAGATTAGATATAGACACATAGAATGTATATATATATATATATACAGTGGGGCAAAAAAGTATTTAGTCAGTCAGCAATAGTGCAATTTCCACCACTTAAAAAGATGAGAGGCGTCTGTAATTTACATCATAGGTAGACCTCAACTATGGGAGACAAACTGAGAAAAAAAAATCCAGAAAATCACATTGTCTGTTTTTTTTTCATTTTATTTGCATATTATGGTGGAAAATAAGTATTTGGTCAGAAACAAGCAAACAAGATTTCTGGCTCTCACAGACCTGTAACTTCTTCTTTAAGAGTCTCCTCTTTCCTCCACTCATTACCTATAGTAATGGCACCTGTTTAAACTTGTTATCAGTATAAAAAGACACCTGTGCACACCCTCAAACAGTCTGACTCCAAACTCCACTATGGTGAAGACCAAAGAGCTGTCAAAGGACACCAGAAACAAAATTGTAGCCCTGCACCAGGCTGGGAAGACTGAATCTGCAATAGCCAACCAGCTTGGAGTGAAGAAATCAACTGTGGGAGCAATAATTAGAAAATGGAAGACATACAAGACCACTGATAATCTCCCTCGATCTGGTGCTCCACGCAAAATCCCACCCCGTGGGGTCAGAATGATCACAAGAACGGTGAGCAAAAATCCCAGAACCACGCGGGGGGACCTAGTGAATGAACTGCAGAGAGCTGGGACCAATGTAACAAGGCCTACCATAAGTAAAACACTACGCCACCATGGACTCAGATCCTGCAGTGCCAGACGTGTCCCACTGCTTAAGCCTGTACATGTCCGGGCCCGTCTGAAGTTTGCTAGAGAGCATTTGGATGATCCAGAGAAGTTTTGGGAGAATGTCCTATGGTCTGATGAAACCAAACTGGAACTGTTTGGTAGAAACACAACTTGTCGTGTTTGGAGGAAAAAGAATACTGAGTTGCATCCATCAAACACCATACCTACTGTAAAGCATGGTGGTGGAAACATCATGCTTTGGGGCTGTTTCTCTGCAAAGGGGCCAGGACGACTGATCCGGGTACATGAAAGAATGAATGGGGCCATGTATCGTGAGATTTTGAGTGCAAACCTCCTTCCATCAGCAAGGGCATTGCAGATGAAACGTGGCTGGGTCTTTCAACATGACAATGATCCAAAGCACACCGCCAGGGCAACGAAGGAGTGGCTTCGTAAGAAGCATTTCAAGGTCCTGGAGTGGCCTAGCCAGTCTCCAGATCTCAACCCTATAGAAAACCTTTGGAGGGAGTTGAAAGTCCGTGTTGCCAAGCGAAAAGCCAAAAACATCACTGCTCTAGAGGAGATCTGCATGGAGGAATGGGCCAACATACCAACAACAGTGTGTGGCAACCTTGTGAAGACTTACAGAAAACGTTTGACCTCTGTCATTGCCAACAAAGGATATATCACAAAGTATTGAGATGAAATTTTGTTTCTGACCAAATACTTATTTTCCACCATAATATGCAAATAAAATGAAAAAAAAACAGACAATGTGATTTTCTGGATTTTTTTTTCTCAGTTTGTCTCCCATAGTTGAGGTCTACCTATGATGTAAACTACAGACGCCTCTCATCTTTAAGTGGTGGAACTTGCACTATTGCTGACTGACTAAATACTTTTTTGCCCCACTGTATATATATTTATATATATATGTGTGTATTCTATGTGTCTATATCTATTCTTTCGTTTCTTTATTAAACCTGTCAGTGTGAGTTTACTGTATAGCGCACTGAATTGCCGGCTTTGATAAAAGACACCGGGTGCGTATTTCTCGCAGGTCACATGTGTGGTCCGTGTGTAATCCATATTTTTTGCGCACCCATAGACTTGCATTGGCGTACTACGGCCGTAGTATGCTGACAATCGCAGCATGCTGCAATTGGCACGGAGCGTAGGATACGGAAGAGAAAAATACGCCTGGTGCGAGTGACCCCATCGAAAATCATTTGTCCGTGTGTAATGCGTGTTTTTTGCGCCTCTCACGCGCCCGTATTCCTCGCCAGTGTGACTCCGGCCTTACTGTTTCTCTTATTCATTCTCGTCTGGACTGTTGCAACTTTCTTCTAATCGGTCCCCATCTTACCAAACTCTCACCCCTCCAATCTGTCTTGAATGCTGCAGCCAGTATCATATTCCTCGCCATTCGTTACACCGATGCCTCTACCTTGTGCCAGTCCTTACACTGGTTACCCATCCACTCCAAAATCCAGTACAAACTTATTACCCTCACCCACAAAACACTCCACAGCTCAGCACCACCCTACATCTCCTACCTCTTCTCAGTCTACCACCCTACCATGCCCTCCGCTCTGCTGATGACCTGAGGTTAGCATCCTCAATAAACAGAACCTCCCACTCCCATCTCCAAGACTATACACGTGCTGCACCAATTCTTTGGAATGCACCCAGGTCAATACGATTAGTCCCCAATCCCTACAATTTTAAGCGTGCCCTCAAAACGCATTTATTTAGACTGGATTACTGCCTCAACGCATTAACCTAATCTATCCCTGTGTGGCACAGTCAAAAGTTTTACCATAACCAGGTTCCCCGGTTCATGTTCCCACATGCTTTATGCATCTATTAGTCCTTTGTGTCTGTACTGTTACACACTTAACATTATGGCTGGTCCGAACAATGAAGGCAATTGTTACCACCCACCTTTCGTGTCTTCATCTGTTTCATCATAGACTGTAAGCTTGCGAGCAGGGCCCTCATTCCTCCTGGTATCTGTTATGATGCTGTAATGTCTATTGTCTGTACAAATCCCCTCTGAAATGTAAAGTGCTGCGGAATATGTTGGCGCTATAGAAATAAAATTATTATTATTATTATTAACGACATTAAACTTTATTAGAATTTCATTTCCACAAATCGAGCTTCACAGGAGAAACAATTCAAATAGGCCAATTCAAATTTTGCCTCATCTGATCGTCTCTTATATCCGGGTATCTGATGTCTGAAAATCTGAATTATATTTGCAAAATAGTCTATACAAAAATCATATCTGTGATAAATCCTACCACACAGAGAATATTGCATTTTATAAAGATAAAGAAAACAAGTGCATTAAAGGGAAAATGGTTAAAATTCTTCAATATTAAATTATTACTTTATAACCATCCATGGGCCAAATAAACAAATTTAGAAACATATTTAGCAAATGCTAATTGTTAGAAATGTATTTTTTCTCAAATTTTACTAATTTCTAGATATAATACACATTCCTTGCCCTGCCTTAGGAATTGCTGAGCCTTAAAAGAAAAGTAGCTACACAAATGAAAAAATAAAAAAAAAGTTTCCAACTTTATCACTACATGATGATACAAACTCCAGCGTTCTTTTCTCTTCATGCTCATTATTAGCTGGTCTTACCCCCATCGCCCCCAAGAATCAGCAATATGATCAGCATTAGACTTAGCTCTCAGTCAGTGCCAGGAGCGTCTTCTGTGCCACACGCCCAGCACTGACTGACAGCTGATGCTAATGCTGATCCTGCTGTCAGTCAGTGCCGGGGGCGCGGTTACAGCTATCACTCTCTATTCACAGAGCGAAGAAGGAAACCCCACCAGGGCAACCCCATGACTGAAAGCCAAACGTCAGAAAAAATAAAGTTGACTTCCTCCCGGCAGCAGGGCTTTAAGTACAGATGCAAGGCAGGTTCAGAATGCTATTAACCTTCAGATTAACCCCATATCTACAGGTTAATCGCTTTCTCAAGTGACAGGTTCCCTTTATTAGTCTTTGGTGATGCACTTTTTAGCCCAAAGACAGGAAATCCCACCATTTCCAAAATTAGATGTTTTTCTTTGGGAAAAATGGTGGATCAAGAATTGTGCATACAAATAGAAAAAAATCATCATTAACAATTCCAGTCACAAATAATCATGTTCCTTATAAAATGCTCAATCCAAACAGATGAAAATGTATCCCTTTAGCGTGACCATTTGGAATTTTTTCAGAATTTTGTCTATCAGCAGTGGTCAATGCTATGATCATGTAAGAGTGGTGGAATGTACTATTGTGTTCTTACCCCTGAAGACACAAGTCGCGCTGTGCTCTATATTATAATATGAATAGTGTCAGGCGGTTGTAAATACTTTTTGTCATGTTCATGTATAGTGTGGGACAGGTATAGGTTAAGATTTAGGGCATAAGGTAGTGACTATAGGGTAACAAAGACTCTAGTAAGTATTCTAAGTATAATTTTTTTTAATGTATTGTAAATGTCATCTCACCACCTGTGCACTTGACCCGATCCCATCCCACTTCATCCCAAACCTCACCACAGTCTTCATCCCAACCCTAACCCATCGCTTCAACCTATCACTAACAACTGGTGTTTTCCCCTCAAGCTTTAAACATGCCTCCATCACACCTATCCTCAAAAAGCCCTCTCTTGACCCATCCTCTGTATCTAGCTATCGCCCTATATCACTTCTCCCCTACGCCTCCAAGCTACTGGAACAACACGGCTACCTTGAACTGTCTTCCCATCTCTCTTCTTGCTCCCTCTTTGACCGCTTACAATCTGGCTTCCGGTCACACCACTCCACTGAAACTGCCCTTACTAAGGTCACCAATGACCTCTTAACCGCCAAGAGCAAGCAACACTACTCTGTCCTCCTCCTGGACCTGTCGGCTGCCTTTGACACAGTGGACCATTCCCTATTATTACAGACCCTCTCATCCCTTGGCATCACAGACTTGGCCCTATCCTGGATCTCATCATACCTAACTGACCGGACATTCAGCGTCTCCCACTCACACACCACCTCCTCACCTCGCCCCCTATCTGTCGGAGTCCCACAAGGTTCAGTCCTAGGACCCCTGCTCTTCTCCATTTACACCTTTGGCCTGGGACAGCTCATAGAATCTCATGGCTTTCAGTATCATCTCTATGCTGACGACACACAGATCTACATCTCTGGACCAGATATCACCTCCCTACTAACCAGAATCCCTCAATGTCTGTCCGCTATTTCATCCTTCTTCTCCGCTAGATTTCTGAAACTTAACATGGACAAAACAGAATTCATCATATTTCCCCCATCTCACGTGACCCCCCCAATGAACCTATCCATTAAAGTAAATGGCTGCCCACTCTCCCCAGTCCCACAAGCTCGTTGTCTCGAGGTAATCCTTGACGCTGATCTCTCCTTCAAACCACATATCCAAGCCCTTTCCACTTCCTGCCGACTTCAACTCAAAAATATTTCCACGAATCTGTTCATTCCTCAACCAAAAATCTACGAAAACCCTAGTCCATGCCCTCATTATCTCTTACCTTGACTACTGCAACCTCCTGCTCTGTGGCCTCCCCTCGAACACTCTCGCACCCCTCCAATCTATTCTAAACTCTGCTGCCCGGCTAATCCACCTGTTCCCCTGCTATTCCCCAGCTTCTCCCCTCTGTCAATCCCTTCACTGGCTCCCCATTGCCCAGAGACTCTATTACAAAACCCTAACCATGACATACAAAGCCATCCACAACCTGTCTCCTCCATACATCTGTGACCTCGTCTCCCGGTACTTTCCTGCACGCAACCTCCGATCATCACAAGATTTCCTTCTCTACTCCCTTCTTATCTCCTCTTCCCACAATCGCATACAAGATTTCTCTTGCGCATCACCCCTACTCTGGAACTCTCTACCACAACATATCAGACTCTCACCTACCATCGAAACCTTCAAAAAGAGCCTGAAGACCTACCTTTTCAGACTAGCCTATAACCTGCAGTAACCACCGATCGACCAAACCGCTGCATGACCAGCTCTACCCTCGCCTACTGTATTCTCACCCATCCCTTGTAGATTGTGAGCCTTCGCGGGCAGAGTCCTCTCTCCTCCTGTACCAGTTATGACTTGTATTGTTTAACATTATTGTACTTGTTTTTATTACGTATACCCCTCCTCACATGTAAAGCGCCATGGAATAAATGGCGCTATAACAATAAATAATAATAAAATAATAATAATAATAAAATGTATTGTACAATGTTGTTAATGAGATCTGCGCAGCCACATGCTGAAGAACAGACATAGTTAAGGTTTTGGTACTAGCCCATACTGTGAGGGGAAATCCCCAGTAAAAAGGGACTGCTTCCTGAAAGAAGATCAGATAATGAAGTACAGTAACTAAGGTCAAGGTCAAGTTGCAGTGGGCAAGCATCTATCATTCGGGGCAGTGGGAAGCGTTACCGGAATCTCTCGCAGAGATTTAGGCACCGTCCGGAGCACAAAGCTCGGTACAGGTACTACAAAGAGTGTCTTTTCCTCAGGTATACAGGGGGGCGATGGATGTTGAATCACATGGAGTTAAGGTAATGGATCCCGGGTGGACTGTGGGACTGGACGGTAAATCCCTGTGGCTGACAGTAACAATAAACATAGGTATAGTTCAGGAGGAATGGAGCATGGTGCTGAAGATGCACTGTATTAAGGAAACAAGGACTAAGAAGTGTAGAGTCCGATACTGCGTGTTATAATCTGATGAACTGGAACTGTCCAGTAAACTTTTGCTTGTTTAAATAAACTGCGTGTCCCCTGTGTTATGCGTGGTGATCCTGAAAATGGAGGTCTGGAGAACATGTAGTGTGACGCATGCCACACCTGGTAGCACACTGGAACTGGGACACGATTTTCCTGTAAAGTGTCAGGGCGTTATGGAGCAGCAGCTCGTCCACGGCTACTGATATCAGTCACTTTACAATCATATAGTTAAGTTTCTTGTCCAAAAAAAGTTCAACAAAACTGAAAATTCTTGGTACTGGTATTTAGGACTGGGTGCTGACCAATATTTTTGCTTCTTTTATTTGAAAGTCTGGAGGCACATATTTTCCCTTTACCAGGATATTGATGACTATAGTTGAGCAAATCTCCAAAAATATGTTTCAGAGTCACTAAAGAAGGGAAATTCCCTTTTTCCTTTGCTCTGGACTTTTGCTAGGCACCGATGCTTCTGTATAAATCCCAGGAGTCATGTAAGATGCTGTCAATAGTATAACATGGCAATTACCATTCCTTCACAGTCACTGGTGATGTTGGTCCAGGGAAACACTCTGTTACAGTTTTAGTCTAACAGTAAAACAGTTTAATATAGAGATAAAGAAATAAAGAAGGTAGCAATTCCTGAGCTGTCCCTATCCACGGTTGCTGCCTCCTCAGCATCAGCAGAGGCATCGGCTCCCTATCGGTTCCTGGGAGCTGACAGTCTCTTGAAAGGCACTGTCACAGGCCTTGTGCCCGTTGCTGCTGCCCGCAAGCACTGGCAGCCTATATTCCCCTAGCCGGGAGTCCTAGCCATCCTGGACAGGGACAGATGTCTTGCCTCAGGCCGTGCTGCCTGGGCTCTGCCTGGAGACAGGAACTTCCTGTTCCTTTTTGGGGCTGCTATCCCAGCCTCATCAAGTTAACCACTTATGTCCCTAATCTGGACATAGGCACTGACTCCATACCACAGTACACTACATAGACACAGAATTAAAGAGAACTTCACATAAATAACAGTAGTACACAGCAAATGTAAAACAATACACATTACCTATGAAACATGACATATTCAACATAAAAGGGGTCGCATGGGCTCTGTGTGTAGGAGAGGGGAGGCAAGCGAGGGTTTCTGCCACCTCCTGACATGCCAACACAACTGGAATGGTGCCAGCACTGGAGGTGAGTATAAGTGTTATTTTACTCTTGCCAATATGCTGATTGAGACAGGATTGTCCAATAAGTGGACAACCATTTTAAATATTGCTTTTCTTCCCCAAAATAGTATTTTGTTTTCAAGAAATTTTCACCATCTGAGTTGTATATGAGACCTATATCTAAAAGTTAATGTAAAAAAGTCTTAAGATCTAAAACATAAGTCTTAATTATATAATATTTTCAGGGCACAAGAGACTGAATTCAGTGAAATAATCAGAGCATATTTTTCCTCATGGTTAATTGTAAATCTATGATGATTAGGCCATAATTGCCCCAACACAGTATAAATCACCTATGCCGGGTGCTCTTTCCCACTCCGGTAAATAATTTTTCATCCGGACGAGCCCTGTGTCTACTGGTATGTTAAAGAGACATTGGAATATTTATTATAATTTTATTTCATGAACTATTATACCAAAGGGGTCAGCTAAAAATTATCTAAAAAATAAAATACTTGTATTAAATTTGTCATTTTATTACAGTTTAATGCAGAATATTATTATGTCACTTCTGTATGTTGTATACATTTCCTGTAATTGAATGTTTGTTATTGTTATAGCTATTTATTTTTCATACATTTTTCTAGTTACATTTTTGAGCAATAAAGCAAAAAGCTAAATATCTCAGGTCAGCAGCAATGTCTTTTTGGGATATTACCATAATTATAAAAAGTAAGTAAATTAAATGAACTCCTAAGTGAAAACTTAAAGGGTGCAAATTTTGGAAATAATGCTGGAAATAAGTTTATAGAGAAAAACATATTTCCATATTTGAAGTATATTTTGGATATATTTTAGTGCAGCTGTGCAATAAGGATGAGCTGAGAGCAATTTAAGAGCATCATGGTATATATGAGAATGAATATCATAAAATCATGGCCCAGGAAATTACATAAACTTACAGATTTTTAATATTTATTTATTTTTTAATTTTATTTAAAAAAAATTAAATTCTTTAATTTTGTCTTTTTAATTCATTTCTTTTTTAGTGATACAGGCTGTGTAATCTCAAATTTACTGTACTGTTCAAATGTTTTAGGCAGGCGTGGAAAAAGTGCTGTCCTGCAAAGTGAGATATGTATTCAAAAATAGAAGTGTCAATAGGGTATTTGTATCAATTAATAAAATATGAAGTGAATGAATGAAAGATAAATCTAAATTCTATCAATATTTGGTGAGAACACCCTTTGCCATCAAATCAGCATCAGTTCTTCTAGGTAGACTTTCACAAAGTCAGGGATTTTGTAAGATTATATTCAGATGTTTGAGTAACCTACTAAACCAGATGGGTGATATCAATAATCAATTTTATTTGGAGGTTGAAATATAATAATTAACTGAAACAGAGACATCTGTGATGGAGACTTAAAACTGGGTAAGATACAGACAAACTCTGCTACAAAGGTGAGAATGTGGAAGATAACCATGTCACAAGTCATACACGATGGTAAGACTAAGCACAACAAGACACAAGGTAGTTATACTTCATCAGCAAGATGCAACTCTTTTTAATTAAGCAACAAGAAATGGATAACATTGGTGACTCTAGATGTAGTGATCGGCCAAAGAAACAAGGAAGAACACATCCTGCTTACTTCTCTTCAACATCAGAAGATGACCAGCAGTGTCATCGGCCCAAAAGTGGCAAAAACTAGAGGGACTCAACTACAAGCATCTACTGTATGAAGCAATCTGGCCATAATTTGTCTTTATGGAAGAATTGCATCCAAAATGCATACTTTCTAAATGGAAAATAGCGAAGCGACTCAAATATGCTTAAAATATTAGAACTGCTGTGCAAAAAAATGGGAATCAAGGTGCTCTGTACTGGTGAGTCAAAATGTGAAATGTTTGGCTGCAACAGAAGGCAGTTTGCTGCTGTATGGCTGAGGAGTTGCACATTAATGGGGGTTTGTAGGAACAGTGAAGCTCGGTGGAGGGTCCCGGAAGTTTGTGGCTGCATTTTAACATAGGAAGTTAGGGATTTAGTCACGAATAATTGTGTCCTCAATGCTGAGAAATCCAAGCAGATATTTAACCGTCATGAAGCTGGAGCAAACCCTGAAACTGGATCCTGGTCCACTTGGGTAAAACTCTGAACCGCCTGACTCTTTTCAGTCACTTAGATTCCAAGCTTAAGGCTATGTACCCATAGCAGAGATGCTGCAGAAATTTCCACAGCATTTCTGCAACTCCCGCCGTGGGAAAAAAGCATGCATTTTTCCCGGGGAAATCAAGCGCTTTTCGTACGATTTTCGTGTGCGGAATTCAAGCGCATTCCAAGCGATTTGAAGCATCGCTTGGAATGTGATTGACAGGTTGGTCACACTTGTCAAACATAGTGTTAGACTAGTGTGACCAACTTTTTACTATTGATGCTGCCTATGCAGCATCAATAGTAAAAGATAGAATGTTAAAAATAATTAAAAAAAAGAAAAAATCGTGATATTCTCACCTTCCGGCGTCCCATGCAGTGTCCCCAGACCTTTGATGACGTAGCGGTCTCGCGAAACTGTAGCGGTCTCACGAGACTGCTACATCATCACAGGTCCTTGCCGCAAGGCATTACTGGGAACGGGAGCTGGCGGGAGCATCGGTAAGGCTGCGTGGGATGCCGGAAGGTGAGTATAATCCAATTTTTTTATTTTAATTCTTTTTTTTACAGGTATATGGTACCCAGGGCCTGGAGGACAGTCTCCTCTCCTCCGGACCGTGGATACCATCCGCACATGATCCGCTCACTTTGCGCATGGTGGGCATAGCCACATGCGGAAAGTAAGCTGATCAATGCATTCCTATGGGTGCAGAATCGCAGCGATTCCGCAAAAATAATGAGCCTGCTGCCTTTTTTCCGCTATGCGATTCCGCCATGGAAAAAAACGCAGCATTAGCACAGCATGTGCGGAATGCCATAGGAATGCATGGGTCGTGTTCTGTATGTGTTTTCGCAGCGTTTTCGCAGGGAAAAACCCGGCAAAAACGCATACAATCTGCAATGTGGGTGCACAGCCTAAATATCAAGAATCCAAATTATGGACAATTATTGAACATCCGATTATTTTTAATTATCATTATTTTTCTTTTTCAGCATTGGTTAGGACTCAAGAGCTGATCCAATGTACAACAAATGAAAAAGTTCTTTTATGGAAAGTTCTGAGAACACAGATCTTTATAAAACAAAATTCAAAGATCATGAAGGTGTGAATTTTATGTGATTCAAAATACTATTTTTACTCATGCATCATTTAAAATCTTTTATCATCAGGTCATGATTGTCGTTGTTTCATATCAATTTTCTTAAAAAGCTCCTTTTTGCATGTGGTAAAATATATTACATCAAAACAACCTTTGTGACACTTTAATGGTAAGTCAACAAGACATGACATTATTTAATAGAAACTATATTTCATGAGCTACAGTATATTACACTACACTTATAAATAATTCAAATAGGAACATTTCTGGATTAACAATAATTAATAATTAATTAAAAAATATATAATATATACATAATTACTAGAGATGAGTAGATATGGCAAAATTTTTATTTGGTTGTTCACGCATTTTTTATTGGGAGATTTGATTTGCAGCAAAGTTATTCTCTACTAATTTAATGACTTAAAGACCACTACCGTTTTTAAGTACTCAATAAATTTTGGATTTCATCTTTACTTACCTGCTACCTCATTGGAATTCTTTCCTTTTTGCTTTGAAATTATTGATCCACTTTCCATAATTTTTGAAAATTCATGGACAACAGAAGTCCCAGAAGATTGGAGAAGAACAAATGTTGTCCCTATCTTCAAAAAGGGAAGACGGTGGATCCAAGGAACTATAGGCCAGTGAGCCTAACTTCTATACCAGGAAAGATCTTTGAACAAATTATTAAACAACATGTATGCCAGTACCTTTATGAGAATGAAGTGATTAACCAGAGTCAGCATGGGTTTGTAACTAGTAAGTTATGTCAGACTAACTTAATTTCCTTCTAAGACAGAATCACTGACTGTGTGGATCAGGAAAATGCAGTAGATATAGTATTTGTTGACTTTAGCAAAGCATCTGACAAAGTATCTTATACCATCCTTAATGAAAAAAATGACCAACTATGGAATGGACCAGGCAACTTTTAGGTGAATTCATAACTGGCATAGTGATCGGATACAAACAGTGGTCATAAATGGTTGCACATCCAGTTGGGAGAATGTCTCAAGTGGGGTTCCACAGGACTCTGTCCTGGGCCCTGTGTTGTTCAACATCTGTATTAATGATTTAATTTAAGAAATTGAGGGCAAACTGATTAAATTTGCTGATGATACAAACCTAGGAGCGATAGCTAATACTAGAGAAGAGAGAAGATTCGAAAAGATCTAAACAAACTGAAGCAGTTGGGCAGCAACTAACAGAATGGTTTTTAATAGAGAGAAATACAAAGTCCTACATCTGGGCAAGAGAAATGAAAAAGGATATACAGAATGGGAGGAATAGGGCTAAGCAACAGCACATGTGAAAAAGGCTTGGGTATGCTAATAGATCACAGACTGAACATGAGTCAATAGTGTGATACAGCAACAAAAAAGGCAGACACAATTCTGGGTTGCACTAACAGATGTATAGAGTCTAGATCACGTAAAAATTATCCCCCGCTACTCCTCCTTGGTCAGACCTCATCTGGAATACTATGTCCAGTTATGGGCACCACATTTTAAAAAAGACATCAACAAACTGGAGCAAGTTCAGAAAAGAGCGACCAGAATGGTGACCGGTCTACAGAAAATGTCCTATGAGGAAATGTTAAAGGATCTGAGAATATTTAGCTTGCAAAAAAGAAGACAGAGGAGACTTAATGGCGTTCTACAAATATCTCAAGGGCTGTCACACTGTGAAACATGAGAAGCAATAGTGTGAAACTGAATGGGAGAAGATGCAGATTAGATATTAGAAAAAACTTTTCGACAGTGAGGGTGATCAACGAGTGGAACAGGAGGCCATGAGAGGTGGTGAGTCTCCTTCAATAGAAGTCTTCAAGCAGAGGCTGGACAGACATCTGTCTGGGATGGTTCTGTTAATCCTGCATTGAGCAGTGAGTTGGACTGGTTGTCCCTAGAGGTCAATTCTAACTCTACCTTTCTATGATTTTATGGTTCTATGAAATAGACTACAGACAACAAGGACAACAAGGTAAAGATGATTGCGAAATTAACTGCCACTAATGTAGGTGTAGAGATGTACCCGCTGCCACAGCATACGCTTTGCTTCCTCAGGGGGCATATTTGGATATGAATATCCAGATGTACAAAACGGTAAATGTATTTCTTTTTTGGGCACAATATACTCTAGTGGTTTATTTTTTCCTTAAAACATTTGATTTTAAGTTTTCTCTAATACTGCCTGAGTTTTTGCATATATTATAAAAGTGTTTCTATACTGGGATTTCCTTTGTGTAAACTGCTTTGAATAAGTGTAGGTTTTAATGCAGTTTCCCATGCTAAACCCAGTAGTGAAAAAAAGAGGGAAAAAGTGATAATTCTCTCTTCTTAAAGCTATTTTTGTCTTTACTTGTGTCACATAAGTTCCCACAAAACTGTATGTATAATTGCATATTCTTTAGAAACTCCTTTTAGTCTAATAGGGGTTATGTTCAACTTTAAAAAAAATCCCCATGTGTAAGGTGAGATTTTATCTAGTAATTATTAACAAAATTCATACCTTCTCATCTCTTCAATAGACAATTTAATAGAAATGTAAATTTTAAAATGTAACCAATTGATTAAAACAAAATGAAAAACCAAAGAAACCGAATGTTTATGCATAATTGTTCAAATGGTAATCAATATAAATAAAATATTCATAATAGTATTTTTCAATTTTCCTGAATAGAGTATATTTGCATTTTTAGTGATCAAATACAGAAAAAAGTCATGTACTTTCTAATAGAGGGTATAACAGAAAAAAAATAATCACCTGATCACCTCTGATGACCATTAGCCAACATCAACATTTCTGATACTATTTTTTCAAGAATATTAATCTAACACTAATGAAAAATCAGACTTCTTTCAAATATTTTTACCTTTTGCCTGCTTTTGGAGAATCAAGTAATAAATCACTTATTTCTACTTTATTCTTCATCATATATTTGGTCGGAGTACTTTTCAATTCCTCCATAATCACAGTTATATGTATGGAAACGCAATTACATAAACCAATGTATCTCTTTATCTGTAATTTATCCATTGTAGACATATTTTATTCATCTGTCACGGTTCCTAAATTATTACACATTTTGTTGTCCGGTAATCACATTGCTTCCTTCTCACAATGTTATACTCAGTTGAACTTTTTCTTAGCTGTGGCGACATCCGAGGAAATTCTCCTCTTTATTATGACTTATGACCGATATGTTGCCATCTGACGCCCGTTACAATATCATCAGATCCTGAGTCGCAGAAATTGCACCTTGATAACTATTGGGATTTGGGCAGGCGCCTTTCTAAACTCATCAATTCTTATCATCTCCATTTTATACATGTCCTCCTGTCACTCCAACATCATCCACCAGTTCTTCTGTGATATTAAGTCACTAACAATAACTAGTTGCACAACCATGCAAATGTTTTTTGTACTAATTGGCATAGAAATTTTGATATTAGCTTTTATCCCAGTGATGGGCACTTTTATTTCTTACTTCAAAATTTTCTCCATCATCTTCAGAATGAAGTCAAAAGAAAGTCGGAATAAAGCCTTCTCCACCTGCTCATCCCACATCACCGTCATTACTATTTACTATGGGACAGGTGTAGTTTGTTATCTGATCCCAGCTTACTCTGATATTCTGGATTCTTTCTTGAATTTAGTATTTGTTGCTGTAACCCCCACAATAAACCCGATGATATACAGCTTACAGAATTCCAATGTACAATCTGCATTGTTGAAGTTGGTGAGGTGATAAATTATGGAAATATGGGTTTTAATCCCTTTACCCCCAAGGGTGGTTTGCACGTTCATGACCAGGCCAATTTTTACAATTCTGACCACTGTCCCTTTATGAGGTAATGACTCTGGAATGCTTCCATGGATCACGGTGATTCTGGCATTGTTTTCTTGTAACATATTGTACTTCATGTTAGTGGTAAAATTTAATTGATATAACTTGCGTTTATTTGTGAAAAAATGGAAATTTGGCAAAAATTTTGAAAATTTCGCAATTTTCCAACTTTGAATTTATATGCCCTTAAATCACAGAGATATGGCCCACAAAAAGCTTAATAAATAACATTTCCCACATGTTTACTTTACATCAGCCCAATTTGGGAACCAAAATTTTTTTGTTGGAAGTTAAAAGGGTTAAAAGTTGACTAGCGATTTCTCCTTTTTAAAACACCATTTTATTTTTAGGGATCACATCACATTTGAAGTCACTTTAAGGGGTCTATATGATAGAAAATACCCAAAAGTGACACCATTCAAAAAACTGCAACCCTTAAAGGTGCTCAAAACCACATTCAAGAAGTTTATTAACCCTTCAGATGCTTCACAGGAATTTTTTGAATGCTTAAAAACTGAACATTTAACTTTTTTCACAAAAAACTACTTCAGGTTCAATTTTTTTATTTTACCAAGGGTAACAGGAAAAATTGGACTGCAAAAGTTATTGTGCAATTTGTCCTGAGTATGCTGATACCTGACAAGTGGGGGGAACCACTGTTTCGGCGCATGGCAGAGCTCAGAAGAGAAGGAGTGCCGTTTGACCTTTTCAACACAAAAATTGTCTGGAATTCAGATCGGATGCCATGTCACATTTGGAAAGCCCCTGATGAGCCTAAACAGTGCAAACCGCCCACAAGTGACCCAATTTTGGAAACTAGACCCCCCAAGGAACTTATCTAGACATGTGGTGAGAACTTTGAACCCCCAAGGGCTTCACAGAAGTTTATAACGTATAGCCGTACAATTAAAAAATCATATTTTTTCCACAAAAATGATCTTTTCACCCCCAATTTTTATTTTCCCAAGGGTAACAGGACCTCCAAAAGTTATGGTTCAATTTGTCCTTAGTACGCTGATACCCCACATGTGGGGGTAAACCACTATTTGGGCGCATGGTAAAGCTTGGAAGGGAAGCAGCGCCATTTGACTTTTTTGTCTGGAATTGAGATCGGACGCCATATCACGCTTGGAAAGCCCCTGATGTGCCAAAACAGTGGAAACCCCTCACATATGACACCATTTTGCTAAATAGACCCCCCCAAGGAACTTAACTAGATGTGTGGTGAGAACTTTCAAGCCTCAAGGGCTTCACAGAAGTTTATAACACCCAGGCGTGAAAATAAAAAAATCATGTTTTTTCCACAAACATTATCGTTTAGTCCCCAATTTTTTTATTTTCCCAAGGGTAACAGGGGAAATTGGACAACAAAAGTTGGTGTCCGATTTGTCCCAAGTACGCTGATGTCTCATATGTGGGAAAAAAACTACTGTATGGGCACACGTCAAGGCTCGGAAGGGAAGTTGTGACGTTTTGGAATGCAGACTTTGATGGAATGGTCTGCGGGTGTCATGTTGCCTTTGGAGAACCCCTGATGTGCCTAAACTGTGGAAACCCCCCACAAGTGACCCCATTTTGGAAACTAGACCCCCCAAGGAACTTATCTAGATGTGTGGTGAGCACTTTGAACCCCCAAGTGCTTCACAGAAGTTTATAACGTAGAGCCATAAAAATAAAAAAATCATATTTGTTTCCACAAAAATGATAATTTTGCCCCCAATTTTTTATTTTCTAAAGGTTAACAGGAGAAATTGGACCCCAAAAGTTGTTGTGCAATTTATCCTGAGTAGGCTGATACCTCATATGTGCGGGTAAACCACTGTTTAAGCGCATGGCAGAGCTTGGAAGGGAAGGAGCACCATTTGACTTTTTCAACGCAAAAATTGGCTGGAATTGAGATCAGACACCATGTTGCATTTGGAGACCACCTGATGTGCCCAAACAGTGGAAACCCCCCAATTCTAACTCCAACCCTAACCCCAACACATCCCTAACCCTAATCTCAGTCCTAACCCTAATCCTAGCCCTAACCCTAACCCTAGCCCTAGCTCTAACCCTAGCCCTAACCCTAATGGGTAAAGGAAATAAATACATTTTTTTATTTTAATATTTTTCCCTAACTAAGGGGGTGATAAAGGGGGGCTTGATTGACTATTTTTAGTGGGTTTTTATGTTTGGCAGCTGTCATATGCTAAAAGAGGATTTTTATTGTAAAAATAGTTTTTGCATCACCACATTATGAGAGCTATAATTTTTCCATATTGTGACCCACCGAGTCATGTGTGGTCTTATTTTTTTCGGGACGAGTTGATGATCTTATTGGTATAATTTTTGGGCACATGACATTTTTTGATCGCTTTTTATTCCAATTTTTGGGACGCAAAATGAACAAAAAGTATCATTTCATGAATTTCTTTTGGGGGGCTGTTTACACGGTTCCGCATGTGGTAAAATTGATAAAGCGGTTTTATTCTTTGTGTCAGTACAATTACAGCGATACCTCATTTATGTAGATTTTTTATGTTTTGGTGCTTTTATGCAATTTTATATAAAAAAATAATTATTTTTGCATTGCTTTATTCTGCGAGCTATAACTTTTTTATTTTTTTGCTGATGATGCTGTGTGGTGGCTCGTTTTCTGCAGGAGAAGATTATGTTTTCAGCGGTACCATGGTTATCTATATCTGTCTTTTTGTTTATGCGTTATTGCACTTTTTGTTCGGCGGTATGATGATAAAGCATTGTTTTTTGCTTTGTTTTTATTTTTATTTTTAAGGGGTTCACTAAAGGTTTCACTACTGGGACAGTTTTATAGGGTGGGTCATTTCAGAAGCTGCGATACTAAATATGTGTACTTTTATTGTTCTGGGGGCTTTTTATTTCCAAAAAATGAATTTATTAGGGAATATTTTTTTTTTAATTTATTTAGGGATTTTTCATAAATTATTTTTACACGTATTTTTTTTTTACTTTATTTTATTGTCCCGGGGGGACATCAATGTAATGTGTCAGATCGCTGATCTGACAGTTTGGACAGCACTCTGTCAGATCAGCGATCTGACAGGCGCCGCACAGGCTTCCTCCGTGCCTGCTCTCAGCGGGCACAGAGGAAGCCGCCTCCCTGCAGGCCCCCGAAGGCCTGCAGGGAAGGAGACCCTTGGACAGCACAGCACATCGCGCTGCTTCGGGGGTGTCAGGGAAGCATGCAGGGAGCGTCCTCCCTGCCAATGCTTCCCTAATCCCCTGGTACACTGCGATCATGTTTGCCAGGGGTTAACATGCCGGGGGTGTTCTATGACCACCCCTGACACATAGTGCTGGGTGTCAGCTGTGATAATCAGATGACACCCGGCCACAATCAGCGGCGCCCCCCGGGAGCGCGGCTGGTCGCTTAGATGTACTATCCCATCCCCGATCATACGGGCCCGGGTACCGTGGATGGGATAGTATGTCTGATGTCAGAAAGGGGTTAAAGAGTGACAACAGTACTACAATTTTACAAAAGTCCTCAATCACCAAAATACATATTTTTTCTAATTTGTTCCCCCACAGATCCATCAAAATTATGGTCACTGGCTGCTATTTTTCTGAACTGTAAAAGGCCATCAAATTGTTAAAAAAAATCCTTACACTCACCTATTTAGACACCTCTGGATCACCAATCTACATCTTCAGATAGCCTTTACTTATGTTGAATTCCTCAGTTCTCTCATGCTGGGCCAGGATATCTGGCCTGATGAGGGCCTGGGAGGGTTCTGTTTGACAAGACTCAGAGTCATCAAGTCACTGCATGTGCAATGTCCATATGCAGGCAGTACAGAGCCTTCCCAGATGGAAACTGCAATGAAGACCGGGCGGGTGATGGTAAGGTGCAGATAAGCTGGAGAGGTGAGTTGTGAGGTGAGTAAATTAATTTTTGTACATTTTTACATCTTACATTTATTATGTTCTTGGGCTCAGAGAGACGTCTTTGCATAATAAAAGACATGAAACTTGCAGAGAATTACATCTCCACAAATAGAATTTCTAAGGAAAAGCATTTTGAATAGGCAATTTAAAATTTTGCCTCATCTGATCATCTCTAATATCTGGCTATCTGATGTCTGAAAATCTGGATTATATTTCCAAATTGTCTGAACAAAATTCATATCTGTCTATTTTACTAAATTCTCCTAGATATAATAAACTTTCCTTGTTCTGCTTAGAAATTGCTGAGCCTAAAAAATGTAACGATACAAATGGAAAAATGAAAAACTTTTCAGCTTTATCATTACATGTTGATAAAAGCATCTCACTAAGTTCCATGTATCCTCATCACATCACCCAATATACTATCCATTTCGCGTTTCGCCCCCGGAAGAAGCTAGAGGGCGAAACACGCGTCGGGGCGCAGGGGCTCACCGTCACAGTCTTACATCCCATTCTGGGCTAATTTAGCAAGTAACACCTTTGCAATCTGCATATATGACTGTATGGAGGACTTGATATACATATGATTTTTGTAATCGGGCTATACGCTGTTTTTTTCTTTAGGTGGATAGTATATTGGGTGATGTGATGAGGATGCATGGAACTTAGCGAGATGCTTTTATGAACTATTTTATTATAGGAATTGCCATTGTTCCCCATATAGAATTATTTCCAAAAGCCTAAATTGATATGCCTTATGTGTATGCCTAGTTTTACATTTTTCTGTCCTCATATGTTGATTGATAGTATTTGATTAATTTTGTAAATATTACATTAGTGGCTGGTATCCCCTTCAGTTTGGGGTACAATTGTTGTGATTATATTAATGCAGCATTTTATAGATAATTTTAAATGAAATAAATAAAAGATAAGTTCCCTTCTTTTGGTAATGGTGTTTTACAGCCATACTATGTATTGTAAATGAGTTTGGAAGTGCCATGAGGTGATAGTTGGACAACATTGATGTAACTTCCCATCTTAGGTCTTCAATGACTCTGCATATAGCAAATCATGGAAATGAAATCAGGGAATGTGTCATCATAAAATGACTTATTGCTTAAATCAATTTTATTGTTTAAAGGTGTTGTACAGTACTCACACAACCCGTTCTCAATCAGGATGTTTACACTAGTAAAATAACAACATCTAAACTCACCTCTGGTGCCGGCGCCATTCTAGTGGTGTCAGCACTATCTCTCCTGGAGCTCACATGACATTGTTATGTCTTGTAAGCTCTTCGCCCAATCAGTAGTGTTGAGCAATACCATCCGATACCCTAAAATATCGGATCGGATGGTATTCGCCCGATACGAAAAAAGTATCGGGTATCACCGATTCCGATACCGGAAGTCCCATTCAAGTCTATGGGACTTCCGGTATCGGAATAAGAAAAACCCTTTTCTGTCCTTGTACAGCCTCTCGGGGGGTGTACGGAACTTCCGGGGGTCTGTGCCGACTGACCGGGGGTCTGTGCGGACTGCCTGTGGTCTGTGCCGGCATGCCGGTGGTCTGTACCGACTGTCCGGGTGACTGTGCAGGCGGCGGGGGGCTGTGCCGGCCTGCCGGTGGTCTGTACCGACTGCCCAGGGGTCTGTGAGGACTGCTGGGGGCTGTGCCGGCGTGCCAGTGGTCTGTGCCAACTGTCCGGGGGTTTGTGCACACTTCGGGGGTCTGTGCACGATCGTCCGATGGGACTACAAATCCCATCGGGCGATGCCTGCTACCATGACGGTGATTGACACATTAGCCAATGATGGGACAGTAGTAGTCCCATCATCCGGCTAATGTGTTGAATGTACAAAAAAAAAATACATACTACATACATATTACATACATGCTACATACATACTACATGCTACATACATACTACATACATGCTACATACATGCAAGATATATACTACATGCATGCAACATGCATACATACTGCATATATACCACATGCATGCAACATGCATACTACATACAGTATATACCACATATATACTACATGCATGCAACATGCATACTACATATATACCACATATATACTACATGCATGCAACATGCATATTACATATATACCACATATACCGGGGGGCTGTGCCGACTGTCCGGGGGTCTGTGCCGACTGCCCGGGGGTCTGTACCGGCCTGCCGGTGGTCTGTACCGACTGTCCGGGGGTCTGTGCAGGCTGCGGGGGTCTGTACCGGCCTGCCGGGGGGCTGTGCCGGCCTGCCGGTGGTCTGTACCGACTGTCCGGGGGTCTGAGCGGACTGCCGGGGGTCTGTACCGGCCTGCCGGGGGACTGTGTCGGCCTGCCGGTGGTCTGTACCGACTGTCCGGGGGTCTGAGCGGACTGCCGGGGGTCTGTACCGGCCTGCCGGGGGTCTGTACCGGCCTGCCGGGGGGCTGTGCTGGCCTGCAGGTGGTCTGTACCGACTGTGTGGGGGTCTGTGCAGGCTGTGGGGCTATGTACAGGCCTGCCAGGGGGCTGTGCCGGCCTGCCGGTGGTCTATACCGACTGTCCGGGGGTCTGAGCGGACTGCCGGGGGTCTGTACCGACCTGCCGGGGGGCTGTGCCGGCCTGCCGGTGGTCTGTACCGACTGTCCGGGGGTCTGTGCAGGCTGCGGGGGTCTGTACCGGCCTGCCAGGGGGCTGTGCCGGCCTGCCGGGGGGCTGTGCCGACTGTCCGGGGGTCTGTACCAACTGCCCGGGGGTCTGTGCGGACTGCCGGGGGTCTGTACCGGCCTGCCGGGGGGCTGTGCCGACTGTCCGGGGGTCTGTGCAGGCTGCGAAGGTCTGTGCAGGCATCGTCCGATGGGACTACAAGTCCCATCGGGCGATGCCTGCTACCATGACGGTGATTGACACATTAGCCAATGATGGGACAGTAGTAGTCCCATCATCCGGCCTATGTGTTGAATGTAAGAAAAAAAAATACATACTACATACATACTACATGCTACATACATACTACATACATGCTATATACATGCAACATATAAACTACATGCATGCAACATACATACATACATACTGCATATATACCACAGGCATGCAACATGCATACTACATATATACCACATATATTCTACATGCATGCAACATGCATACTACATATATACCACATATATACTACATGCATGCAACATGCATACTACATATATACCACATATACCGGGGGGCTGTGCCGACTGTCCGGGGGTCTGTGCCGACTGCCCGGGGGTCTGTACCGACCTGCCGGGGGGCGGTGCCGGCCTGCGGGTGGTCTGTACCGACTGTCCGGGGGTCTGTGCAGGCTGCGGGGGTCTGTACCGGCCTGCCGGGGGGCTGGGCTGGCCTGCCGGTGGTCTGTACCGACTGTCCGGGGGTCTGAGCGAACTGCCGGGGGTCTGTACCGGCCTGCCAGGGGGCTGTGCCGGCCTGCCGGTGGTCTGTACCGACTGTCCGGGGGTCTGAGCGGACTGCCGGGGGTCTGTACCGGCCTGCCGGGGGTCTGTACCGGGCTGCCGGGGGGCTGTGCTGGCCTGCCGGTGGTCTGTACCGACTGTCTGGGGGTCTGTGCAGGCTGCGGGGGTCTGTACCGGCCTGCCGGGGGGCTATGCCGGCCTGCCGGTGGTCTGTACCAACTGTCCGGGGGTATGAGCGGACAGCCGGGGGTCTGTACCGGCCTGCTGGGGGGCTGTGCCGGCCTGCCGGTGGTCTGTACCGACTGTCCGGGGGTCTGAGCGGACTGCCGGGGGTCTGTACCAGCCTGCCGGGGGGCTGTGCCGGCCTGCCGGTGGTCTGTACCGACTGCCTGGGGGTCTGTGCGGACTGCTGGGGGCTGTGCCGGCGTGCCAGTGGTCTGTGCCAACTGTCCGGGGGTCTGAGCAGACTGCGGGGGTCTGTGCACGATCGTCCGATGGGACTACAAGTCCCATCGGGCGATGCCTGCTACCATGACGGTGATTGACACATTAGCCAATGATGGGACAGTAGTAGTCCCATCATCCGGCTAATGTGTTGAATGTACAAAAAAAAAATACATACTACATACATATTACATACATGCAAGATATATACTACATGCATGCAACAAGGAATACATACTGCATATATACCACATGCATGCAACATGCATACTACATACAGTATATACCACATATATACTACATGCATGCAACATGCATACTACATATATACCACATATATACTACATGCATGCAACATGCATATTACATATATACCACATATACCGGGGGGCTGTGCCGACTGTCCGGGGGTCTGTGCCGACTGCCCGGGGGTCTGTACCGGCCTGCCGGTGGTCTGTACCGACTGTCCGGGGGTCTGTGCAGGCTGCGGGGGTCTGTACCGGTCTGCCGGGGGGCTGTGCCGGCCTGCCGGTGGTCTGTACCGACTGTCCGGGGGTCTGAGCGGACTGCCGGGGGTCTGTACCGGCCTGCCGGGGGACTGTGCCGGCCTGCCGGTGGTCTGTACCAACTGTCCGGGGGTCTGAGCGGACTGCCGGGGGTCTGTACCGGCCTGCCGGGGGTCTGTACCGGCCTGCCAGGGGGCTGTGCTGGCCTGCAGGTGGTCTGTACCGACTGTGTGGGGGTCTGTGCAGGCTGCGGGGCTATGTACAGGCCTGCCAGGGGGCTGTGCCGGCCTGCCGGTGGTCTATACCGACTGTCCGGGGGTCTGAGCGGACTGCCGGTGGTCTGTACCGACTGTCCGGGGGTCTGTGCAGGCTGCGGGGGTCTGTACCGGCCTGCCAGGGGGCTGTGCCGGCCTGCCGGGGGGCTGTGCCGACTGTCCGGGGGTCTGTGCCAACTGCCTGGGGGTCTGTGCGGACTGCCGGGGGTCTGTACCGGCCTGCCGGGGGGCTGTGCTGGCCTGCCGGGGGGCTGTGCCGACTGTCCGGGGGTCTGTGCAGGCTGCGGGGGTCTGTGCAGGCATCGCCCGATGGGACTACAAGTCCCATCGGGCGATGCCTGCTACCATGACGGTGATTGACACATTAGCCAATGATGGGACAGTAGTAGTCCCATCATCCGGCCTATGTGTTGAATGTGAGAAAAAAAAATACATGCTACATACATACTACATGCTACATACATACTACATACATGCTATATACATGCAACATATAAACTACATGCATGCAACATACATACATACATACTGCATATATACCACATGCATGCAACATGCATACTACATATATACCACATATATACTACATGCATGCAACATGCATACTACATATATACCACATATATACTACATGCATGCAACATGCATACTACATATATACCACATATACCGGGGGGCTGTGCCGACTGTCGGGGGGTCTGTGCCGACTGCCCGGGGGTCTGTACCGACCTGCCGGGGGGCGGTGCCGGCCTGCGGGTGGTCTGTACCGACTGTCCGGGGGTCTGTGCAGGCTGCGGGGGTCTGTACCGGCCTGCCGGGGGGGCTGGGCCGGCCTGCCGGTGGTCTGTACCGACTGTCCGGGGGTCTGAGCGGACTGCCGGGGGTCTGTACCGGCCTGCCGGTGGTCTGTACCGACTGTCCGGGGGTCTGAGCGGACTGCCGGGGGTCTGTACCGACTGTCCGGGGGTCTGAGCGGACTGCTGGGGGTCTGTACCGGCCTGCCGGGGGTCTGTACCGGCCTGCCGGGGGGCTGTGCTGGCCTGCCGGTGGTCTGTACCGACTGTCCGGGGGTCTGTGCAGGCTGCGGGGGTCTGTACCGGTCTGCCGGGGGGCTGTGCCGGCCTGCCGGTGGTCTGTACCAACTGTCCGGGGGTATGAGCGGACAGCCGGGGATCTGTACCGGCCTGCCGGGGGGCTGTGCCGGCCTGCCGGTGGTCTGTACCGACTGTCCGGGGGTCTGAGCGGACTGCCAGGGGTCAGTACCAGCCTGCCGGGGGGCTGTGCCGGCCTGCCGGTGGTCTGTACCGACTGTCCGGGGATCTGAGCGGACTGCCGGGGGTCTGTATCGGCCTGCCGGGGGGCTGTGCTGGCCTGCCGCTGGGCTGTACTGACTGTGCGGGGGTCTGTGCAGGCTGCGGGGGTCTGTACCGGCCTGCCGGGGGGGCTGTGCCGGCCTGCCGGTGGTCTATACCGACTGTCCGGGGGTCTGAGCAGACTGCCGGGGGGCTGTACCGGCCTGCCGGGGGGGGCTGTACCGGCCTGCCGGGGGGCTGTGCCGACTGTCCGGGGGTCTGTGCCGACTGCCCTGGGGTCTGTGCGGACTGCCGGGGGTCTGTACTGGCCTGCCGGGGGGCTGTGCTGGCCTGCCGGGGGGCTGTGCCGACTGTCCGGGGGTCTGTGCAGGCTGCGAAGGTCTGTGCAGGCATCGTCCGATGGGACTACAAGTCCCATCGGGCGATGCCTGCTACCATGATGGTGATTGACACATTAGCCAATGATGGGACAGTAGTAGTCCCATCATCCGGCCTATGTGTTGAATGTAAGAAAAAAAAAAAAATACTACATACATACTACATACATACTACATACATGCAACATATATACTACATGCATGCAACATACATACTACATATATACCACATGTATACTACATGCATGCAACATGCATACTACATATATACTACATGCATGCAACATGCATAATACATATATACCACATATACCGGGGGGCTGTGCCGACTGTCCGGGGGTCTGTGCCGACTGCCCGGGGGTCTGTACCGGCCTGCCGGTGGGCTGTGCCGGCCTGCCGGTGGTCTGTACCGACTGTCCGGGGGTCTGAGCGGACTGCCGGGGGTCTGTACTGGCCTGCCAGGGGGCTGTGCCGGCCTGCCGGTGGTCTGTACCGACTGCACAGGGGTCTGAGCGGACTGCCGGGGGTCTGTACCGGCATGCCGGGGGGCTGTGCCGGCCTGCCGGTGGTCTGTACCGACTGTCCGGGGGTCTGTGCAGGCTGCGGGGGTCTGTACCGGCCTGCCGGGGGGCTGTGCCGGCCTGCCGGTGGTCTATACCGACTGTCCGGGGGTCTGAGCAGGCTGCGGGGGTCTGTGCAGGATCGTCCGATGGGACTACAAGTCCCATCGGGCGATGCCTGCTACCATGACGGTGATTGACACATTAGCCTATGATGGGACAGTAGTAGTCCCATTATCCGGCCTATGTGTTGAATGTAAAAAAAAAATACATACTACATACATACTACATGCTACATACATACTACATACATGCTACATACATACTACATACATACCACATGCATGCAACGTGCATACTACATATATACCACATGCATGCAACATACATATATACTACATATATACTACATGCAACATACATACTACATATATACTACATGCATGCAACATACATATATACTACATGCAACATGCATACTACATGCATGCAACATACATGCATACTACATATATACCACATGCATGCAACATGCAAACTACATATATACCACATATATACTACATGCATACTACATATATACCACATGCATGCAGCATACATATATACAACATATATACTACATGCAACATACATACTACATATATACTACATGCATGCAACATACATACTACATATATACTACATATATACCACATGCATGCAACATACATACAACATATATACTACATGCATGCAACATGCATACTACATATATACTACATGCATGCAACATACATAAATACTACATGCAACATGCATACTACATATATACTACATGCATGCAACATACATATATACTACATGCATGCAACATGCATACTACATATATACCACATATATACTACATGCATGCAACATGCATACTATATATATACCACATATATACTACATGCATGCAACATACATACAACATATATACTACATGCATGCAACATGCATACTACATATATACTACATGCATGCACCATACATAAATACTACATGCAACATGCATACTACATATATACTACATGCATGCAACATACATATATGCTACATGCATGCAACATTCATACTACATATATACCACATATATACTACATGCATGCAACATGCATACTATATATATACCACATATATACTACATGCATGCAACATACATATATACTACATATATACCACATATATATTACATGCATGCAACATATATATAATACATATATACTACATGCAACATACATACTACATACATACTACATATATACCACATGCATGCAACATGCATACTACATATATACTACATGCATGCAACATACATATATACTACATGCATGCAACATACATACATACTACATATATACCACATGCATACTACATATATACTAAATATATACAACATACATATATACTATATACAATACATTCATACAATACATACATATAGACATACAGTACATATAACATAGAGTACATACTCACCATCACTTGTCACTTTGATCCCCGAAGCTATTGTCATCTGTGGAATAAAAATTAAAATAGCAAAGCACCAATATACTCATCCCTGATCTGCAGAAGTCCACGGGTGTCCCACGACGATCTTGCGTGGAGAACAGCAGCATCAGCTGATGCTACTGCTCTCTACGGGCTCCAGGAAACCAGTGTCGGGAGGTAGGTATCATTCCGCCCTGTATTCCTCCGCCACTGTAAAAAACAAAATAAAAGTCCCTAGTCTCATTTTATGGCATTGCTGTGTGAGAAATTTCCCACGCAGCTTTTGCCATAAAGTGAGACTAGGGACTTTTTTTTTTTTCTTTACAGTGCCGGAGGAATACAGGGCAGAAGGATACCTACCTCCCGACACTGGTTTCCTGGAGCCCGTAGAGAATGGTAGCATCAGCTGATGCTGCTGTTCTCTACACAAGATTGTCGTGGGACACCTGTGGACTTCTGTGGATCAGGGGTGAGTATATTGGTGCTTTGTTATTTTAATATTTATTCCATAGATGACAATGGCTTCGGGGATCAAAGTGACAAGTGATGGTGAGTATGTACTCTATGTTATATGTACTGTATGTCTATATGTATGTATTGTATGAATGTATTGTATGTAGTATATATGTATGTTGCATGCATGTAGTATATATGTAGTATATATGTAGTATGCATGTTGCATGCATGTGGTATATATGTATGTTGCATGCATGTAGTATATACACTCACTGGCCACTTTATTAGGTACACCTGTCCAACTGTGTGTTAAGACTTAATTTCTAATCTGCCAATCACATGGCGGCAACTCAGTGCATTTAGGCATGTAGACATGGTCAAGACAATCTCCTGCAGTTCAAACCGAGCATCAGTATGGGGAAGAAAGGTGATTTGAGTGCCTTTGAACGTGGCAAGATTGTTGGTGCCAGAAGGGCTGGTCTGAGTATTTCAGAAACTGCTGATCTACTGGGATTTTCACGCACAACCATCTCTAGGGTTTACAGAGAATGGTCCGAAAAAGAAAAAAAATCCAGTGAGCGGCAGTTCTGTGGCCGGAAATGAATTGTTGATGCCAGAGGTCAGAGGAGAATGGGCATACTGGTTCGAGCTGATAGAAAGGCAACAGTGACTCAAATTGCCACCCGTTACAACCAAGGTAGGCAGAAGAGCATCTCTGAACGCACAGTGCGTCGAACTTTGAGGCAGATGGGCTACAGCAGCAGAAGACCACACTGGGTACCACTCCTCTCAGCTAAGAACAGGCATCTGATGGCTACTTTCAGCAGGATAATGCGCCATGTCATAAAGCTCGAATCATCTCAGATTGGTTTCTTGAACATGACAATGAGTTCACTGTACTCAAATGGCCTCCTCAGTCACCAGATCTCAATCCAATAGAGCATCTTTGGGATGTGGTGGAACGGGAGATTCGCATCAGGGATGTGCAGCCGACAAATCTGCGCCAACTGTGTGATGCCATCATGTCAATATGGTCCAAAATCTCTGAGGAATGCTTCCAGCACCTTGTTGAATCTCTGCCACGAAGAATTGAGGCAGTTCTGAAGGCAAAAGGGGGTCCAACCCGTTACTAGCATGGTGTACCTAATAAAGTGGCCAGTGAGTGTATGTAGTATGCATGTTGCATGCATGTGGTATATATGTAGTATGTATGTAGCATGTATGTTGTATGTAGTATATATGTATTATATATATGTTGCATGCATGTAGTATATATGTAGTATATATGTATGTTGCATGCATGTAATATATATGTGGTATATATATAGTATGCATGTTGCATGCATGTGGTATATATGTAGTATGTATGTTGCATGCATGTAGTATATATGTAGTATGCATGTTGCATGCATGTAGTATGCATGTTGCATGTAGTATATATGTATGTTGCATGCATGTGGTATATATGTAGTATGCATGTTGCATGCATGTAGTATATATTGTGATAAAACACTCCGGGATCGCCTTTGCTGGGGTCAAAGGTCACGTGCCTTCAGCATGAAACTCAGGCGCAGAGCTGGGATTTGGGTGTAACTGACCCTGGGTCAGGTTTATTAATGGTGAAAGCAATGCATAAAGAAATAAAACATAAAACAAATCCTTGCCTGTCCGGCACTAACTAAACAAGGTACCACCTAACTACCAACTGCTGGGCTTCTCCCGTCCAGCCAAACCACAGTTGCAGTGGGCACTGCTTTCACTCACGTGTGTCTCTCACACAGACAGGCTCTCTGTGTTCCCAGGCTGAGACACTCACACAACCACCTGGCATCCTTTTATATCCACCTCCCATTATTCATTAGTACCCAGGTGAGATACTGACCAGACTAGGCCACATAGGAAAGGAATCTGGGCGAGATATACCTGCCCTCATCCACTATTCCCACAGGATTCTCACAATATGTAGTATATATGTATGTTGCATGCATGTAGTATATGTGTAGTATGCATGTTGCATGTAGTATATATGTATGTTGCATGCATGTAGTATATATGTGGTATATATGTAGTATGCATGTTGCATGCATGTAGTGTATATGTTGTATATATGTATGTTGCATGCATGTAGTATATATGTGGTATATATGTAGTATGCATGTTGCATGCATGTAGTATATATGTTGTATATATGTATGTTGCATGCATGTGGTATATATGTAGTATGCATGTAGTATATATGTGGTATATATGTAGTATGCATGTTGCATGCATGTAGTATATATGTTGTATATATGTATGTTGCATGCATGTGGTATATATGTAGTATGCATGTAGTATATATGTGGTATATATGTAGTTTGCATGTTGCATGCATGTGGTATATACTGTATGTAGTATGTATGTATGTTGCATGCATGTAGTATATATGTAGTATGTATGTTGCATGTAGTATATATGTAGTATATATGTATGTTGCATGCATGTAGTATATACACTCACTGGCCACTTTATTAGGTACACCATGCTAGTAACGGGTTGGACCCCCTTTTGCCTTCAGAACTGCCTCAATTCTTCGTGGCAGAGATTCAACAAGGTGCTGGAAGCATTCCTCAGAGATGTTGGACCATATTGACATGATGGCATCACACAGTTGGCGCAGATTTGTCGGCTGCACATCCCTGATGCGAATCTCCCGTTCCACCACATCCCAAAGATGCTCTATTGGATTGAGATCTGGTGACTGAGGAGGCCATTTGAGTACAGTGAACTCATTGTCATGTTCAAGAAACCAATCTGAGATGATTCGAGCTTTATGACATGGCGCATTATCCTGCTGAAAGTAGCCATCAGATGTTGGGTACATTGTGGTCATAAAGGGATGGACATGGTCAGCAACAA
Source organism: Dendrobates tinctorius (assembly GCF_039654945.1). Classification (NCBI taxonomy): domain Eukaryota; kingdom Metazoa; phylum Chordata; class Amphibia; order Anura; family Dendrobatidae; genus Dendrobates; species Dendrobates tinctorius. The sequence goes on from NW_027361924.1 coordinate 9,846,075, forward strand.
TACTCAGGTAGGCTGTGGCGTTGCAACGATGCTCAATTGGTACCAAGGGGCCCAAAGAGTGCCAAGAAAAAATTCCCCACACCATGACACCACCACCACCAGCCTGAACCGTTGATACAAGGCAGGATGGATCCATGCTTTCATGTTGTTTACGCCAAATTCTGACCCTACCATCCGAATGTCGCAGCAGAAATCGAGACTCATCAGACCAGGCAACGTTTTTCCAATCTTCTACTGTCCAATTTCGATGAGCTTGTGCAAATTGTAGCCTCAGTTTCCTGTTCTTAGCTGAGAGGAGTGGTACCCAGTGTGGTCTTCTGCTGCTGTAGCCCATCTGCCTCAAAGTTCGACGCACTGTGCGTTCAGAGATGCTCTTCTGCCTACCTTGGTTGTAACGGGTGGCAATTTGAGTCACTGTTGCCTTTCTATCAGCTCGAACCAGTCTGCCCATTCTCCTCTGACCTCTGGCATCAACAAGGCATTTCCGGCCACAGAACTGCCGCTCACTGGATTTTTTTTCTTTTTCGGACCATTCTCTGTAAACCCTAGAGATGGTTGTGCGTGAAAATCCCAGTAGATCAGCAGTTTCTGAAATACTCAGACCAGCCCTTCTGGCACCAACAATCATGCCACGTTCAAAGGCACTCAAATCACCTTTCTTCCCCATACTGATGCTCGGTTTGAACTGCAGGAGATTGTCTTGACCATGTCTACATGCCTAAATGCACTGAGTTGCCGCCATGTGATTGGCAGATTAGAAATTAAGTCTTAACACACAGTTGGACAGGTGTACCTAATAAAGTGGCCAGTGAGTGTATGTGGTATATATGTAGTATGCATGTTGCATGCATGTGGTATATATGTAGTATGTATGTATGTTGCATGCATGTAGTCTGTATGTAGCATGTATGTAGTATGTATGTAGCATGTAGTATGTATGTAGTATGTATTTTTTTTTTTTTTTTACATTCAACACATTAGCCGGATGATGGGACTACTACTGTCCCATCATTGGCTAATGTGTCAATCACCGTCATGGTAGCAGGCATCGCCCAATGGGACTTGTATTCCCATAGGACGATCCTGCACAGACCCCCGCAGCCTGCTCAGACCCCCGGACAGTCGGTATAGACCACCGGCAGGCTGGCACAGCCCCCCGGCAGGCCGGTACAGACCCCCGGCAGTCCGCTCAGACCCCCGCACAGTTGGTACAGACCACCGGCAGGCCGGCACAGCCCCCCAGCAGGCCAGTACAGACCCCCGGCAGTCCGCTCAGACCCCCAAACAGTCGGTACAGACCACCAGCAGGCCGGCACAGCCCCCCAGCAGGCCGGTACAGACCCACGCAGCCTGCACAGACCCCCGGACAGTCGGTACAGCCCACCGGCAGGCCGGTACAGACCCCCAGGCAGTCGGCACAGACCCCCGGACAGTTGGCACAGCCCCCCCGGTATATGTGGTATATATGTAGTATGCATGTTGCATGCATGTAGTATATATGTTGTATGTATGTTGCATGCATGTAGTATATATGTGGTATATATGTAGTATGCATGTTGCATGCATGTGGTATATATGCAGTATGTATGTATGTTGCATGCATGTAGTATATATGTTGCATGTATGTTGCATGTATGTAGTATGTATGTAGCATGTAGTATGTATGTAGTATGTATTTTTTTTTTTTGTACATTCAACACATTAGCCGGATGATGGGACTACTACTGTCCCATCATTGGCTAATGTGTCAATCACCGTCATGGTAGCAGGCATCGCCCGATGGGACTTGTAGTCCCATCAGACGATGCCTGCACAGACCCCCCCAGCCTGCACAGACCCCCGGACAGTCGGCACAGCCCCCCGGCAGGCCAGCACAGCCCCCGGCAGGCCGGTACAGATCCCCGGCACGCCGCTCAGACCCCCGGACAGTCGGTACAGACCACCGGTAGGCCGGCACAGCCCCCGGAAGGCCGGTACAGACCCCCGGCAGTCCGCTCAGACCCCCGGACAGTCGGTACAGACCACCGGCAGGCCGGCACAGCCCCCCGGCAGGCCGGTACAGACCCCCGCAGCCTGCACAGACCCCCGGACAGTCAGTACAGCCCCTCGGCAGGCCGGCACAGCCCCCCCGGCAGTCCGGTACAGACCCCCGGGCAGTCGGCACAGACCCCCGGACAGTCGGCACAGACCCCCGGTATATATGGTATATATGTAGTATGTATGTTGCATGCATGTAGTATATATGTGGTATATATGTAGTATGCATGTTGCATGCATGTAGTATATATGTGGTATATATGTAGTATGCATGTTGCATGCATGTGGTATATATGCAGTATGTATGTATGTTGCATGCATGTAGTATATATGTTGCATGTATGTAGCATGTATGTAGTATGTATGTAGCATGTAGTATGTATTTTTTTTTTTTTTACATTCAACACATTAGCCGGATGATGGGACTACTACTGTCCCATCATTGGCTAATGTGTCAATCACCGTCATGGTAGCAGGCATCGCCCGATGGGACTCGTAGTCCCATCGGACGATGCCTGCACAGACCCCCGCAGCCTGCACAGACCCCCGGACAGTCGGCACAGCCCCCTGGCAGGCCAGCACAGCCCCCCGGCAGGCCAGTACAGACCCCCGGCAGGCCGCTCAGACCCCCGGACAGTCGGTGCAGACCACCGGCAGGCCAGCACAGCCCCCCGGCAGGCCAGTACAGACCCCCGCAGCCTGCACAGACCCCCGGACAGTTGGTACAGACCACCGGCAGGCCGGTACAGACCCCCGGGCAGTCGGCACAGACCCCCGGACAGTCGGCACAGTCCCCCGGTATATGTGGTATATATGTAGTATGCATGTTGCATGCATGTAGTATATATGTGGTATATATGTAGTATGCATGTTGCATGCATGTAGTATGTATGTGGTATATATGTAGTATGCATGTTGCATGCATGTAGTATATATGTAGTATATATGTCGTATGTATGTTGCATGTAGTATATATGTAGTACATATGTATGTTGCATGCATGTAGTATATATGTGGTATATATGTAGTATGCATGTTGCATGCATGTGGTATATATGCAGTATGTATGTATGTTGCATGTATGCAGCATGTATGTAGTATATATGTAGCATGTAGTATGTATGTAGTATGTATGTAGCATGTAGTATGTATGTAGTATGTATTTTTTTTTTTTTACATTCAACACATAGGCTGGATGATGGGACTACTACTGTCCCATCATTGGCTAATGTGTCAATCACCGTCATGATAGCAGGCATCGCCCGATGGGACTTGTAGTCCCATCGGACGATGCCTGCACAGACCCCCGCAACCTGCACAGACCCCCGGACAGTCGGCACAGCCCCCCGACAGGCCGGTACAGACCCCCGGCAGGCCGGTACAGACCCCCGGCAGTCCGCTCAGACCCCCGGACAGTCGGTACAGACCACCGGCAGGCCGGTACAGACCCCCGGGCAGTCGGCACAGACCCCCGGGCAATCGGCACAGACCACCGACAGGCCGGTACAGAACCCCGGGCAGTTGGCATAGACCCCCCCGGAAGGCCCGAACTGACGGCGCATCATGATGCGCAGAGACCACGCATCATGATGACGTCATTTCGGCAGCCAATCAGAGCCACATCAGTGGCTCTTTGCATTATGGGAACTTCCGATTTCGATATCCGATATTGAAAAAATATCGGTACTCGGTATCGGAATTCCGATACAGCGTATATCTGCCAATACCCGATATTTGCAGTATCGGAATGCTCAACACTACCAATCAGCGCTGGCTTGAAGTCTGATTCTTACGAAGGCGGTGAGAGTGAAACCAGAGTTGATTGAGTCTAGGTCTCACATGACATAACAATCTCACACAAGCTCTGGGAGAGCAAGTGCCAACACCAAAGGAATGATGCCGGCACCGGAGGTGAACATAAGTGCTATTTCACTGTTGCCAATATGCAGATTGAGACAGGATTGTCCAAGTAGTGGACATCCCTTTTAAGCATTGATATTCTTCCCTAAAATAGTTGTTTTTTTTAAGAAATTTTCATCATCTGAGTTGTACATGAGACCTAAATCTAAACGTTAATGTAAAAAAGTCACAATTAAGATCCAAAGCATAGATCTTAATGATATAATATTTTCAGGACTCAAGAGATTGAATTCAGTGATATAATCAGAGCATATTTTTCCTCGTGGTTAATTATAAATCTCTGATGATTAGGCCATAATTGTCCCAGCACAGTATAAATCACCTATGCCGGGTGATCTTTTGCTCTCCAGTAAAGAATTTTACATCCGGACGAGCCCTGTGTTACTCTACTGGTACGTTAATGAGACATTGGAATTTTTATTAGAATTTTATTTCATGAACGATTGTACTAAAGGGGTCAGCTAAAAAAGTATAAAAAAGAAATTACTTGTATTAAATGTGAGATTTTATTACATTTTAATGCAGAATATTATTATGTCCGTTCTGTATGCTGTAGACATTCCCTGTAATTAAATGTTTGCTATTGTTTTAACTATTTATTTTATTATAATTTTTTATCTGCATTTTTGAAAATTATATCTTATCAATAAAGCAAAAAACTCAATATCTCAGGTTAGGAGCAATGTCTTATTGGGATATTACCATAATTATAAAAAGTAAGTAAACTAAATGAGCGCCTAAATGGAAACCTAAAGTGAGTAAACGATGGAACTAATACTGGAAATATGTTTATAGAGAAAAACATATTTTCATATTTGAAGTATATTTTGGATATATTTTACTGTAACTGTGCAAAAAGGATGAGCTGAAAGCAATTTAAGAGCAGTATGGAATATAGGAGACTGAATATCAGAACATCCTGGTCTAGGGAATTACAAAAACCTACAGATTTAATTTTGTTTTTAATAATTTTTACCCTTTTCATTTTATTTCAATTTTTTTCAATTCTTTAATTTTGTCTTTTTAATTGTTTTCTTTTTTTAGTGATGTACGCTGTACAATCCCAAGTTATACCGTCCTGTTCAAATGTTTTATGTAGCGGTGGGAAAAGTGCTGACCTGTAAGGTAAGGTATGTTTTCAAAAATAGAAGTGTCAATAGTGTATTGTTATCAATTAATAATATATACAGTGAATGAATAAAAGAGAAATCTAAATCCCTCCAATATTTTGGTGAGAACACCCATTTCCATCAATGCAGCATTAGTTCTTCTAGGTAGACTTTCACAAAGTTAGGGTTTTTGTAAGATTATATTCAGGTGCTTGAGTAACTAACAAAACCAGACAGGTGATATTGATTATCAATTTCATTTCCAGCACTATGTCCATCAACCTCTGGAACATAGCTAAGGCCCCAGGTAGTCCAAAGGGCAAGACTACAGTTGTGCTCAAAAGTTTTCATACCCCAGCAGAATTTTTGCTTTCTTTGCCTTTTTTCAGAGAATGTGAATGATAGCACCAAATCTTTTCCTCCACTCATGGTTAGTGGTTGGGTGATGCCATTTATTGTCAGACTACAGTGTTTTCTCTTTTTAAACGATAATGACAACCCAAAACATCCAAATGACCCTGGTCAAAAATTCACATACCCTGGTGATTTTGGCCTGATAACATGCACAGAAATTGACACAAATGGGTTTGTGACCTGTTTGCTTGTAATCAGTGTATGTGAATAAAAGCTGAAATGAGATTTTCAAAGCAAAATTGTTGACAAGACCTAAAAGAGGGAAGAATAGAAAACATTTAAGGAAACTAGGATGGATGAACACAGAACTTAAACACATGCTAATAAAAAAGAAAGAAAAGTGTTGTGAGCTCATTTTTGGGTTTGCCTCTGGCTTCTGGCGAGGGTTATGGAGCTGGCTGTGCTGACAGAGGAGTAGTGAGTTCTCTATCTGGACTCCCTCTGTTGGTGAAGGGAGATAATGAAGCTGATCTAAATGGCAGAGACCGGCCACCTGAGGAAGAGGACTGCGATTGGACATCTGGAGTTTCTGATTGGATTTAAGGCAGCCGACTCCCTAGTTTCTTGCTGGTGATTTTTCCTGACTGTGGCTCCTGGTTTCCAGTTTGGTTCCTGCCTTCCTAAAGCTAAGTTTTCTCTGCTATTGTTCATTTGAGTTTTTGTCTGGTTTACTTAGCTTTTGTGTTCAGCCAGCCCTGGCTGGGACTGGTCTGAATCCCCATTTTGTCTCTGATCAGTTGATCTCTTTTGCTCTGTCTTCAGAATATACCTGAGTGCTGATATAGTGATTTGAAGTCTAGCGACTTCAGGGCTTTTTTCTATCAGACGTGTTGGACTTTCTTTTTGGCAGGGTTTTTTGCGTGATTGCAGACAGCAGCTTTTCTTTCCTGTCCTTTTTAGTTAGCGAGGGCCCCATCGTTTGCTCAGCCTATCTTTCTACCTGTGTCTGTGTTTTCATCTTGTTTCACCGACAATACATGTTGGGGGCTGTCTATTGCTTTGTGGTCTGCTCTGGGGCAGTTTAGATTTTCCCTTTCTTTCTTTAGGCTTAATTAGTTCTCCGGCCGTGATGAGACGTCTAGGACCACCGTAGGCACGCTCCACGGCTACTGCTAGTTGTTGTGGATAGTATCAGGGGTCTGCAATCCTCTAGTTACCAACCTCTCTGGTTTTCTGGGCTTAGCTTGCTTTTTGTTTTTTCCTCCTCGGTGACTCATTCATAACAGAAAAGTTTATGAAATGGAAAGAGGGAGGCATATCTAAAGAAGAATATAATGCAGTCTGTAGAACCTGCAGGGCATGAATCAAAAGTAATCCAAAATGATTTGGGGGGTATGTCAAAAGTAAAAGAAAAGTCAAAGTTGCTATAGGATTTTTGCAGGATGAAAATTAGTAAAGTGGTAAAAATGATGTTGTGAAGGCCGACCCTTTATATTCCTATTTTTCATCTGTGTTCTCTCAGAAAGTAAATATAACATCAAATGATCTTCACTCTCCTATTGAAGGAATAGAAGAATCCAGGCTATATTTAAACAGAAAGATAGTCAGGGTGCTTTGCTGCCATGTGCCTGATCATGCTGGTGGTGGTAAAGCTGGTAGTTTTGCAACCCCTACTGATGCGGGCATGGCAGGTGGTGTAAATGGCCTGTTTGGGGTTATCGGTAGAGTCTTTAAAAAACAGCCAGACTCAAGAAGACCCAACAGTTGGACTGGCAACTTCTGTCATGTTGATGTTACAGGGAACGGCTGGCTGCCTTCTGTCTGTGGCCACCACACTGCTTCTTCCTGCCTGTTGGGGTGCTACACCTCCCTCCCCCTGTGTGCTGCTATCCTTGCTCTGCATGTCCTCCTGCAAGGTTGGGTCAGTAACTAGATCATCCACCACCTCTTCTTCCACTTTCGCACCCTGCTCCTCCTCCTGAGTCTCATAATCGTCCACCTCTTGTGACACATTACCACCATTGCCTGCATGTGACCGTGGCTGCTCAAATATTTGGTCATCGCTACATGCGATCTCATCTTGCCCCGCTTCAAGTGGACCGGGCGAGAGGCCCGAATCTATAAATGGAAAACTGAACAGCTCTTCAGTGTGTCCAAGTGTGGGATCAGTTGCCTCTGGGCACTCGGCATGGTGGGAGGAAGGAGGTTCAGGGTCACGAATATGCGGTCCAGACTCATGGCTACTCAGACTTACCATGTGGAAGACAGGGTGCTGTTGGTAAACTTACTGAAAGTATTATTCACTATCCAACCAACAACTTTTTCACACTGCTCTGGCTTCTATACTGCTGTTTTTCTGCGCTCCTCTAGTAATTGGGACAGGAAGGTCAAGTGAGCATAAGTGGGTGTTTGTTGTGGCCAAATTTCAGCTTGCCCATGGCCTCAGCCTTTGCATGCACCATCACCTTCACGCCCAGATCCCCCGGCCCTTGCAACGTGCCTTGCCCATTTTAAATGGACTACAATATTTCCCATGTTCTCTACAAATGGCTGAATTTGGAGCAAACTTATATGTGATCTTTGTGCGGGAAAACCACAGTTTTAAATAACTGTCCTGTAAGTAACAATTTTTTTTTAGCAAACTGGTGTCAATAACTAGAGTAAGACACAACAAAAACAGTTTAATGCCCAAATTTGTAGCCCACAGATAGATGAGGTGTCTAACGGAGATACCACAATGTTAAATATCTGGCCTGTATTTTTGTTTTTTACAGAAAAATACTGTACAGAATTAGGGTAAGATATATCAAAAACAGTTGAATGGAGCCCTCAAATGCCACAATTTTTAGCCCACAGATAGAAAAAAAGCATTTGACGGAGATATCACACTGTTCAATAAGTGGCCTGTATTTTTGTTTTTTTTACAGAGAAATACTGTACAGAATTACGGTAAGACACAGCAAAAAAAAGGTGAATGTAGGCCTGAAATGTCCAAATTTGTAGCCCACAGATAGAGGAGGCGTCTGACAGAGATACCACACTGTTCAATATGTGGCATGTATTTTTTTATTTTTCACCCCAAAATAGTCTATAGAACTAATGTAAGACACAGCAAAAAAAGGTGAATGTAGGCATGAAATGCAACAATTTGCAGCCCACAGATAGATCAGGCGTCTGACGGAGATACCAGACTGTTCAATGTGTGGCCTGTATTTTTTTTAATTGTTGACCCCAAAATAGTCTATAGAACTAGTGTAAATCATAGCACAAAAAGTGAATGTAGGCCTGAAATGCCACAATTTGTAGCCGACAGATAGATCAGGAATCTGATGGAGATACCAGACTGTTCAATATGTGGCCTGTTTTTTTATATTTTTTACTCCCAAATACTGTATAGACCAGGGATCCCCAACCTGTAGCTCGGGATCTCATGAATTGTGGCTCCCAGCTGTCTGCTAGCTTGGTGCATTAGCTTCAGGTCTAGCAAAGAGCTATGAAGAGCGCATCTCAAAATGGTGAATTTTGTGAGTAGTTCCGCCAGAAGAGTAAATCTGGATGCACATATACTGGTCTTAAGGGTTTAGAGATAATTTAAGGATGGTGTGCAGGAGACAGGATGATACTACTGATCAGAGGAGGTGCTTGAAGCTGGACATGACAGTGTGGTGGGAGCGCTTGATGGGAGAATACTGAAGGGAGATTGTAGGAACCCTTGGATCTTGGTATACTGCTTCTGTGGAAAAGCTTTGGCTGTCATACTCATAAAAGGGTCTTTGGTTGCCACTAATGTGAGGGAGTGTGGGAGCCAGATGTGGCTCGCGACCATCTCTCAAAGCTAAACATGGCTCGCAACCCTCTCTCAGAGCTGGATGTGGCTCGTGACCCTCTCTCAGAGCTGGATGTGGCTCTCAAGTTCAGAAAGGTAGGGGACCACTGGGGACCTTGCGTAACAGACAGCAAATACAGTAGAATCGAGGCCTGAAATGCCACAACTTGTAGCCCACAGATAGATCAGGTGTCTGACGGAGATACCTGACTGTTCACAATGTGGCCTGTATTTTTTTATTTTTTACCTCAATACAGTGTATAGACCTAGGGTAACAGACAGCAAATACAGTGGAATGGAGGCCTGAAATGCCACAATTTGTAGCCCACAAATACTGTAGGTCAGACGTCTGACAGCGATACCAGACTGTTCAATATGTGGCCTGTATTTTTTTATTTTTGTGCCCAGCTAAATTGTGTCAACAAGTGTGGTAAGACACAACAAAAAAATTCTATGGAGGCCTGAAATGGCACAATTTTGAGCGCAATAATATGCGATCCTTGTGGCGGACAAAACCCAGTGTAAAATTTCTGCCCTGTAGCTTTTTCGCAGCTAAGTATGTTTTGGGCAGCAAAATGGTGTCAAGAAATTCTATAAGACACTCCAACAAAATTTAACATTTCCACAAAAATGTCAGAAATTTCTGCACACTTAGATGTGATGGCTGGGATGGGCAACCCCATTTAAAATAGCTGGATTTTCACACTGTACTATGAAACGGATCTGGCTGTGTTCTGCAGTGTCAACAAGCAAATGGAGAAAAAAAGGGGGCTCTGGATTGCTTTGGAATAAAATAATCAGGATTAAGATGCCAAAACAATTATTCCTGGCCACTGATACATGGGGCTAGGTATATACAGTCAATATATGTAACAGGCAGCAGCAGACAGTGATGGAATTGACCATCTTGATGTATGCAATGAAGTATGTCACATACAATGCCTGCCTGCTACTGATATCTATATACCCACATACATTGCCTGCATGCCTTGCACTGATATGTACTGTATATATGGACATACACTCCCTGTCTACCTAGCACTGCAATCTATATACCCCGTAATTTGTCCTTCGAAGGACTGTTGGTTTAGCGGGATATGTGGATTCAAAAGTGGTATACCCACACTAACTAATAAAAGCACAAATCTGACCCTATCTCAGCAGCAACTCTCCCTACACTGTCTGATTCCAGAGGCGACTGCACCGAGCAGTAGAGCCCGACCGTAGCGAATTGAAGCCACATTAATGTAGACCTTCTGGCCTGTTTCATCATGGATAAACCCGTATCCCCGGTCAATGTTGGTATAGACCAGCCGTCCCCTAGATCTCTTCTGTTCCATGCCGGCCTCTCCTTGAGTATGGAGCAGGTTCCACACTTCCTGCTCCCGGGCCTTCTTCTTCCTGATCACCACCGCTACCCACACGGAGGGTACAGCACGGGCCCTGGAGTCCGGTAGGCAGGACTCCGCTGAGAAAGACTGTGAGACAGAAGTGACCGATGATTTCTGCGGCCCAGCAGCCGCTGGGGTCAGGTGGCAAATGGGGACAACCGGGTCCTCGGGGGCTGGAATCACAGGGCGCGCTAAGTCGGCCGCAGCCAACACCCAGCACCGGCATAACTGCGGCCTCAGGACAGGCCGCATCCACTACTTCCAATGGAGCCAGAGTAACGGCCGGTTCCAACGATGCAGCTGCTATTAGCAGGGGGAGCGCAGCAGCGTCTTCTTTGGGTGAGCTCTGCACTGGTGACTCCGGGCGGGGTAGTTCGAGGACTTGAGCGGGGCCCTCGCTCAGTTCTGCATACACCACAGGGCCCGATGTAACTAGGCCTTCCAGTGCGCAGGGGGCCGCGTGCTGCGGCTGAATGGTGTGGGCCGCTTGCGGAGGCACTGGTGGGGCCGGGGGTACTCTCACCTTCCCTGGCGCTGCGGCCTCTGTCACACCATCACGCGGCTTCCCCCGCAGCCTCCGTTCCTCGCTCCACTGTCCTGCGGGCCTTTCCTCCAGACTCGGGGGCACCGCGGAGAAGTCCTCTGCCGGTATTGGTGGCGGCCGCTCTCGCTGACTCCGCTCAGGCTCCGCTCCCTGGCTCAGCATCCCCCTGCCTGCCCGTGGTTCTGAAGATGAATTCTGGTGCAGCTCCATCTCCTGCCACCGCTGCCACTCTAGGCGGCCGATGCCCCGACACCCGCAGCGTCTCATACCGTCCATTGGGCAACACTCATATGGCGCCAGACAGCCGCAGCCAAGTTTTTCTTCTGTGCCACTCCCTCTGTGGGATGGGGTGTTGGCAGGCCTCTCCACCCACCTGTCAGGGTCCAATATATGGAAGCATCGGTCTCCGGACACATACTGCTTCCTTTTGGGGTACATTGGAGGGGTCCCAGTCCATTCTGAACAACTGCAAACACCCAGACCTCTCCTCTGTGCTGAAGCAACACCGCCATACTGCACAGTACCTGGTACCGCCCCAGATCCTCTGCTGGCCACGCAGATCTGTCACAGCGCCCCCAACTCATATTCCACAGGTAAATCATTTGTAATCCACAGGTGTTTATATTCCAAGCAGCATAGTCCAAGTTCTTTTCCATTATTTGAGGCAGGCCTGCCGGAGAAGAAGAGGTATTAGCGGCGGCTATCCTGCCGACTATGCCAAATGTAGAGTCGTTGGCCGAGCTGGGGGGTGGTCCCTCATCATACCGCGCAGAGATGAACAGAGACAAATAGAGGCCATTTTCGGGTACAACAGGTCCAAGTTTAATCGTGCTCTCGCCGTCCGACTGATGGCCCTCACATTACAACACAGTACCTCACGCATGGCCCTCCGTGTCCAGGGCCGCTTCACACACCGTGTTTCTCACCTGGGACGTATATATACGCCCTGTCCCTTTTTCCTTGCTGACGCACTGACAGCTTCTGACACTGTGGCTGCCATAGGCCTAATCACCGACAGTACTTTCACTGGTCAAACGTCGTCCTTAACACGGTATGCCTACTCTCTTTTACTCATCTCCGTTACGGTATTCCTGTCAGGACCACCCCCCTGATGTTCTCTCTCCTCAGTCCCCCTGGTTTGGATTCTCCTCACAGCGCACAGACTGTCGTAGACCTCCTGTCACTGGAGCTCCCCCTGGGGACTGGAACTTTCTGGAACCCTCCCTCAGTATTTATAGCATTCCCGGTCCCCTGTCACTGTAACTCCGCCCCCCTTGACCAACGGTTTCTAAAGCCCTAAGCTGATGTCAAGTCCTTTGCTCACACTCCTCTGTTATGAATGAGTCACCAGAGGAGGAAAAAACAAAAATACAAGCTAAGTCCAGAAAACCGGAGAGGTTGGTAGCTAGCGGATTGCAGACCCCTGATCCTATTCACAACAACTAACAGTAGCCGTGGGGTGTTCCTACGGTGGTCCTAGACACCTCGTTCACAGCCAGAGAACTAAATAAACCTAAAGAAAGAAAGGGGAAATCTAAACTGCCCCAGAGCAGACCCCAAAGCAATAGACAGCCCCCAACATGTATTGACGGTGAAAACAGATGAAAACACAACCACAGACAGAAAGACAGGCTGAGCAAATGATGGGGCCCTCACTAACTAGATAGGACAGGAAAGAAAAGCAACTGTCTGCAATCACGCAAAAACCCTGCCAAAAATAATGTCCAACACGTCTGATAGAAAAGGCCCTGAAGTCACTAGACTTCAATATCACAATATCAGCACTCAGGTATATTCTGAAAACAGAGCAAAGAGATCAACTGATCAAGACAAAAATGGAGTTCAGCCAGTCCCAACCAGGGCTGGCTGAACACAAGCACTAAGTAAACCAGACAAAATCTCATGGAAAAATAGCAGAGCAAAAACTTAGCTTTAGTAGACAGGACTAAACTGGAGGCCAGAGCTCAGAGCAGAGAGGATCACCAGCAACCCAGCAGGGCGTCGGCGGCCTTATATCCACTCAGAGATTCCGGATGTCCAATCACACTCCACCTGTTCAGATGACAGGTTTTTCCCCATCCAAATCAATTTCGCTACCTCCTTTCACCAGCAGAGGGAGTTCATCGGACTTCAAAGGTGAAGGAGAAAATGAGCTCATAACACTCCTCCCTGCCATCTAATGGTCAGCCCAAGGTACTGCACGTCCACTACACTTTCCTAGCTGTTTCCCCATGGTAGTAACTGTCACCTATCTAAACTGTGCAAACCTATCTTTCTCTATTCTGACACGTCCGTCCGTACATCAGGTCACCTTCCCTACATGGGCACAATAGGAATTACTGAGCATAATCTAATCATTGAGCACCACGGAGTATCATTTGTTTTGTTTTATTTCTACCATTGACTGTGCCTGCTTAACTATACAATTGAATCTCCTCCTGTGTAAAAAACACATTCAGATCAACTGTCTTTACAGACAGTTAGCGCAGGTGTCCTATATATGTATATGTTTATAGTGCTGTGCTAAGATAATAAAGCACTGTCCTACATTTTGTACTTACACACATGGAACAGGGACTGCTATGTGTTATAATATTTTACAAATCAAAATATTTCTTTTTGGGCACAATATGTATATTCTAGTGCAGAGGTCTTCAACCTTTCTGACCTTGAGAGCCACATTTAGCTCTTAAAGAGGGTCATGAGCCGCATTCAGCTCTGAGAGAGGGTCGTGAGCCATATTCAGCTATGAGAGAGGGTCAAAAGCCACATTCAACCTTGAGAGAGGGTCGCGAGCCACATTCAGCTCCCACCCCCTCATAATAGTGGCAACGAAAGCCCCCATTAGGCCGGGGTCACACTTGCGAGAGTGATGCGAGAAACTCGCATCAACACCCGGCACTGCCACCGACACTCAGACCGGAGCATGCAGCTGCATAGAAATACATGCAGCCACATGCTCCAATCCCAAGTGCCAGCAGTAGTGCCGGGTGTTGATTGCGAGAGACTGGAGCGCAAGTTTCTCACATCACACTCGCAAGTGTGACCCCGGCCTTACAGGCATAATGGTAATCAAAACTTTTCCACAGAAATCACACCAAAGCAGTATACCAATATCCAGGGGTTCCCACAATACCCCCATTCAGTAGTCTCCCATCAAGCAATCCCAAGGCATTGTCACATCAAGCTTTAAACACTTCCTCTGACAGGTGGTATCATCTTGTTTCCAGCGTACCATACTTAAATTATCTCAAAACCCCTAAGACCAGTATATGTACATCCAGATCTGCTCTTCAAAATTCACCATTTTCAGATTTGCTCTTCATACCCATTTGCTAGACCTTGAGCTAATGCACCAAGCTGGCAGACAGTTGCGAGCCACATTCATGGGACCGCAAGCCACATGTGGCTCCCAAGCTACAGGTCGGGGACCCCTGCTCTAGTAGTTTGTTTTTTCTTTATAACCTTTTATTTAAAGTAGTCTCTAGCATTGCCTGAGCTTTTACCCATAATACATAAGTGTTTCAATATTGGGATATCCTTTGTAGAAATTGGTTTTGATAAGTGTAGGTTTTAATGCAGTTCTTCATGCCAAACCCAGAAGTGGAAAAAGAGAAGGAAAAGTATTAAGAAAAGACTTATAATTCTCTCTTCTAAAGCCATTTTTGTCTTCTCTTGTGTCACATAAGTTGGCACAAAACTGTATGTATAATTGCATAATTTTTAGAAATTCATTTTAGTCTAATAGGGACATGTTCAACTGTAAAATATTTCCATGTGTCACATGAGATTTAACAACAAACTTCATACTTTCTCATCTCTTCAATGGACAATTTCTTAAAAAATAAAAATACAAATTTTAAAATGTAACCAATTGATTAAAACAAAATTAAAAAACCTAAGAAACCTGATGTTTATGCATAATTGTTCAAAAAGTAATCAATATAAATAAAATATTCATTTTTCATTCATTCATTCATTCAGTATTTTTAAACTATCCTAAATAGAGTATATTTGCATTTTTAGTGATCAAATACAGAAAAAAAGTCATGTACTTTCTAAGTGAGGGTATAAAAGAAAAAAAAAGGAATATCCATCTGATCACCTCTGATGACAATTGGACCAACATCTGCATTTCTCATACTATTTTTTCAAGAATATTAATCTAACACTAACACTAATGAAAAATCAGACTTCTTTTAAATATTTTTACCTTTTTCCTTCTTTTGGAAAATCAAGTAATAAATCCCTTATTTCTATTTTATTCTTCATCGTATATTTGGTCGGAGTACTTTTCAATTCCTCCGTTATCACTGTCATATGTCTGGAAGTTCAATTACATAAACCATTGTATCTCTTTATCTGTAATTTATCCATTGTAGACATATTTTATACATCGGTCACGGTTCCTAAATTACTGCACATGTTATTATCCGGGAATCACATTGTTTCCTTCTCACAATGTTACACTCAGATGTACTTTTTCTTAGTTGTGGCAACAGCCGAGGAAATCCTCCTCTTCATTATGGCTTATGACCGATATGTTGCCATCTGCCTCCCGTTACATTATCATCAGATCCTGAGTCGGAGAAATTGCACCTTGATAACTATTGGGATTTGGGCAGGTGCCTTTCTAAACTCATCAATTCTTGTAATCTCAGTTTTATACATGTCCTCCTGTCACTCCAACATCATCCACCAGTTCTTTTGTGATATTAAGTCATTAACAATAACTAGTTGCACAACCATGCGAATGTTTTTTGTCATAACTGGCATGGACATCCTGATATTTGCTTTTATCCCAGTGATGGGCACTTTTATTTCTTACTTTAAAATTTTCTTTATCATCTTCAGAATGAAGTCAAAAGAAAGTCGGAAAAAAGCCTTCTCCACCTGCTCATCCCACATCACTGTCATCTCTATTTACTATGGGGCAGCCATAGCTTATTATATGATTCCAGCTTACTCTGATATTTTGGATTTTTTCTTGAATTTACTATTTGCCGCTGTAACCCCCACAATAAACCCGATGATATACAGCATACAGAATTCCAATGTACAATCTGCATTGATGACGTTGGTGAGGGGATAAATTATGGGAATGTGGGTTTTAAAGAGTGATTCCAGATACATTGTACTACAATTTTACAAAAACCGTCATTCGCCAAAATATTTATTTTTTTGTAATTTGTTCCTGCACACATCCAACAAAACTGGGTCTCTGGTTGCTGTTTTTCTGAACTGTAAAAGGCCATCAAATTGTTAAAACAAAATCCTTATACTCACCTAACTAGACCCTCAGTGTCACACGTCTACATGTTCAGATAGCCTTTGCTTATGCTGAAACCCTCAGGCCTCTCATGCTGGGCCGGGATGTAGGACTTAATGAGGGCCTGGGAGGGTTCTGCTTGAGAAGACACAGGTTCATTACGTCATGTGCAATGTCCATATGCATGTACAGAGCCCTGCTCAATAGAAGATGCAGTGAAGACCAGATGAGTGATGGTAAGGTGCAGATGAGATGGAGAAGTGAGGTGAGTAAATCGATTTTTGTAAATTTTTACAACTTACATTTATTATGCCCTGGGGTTTGGAGAGACCTGACTGAGGTCTCTCCAAACCCCAGAGCATAATATAGGACATTAAAGGACATAATATAAAAGACATAATAAAGGACATAAAACTTTATTAGAATTAGAATTACATTTCCACAAATCGAATTTCCCAGTTGAAACAATTTGAATAGGCAAGTTAAATTTTTTCCATATCTGATCGTTTCTGAAACCCGGGTACCTGATGTCTGAAAATCTGGATTATATTCGCAAAATAATCAATACGAACAACATATCTGTGATAAATCCTACCACACAGAGAATACAGAAATTTGTAAAGATAAAGAAAATAAGAACATTAAAGGCAAAAGGGTTAAAAATTCTTCTATATTAAATTATTACTTTATAATCATCCATGGGCCAAAAAAACGAATTTAGAAATATATTTAGCAAACGCTAATTGTTAGAAATGTACTTTCTCAAATTTGACTAACTTCTAGATATAATACACATTCCTTGCCCAGCCTTAGAAATTGCTGAACCTTAAAAAAAAGTAGCTACACAAATGGAAAAATAAAAAAGTTTTCAGCTTTATCATTACATGTTGATACACACTCCAGCGTTCTTTTCTCTTCATGCTCATTATTAGCTGGTCTTACCCCCATCGCCCCCCAGAATCAGCAATATGATCAGCATTAGACTTAGCTCTCAGTCAGTGCCAGGAGCGGCATCTGTACCACACCCCCAGCACTGACTGACAGCTGATGCTAATGCTGATCCTGCTGTCAGTCAGTGCCGGGGGCGCGGTTACAGCCATCACTCTCTATTCACAGAGCGATGACTGATAGCCCACCAGCTCTACCACCATGGCTGAAAGACAAACGTTGCCAGAAGAAATAAAGTTAATTTCCTCCGAGCAGCAGGGCTCTAAGTACCGATGCAAGGCAGGTTCAGAAAGCTGTTAACCTAGAAATTAACCCCATATCTACAGGTTAATAGTTTTTTGAAGTAGTCCCTGGTGCTGCAATTTTTGGCCCAAAGACAGGAAATTCCACCATTATCAAAATTAGATGTTTGTGTTTTGGAAAAATGGTGGTTCAAGAATTGTGCATACAAATGGAAAAATTAATCATTAGCAATTTCAGTCACAAATAATCATGTTTCTTATCAAATTCTCAATGCAGACAGATGAAAATATATCCCTTTAGCTTCACTACTTAGCATTTCTTTAGAATTTTGTCTATCAGTAGTGGTCAATGCTATGATCATGTAAGAGTGGTGGAATGTACTATTGTGTTCCTACCCTGAAGACACAAATCGCGCTGTGCTCTATATTATAATGTGAATAGTGTCAGGCGGTTTTATATATATTTTGTCATGTATAGTGTGGAACAGATAAAGGTTAAGATTTAGGGTATAAGGTAGTGACTATAGGATAAGATAGACTCCGGTAAGCATTATAACTATAATATGTTTAATCTATGGAAATGTATTGTACAATGTTTGTGAAGGAGATCTGTGCAGCCAAATGGTGCAGGGCAGACTTAGTTAAGGTTAGGGACTAGCCCATATTGAGAAGGGAAAGCCCCAGTAAAAAGTGACTGCTTCCTGATAGCAGATCAGATAATGAAATACAGTAACTAAGGTCAAGTTCAAGTTGCAATGGGCAAGCATCTATTGTTCGGGGCAGTGGGAAGCCTTACTGAAATCTATGAAGTTATGAAGCAGCAGCTCGTCCACGGCTACAGCAATCGGTCACTTTACAATCAATATAGTTAAGTTTGTTGTCCAAAAAAAGTTTAAAAAAAAATAAAAATTCTTGATCAAGTAATGTACTGACCACTATTTTTACTTCTCTCAATTGAAATTCTGGAGGCACATATTTTCTCAGAGTATGATATTGATGATTAGAGTTGAGCAAATATCCCAAAACATGATTCATAGTCACTAAATTCAGAAGGGAAATTCCCTTCTTACTTTGCTTTGGGCTTTTGGTAGACACCGATGCTGCTGAATAAATCCTAGGAGTCATGTAAGCCGCCATGCACCTCCTGGCTTGGTGGAATGCGATGCACTTCATTGACATGCATTGTGCCCTTACGTGATAGCTGTAGCCTATAGTAGTATATGGACACTGGATGAGAGAAGAATGAAAAAGACACTACTAGAAGAAAAAAGGGGAAGCGGGACAGGTTTTCAGAGAGCATAGAAGAGGTGAGTATATGAGTTTATTACTTTAAAACCTTCCTTGCCCTCAAAATCTGAATTTTGGTGGGAATTTTATAGCAAATTTGATTAGTTTAGAATCAATTTGTTAATTTTAATTGATAACGTGTCCTCAGGTTGGTTATCATTTTCAGATTATGGTGGATTTGAAACCGGGCACCATCATTAATCAGCTGGTAACAGATTACACAGCATTTTACAGGGCTGGACACCCCTACTCCATTACACTGTCTAGTTGCACATCTCCATTTACCAAGCACTGGCTTATTCAAAGGTCAGAGGTTTGCATATAGGCATGAATAAGGACAGACTAGTGACCTGGAATAAGATAGCAGTGGGTCAAGTGGAATACATTCACAACTCAAAGAAGAATACTAATTGCAAAAAAGAGATGTGGTGTCCATGTGGAGGAGTAGAGGGGGATAAAAACATAAGGTTAAACCCACTCAGCTTCACTTTACACCATGTTTCATAAATCTCCCCCTTCATAACCCTATTACACATACTGTCCACCTACTTTTGGACCACCCTGTATATTTGTTATATGCCTTGACTGAATTCATGCTTTTGGCAGGTTACCCTGAGTGGGTTTAACCTTATGTTTTTATTTATGTTTTTATCTCTTTTCTGTTATTGTGTGCCAATAAAGTTTTCCATATAATTTCTATATAAATTGGTGTAGTGTGCATACTTACAGTAGTGCTCTCTCCTCCCTCTTTTCTGTGCATTTGTATAGACACATTTTAGTTTGAAGTCAGTTTGTCTTGCTTCTAAATTTTAATTCAGAATTTGTTGTCTTTGTTCTTTATTTTCACTGCTAATAACAGAGTTCTCAAAAGAATTAACTAGCTGCATACATTTTGCTGGCCATATATTTCCCTTCCCATATTGCTTCAGTTTAAAACCCTCCTGATAAGTGTATCAAGGTATCTACCAAATACGTGTTTTCCTGTTTTTGTAAGATGCAACCCATCTCTACCAAGGAGTCCATCATACAGGTAATTCATTCCGTGGCCAAGAAATCCAAAACATTGCTGCTGGCACTATTGACGGAACCTGTTGTTCACCTCTAGAATCCTGTTCAATCTCCGTGTTCCATGTCCATCCACTGTGATGATGGATGAGAGTATGACCTGTGCTTCCAATTCCTTCACTTTCCATCCTTGGCATTCAAAGTCTCTGTGTCAGAGACACCGCACTACACTTGCTCATAGAGCCAGTGCGCGTGTCCTGAGTACAGAAGCAGTGCTAAGAGTTACCTGGGGAGCAGGGCAGCAGAGGTGACCAGGCGTGCTCCAACTATTAGTGTCAGGGTCCAGTCAGCGCTGGAAAGTAAAGAGGCACGGGACCTGCGGACACTGAAAATGAACAAGCTTGCACAGGACCTGTGGTCATGTGACTGCAAGGGGGCGTGGCTTAGCGTCCTTCTTTCAGATATGACAGGACACCATACAACAACTCAGAGTCAGGCAAAACGGAGGTCACAACAGCACGGGCAAACGAGGCACAGGAGGGATGAACAGACGGGAGGTCAGACAAAGCCAAAGGTCATACACAGGATCACAGTACAGTACCAGGGATGAGACAGAGCGGATAATCAGGGCCAAGCAGAGATCAAAACCAAACAGACATAGGAGGTTCCAGGCAGAATCCAAAGTGATATCCAGAGAACAGACCGAGTCATACACAGAGAATCAAGTAACCAGAACACAGCACAAACACACTCAGGGGTCACCACACAATGCCAAGGGCGAAAGCATAACTGACAGGGATGGGAGCGTCCTGAGGCTATAAGAAGCCTCCCCCAGAACTAGGGAGAGGCCACAATCATAGCCCCAGGTGTGCAGGTAAGCCTGCATCGGGATCACAACCTTTAACCCCAGAAATGCCAGTCATCAGCACTGGTTCCAGACATTAACCCCACGTGTGCGAGTCAAACCCGCACTGAGATCATGACAGTACCCCCCTCTCAACGGGGGGCCTCTGGACCCCCAGGCTTGCCCGGGTACTTAGCATGGAAAGCCCGTACCAGGTGATCAGCATGCATCAACCGGGCCGGGACCCAGGACCTGTCCTCCGGTCCATACCCCTTCCAATGAACCAGGTACTGTACCGACCGCCGTACCAACCTGGAATCTACGATATGACCAACCTCGTACTCCACCTGCCCCTCGACCAAAACAGGAGAAGCAGCAGACTCGGAGTCTCCCCGGACTGCTTCAAAAGGTTTCAGTAGAGATTTGTGGAAGACGTTAGGGATCTTGAAAGAGGGTGGAAGGCACAGCCTATACGCCACTGGATTGATTTTTTCCACAATCTTGTACGGGCCAATGAATTTGGGTCCTAACTTGGCTGACGGAATCTTTAACTTAATGTTTCGCGTGGAGAGCCAAACTTTCTCTCCAACCTGAAACGTGGGACCAGGTGTTCGTTTCCTGTCCGCGAAAAACTTATACCTGCCTTGAGACCTGGATATACGCCGCTGGACTTCTGCCCATGTATCTTTTAACCGCTGAACAGAGTCCTCAGCCCCGGGGCACCCAGAATCCAGACGAGAAAACTCACCAAAATGAGGACTAAACCCATAGTTAATCAAGAAAGGGGACCTACCAGTGGATTGACTCACCCGACTATTGAAGGCAATTTCAGCCAACGGCAGTGCATCGCACCAGTCACTCTGTCTAGCAGAGGTTAGACACCTGAGGATCAGTTCCAGGGACTGGTTAGTGCGCTCCGTCTGCCCAATGCTCTCAGGATGGTATGCAGATGAAAAGGGCAGAGACATACCTAATTTTTTGCAGAAAGCACGCCAAAACTTAGCCACAAACTGCACACCACGATCAGACACCACATTCAGGGATACCCCATGCAACTGGATCACATGCTGCACAAGCAACCTGGACAACGTCTCAGCTGACGGTAGTGCGGACAGGGGTACGAAATGAGCCTGCTTAGAAAACCTGTCCACCACTACCCATAACATGAAAACAAACAAAAGCCAGCTCACCAAGTGTTCACCGCAGACCTCGGAGCTCCGTCTGGACTGACGTGTAATCAATAGGAAAAAGCAATTAGTTCCAGCTGCGTGTAAAAAATTTCTTCTTTATTTCAACATTAAAAATATGTCATCTTCATAGTATATGCCATACACACGGACACGGCAACGCGTTTCGATCTGTAAGATCTTTGTCAGAGCCATAGAGATACACTGATCTCAGCTGCATATATACTACATTTGATCCAATGACATGCACAAATACAATCACATGACAATTAACTCATTAAAATTACATAGCAATGTACAAAATAAATTAAAACACATGTTGCAAAAGAGAAATATTTATCTTTTCAACAATAATGAAGCATTAGGTCATTTCGTTTATTTAAACCATTCGGGGATCGGACATCTAGGTGATAAATCCAAAAAGCCTCTCTTGTTAACAGGCGTCGCTTTGAATCTCCGCCGCGGAAAGGAATTTTAACCTGTTTATTCCTTGCATAAAGTGTTTTTTAACAGTCAAGTTCCGCATGAACTTATTCACATCTAGTATAGTTGTGAACAAATCAAAGTCCTGATCCGGAGCAAAGTTTAACCCCAAAGATAAGATCTCAGTTTGATCTGGAGTTAAATCTCTGGATGAATAATTTTGCACATTCTTAATTACTTGGTCATGTAATGCTTCTTGCGGGTAGTAATTCCTACTGCGCCTGTGGTGCTTGCGACCCCCGCGCCTCTTGCGTTTTTTGAAAAATGTTGGCCTATATTCACACTGGTTGGTGCATTATCGTCTGAAGCACTCAAGTAATTATCAGAGGAGTCCGGGTCTGATGATGTTCACAACTATACTAGATGTGAATAAGTTCATGCGGAACTTGACTGTTAAAAAACACTTTATGAATGATTCACAAACAACAATGAATGAAGAAGGAGAATGTGATGACAACACTCAGACAATAACTAACGAATTTTTACATATGAACTTTCAGGAGCAGGTGTCATTGGTAACTTTACAAGATTTGGATACAGAAAAAAATAGAGAGATGGAATATGTTAATCAGTCATTAAATTTTTCCACAAAAAATCCCTATTTCTATCCGGTCCACGCGAGATCTGAGTGTATGGACCGATTCCAAGATATAGTGGAAAAGGAATTGCAAATTTTGTTTAATCAAAAAAATAGTAAATTTAAAAATCTATCTGGCAAGCAATTTATAGCCCTAAGAGAATTAAAATCAATGACAGATATTGTTATAAAAATGTCAGATAAAGGTGGGGTAGTTGTGGTTCTAGATTCTAAAGATTATTATGATAAAATGATTGAGTTATTGTCAGATGAATTGACATACAGGAAACTGGATTATAACCCTTTAGAACAATTTAGGGACAAAACTAATCAAATTATCATGGAAGGTTTGGAGTTAGGAGTCATTACTAAAAAACAGGCAGAATATCTGCAAGTGAAAAAACCGGTGCTTCCAATTATATATGGAGTACCCAAAATACACAAAGGCTGTGGCATTCCTCCTATGCGACCGATTGTCTCGGGCATCGGTTCAGCACATGAGCATTTGTCACAATGGGTTGACACATTGTTGCAACCCCTTGTACAGAGGATGCCTGGCTATATTAGAGATTCCAAACAGGTGTTACAAATGTTTTCTAACAAGATGTGGTTGTCATCATATTCATGGCTTAGTTGTGATGTAGTATCATTATATACATGTTTCCCTCATGATTTAGCAATAAGAGCTTTGCAATTTCATTTAAAAAGGTTTAGTAACTACTCTATGAATCTAATTAATTATATTTTGCAAGTAGTAATATTTTTGATGTCACATAATTTTTTCTCCTTCAACCAGTGTTATTATTTACAGTTGAAGGGAGTAGCCATGGGAGCCAAATTTTCACCGTCCCTTGCAAATCTGGTTATGTCGTATTGGGAATATGAATTTATTTTCTCAGATTCCAATCCTTTTTATGGACAGGTGGCATGGTATGGCAGATATATCGATGATACCCTATTAATTTGGGATGGAGATGTATCTGCCATACCTGCCTTTATGCTATATCTAAACTCTAACCAATACAATATTAAATTTATGCATGAACATAATATGGAACATATATCTTTTTTGGATTTGGATTTATTTGGTGTTGAGGGGGAAATAATCTCTACGAAAACACATCATAAACCCTATAGTGGGAATACCATCTTACATGCGACTAGCAGTCACAATAAACATACCCTCAAAGCAATACCAGTAGGAGAACTCACAAGGGTTAAACGTAATTGTAGTGAAGAGAGTAATCTGGATAGTGAACTGGAACATGTAAAGAAAAAATTAAAAAATTGCATGTATCCGGATTGGTCTTTAAATCGAGCACAACAAATAGTAAAAAATAAAAAACGTAATAAAATGATTTTTTCTGGTGGCAATGCAAATGAGACAGTTATTGGAAAGAAACCGTATATTTGTTTTCAGTTTAGTCGCCAATTTCCACAAATCAAGGGAATCATTAATAGATATTTGCCCATTTTATATGAAGATAGTAAATTGGCAGATATATTAAAGCCAGGTATTAATATAGTATCGAGAAGAGCTCCTACATTGGGAGACAAATTATCACCTAATTTATTTTCTCTCAATAATAAAACTAATAAAACCTGGTTAACCTGCAATGGTTTTTTCAGATGTGGAGCTACAAAATGCAAAACATGTAGATATGCAAATGTCACAAAAAAAATTTCTGATGCGGCAAATAAAGTGCAATATACCATAAAACAATATATCAATTGTAATTCAACTAATGTAATATACAAGATAGATTGCACCATTTGCAAATTATCATATATAGGGTGTACATCTAGAAAAATGAAGATGCGCATTAGGGAACATCTACATGATATTGAGAATACGAATAACATGAATCGTAATATATCAGCTGTGTCGCAGCATTTCATTAGGCACCATGCTAGAAATACCTCGTGTTTTAAAGTGCAAGGAATAGAACAGGTTAAAATTCCTTTCCGCGGCGGAGATTCAAAGCGACGCCTGTTAACAAGAGAGGCTTTTTGGATTTATCACCTAGATGTCCGATCCCCGAATGGTTTAAATAAACGAAATGACCTAATGCTTCATTATTGTTGAAAAGATAAATATTTCTCTTTTGCAACATGTGTTTTAATTTATTTTGTACATTGCTATGTAATTTTAATGAGTTAATTGTCATGTGATTGTATTTGTGCATGTCATTGGATCAAATGTAGTATATATGCAGCTGAGATCAGTGTATCTCTATGGCTCTGACAAAGATCTTACAGATCGAAACGCGTTGCCGTGTCCGTGTGTATGGCATATACTATGAAGATGACATATTTTTAATGTTGAAATAAAGAAGAAATTTTTTACACGCAGCTGGAACTAATTGCTTTTTCCCACCACTACCCATACCACTGTATTACCCTTAGATGGAGGGAGATTGGTAACAAAATCCATGGATAAGTGAGTCCATGGCCTTTCGGGCACTGCCAAGGGTATCAGCTCCCCTGCCGGCCGGCTATGAGAGCTTTTAGAATGAGCGCAGACCCCACAAACAGCAATGAATTTTTTTATGTCCGAACCAAGGGTAGGCCACCAAAAGATCCTAGCCACCGCCAGACGTGTGGCTGAAATTCTAGGGTGAGCACTCAGCTTGGATTCATGTAACTCCTGCAAGAGTTTCAGGCGAAGTTGCTCTGGCACAAACAACTTCCCCTCCGGCTTGGCCGCCGAGGCCTGCGACTGGGCCCCCTGAATCTCCCGTTCCAATTCAGATGAGACCTCTGCTATCACAACCCCAGGGTGAAGAATGGAGGACGGTGGCTCAGGGGGCGACACCGGCTGAAAACTGCGTGATAAGGCGTCAGCCTTGACATTCTTAGACCCTGGACGAAATGTAATCGTAAACTGAAAACGGGGAAAAAAAAGTGACCAACGGGCTTGTCTGGGCGTTAGTCTTTTAGCAGACTCAATGTACGACAAATTTTTGTGATCCGTGATCACCGTAACTGGGTGACTGGCCCCCTCCAAAAAGTGCCTCCATTCTTCAAACGCCAATTTGACCGCAAGAAGCTCTCTATTGCCTACGTCGTAATTTCTTTCCGCAGTAGAGAACTTCTTGGAAAAGAAAGCACATGGCCTGAGGTTGGTTAGAGTGGCAGGCCCTTGGGACAACACCGCCCCCACCCCCACCTCAGAGGCGTCCACTTCCACGACGAATGGTTTGGACGGATCTGGCTGCACTAACACAGGAGCAGACATAAAACATTTTTTCAGCGTCGCAAAGGCCTCTTTTGCGAGCGAGGACCAATTTCTCACATCCGCACCTTTGCATGTTAGATCCGTGAGAGGTTTGACCACTTGCGAAAACCCCCGGATAAATTTGCGGTAATAATTGGCGAACCCCAAGAAGCGCTGAAGACCCTTAAGATCTCGGGGTTGCACCCAATCCGCAATGGCCTGCACCTTCTTGGGGTCCATGCGAAAACCCTCACCGGATACAATTAACCCCAAAAAGGACAACTCTTGTACACAGAATACACATTTCTCCAATTTGGCATATAAATGATTTTCTCTCAGCCTTTGGAGCACAGTTCGTACATGTTCCAAATGAGAATACTTGTCGGGGGAATATATCAAAATATCATCTAAGTAGATAACGACAAAACGACCAATGAGATCCGAGAATACCACGTTGATGAAATTCTGAAATATGGCAGGGGCATTGGTAAGACCAAACGGCATGACTAAATTTTCAAATAGTCCCTCGGTCGTGAGGAACGCGGTTTTCCATTCATCCCCCTCTCGGACCCTTATCAAATTATATGCCCCCCGAAGGTCCAGTTTAGAAAACCACTTTGCCCCTGATAGTTGGTTACATAAATCGGGAATCAACGGAAGGGGGTACGTATTCCGTACAGTAATTTGATTAAGCTCCCGGAAGTCGAGACAGGGACGTAACCCGCCATCTTTTTTCTTTAAAATAAAGAAACCTGCCGCCACAGGTGAGACTGAAGGACGTATGTGTCCTTTGCGCAGACTTTCAGTAATGTACTCCTTCATAGCCAAGCGCTCAGGACCGGACAAATTAAACAGACGGGCTTTGGGTAATTTAGCCCCCGGGACCAGCTCAATAGCGCAGTCAAAGGGTCTATGTGGCGGTAACGTCTCGGCCTCGCTTTCGGAGAATACATCATCGAAATCCTTCAGGCATTCCGGAATACCTTCCAGCTCGACAGATGATACAGACACAGATTTAACAGGTTCAACCAGCAGTGCAGATTTATCACATAACTCAAAATCATTAAACCCCCATTGTACAATCTCCCCCGTTTTCCAGTTAATAACTGGGTTATGGTGTTGTAACCAGGGCATGCCCAACACCAACCCTGCAGGTCGATTGTCCAGCACAAAACAACTTATGTTTTCCACATGAGTAGCGCCCACTCTGAGCGAAAACACATCAGACATAAAGCGAATTCCCTCCTTAGTGAAGGGAGATGAGTCAATGGCCATCACCTTGATCGGAACCTTGAGCCTAACTGTCCCTATCTTGCAGTGTGTGACCAATTGGGAGTCAATAAGATTAATAGATGATCCGCAGTCCACGAAGGCTGTAGAGGAAAAAGAACTACCATCCACAAACAGTTCCACAGGCAGTACAACTTTAGAAAATGAGGAAAATGGTACCTGAGGGTCTGAGCAGCCTCCCCGTTGACCACCCAGACCTAGTCGTTTCCCGCCGACCGGGTTTGAAGATGGGCAATTCGGGCACTCTCTTTTCCAATGTTCTGTTTTACCACAGTAAAAACATAACTGCTTGTCCTTCCGGCGTTTCCTCTCCGTATCCTTCAGGGAGAGGGCGCCTACATCCATGGGCTCAGGGGCAGTCTCTTCTCCACTGGGGAATAATGGAGTATCCACCTGCATCACCCCTCTGGCCCGCAGCCTGCGGTCCATCCGGACGGCCTGGGTCATGGCGTCCTCGAGAGAGTTAGGTGGGGGATGTAACGCCAAGGCATCCTGCAGCCGCTCGGACAAGCCTCTGCGAAAGAGTCCTCCGAGTGCGGCATCGCTCCAAGAGACCTCTGCCGCCCAGCGGCAGAACTCAGAACAAAACCACTCAGCTGAGTGTTTCCCCTGACAGACACTCATCAACATGTCCTCTGCCAATCGCACTCGGTCAGGTTCATCATAAATGTGCCCGAGGGCCTCAAAGAATGCATTCACTGACATACGTTCAGGAGCAGAGGAAGACAGAGAGAAAGCCCATGCTTGCGGAGCCCCCCGAAGTAGGGAAATAATGACCCCCACCCTCTGGAACTCATCCCCGGAGGAGCGGGGCCTTAGAGAAAAAAAAAGCTTGCATCCTTCTCTGAAAGACCTGAACTCCTTTTTATCCCCTGAGAAAAGGTCTGGTAATTTGACCGGAGATTCGGGGGACGCTAATGACACATCCCTACCCCCAGAACCAGAAGCCCCTGCATCGACAGCCCCCTGCACAGTAACCACCAACTGTTGCTGGGTCTGGGCCATCGTGCGTTGTTCCACATTGAGCTTATGGAACATTTGGGTCAGGTGCTAGACCTTATCAGACAAGGCTTGTATGGGATCCATGAGGATAACACACACTTTTTTTTTTCTTCTTCAGAAAAAAAAACTGAAACGGTCAGTTATAATGTCAGAGACACCGCACTACACTTGCTCATAGAGCCAGTGCATGTGTCCTGAGTACAGAAGCAGTGCTAAGAGTTACCTGGGGAGCAGAGGTGACCAGGCGTGCTCCAACTATTAGTGTCAGGGTCCAGTCAGCGCTGGAAAGTAAAGAGGCACGGGACCTGCGGACACTGAAAATGAACAAGCTTGCACAGGACCTATGGTCATGTGACTGCAAGGGGGCTTGGCTTAGCGTCCTGCTTTCAGATATGACAGGACACCATACAACAACTCAGAGTCAGGCAAAACGGAGGTCACAACAGCACTGGCAAACGAGGCACAGGAGGGATAAACAGACGGGAGGTCAGACAAAGCCAAAGGTCATGCACAGGATCACAGTACAGTACCAGGGATGAGACAGAGCGGATAATCAGGGCCAAGCAGAGATCAAAACCAAACAGACATAGGAGGTACCAGGCAGAATCCAAAGCAATATTCAGAGAACAGACCGAGTCATACACAGAGAATCAAGTAACCAGAACACAGCACTAACAGACTCAGGGGTCACCACACAATGCCAAGGGCGAAAGTATAACTGACAGGGATGGGAGCATCCTGAGGCTATAAGAAGCCTCCCCCAGAACCAGGGAGAGGCCACAATCATAGCCCCAGGTGTGCAGGTAAGCCTGCATCGGGATCACAACCTTTAACCCCAGAAATGCCAGTCATCAGCACTGGTTCCAGACATTAACCCCACGTGTGCGAGTCAAACCCGCACTGAGATCATGACACTCTGCATATAGTTTCAAGGTCTTTCTCTATTGAATCAATTGTTCATTTGTGTATTAAAAGGTGTGGGTAGTCATCTGTAGCACTGAAGAATCTTGATACGCTATCAGACAGATCTTTCATTTTGGCACCTGGAAGACAGCACACATGATTAAGTGATGTCCGGTTGGCAGACAGCGGCTTCTGTTTCTCTCAGTAGGGAATCTCCAACGACCACCACTCTCCTTTACTTCTTCACCATAGAGCTTCTATTTATCACTTCAAGAGGCTTCTGACTGCTCACTGGGGTTTTCTTTGTGGGAAAAGCAATTTTTTGATGTACATCTCCGTAGTTGTCCTGCGTGAGAGCCTGGTAGCGTTTTTTCGGCGGTATGGGCGCTGACTGCCTCCTCATCTTTCTGCTTTTTTGGGTCACATGCTTTCATTTCTCTTCTTCTGCTCAAACATTAAAAGGTCCTTAAATTTGGTGTAAGGCAGTCATTTTTCTCTATGCTAGTTTTAAGTTCCGGACAAAAGCACCACAGCAAAAGGAATATAAAGTATATGAAATTTGAACTGCTTTACTCCTCTACAAAATTAGAAATATTGAGAATACTTAGCGAATAAAGTAGCAAATTCATATGTCCCCAATAGCCATGACAAGGCGATTCTTGTTGCTGGGTATCTGCCTATGTGTATCCTCTATTGAGAAAAAGCCTACATTTATATGGGAAGGTAGGATCCTGCTGTAATTAAAAATGCCTATAATTAGGCGAGTTCCCATCAATGAGAATCACCTTATCGTGGCTGCCGGGTACAGAAGAACTGGGCAATTTATGCACTAAGTATTCTCAATTTTTCTAATTTTCTAGTACAGTAATACAGTTTAAATTTCATATATTTCATGTTTGCATGCTATAACGCTGGAGAGTGCAACTTTATTTGTTGGTTATATATGGAAATGTCTAGTCTTAGTATGCCTCTGTTCACACCTGTTTTCTGTTTGGAAGTGATGGTCAGTCTTTTGCTATTAGCAAATATGATCACAGGAGATGTGCTATTGATTCATTTTGTAGAGAAGTCCGGGTGAGACAGATAAATGGAGCGCCAGGCTGACAGGTCTCAGGATGCTGGATAGATAAATCCGATGCTGTTCCTGCCGGGTGCCTCAAGGGAGGATGAGAACATGGATAGAAGGGAAGAAACCCGGTCACAGGAGAGCGCAAAGGACAAGGAAGAGGAGAGTAGTTGAAGGATTTCTTCTTTTATTAAGTTCCACTACGCGTTTCGATAGATAACCTCAATCTTCATCAGGTGGCTATCCATTGATTAATTTTGGACTTAAATTGATTGGACTTGGTATTTCCATCAGTTATTTGTCATTGGTATTTTCATCAAGTTTTTTGCTATTTTGATGTGGGATAAAAACTAAGCGCACAGCACTAGTTTTCAACTTCAATTTTAGAAATTCTTTGGTGGAGGCTCTGACATGGATGTAGATGTGATCATAGTACTCTGAGCATTTTCATCTAATCTTGGTCTTTCTATGGTCTCCAAAATTCAAAGCAAATCATAGAAATGCAATCAGAAAATGTGTCATCATAAAATGACTTATTGCTTAAATCAACTGTATTGTTTCAAGGGGTTGTACACTTCACGCACAACCCATGATCAATCAGGATGTTTACACTGGTAAAATAACATCTATATTCACCTTTGGTGTCGGTGCCATTCCAGAGATGTCGACACTATCTCTCCCGGAGCTGACGTGACATTGCTATGTCTTGTGACCTTTGCACTCAATCAGCGCTGGCTTTATATCTGATTCTTCCCAAGGTGGTGAGAGTGAAGCCAGCGTTGATTGGGCCTAGGGCTCACATGACGTAACAATCTCACGCAAGCTTCGGGAGAGCGAGTGCCAACACCACTGGAATGGAGCCGACACCGGAGGTGAGTATAAGTGTTATTTCACTGTTGATAATTTGCTGATTGAAATAGGATTGTCCATGTAGTGGGCAAGCATTTTAAATATTGATATTCTGCTCCAAAATAATTTTTTTTTCAAGAAATTTTCACCATCTGAGTTGTATATGAGACCTATATCTAAAAGTTAATTTAAAAATAAGTCTTAATTAAGATCTAAAACACAAATCTTAATTATATAATATTTTCAGGACACAAGAGAATGAATTCAGTCTCACTTTTCCTCTTGATTAATTATAAATGATTAGGCCATAATTGTCCCAGCACAGTATAAATCACCTATGCTGGGTGATCTTTCCCACTCCGGTAAAGAATTTTACATCCGGAAGAGCCCTGTGTTACTCTACTGGTACGTTAACGAAACATTGGAATTTTTATTAGAATTTCATTTCATGAACTATTATACTAAAGGGGTCAGTTGAAAAAATATAAAAAATAAATTACTTGTATTAAATTTGAGATTTTACTACATTTTAATGCAGAATATTATTATGTCACTTCTGTATGCTGTAGACATTTCCTGTAATTAAATGTTTGCTATCGTTTTAACTATTTATTTTTTTATAAATCTTTTTATTTGCATTTTTGAAAATTATATGTTAACAATAAAGCAAAAAACTCAATATCTCAGGTCAGCAGCAATGTCTTCTTGGGATATTATCATAATTATAAAAAGTAAGTAAATTAAATGAGCGCCTAAATGAAAACCTAAAGTGAGTAAATGATGGAAATAATGTTTAAAATATATTTATAAAGAAAAATATATTTCCATATTTGAAGCATATTTTGGATATATTTTACTGTAACTGTGCAGAGAGGATGAGCTGAAAGCAATTTAAGAGCAGTACGGTATATAGGAGTATGAACATCAGAACATCATGGTCTAGGAAATTGCAAAAACTTACAGATTTAATTTTGTTTTTTAATAATTTTTAAATTTTTCACTTTGTTTTTTAAAAAAATCAATTTTTAATTTTGTCTTTTCAATTATTTTTTTATTTTATTTTAATTTTTATTTTCAATTCTTTAATTTTGTCCTTTCAGTTGTTTTCTTCTTTAGTGATATAGGCTGTATCATCCCAAATTATACAGCACTGTTCAAATGTTATAGGCAGGTGTGGTAAAAGTGCTGGCCTGCAAGGTAAGATATGTTTTCAAAAATAGAAGTGTTAATAGTGTATCTTTATCAATTAATTAAATATAAAGTGAATGAATAAAAGAGAAATCTAAATCCTATCAATATTTGGTGTGAACATCCTTTGTTCAAAGCTGCATCAGGTCTTCTAGGTAGACTTTCACAAATTCAGGGATTTTGTAGGATTATATTCAAGTGTATGAGTAACCAACTTAACTAGACAGGTGATATTGATCATCAATTTCATTTGTTGGTTGAAATATACTAATAACTGAAACAGAGACAGCTGTGTAGGAGACTTAAAACTGGATAAGTAACAGACAAACTCTGCTACCAAGGTGAGGATGTGGAAGATAGCTTAATGTCACAGCTCACGCAACATGGCAAGACTGAGCATAACAAGACACAAGGTAGTTATAAGGCATCAGCAAGGTCTCCCCACACAAAGATTTCCAAGCAGACATTGGTTTCAACATCTGCTGTTCAAGCTCTTTTTACTTAAGCAACAATAAATGGATAACATTGGTGACTCTAGGCACAGTGATCAGCCAAGGAAACAGTGAAGAACACATGCAGCTTACTGCTCTTCAAAATCAGAAAATGACAAGCAGTGTCATCAACTCAGAAGTTGTAAAAACTAGTGGGACCCATCTACAACCATCTATTGTATGGAGAAATCTGGCCAGAATGCGTCTTCATTGAAGAATTGCATTCAAAATCAATACCTTTGATATGGAAAAAAAAAGTGAAAGAACTCAATTATTCACAAAACATAAGAACTGCGGTGCAAAAAATTGGGAGTTCAGGTGCCCTGGACTGGTGAGTCAAAATGTGAAATGTTTGGGTTTGGGGTTTGGAGGAACAGTGAAGCTCGGTGGAGTGTCCTAGAAGTTTGTGGCTGCATTTTAGAATATGAAGTTAGGAAATGGGTCAAGAATAATGTTGTCCTCAAAGCTGAGAAATCCAGGCAGATACTTATCCATCCTTTATCACTATCAGGGTGGTGTCTGACTGGCCTCAAATTTATTCTGCAGCAGAACAACATCCTCAAACTTCCAGTCAATGCCATTAAGAACAAGGATTCCTGGAGGTGATGATCTAGCCCCGGAGCCCTGATCTCACATCATCCAGTCTGTCTGGGATCACATGAAGAGACAAAAGGATCCCACAAGTTTCATACACAGATGATCTGAACTCAGTTCTGCAAGATGTTTGGAACAACCTCCTGCCGAATTCTTCTAAAATCAATCTTTGCAAGCGTATGTAGACGAATCAATGCTTTGGTGCTGTTGGGAAGGTAATGGGTAGTCACCAAATATTCATATGATTTAAATTTCTCTTTTGTTAATTCACTTTGCATTTTATTAATTGTTAAAATAAGACAAACACTTCTTTATTTGCAGCTTTCTTACATTATCTTGCCGATTTTTTTCACATCTAAGTAAAACTTTTTCACCATACTGTTTATATTACCAAACATCACACAGACTATATAAATTGCGTTCTATTACTTTCCTATATTATACACCATTGTTATTTTGACTACAAGATTTACGATATATTTTAGATGAAAAATAGCCGATCCTGAGGACAAGTCATCAACATCAAATCGGTAGGGTCTGATTCACTCTTAAGATCTTTATTGATACACCTACCAAATGCAAATATAAGAAATTATGTAAAGTACGAGAGAATTTATTTCAGCTGGCATTTTTCTTAATAGATAGAGTCACAAAATATCATTGCTACCCTATGGTCGTATCAGGTAAAATAAGATAGCTCTCTCTTGTGTGCATAAATGATGCCACAATAATGACCTGATGACAAACAGTAACACATTTCCATGTGCCAAATGCAATTTGATCAACTAATAATTCCGAAATTGATTTTCTCTTGTTATCACACATAGACTAAGTCTCTTGTCCAATGTATTGATCGAGACATGGCTCTAACGACCATCTCTCTACACTTTTAATAGGTATAAAATCCGGCTCTTTGCTGAACCTTCGTCCTTAGAAGTTTGTACTCATGGTAAGCCTGTTTTCTCTCTTCCTAAAAAATAAAATGTTTGATCCATAGGATCTGAAAACACCAAGTCTATGTTTATTTCCTTATGTAATTTTCTCTTCCTACACTAAATATAACACCCTTTGTGACAAAGTCACTGATAAAGTACTGGAGGGGAGATATATGTCACTACACTTAATGGCATCAGTGACATAAAGCCAGAGTACTTTCTTCCAGCACACTAAAGTGTTGTGAGGCTTAAACTAAAGTTGCATACATGGGCTGTTTTTATGTGGACATTCATAGAGCAGGTGGGAGAATGTCCACCTTATTTCCACCTGCAGAGTCGGCACCACCGTGTCCTGACAGGACCTCTGTGATGTCATAATCATGTGATCAGTCACATGGACTGGGGGATTTAAGTACTTGGCTTCCAAAGGCAGCAGGGCTCAGTGAGCCTGTTGGGAAGCACTCCAGGAAAGTGTTCATGCATGTGTTGCATACAAAAACCTGAACCGTGTGTGTTCTGCTAGCGGTGAGCGAGAGGAAACCCTCTTTCAGAAGGACTGTGTTTTCTGCCACCATTTTGTTTTCTTTTTCCTGTTTTTGCCCAGAGAGCTGTATTTGCTTTACTACACCTTGGTTTATGCTGCCTATAATAAACCCTCCAAGGAAGTTCTTAAATCCGCAGTGTACCAGTGTCTACCTCGGTGTGCCGCCGAGTGAGCCAATCTACCACACCTTTTAGTATAAAATATGTCAGATACATTGTACAAAACAAGCACTTTTACCTCTCACGTTCCACCTATTTCCTCACGTGAACAGGGACCTCATAGTTACAAAGCTACATAAGTTGAAAAAAGACCCTGGCCCATAAGTTCAACCTTTCTCCATCAATTTTACATTTCATGAGTAATTTAACTATAATCCACAATATTATGTGTATCGAGGAAATCGTCCAGCCCTAATATAAAAGCTGTTGTACTTTCTGCCATTACTACCTCTTGTGCTCGGCATTCCACAGTCTGACTGCTCTAACTGTAAGGAACCCTTTCCTATTTAGCTGCTGGAATCGCTTTCTTTCCACCCGTAATGGATGCCCCCTGATCCTTAGTATGGTCTTTTGTTTGAATTATTATTTTGTTTGTTACTCTACAA
Source organism: Dendrobates tinctorius (assembly GCF_039654945.1). NCBI lineage: Eukaryota > Metazoa > Chordata > Amphibia > Anura > Dendrobatidae > Dendrobates > Dendrobates tinctorius. The sequence goes on from NW_027361924.1 coordinate 9,881,781, forward strand.
TGTCTGATCTTGACATGTGTCCTCTGAAATAATACACAACTGCAGTCAATAATTTGAATTATTAGCAAAATTTAGAAACATTCTGATCTTTGCAATAAAACAATGATACAAGAACAATCTAAGTGCCAAGATCGTTGTTGACTTGTAGGTCATTGCCAATGAGTAAGGGGCTAGGTTTCCTCAGAAACACTGACAGAAGATGGTGTCAGGTAATATATTATCCAAGAAAAGTAGAAGCTGGATGCGAAACGCGTGTCGGGGTGAGGAGGGACGTGCGATGCACTGTGACTTTGTTGCCTTCACCGTTCACCTGCTTTCCCTGGTAATATGTCCTGCTTTTTCCCTATTGATTTTTATATGAATTTAAAGCGCTAGATAGTGGACCTGATATGGGATTAATTTAGTTTTAGTTTTGGTGTATGAGCTGCAGGATTTTGAGCACATGTTGCACCAACCCCTCTTACTTTTGGGTGCTTTTTGATATTGTTCTAATATGGTTGTTATTTTTAATATACTTAATAAAACATCTAATGGTTTTTAATTGTTATTTCTGGAACTCTTCTTTCGGCTATATTAATGTAAGTCCAAATTGTGGTTGTTGATAAAAACATGTGCAGCGCTCGGCAGCACAATAAGGGATGAATGGCACTGCAGTCAAGCATGCTGCCACTGCATTCTATCGGGGATAACAGTTCGCCATTCTGACGATTGGTGAGAATTTGGAGGTCTGATCACCACTGATCAATAAGTTATTACTGGACAACCCCTCGAAGATCATATATTAACATTATCACCACGAGATCTCCTTCTCTACTCCCCTCATATCTACTATTCCAACAATCGCATGCAAGATTTGTCCTGTGCTTCCCCCCTACACTGGAACTCTCTACCCCAACATATTAGACTCTCGCCTACCGTGGAAATCTTCAAAAGAAACCTGAAGACCCACCTCTTCCTACAAGCCTACTACCTGCAGTAACCACCGATCCACCAAACCGCTGCATGACCAGCTCTACCCTCGCCTACTGTATCCTCACCCATCCCTTGTAGATTGTGAGCCCTCACGGGCAGGATCCTCTCTCCTCCTGTACCAGTCGGTGACACATTTTATGCGTGATTATTGTACTTGTTTTTTATTATATATATTCCCTTTCACATGTAAAGCTAAATGGAATAAATGATGCTATAATAATTATTATTATTATTAATCTTTTGTATTTTGTATATTTTTTCAGAATATGCACCGAATTCTGCATTATAATGGGACTTTCCAATGCTTTTACATTTTGCCATTTTCTGAAGAGACAACGGATAAACTTTACATTTCTATTTTCTTTTTCTTGATATATTTGGTCGGAGTACTTCTCAATTGCTCCATTATCACAGTCATATGTTTGGAAGCTCAATTACATAAACCAATGTATCTCTTTATCTGTAATTTGTCCATTGTAGACATATTTTATACATCGGTCACGGTTCCTAAATTCCTGCACATGTTATTATCCGGGAATCACATTGTTTCCTTCTCACAATGTTATACTCAGTTGTACTTTTTCTTAGCTGTGTCTACAGCCGAGGAAATCCTCCTCTTCATTATGGCTTATGACCGATATGTCGCCATCTGCCTCCCGTTACATTACCATCAGATCCTGAGTCACAGAAATTGCCTCCTGATAATTATTGGGATTTGGGCCGCCGCCTTTTTAAACTCTTTACTGTTTGTAACCTTAACTTTATACATGTCCTCCTGTCACTCCAATGTTATCCACCAGTTTTACTGTGATGTTAAGTCATTAACAAAGACCACATGCACAACCACTGAAATTTTTCTTTTAGTAACAGGTAGCGAAATTTTGATATTGGTGTTAATTCCATCAATAGGCACTGTTATTTCTTATGCTAACATTTTCTCAAGTATCTTTCAGCTAAAATCGAAAGAAAGCCGAAAAAAGGCCTCCTCTACCTGCTCATCCCATATCAACATCATTTCTGTTTACTACGGGTCAAGCTTAGTAGGGTATCTCATTCCCTCATCTGATGTTCTGGATTTAGTCTTCAATGTAATATATACAAGTATCGTCCCCATGATAAATCCCATCATATACAGTCTACAGAATTCCAATGTACAATCTGCATTGTTGGGGTTAGTGAGGTGATTTATGAAGTGTACACTTTGTGAGGTAGTGTTAGGGTTGGCGGATTGCATTAAATTTAAATTAATTATAAAGTGCAAACGGAGTCCACCATGCAGAGATGTTAAACTGCTGCTAGTGTGAACAATGGCGGTGCACACGGCGAGCGAATGCTCGTACACACAGAGTAAGCGGTGGTTCACATTGCGTTAGGGCACTGCGCTTAACGCATCTGTATATGCATCACTAACGCTTTGTAACGAATGCGTTAACGAGCCCATTGCCTGCAATGATAGTAACACATCCTAACGTATGCCGATATTGGCATGCATTAGCGATGATGTGTTACTTTGTGACGCACCCGAAAATGTGGTCTGCAGCGTATTCGGGTGCGTCGGGTCTAGCGCACATCGAATGAATGCGTTCGCTGTGCATAGACCTGTATGGCTAATGCATGGTAGCAAAATGCTACCATGCGTTAGTGCATACCGTTAGCGCTAGGGCACAAAAGATGTAAAAAATGACATCTGCTTTAGCACATTCATATAACGGATCCGTTAAACGGATGACCCTAATGCAATGTGAACCTAGCCTTAACACCACTCAGTGTGAACAAAAAGCAGAGTTCCAAGCTCTGTTACTCCACAGAGAGGAACAGTACAAACGAGTACTACGTGCTAAGTCCTGTTATCCATCACAGGTCAAAGCATGTGGGCTGAAGTCGCTCTGCAACAGAACCATGTCTGTAGCACACAGTAACGAAACAGGTGCTGAGTATGGAGCCCTAAACATGGGTTGGACATGCTCTGTGAATTCCAGATGCTATGCCAAACGCCCAATTGTCCCCACTGATGCTAGCTGCCTATCTACAAGTTCAGTCCCAAACTAAACAGTCGAATAGCATGTGCAAGCAAAGTGGTATAGTCTCCACACACACCAATCACAAATGATACTAGCGCCTCTGAGAGCCTTTTATACATTAGGCTCATGTCCAGTCAGACAGGACCTTGCCCGTGGACCAATCCAGAGCTGCCACATCACCAGAGCAGCTGACATCCGACCTCCAATAGGAAGATGCCACGTCACAGATATGCTCAGTAAGGTGATCTCTGGACTTAGCCTCCAGAGCATAAGGCTGCAACTGTATGCCACTGGTTACTAAAGACTTAGCTGGAGAATCAGCAATAACCAAACACATGGCATGAACCTTAGAAAGAAACTGGACCAACGCCTGCGCTGAGCAGCAGTCTCAGCGGATGGACCTGAATGGGAGACCGCAGGACCAGACAAGGCTTGGGATCCTTCCTGTGCAGCAGGAAAATCCCAGTGCCTAACAAGTAGACACATTTAAGAGGTTTCAGTTTCTGGATTGAGGAGATTTTTCCTTTGGCTTTAACAAAAAGTATGTGGCTTGTCCATCTACCAATGCAAGAAACACACTTTTGGTGATACACAAGCCTTGTGTGGAGACATGGAGCTCAATGGGTGCTCTCATCCGCTGTCCTGGCTGGCTTAAGAGAGATTGCATGGACTAGGGCTCATACCACTGAACGCCTGCTCTCTTTTCCCATGGGCAGAACACTACTCAGACAACGCAGGATGAGGGTAAAACAGTGTGGCAACAATTTATTGAACCATCAACAAACAATAGCATACAGAACAGTCCCAGCAAAATACCCAAGATGGTGCAAATTACAGAGTCTCACCCTTCCACTGACTTACTGGGAACAGAGCTGCTTCCATGGCCGACTATCCCCACCAGTGGCACCCCGCTTTTGGTGGACCACCACAGAGAGGAGGCAACAACAAGCTTAGGAAGCTGAGAGCAGTGAAGTATGCGGCCAGGTGACCTGATTGTCCCAATCTGGATTCTTCAAGACGTCTCTGAAGGTTCAGTGATGGTCAATGAAGCAGATCTTTGTTCTTCCAACTGGGTCCGTGGTCCCCTAAGTTGACATCCTGTAGACTCCACTGGAACAGAGGCAAAGTCTACTAATAAAGTTCAAAATTGTCCTTCAATCCATCATTCATATGTTAAGGGGAAGGTATGATGAGGTTTACTTCTATTGTTTGATTGTTTACAGTTTATCCTTCAATGCTTGCAAGTCCACAAACTACATGGCCCGATACATTGTGTAATCAACATATTAGTAAATATCATTGTTCAGTGACCCTGCATTCCTGTTTTGCAAAGAGTACAGTACAATAAACTGTAGGTGCTGATATAAAAGGTATATAACAACCACTGGTCCATTTATAAATATCAATGCAACCTAAAAGAAGAGTCAATACTTCAGACAACAGTTTATGATTCAGGGCCTACTGAACTTACATTTGGAATAATTAAGAAGAAATTCTGTGTCATCACTCCCATTGTTAATATGATTCCCCACTGAAGTTGTACACCACAATCAGAATAAGATTTTTCTATCCCTATGTTAAATGAGCTATGCCCTCTAACCTTCTATCCCTATGCCACAGAAGCCTAAAATGGTGCTGCTTGGCCAACCCCAATGTTTTTTATTGGATTGAATAGTCCACTATGATTATCTGAGTTATACCATGTGATGTGATAGTTGTGTAGGAGTGGTGGAGCTAATGGATTGCTCCCTGACATTCTAAAGGTTTAAATGCATTTTCTGTTCATGTATGTTGTAAAAGGGTACTCACTGGGGATGCAGTTAGCTTAGGCTAGTTTCACACTAGCGTTCAGTAGATCTGCGGAGGGCTGTGTAGTTCCTCCATTAAGCCCCACCCACTGGCGCACCTCCTATCTTTAACATTGGGTACGCAGGCTATGCAAATGTATGCGGATGCCTGCGCATGCATCGTTTTGATGCTGCGCCGAGCTGCGCCAAATGCAACATGTTGCATTTTGTTGCAGTCAGCGCAACGTCAAAACAACGCATGCGCAGGCAACCGCATACATTTGCATGGCCTGCGTACCCAATGTTAAAGATAGGGTATGCAGGACGCATGCCGACGTAGGTGGAGCTGAAGAAAGAGGTGCGGCAGTGGGCTAGGCTTAACGGAGGGACTACGCTGGCCTCCGCAGCTCTGCCAAATGCTAGAGTGAAACTAGCCTTAGACAGGGTTAACTGTAATGGCTGGCCCAGTTTGGGAGGGGGGGACTGAGAGTTAGTGTCAAGTACAAGGAGCGACAGGGCCAGTGAGTGATGAGCAGTGACAAGTAACAGGCACAAGTAAGGGGTTGCTAAGGACTGCATGAGCCTAGAACCTCAGGCAGTGGATTGCCAGAGAACCCCTCTGCACGAGTCCCCAGCCTGGGAAACTTTGTGATAGCATTGTGGCCCGGGGACACACTCCTTCTGCAAAACTGCAGGAGAAATTGTACTCAAACTCTAAGAGGCGGAGTGAGATGGAATCTAGATATACTGCTGGAAAAGTATAAGATCCCAAAAGACTATAGAAGATAGTAAAAGGGGTGTTCTAACTATACCGAGAACCAGGGCTGCAGTTGTGTCCAGTTTATGTGGGAAAGATGACAACCCGTTGAGCCTTGTCCACTACAACAAACTGTGAATACTGTAAATGCTACTATTCACCAAGTAAAAGTTTGGTTGTTTTTATGATCCTCGTGTCTCCTGGATTTATTACTGCCCTGGTTCCAGAAGAGGGATTCCTGGAGTCAGAAGAGGCCTGCGGCCCTGAAGTGGGTGTGATGCACCTCACACACAGCAGCACACCAGGTCTTGGACACGAGTTGTCTGTAGGATGCCAAATCGAGTGGGAACAGAAGCTCGCCCACGACTACCTCGCTTGGGCATCTTACAGTTGCAGTGCAGATTCATTAAAACTTGCATAGCTGCGCCTGATGTCTATAGCCACCTCTCTGAGTCAACAGTGTGTGGAATTACATCAGGATTCTTTTCTTTTGTTTGGGAGATCCTTGCAAATTTAATTGCAGAGAGTTCAAACTCACAAGAACTGTGAATTTCAGGAATTTTGACTCAAAATCAATTCTCTTCAATCAATCTGCTCACCCCTAATTAATTCTCATGAATCTTGTGTACTTACTTTGAAAATCCATGTAGGAATGACCATTTAACCATTTGTGAAAATTTAAATTCAATCTCCACCCACGTAGCCTTGATTGACAGCTCTTCAGTATTCCACTGTCCTGCAGCTGCTGAGATCTCACGCTGCTCAGTTCAAGCTGCAGCTGTCAGTTGAGCTGAGTAAGTGGAGACTGAATGCAATTGCCTTGAATTTTTGATCTTTCCCTTTGGTGTCATAAAATAATCACTTTATTATTAGGATTGTATTGACATCGATATTCAGAGTAAGTGAACTAATATCAATTCCAGAAATCGATAAGATTGGACGTTTGCATATCAATATAATATTGTGTGCAGTTTATATTGTGAAATATGATGACAGATTAATTTTAAAATCTATCATAGAAATATAAAAATACATCATCTAGCCAGAGAGAAAAATAATTTAAATAATTAAATAGCCTTGGAAATACAAGTGCTTCTTGCCTTCTTTTCAGTTCATGATCACTGTTGACTTGTCTTTTCATCCTCCATGTAGCTCCTTCACTTCTGATCAGCAGCTCTATGGGGCTGAGTAATGTTTAGTAACCCTGGGAGTACTACAGATCTTGGCAAGGAGGCAACACAATTACCATTTCCCTTTACTATATTTGTTTTGGAAAGATATTGCTGCTAATGTAGGGGAATGCACTGACACGTGGACCTGTCTGATTGTAAAAAGGCAAATGTATATGTGACTTTACTGTGACTTGTATACATGTGTGGGGAAAGAAGGAAGAATTAGCTAGAAACAGTGGAGTACTGAGTTTGGCCACTAGAGGCAGACAGGATGGGGAGAAAAGGACCTGACAGCAGCTGAACCTAGGAAACGCAAAGTCATGGTGGGCGGAGTCACTGGAACTGAGAAGGGGAATTCCAAAAAGAGGAAATAAAAGGAGGGAAAGTCCCAGGGTCAGTCAGTTGGGGGGATAGGACAGCTGCAGACAGAAGACACTTGGGGTACCGGACTGTGGGAGAGCTGGGCACCGAAGAGGCAGTAGGAGTCACAGTAGGTGGACAGGCCCAACCAGGGGAAGCGCTGTGGCCGGTGACTTAGACAGTTGCAGTGAAAAAACCTAGAGGGCCGTCGCATCAGGGAAAAGAAAGGAGGAGACGTGGTGACGGGTACCCAGGCCAGTGTGCAGAAGCTGTCGTTTGCTGTGGGTGTCAGAGAAGACATCAAATAAAGAGGACCTGAATGAACTTCTACATGCTTCTGACTCCAGTCTTTTCACTCCACGGGAAGGTACCAGGGGCTGCCTCGGGAGTACGAAGTGTGTGCTGAAGGGACCACCCCCCGGTTGGCGCACGATCCTACACAATCACGTCAAATAGTGTATCACAGCCAAGCAGGAGGGACAATCACAGCCTGTATAAAAGCTGAAGCAGGGAATGTAGCAGTCACTTTGAGTTGAATCTCAGTAGTGACAGGGTGTCACAGCTCACAGCTAAAGGTGCAATTACACTGCATGTGTATAAACATGATTAACTGTAGCATTCACAGGTCTGTTTGACTAGAATAGGGAAATTCTTTCATAGTGTTTCATAGGTTCTTTTATGAAGGAACATCAATTATCCCACTGACTTACAGTGGCATCTTAAAAACACCTTAATTGAGAACTGTGCAAGTAGTCACCCAAATATAGCATCGCCATATGTGAATATGATGGACTGGAGTTGCCAGGTAACTTTGCACTGAAAGAAAATTCCAGGTTGAACGTTCTCCTCTGACTACAAATGTTAACACCAAGTAAAGATGTTAAAAAGTTTGTAAGACCAAGAGCTCAACCAGTTAAGCAGTAGATCAGACAAATTTTGACATTTTTAACGCCTTCCTCACAAGTCTCAGTGCCAGATTAGGAAGTCTGCACTGCCCTCATCCAACTTCAACAGAGCGCCGACATGGATTCCTGACCAGGGAAGTTTATTTTGCTCAGCTCTAGAAAAGTCCATCATTCAGTGTGTTTGGAAGAGGGTTGTGGACTACTTTTATTCCACTAGCAAGTCTCTCTGTAAAACAGTGGGTCATAACCAGAAACATCCTCTTCTATACTTCTGAATACTATTTTTTACGGCTGCAAATGATGTGTATTTCTTCAGTTATCCTAACACATCTGTAGATGTAATACAGACCGCCCTGGGGAACAAGAAACAGCAGTAATCACCTAATTAAAATAGACATGATAATACTAAAACAGTTTAGGGAAACCCAAGGGAATGTAAGGGACTATCTCCCTTAGGCACCTACACAGTATAAATCCCACTGGCCGTATACAGCAAGTCATCGCATACACCAGGATAAATGCTGTCAATTAAAGGTAAGTGTGTCATTTATTCTGGGACGCTTTCTACATGATACTTCTATAATACAAAATCACATAGATACTGTGCATCATTTAAGTACAGACAGAAAGTCCGTCATTCTAAAACAATATCCACATTATTTATCAAATGAAAGAGGATTGTCCAATCTTGCAACACCATTGCTCTCCTGATATTGAAGATCTCCTTCTCTACTCCCCCTCGTCTCTTCTTCCCACAACCGCATACAAGACTTCTCCCGTGCTTCCTCCATACTCTGGAACTCTCTGTCGCAACACATAAGACTCTCACCAACACCGGAAACCTTCAAGAAGAACCTGAAGACCCACCTGTTCCGACAAGCCTACAGCCTGCAATGTTCCTCGGTCTACTGAACCACCGCACGACCAGCTCTACCCTCTCCTACTGTATCCTCACCAATCCCTGTAGACTGTGAGCCCTCGCGGGCAGAGTCCCCTCTCCTTCTGTACTTGGGTGTCCCTTGTCTTTCACATGTTTATTGTACTTGTCTATATTTCCCCCTTTTCACATGTAAAGCGCCATGGAATAAATGGCGCTATATAAATGCATAATAATAATATTTGGAGCAGGGGCTGATGGATATCTATAGTATACAGAGGATATACACCACTGCACTGTACACTGATCACATTTATTTGAAGATGAACTGACCTGCAGGTGACTGTTAGGGCTGACGGAACGCACCAAATAAAGTATAATAATAAGGTGCGTTCGCAACCCAGGGACCACCATGCAGAGATGGAACCTGCTGCTAAGTAATGGCGGAACAATATGGCAGTTGAGCACCGAAAACACGCGGGTTAAACGTTACCCGGTGTGAACAGCGGCGAACTCTGTTACTCCACAGAGCCGCAGCAACAACATATAAGAACACTGTTTCCTGTTGGACGTCACAGGGCACAGCAGATATGGCGCAAGTGCAGTCTCTAGGCTCAATCCCTAGAATGCTGGGGCTAGAGTCTGACCGGACCCACTATGCGCACGGCATCGCACAGGCGATGCCACTACTTGGCGCTGACGCTAGGCACTGACTACCTCCTTCCTCCACTATCAGCCTTGGCACTAGCTGTCTGGGCTGAACAACTCATGCATACCAAGGGTAGGGGTTTAATAATGAGTCAGTGACCAGAGACAATCATACGTGTATACAACACACACACCACATGGTCTATACTAGCACACGGCCGTGCGGCTATGAGATCCTTTCATACATCCTAGTCTGCCAGGACCTTGCTAATGCATCAATCCGGGCTCGGATCTGAGCAGCCGACCGCCGACCACCAATGAGAGGTTGCCGCCTCACGAGCAAGCTCAGTAGGGCAAAACCCGGTCTAAGTCTCAGGAACGACTGCGCGCTGCTGTTTGCTGTTGATTGCTATAGCTGAACCTCGAGAGGCAGCAGCAAACAACCGAACAGCACGGGTCTGAGCAATACACTGAGACCGACGTCTCTGCTGAGCAGGATCTGCTGCGACCGTGACTGAATGGGAGACCGCAGGAGAATACATGGCTTGGGATTCCTCCTGTACAGAGGGAGAATCCCGACGCCTAACACTGACAAGCAATCTGATATTTATAACCTATCCTAAGCATAGGTGATCCAATTTAAACTCTCAAACAACCCCTTTAACCAACAAAATGATTCAATGCCTACCTGGGGTACATGCTTACTCAACTCTCATAAATTGTTCTGATTAATCTTGAAAACCAAGCCAAACTATTATGTATAGTAACATGACATAACTGTGAAAATATGTAATCAAGCAAATAATATGAACTAGGTTGTATCTACCATAGAAGAAGACAAAATCGGATGCTAAGGGGCCATAGGAGAGAGAGGGACCAGTCCTGGTAGATATATTTCCCTTGTAGTATTGGGGGGCAAGAACCTTTGCCGGACTTCCCTTTCTGTGGCAACTACAATCTCAACAAACAAAGGGATGAAAATGGTTCAGTGCGGAGGGTTAGCCAAACACAAGGCCCATTCTGGATGGCGAAATGTAAAACTAAAATGTGGGGTGGCTCATTTTAAGCTTTGCATAAGGGTTCTCTCTCTTCTATCCCCTATGAATACTATGAATATCATTGGCATAATCTCTGGCATCCTTTTGTTAAAAGGAAAATGTTTTTTAAGCAACTTTTCATAATAAGCTGTCCTTATTTCTAAGATTTTCCCAAGTTTTCCCCTTTCCAGGCTCAATCTCTTAAATTGCAGTTGACTCTGAGCTGGTGGGAAGAGATTAGCTGCTATGATGTCTCCCATACACAGCACAGCACACAAAGAGGCTGTCCTTTATTCGTTAGTTAGCACACTGACAAAAGCAGCAGCTTGGAAGACATTATCCTGTATTACAGAGCTGTGTAGATGTCAATCCAATTACATAGTGAGATAGAAAGCTAATTAAAAAGATCAGCACGATCTTACTGTGTCTCACTTTGCCCGTTATTTCTCTCTACTCCTCTTTACGCCTCTCCCTCCCCTCTCTATAGGGTATAATAGGCTGTGTAGCCTGACAACTCACTGCACTAGCAATCCATCTTGTCTGATCAAGAATACAGTGTTCAGATGTTTTCTATAGAATGGTTGAGAAGTTCAGGAGGCAGATGGGGAAGGAAGAAGTGTCTCATAAGTGGAGAAAGACACACATTTCTCTGATAAGATCTATTACAAAGTTTCTTAGCTAAGTTTGTTGAAAGAACAGTTCACTTTTGTTTCATATTAAAGTTATTGGTTGTCACCTTCATACTTGTATAACCTTGTATAGAAATATTCTGCACCAAATCTCTTGTCTACCACAACTCAATATATAGGGTGGACCATTTGTTTGGATACACCAGGGTGGGCCATGTACATGGATACACCTAAATAAAATGGGAATGGTTGGTGATATCAGCTTCCTGTTTGTGGTACACTAGTATATGGGAGGGAGAAAACTTTTCAAAATGGATGGTGACTATGGCGACCATTTTGAAGTCGGCTATTTTGGATCCAACTTTATAAATGGCCCACCCAGGTGTATCCATGTACACTCCCTGACAGAAGTTATGTCGCTTATCCATGTTATGTAAATAAAAGCTTATAACCTGACGTTAAATTCATCCATTGGTTGTATAAATTATTCTTTCGAAAGCTGAAACTCTCCAAAAGGTTAAGAAAATAAATTGCCATCAATGCAGAACTATTGATCATTTAATGGACACAGAATGGTCAGATTTTGGCAAGACAAAAGTTTTGTTGGCCACAGAAAGTAATGTGATATTCAAGCAAATAATTAACTTAAAATACAAATATATGTTGCATGACATTGGTGAATGACGTTGTGGTGCTATTAGAGTCATATTTAATATTTTGTGTGGCTTCCATGAGCTTGAAGGACTGCATCCATGCGGTTCAACAATGATTCATACAATTTATTAATGAAGTCATCAGGAATAGCACAGAATGCAGTCTCACCTGCCTCCCAGAGTTCATCTAGATTCTTTGGTTTTGTCTTCCAAGCTTCCTCTTTCATCTTACCCCAAACATGCTCAATGATGTTCATGTCTGGTGACTGGGCTGGCCAGTCCTTGAGCACCTTGATCTTTTTTCCCTGGAGGAACTTTTTTGTAGAGATGGATGTATGAGATGGAGCATCATCCCGCTGCAGAATTTGACCCCTTTTATGATTTGGAATATTAGAGGTAACTAATACGTCTTGATATTTTAGGCTATTGATATTTCCTTCCACCTTGCAAATGTTTCGCACACCCCCATACTGAATGTAACCCCAGACCATGATCTTTCCACCACCAAATTTAACTGTTTTCTGGATGTTTTTTGGATCCATACGGGCTCCAGTAGGTCTCCTGCAGTATTTGCGGCAGCTGTGGTGTAATTCTACCGAAGATTTATCAGAGAAATCCACCTTCTGCCACTTTTCCAGGGTCCATCTGTTTAGCAGGCTGTGGGACTTTGCGAATGCCACACGGTTTTTTATTTGCCTTTTGTTTAGTGCTGGCTTCTGGGCAATGATTTGACTATGGAGGCCATTTCGAGACAGAATCCTACAAACTGTTATAGTTGACACAGGGATTTGAGGTGACCAGGCCTGTTGGAGCTCTGCTGCAGTGGAAGAGGGGCTTGCTTTGGATTTTCTAACCAACAAACGTTCCTCCTGAGCAGTTTTCTTGCGGGGTCTGCCGGACCTGGGCTTGTCAAACACATCTCCAGTCTCTTCGAATCTTTTTTTAATTCTTTGTACTTGATGCTGAGACACATTAAAGGTGCCAGCCACCTCTGCAGTGGATCTGGTCTTCAGCGTCTTGATAATCCAGGCTTTGGTCGCAGGGTTGATTTTTGGCATGTTGTCAGAGCTCAAGTTGCAGCTCAAGTGAAGGTCTGGGGTGCTGGGTTTCTTTTTATACACACCCACTAATTAACTGATCATTTACTGTGCACAGGTGAGGATGTAAACTAGGATTGGGTGCATTATATGACCAGGCGACAAAACTTTTGTCTTGCCAAAATCTGACCATTCTGTGCCCATTAAATGATCAATATTTCTGCATTGATGCCAACTTATTTTCTTAACCTAAACCACATTCCTCTTCTTTATTTCATAGGGTTTCAGCTTTCAAAAGAATAATTTGTACAACCAATGGATGAATTTAACGTCAGGTTTTAAGCTTTTATTTACATAACATGGATAAGCGACATAACTTGTCAGGGAGTGTAAATAGCCCACCTTGTACATTATATTTACAGTATATAAAATGCAAACCTAACAATAGATCACCTCTCTATATAAATATGGGGGAGGAGAGATGATAATGCAAACAGTAATTTATAATATTACTTTTTTGCTTTTTATATTAGGCTTTACCGTCACTGAATCATCTATTTACAGCCTTAAGAAAATACATTTTTCATGTTCGAGAGTAAGGCTGAAAACATCATGGAAAACCAGACCTCTACTAAATATTTCCAAATGATTCCCTTTTTTTCCAAACCAGAGGACACCCCTTACATTTTTATCACACTGCTGACTGTATACTTGATGGGACTATTAATGAATATAATTATCATTGCAGTGATATACACCGATCGCCGGCTCCACTCCCCCATGTATCTGTTTCTCAGTAATCTGTCCCTTATTGATGTTCTTTTCCCGAGTGTCATCATTCCTAAAGTTCTCTACATGCTTTTCACTGGTGTCCAAACTGTATCATTTACACAATGTTTTACCCAGTTTTATTTTTACGTCTTGTTTGGCACCACAGAAGATACTCTATTATTTGTAATGGCGTATGACCGGTATGTTGCGATCTGTAGACCTTTACATTATCATCAGATTTTGAGTAGGAGAACGTGTTTGGGGTTCGTTGTCGCCATTTGGTCTTCAGCCTGTCTGAATTCGCTCTTAATTACAACGCAAGCCTTGAAGATAACTTTCTGCAGTGCCAACAAGATCCACCATCTATTCTGTGACTTTAAGGCTCTGTTTAAGATCTCCTGTGGAGGCTTAGAGAAGTTCTTCAATCTGGTCTACTTTGAAATTGTACTATTGGGACTTTGCCCGTTCTTGTGCAGTTTAATCTCATACATAAAAATAATTACCATTATCACACACATTAAATCACGAGAGGGAAGAAGAAAGGTCTTCTCCACGTGTTCTTCTCATGTTACCGTCCTCCTCCTCTACTATACCACAGCTTCTTCTGTCATATTGGCCCCATCCACAAAATACTCTGACATCTTAGAGCAAATCTGTTCGGTGCTGTACACAACGGTGACCCCCATGTTAAACCCTCTCATTTACACACTTCGCAATAAAGAAGTAATGCATGCCATTCAGAAACTGCTAAAAACTATTTAAATTATAAACTATGAAGAGTAGATATTTGCCACAATGTATATGATATATGTTTTGGAGTTTGGAGGTGTAAACCCTACATAAAATAAAATGATTTATTTGGGGTAAATGTATTCAATTTTATTATTACCAGGGTCAAACATTGCTATGGTCTGCAACATGGAGCAGAATTATATCTAAAATGATTTTACATTCTGTGTTTCACCCACGTTTTCTTAGGGAACTTAGATCTGATTTTGAAATTAGTTCTTTGTCCTGTAAAAAAAAAATGGAGCACCAGAGATTCCTGTTAACACTGTGATGATTTTAGGAGTAATGAACATCTAAATATCTTAGCTAATGGGCTGCTATGAATATTAGACTGACCTCTCAGACCTTGGTAGATCATGAGAACAAAGGCGAGACAATATTTGATGGTGTGCAAATTAAATTGACATGTTTCAAATTTGGTGAATTATCGGTAAATAATTTCTCCCATTGTATTGTTTGTCCCAAATTGATAAAATGGTCAAAATACACTGCTCAAAAAAATAAAGGGAACACTTAAACAACAGAATATAACTCCAAGTAAATAAAACTGTGAAATCAAACTGTCCACTTAGGAAGCAACACTGATTGACAATCAATTTCACATGCTGTTGTGCAAATGGAATAGAAAACAGATGTAAATTATTGGCAATTATCAAGACACACTCAATAAAGGAGTGGTTCTGCAGGTGAGGACCACAGACCACATCTCACTACCAATGCTTTCTGGCTGATGTTTTGGTCACTTTTGAATGTTGGTTGTGCTTTCACACTCGTGCTAGCATGAGACGGACTCTACAACCCACACAAGTGGCTCAGGTAGTGCAGCTCATCCAGGATGGCACATCAATGCGAGCTGTGGCAAGGTTTACTGTGTCTGTCAGCGTAGTGTCCAGAGGCTGGAGGTGCTAACAGGAGACAGGCCAGTACACCAGGAGACGTGGAGAGGGCCGTATGAGGGCAACAACCCAGCAGCAGGGTTTTCTATATTCGAGTACAATTCAATAGCACTCGAATACATTCATCCATTTCTACTATCAAGACTTCCTTAGTAGAATGTAATACTTGGCCTTTCTCATAGACAATGTTAACCTCTTCACTACACACTACAGTATTGTTTATTCCTCCCTTTCTTCCAAGAGCCATAACTTTTTTAGTTTTTTAGCAACATAGCAGGAGGGATTCAGAGTTATTTTGAATGAGTTGCAATTTTGATCAACACCAATCATTTTACCATACAATGTACTGAAAAACAGGAAAAAAATCCCAGTGGGGTGAAATAGTGAAAAAAAAACTCAAAATTCCACCATTGTTTTCGGGGTTCTGTTTTTCCAGCAGTCGTTGTACAGAAAAATGACCTAACATGATTTTTCAGGTCAGCATGATTACAGCAATACCACACTTGTATAGTTTTCTTTATATTTTATTGGTTAAAAATATTCATAACTTTGTATAAAAATAATAATAATTTGATGCCGCTATGTTCTGAGATCAGTTTTTTGTTTTTTTTTCATTGATGGAGCTTGTTATTTGCACTGTGAGCTGTTCATTTTTTATTACCATTTGGAATTTTATATATATTGTGATAAAACACTCCGGGATCGCCTTTGCTGGGGTCAAAGGTCACGTGCATTCAGCATGAAACTCAGGCGCAGAGCTGGGATTCGGGTGTAACTGACCCTGGGTCAGGTTTACTAATGGTGAAAGCAATGCAAAAGGAAATAAAACATAAAACAAATCCTTGCCTGTCCGGCACTAACTAAACAATGGACAACCTAACTACCAACTGGCGGGCTTCTCCCGTCCAGCCAAACCACAGTTGCAGTGGGCACTGATTCCACTCACGTGTGTCTCTCACACAGACAGGCTCTCTGTGTTCCCAGGCTGAGACACTCACACAAGCACCTGGCATCCTTTTATATCCACCTCCCATTATTCATTAGCAAGCAGGTGCGATACTGACCAGACTAGGCCACATAGGAAAGGAATCTGGGCGAGACATACCTGCCCTCATCCACTATTCCCACATGATTCTCACATATCCCCCCCTTCTGCTCAGACCACTCCGGTCGAGCAATGACACCCGCCAAACAGTGCACTCGGGACAGGGCATCTGCATTTCCCATCTGTACCCCTGGGCGGTGCTCCACCGTAAAAGTGTAGGCCTGCAGGGCAAGGAACCACCGGGTCACCCGGCTATTCCGTTCCTTGTTCAAGTGCATCCACTTGAGAGGGGCATGGTCAGTGATCAGCCTGAACTTTCGGCCCACCAGGTAATATTTGAGGGCCTCTAGAGCCCACTTAATGGCGAGGCACTCTTTTTCTACGACTGCATACCTTTGCTCGTGTTTATTCAGCTTCCTGCTGAGATAGAGGACTGGGTGTTCCACTCCGTCCCTCACTTGTGAGAGTACGGCCCCGATACCGGTATCAGAGGCATCCGTTTGTACCACAAACTCACTGCGGAAGTCCGGAGTCACCAGTACGGGCTGAGAGCAAAGTGCCCGTTTTAGGCGATGGAAGGCTTCTTCAGCCGCTAAACTCCATTTAATCATGACGGAGTCTTTCCCTTTTGTAAGGTCCGTCAGGGGGGTAGTGATGGCTGCAAAATTGGGTATGAACCGGCGATAATAACCGGCGATCCCCAGGAAGGCTTGTACCTGCTTCTTGTTGACAGGTTGCGGCCAGTCCTGAACCGCCTGAATCTTATCAACCTGGGGTTTAACAACACCCCTCCCAATTACATACCCCAAATACCGGGCTTCCTCTAGCCCGATGTGACATTTCTTGGGGTTCGCGGTTAGACCTGCCTCCCACAGGTCGTCAATCACAGCTTGTACTTTCTGGAGATGAGTCTCCCAGTCCAAGCTGTAAATGACAATGTCGTCCAAATAGGCCGAAGCGTACTGCCTATTTGGCCTCAGGACTCGATCCATCAGTCTCTGGAAGGTCGCCGGTGCTCCGTGCAGTCAAAACGGCATATACACATACTGAAATAGACCTTCTGGGGTAGCAAATGCTGTCTTTTCTCTGGCAGCCTCCACCAGAGGGATCTGCCAATACCCCTTTGTTAGGTCTAGGGTCGTAATATACCAGGCTTTTCCTAACCGATCTATTAACTCGTCGACCCGGGGCATGGGGTAGGCATCAAATTTTGAGACCGCATTCAGTTTCCTGAAGTCATTGCAGAACCGGATGGTGCCGTCCGGTTTAGGAATTAGCACAATCGGGCTGGACCAAGCACTGTGCGATTCCTCAATGACACCTAACTCTAACATTGCCTTCACTTCTCGGGAAACGGCTTCACGGCACGCTTCCGGGATTCGGTAGGGCTTTACGTGAACTGTGACACCAGGTTCCGTTACGATGTCATGTTTTATTAGCGTAGTCTGCCCGGGTTTTTCTGAGAAAAACTTTTGGTTGTGAAGTAGAAACTGCCTGACCTCAGTCTTTTGCCGCTCCGAGAGAGTCTCTGCAACCCGTACCTCCGGTACGGTATGCGAGCAGACAGGACGGGCCAGCTCCGCTGACAAGGCAGACCGATCCTTCCAGGGCTTTATCAGATTTACATGATAAATCTGTTCAGGTTTCCGTTTACCTGCCTGGTATACTTTGTAGTTCACTTCACCAACTCTTTCCTTGATCTCAAAGGGGCCCTGCCACTTTGCCAGGAACTTACTGTCCACCGTGGGGACCAGGATCAACACCCTATCTCCGGGTGCAAACGTACGGATCTTGGCGCCCCTATCATAGATTCTTTTTTGGGCTCCTTGAGCCTGTATCATGTGTTCTTTGATGATAGGCATAACAGCCGCAATACGGTCCTGCATTTGTATGACGTGATCTATCACTGTTTTAAACGGAGTGACCTGACCCTCCCAGGTTTCTTTTGCAACGTCTAACAGTCCGCGAGGACGTCGGGCGTACAATAACTCAAAAGGTGAGAATCCCGTGGAAGACTGGGGTACTTCCCTGATGGCAAAAAGCAAATACGGAAGTAAATAGTCCCAGTTCTTCCCATCCTTGTCTATCACCTTTCTCAGCATCTGCTTCAGAGTTTTATTGAACCGTTCGACCAACCCGTCTGTTTGAGGGTGATACACGGATGTGCGTAACGGTTCGATTTGTAACAATCGGCAGAGCTCCTTCATTACCCTGGACATAAAGGGGGTCCCCTGGTCGGTGAGTATCTGTTTTGGTATACCGACCCGACTAAACACATGCACCAGTTCCTTGGCAATCGTCTTGGTGGCCGTGTTACGCAAAGGGATGGCCTCCGGGTAACGAATGGCATAATCCAAGATGACCAGGACATGTTGGTGTCCACGTGCAGACCGTGGAAGGGGCCCAACTAAATCCATCCCAATCCTCTCAAACGGGACTTCAATAATAGGTAGGGGTACCAAAGGGCTACAGAACCCGGGCTTAGGTGCAGAGGCTTGGCAGTCAGGACAAGACTCACAATATACACGGATATCGTGATGCATGCCTGGCCAAACAAAACAGTGTAATATCCTTTCGGTGGTTTTCTGGACTCCCAGGTGACCTCCCATCACATGTCCGTGGGCCAGGTCCAGCAACTGCCGCCGGTAGGGTTTTGGCACGACTAATAGTTGCACCGTATCTTCCCCCTTTTTCTCTATCTGATAGAGTAAATAATTCTCCAGAACCATGTAAGGATATGCCAGCCTAGAGCCAGGTTCTACGGGTACCCCATTTATCACTTTTACATTTGTCCTAGCCTGAGAAAGGGTAGGATCCTTTATTTGCTCGCTTTGGAAGTCATCTTTCTGAACTTCTAAATCCGGCAAACGGGGAGGTGGACGGCTGTCAGCCTCCTCCTCTTCCCCGGTCTCCTCCGTATCACCCGCCATGACTGAAAACGGGAACTGCAGGTCATTTCCCGCAGACTCTTCCCCCGAGTCTTCCGGGGAGACCTCTTCCCGGGGTTCGGGACCCACACGCGCCCTGGGAGAACAATCATGTACACTATTACCCGAAGGCATCAACTGATTCTCCCACAATTGCCAGAAGTGGGGAAAATCCCGGCCCAGGATAACATCATGCAATAACGCCGGGACGAGTCCCACTTTATGTTGCACAGACCCATAGGAAGTTGTAATGCATATGACCGTGGTGAGGTACGAACAGGTGTCTCCATGCACACACGTTACAGAAAATTTGTCTGATGGTCCAGTCGGGTCTGACACCAGACTGGCCTTCACCAGAGTCACCACACTTCCCGAGTCTAACAATGCCACCACATTTTTGCCATCAACAGTTAAATCACACAAGTGTTTTTCCACATCCTTTTGACCGGCATTCACACTCACTACCCGTGCAACCATAGACATGCGGTTTTTAGAGTCTGTGACGTCGCACTGCATGGATTCAGTAGTGACCGGACAGTTCGCAGCAATATGTCCCATCTCTTGGCAGCGGAAACACCTAACGGGCCCCTTGCTTAGACCATAGTTCGTTACTCTCGGCCTCACAGTGCGGGCAGTCCCGTTTTCCTCCCCCACTGTCTTAGGGATTTTTCCTTCTCCCCTACTCCCTGGAACAGTCTTACCGGTTCCACGTGGAGATGATGAAGAACGAGGTGGGGTAGCGTCGTCTCGGAGTCCTTCCGCCACGGAGTAAAGTTCAACCAGATCCACCAGTTGATCTGCCATTGTAGGATTTCCATGGCTTACCCACTTCCTCAGGGCTGGCGGTAGAGCTCTCAGGTACTTGTCCATGACAACTCTCTGGATTATCTCTGGCGCTGTCAGCACCTCGGGTTGTAGCCACTTCTTCGTCACGTGGATCAGGTCGAACATCTGTGACCGCGGTGGTTTATCCGGCTGATAAGTCCATTGATGCACTCTCTGTGCACGGACAGCAGTCGTCACTCCCAGCCGGGCCAAGATCTCGGCTTTCAGTTTGTCAAAGTCCTGCGCAGCTTCAGGCTCTAAGTCATAATAAGCCTTTTGGGCCTCACCGGAAAGAAACGGGGCAATCAGGCCGGCCCATCTTGCCTTCGGACAATTTTCTCGCAACGCCGTCCGTTCAAACGTAGTCAGGTATGCCTCGACGTCATCTTCTGTCATCATCTTCTGCCAGTACCGACTCACGTGAATCACTCTCGACTCTGCTTCCAGGTTAACCTCAGGTAAGCTTGCCAAGCGCTGCGCCACCTGCTGGAGAAGCGAACGATCGGTAACTGTCATGTCCACCAACTCCTTCAGCTGAGCCATCATCACCCGATTAGCTTCTTGCTGGACGGCGGTGGACTGTACCAGCGCTTTCACCACGTCCTCCATGCTCATGCTTGCAACGTGATGCCCGCGTTCTCCACCACAATGTGATAAAACACTCCGGGATCGCCTTTGCTGGGGTCAAAGGTCACGTGCATTCAGCATGAAACTCAGGCGCAGAGCTGGGATTCGGGTGTAACTGACCCTGGGTCAGGTTTATTAACGGTGAAAGCAATGCAAAAGGAAATAAAACATAAAACAAATCCTTGCCTGTCCGGCACTAACTAAACAATGGACAACCTAACTACCAACTGGCGGGCTTCTCCCGTCCAGCCAAAACACAGTTGCAGTGGGCACTGCTTCCACTCACGTGTGTCTCTCACACAGACAGGCTCTCTGTGTTCCCAGGCTGAGACACTCACACAAGCACCTGGCATCCTTTTATATCCACCTCCCATTATTCATTAGCAAGCAGGTGCGATACTGACCAGACTAGGCCACATAGGAAAGGAATCTGGGCGAGATATACCTGCCCTCATCCACTATTCCCACATGATTCTCACAATATATACAGTCATGACCGAAAGTGTTGGCACCCTTGAAATTGTTCCAGAAAATGAATTATTTCTCCCACAAAATTATTGTATTTACATATGTTTTGTTATACACATGTTTATTTCCTTTGTGTGTATTGGCACAACACAAAACAACAGAATAAAAAAAAAAGAAATTGGACATGTCACACAAAACCCCTAAAATGAGTGGACAAAATTGTTATTTTGTTTAAAATTAAATTGTTATATTTAAGCTTATATGTTCATAGAAATGACTTTTGCGGACACAAGAAAACCAAATATGTTTATTATTTTATTTTTCCATTTTTTTATTTGTGAATTGTAAAAAGATAAGTACTTTATTTTTTAGTTCCGTTATGGGACTTGAACCTGTGATCAGGGCCAGCTCCAGGTTTTCGTGAGCCCCGGACGAATGAGTCTCAGTAGACCCCTTTAACACATACTATGATTCATGATGCACAAATACAGCAGAGAAATATAGGTATAGTACAATGCCAAAGATCTCACTTACTTCTTACTGTCATGCTCGCCATGTCTGTCATGTCCGCCATGTCTGTTTTGCCTCATGACCCCTGGAGCGGTGTGCACGCGCATCTGGTGTCTGCTATCCTGCATGTTCCCTAGAGCAGTGTGCACACTCACCTCATGTCTGTTGAGCTGCAGGATGCCTGCGTTTCTGCTCTGCCTTCTGTGATCATCTTGTCATGTCTAGAATCCCTGATCATGTGTCCTTCCTATGTTCCAGCATAGGCTGGTTCTGCATTCGTCTCTGCATGTCTGAAACCCTGATCATGTGACCTTTCCTAGGATCCTGCACTGTCTGGTTCTGCAATCGTCTCTGCATGTCTAGAAACCTTGATCATGTGACCTTTCCTAGGATCCTGCACTGTCCGGTTCTGCAATCATTTCTGCATGTCGGAAACCCTGATCATGTGACCTTTCTTAGGATCCTGCATGTCGGAAACCCTGATCATGTGACCTTTCCTAGGATCCTGCATTGTCCGGTTCTGCATTCATCTCTGCATGTCTGAAACCCTGATCATGTGACCTTTCCTAGGATCCTGCACTGTCTGGTTCTGCAATCGTCTCGGCAGGTCTGAAGCCCTGATCATGTGACCGCGCTCTGTGATCCTAGAGGATCTGAACTGGAAGCTCTTCCCTGGTCCTGACCCGGAAGTGGAGGTGCTATGCCCTATATCAGACCGCCCCTTCCTATGCTCAGGGCCTGAGTATTGTGTTGCTTCTCTGCATGGCCACTTGGTCTGCTGGGTTGCTCCCTCTATTCTGTGCCCTTGCACCTTGCTCTGTAGTGCATCTCTGCACACGCTCCGTGCTCGTATTTGTCTCTTGTCTCGTGCCTTGTCTAGTGTTTGTCCTTCGTGCCATGTTTTGTCTTTGCCTTGTAGTCCTTGTTTGCCCTGATTCTGTTCCATGTTTCTTTCCATGTTTCCTGTCTCGCTTTGCTTGTGGCTTCAGGTACCCCTCTCTGTACCCTGTCCCTGACGTGTCTCCCTACACGTGCAGGCCTCACTCTCTGTACCCTGTCCCTGATGTGTCTCCCTACATGTGCAGGCCTCACTCTCTGTACCATGTCCCTGACGTGTCACCCTACACGTGCAGGCCTCACTATCTGTACCCTGTTCCTGACGTGTCTCCCTACACATGCAGGCCTCATCTCTGTACCCTGTCCCTGGCGTGCCTCTCTGCACGTGCAGGCCTCGCTCTGTACCCTGTCTAGTCCCAAGGTTCTCCCTTGGCCCGGCTCTGGGCTTTGGCCTACGCTCCGCTGCTAGACCCTGTCCCTGTCCCTGGCGTGCCTCTCTGCACGTGCAGGCCTCCGCTCTGTGCCCTGTCCCTGGCGTGCCCCTCGGTATGCGCAGGCCTCGCCTTGTACTTTGCCCCTGGCATGTCCTTTGCATGCGCAGGGTCCTGTCTACTACTCTATGCCTTGCCTCTGATGTTTCGTGCGCTCTTGCACTTTTCCTACTAGGCTTTGCCGTGCTCTCTGCACGCGTCTCTGTCCTGTATCTTTGCCTAGCCCTGCCTTGTGGCTCCGTGCACGTGCCTGGTCGCCTGTGCCTGTCTGTTGTGCCTCAACCGTGCCGCCTCTAGCCGTGCTCGCCTGTGTGCCTCAGCCGTGCCCCCGTCCAGTGCTATAGTGGTTACTGGCTGCGTGGCCGCAGCGGTGCCGCCTCTAGTCGTGCCCACTTGCTTATGCCATCGTCGGTACCACCTGCCAGTGCCCCCAGCTGTGGTCTCCGTGCTTCCTTGCACGCACGCTGGTTCTCGCACTGTGCCTTTTCGTGCTACTCTTGCACAAAGTGTTTTGCTCTCTTTGCTCTTCTCTGAACCCTAGTTTGCCTGCCGGATTCCGTAACCTGCCGACCGCTGCCAGGGGTCCGGACCTAGATGACTGCGGCCTGATGTCCGGAGCTGATGTCCATAGCCTGCTTCCTGGACCCTGTCGGTCGATGCCAGCACCCCGGATTCCGATGCCATTGAACCCATCCCTGGCGTGCCCTCGCACGCGCAGGTCTCCGTCCTTGTACCCATCCCTGGCATGCCCCTTGGCATGCGCTGGCCTCCGTCCTGTGAACCCGAACCTGGCGTGTCCGTTGACACGCATCATGTCGTTAACCCTGTCTTGTTTCCTTGCATGGAACCCTGGCTGACTTTCAGATGTCCGGATCCTGATGATTGCCTACAGAGCTTCAGAACCTGATATCTCGGTTGATCTTCGCTTGCTGTCCGGAGTCTGATGTCATCGTGCCTCCGCCTACCATCTGCACGTGCCATGCTTGGACTTTGGCGTGCCCTTGCATGCACTTTGCTATGTTGTCCCTGTTCTGTTTATGTTTGTACCTGATGATATCCCTGAAGCCTTCCTTAAAAGAAGTTTCTTTGAACTAACGTCTCATCTCACCTTGTCTTGTTTCCCTGAGCCGGCCGTCTGGTCCAGCTGCCGTGGTGGCTCACCCCCTTGGTCTTGCCCCTGACACTCCCTGTAAAGGGGGTGGTTCCTCACAAGGTCAGCTCGCCCTAGGTGGGTGGGTGCCATGGCCCAGAGGGTCCACCCATTCAAAGAAGAAACGACTCAGCGTAAGCAGACGCTCGTCACGCTTACATTACATGAGTGGTATATATAGTAAATTCTACAGTTGCTCAGAAACCGGACAGTATTGTCCTCCATACAGTATTATGGGCACCACATAGTCCTCCATACAGTATTATGTGCACCACATAGTCCTACATACAGTATTATGGGCGACACATAGTCTTCCATACAGTAGAATGGGCACCACATAGTCTTCCATACAGTATTATGGGCACCACATAGTGCTCCATACAGTATTAGCTCTATTTTCAGAATCTCAATATTAATCCAAACATAATGTAGAAACACTGTATGGTTAACAAAATCTCTTTTATCCCAAATGTGTTACAATAATTATTTTTGAATATTATTGCAATGTGAGAAGAGACTGAAAAAATCTAATTCCGGAATTATTGGTAATTGTCCATGGAGAGAAGGTGACATCAGGTGTTAGGCCATTAAGGATATAAAACCTGCCCATAACACTAAAGAAATGATCCAATAAGCTTCGGCAAGTCAGAGGTAAGATGGGATGATGTCTGAGAGTCTTCTAACACTTCAGTCAAAAATTGAAAAATCTGAAAAAATTATTAGCATCTGCGGAGGAAATTGTATCTCATCTCAACAGTGATTTTATGGCAATCAGCTGATGATGTATCTTCCATGATCTGATAATAACCAAAGATACCATGTACCATGATTCCCACCAGTGCTGCCAGGAATGGTCCACTAGGTGACCTTATTTTCTGTAAAGGTTCTCAAGCTTTTTCTCAGATTTTTGAAGAATGGTTTTCTTAGCATAAAACCAGAAGTAATGAAGAGCTAGTGAGATAAAATGCAACTAGAGAGATCTTCTTCATGACCTTCTACGTTTCCTGTATGTCCACTTTTATGGTTTCTTCTGGGTTCTTTCAAGGACCTTAAAAATAGTTCCACAAACTAGTAAAAAATGGAATAATGATTTTAGTAACCTTAAGAGGTAGGGAGAAAAGTTGTTTGCTCCATTCAAAGTAAACGCTGGGATGAAGATTTTCTATGTATCTTTAAAGGGTTTATAGTTTTAAATTATCAATTTTTAACATGGTTTCCGAGTACTCTACTTGCAGTTTGAACAGGAACCTTCTTTTATATTTCCAGAGGTTGTAGCATGTGGTGATTAGATAGCTGCTGGCCACGTTACAAGACAAGGCTCTGACACATCTTACTGCAGGTAACACATGCAATCATATAGGTCATACATAATCCTAAAACACTTCTTGGGTCATTGCATAGTTTCAGTAGGAAAATTGGTCTTGGCAGCCTCAAATTAAAATGCTGATATTCTACAGTATGTCCATCTTCACTGGAGAAACAACATAAAAAATAGTAAGGTGACTCGATGACTAAGAGTGGGCTAGTATAGAAATGCATCAGCAAGCTATATTTCATGTGGCTTTTCCAGTAGAAGAACTTTGATTTTCAGTTAGAACATCAAGTGCTGGCAATTTATTTTCTTTGATTGTCCAGTTTTCATGACCTTTCCTATACTTGGAAATTAACCCCTTAAGCCCCAAGGGTGGTTTGCACGTTCATGACCGGGCCAATTTTTACAATTCTGACCACTGTCCCTTTATGAGATTATAACTCTGAAACGCTTCCATGGATCCCAGTGATTCTGACATTGTTTTCTCGTGACATATTGTACTTCATGATAGTGGTAAAATTTCATTCATATAACTTGTGTTTATTTGTGAAAAAAACAGAAATTTGGTGAAAATTTTGAAAATTTCGCAATTTTCCAAATTTGAATTTTTATGCCCTTAAATCACAGAGATACGGCACACAAAAAACTTAATAAATAACATTTTCCACATGTTTACTTTACATCAGCACAATTTTGGAACCAAAATTTTTTTTTGCTAGGAAGTTATAAGGGTTAAAAATTGACCAGTGATTTCTCATTTTTGCAACACCATTTTATTTCTACCGACCACATCACATTTGAAGCCACTTTGAGGGGTCTATATGATAGAAAATACCCAAAAGTGACACCATTCTAAAAACTGCACCCCTTAAGGTGCTCAAAACCACATTCAAGAAGTTTATTAACCCTTTAGGTGCGTCACAGGAATTTTTTGAATATTTAAAAAAAAATGAACATTTACCTTTTTTTCACAAAAAAAATACTTCAGGTTCAATTTTTTTTATTTTACCAAGGGTAACAGGAGATATTGGACTGCAAAAGTTATTGTGCAATTTGTCCTGAGTAGCTGATACCTGATATGTGGGGGGGAACCACTGTTTCGGCGCATGGCAGACCTCAGAAGGGAAGGAGCGCCGTTTGACTTTTTCAATGCAAAATTGGCTGGAATTCAGATCGGATGCCATGTCGCGTTTGGAGAGCCCCTGATGTACCTAAACAGTGGAAACCCCCCACAAGTGACCCCATTTTGGAAAATACACCCCCCAAGGAACTTATCTAGATATGTGGTGAGAACTTTGAACCCACAAGGGCTTCACAGAAATTTATAACGTACACCGGTACAATTAAAAAATCATATTTTTTCCACAAAAATGATCTTTTCACCCTCAATTCTTATTTTTCCAAGGGTAACAGGACCCTAAAAGTTATTGTGCAATTTGTCCTGAGTACGCTGATACCCCATATGTGGATGTAAATGACTATTTGGGCGCATGGCAGAGCTTGGAAGGGAAGCAGCGCCATTTGACGTTTTTGGCTGGAATGGAGATCGGACACCATGTCGCGATTGGAAAACCCCTGATGTACCAAAACAGTGGAAACCCCCCACAAATGACACCATTTTGGAAACTAGACCCCCCAAGGAACTTATCTAGATGTGTGGTGAGAACTTTGAACCCCCAAGGGCTTCACAGAAGTTTATAACATACAGCCATACAATTAAAAAATCATATTTTTTCCACAAAAATGATCTTTTCACCCTCAATTCTTATTTTTCCAAGGGTAACAGGACCCTAAAAGTTATTGTGCAATTTGTCCTGAGTGCACTGATATCCCACATGTGGGGGTAAACCACTATTTGGGCGCATGGCAGAGCTCGGAAGGGAAGCAGCGCCATTTGATGTTTTTGGCTGGAATTGAGATCAGACACCATGTCACGTTTGGAAAGCCCCTGATGTACCAAAACAGTAGAAGCCCCTCACAAATGACACTATTTTGGAAACTAGACCCCCCAAGGAACTTATCTAGATGTGTGGTGAGCACTTTGAACCCCCCAGTGTTTCACAGAAGTTTATAACGCCCAGGCATGAAAATAAAAAATCCTATTTTTTCCACAAACATGATCAATTAGTCTCCAATTTTTTTATTTTCCCAAGGGTAACAGGAGAAATTGGACCCCAAAACTTGTTGTCCAGTTTGTCCTGAGTACCCTGATACCTCATATGTGGGAGAAAACTACTGTATGGGCACACGTCGGGGCTCGGAAGGGAAGTAGTGACGTTTTGGAATGCAGACTTTGATGGATTGGTCTGCGGGTGTCATGTGCGTTTGGAGAGCCCCTGATGTACCTAAACTATTGAAACTCCCCACAAATGACTCCATTTTGGAAACTAGACCCCCCACGGAACTTATCTAGATGTATGGTGAGCACTTTGAACCCCCAAGTGCTTCACAGAAGTTTATAACGCCTGGGTTTGAAAATAAAATATCATTTTTGAAAATGATATTTTTGCCCCCAATTTTTTATTTTCCTAAGGGTAACAGGAGAATTTGGACCCCAAAAGTTGTTTTGCAATTTGTCCTGAGTATGCTGATACCCTATTTGTGGGGGTAAAACACTGTTTGGGCGCATGGCAGAGCTTGGAAGGGAAGGAGCACCATTTGACTTTTTCAACGCAGAATTGGCTGGAATTGAGATCAGACGCCATGTTGCATTTGGAGAGCCCCTGATGTGCCCATACAGTGGAAACCCCCCAATTATAACTCCAACCCCAACCCCAACACACCCCTAGCCCTAATCTCAGCCCTAACCCAAGCCCTAACCCTAGCCCTAGCCCTAGCCCTAACCCTAACCCTAGCCCTGGCCCTAACCCTAGCCCTAACCCTAATGGGAAAATGGAAATAAATACATTTTTTTAATTTTATTATTTTTCCCTAACTAAGGGGGTGATAACGGGGGGTTTGATTTACTATTTATGGCGGTTTTTATGTTTGGAAGCTGTCACACACTGAAAGACGCTTTTTATTGTAAAAATAGTTTTTGCATCACCACATATTGAGAGCTATAATTTTTCCGTATTTTGACCCACCGAGTCATGTGAGGTCTTATTCTTTGCGGGACGAGTTGACGTTTTTATTGGTACCATTTTTGGGCACGTGACATTTTTTGATCGCTTTTTATTCCGATTTTTGTGACGCAGAATGAACAAAAACCAGCGTTTCATGAATTTCTATTGGGGGGGTGCGTTTACACCGTTCCGCGTGCGGTAAAATTGATAAAGCGTTTTTATTCTTTGGGTCAGTACGGTTACAGCGATACCTCATTTAGGTCTTTTTTATGTTTTGGCGGTTTTATGCAATGAAAACTATTTCATATAAAAAATAATTATTTTTGCATCGCTTTATTCTGCGAGCTATAACTTTTTTATTTTTTTGCAGATAATGCTGTATGGTGGCTCGTTTTTTGCAGGACAAGCTGACGTTTTCAGCGGTACCATGGATTTTTATATGCGTCTTTTTTATCGCGCGTTATTGCACTTTTTGTTTGGTGGTATGATAATAAATCATTATTTTTTGCTTCATTTTTTATTTTTATTTTTTAAGGGGTTCACTAAAGTGGTTAACTTATGAAACAGTTTTATAGGGCAGGTCGTTATGGACGCGGCGATACCAAATATGTGTACTTTTTTTTATTTTTTTTCAAAAAATGAATTTATTGGGGAATATTTTTTTTTTTTACTAATTTATTTAGCGATTTTTTTTAAATTATTTTCACACTTTTTTTTTAACTTTATTACATTGTCCCAGGTGGGACATCACTGTCCTGTGACAGATCGCTGATCTGTCACATCACAGATCACTGTGGCAGATCAGCGATCTGTCACAGGCACTGCTGCAGACTTCCTTATGCCTGCGCTTTGCATGCAGTGAGGAAATCAGCTCCCTACAGGCCCCCGAAGGTCCCCGTCGCCATCTTGGATCCGGGGGCCTGTAGGGAAAGAGTCCCCCGCAGTAGCGCTGCACATTGCGCTGCTGTGGGGGGCTCAGGGAAGCACGGAGGGAGCCCCCTCCCTGCCGATGCTTCCCTTTAACCCCCGGTACACCGCAATCATGTTTGATTGCGGTGTACAAGGGGTTAACATGTCGGGGGCGGTCCGTGACTGCATAATCAGCTGTGATAATCAGCTGACACCCGGCCGCGATCAGCGGCGCTCACCACGTGGGCGCTGCTGATCGCTATGACGTACTATCCCGTCCCTGGGAATTAAGTCCCAGGGCACATGGACGGGATAGTACGTCTCATGGCAGAAAGGGGTTAATGAAGAAAAATCCCAGTCAATGACTTCAAGTTAAATTGTTCCAATTTTTCCTAAATTTTCTATTAAGGGATATTTCAAGCATCGATTGTGAATAGTGATGAGTGAACATGCATGGATAAAGTCTTATCTGAGCATGCTCAGGTGTTATCCCAGTATCTTGGGCGTGCTTGTATATTATGTCTGAGTCCCCACAGCTGCATGAATCACTGCTGTTAGACAGCCTCAACACATGCAAGGATTGCTTGTTTGTTAGAGAATCCCCACATGTGTTGAGGCTGTCTAACAGCCACAAATCATGCAGTCACAGGGACTCGAACATATTATACGAGCATGCCCAAGATACCCTAGCACCCGAGCATGCTCGGATAAGACGTTATACGAGCACGTTCGATCATCACTAATAGGGAACAAACAAAACCCTTTTATTTACCATTATTTTGCCCAGGGTATGTGGCAGTGTGAAACAGTCCTGTACAAATTCCAGGGTCAACCACATTTGTAGAGTCTATTGCAAACCGGGTAAGTATGCCTAGTGATTTAGAACCGGCGGTAAGATAAAGAAGTGGTCCATTGCCCTTAGGCACCAAGAGTCATCCCTGGATATCTTGTCTCTGAATGCTCTGGTAGATAATATGGGACAAATTCTAAAACTACACAATAACATTTTAGGACCTCTACTACTTGTGTTTTTCAGTGTGATGTCATCATGATGGAGAATTTCACATACAATTTCTTCATTCTGACGTTTACTACAGATGAGGACAATAAGCCTTTTTTATCTTTTTTCTTTTTTCTGGTTTATCTCACTGGAGTACTGGCTAATTCGGCCACCATTCTGGTAGTATATAGAGATCAACACTTACATACCCCCATGTATCTATTTCTGTGTAATTTATCCATCGTTGACCTTTGCTACACCTCCACCACGGCTCCTAAGTTGGTTCACATGTTCCTAAGTTGTGACCACACCTTAACCTTCACCCAGTGCTTTGTCCAGATGTACTTCTTCCTTCATGTGGCCACTACGGAGGACCTTCTGCTCTTCATTATGGCATATGATCGATATGTTGCCATCTGTAGACCTCTACATTATCATCATATGCTGAATAAGAAGAACTGTATCCTGTTCATGGTGGCTGCTTGGGTTATTGGTTGTTTAAATTCAGCATTCGCAACCTTAACATCATCTAAGATCTGGCTGTATACTAATACAGTCCCTCAATTCTTTTGTGAATTTAAAGCCTTTGCCAAAATTGCCTGTCCCAATGCTGGATTCCAGCTGTTCACCTACATGGAAGTTGTAATTTTTGGATTTGGCCCCTTTTTGTGTAGTATATTATCTTATATTAAGGTCATCGTTGTGATCTTACATATTAAATCTAGTGATGGGAGAAGAAAGGCTTTCTCCACCTGCTCGTCCCACCTGATAGTCCTCAGCATGTTCTATGGCACATGGATGTCCGTGTATATAATGCCACCATTAAAAGATCCCCGGGTCTTCGAACTGACACTTTCTATTCTGTATTCAACTATTACTCCCATGTTAAACCCTTTAATATACAGTGTAAGGAATAAAGATGTAAAAAGGTCTCTACTGAAAATGGTGGGTGGCAAAGTCAGAGGAGAGCAAAGTCATATACCGATAAGTTTAGCTTAACGTAACACTTGATGGTTGGAGTCTTCTTACCATTTACTATTAATTTCTAGGGATTCCTCTATCTTTGATGGATGATTATGTTTTATATGTGTTCAAAAATGTAACAAAGGCCACTCTACAAAGATAATGTAATTGTCATCAAAATAAAAGGTTGTCACATTAAGAGAAGGTGATACTTCCCTCCGTGACAAATGTTATACACATGCCTTTAGGTTGTGTTTATTTCTGTGTTTTATTGTACTTTGACTAGCACCACAAGATGCCACTTTAGTAACAAAGAACATATAGATTGGCTGCAAGAAGGAAGAAGTGAGTGTGTGGCTGAAACCACATGGTGTATTTGGCGAGTCTTTGAAGATTGGACCTTTAGTCCGGTGGGAACGCGCTCAAACCAATGGACTTTGAAAACTTCTTATGGTGCTCCTAGTTGAGTTGGGACCCAATCTGAAGACTGACAGCTCGAGACTGTATTTCTGCTCTGGAGGCAGCTAATAGGGCCAATAGGACCGATCAAAGAGTACAAGAAATAAAGACAATCAGTTTAAAACTGCATGGTAACTGGGGTCCTGTTAAATAATTTTTACTAAGGAAAATTTTTCAAATATGCCACTTAGGATTTTCTTAATTAGGGATAGCAGAAATTCAATTAAAACATATTTTCACAATGAGAATATAATATCCATTTACTGTGGAGTGGAAACAGCTATAAGAAATGTGGTTTTGACTGGATCCTTACAGGTCACTAATTGTCATTTAGTGGTCCTTTTCAGGCAAGAAAGGGTAAAGTGGTCGCACATACTCATTGCACGCTCTTTGGAAGATCCCAGCAACATGTGACTCGTAGGATATATACCGTACACTTCGAAGAGTAAAAACCATATCCCAGAAAGGGATGCCAGGAATAAAACGTTCGTGTGCAAGTGCGGTACTAGAACGAAAAACAGGGGTCCGGCACAATTCTTCCTGGTATATTACCCGAGTGACAGAAAAAGCTAATTTTTCTCACCTTACAGTGGGTCGCTGCCGTATCCCAAACACCAGTTCTTCCACGTAAAAAAAAATAAATATGAACAGTGTATCCGAAGGATTTCCTGAAAGTTATCAGGATACCTTGAGGCTATGGGCACACGCAGCGGTTTTTGCTGCAGTTCCGCTGCGGATCTGCTGAAGTTCCGCAGACATTGTACAGTAGCATGTAAGTCTATGTGATTTACAATCCATTGTGCACACGCTGCAGATTTTTAACTGCGGAAAAGCTGCGGTTTTGAATCCGCAGAAAGAAATGACATGTCACTTCTTTTCTGCGGATTCTGCTGCAGTTTACCGCCTCTTCCATTGTAGAGGTGATAAACCGCAGGGCAAAACCGCAGGCCAATCTGCAGGTAAAACCGCAGGTCTTTCTACCTGCGGTTCTGCAGATAAAAATCCGCAGACCAATCCGCAGCGTGTGCACTTAGCCTGAGTGTGCTGATTTATACAGTGCAAACGTTTATTTTACCAAGGTGACAGTGAGTGGAGGAACACCATTGTTGAACGTACAATACAAGATTATTTTGTACTGAGCAACACATTTTAATTTCAGCATGAGGTCTTCGTCAGGCATAACCGGATATTTTTCATTATATCCTTCAGATCTACTGTTCATGTACAAGAGCAGTATATGGGCTTTTTTATTGTACAAAAGTAATTAAACATAATTAAAACTTAACAAAACTTAACAAATATATACATACACCTTCCTTCTAGGCATCTCAAATAAAATGTATAATGTCATACCATCAATAGGTCCCACCACATGTACATAAGAGCTGGAGAATAAGCGGTTAAATTGAGCGCTGTGAAAGCAGCCTGAGGTTTTGTGGGGAAATATCAGGTCCACCGCAGCTCCAGCCATAAACCTCCTAGGAGGATAGTGATGAGACTGAAAATTAAAAATGGTCACAGGAGCGCTGGAATAAGACCAGGACAAGGATATATTGTGCGTTTCGATGGTAACCCGTCTTCCACCTGATGAAGACGAGTTACCATTGAAACGCGATGTGGACTACACAATGTATCCTTTTCCTGGTCTTATTCCTGCGCTCCTGTGACCGTTTTTTATTTTCAGTCTCTACCACATGTACATGACATATATTTGATGTAATGTGCACATAAACATTATCCAAGGTGCCCCCATAGCTAGAAGTCACCTGCCATATATAAAGAATAACATTTCCAAAGTTAGATGCCCAATCTCTTAATCTGATGCGTTTCTCCCCACCTGTTCTGGGTTTCATCAGGGGACGCTTAGCAAAGAGTGACCTTAATGGGTCAGAGGGCCAGTAATTTGTCATTTCATTCCCCCTTGAGAACAGGCATTGTTCCCTTGTGGTAGAGGG
Source organism: Dendrobates tinctorius (assembly GCF_039654945.1). Lineage (NCBI taxonomy): Eukaryota > Metazoa > Chordata > Amphibia > Anura > Dendrobatidae > Dendrobates > Dendrobates tinctorius. The sequence continues at coordinate 9,915,635 of NW_027361924.1, forward strand.
AATGAAATGCCGAATTACTGGCTCTCTGACTCACTAATGTTCTTCGTTACTAAGCATCCCTTGATGAACCCCAGGACTGATGGGGAGAAACGCGTCAGGGCAAAGGGACTGGGCATCTAACTTTGAAGACTCTTTCTTGAGATAAGTAATATCTGAGGGGGTTTCTTTATATATGGTGGGCAGCTATGGGTGCACCCTCGAGAATGGTTATGTGCACAATACATCAAGTATATGTCATGTACATGTGGTAGGACCTATTGATGGTATGACATTACACATTCAGATACTTTTATTAAGTGTTTTATAAAGAAAAAGTATCATGAAGAGTCATATTGGTGATTTTCAAATTCTTCTCTAAATTATTCATTTTTATCAAATTTAATAATGAGACATCTCCTGAGCGCTGTGTATCATCATTTACGTTATATTAATAGAAAAGAGGAAAATTGCCGCAAAGGGATCAGAAATGTGAACAACAGAAGAAATTGCCAATTTGTTAGTAATTCTCTGATTGTAATTTTACGTCAGGGACCTCACGGGTTCAGTGTATATATTGAGATCTCTAGAAGCAATTACTTAGTTCCATCGCATTCATAATATTCAAAGGTAAGCGCTCTCATACCATCACCTGATTTAGTGTGGAGATTTCAATTTTACTATCAACCCTTCTTTGGATGGTAGTGCGGTGAGGCGATCTGATGTCTCAAAGGTGGAGAGGAAAATAATTCTTAGTCTTATGAAAGAGAATCGTTTAGCAGATCTCTGGAGAGAGCTGCATGGGTCGTCGAAAGGTTTTACGTATTTTTTTCCAGCACACAAAACGTACTCTAGGATTGCATGCAAAGAGAAAAGGTCGCACTCATCGAGATGGAAGTTTCACTGATTTATTGACATATCATGAACATGTCAAGTCGGGGGAGTGACATAACGAGTGCAAGAAAGGCTGACAACGGCCGTTTCGCGCTGCTCGAGCGCTTGGACCCGTTGAAGCGCTCGAGCAGCGCGAAACGGCCGTTGTCAGCCTTTCTTGCACTCCTTATGTCACTCCCCAGACTTGACATGTTCATGATATGTCAATAAATCAGTGACACTTCCATCTCGATGAGTGCGACCTTTTCTCTTTGCATGGATTCCCAGGATTGACTGTTTCCAGGTCTGGCACCCGAGATTCCCAGCTGCTGGGCTTCTGTATGCCGCACATCATTTGAAGTCACACGGTAACAGCGGTGCCGTCCGCTTTTTATCTTGAGTTTTGTACTCTAGGATTGATATGCGTCTGATAACAGCGACCACACTTCCTTCAGTTTTATACACACGTCATATCCCGTCCTCATGGTCAGACCATGATGCGGTCCTTTCTGTTTTCAAATTTAATATCACCACATCCAGGTTATATAGATGGCGATTGAACAAATCTCTTTTGGTAGACCCGGTTAACATTACATTAATTAAGGAGGATCTAGCAAATTTTTTTGAAACTAATAAAACGGGAGACCCCTCCCCTGGAATATTATGGCTAACACATAAACAATATATCATATTAAGCTTGCAACTACTAAAAAAACTACTAAAAAAAAAGGAAAGGTCGGAACTCCAGACTAGATTAGGAAATAAGTTGTTTAAATTAGAAATGGCTAACCAGCTTTCTCCATCTATATATTTAACTAAACAAATATATGTTACTAAATTACAGGTAGACGCTATCCTCACCACTAAAACAGAGAGGGCCCTGACCTGGACTAAGGCCACATTCTACAAATATGCTAACAAACCTAATAGAATGTTAGCTCGGAAGCTTAGGGCAAGAGAGTCACTCAATATCATCTTGGCTATAAAAAAAATCCTAATGGACAAACTTTGGCACACCCTGATACAATTTATGACACCTTTCATACCTATTACCAAAGCCTGTATTCTGCCCCATAACCTCCCCCTCCATTGCTACTAGAGTCCTTCCTCAATAACCTCAACCTCCTTAAAATCACCGACTCTACAGCTCAACATCTTCATCGTGATACCTCAGAGGAAGAAATTGCCGCAGTAATTAAAAAATTAAAAAAAGGTAAAGCACCCGGACCGGACGGCCATACGGCAATTTATTATAAAAAATTTAGTGAGACGCTCACACCCTTTATAAAAAGTTTCTGTAATTCACTTTTACATGGTGTACAAATGCCCCCAGAGTTTTATATAGCACATGTAACAGTAATCCCGAAACCCAAAAGAGATCACCTTCTAACTAAAAACTATAGACCTATATCACTTTTAAATATAGATTTAAAAATTTTCACATCTATTGTAACTGAAAGGATTAATAGTATTCTTCCCCATCTTATCCATCGAGACCAGGTAGGTTTTATACCTACGAGACAGGCACCGGATAACATAAGGAGGGCGTTAAATATCATTCACACAACAAATATCCGCCGAAAGCGACTTCTATTGCTTGCCCTCAATATCGAAAAAGCTTTTTTGCACGGTCTCGTGGACATACCTTTTTAAGGTATTATCTAAATTTGGGTTTTCCTCTAAACTAATCGGGTGCCTCAAGTTATTATATGATAAACCTATAGCCTATTTAAAGCTTCCTGCGATGCATCCTTCCCCAATAATCCTTCAAAGAGGTACCAGGCAAAGCTGCCTGTTGTCTCCTGCCCTCTTTGCCCTCGCAATGGAACCTATAGCAGAGGCTATAAGGAAAAACCAAAACATACTGGGCCCTGAGGATTTGGGAGAGCAATATAAGCTCAGTCTATATGCAGACGACATTCTTCTAACATTAAATAGCCCTCAAACCTCACTCCCCCATCTATTTCCACTTCTGCACGAATTTTAAAAAATTTCTGGACTCAAAATAAATGTAGATAAGTCCGAAGCGTTATTTGTCAACTTACCAAAGGTGGAGCAAAACAATATAACATTTGGATTTATATGTAATGAACATTTCCTATCTTACCTGGGTATTAATCTAACAGCCGATAGGGCAACACTATTCAAATGGAATTATGCCCCATTAATCCAGAGTTTCCAAGCATACTTAAATAGATGGTCTTCGGCAAATTTGTCTTGGCTGGGTAGGATACACACAACAAAGATGTTCTTCCTTCCTCGTTTCTTATATCTTTTCAGATCCCTCCCGATATTGGTACCAACCAGAATGTTCACCCATTTACATTCTATGATATCTAAAATTCTTTGGTTGGGGAAAAGGCCTAGAGTTGTGCAGAAGACAATGTTCCGCCAAAGGAAATTGGGAGGTTTGTCCTTACCTAATTTTGCACTTTACTATAAATCAGCCCAGATTGCCCAGTTAGTCAACACCTGTCCACACGGGAATACACCTAGACGGGTTCTCCTGGAATCCTTTCTATCCAGACCATACTCATTTTCAGGCTTAATGTAGTCCACAGAACGTTTGCCACAGAATTTAATAAATATGGCCCTTTACACGGTCCATTCACTATTGCTCTGGAGGAAAGTTAGGTTTAAATATGAGATGCAATCCAACCCTTTACCACTGATCAATATTTTTCATAACCCTATGTTCCGACCAGTGCTGGAACCACACCTTTTTTCGTGGTGGTTGACTAAGGGGATCTACTTACTCAAGCACCTCTGCTCTCCATTTATTGTATTGTGGAACAGACAAGAATTTATTCAAAAATTCACACCTCCTGCAAGGGAAATAATGTGTATAAACCAGGTATTTCACTTTGCTAAGCAAATTCTCCCTGGAAAAACTCCTCTCCGGATAACAAGATTTGAGAACAAGTGCTTACAAGATCCACTGGGGAAAGGAATGATTTCTTTGATTTACTCTACTATTAGTCCACCTCATGATGAAAGAAAATTAGATTATATGTTACAATGGGAGGAAGATTTAGGATTCGTCATGTCGACTGATGACTGGTATCGTAGTAGTGAGACATTATCTCAAGGTTGTTATCAAACTTCATTGGTAGAGACTTCTTTGAAGGTTCTACACAGATCCTACTATGTACCAGAGAGTTCATATTATGTTCCCTAGTATCTTGGGTGATTGTTTCAGAGATTGTGGGGTATCAGGGGACATGAAACACATCTGGTCATCTTGTACAGGGGTCTCGGAGGAATGGAAGAAAGTGAAACGTCTGGTGGAACAAATGTTTGGGGAACAAATCGATTTAGAACCCTCTGTCTTTTTATTGGGTACAAAGCTGCTGAGGTTCTCTAAAAGTTTTCATAAATTGGTGAATTTCTTGTGTATGGCAACAAAGATTCATATAGCCGCAAGATGGAAAACCCCTTCACTGTCGATATCATTGTTAAAAGAAAGAATGAATACCATCATGTTATATGAGTGGATAGAATCTACTAGATCTGATACGTGGAACCTATTTCTCAAGGTCTGGAATCCTTGGAGAGAATAACATCCAAATACACAACTAGACTTGGCTTTGCAGCTTTCCCCTTAACCGTTTATGACTTATAGAAAAGGCCTTACCAGAACTCATAACTAACATTGGGTGTTTACTTGAGAAGGATGTTTCAAATTGGTTCTTCATATTAATAGTAAGCACTGTATGGCTGAACTCCTGCTGTCTATCCTTCCCCTACCCCTGTCTTGTCTTTTTTCTTGTATGTCTAATTTGTTATTATAAATATAATAATATATGCTCCCTTGCATGGGAGAATGGTTATTGTTTTTGTGTTTTCATATGATGTTTCAAATAAAACTTACTGAAACTAAAACATTTTATGCAGCCCAATTGATACCAATGAACTATGATGGCTCACCACATAAAAAAACAAGACAGTGTAAAAGCAAAGATCACAATGAGGTGGGAAAAAAAAGAAAATCAACTGAAGATGATTACTTTTCTCTCATCCTCCTCTTCAACTTCTGACCCAGCTGCCAGGGATTTTGCAGTGAGGTAGAATTGTAGTTCTAATGATGACTCATGCAGAGAAACAGACTTCCTGTTTCTACATAGAGCTTAGAAAGACTCAGATAGACAGTTTTTAATCACGTGATGTCATAGACCTAATAGAAAATGCAAGGATTAACTGAGTAGAAGAGCAAAATAAGCAAATTTAAGTAGTGATACATAATATGGTGGCTGCAATATAATATGAGGATACAATTTTTGATGGGAGGAATGCTTCTTTAGAAATTTAATGAAAAAAACATACTTAAAAAACAAAAGTTAATAAAATGATCCAAAGTTTCAACAGACAAAAAAATATTATTAATTAAATAAAAAAGTTGTGCATTTTTTGCTTTAAAAATTGCATGTTAGGTATAACCCTAATCATAACCTTTACTTCCAAATTCTGGTTATGCTCAAATTAAGAGGTTAATATTATTATTATTATTATTATTATTATTATTATTATTATTATTATTATTATTATACATTTATATAGCACCATTTATTCCATGATGCTTTACATGTGAAAAGGGAAATATAGACAAGTACAATAAACATATGCAAGACAAGGGACACACAAGTACAGAAGGAGAGGGGACCCTGCCCGCGAGGGCTCACAGTCTACAGGGATGGGTGAGGATACACTAGCAGAGGGTAGAGCTGGTTGTGCGACGGTTCAGTAGACTGAGGATCATTGCAGGCTGTAGGTTTGCCGGAAAAGGTGGGTCTTCAGGTTCTTCTTGAAGGTTTCCATTGTTGGTGAGAGTCTGATGTGTTGCGGCAGAGAGTTCCAGAGTAGGGGGGAAGCACGAGAGAAGTCTTGTATGCAGTTGTGGGAAGATAAGGGGGAGTAGAGAAGGAGATCTTGAAATGATTGAAGGTTGCATGCAGGTAGGTACTGGGAGACCATGCCACAGATGTATGGGGGAGACAGGTTGTGGATGGCTTTGTATGTCATGGTTAGGGTTTTGAACTGGAGCCTCTGGGCAATAGGAAGCCAGTGAAGGGCCTGGCATAGGGGGAGGCTGGGGAATAGCGGGAGACAGGTGGATTAGTCAGGCAGCAGAGTGTAGGATGGACTGGAGTGGTGCCAGAGTGCTGGAGGGGAGGCCAGAGAGTAGGAGGTTGCAGTAGTCGAGGTGGGAGATGATAAGGGCGTGCACTAGTGTTTCTGTGGTTTCATGATTGAGGAATGCGTGGATCCGGGAAATATTTTTGAGTTTTAGGCGGCAGGAGGAGGAAAGGGCTTGGATATGTGGTTTGAAAGAGAGGGCAGAGTTGAGGATCACCCAAAGGCACCGAGCATGCGGGACTAGGGAAAGCAAGCAGCCATTGACAATGATGGATAGGTCTGGTGGAGGGGTAGAATGAAATGGGTGAAAGATTATGAATTCTGTTTTGTCCATGTTCAGTTTGAGAAAGCGAGCAGAGAAGAAGGCTGAGATAGCAGACAGACATTGTGGGATTTTGGTCAGTAAGGAGGTGAGGTCGGGTCCAGATAGGTAGATCTGCGTGTCATCAGCGTAGAGGTGATCCTGCAAACCGTGGGATTCTATGAGCTGTCCCAGGATGAAGGTGTAGATGGAGAATAGTAGGGGTCCTAGGACTGAGCCTTGTGGAACACCGACAGACAGGGTGCGAGGTGAGGAGGCGGTGTGTGAGAGGGCGACACTAAATGTTCGGTCTGTTAGGTCATATATGTTGTAAAACAATTTTGGAAACTTTTCTTGTCTTTTCATTGTCACTAATTACTTCAAATCTCTCTCTCTGTCTTATTTAAATAGTGTAATCTTCTGCAGTGTGTAAAATGATGATGCACATTTTTGCAAATTTTGTGAAATTTTCTCTTGAAGTCGATTCGTGAAAAAATTATTCCATCATCTCCCATTGAGACACATTATAACCCTATCAAAATCGGTTAAACAATTGGTTATAATACGTCTATTTCACGACCTTCTAGAGTCATGGAAAATCACACATTCAATTTCTTCACTTTGACATTTTCTACACTTGCGAGCAATAGGTCAATTTTATCGGTGATCTTTACCCTAATATACTTGACCGGAGTGATGGTAAATTTTACCATTGTCATAGTAATATACTGGGATCGGCACTTGCACACCCCCATGTATCTATTCCTAAGCAATCTGTCCTTCATTGATATTTGCTACACAACCACTACAGTCCCTAATTTGATTCACATGCTACGTAGCGGGAATTATAAGCTGTCCTTTATACAATGCTTTGCCCAGTTGTATGTCTTCAGTCATGTCGTCACTACGGAGGACCTACTGCTCTTCATTATGGCTTATGATCGATATGTCGCCATTTGTAACCCTCTACGTTATCACAGTATATTGAGTAAGAAGAACTGTATCCTGTTCATGACTGCTATCTGGGTTTTCGGGGGCTTCAATTCAATTCTTGCTACGTTGACCACTTCTATAGTCCCAATGTGCTACTCTAATACAATTGCGCAATTCTTTTGTGAATTGAAAGCATTTGCCAAAATTTCCTGCCCCAATGCTGGTTTCCAATTACTTGCATACATGGAAGTAATATGTGGTGTAAGCCTTTTTCTTACCAGTATAATATCCTATATCAAGGTGATCATCGTTATCTTGCATATTAGATCTAAAGATGGGAGAAGAAAGGCTTTCTCCACCTGCTCGTCCCACCTCATAGTCCTCTCCATGTATTATGGCGCCTGGACGTCTGAGTATATTATGCCACCATTTAGGCAGACCCAAGTCTTCGAACTGACCCTTTCGATTTGGTATGCAGCCATTACTCCCATGTTAAACCCTCTGATATACAGTGTACGGAATAAAGATGTAAAGCGGGCTCTACTGAAAATGATGGGGGGCAAAGTAAGGAATGAATAGAGAGAGACATAATGAAAAAAAACAAAATTAAAACGTTTTCTAAGCAAAATGTCGAATTTTAGGATCTATCAACTTTTTATGTATATATGTAAGAAAAAATATGCACCAAGATAAAGAAAAACTACTGTATATATTCAACTATTGAAGAATCATTACTTTAGTTTTCTTATTGTAATTAAACTATCTTTTTTTACCCCCTTTACAACCAGGCGATATTCCGTTTTTTCATTTTTGTCTTTTTCTCCCATTATTCCATGACCCATAGCTTTTTTTATTTCTCCATCCACACAGTTATATGAGGGATTGTTTTCTGTTAGGGTGGTTTCACATTAGCGTTTCAGGGCGCAGCGATGGCCTGCGCACGGCTGCCGCTAAGCCCCGCCCCCTGCCGTGCCTCCTCCGGTAGCTCCGCCTACCGGCGCATGACGCTGCATGTGTCCTGCGTCCCCTATCTTTATCACTGGGGATGCAGGCCGTGCGCAGTATGCGTTTGGTGGCACAGGCGCCGAGCGCAACCAAATTGCAACAGGTTGCGTTTGGCACTGGTCGGCGCACTGTCAAAAGGACGCATGCGCCGCCAAACGCATAATGTGCACGACCTGCGTTCCCAGTGATAAAGATAGGTGATGCAGGCCGGTAGGCGGAGCTACAGGAGGAGGCGCGGCAGGGGTGTGGCTTAGCAGCGGCCGTGCGCAGGCCGTCGCTGCGCCCTGAAATGCTAATGTGAAACCACCCTTAGACAGTGGGAAAAAATTCCAACTGCCATGAAATCGCAAAAAAAGTACAATTTAATAATAGCTATATGAGTTTTTTTATTTACCACGTTCACTATGCAATAAAACTGACCTGATAATATGATTCTCCAGGTCAGTATGATTACGCAGATTCCAAACATGCATAGGTTTTTTTTAAGTGGTGAAAAAAAATCAGAAATTTGCAAAAAACAGAAAAAAACTTTTGGCTTGGCTTGTGTCGCCATTTTCCAACACCGGGAACACTTTAAATTTTTGGTGATATGGAGCTGTGCGAGGGATTATTTTTGTGCCCTTAGCTGCTATTTTGAGGTTGATACAAGCTTTTGATCATCTCTTATTACATTTTATTGCAGTGTTCCTGTGGCCAAAAAAAACATAATTCTGGCATTTCAATTTTTTTTCTCGTTATATCTTTTATGGATCAGATTAATTTATTTTATATTTTGATAGATCGGGTGTTTCTGAAAACAGCACCACCAAATATGTGTATTTTTTAAATTGTTTTATTTTTAACCCTTTCATGACCTCAGCTTTTTTTGGATTTGCGCTTTCATTTTTCACTCCCCTTCTTTCCAGAGCCATAACCTTTTTATTTTTCCATCAATATGGCCATGTGAGGGCTTATTTTTTTTTGCGGGACATGTTGTACTTTTTAACAACACCATTGGTTTTACCATGTACTCGAAAATGGGGGGAAAAATTCCAAGTGCGGTGAAATTGCTTAAAAGTGCAATCCCACACTTGTTTTTTGTTTGGCTTTTTTCGCTAGGTTCACTGAATGGTAAAAACTACCCTGCCATTATGATTTTCCAGGTCATTACAAGTTCATAGACACCAAACTTTACAAGCAAGGAGGAACAACGAGTATATGTTGCCAATAACTTCAAAAAGAAAACAGATCTCCAATCCTTCCAAAACATGTGCCAAACGATATAGTGGGATCAGATAAATAAGTATTTACAGCATAATAACTACCTAGTACACATCAACCACTATGCCGTTACAAGTATATCATGTAGTACTATGTACAAATAAATAAACATATCAGGTGCTGTGACTGCCTTAACTCACAAAGTGTTATGCCACTACTTATAAATCATACAGTACTATATATGGGTAAATTAACATTTCCAGTGCTGTGACCGCCTCCGAACCACAAAGTAATATGCCGCCACATATGCATCACATAATGCGTCATAAAAGAAGAAATAGTGAGGAATAATTACCCATAGATGTGCGAGAAGTCCCGTCCAGACCCAGGTAATATACCCCGATGCGCGTTTCGCGTACACAGGATGTCAGCGACCAGTAAGAGGTTAATGGGGTTTTATGGGTTTATTTTATTTTTCATATTTATAAAAACTTTTTTTGGACATTTCACTGTATTTAATAGTCCCCTTAAGGGATTTGAAGCTGCGATCATATCTGATCACTTGTGCTATAGATACAGTACATCATCATTGCTATGTACTGTTGCTGCATTGTGCGCAAACTTGGTGAAGAACTACAGGAAACATCTGACCTCTATAATTGCAAACAGATTTCTGTACCAAATATTAAGTGCTCTTTTTCTATTGTATCAGATACTTATTTCATGAAATAAAATGAAAATTAATTATGCAGCAATCACACAATGTGATTTTTTTGTTTAATTTTTAGATTCTGTCTCTCACAGGTGAAGCGTACCTACAATAAAAATTACAGACCTCTCCATTCTTTGAAGGTGGGAAAACTTACAAAATCAGCAGTGTATCAAATAGTTATTTTCCCCACTGTATGAACGCCTACTAAATGCTTGATTTCTCAAAAGTATCATAATATCTGCCATGGGGTCATCAGCAGAGTTTCAACTGTCATGGCAACCCATCGGTGCCTTAACTTCTTGCCACTTCCAAAAATTTTCTAGCTTGTTCATGAAAACTCATTTATACAGACATAATATAGCTGAATGCAGGTCATTGGACCCAGATCAACATCACTAAGGCCTCCTTCACACATTCTGGTGATTCCTGTATTCCTGTATTCGTCATCACCCCGATGTAACTATTGTTCACAGATGAGTCTCCAGTAGAGCAGCTTGGTGAGCTTTCTTTCTTTTCCTTTGGTAGATATGATTTGTGCTTATTTAAGAAAATATTGAAAATTTAACAAAAAAAAATTTTGCAAATTTCAATTTTTATGCCATTAAATCAGATAGTTAAACCACACGAAATAATTAATAAATAACATTTCCCACATGTCTACTTTATAATAGCATAATTTTTTAAACATAATTCTTTTTTTGTTAGTAAGTTAGAAGGGCTAAAAGTTTATCAGCAATTTTTCCAAAAATATTTATGAAAACTTCTTTTTTAGGGACACAGCACATTGGAAGTGACTTTAAGGGGCTATAAGACAGAAAACACCCAAAAGTAACACCACTTTAAAAACTGGACCGCTCAAAGTGCTCAAAACCCCAATCAAGAAGTATATTAACCCATGACGTGCATCACAGGAATTAAAACAATGTGGAAGGAAAAAAATAATTTTAATTTTTCCCTCATAAATGTTGCTTTAGCCCCAAATGTTTCATTTTCACAAGGATAAAAGGACACAATGGACCCCAAAATTTGTTCTGAAATTTCTCCTGAGTACTCTGATACCCCATACTAGGTGGAAAACTACTGTGTGGCTGCAAGGCAGGGCTCAGAACAGAAGGAGCACCATTTGACTTTTGGAGCTCAAAATTGGCTGGAACAAAAAGCCTGGCTATCACTTAAAACCAAGCTCCCAGTGATGACCATGCGGACACAACTCCTGTGCCTTCATGATGGCCAGGATTTACTGGTACGTCCATTTGTTGGAACGCACTTCAACTAAGAGGGAAGAGCTCTTTGTCTAACTCCTCCCTCCTCCACCGCCCCCCCAAATAGAATCATATCAGTAGCAACAGTCATCTTGATCTCAGTAATTTAAACATCTGTAAGGCATTGATTAAGGTATCTAAAATAAAATCAACCATGCACACTAAATAACGCCCTTAGGGGCTTCTTATAATTGAAATTTTACATTTATAGATGAGCAAATTACAGTAAAGAGAATAAAATATAAATAATATCTTAATTACCAAAATGTTGGTTCTTCTCTCTGTAGAAAATCCCACAGCAAATTGTAGGTTCGTCACTAAATATATAAATAAATATATTGTCTTGAAATAAATGCACTCAAAGCGAAATTACGCTCAGAGGTGAGATGATTCTAATATATAATATACAGTTGTGGCCAAAAGTATTGACACCCCTGCAATTCTGTCAGATAATACTCAGTTTCTTCCTGAAATGGTTTGAGAGAAAGCACTGGAGACTTCTAAGGTGGCCAGCAATGAGTCCAGACCTGAATCCCATAGAACACCTGTGGAGAGATCTAAAAATGGCAGTTTGGAGAAGGCACCCTTTGCCAAAGAAGAATGGTCTAAAATTCCAGCAGAGCATTGTAAGAAACTCATTGATGGTTACCGGAAGCGGTTGGTCGCAGTTATTTTGGCTAAAGGTTGTGCAACCAATTATTAGGCTGAGGGTGCCAATACTTTTGTCTGGCCCATTTTTGGAGTTTTGTGTGAAATGATCAATGTTTTGCTTTTTGCTTCATTCTCTTTTGTGTTTTTTCATTTAAGACAAATTAAATGAAGATAATAATACCAAAGAATTTGTGTTTGCAATCATTTTCAGGAAGAAACTGAGTATTCTGACAGAATTGCAGGGGTGTCAATACTTTTGGCCACAACTGTAATTGTAGAAAATGATCTAAAATTACTGAAGCGATATTGTAAGCTATTGTAAGGTAATACTAATTTAATCAAAAAGTTTAAGAGATTCAACTAGGTTGTTGAAAAACTAGAAATTGTATTTTTATTTTTACTTAGCATTTTTTAATTTTAGCATTTATATTCTTATGTTTTGTGTTGGAATGCAATTTTCTATAATAGGAAAAAATCTTATGACTTATGGATAAATATTAGCTATAACCTTAAATATAATTGTACTTTGTTTCTTTATAAATCATTTGCTCTGACCGACCAAATTTATCTTTGCATGTTTCTCGTCAGATTTTACAAATCACATTTCATTTTTTAAAGTGTATTTTAGAAATTTTCTTTTCGATGCTAAGCCACTGGCAAAAATACAATTTTCCCATTTTTTTGGTATTTATATTTTTTGGTGTAAAACAAAAAATAAAGGCAACAAAATGTTTGTGAAAATCAAAAATTACCGTAGGTAAAAACTACAACCTAACAGATACCTTAGTTTGAAAATAAATTTTAAAATAAAGGAAAATTTCAGACATCTTTCCAAAGCTAATTAAAGCCTCTCTGCCTCAGTTATAATCACTTTTAAGTCTGAAGTTAAAGATTCACAGATGAGTCTCCAGTAGAGCTAGCATCATGTAGAAATGTCCATACATGGATACATGGCTAGTATCAGTTGCCAGCTGACTTCACATTTGCTTTACAGCTCTACCAATTTTTCCATGTTCCACAGGGGAAATATCCATGCCTGGTAGTGACTTATTTCGTGCCTTGTGTTGCCGATCTTCCTTTCTCCAGTGACTGGTGTAAGAAGACTATCGGTCTTCCCTTATTTGGCTTGGTCAACTTTAAACAAATGTAATTTTCCTCATCCCAAATGAGTGAACTTGTCTTCTTTAACCGCATTATGTAACTTCGCGAATCTGAAAAAAATTTAACTTAAGTAAAATGTTTATGAAGCTCTAAAATGATTGACTTTCTTTTAGTCGAACCTCATGGAAAATCACACATATCAATACTTTGTGCTAACCTTTACTACACATGAGGAGAATAGGCCATTTTTATCTTTTTTCTTTGTCCTTATATACCTGATCGGAGTACTTGCTAATTCAGCCACCATTATCGTAGTATATTATGATCGGCACTTACACACCCCCATGTATCTATTCCTGTGCAATTTATCCATTGTTGACCTCTGCTACACAACGTCCACTGTTCCCAAGTTGGTTCACATGTTCCTCAGTGGTGTCTACACCTTGTCTTTCACCCAGTGCTTTGTCCAGATGTACTTCTTCAGCCATGTTGTCACTACGGAGGACCTTTTGCTCTTCATTATGGCTTATGATCGATATGTTGCCATTTGTCACCCTCTATATTATCACCGAATGTTGAGTAAGAAGAACTGCATCTTTTTCATGGTAGTTGTATGGACCACTGGATTTCTTAACTCACTTTCCTTAACATTGACGACATCTTACATCCCATTGTGTTATTCTAATACAGTCACACAATTTTTTTGCGAATTCAAAGCCTTTGCCAAAATCGCCTGTCCCAATGCTGGATTCCAGCTGTTCACCTACATGGAAGCTGTAATTTTTGGTTTTGGCCCCTTTTTGTTCAGTATATTATCTTATATTAAGGTCATCGTTGTGATCTTACATATTAAATCTAGTGATGGGAGAAGAAAGGCTTTCTCCACCTGCTCGTCCCACCTCATAGTTCTCAGCATGTTCTATGGCACATGGATGTCCGTATATATAATGCCACCATTAAAAGATCCTCGGGTCTTTGAATTAACCCTATCTGTTCTGTATTCAACCATCACTCCCATGTTAAACCCTCTGATATTCAGTGTACGGAATAAAGATATAAAGATGGCTCTAATTAAAATGGTGAAGCACAAAATCAGAGGGAGTCAATCTTTATGACTACATTGTTAATTTTTTTTGCAAGATGTCCTTGGACATGTTATGTTACAGAACCTTAAAGGGCTATTATTATGTTATTAAATAGCTTTAGTTAGACAGCAGAAAAGTAAGCACATTTGCAATTGACTTTATTTTAGAATCTTCTTTCAATAACCCACAATGACTGCTTTTTTCTTCCATAGCGTACAACTTGTTTCCAAGGAGCTCAGCCACTAATACCTGGCAGAGTGTGCACAGTAGCTACATTTCCGTAGATGAGTTAACTCCTAACATTCCAGTCAGCTCCCTTTAGCCTTTTGTTTTCCATTTAAAGTCAGCTGCTGACATCCCTCCCACTCTCTCTCATCTCCTGACCAAGGTGCTCTTATCAGACCTGTACAATCTCCAGTTACTGGCCTCCTGTATGGGTGGTTTCCAGTGTAGTTCTCCTAATTATGAATCTTACTTTCCTGAGCTGTGTGCTTGTTCATTAATGTGTCGTAGCAGGGTGAAGCTCATGGATCAACATTGTAACTCAAATAGTAGTGTGCATCCCACCCCCAAGCAACCATAAGCTCTTATTTGGATAGTCAATCCTGTAAGTTTTCTTATTGTCATGTTGTTGTTGGTACCATTGGGATAATATCATTGATTTTCACTGTAGAAGTTTAATCAAATATGCCAAATAGATTGCTTGATGCCCCCTTGGCTTGGCCAAGAGGTTTGAAGCACCGTCCTGCCCACAAATTATACATGCCTCTACCTTCCTCACTGATGATTGACAGTTCTGACCAGCCAAAGGTTTCCCTGCAGACAGTGGCCACATAATGCAAGCTAGTGCCATCAACCACCACTTAAGGGAGGCAGGGAGATGCAAAAACAGTGGACGGAACAGTGCTCTGAGACATTTGTCCACACCGAGTGTGCTGAAAAAACCTAATCAGCATTATAAATTAAACTTCAACTTCTGCAGAACTGAGAATATTTTTACAACATTAACTTTGCCTTTTTTTCGAGGGGTAATGTACTCCACAAGGCAGTGTCAAATTTGGTTGATAGACTACCCTAAAAGGAGGAAATTTCTAGAATTATTATAGAAAATTATTTTAATACTTTGCTTAATATTTTTTTATTTCAATTCTGATTCCCAAATATTGCAACCAAAATAAAATTATCTCTTATAATAGGAAGCAATTAAATGGGTTTTACATATTTCATAAAAACGCAACCAAGAGCCAGTAATGAGTTAGGAAAAAAATCAGTAATAACAACATGTACAGCATGTAATCATTGGCTCCAGCACTCTCAAGAATAAATTGTGGCATATGATCACTCCATTTGACTGAAGATGCATTGGATTGGATAAGTTAATATGGTGTTTTCTTATTTAACCTATTCCCTGCTCTTGGCATGGAATAGGTTAAATCATAGAATCATAAAATCGTCGTAGAGTTGGAAGGGACCTCCTGGGCCATCTGGTCCAACCCCCTGCTCAAAGCAGGTTTCGCTAAATCATCCCAGACAGATGTCTGTCCAGTCTCTGTTTAAAGACTTCAATTGAAGGAGAACTCACCACCTCTAGTGGCAGTCTGTTCCACTCATTGATCACTCTAACTGTCAAAAAGTTTTTTTGACAGTTTTTTGACCTCTCACCACTCCAGTTGGAACACACTGAGCAGAGCTCGAGAACACGGCTGCCTGTGACATCATTAAGGTTACCACCAGTCACTGCAGCTGCGGTCTCACACTCAGATCAGTGTTTCCCTGTTACTTGCCACAGGTGAATTTGAATTACTATCACATGGTTGAAACAAAGTTGTTTACCCACAATTTTTGAAAGGTGACAACAATTTTGTCCTGCTCATTTTGGGGGTTTTGTGTGAAATTATATCCAATTTGCCTTTTTTTTCTGATTTTGGGGTTGTTCCGACACACACAAAGGAAATAAATACAAAACATGTGGCACTGCAATAATTTTCTGGGTAAAATACTTAATTTTCCTGAACAATTTCAAGAATGCGAACACTTTCGACCATGGCTGTTGTTTTTACCATATTCTACGGCACCTGGATGTCTACATATCTAACGCTACAATTAGAAGATCCGCAGGTCTTAGAAACAACTTTTTCTATTCTGTACTTTATCATTACTCCCACCTTAAATCTGCTGATATACAGTGTACTGAAAAAAAATGTAAAAAGGGGTCTGATGAAACTGGCGAAGATCAGACACGGAGTGGAACTCAGTCAACCATTAAGAACAAACGCTTTGCTTTGTTCAAAGAAATCTTTTGACATGATATGTGATAGACCCTTTGGACCAGTTTTGATCCACTAAAATGGAATCTCTGCCAAATAATTACAGTGATTTCAGGAGGATGTAGAAAATGTAGAAAAAATAATAAAAAAATACCTCAAAATAAATTTTTGACTGTTAAAGCAAAAAATTGTTTCCTTCTCGTTGTTTTAGTAAAACTATGCAGTGTATGGGGTAAAGTAGTATTTCGGAATCTGAAGGTTTTATTGAGTCTTGATCCTTTACTTCTCACTGCGCTGGAACGAATTTCTGAAGTCTGAATTTGAAACAATGTGCTGCTGTCCTAATTACCTTCCACATCAAAGTGGGACCTGAATGAGAAGACCAGTAATGGTTCTAACGACGGTCTTTAAACAAATACTTAGGTTCTATGCACATTCATTTCAAGATTCCCGTTACAGGTATAAACACGTAAGTTTTCCAAAAACTAGGAGAATTTTCCATGACCGGTTCTGGCTATGCCTTACTTATTGACCACAATGTTTAAAAAAGTGTACAGTGCTGCCCAGCGTCAACATCAATATACAGTGGCAACCAGACAAGGGTATTGTGAATTTCTTGGCCAGTACTCAAATGCTACTTTTTCTTAATGCCACGACATTGTGGGGGCCTAGAAATCACAAGAGGTTCCATTGAAGTGCCAGCCAAGAAAGTTCTCACTTCCCTGCATGCCACGAAAAACTAACGTGAACTCCAAACTAGGGTCATGTAAATCATTTTGCTCAACACTAATACCAACATTTACCAACCTAAAAGGGAAAAGAATGTACCCTATTTTGACCTTTATTAGTTGTCTAGAATACCTTGACCATATCTGACGTGTAGACTGAGAGCTTCTCAATATAACTGAGATCTTTGCCAAATATAAGGCAGTGTTCATGTAGCCAAAAGAAAAAAGTTCTTACAATATTTCTATTTTCAGCTGAAAAAAGCTGAATGGAGTGGAGGATTTAGTGTGCCAGGGCTATTCTTCTAGACAACGCAATGGACGAGGATTTCTAGTGAAGCCAGATGCCTTACTAAAATGTACAGGTCTGATCTGAACTTCTGCTGCAAGCTTTCAGATTTTCCACTTGGACAAGGTCAAAATCCTGAAATTTTCCAAAAAGCTTTGTAGATGGTATCAAGACTTTTAGCATCACCCAGAGAATTCCTTGCCTTCTTGCCACATCATAAGTTTTCCAGGTTGTCCATCAAGACTGTACGACCGTTGGGACTCTGTATGGGTGGTTACATAAGTGAAAAAATTTTCATGAGCGTTGGTGTAATTGACCAATATTTATCACATGTCAGTAGAGAAAAAAAGAGCACAGTGAAATCTGGCTTCAAAAATACTTTATGTTATAAATTGTAGCACCTATGTTTGAAGAAAACTGTACTTGTCTATATTAAAGAGGACCTTTCACCAAGTTTTTCATGTTGAACAATGTAAAAGCAGCTACAGAGTGGAATAAAATGTTTTTTCTTCTTTTTTACTTCGCCTCTCCGTTGCAAAGATATTAGTAATCAAATTATCTAGCACCTAATGAGTTAACTTTTGTTAAGTTAAGTGGGTGTTACCAGATACTTTTCACTGGGGGCGTATACTTCTCCCTGACAACACCCACTTGAACTGAGCAAAATTTAGCTTATTAGGTGCCAAATACTTTGCAAATACTTCTACATCAGAGTGGTGAAATTAAATAATAAGTTTACTTCCGTTTTGCAGTCACTATTTCATCATGTGCCCAGTTCAACATGAAAAATTTGGTGAACGCTCATTTTTAAAATTTAGTTATACAACAGCCACTTATGTGAGGTATTTCATTGGTCTTAACCGCTTCACGACATTTGACATATATTTATGTCATATGTCATGTCCCTGACTTTGATATGGGCTCACACATCAAACCTGCTTCTTTCCCAACAGATGATGGCTGATTTAAACAGTCATCATGTGCCTTTAACAGCCGTGGGTGGCACTGAGCTCCATCTGCGGCTGTTAAGCTGTTAACCTGTTAAATGCCGCTATCAATTTCTGACAGCGGCATTTAACATGCGCCCATCAGCGCGCCCAGGACATGATCACGTAGAGCCAATGGATTGCCATGAAAGTTGTGTGTCTACTGATGACCTCCGTGCTTGTCATGCCAACTCTCCTGTGATAGTCAGTCTATGGCCAGAGTTCATAAGAGATCGTGATTTCAGAAATACATAAAAGTGCTGATGCACTGCTACCTTTAATACAAGCAATCAGATGATTGCAAGTTCAAGTCCCCAAAGGGGACTTTCAAATGTAGTAAAATAGTAAAAAGTAAAACAAAGTTTTAAAACATTTGAAAGAAATAACACAAACGTTCACCCCCCTTTTTTTGCAATATCAACTCACTTGCAATTTTTTTCCTGCTTTTCAATGCATCACAAGGTAAAATGAATGACGTCATTCAAAAGTACAATTTTTCCCGCAAAAAAACAATATGTGGATGGAAAAATAAAAATGTTATGGCTCTTGGTAGAAGCAGAGAAAAAGATCAAAAACTGAAAATAGCTGGGGATGAAGGGGTTAAAGAGGTTGTCCAGTTTATTCAACAAAATGACTAAACAAAATATGCCATCAATAAATGACTTACTGTTTAAATCGGGTCTTTATTTTCCATATATTTTTTTAAAAAAAATGTTGACAGTATTTTTTAGACTCGTACATTTTTTAGACTTGTACTTTTTACCTTTTTGGAAAGTTTTCAGCATGCTCATTATCATCAGAGGCAGGATTATAGTAACAAGTAACACCTCTATTCCCAGCTGATAACTCAGTTTGTACCAATAAGGTGCTTTCACAGCTCATTAGATGCCTCAATATACTGAAACAACAGGAAGTAAGAGTCTAAAATAAAAAGAGTAGCCGCTGTGAATGGACCACAGATACGGACACACGCACGCCCATTGTATTCAATTGTGGTGTCCCCATTTCACAAGGACCATCTGTTCCTGTGAAAAACCCTAATACATGTCCTTTTTGTTGTGCGCATGGACACTCACAGAGCTTTGCTTAACCTTTACTGGTTAGTTTATGGGGGACCCCAGAAAAAAAATCAGTGAAGTAAGCAGTGGAACAGCTGGCAGTGACCAACGTTAACCTCTATGATGTCACTGCTTGTCACTAAATCTGGGCAAGTTGGAAGAACGAGGCTAAGTGCCAGATTTAGCACATCTTATGGATGCACCATACCGGGGGTGGCTGAGAGCTGATGCTCTTAGCCTGGGAGGGGGGAATATCCATGGCCCCTTCCTAGGCTATTAATAT
Organism: Dendrobates tinctorius; assembly: GCF_039654945.1. NCBI lineage: Eukaryota > Metazoa > Chordata > Amphibia > Anura > Dendrobatidae > Dendrobates > Dendrobates tinctorius. Next base: position 9,935,475 of record NW_027361924.1, read on the forward strand.
CAACCCACAGCTGTCTGTTTAGCCTTTGCTGGTTAGCATTTATAGGGGGACCTTCATGATTTTTTTCTGGGGTCCCCGGTAAGCCAATCAGTAAAGGTTAAGCAAACAGCTGTGAGATGTTATTAATAGGCTGGGAACCTTTTGAGATATTGTCTATTTTCCCAGATTACTAACATCAGCCCCCAGCCGACGGCTTTCCCTCTGCTGGTTATGAAAATTACGTGGGAGCCCACGACTTTTTTATTTATTTCTTTATTTTACACACAATGTACACAGCGGGTTCTAAATAAAACTCCCATCATTGTCACCTGGTCACGCTGATCTCAGAGAGACCAGGCGACAATGATGAAAGCGGTTTTCAGCACCCTGGGCCTGGGAAAAGCTAACTCTACTGCTGTTCTCAGGCGCCAGTATGCATCACACAGACACACGGATGGCACATGGACAAGAAACATGGACACACGGATGGCACACGGACAAGAAACATGGACACACGGATGTCACATGCATGCCACCTACGTACGTACATACCGATGGAACATGGACACAGACCACGGATCTCACCAGTACTGTTTTTTTTCAGTACAGGAATCACCAGGACTTGTGCAGGAGGCCTAACGTAAAGTTTTGCCTAAAATGGGTCATCACTTTCTGATGACACATTCCCTTTAAAAATAACAACGAAGGCTTTGCTCTCTCACTACTTCTCCTGCACCAGTTCCCTGCCGCAGCCTTTGTTATATATGGCTGCCACACCAACATCACATGAGAGCTGCAACCGATCACTTGTTTCAGCAGTCTCATTTTGTCTACTTTAATATCAACACTGAGCCAAGTGATTGACTGCAGCTGGTACACAATATCGATGTGATGTCACCGGTGAAACCATATCATCAACGAAAGGAGATAACTGCAAACTTTGTAAACTTTAAGTACAGAAAGTCAATGAAGAAAAAAAATAAAAATTAAACAAAAAAATATGTTTTAAACCTTTAATGACCATAGTGTTCGGCAATTTTGTGAATTTATGTATTGGTTTTATTTTTGCTTATTATTATGTGTACATAATAAAAGCTCTTTTATAACTTTTTAAAATTTACTCAAATATTAACTAAATCTTATTCTTACAATTATCCTGAGGCTCCAAAGAAAAGAAGATGAAAATCGCACTTGTAGTTTTGCTCTGTGACATTTAACATCCCTGATGTGAAGCAGCATTTCCCATGTGCCGCTGAGCTCCTGCGGACGGGGTTCTGTCGCTGCTCACACCTATGTTATATAAACTCTTCCTTCCATCTGGTAATTTGCTGTCTTTATTTTGTGCAAGTCAAAGTTTATTCCAGGTAAGAAAAGATGAGGGAAATTGCAAGAGGGGAATTCAATGTACCAACCCGACGCAAAACCAGACAGTGGAGGAGATATTAGGAAGATCAAAATATCCATCCCAAAGAAAATGGGCACAAGAACATCAAAATGGGAGTATAGAGAAGTAGAAGAAGCAAGCCTGGTCTGATATATGTTATGTTCCTCTACAGGTGCTTGTTTGTAACTTAGTTTAGGAAGAGATGACTCTATGCTGCATTATGGGAAGAGCACAAGTAGTGGTAGAATGATGTTCTGGACAATGTTTTCTCGGGAAACCTTGCATCTAGAGATGAGCGAGCCCAAACTTTAAAGTTCTGGGGGGTAAACTCTGAACACGGACATCTACAGGAATACAGAGATAGAATTCTATGTTCCATAGTTCTGTTTTTTACAGATTTCAATGGGGTTTGGGTTCAGGTTCAAGTTTAGGTACAGTTCTTGTACCCGAACCAAACTTTGGAGTAAAGTTCGGTCGGGCACCTGAACTCAAACTTCCACGGGTCCACTCATCCATACTTGTGTCCTGTTGTCACGTAGATGTAACAAGTTTCTAAAAATTGTACAGACCAAGTGCCGATCACCTCTTTACCAAGTTGCCCAATAATAGTGATCATTTTCAGTAGACAAGGCACCCTGCCATTAGGGCCAATTTCAACCCAAGGCTGAAATTTTAAAGGGTGTCCAACTTCAACCATTAGTGAAGCCTGGTCTCGACAAGCATTCCCTTCAGCTTATCGAGACCAGACACAGGTGAGAAATAGGAATAGGAGAGGCAAGGGATGTCTCAGGGCAATATTTTAAAAACCAGTGGTAGTAATGAAGAAGTTCTGGGAGCTGGTCTATGGATATGATCAGTTTCCAGCTGGAGTGAACTAAAAGCAATATCCTTCTAACCTGAACATCTAAGATGTTCTGCAACATGAATGCACAAGACAGATTGGTTATTTCAGCCAGGCAAAGCCTCATTCAGAATCAAAACGCATCGCATACCTTGTATGGAACAAACAAGTATTAGAAGATACATTATTCCAAAAAATCTTTTATTGTCACTTGCAATCCTGTGAGCATCACTGCTGCCATCCATCACCCTTCTTTCTAAGATATGCACTGAGAAAATCTTGGTCAAGAACGATTTGGGGAACATATCAAAACGATTATGGTGACAAATTATCTCCAAATTCCCCAATGCTCAAGATGGTCATCTGTGGGTTGTGTTCGAAAAACAAGTCGGAACCATGGAAGGTGCACCAAAAAACTCATAATCTGCTGTTGTCACCATCAGACATCTTGTGGAATCCCAAGCACACTTTTGGCAGCACTTGTGGGGCATACAACATTTCTCTTTGTTAGAATACTAGTGTACTTCTAAGATGTATTGTTTGTGCTCCTTGCCTAGGTTATATGATATATTTGATTTATAGGGAAATGGAGAAATCAAAATGTTATGGCTTTTGGAAGAAAGGGAGGAAAAAAATGCAAGCACAAAAATGAAAAACTGCCCGATTCTTAAGTGGTTAAGCACAATTTATTACGAATGACTTTGCTTTTTTTTGTATAAGATGTAATGCCAACTGGAAAAAGACAAAGTACGGGATGTTTGATTGTTTATTATTTTTGGTAACTTTTGCTTTTATTCCTAGATTTACCATCTGAAATATCTTTTATCTGACTGTTTGACTACAAAATGGATCTGAAGAACCAAACACTTGGTGACAATTTCTTCATTCTTCCTTTCTTCCTCCACTCTGAGGAGAATTTCCTAATTACCACTGGTTTTGTCTTAATTTATGTCTTTGGCCTGGTGTGGAATGGAGCAATCGTCATGGTCATTATTGTGCACTCTCAGCTACACATTCCCATGTACCTATTCCTCTGCAATCTATCGTTGGTAGATATGTCCTACACAACAGTCACAGTCCCTAAGCTGCTAGACATCTTACTTTCTGGAGACAACATTATGTCCTTCCTGCAGTGCTTGTCCCAGATGTTCTTCTTCGCTCTTATGATAAGCGCTGAGGTAGCTATGTTGACCATCATGGCTTATGATCGATACATTGCTATATGTATCCCACTACATTACCAATATATTATGAGTAGAAGGAAATGTATTTGGATCCTGGTATTGGCCTGGGGATCTGCTGCTCTAAATTCAATCTTCTTGACCTGTTTTGCCATAACCACAACATGGTGTCACTCCAAGGACATCCAACATTTTTACTGTGATGTCAAAGCTTTGGCCAAGATCTCCTGCCCCAGCTTGGCATTCCATGCAGCTATCTTTCTGGATACACTTTTACTTGGGTTCCTCCCATTCACTATAAGCTTAATGTCCTACATCAAGATTCTCAAGGTCATCTTAAGCATTGTTTCCAGTGAGGGCAGGAAAAAGGCCTTCTCCACATGCTCATCTCACCTGACTGTTCTTCTCTTCTTCTACGGGACGGGAGTCTGTGTCTACATTAGACCACCAACCCAATACAAGGAGGAACCAGAACAGGTCTTCTCTGTACTATACACCATAGTAACGCCCGCCTTAAACCCCCTCATCTACAGTTTACGCAATAAAGAAGTAAAAGAAGCTTTAATAAACCTTCTGAGGATTAAGTCAAAATAAAAAATAGAATCAATGACTATTATGGATGAGAGTACAAGCTGGAGGACCCCTACTAATCCCAAGATGATACTGTCAGAACTGATCCTAAAATATGTAAAGATCATCAACTCATCACAATGTTTCTTCATAGTTAATCACCGCAATGGTAAATCTAGGAATAAAAGCAAAAGTTACCAAAAATAATAAACTATCAAACATCCCAGTTGTCATTACATCTTATACAAAAAGAAAAACAAAGTCACTCGTAATAAATGGTGCATTACTGCTTAAGCTTTGGGCAATTTTTCATTTTTTACGCTTTCATATATTTCCTCCCCTTCTTCCAAGAGCCAAAACTTTTTGATTCCTCCATCCCCATAGCCATACGAGGATTTGCTATTTGCAGAACGATTTGCACCTTTAAATAACACCATTCATTTTACCATTCAATGTATTGAAAAAAATGAAAAAAAAATACCCAAATGGAATGAAATATGGAAAAAAAAAATTAATTCTGCAATTGTTTGCTCGGTTTTGTTTCTAAAATGTACGGTACATTATATGGTGAAAATGACCGGGAACGTGATTTTCCAGGTCCGTATGATTACCATGAGGCCAAACCTATTAGGTTTTTTCATTATTTTAGTGTCTTAAAAAAATTCTGAACTGTGTTAAAAAAAATCACATTTTACTATATGGATTAACTGTCTTTATATTTTGTTTGATAAGCTCCATTTTTACCAACCAAATATGTTTTTTAATTACATTTTTTACAACATTTTATTTTTTACATTATGCTGTTCCCCATTAAGAACCTTTGTTTTATGTATTATAATACTACAGTATCTCAGTATATGATGTAAATGTTGTTCTCCTATGAAGCTCAGCCTGTTGCTGGTCTTCACAGGAGGACCAAGATGGCTACTAAGAGGGCCTTCTGCAAGCCTTCATCTGCCAGAATAACCCATTCATTTAAATGCAATAATCATTGATCGGCATGTAAATGGTTAAACATGCCACAATAACCCATTCATTTCATTGATCGGCATGTAAATGGTTAAGCATCCACAATAACCCATTCATTTCATTGATCAGCATGTAAATGGTTAAACAGCAGTGATTGGCATTATCTCCGCTGCTCCTGATACAGATGACAACTATCTAGCCCCCTCTAAAGATGCAGATCCCAACATGGGCCTCCAATTACATCTATTACGGGGTTAACGCTATGCAATAGATCTACTTAATGTCTTGTATTGTGATTTATTGACTTAAATCTCTGGGATTAACAGTCCACTGGGCCATTCATTCACATCCTTCCCGATTGAGTAATATTTACCAATAGAGTTAATTCCCAGATGCCTCCTTGTAGCCTCGAGTCTTTAATCTGTCTAAAATGGTCCTTTTTTTAGGAGAATCCCGAAACCCTTGGGTGCTAATACTAGTGAGGATCCCTTTAAAAAGAGTGATCTCCATGACTCTCGGAAGAGTGCACAGATCTCTTGGGTGCCACTAAGATTTCCCCTCCCACCCCAAAATCATCAGAAGCATCCAAGGAAACATTCAGGAGGCATGGAAGAGAAGTGTAGGGGCATTAAAATGTTGTCAAGAGAGGATAGAAGAGGCCTGGGACCACAAGTTATGGGTGGAGAAGGCTCGGTCGAGCCACTGACTAGCAAGCTTGGACCCTGTAGTGCCGTCCAGTCTTGCAGTATGAATGTGTGTGCTGTCAGCTAGAGTAATTAACTCCCCATCTTGGCCAACTGGACAGCACCACACCCTACAAAAGGTCCCAGCTTCCTTCTGGAAGCTGCCAGAAATAGTTTTGCTTACCTAGTTCACACACCCTGATTTTCAGCTCCTGTTTTCTAATGGATTTTCCTGTTTCTGACCTCTGTTTGTTTACCGACCGTTCATCCTGCCAGCCTGCTCCACCAAACAGCAGCCGACACCGTGGCCCCAGTCCAGGGTTCCCCATGTAACTCCAGGTCCCTGTATAGAAGTTAAGGGGTGAAGACCAGGGCAATCCCTGTGATCTGGTAAATGAAGTGGCTAGCGTCAAGTCTATTGTTTGTAGCCATTTTTGAAGCTGAGAGACGATTATCAACAGTGACCCCCAAATACCTAATATGTGAAGAGCTGGACTACAATTATTTGAGAGCAAATACAATTGAATTAAAAGGGGCGTTTCTGGTTGTTTTGGTCTCAGAAAACGAACAATGGATGTAAATGTAATATAGGCCTTGAAATAGAATAAAATCCACAGCTCATGACCATAAGCATAAATGACGAGGACATGAAAGTGACGTGAGATTCATAGTAATAGATAAATCTCTGATTTTTATTTGATGAGAGGGCTATATAATCCCCCAATGTAGAGACACCCCAGAAATCCCCCCATAGTGTGTAGACTGCAGCTATAAATTAAGGCGGTATTTCTTGTAGGTAGGATTCACCCTGTATTATATGATATATTAAGGTGCAGAGAGGGCTCACACTTCCAAAATGTAAGAATCTAGAGTGAGAAATAGTCTTTAAGGATATCGGCGTGAAAACAAGAGATCAGTGCAACAGTGTGAGAGGTAATCTTATGGGGGCACTGTGTACAGGTAATCTTATGGGGGCAGTGTGTACAGGTAATCGTATGTGGGAATAATGTAGAGGTAGTCTTATGTTAGCACTGTGCAGAGGTAGTCTTTATAGGGGAATCAGTGGCTCTGTTCGGTGGTAAATTAGTTGCCACTGGTCAGAGAGCTGTGGTTACCACGGTGGCAGATGATAGCATGAGCCAGCAGCTGTGACCATCAGTAAAAAGGTTACCGGCAGTCACAGGCATCAGCTAAAGAGAGAGTACTAATCTCATCAGCATAGTCCTGCTGTCGCTGATAACATGGAGACCAGGTGCCGCTGATGGGAGTATTCATCAGCCAACCCTCTGCTACGAATAAATAAATAATTTTAAAAAATTACATCGGGTCCCACAACGTGTTTTTAAATTATTTAAATGAATAATTTTAAAAAACGGTGTGGGGTCCCCCCATTTTTTACAACCAACCAAGCTAAAGCAGACAGCCGTTGGCTAATTTTCTAAGAATGGTAAAGGGCCAATATCCCTGCTCAAAAATAGCAGCCCGCGGCCGCCCCAGGACTTTTTCTTATGCAGCGGTGCCGTGAGGTCACCGGGGTTTATCAGCTATGAACTCTGGTGACATTTCTCATAGGAGCTCAGCGCTACACACTGCAAGAGCATTATTACACTTCGGTCTCACTATGAGCTGGCTGGCGTGGATAGAGGTCACATCACTGATGTGACTGCTGTCCAAATCATCCAGATCTTCATGAAACAGATAGGGATTATCTTCACCTCAGACAAGAGATTTTTTTTTGTTTTTTTTACAGGGGACATGAGCATCGGTGGATTAGGAGTAAAGGTGAGTATTATGGCTATTTATTATTTTCTGTCTTTTACAGGTGACATGGGCTTCAATGGATTTGGCATAAAGATGAATATAACTGTACAGCAGTCGATATGAGTTTGTCAATAGCTTCTGTGCTATACATAGGTAGCAACCAAGATGTCAGAGGCTAAGCAAGACAGTGTTGACTTATGTGAGCTGCACTGTGCTCCCCAACAAAACTCTGCCTTTCTTCTCACTTTTAATTTTTGTGAGAGGTGAGACAGAAAGTGCCCCCTGTAAACAAAAAAGAAAACACCAACATTATAATAAATGTTCTCTGTTTACGCTTTTTTCAGCCTTCACTAGAGTTAGGGTTAGGGGTAAAATCATAAAATACCATATATACTAGTGTATAAGCTGAGATTTTCAGCACATTTTTTGTGCTGAAAACGCCCCCCTCAGACTATACACGAGTCATTGTCCCAGGGAGTCAGCGGGGGAGGGGAAGCGGCAGGAGCCGGAGGCTGTTACATCATACTCACCCACTCCTGGCGCGATCGCTGCAAATCCTCCCTGCATCTCTCTGCTGTCCCGGCGAGGCAGCTTCTTCCTGTGCTCACATGGCACCGCTCATTAAAGTAATGAATATGCACGCATCTCCACTCCCAGAGTCGTGGAGCACATATTCATTACTTTAATGAGTTGTACCACGTGACCACTGAACACAGGAAAAAGCTGCCTCGCCGGGACAACAGAGAGATGCAGGGAGGACTTGCAGCAACCGCGCCAGGAGTGGGTGAGTATGACAAGGGGAGCCATGCCAAGCGAAGCCGAGCCATGCATACACAGGGGAGGGTGGAGGAGCCATGCATTCAACAGGGGGAGGACGGAGGAGCCGTGCATACAACAGGGAGAGGATGAAGGAGCCATGCATACAACAGGGGGAGGATGAAGGAGCCATGCATACAACAGGGGGAGGACGGAGGAGCCATGCATACAACAGGGAGAGGACGGAGGAATCATGCATACAACAGGGGGAGGACGGAGGAGCTGTGCATACAGCAGGGAGAGGATGCAGGAGCCATGCATACAACAGGGGAAGGATGGAGGAGCTGTGCATACAACAGGGAGAGGATGAAGGAGCCATGCATACAACAGGGGGAGGATGAAGGAGCCATGCATACAACAGAGGGAGGACGGAGGAGCCATGCATACAACAGGGAGAGGACGGAGGAGCTGTGCATACAACAGGGGGAGGATGAAGGAGCCATGCATACAACAGGGGGAGGACGGAGGAGCCATGCATACAACAGGGAGAGGACGGAGGAGCTGTGCATACAACAGGGAGAGGATGGAGGAGCCGTGCATACAACAGGGAGAGGACGAGGAACCATGCATACAACAGGGGGAGGACGGAGGAGCTGTGCATACAACAGGGAGAGGATGGAGGAGCCATGCATACAACAGGGGGAGGACGAAGGAGCCATGCATACAACAGGGGGAGGACGGAGGAGCTGTGCATAGAACAGGGAGAGGATGGAGGAGCCGTGCATACAACAGGGAGAGGACGGAGGAATCATGCATTCAACAGGGGGAGGACGGAGGAGCTGTGCATATGTGGGGAGGAGGACCCCCATATAGTGATTGGGCCGGAACCAGGGGGACCGCCATCAGGGTTATTGAAGAAACCACATCAGGGGAATTACAAAGGGAGACATGCGATTGAAGTTGTCAGGGCAACAGGGGGCGGGGCGAGGGTAAAAGGAGCAGGGGACGCGCTGAGGTGGCAGTTAGAGGAGAGCCTGACAGGAGAGAGAGAGCCGTGTGGCAGAGGGAGGACTGTGGCAACTGACGGTGTGAGGAAGAGAGACAGGCAGGAGACTGTCAAAGGAAAATTGGAGACTGACCGAAGAGCGACGCGTAAGAGACTCTCCCCGGGATTCCCTCCCCGCAGACATTCAGAAAAAGTGACACCCGCTGATTCCCTCCATGGTGTGACAGGACCGGGATCTCAGGCGACCTCTGCGACGAGAGAGCAATCCGGTACAGTGGCCAGGACACTGCCCCCCTGTCTTCTCCCACAGCTGCGGCCCCGTCATCACCGACCTCAGGGGACGCCACCTCGCTATAGGCGGCCGCAGAGCCCCGTCCCGGTTACTGAGGGGACACTGAGCAGAGTTTGTTAACGTTTATTTTTTTTTGAAACTGCGTCATGACCTGGCTGGGGAACGAGCGCCTCTAAACGGACGCCTGGGAGATTTTCCCCCCGAACAGTCTCTTCAGGGCCTGTTGTGCCCCACCGTTCCCATTTCTTCAGGGCCTGTTGTGCCCCACCGGTCCAGCTTCTTCAGGGCCCGTTGCGCCCCACCGTTCCCATTTCTTCAGGGCCCGTTGCGCCCCACCGTTCCCATTTCTTCAGGGCCCGTTGCGCCCCACCGTTCCAGTTTCTTCAGGGCCCGTTGCGCCCCACCGTCCAGTTTCTTCAGGGCCTGCTGCGCCTCATCGTTCTGGTTTCTTCAGGGCCGGACGAGCACAAGTCCTTCCGGGAAATCGTGGTTCCACATCTGCAACCCCTGAGTGGTCGTGAACTCGAGCGACGCCCGGAAGGCTAAGTGCATTATAGAACCCTTTTTGTTTTACGAGTCCCTGCGAGGACAAATAGGTGTTTCCCCTTTGTTTGTTTGAAGCAGTTTAGCCCTCGCGGCTTTAAACTTATAAAAGTTTATTTCACCCCACATTCAGTCTCGTGTCTCGTCACTGCATCCTGTGAGCCTGCTCGAACCCTACACTTGGCGTAGTCGGCAGGATGCAGTCTCCGAGCGCGGACAGTGGTGGCTCCGAACATGGGGGAGCTGTAAGCTCTGTAAATAATGAGGGTCCCCGTACCAGCATTTCATTGGGGGCCATGCTGAACAACCTGCCTAGATTCTCTGGCTCAAATACTATGCTATGGAGCTGGACAGAGCGGATGAGGGGGCTTTTTTGGATGCACCCAATGACCCCTGACCTGGAAGCTGAAGTGGCACTCATGGCCCTAGACGGGGAGGTGCGGAGGTCAGTAATGTTGAAACCTCTGGGGCACCGCAACACTTTTGAAAAGGTGTTGCAGATAGTGGAACAGACCCACGGGGATCCCACTAATGTGGGAGAGTTAAGGACCCGTCTGTTTAGCCGGATGCAGGCAGAGGGGGAGACGATTACTCAGTATATGAATGTACTCCAAGAGTTGCATACGGCTATTGAAAGAAAAGACGGGGTAGGGGTAGGACCTGTTGACATTACCCTACGTGACCTACTGGTGACTGGACTGCGAGATCCACTGATAAAGCAGGCATTACGGGAACAGATCAGAATGAATCCCCAAATAGACTTTTCAGAAGTGGGAAGTCAGGCACGGGTTCGGGAGCAAGAGCAGGGGATGGCGGTCCCCGTGGGGAAGGTCCGAGGTGTGGAGGCCTCCTCAAACACAGTTGAGGAACCTCAATGGGTGGAGGAGATGAAGCGAGAATTGAAAAATATTAAGAGCGAGTTGGCTGAAGTAAAGAGAAGAACCGAACCGGAGACTGGGCGACCCAGTGTTAATCCCGGTCCCTGGGGGTCACGCTCTCCGCGGGGTGGTCAATCTCTACCGGCCCGGTGTTATGAGTGTGGAGAACCAGGCCACTTCACCCGAGAGTGTCCGCGGCGTGGGAGATACCCACCCCGGCGGCCATTAAACTAAAGGGCTCCGGGCTGGGGGGACGCTGCTCGGAGCCGAAAACCACAACTAGGGGTGGTGGAAGTCCCGAAGATTTGGTAGCAAAGTGTCCTGAAGTTTGGGCAGAAGTAGAGGGCCGGGCCGTCCGGTGTCTGGTGGACACGGGGTCACAAGTAACCACTATGCCCGCAGCGTACTTTCAACAAAACTTTCCGGAGGCAGCAAGGCCTCAGTGGGACCCATGATTAGACTAGTAGCCACCAACCAACTGCCGGTTCCGGTTGCCGGGGTAGTGTGGGTGCAGGTGACGTTGTGCGGTAAACTCCTCGGCCGCAGAGGGGTGGTGCTGACTCAAGGAGAAGCTGATCAACGACACCCCGTCACCCTAGGCATGAATATCTTAAAAGAGTTTGGTAACCTGTTGCTTAATGATCCCACACAAAGGACACTGAAGCAGTGGGGTTCTCGCACAGCTCAGGGACAGGTATTCCAGCAGCTGGTGCGAGGTGCGCGGGTGCATCGGGACTGCCAGGAGGGTGAGGCTCTGGGCAAGGTCATCGCGACAGCGGCACCCCTGCTTGTGCTGCCTCCTTCGAGGACCACCTGAAGCGGTTGGGACAGGTACTCAGCCGGCTGCAAAAGTACGGGTTGAAGGTGAAGCCTCAGAAATGCCACCTATTTCGCTCTCAGATTGAGTATCTGGGTCATGTCGTTTCGGCAGAGGGTGTGAGGCCATCCCGGGAGAAGATTGCTGCTATCCAGGAATGGCCTACCCCCGAGACGGTGAAAGACGTGCGGGCTTTTCTGGGGTTAGCTGGATATTACCGTCGTTTCGTAAAGAATTTTGCATGTCGAGCTCGAGCCCTGCATGACCTGCTGAAGGGGGCTCCCGCTGGCGCCAATGGGCGAAAAATCCAGTGGCAACACCCTCAGGAAGAGGCCTTCCGAGATCTCAAGGCTGCACTCTCAGATGCCCCAGTGTTGGCTTATGCGGATTTCTCTCAGCCGTTCATCCTGCACACTGACGGGAGTCTTCACGGGCTAGGAGCTGTGTTGTCACAGGTTCAGGATGGCCGGGAGAGGGTGATCGCATATGGAAGCCGTTCACTCCATGACTCCGAGCGTAACCCTGACAATTACAGCTCTTTTAAGCTCGAGCTCCTCGCAGTGGTGTGGGCTATGACGGAGAGATTCGCAGAGTACCTAGCAGGCTCCGAGGTGGTAGTGCGAACTGACAACAACCCACTGGCTCATTTGGAAAACGCCAAGTTGGGGGCTTTGGAGCAGCGATGGGTGGCCCGAATGGCGAAGTATAATTACAAGATTATTTACAAAAGAGGGGCCGAGAATGTTCATGCAGATGCTCTCTCTAGGATTCGACATACAACTCCTGGACAGAATCGAGACGAAAAATTAGAAGGAGAGGAAATACCGTTCGCTCTTACTGCTGCCGTGCTCACCAATGTTGATGCAAAAGTATCTTCCCCAGAGGCCCACAGGGGCATCCTGGAACAATCTCGTGATAAGTGGATACAACAGGAACAAGAAGATGAAGAAGTTGGACTTCTCCGGAAATGGGTCGCCGCTGGTCAATTACCCACTGATACTCAACGACAAGCTTTGACCCAAGACCTGTCGCTGATGCTGCGACAATGGGAGAGACTGATTATCCGAAAGGGACTACTGTACCGTAAAATCACTTCGCAAACAACCTCAACGACTGTTTGGCAGATGGTTACGCCCGGAGCACAACTACACGAACTGGCTCGAGAGGCTCACGAAAAAGGGGCCCACTTTGGAGTCAAAAAGACTTTGCAATGGTTACAACAGAAAGTTTATCACCCCCGCTTTTCGGCTGTTGTGGAAGAAGTTTGCCGTACCTGCCGCTTATGTGAATTGGCCAAACCGCCTGCTCAGAGGGCCGCAACACAGACGATTGTGACTTCAGAACCCTTTGAGCTCCTGACGGTGGATTATCTGCACATTGGTCCCGCATTCCAGGGATACGAACACTGCCTCGTCATGGTGGATCATTTCACCAAATTCGCTGTGGTCACCCCTACTCGAGACCAGACCGCGGAGTCAGCCGCCTCCGCAATTTGCAGAAACTTTATACAAGTGTACGGCTGTCCTCAACGTATACATTCCGACCAGGGAGCATGTTTTTTGGGGAAAGCTATGGAGGAACTACACCATCTTTATGGGATTGATAAATCCAGGACCACACCATATCACCCGCAAGGGAATGGGGCTTGTGAGCGATTTAATCGGACATTGATTCAAATGCTACGCACTCTGGAGAGTGACAAGAAAGCTTGTTGGCCTGAATATGTTTCTGAATTAGTGTGGGTTTATAATAATCGGGTACATCGAGTAACGGGCTATACTCCTTATTTCCTGCTGTTCGGACGAGAGGGTAAAGGGATCACGGAGATAGAGTTGGACCCCGAAGAGCCTCGGCCCTGGACCGGAGTGTCGTCTTGGGTCCGAAATCATCGCCACAGGTTGCAAACTCTTCACCGAATTGTACATACCAAACTTCAAGACTGGGAACACCCAGGGAAGAATACAACCTCCCCTCCCTATCTCCAAAGCGGGGACCGTGTGCTTGTACTAGATCAACGCCCCCAGAATAAACTGGAGTCATGTTGGGAAGAGAGTCCTTATCGGGTACTACGCCGTATCCATCCAGAAGGACCTGTGTACGAAATACGGCCCGAGCAGGATGAAACACTGCCCACCCGCATTGTGCATCGTAATATGTTATGCCCGTGTATTTCCACCGACCCGAAGCAACTGGAACCTGTCCCGAAGACATCCGAACCGGAGTCCATATGCTGGGACTCGGACGACGAGGATTTCACTCCAGTTCGCAAGGGCCCTCCACCCAATAATGAGCCAGTTGACACAATTAACCCACCGGCATCTTGCAGCCCACCGACGCCCACCACCCCAGAAGATTCCACCCCAGTCGAGCTTAGACGCTCCGAGCGGTCAACAGCCGGCAAACCCCCCGAACGGTATGAACAAGACCAGTTCGTATGGCAACAAATATTGACACCTTTACAGGCCAATCTCAATAGACTAACACCCTCGCCCGAGGACTGGCGAGCTTACAGGGTGGGGGAATGTGGGGAGGAGGACCCCCATATAGTGATTGGGCCGGAACCAGGGGGACCGCCATCAGGGTTATTGAAGAAACCACATCAGGGGAATTACAAAGGGAGACATGCGATTGAAGTTGTCAGGGCAACAGGGGGCGGGGCGAGGGTAAAAGGAGCAGGGGACGCGCTGAGGTGGCAGTTAGAGGAGAGCCTGACAGGAGAGAGAGAGGCGTGTGGCAGAGGGAGGACTGTGGCAACTGACGGTGTGAGGAAGAGAGACAGGCAGGAGACTGTCAAAGGAAAATTGGAGACTGACCGAAGAGCGACGCGTAAGAGACTCTCCCCGGGATTCCCTCCCCGCAGACATTCAGAAAAAGTGACGCCCGCTGATTCCCTCCATGGTGTGACAGGACCGGGATCTCAGGCGACCTCTGCGACGAGAGAGCAATCCGGTACAGTGGCCAGGACACTGCCCCCCTGTCTTCTCCCACAGCTGCGGCCCCGTCATCACCGACCTCAGGGGACGCCACCTCGCTATAGGCGGCCGCAGAGCCCCGTCCCGGTTACTGAGGGGACACTGAGCAGAGTTTGTTAATGTTTATGTTTTTTTTGAAACTGCGTCATGACCTGGCTGGGGAACGAGCGCCTCTAAACGGACGCCTGGGAGATTTTCCCCCCGAACAGTCTCTTCAGGGCCTGTTGTGCCCCACCGTTCCCATTTCTTCAGGGCCTGTTGTGCCCCACCGGTCCAGCTTCTTCAGGGCCCGTTGCGCCCCACCGTTCCCATTTCTTCAGGGCCCGTTGCGCCCCACCGTTCCCATTTCTTCAGGGCCCGTTGCGCCCCACCGTTCCAGTTTCTTCAGGGCCCGTTGCGCCCCACCGTCCAGTTTCTTCAGGGCCCGTTGCGCCCCACCGTCCAGTTTCTTCAGGGCCTGCTGTGCCTCATCGTTCTGGTTTCTTCAGGGCCGGACGAGCACAAGTCCTTCCGGGAAATCGTGGTTCCACATCTGCAACCCCTGAGTGGTCGTGAACTCGAGCGACGCCCGGAAGGCTAAGTGCATTATAGAACCCTTTTTGTTTTACGAGTCCCTGCGAGGACAAATAGGTGTTTCCCCTTTGTTTGTTTGAAGCAGTTTAGCCCTCGCGGCTTTAAACTTATAAAAGTTTATTTCACCCCACATTCAGTCTCGTGTCTCGTCACTGCATCCTGTGAGCCTGCTCGAACCCTACACATACAACAGGAAGAGGATGGAGGAGCCATGCATGCAATAGGGGGAGGACGGAGGAGCTGTGCATACAACAGGGAGAGGACGGAGGAGCCATGCATACAAAAGGAGAAGGACGGAGGAGCCATGCATACAGGGAGAGAGAGAGAATGTTTTAAGGCATTTTTATTACTTACTGCAAAGTCAAAAGTTTCCATACATTTCATTAGTTTTTGGTACCATTGCCCTTAACCCCTTAACAACCACTGATATGCCTTTTAATGGCGGCAGTTAAGAGTCCTTATTTCTCAGCACCGCTTTTTAACGGCGCTGAGAAATAGATGTGTAGCGTCCCTCCAGCGTCAGAAAATCTCTTGGATCTCGGCTACTTGGGGGTAGCTGAGACCCCAAGAACATGATTGGGGTCGGTTTTTACTGTCCCCAGTCACATAATGGCAGTCATTCACGGAATAACGACGATCACAAAAAAAGGCCAGTTTTCCATTCATTTCTCTCTCCTCTGATATAATCTAGCATACCAGAGTGGAGAGAAATGGGGTCCTCTGAGCCGCCCCCCCTGCTACCTCTGCCATTCCCGGACCCTCCGGCTCCATCCCAAAGCCCTCTGCATCATCTTCTATAAGAAAATGGGCAGTGTGCCCACTGAGATCTGCCGGCCAGTACCCAGCAACAATAGGAGATTTTTCCTCTTGGTTCATTTTCATCGCTCTGATAGACCCAATCACAGTGATCAAAATTAAAAAAAATAGTAAATCAAACCCCCCTTTACCACCCCCTTAGGCCGGTTTCACATTAGCGCTTTTTAAGCGCACGCACGGCCGGGGGTAGCTCCGCCCCCGAGCCGGCTCTCTGCCCGGCGTGCCCGCCCCTTGCTTGTAGCGCCGCCTACTAGCGGACAGCGGCACCTGCGATCGGCGCACCCTATCTTTAGCATAGGGTGCGCAGATCGTGCGCAGGCCGTGCACTAGTTGCGCTTTGACCTGCGCAGCGCACTTTTGACGGTGCGCCGTGCGCGCCAAAATCCAAAAAGTTTGATTTTGGCGCGCACGGCGCACCGTCAAAAGTGCGCAGCGCAGGTCAAAGCGCAACTAGCGCACGGCCTGCGCATGATCTGCGCACCCTATGCTAAAGATAGGGTGCGCCGATCGCAGGCGCTGCTGTCCGCTAGTAGGCGGCGCTACAAGCAAGGGGCGGGCACGCCGGGCAGAGAGCCGGCTCGGGGGCGGAGCTACCCCCGGCCGTGCGTGCGCTTAAAAAGCGCTAATGTGAAACTGGCCTGTTAGATAAAAATGAAATAAAAAATATTTTTTTTCCATTCTTTGCAGTTAGGGTTGGGACTAGGGTTTAGGTTGTGTTGGTGTTAG
Organism: Dendrobates tinctorius; assembly: GCF_039654945.1. Taxonomy (NCBI): domain Eukaryota; kingdom Metazoa; phylum Chordata; class Amphibia; order Anura; family Dendrobatidae; genus Dendrobates; species Dendrobates tinctorius. The sequence continues at coordinate 9,952,222 of NW_027361924.1, forward strand.
GATTGTGTTGGGGTTACGGTTGAGGTGTTGGGTTGTGTTGGGGTTAGGTTTGGGGATGGGGTTAGGGTTGTGTTGGGGTTACAGTTGTGTTGGGGTTACGGCTGTGGTGTTGGGGTTAGGGTTGAGGTTGGGGTTACAGTTGTGTGGGGTTAGGATTGTGTTGGGGTTACGGTTGTGGTGTTGGTGCTGGGGTTAGGCTTGAGGTGTTAGAGTTGTGTTAGAGTTAGGTTTGTGGGTGGGGTTAGCCGCAAGCCGCGGTCTTTCCTGCCGGCTGTGACTGCATGGAGGTGAGTGGGCAGGCAGTGGCGGCTGCGGGTGGGGTCTGGTGTGGGTTTCCCACTGGTGGTACTGCCGAAGGGCCTGGTACCACCAGCAGGTGCCATATTGGAATACCCATCACTTGGGTATTCCAATATGGCGGTCGGCGTACTTCCGGTGTGGCGAGGTAGATGGGATTCGAGGATGTCCGGACAGAAGTGGATGATGGACAATTTTAGGTAAGTATATAATAGCTGCCGATTCGGAATGAGAGAACAATCACAGCATTCTGTGAGTGGCTATGAGACTCAGTTCAATCGCACCCATACAAGTTGATGGGTGCTAGTAAAATATGGGAGTGCCCTTGGATGTCACCTCAGTGCACTCCCATATATGCCGAGGCAAGCCATGGATGAGATGGAGAAGTTATTTTCTTCATCTTCTCCGCACCTGTACTGCGATCCTCTCATACGAGAGAATCACAACCCAGTAGCTCTCGACCGCAGCAGAGCAGGAGCCAAGGGTCATATCGCATCGGATGCCGTACACTGGTGTGATTCCAGCCTTAGAGTCAGTGTCATGCACAAATCAGTCTTTCAGATCACAGCAAACTAAGAGGGATAATTTTTGGACCATTTTTTTATTTTAAACACAGTAACTCAAGCGCTATCTACTGGACGTAGCCATCCAAAAAGTGAATATTGACTCTTTAAAGAGTGTTGTCACATGACTTCAAATAATAAGGCAGACTTAAGACATAGTTTCTACTTTCACTTATCTATCTTAATTCATGTGACGTGACTTGTTAAAGGTTTAAAGGCTTTTTGAGTTTTTAGACTCCCAGAGGAGCATGGTCTATACATCTCCCTGTGCCAATTTACTGCTCTCCGCAAGGAAAAACGTTATCCTTTGTCCCCCTAAATTATAAAAAAAACACGAAGTCTCTCAGCGCTGCGTTATAAAGTGCGCTTTTCCTTGTTGCTGTTGGAGACTTTGTAATCTTGTAATTTGCTGCAAATCAAATTTTAGCCTCAGAGCGCAATAAGTATTTACAGATTTACTAACAGCGAGCAGACATAGTGAAGAATATACACAGCGTCTCTTAGAAGGTGATAGATCTGTTTGATATACAAGAATATTAATCTTTATGGACAAAAAAAACCTTTCTCCACTTTGTGTAGCTTTTCATGGAGCGACACCGCCACCTTGTGGTATAATGGGGGATAGCCTGTGTAAAATCTCCGCACTCCGATACATTACTGCTCAGTGATTTACACTTTTATTATTTCATAACTAAGAGAAGACACAAGTCCATCCAGGACAACCAACACCATAATGTGGATTCAGAAGGAGGCAAAAACCTCATGAAGAAGATGCAAATTCACTGATACTAAAGGAAAATACTTACATTTGTCTTTAATGTTAATTCTCCTCTGTGTTGTTAACCTTACAATATTTGGTATCATGTGTAAATATTAAAATGTGTTCAGCATGTCACCCACCAGATCACTTATAAATATATTACAAAGAGGGTCCAATACTGACCCCTGTGGTATCCACTGTAACATATGTGTCTCCTCCCATACTGACCCCTGAGATACCCTTCATTTTTAAGTGACCCCTCTATTACTGACCCCTGGGGAACCCACTGTTATATGTGATGCTCACCAATAGTGACCCCTGTGGAACTCCACTGTTATATTTGACCCCTCCAAAATTGACCCCTATGTTTCCACACTCTTACATATGACCCATTCAATACTGACCCCTGTGATACAGTGAAATTATATGTGACCTCTCTAATACTGACCCCCCCCCTTGGTGCTCCACTGTTATATGTGACCCATCCAATACTGCCCCCTATGGTACCCCACTGTTATGTGTGACCCCTTTTATTGAAACCTCTCTAATACTGACCCCCTTGGTGCCCCACTGTCATATGTGTCGCCGCCGTTACTGACCCTTGTGGCATCCCACTGTTACATGTGAGCCTTCCATTACATACCCCTGAGGTAACTCCACTGTTATCTATGACCGCTCCAGTACTGACCTCTTCTACCTCATTTTTCTATGTGACCCCTCCAATACTGCACCCTATGGTAAGTCACTGTTATTTGTGACCTTTCCAATACTGACCCCTGTGGAACCCCACCATTACCTCTGACCCCTCCAATACTAATCCCTGGGGTGATTTCATTACTCTAGTGTTTTTGAGGCGGTGCCATCCTTGCTGCAATAAAGGGAGTCAGTCAATAGGATCAACCGTCAGCCATATGTGCATGTAGGTCATAGACCGCTGAAAAATGTAATGACACCTTGATCTCCGCGATCTGATGTCTTATTCCAGAGAAATATATGTTTTTCTTATATGTATATGACCTCTTCCAGACTATGGGGGGGACACTGAGTGGAAGATAACTCTGCTTCCAGAGCTTATATTACGTGAAGAGAAAGATACCAGTGTGAGACAAGTAACTAACACAGAGCAGGAGAACTGAACTTTGTTTTCTTACAACAGTTTTTGCAGCTCTTGAGCTCTGCTGAATTGTAACAATATTACACCCTGTCTGCCTGTGAGCTGGAGCCGGAAGATGAGAGGAACCTGCAGATATATCAGGTATAGTCACACACAGCTCTGCAGTGAGATCCGGAGAGCAGAGAGCGGCCATTAACACATCACTCCGGTAACACCCCCTTCTCTGTAAAATAAGCTCTGAAGACAGAGTTATCCTGCAGTCAACATCCTCTCAATAGCCTGGAGAATTGTGTAAATACTGTGCTACTGTAGAGGTCTATGATTATCGCTGTAATCGCACTGACCCGAAGAATAAAGTCACCTCATCACTAATACCGCACAAGGAACAGCGTAAAAAAATAAATAAAACCAATTCTTCACCTGCTGTTCAATTTTTTATTCTGCCTCCCAAAGATCGCAGTAAGGCTTTGCGCATATTTATCCTGCGCTCTGCACTGAGCACTTGCATTGGGGATTGTGCTTAATTCTTGCAAAAATGTGATTCAGACAGAACCTCTGGCAGAAGATTCTCTATAATGAGGCAGATGGAGGCACTGTGCATGCCATCTGACGAGTGATCCGGCAGTGCCCATGATTTTAGGATTGCAAAAGAGTGCTGTTGGTCACAGTTTTGTGCACGTCTGAAAAGAAGGACACCATTGAACAGAGGCCATAAGGAGTCCAGAGTAACTCTGCTGCCTCATTGTAGTGAATGGACTCCTCGGGGGTGTCATCTGAATCATGTCACTCAGAGATTTAGATGGAAACCCCAAAGTAAGTGCTCAGCATAGAGCGCCGGATAAATGTGATCCTAAATGTTATGTAAAATGTTCCCAATAAAAGCTTCCACTCAATCCATAAAAAAGCAAGCCCCACTCAGGTCTGACATCTGTTAATGGAAATATAGGGGGCTTCCACATTACTGGTGGCACAAAGGCTCTGGAAAAGCGAAATGCCTCCTCACCTGCCAAAAGAAATTCAGCAAATTATCCCAAATTCAAATGCCCCCCTCCCTTCTGAGCCCCAGTGTGCCTAAACCACATATAGCGCCCACAAGTTTGGCATTTCTGTAGTGATGAGACCCTGCTTAACTTGCTGGTGCATGTCTCCAGAAGCACAGGCTGGGTATAATGTACTGGTGACTGCAACGTACTGGTCACTACAATGTACTGGTCACTACAATGTACTGGTCACTACAGCGTACTGGTCACTACAATGGCAGTTTGTAATTTTCACTTGACAACATTCATTGCTGCTAGTTTCCTGAAAATACCCATGGAGTTTAAATTGTCACTACATCTGTAGATAAATTCCCCAAGGGGTATAGTTTCCCAAATGGGGTCACTTGAGGGGGGATTCTGCTCTTCTAGCAATTAGGGGCTCTGTATATGGAGTCCGCAAACTTCTAGGAAAATCTGCGCTCCAGGAGGCAAATAGCACTACGTCCCTCCCGAGTCTCTCCGTATGGCTAAGTAGTACTGTACAGCCACATATTGGGTATTGCCACGTTCAGTAGAAATTGTGAGACAAATTTTGTTGCCATTTTTACCCAATTGTGTGAAAATGTAAAATCTAGGGCTAAAACCAAATTTTGGTGGTAAAAATGTAGTTATTTTGTCTTCACTGCTCAATGGTATAAAATTCTGTGACACACCTGTGGTGTCAATATGATCACTGCACCCCTAGAAGAATTCACTGAGAGATGTAGTGTGTAAAATGGGGTCACTTATGGGGGGGTTCTGCTGTTCTGGCCCCTCATGAGCGCTGCCAGTGGGTCATATCACCTGCAAACCATAACAGTAAAATCTGGCGCTCCTTGCCTTCTGAGCTTTGCGCTGTGCCTGAAAAATATTTCCCGATTACATGAAGGGTGTAGGCGCACTCAGCAAGAAATGGGCCTCAGTTTGTTGTAACTTTGTAATCTTCTCATTCACTGCAAATCAAATTTTAGCCTCAGAGAGTAAATAAGTATTTACAAATGTACTAACAGCGAGCAGACATACTGTAGTGAAGCATATATACAGCGTCTATAGTCAATATTAGTGTCTCTAACCTGGAGTGTAACCATGAAGCCTTTGTCATGATCTGCTTAGTTCATGGGATTAGGTAGTTCAGAGGTTAATCTGGACAGCCTCACTCTAAGATTCTGGAGGCTTTTTATAGCCTCATTGTGGGCTCATTCCTCGTTGCTTATACTCAGATCCTTGGCCGAGTGTGTGACCCTGGTGTGCTTTGTGACTGTGATACTTTATGCTTGTTTGGTTTTGATCCGGTTCTGTCCCTGTTATGAGTTCTGCCTGTTCCTTTTTGTACTGCATTGCTATCTCTGTGTATGACTCATTGCTTACGTTCTGACTATTCTCTGCTTGCCTCTCTGGTACCACGCCACCCTCTCTGTGTATGACCCCCCCATTTGTCTGACCTGAGTTTCCCTAGTGTCACGTCGGCGGTGGTAGCTGCCGCCGTCCGAGCAGCGGCGGGGCCCGCCGCCGCCTATACTCACCGGTGCTCACCACGCCGCACTGTGCCTGCCTCCTCCTCGTTCTCATCAGTCAGGCGCGTGCCTGCTTCGTGCGGGCGCCTTAAGCCGCGGGCGCGCGCTCTGCAAGTCTATTAACCCTGCAGCACCCGCCCAGAAGCCTGAGCGCCCAATCAGCCAGCAGCACGGGGTATATCAGGCGTCTCCAGCATGGTGGAGATTATCGTGTGCCTTTCCTTACGGTATCCTGGCCAAGTGTTTAGGGGTTTCCCCTTCACACTCTCTCTCTCTCTAGTCCTGTACTCCGTGTCTCCGTCCTGCACTCCAGTGCCAAGTCCTGTACTCCTTGTCTCCGTCTTGCACTCCAGTGCCCAGTCCTGTACTCCGTGTCTCCGTCCCGTACTCCGCTCTCTGTGCCTGGTCCTGTACTAAGTGTTTCCGTCCTGCACTCCACTCTGTACTTCCTACTCCATTCTGCATTCCATTCTCAGTCCTGTACCCCTCACTCAGTCCTTTGAGCCGCCCCTCTTGGTTCTAGCAGTCGCGGCATCTGTCTTCCGAGGGTCTGCGCCTAACGGCCCCTGTATAGGGGTCGGCACCACCTGGCGCGCTCACCCCCAGGAGCTCCAGTGCCGCGATCCAGAGGGTCCACTCTCGGACATAACCTACCTGGCAGTCACAGTATAATCAGGCCATGGACCCTGCTAGCGCCTCGGCGGCCACCCAGAAAGAATTGCTCTTTTTGCGTGAAAATCAAACCAGAATAATGTCCTTTATGAAATCCATGGACACCCGCCTTTCCGCATTACAAACTACCGATCCGGGGAATGCCCGTTACTAGCGGGACTCCAGCAGGAGCTCGCGCAGCAGCGTGACGCTCAGTCCCATATTCTGAGCTACATGGCATCCGTGGACTAACGACTCCAGTCCCTACAGTCCTCTGCTGCCGCTTCAGCTCTACCTCGGGACCCCCTATCCCATCCGCCACCACGCTTGGAGAAACCTCCCAGGTTTAGTGGCGACCCCAAGTTGTGTCGGGGGTTTTTAAACCAGTGCCGCTTGCACTTCGAGCTCCTACCTCAGCAATACCCCTCTGATCGGGCCAAGGTAGCTTTCATTGTGTCCCATCTTGAGGGGGAGGCCTTAGCGTGGGTAAATCCCCTGTGGGAGAGAGATGACCCGGTGGTATCAAGCATCCACAACTTCCTAGATACTTTTCGCAGGGTATTTGATGAGCCTGGCCGTGTGGCCTCCACCACTGAGGCTCTTTTCAATCTTCACCAAGGTTCTCTCACCGTAGGACAGTATGCCATCCGCTTCCGGACATTGTCCTCTGAACTGGGGTGGAATAATGAGGCTTTGGTTGGGGCCTTTTGGAGGGGATTCTCCGGTAAAATAAAGGATGAGCTTGCCGGCTGAGACACTCCTACCACTCTGGAAGATCTTATATCCCTAGCTACCCATATAGATTTACGGTTTCAGGAACGCACCCGGGAGTCAGTTAGGGAGAAGAGATCTTTTAGGCTATACCAAGCGCCCATTCCCCGCTCTCCGGCATCTTCTAGTAATTCCACTCCCGAGCCCATGCAAGTGGAACGAGTAAGGTTGTCCGAGCAAGAACGCAGGGAGAGAAGGACGCAGGGCCTATGCCTTTATTGTGGTGGGGCTAATCATTTTGTGCGTACTTGCCCAGTGCGGCCGGGAAACGCCTCCGCCTAGGCCAGGTAAGAGAGGCCTTCCTAGGTGACACCAATTCCTCTCTGCCCCTTACCATTTCGGCTTTAATTGTTTTAGGTCGGGAGCGCACATCTGTGGAGGCGTATGTGGACTCGGGTGCGGCTGGTAACTTCATCCGGCTCAAAGAAGTGGACCAGCTCCGGATTCCGGTTGTTACATTAGAGAATCCACGCTCCATCGCCTCCGTGGATGGCAAACCACTACCTGAACCCATCACCATGGTCACTGTCGAGGTGGAGATACAAGACAAGTTGGTGTTCTTCACCGAGAAAAAATCGCCTTTTATGTTTTGCCCAGTTTGTCCCACGCCGTGCTCCTCGGTTTACCCTGGCTTCGCCTACATGAGCCCGTTCTAGACTGGTGTTCCGGGGAGATCCTCCACTGGGGACACTTCTGCCATGAACGCTGTCTGTTGCCAGTATCTCACCCAAGTCTGCAGCACGCTCCTATCGATCTTCCTGGGCTTCCTACGGCTTACCACTTGTACGCCGACGTCTTCAGTAAGAAGGAGGCTGAGACACTACCGCCGCATCGTGCCTTCGACTGCCCAATTGAGCTGATGCCAGGAGCGATTCCTCCCAGGGGAAGAATTTATCCTCTGTCTCCGGCAGAAACCGCGGCCATGTCTGAATATATCCAGGAAAACTTGGCTCGGGATTTTATTCGGAAGTCATCTTCTCCTGCTGTAGCAGGGTTCTTTTTCGTCCGGAAGAAAGACGGATCCCTTCGGCCATGTATTGACTACCGAGGCCTGAACAGTATCACGGTCAAAAATAGGTATCCCCTTCCGCTGATCCCAGAACTCTTTGATCGCTTGAGAGGGGCCCAGATCTTTACCAAATTGGATCTGCGGGGAGCCTATAACTTGATCCGAATCCGTACCGGGGATGAATGGAAGACGGCCTTCAATACTCAAGACGGCCATTACGAGTATTTGGTTATGCCTTTTGGTCTCTGTAATGCCCCGGCGGTTTTCCAGGAGTTCGTTATTGAGATCTTTCGAGACCTACTCAACTCATGTGTCGTCGTATATCTAGAAGACATACTCATCTTTTCCCCTGACCTATCCACTCACAGAAGGAGTGTTCGGCTGGTTCTGCAACGTCTACGGGAGAACAGACTCTACGCTAAACTAGAAAAATGTCTGTTCGCGCAAACGCCATTGCCCTTCCTAGGGTATATCATCATGGACTCCGGAGTAAAGATGGACCCAGAAAAATTGTCTGCTGTGCTCAAATGGCCACGTCCGGTTGGAGTAAAAGCCATCCAACGGTTCCTGGGTTTTGCGAACTATTACAGACAGTTCGTTCCCTTCTTCTCCTCGGTGACCAAGCCCATCTCTGCTTTGACCCGGAAAGGGACCAAACCAAATACCTGGACTCCAGAGGCTGAAGAGGCCTTTCTTGCCTTGAAACGGTCTTTTGCTACTGCTCTGATTTTACATCAGCCGTTAGTCAATAGGCCCTTCATCCTAGAGGTGGATGCCTCCTCTACTGGTGTGGGAGCGGTCCTCTCTCAGCCGACAACTTCTGGTCAAGTGGTGCCTTGTGGGTACTTCTCTAAATCATTCTCTCCCGCAGAATGCAATTATGCAATTGGAGACCGGGAATTACTGGCCATTAAGATGGCTTTGGAGGAGTGGCGGTATCTTTTAGAGGGGGCAGTTCATCCATTCATAATTTTCACGGACCACAAGAATTTGCTGTATCTTCAGTCTGCGCAAAGGCTCAACTCCAGGCAAGCCAGGTGGTCGCTATATTTCCCCCGGTTTGACTTCAAACTTCATTTTCGACCTGGGGACAGAAGCATCAAGGCAGATGCTCTATCCAGGTCCCTACAGTCACCTGAGGTTGAGGAGGGTTTGTCTCACATCACTGAGCCTGCCAAAGTTATCACCATGGCGCCCGTGACGCTCTCCCCCATTCCGCCAGGCAAGACCTTCGTCCCACAGAATAAGAGGTCGGAAGTCCTGGATTGGGGGCATTCCTCCAAGATTGCAGGTCACGTCGGGGTCAAGAAGACCCTTAGCCTTCTTTCGCGCTACTATTGGTGGTCTTCCCTTCGCCAAGATGTGACTGATTTTATAGCCTCCTGCACGACTTGTGCTCTGAACAAGGTGCCAAGAAGTCTGCTGTCCGGTCTGCTCCACCCTCTGCCTCCTCCTGAAGCCCCTTGGTGACAGATTGGTATGGATTTCATTACCGATCTACCACGTTCTTCCGGGTGTACTACCATCTTAGTAGTGGTCGATCGCTTCTCCAAAATGGCCCATTTCATCCCACTGCCCGGATTACCTACGGCATCTGAGCTGGCCGAGGTCTTCATACACCAGATCTTTAGGCTTCACGGACTCCCTCAACGAATTGTCTCCGATCGAGGGGTCCAGTTTACCTCCCGTTTTTGGAGGGCACTCAGCAAGCTCATGGGTATATCTCTGGACTTCTCCTCTGCATATCATCCTCAGTCCAATGGGCAGGTGGAACGGATCAATCAGGTATTAACAGCCTGCCTGCGTCACTTCTCTAACGCCCATCAAGACAACTGGGTGTCTCTTCTGCCGTGGGCAGAGTTCGCCCACAACAACCATCCTAATGAGTCCACCACCAAAACGCCGTTCTTTGTGGTTTCCGGCCAGAACCCTGGTGTTCCACTACCTTTCTCTACGCCATCTGGTGTTCCCGCAGCAGATACCCTCGCTACCGAATTTTCTCAAGTCTGGAAGGAGACCAGAGAGGCACTTGAAAGATCCAGTATTCGGATTAAGAGACATGCAGACAAGAGGCGCAGGGATCTTCCGCCATACCAACCTGGCGACAAAGTTTGGCTGTCAACTAAGCATATCCGCTTGAAGATACCTTCTTACAAACTGGGTCCTCGGTACATCGGCCGTTCGAGGTTCTGGGACGCATTAACAATGTGGCTTATAAATTGAGGTTGCCGGCTTTGCTTCGGGTCCCTAACGCCTTCCATGTCTCGCTCCTCAAACCTGTTGTTCTGAATCGGTATCACTCAGTCCCACCTCCTTCCCCTCAGCCAGTAGGGGCCGATAACGTCTTTGAGGTGAAAGAAATTCTTGCCATGAAAAAAGTTCGGGGGCGTACCCTCTTCCTCATTGATTGGAAGGGTTTCGGTCCTGAAGAGAGGTCCTGGGAACCCAAGGAGAATGTTAATGCTCCTCTTCTTTTAAGGAGGTTTTTGTCCAACCTCAGGAGAGGGAGACGTAAGGGGGGTACTGTCACGTCGGCGGTGGTAGCCGCCGCCGTCCCAGCAGCGGCAGGGCCCGTCGCCTATACTCACCGGCGCTCGCCACACCGCACTGTGCCCGCCTCCTCCTCGTTTTCATCAGTCCGGCGCGTGCCTGCTTCGTGCGGGCACCTTAGGCCACGGGCACGCGCTCTGCAGGTCTCTTAACCCTGCAGCGCCCGCCCAGAAGCTTGAGCACCCAATCAGCCAGCAGCACGGGGTATATCAGGCGTCTCCAGCATGGTGGAGATGCCTGATTATCGTTTGCCTTTCCTTACGGTATCCTGGCCAAGTGTTTAGGGGTTTCCCCTTCACACTCTCTCTCTCTCTAGTCCTGTACTCCGTGTCTCCGTCCTGCACTCCAGTGCCCAGTCCTGTACTCCTTGTCTCCGTCCTGCACTCCAGTGCCCAGTCCTGTATTCTGTGTCTCCGTCCTGCACTCCAGTGCCCAGTCCTGTACTCCGTGTCTCCGTCCTGTACTCCAGTGCTCAGTCCTGTACTCCGTATCTCCGTCCTGTACTCCAGTGCCCAGTCCTGTACTCCGTGTCTCCGTCCCGTACTCCGCTCTCTGTGCCTGGTCCTGTACTCCGTGTTTCCGTCCTGCACTCCACTCTGTACTTCCTACTCCATTCTGCATTCCGTTCTCAGTCCTGTACCCCTCACTCAGTCCTTTGAGCCGTCCCTCTTGGTTCTAGCAGTCGCGGCATCTGTCTTCCGAGGGTCTGCCACTAACGGCCCCTGTATAGGGGTCGGCACCACCTGGCGCGCTCACCCCCAGGAGCTCCAGTGCCGCGATCCAGAGGGTCCACTCTCGGACGTAACCTACCTGGCCATCACATCTAGTCTTTACTCCTTTCTACCTTTGGTGTCGCAGGTCCTGTCTCGGAACTTTCCCTGCAGTATCGGACCCCGGGCTCTCCCGTAGCCTGGGTGAGTTACCCTGCTCAGCCATGGCAGTCAGCCGGCGCTGACAGGATCCTGATAGCCTTATAATTTTATTTTTTTTTAACTGTGTAACCATCAAGTTCTGTGCCTCTCTCCTGCGTGTTACTGTCAAGCTTATATGTTCTCAGCCGGCTGTAACTAACAAGCTGAGATGCTTCCAGTGAAATAATACCTGTTCCAGTTCTATGTGTCATTATTAACTGCGTCATCCTCCACTGTGGCCAATACCACAGTCTACCAGCCTAGCATTCACTGTTGTATATTTAATCAGTGGTCGGATGGCTTTCCCTCCTCCTTGGGTGTCAGCCATTCTTCAGTTTCTTCTTTACTAGCCACCGGCATGATGTTAGGCCGCTCAGCTTATATGATCATCAAACCAACCTACATGATGTCCTGGTGGAGCAATGTCCACTGTGGGGCCAGAAGCAGAGCAGGAGCAATTGCCTGCACTGACAGCTCCCGACAGTAATGCATTATCACATAATATTATAACTCAGGTGAGCATGAGCGCTTGAAGCTTTCCACTTACACAATTATAATTTTTACCTGCAATTGCCAATGGAGGAAACATATTGCATATTGTGAGGCAGTGAACGGAGTTATATGCGAGGGTCGTGATGTGTCGTCCAGGATGTGCACAGCAGCATATTGAGGCCGCTGGTGTGCAGGTATAACTGTGATTGCAATGCAAAATAAAAGTACAGTGGATACGGAAAGTATTCAGACCCCTTTAAATTTTTCACTCTTTGTTTCATTGCAGTCATTTGGTAAATTCAAAAAAGTTCATTCTTTTTCTCATTAAATGCAGAATTTAATTTTTCTCATAAATGTAGAATTTTTTGCAAATTTATTAAAAAAGAAATAAGTGATGGCGGGAACAACCCCAATGGATGAAAAGTGGGGGTGGTGGGTATCCATGGGGAACTCCAGGAGTACCCGACCGCAGAGGTTATATTTTCCACACCATGTTGGGAAATAAAACATGTGGTGCGAGTGGTGAAGACCCTTCCATATGGGACTGTGTTGGGAAGAGACTTGCCCCTATTCTGGTCCCTGTGGGAGACCAAGGTTAACTCTCCCAAGCTGAATGTTATTCTGGGCACAGAACTCGAAGATCCAGAATCAGAGATACCTGCCATGGGGGTCACCAACCTAGAGACAGAGTGTAACCCCGATAGGTTTCCCCTAGAGGTGGTGGCAGGAGAGGTCGAGGAGACTCCACCGATCCCCGAGCTGGAAGTGTCCATTGGTAAGTTCGAGACAGCTAAGTTCCAGGATCCCACTCTGGCCAGGGCCCTAGAAAGAGTGGTAAAGGTAAAGGGAGTGGCTTAGGTGGAACAGCTGGTGGTGCCCCATTCCTACCATTGGGCGTTGCTCGACATGGCTCACACTCACATGCTGGGAGGGCACTCGGGGCCAAAAATATGCAGGAGCACATACTGGAGCTTTTTTTGGCCTGGGGTGTACGCGGAGGTCCAGAGGTACTGTGACACGTGTCCGGAGTGCCAACTAACCTCATCCACCATGAACTACCCAAGTCCATTGGTACCTCTGTCCATCATAGATGTACCATTTTAGTGGATAGCAATGGATCTGGTAGGGCCTATAGTGAAATCCGCTCATGGCCACCAACATATTTTGGTCATAGTGGACTACCCGGTACCCAGAGGCAATACCTCTCCGCCACACCTCAGCAAAACTAATAGCCTGCAAGCTATTTGCCATGTTTTGTTGCCTTTGGCAACCTAAGGAGATCCTTACAGATCAGGGGACTCCTTTTATGTCCAAGGTGACCAGGGAGCTATGTAATCTGTTCCTGATCAAACAGCTACGCACATTGGTGTGCCACCCACAAACCGACGGGTTGGTAGAGAGGTTTAACAAGACCCTCAAATCCATGCTTAAGAAGGTGGTTTCCAAGAACAAGAGGGATTGGGACATGTTATTACCCTATCTAATGTTCGCTATCCGCGAGGTACCATAAGCGTCCACAATTTTTTCACACTTAACTATTGTATGGCGGGCATCCTAGGAGTCTGCTGGAAGTAGCCAAAGAGACATGGTGTCATTCCCCTCATGTCTGTTATGCTGCATGAACCCTGGAGCAGTGTGCACGCGCACCTGATGACTGTTATGCTGCATGATCCCTGAAGCAGTGTACACGCTCACCTCAAGCCAGTTATTCTGCATGATCCCTGGAGCAGTGTGCACGCGCTCCTCATCTCATGGCTGCCTGCCGTTACTGGTGCGCACTAGTGCGCTACCTCATGGCTATACGCCATTGCTTGTGCGCACATGTGCTTCATCTCATGGCTGTGCGCCATCGCTAGTGTGCACGCGTACCTCACCATGGCTGCATGCCGTTGCTGTGCGCATGTGTGCTTTACCTCATGGCTGCATGCCGTTGCTGTGTGCGCACCCTTCTCTGCTCTGCCATGTGGTACTCTCTATGGTCCAGGAGGACCTGATCCAGCAATCCTCTCCTTAATCCTGGAGGACCCAACCATGTGATCCTCTCTATGGTCCAGGAGGACCTGATCCAGCAATCCTCTCTTTGGTCCTGGAGGACCCGACCATGTGATCCTCTCTATGGTCCAGAAGGACCTGACCCAGCAGTCCGCTCTATGGTTCTGGAGGACCTGACCCGGAAGTTCCCCTCATGGTCCTGACCCGGAAGTGCAGGTGCTAAGGTCCTATATCTGGTGTCTTGTCTTCGTCTGGTGTCCTCTACCTGGTCCTGTATCTAGTCTTGTGTGCCTTCCCTGTACTCTGTCTTATCGTGCTCCTTTAGCACAAGCTCTGCTCTTTCCTTCACTCTGTCCTATCGTGCTCTTTTGCACAAGCCTGTTTCCGTACTGTGCCTCGCCGTGCGTTCTGTACGCGCTTTGGCCATGTACTCTGCTTTAAGCCTTTTCTCTGTATTCTGACCTTCCGTGCTCCTTTAGCACCAGCCCTGTCTTCTACTCTGTGCTTTGCTAAATACCCGGCTCTGTGTTCTGGCATACGCTCCACTTTTTCCTTGTACCTGGCTCTGTGCCTCAGCATATATTCCGCTACCTGTCTGTACTCTGCTCTATGTCTCTGACCCGGCTCTGGGCTCTAGCATACGCTCCGCTTCCCTTTCTTGTACCCGGCTCTGTGCTTCAGTCTACGTTCCGCTCCTTGTTCTGTAATTTGCCTTGCCATGTTTCTTCATGTGCCCTTTGCACGCGCCTGGCCGTCCCTCACCTGCCTGTTTGTGCCTCAGCCATGCCCACCTTGCTTGTGCCCGCCTGCTTGTGACTCAGCCGTGCTCATCGGCCATTGACTTAGCTGTGTCCTCCTGTTGTGCCTCAGCCGTGCTCGCCTCAGTCGTGTCCGCCTGTCTGTTCCTCAGCCCGACCAGCTAGCTAGTGCCCCAGCCGTGCTCTCTGCGCTTCCTTGCACTCACGCTGCCCCCGCACTGTGCATTGCATGCCCTCTTGGCACGCGCAGGCCCTAGCATGCTCCTTGGCATACTTCCCTGTGTTTCTCTAAAGCACGCACAGGCCCTACCACGAACTCTGACGTGCCTCCTAGCACGCACAGGCCTTAGTCTGTACCCTGGCGTGCCCTCTAGCACACACAGGCCCTAGCCTGAACCCTGGCGTGCCTCCTAGCATGCACAGGCCCTAGCCTGTAACCTGGTGTGCCCCCTAGCACACACCCTGCCTTGCACCCTGCCTTGGACCCTGGTGTGCCCCCTAGCATGCACCCTGCCTTGAACCCTGTCTTGGACGCTGGTGTGTCTCCTAGCATGCATCCTGCCTTGAACCCTGCCTTGGACCTTGGCATGTCTCCTAACACGCACCATATCTTGAACTCTGGCGTGCCTCCTTGCCTGAACTCTGGCTTGCCTGCCAGATGCCCGGAGCCTGCCGATCGCTGCCAGAGGTCCGGAGCCTGATGACTGCGGCCTGATGTCCACAGCCTGATGTCCGGAGCCTGTCGATCATTGCCAGATGTCCGGAGTCCGATGCCATCTAGCCCTTGCCGGAACCCTGGCGTGCCACCTAGTACATATCATGCCTTGGACCTTAGCGTGCCCACGCACGCACCTTGCTATGTATCACTTTGTCCTTGTTATCTCGTCCTGAACCTGATTAAACCCTGAGACCACGCTTTATTGAAGAAACCCTGTGACCACGCTTTGTCTTGTCTTGTACCCTGCACGTTCCCTGTTGCCTGACACTCGCACTTGTGTCTTCCTTGAGCCGGCCATCTGGTTCCAGCAGTCATGATGACTCACCCCCTTGGTCTTGCCCCTGACACTCCCTGTATAGGGGGTCCTTCCTCACAAGGTCAGCTTGCCCTAGGTGGGTGGGTGCCATGACCCAGAGGGTCCACGCTAATAATCGAATCAGCAGAAGCTGACTCTGTCACACATGGGAGCAGGAAACTACACCACGTAAAGTGTAATAGAACGCGTGGCCATTACAGAAGATCGACTCTCCACTCTACTCTTAAGATCACATCTCACTACCTGTGCATTTGACCCGATCCCATCCCACTTCATCCCAAACCTCACCACAGTCTTCATCCCAACCCTAACCAATCTCTTCAACCTATCACTAACAACTGGTGATTTCCCCTCAAGCTTTAAACATGCCTCAATCACACCTATCCTAAAAAAAACCCTCTCTTGACCCATCCTCTGTATCTAGCTATCGCCCTATATCACTTCTCCCCTATGCCTCAAAACTACTGGAACAACACGTCCATCTTGAACTGTCCTTCCACCTCTTTTCTTGCTCCCTCCTTGACCGCTTACAATCTGGCTTCGGGCCACACCACTCCACTGTATCTTCCCTAACTAAGGTCACCAATGACCTAGTAACTGCCAAGGCCAAGCGACACTACAGACCCTCTCATCTCTTGGTATCACAGACTTGGCCCTATCTTGGATCGCACCATACATAACAGACTGGACATTCAGCGTCTCCCACTCGCACACCACCTCCTCACCGCGCCCCCTATCCATTGGAGTCCCACAAGGTTCAGTCCTAGGGCCCCTGCTCTTCTCCATTTACACCTTCGGCCTCAGACAGCTCATAGAATCTCACGGCTTTCAGTATTACCTCTATGCTGATGACACACAGATCTACATCTCTGGACCAGATATCACCTCCCTACTAACCTGAATCCCTCAATGTCTGTCCACTATTTCATCCTTCTTCTCCACTAGATTTATAAAACTTAATATGGCTAAAACAGAATTGATCATCTTTCCCCATCTCACGCGACCCCCCCAACAGATCTATCTATTAAAGTAAACGGCTGCCCACTCTCTCCAGTCCCACAAGCTCGCTGCCTTGGGGTTATCCTTGACACTGATCTCTCTTTCAAACCACATATCCAAGCCCTTTCCACTTCCTGCCAACATCAACTCAAAAACATTTCACAGATCCGTACATTCCTAAACCCAGAATCTGCAAAAACCCTAATCCATGCCCTCATCATCTTCCACCTTGACTACTGCAACCTTCTGCTCTGTGGCCTCCCCTCTAACACTCTCGCACCCCTCCAATCTATTCTAAACTCTGCTGCCCGACTAATCCACCTGTCCCCCCCGCTATTCCCCGGCCTCTCCCCTCTGCCAATCATCCACCTGTCCCCCCTCTATTCCCCGGCCTCTCCCCTCTGTCAATCCCTGCACTGGCTCCCCATTACCCAAAGACTCCAGTTCAAAACCTTAACCATGACATACAAAGCCATCCACAACCTGAGTCCTCCATACATCTGTGACCTCGTCTCCCGGTACTTACCTGCACTCAACCTCCGATCCTCACAAGATCTCCTTCTCTACTCCCCTCTTATCAGCTCTTCCCACAATCGCATACAAGATTTCTCCAGCGCATCCCCCCTACCCTGCAACTCTCTACCACAACATCTCAGACTCTCGCCTACCATGGAAACCTTCAAAAAGAACCTGAAGACCTACCTCTTCTGACAAGCCTACAACCTGCAGTAACCACCGATCCACCAAACCGCTGCACGACCAGCTCTACCCTCACTTACTATATTCTCACCCATACCTTGCAGATTGTGAGCCCTCGCGGGCAGGGTCCTCTCTCATCCTGTATCAGTCGTGACTTGTATTGTTTAATATTACTGTACTTTTATGTATTATGTATACCCCTCCTCACATGTAAAGCGCCATAGAATAAATGATGCTATTATAATAATAATAATATGCAAGACCGGATTGCAGCGGTCATGCCTATCGTAAAGGAGCATTTGGTGAATGCTCAGGCAGCACGGGCCACGGTCCGTTCTTTTAAAGCAGGAGATCCACCTCCATGCTTAATTGTGCATATTGAAACAGCCACACTGCTAGTTCTCAGAGAGTCCAGTATTTCAGCTGGTGTTATATGTGGGTTTTTCTTTGCATTCTGAACAATTTTCCGGGCATTTGTCACAGGTCACAGGTGAGGATGTTACCTTTAGTAGCCATTCAAACCCATTTGTGTCGACTTCTGTGCATGTTATCAGGCCAAAATCACCAGGGTATGTAAACTTTGGATGTTGTGGATTATCATTATGATTTAAAAAGAGAAAACAGAGTAGTTTGACAATAAATGGCTCCACCCAACCACTAACCATAAGTGGAGTAAGAGTTTTGGTGTTATCATTCATATTTTCTGAGAAAAGGCCAAGAAAGCAAAAATTCTGCCGGGGTATGTAAACTTTTGAACACAACTGTAGTCTTGCCCTTTGAACTATATGGGGCATCAGCCATGTTCCAGACGTTGATGGACATAGTGCTGGAACCCCATCGGAAGTATGCGTCAGCATACTTAGATGACATCATCACCTTTAGTACTGACCAACATACCCACTTGTCCCAGGTACAAGTGGTAGTAGATTCAAGCCGCAAGCTTGATGGAGAATCCTAAGAAATGTGCGATAGGGCTCGAGGAAGCCCTGTACTTGAGTTATATGATCAACCATGGGGTTAAAAAAAAACAAACAAATAAAATCGAGGCCATTCAGAACTGGCCCTGACCTGCTACCACCAAACAGGTGAGAGCATTCCTTGGAATCGTCAGGTTTTACCGGAGGTTTGTACCTAATTTTTTGGGGAGCGCAACCCCCCCAACTGATCTCCTCAAGGGAAAGAAGTCGGCCATTGTTCGATGGAACTCCCAGGCGGAGGAAGCGTACCAAACCATGAAGGTGGCACTGTGCGGACATCCAGTCCTCATTAGCTTCATTGTGCAGATAGATGCCTCTAACGTGGGCCTAGGAGTGGTCCTGTCACAGGAGGTGAAAGGAGAGGAGCATCTGGTCACCTACCTAAGTAGGAAACTCACCCCGGCCAAGAGAAATTATAGCGTAGTGGAGAAGGAGTGCCTGGCCATTAAGTGGGCCTTGGAGTCACTATGCTATTATTTGTTCGGTTGACCGTTTCGCTTGGTGACAGATCATTCGCCCTTGGTCTGGATGAGGAATGCTTGGGTGACCCGATGGTTCCTGTCCTTGCAAAATTTGAATTTTACCATGGAACATCGAGAGGGCAAGTCACAGGGAAATGCGGATGCCCTGTCACAGGCCCCCTGTATGGTGACAAATGTTCAACCCCATAAGTTTGAACATAGGGGGAGTACATCAGGCAGTGACCTGTGTTATATGCGAGGGTCACTATGTGTCCCCCAGGATGCGCACAGCAGCGTATTGAGGCCATGGAAGTGCATTCCAGTCATAGGCATAGCTGTTTTTGCAATGCAAATTAAAAGTAAGTGTTGGTCTTGGGCAAGCTATTTGTCCAAGGTAGATTTAGGAAAACCTGTCATGGGCTTTTATTTTTGAAACGGACTACAGGAAGGAAGTGGGTTGGTCCACTTCCTCCCCTGGCCTAGGTTTTCATTGTGGCCTATGGCCACAGGCTCTCTGTGAAAACCCCTGCAGCAGAGAGTTGGGTGTGTCAGTTATAGTTTTGCAAGAGTGCAGATCAGAAGGCTCTGGAGAGCTCATCCTGTGTGAAGCAACACAGAGTCAGCGGAGCCAACAGGCCTGGCAGCCCCCAGCGTACACAGCAGTGTAGTCGCTCACAGCAACCGGTCCCAGTTACAGACTGTCTTGTTTCCCGGCTACGATCTGGAGGATACCGTATGCTGCTTGTGTTGTGTGTTTTGGATATTAAACTATGTTTACTTTGAACTTTCCTGGGTTACTGCCTGTCTGTCACACTGCACACACCCCTTTGCACTACATTATCTACTTTTATGAAGTTTAATACTAGCAGTCACATTTAGATCCACCCAATGTCTGCCTGCAATCACCAATAGGGGGAGCATTCAGAATTTTATCAAGCATTGTAGCATTGTAAATGAAAAACAAGGAGGGGGGTAATGATATCTGTATGCTGAGATCAAAGACGCTCATGCTCATAGTCAGTGTTGGATGCGGATGCCAAGATCCCACCAATAACATTGATCATGGGGGCTCACTGTTCTGCTACATGCAAAAAATGTAGGGTTGGGTCTCTCATTCCTTCACTGTGGCCCACCAGGGGATTTCTCAGTCCTCCTAAAGACCAGTCCGAGCCTGCTTGTAGTCCTATGACCTGTCTCAATTACTGAGCTTGTAGCCAATGTGGTGACTTCAATTAGAATTTACAGCCCCTCTTATATTATCAGATAATAATATTATTAGATAGATAGATAGATAGATAGATATTACACTGTGACATGATATTTGCATCAGTAAAAGTAGAGTTCTGGAAACAAAGCCCGTGTCGTAGCGGGAGAGATGATTAAAACCTCCTGTGACATAATCTAATGCAATGCAGGGAAATCAGCGATGAAATCTCCACCGACATTAATTAATTCACTAAAGATGAAAAACAAAGTGATAATGTCTTAACAAGCGATTCACACAGGAATAATACCTGCTTCACCTGCGGGATCTCGGAGGAGCAATTACTGAGAATCTCTATTTCTGCTACCTGCTTTACCTTCTTGGTAAATGAATTGAACTATAGAAAAGTTTATTAGATAGTGGAGCAGACATGGTGGGTCTTAAATAAAAGAAAAGTTGTCGTATTATATGATTTAGACACTAAAATAAAATTACAAGTATCTGTATGTTGATAGGTGACAACTAACATATTAATCAAAAAGCCAGGTTCTGAGATGGTGGTCCCTGGGACCCCCTTTAAAGACTCATTTACAGGTCTGTTTGTTTAAAACTAAATCTTAGTGGTTACAATTCTTATTAGAGGCCCATGAACTTATTGGTTGCAGTCCACACTTGGAGCTGCCAGTACTTGAACATACTAGATCGGTCTTTAGAATACCACAGGAACAACTCCCTCCATGAGGTCACCATTAGCTCCATGGAGACCTCTGGGTTGAATTTGGTTCATCCAAACAGCCCAATAGTCCATTCCAGGCTAATGTCCCACATTAACCATCCAGGACCTAGCTATAGTCTATAGTGATAGCTCTCTCCAAATTGATCTCTTGAGGAATTCCAGATGACCATCTCTGCAGCCTCTCCTCAGGCCATGTGTCAGGCTCTCCTTCTTCCACATCAACAGTGCTGCTCTGATGGACAAGCTAACTCTAGCCTCAATGTCACCAATGCTCCAGGCCTACTGGGCTCTAAGTCACCAATGCCGTTTGACACACAGGCCCACTTTGGCCTTGTTATCACCAACGTTCCTCCATTGGACAGGCCCATTCTGGCTCCAAATCACCTATCCTCTAGTAATGGACAGGCCTACTGGGCTCTAAGTCACCAATGCTGTGTTGACGGACGCACTTTGGCCTTGTTATCACCAACATTCCTCCATTGGACAGGCCCATTCTGGCTCCAATTCACCAATGCTCTAGTAATGGACAGGCCTACTCTGGGTCTAAGTCATTAATACTCCTTTGGTGAACAGACCTACTTACGCTCTACGTCACCAATGCTCTGATGATGGACAGGCCCACTTTTGCCTTGATATCACCAACGTTCCTCCAATGGACATGTCTACTCTGGCTCCAAGTCACCAACGCTCCAATAATGATCAGGCCCACTTGTTCCTTTATAATAATCCAACTTTTCTTTAAGGGACAGAACTACTCTGGCTCCTTTATGAAACAATGTTCTGGTCATGGACTGGCCCACTTTCAGATTATCAACACTTTACTGATGGACTAGTCCTCTCTGGCCTTTATGTCACTAGTGTCCTCCAATAGATAGGCTCACCCTGGCCTGCAGGTCACATACCTCCTCAGATGGAAAAATACCAGGTCTAACGCTCTGCAAGGCCAACTTGAAATCACATGCAACCACTCCTTTTCCCAGTGACCAGTGTCTCAGTGTTTGATTTCTCTGCAGAGACACCACAGCTCCTATTTAAATCAATTGCGGTTCGCTTTCTCTTGGACTCTGCTATCCCTTTGCTACTTTGCTATGTGTTTGGTCACTGTTCCCTCCTCTCCGGCACTGATCCGGCTTCTACTCATTTTTCCTTCAATTCCCTCCACTGACCGGAAGCTATTCTATGGACACCACCCAGGAGCCCCCCACAATGAGGCCCAGATCTCTGTATAGATCCCATAGGGGAGCTCCTGGCTTGTGCAAAGTCAGTTTTTGGGTAACTTCTCAGTTATTGGACATCCTGACTCTCAGGACTCAGTTTCTTTCACATGAACCATACATGCACTGTGTTACTTCACACAGCCTCACACCATGATTTCAGTCCCAATATCAATCTCTCACACACTTTAAACTATGGGATAATCAGGCCACACTTCACATTCCCTCACATTGACAGTATCTCTTTCTTCTCACCTTCGTCTTGACGAGGTCCCCACTGTGCCACCCACCCCTCAGACATAGCACAACTGGGCCTTACCTAGGTCTAGTGGCCAACCAGTCCTCACTTTAGATCTCTACTGGTTAACAGGGACATGGTTCTTCTTCAGGCCTGAAGAGGACCAAACTACAGCCCACCACGTCACACACCTTACAAGGCTGTCAAGTCTCACAACCCCATCAGACAATCATCCATTAGACAACACTTAACTGAACAACAAAAGTGTGAATTTAGGCAAATGCCATCAAAGTGGATGTTCTTGAGATTCGGCTGATCTCTGGGGTGGGGCTAAAAATCTCGACATTGGAAACTAAAAAGTTGGGAAGTATGTACACAGAACACTTGATGGCCTTTTGCTTATGGCCCAATATCTGACCCGTTAAATAACACAAAGACATGTATACATGGTATATATTTAGGTCAGGAATCCCACTGGAGATAGTAATGACAATGACTGTTTTTCCTCCCCACAATGTATAGCTATTGTGCATGCGTGACATCGCGTACTAGTGGTATAGTGGGGAACAGTCTTTTATAGTTTACCATCACTGATACTTTGTTGCAATGTATCAGCACAGAAGAGAGACCTTTGTTCACCTCATGAAGGTCTGTCCAGACTAGATGTAATAGTAACTAGAAATGATGTAAATCGAATTCAAATGGAATTTCATGAAATTCTCAGGCCATTCAAAAATCCAACAATTTGTCATTCCATTTGTTAGAAAAGAAGGAAAAAATGCCTTCTCACTCTTTACACGTTGCCGAAGATTGCATCCGGCATGGAAAGCAGATGTGACTACACACGCAACCACAAAGGTTTCCCATCACTTCCAATCACAAAGGGGCTATCGTAGCCTGTATAAAAGCTGAGGCAGGGAATGCAGCAGATATTTTTGGGTGATTTTAGGATAGTGAGATGACATCAGAGCTCACAGCTAATTAATAGAAATAGGAAGAGAAAGACCCAAAACATTAGATAAATACTCAGAACAGTAATGTGCTATACAGCTGCAGCAGTGAAGAAGGTGAGAGTAGTAGTCTGCAAATAAAACACAGGTTCAATTGATAGAGGGAGAGAGGAATACCAATAGCAGTGCCAGACTGCCAGACTCTTTGTGAGTGATAAGTGATATAATGTTGCTGGCATCCATCCTACATTTAAATTACAACTACACAATTTTGTTCTTCATTCTTAATACACTAGAAAGCAGCAGCAAGTCACAGAATAAAAAACTGAAATGAATGACAGTCAAAATTGGTATGTTTGCCACAAGTAACTGTAATGAGTTTTTGAATTCTCAAAAGTTATAGCATTGTGAAAAAAAAACATTCCAAGGCTAAGAATGTGGGAGTCGCTAGCAGCGGAAGCCCCACCAGCACCACTGACATCAGGTGTACTACCAAACACAAGATATAATTGGCCACCTTTGCCAGCAGCAAACGTGTTAATGGGGAGGAAGTGGAATGTATGACATATCACTTGTATAAGTAAAAGCATTTTTACGTTACCTCTGACAGTGACAATGTTAGTTAGACCATAGTCACACTACCGTATAACACAGCAGAGTGATGTGCGATAAAACATCACATAGCACTCTACCCAGTGTTATTCTGTGGGACAGCTCAGATCTGTGATTATTATCTCATGCCGATTTGGGATGAGAGAACAATCGCAGCATTCTGTGAGCGGCATTGAGATTCAGCTCAATCGCACCCATACAAGTCTGAGTGCAAGTGAAACATTGGACTGCACTCAGATGTCACCCCAGTGCATTCCGATATATGCCATGGATGAGATGGAGAAGTTACTTTCTCCATCTTCTCCGCACCTGTTCTGCGATCATCTAATGTGAGACAATCACAGCCCAGTAGTATAACACTCGGCTCTCGATCGCAGCAGAGCAGGAGCCAAGGGTCATTAGCATATCGCATTGGATGCCATACGCTGATGTGATTCCAGCCTTAGAGTCAGTGTCCTGCATAAAACAGTCTTTCAGATTGCAGCTAACTAAGGCCCCTTTCACACGTCCAGATATTTCCGGTACCGGAAAAAACGATACCGGAGATATCCGTTTCCATGTGTCCATGTGTGTAATACGTGCGGCACATGGGTGGCAACTGTGTGCCACTCATGTGTCACATCAGTACCACACGGATGGCTGCCAGGGAAGAAGCGCCACTGTAAGCGCTGTTCCCGGCGGCAGGTGCTAAATGCTGCTTTCATCATTCTCCTCTGCTCTGACGGCGATCGGCGCGAGCAGAGTAGAATGAATGAATGAAAAACCCGATATGGGTGCCCCCTATGTTTTTGAACCAACCCTGGCAAACCTCACAGCTGGGGGCTGGTATTCTCAGGCTGGTAAGGGGCCATGGATATGGCTCCCCCCAGCCTAAAAACAGCAGCCCGCAGCTGCCCAGAAAAGGTGCATCTATTAGATGAGCCAATTCTGGGGCTTTGCCTGGCTCTTCCCACTTGCCCTGTAGTGGTGGCAAGTGGGGTTAATCTTTGTGGGCTTAATGTCACCTTTCTATTGTAAGGTGACATCAAGCCCATGGCTTAGTAATGGAGAGGTGACTGTCAATAAGACACCTATCCATTTCTAATCCTGTGGTTGTTAAGGGGTTAAATAAACACACAGCTAGAAAAAATTATTTTAATGAATTAAAACACCACACAGTTTTCCCATATTTATTGTACTCCTAATCCAAGCGATGCCCTCGATCTCCTGTAATAAACATAAAATAATAAACCAACAATATACCATACGTGCCCGTTGTTCTGTCTCACGCTATAATCCATATCTGGTGAATCTGGTGAATAATCAGTTTATAACCGTATCGGTGCTAAGATGTGACTGCCCTGGCTGCAAACTTCTGGTGAATGAATGAGAAGCTGCGGGTGCAGGCTCAGTAACTTCAGGACTGTGGGAGAATGCCAGTGATGAGGTCACAGCAGTTCAAGCTCTGTCACAGTGACCTCATCACTTGCATTCTCCCACGGTCCTGAGGTCACAGGAGTTCATGCCTGCAGTGAGCACAGACTCAGTGACGTCACCGCTAGTTACTGAGCCTGCGCCTGCAGCTTCTTACTCATTCACCAGTAGTTTACAACCGGGGCAGTAGCATCTTAGCACCGCTCCGGTTGTAAACTGTATATCCCCCAGATATGGATTACGCCGTGGGACAGAACGACAGACAGGTATGGTATAATGTTGGTTTATTATTTTATGTTTATTACAGGAGATCGAGGGCGTCGCTTGGATTAGGAGTACAATAAAGATGGGAAAACTGTGTGGTTTTATTTCATTAAAATAATTTTTTCTTGCTGTGTTTATTTAACCTTTTAACAACTATAGGATTAGTAATGGATAGGTGTCTTATAGACGCCTCTCCATTACTAAGCCATGGGCTTGATGTCACCTTACAATACAAATGTGACATTAACTCCACAAACATTTACCCCACTTGCCACTGCTTACAGGGCAAGTGGGAAGAGCCAGTCAAAGCTCCAGAATTGGCACTTCTAATAGATGCACCTTTTCTGGGCAGCTGGGGGCTGCTGTTTTTAGGCTTGAGGGGCCCATATCCATGGCCCCTTACCAGCCTGAGAATAGCAGCCCCCAGCTGTGAGGTTTTCCAGGTTGGTTCAAAAACATAGGGGGAACCCATATTGGGTTTTTCATTCATTCATTCTCCTCTGCTCGCACCGATTGAAGGCAGAGCTGGGGAGAATGATGAAAGCCGCATTCAGGACCTGCCGCCAGGGAACAGCGCTTACAGTAGCGCTTCTTCCCCAGCGGCCATCTGTGTGGTACTTGTCCAGCGTGGATCTGACAGATTTAAATGGATAAGTGAACTTTTTTTCCTTTGGCTAGGTGCCAAAGTGGGTTGATTGCCCCCGGTGGCCATTAGAATTATTACATGTGGTGTTTCATTCTAAGTTGCCCGGTGGTGGTGAGTGGTATCGCACCTTAGTTTTAGGGTTAATGTGCTCGCAATTACAAATCAGGTGTTAGGCTCTATAAAAGGGAGCCAGGTGTGTTCAATCACTGGTGGTGATATTGTGTTCGTCATTCGGGAAGCAAGCCTGGGTGAGGAAGGAGCTGAACATGAGTCCTGTGCAGCCCAGCCAGAGGGGACGAGTGGCAGCTAGGTGGTTCAAGAAGGGCTGGCATGACGTGATGGAGTCACAGTTTATTGTCAGCAGGAAGTGCTTGCATGGCTTGGTGGAGTGACGACAATGGAGAGAGTTGCACTCAGCATGCGGGACTTGGTTGCTGAGAGCTGGACTCAAGCATGCTTGACTTTTTGGGCAGGAGCTGAACTCATCTTTGGGACTCTGTTAATGGACTGCGGCAACTGGTGGTGGACTCTGCTCCAAGGCTGCACTATGGTGAAGGATCCAGTTATGGTGATGGATCCGGGTGGAGGAGAAGATGCACGCAGGTGGTGGGCTCTGTTGCTAGGAGCGTACGCAACAGAGCAAAGCTAAGTGGTGTTTCCCCTGTATTGTCATTTTCCCTCATGTGTGTTTAGTGCAGTGGTGGGATTAGTTTCCGCACCGACCAATTCCCTAGTGAGGGTTTAGGGTCAGGGCGAGCTAGGGTTTCTAGGTTCATGTTGGCCGCCCGGTGCGAAACTGGCATAGGGAATGTTAGGAGTGCAGGGACACTGGCTCAGGGGAGCTCAGGAGGTCTCCACTTCCCTATTCCCTATCGCAGGACCCACCATTGTTAATGTTTCCCAGGTTTCCCTTATTGTTTAAATTCGCCTTACTGGAGGTGGGGTTTCCAGACTTGTATATACGTGTAATGTCTAAATTCGCCAGTTGGAGGCGGTATATCCAGCTGCACGTGTTTATTATTTAAATTCGCCCCACTGGAGGCGGTGTATCCAGGGTCACGTGTGTCATATGGGTTCGCCTTGCGGTACTGGCTGCGTCCAGACACACGTGACCGTGACAGTACTGATGCGGCACATGAGCTGCACAAGGTTGCCACACGTGTGCCGCACGTATTACACACACGGACACGGATATCTCCAGTACCGGAAATATCTGGATGTGTAAAAGGGCCTAAGAGGGATAAGTTTTGACCCTTTTTTTTATTTAGCCCCTTAACGACGAGCTGTTTTTGATTTTGCATTTTCATCTTTTGCTCCCCTTCTTCCCAGAGCCATAATTTTTTCATTTTTTGGTCAAAATGGCTACATGAGGGCTTGTTTTTTGTGGGATGAGTTGTACTTTTGAACAACAGCATTGGTCTTAACATGTCCTGTACTCAAAAATGGGAAAAAAAATCCAAGTCCTGTGAAATTACAAAAAAAAGTGCAATCCCACAGTTTTTTTTTTTTTATCATGTTCACTAAATGCTAAAACTGTCCTGTCATTATGATTCTCCAGGCCATTACGAGTTCATAGAGTAAAGACTTATTGTGGTCCAATACATACAATGCATGACAAGCGGTGGATACCGCATCTATCATCCTGAGCACCTAACTAGGACTGGATGGTATGCCTCATATACCTGGCATTATCTTAAGCCAGAGTGCCTATAGATACTGGACTGCTTTCTCTTGCGGGGTGATCCCCACAATTTCTCAAAATATACATTTTTAGTACATTGAGGAAGGTCTATATGACCGAAACGTTTGTTTATTGTATGTATTGGAACACATTAAATCTTTACACTTCAACATCTGGTGTGTGCCAGGTTTACTACACAAGTTGGTACAGTTTGGGAACCTACTTGAGCACCATCTTTCAGTTGTGCTAACACTTCTTCTGCTATTACGAGTTCGTAGACACCAAACATGTCTAGGTTCTTTTCTATTTAAGTGGTGAAAAAAAATTCCAAAGTTTATTAAAAAAACATTGCGTCATTTTCCGATACCCATAGCGTCTCCACTTTTCGTGATTTCAGGTTGGATGAGGGCTTATTTCTTGAATGCCGAGATGACATTTCTAATTATATCATTTTGGTGCAGATATGATCTTTTGATCAAAAAACATAATTCTGGGGATTTTAATTTTTTTCTCATTACGCCGTTTAGCAAAGGCGTTAATTCTTTTTTTTATATTGATAGATCAGGCGATTCTAAATGTGGCGATACCAAATATGTGTATGTTTGATTTTTTTTATTGTTTATTTTGAATGCGGCGAAATGGGGGTGATTTGAACTTTTATTTTTTTTTTTTTTAATATTTTTTAAAAAATTTTTTTTTACTTTTTGCATGTTTGAATAGTCTCCATGGGAAACTAGAAACTGCACTTGTCCGATCGGCTCTGCTACATACAGGCGATAATCAGATCGCCTGTATGTAGCAGAATTGCTGACTTGCTATAAACACCGACCACCAGGCGGTGCTCATAGCAATCCAACAGTGACAAACATAGACTTCTGGTTGTCATGCCACGATCACGTGACAAGGTCACCGATGGGCGGGATTTCCAACGTGCTTGCCAGAAGAGTGAGTTAAATGCCGCTGTCAGAGTTTGACAACGGTATTTAACGGATTAACAGCCGCTGGTGGATCGCAATTCCATCCGTGGCTGTTAGAGGCACATGTCAAAACAGATGACATGCCAGGAAAGATGTGGGCTCACCGCCGAAGCCCATATCTAAGGGAGGGAGTCCGACATCAGCATAAATTTATGCCCAGTGTCGGAAAAGGGTTAAAAAACACTAACTCAAGAGCTATATATTGAAATTAGCAATCTAAAAAGTCAATCATGACCTCAAATAATAAGACAAACTAAAAACTCAATTTCTAGTTTCACGTAACTATCCCAGGTCATGTGACATGACTTGTTAAAGGTTTAAAGGCTTTTTGCATTTTTAGGTTCCCAGGCAAATTCCAATTTGAAAAGATTTGATCATCTCTTATCGCAACAAATCCTCCGCTGTGAGAAGAATGTCAGGATTTCAACCTCAGAGAGTAAATAAGAATTTACAGATTTACTAACAGCGAGCAGACATAGTGAAGAATATACACAGCGTCTCTTAGAAGGTGATAGATCTGTTAGATATTCAAAAATATCAATCTTTATGGACAAATAAACCCCCTTCTCCACTTTGTGTAGCTTTTCATTGGTGTGACACCGCCACCTTGTGGTATAATGGGGGATAGCCTGTGTTAAAGCTCCCGCTCTCCGATATATTACTGCTCAGTGATTATTATGTGATAATTAAGAGAAGACACAAGTCCATCCAGGACAACCAACCCCATAATGTGGATTCAGCAGGAGGCAAAAAACCTCATGAAGAAGATGCAAATTCACTGATACTAAAGGAAAATACTTACTTTTGTGTTTAATGTTAATTCTCCTCTGTGCTGTTAAACTTACAACATTTAGTATCTTATGAAAATATTAAAAATGTCTTCAGCATGTCACCAACCAGATCACTTATATATTACAAAGAGGGTCCAATACTGACCCCTGAGATACCCTTCTGTTATATGTGTGACCCATCCAATACTGACCCCTGTGGTACCAACTGTGATATGTGTCCCCTCCCATACTGAACCCTGAGATACCCTTCTGTTTCACGTGAGTTCCCTGTTACTGACCTCTGTGGTACCCACTGTAATATGTGTGACCCATCCAACACTGACCCCTGTGGTACCCACTGTGATATGTGTCCCCTCCCATACTGAACCCTGAGATACCCTTCTGTTTCACGTGAGTTCCCTGTTACTGACCTCTGTGGTACCCACTGTAATATGTGTGACCCATCCAACACTGACCCCTGTGGTACCCACTGTTATATGTGTGTGACCCATCCAATACTGACCCCTGTGGTACCCACTGTTATAGGTGTGTGACCCATCCAATACTGACCCCTGTGGTACCCACTGTTATAGGTGTGTGACCCATCCAATACTGACCCCTGTAGTACCCACTGTTATAAGTGTGTGCCCCATCCAATACTGACCCCTGTGGTACCCACTGTGATATGTGTCCCCTTCCATACTGAACCCTGAGATACCCTTCTGTTTCACGTGAGTTCCCTGTTACTGACCTCTGTGGTACCCACTGTAATATGTGTGACCCATCCAACACTGACCCCTGTGATACCCACTGTTATATGTGTGTGACCCATCCAATACTGACCCCTGTGGTACCCACTGTTATAGGTGTGTGACCCATCCAATACTGACCCCTGTAGTACCCACTGTTATATGTGTGTGCCCCATCCAATACTGACCCCTGTGGTACCCACTGTGATATGTGTCCCCTCCCATACTGAACCCTGAGATACCCTTCTGTTTCACGTGAGTTCCCTGTTACTGACCTCTGTGGTACCCACTGTAATATGTGTGACCCATCCAACACTGACCCCTGTGGCACCCACTGTTATATGTGTGTGACCCATCCAATACTGACCCCTGTGGTACCCACTGTTATAGGTGTGTGACCCATCCAATACTGACCCCTGTAGTACCCACTGTTATAAGTGTGTGCCCCATCCAATACTGACCCCTGTGATACCCACTGTTATATGTGTGTGACCCATCCAATACTGACCCCTGTGGTACCAATTGTTATATGTGTGTGACCCATCCAATACTGACCCCTGTGATACCCACTGTTATATCTGTGACCCATCCAATACTGACCCCTGTGGCACCCACTGTTATATGTGTGACCCATCCAATACTGACCCCTTTGGTACCAATTGTTATATGTGTGTGACCCATCCATTACTGATCCCTGTGGTACTCACTGTTATAAGTGTGTGCCCCATCCAATACTGACCCCTGTGGTACTCACTGTTATGTGTGTGACCCATCCATTACTGACCCCTGTGGTACTCACTGTTATATGTGTGTGCCCCATCCAATACTGACCCCTGTGGTACTCACTGTTATATGTGTGTGCCCCATCCAATACTGACCCCTGTGATACCCACTGTTATATGTGTGTGACCCATCCATTACTGACCCCTGTGGTACTCACTGTTATGTGTGTGACCCATCCAATACTGACCCCTGTGGTACCCACTGTTATATTTGTGTGCCCCATCCAATAATGACCCCTGTGGTACTCACTGTTATATGTGTGTGCCCCATCCAATACTGACCCCTGTGGTACCCACTGCTATATGTGTGTGACCCATCCATTACTGACCCCTGTGGTACTCACTGTTATATGTGTGTGCCCCATCCAATACTGACCCCTGTGATACCCACTGTTATATGTGTGTGACCCATCCATTACTGACCCCTGTGGTACTCACTGTTATGTGTGTGACCCATCCAATACTGACCCCTGTGGTACCCACTGTTATATTTGTGTGCCCCATCCAATAATGACCCCTGTGGTACCCCCTGCTATATGTGTGTGCCCCATCCAATACTGACCCCTGTGGTACCCACTGCTATATGTGTGTGACCCATCCAATACTGACCCCTGTGGTACTCACTGTTATATGTGTGTGCCCCATCCAATACTGACCCCTGTGGTACTCACTGTTATGTGTGTGACCCATCCAATACTGACCCCTGTGGTACCCACTGTTATATTTGTGTGCCCCATCCAATAATGACCCCTGTGGTACTCACTGTTATATGTGTGTGCCCCATCCAATACTGACCCCTGTGGTACCCCCTGCTATATGTGTGTGCCCCATCCAATACTGACCCCTGTGGTACCCACTGCTATATGTGTGTGACCCATCCATTACTGACCCCTGTGGTACTCACTGTTATATGTGTGTGCCCCATCCAATACTGACCCCTGTGATACCCACTGTTATATGTGTGTGACCCATCCATTACTGACCCCTGTGGTACTCACTGTTATGTGTGTGACCCATCCAACACTGACCCCTGTGGTACCCACTGTTATATGTGTGTGACCCATCCAATACTGACCCCTGTGGTACCCACTGTTATAGGTGTGTGACCCATCCAATACTGACCCCTGTAGTACCCACTGTTATATGTGTGTGCCCCATCCAATACTGACCCCTGTGGTACCCACTGTGATATGTGTCCCCTCCCATACTGAACCCTGAGATACCCTTCTGTTTCACGTGAGTTCCCTGTTACTGACCTCTGTGGTACCCACTGTAATATGTGTGACCCATCCAACACTGACCCCTGTGGTACCCACTGTTATATGTGTGTGACCCATCCAATACTGACCCCTGTGGTACCCACTGTTATAGGTGTGTGACCCATCCAATACTGACCCCTGTAGTACCCACTGTTATAAGTGTGTGCCCCATCCAATACTGACCCCTGTGATACCCACTGTTATATGTGTGTGACCCATCCAATACTGACCCCTGTGGTACCAATTGTTATATGTGTGTGACCCATCCAATACTGACCCCTGTGATACCCACTGTTATATCTGTGACCCATCCAATACTGACCCCTGTGGCACCCACTGTTATATGTGTGACCCATCCAATACTGACCCCTTTGGTACCAATTGTTATATGTGTGTGACCCATCCATTACTGATCCCTGTGGTACTCACTGTTATAAGTGTGTGCCCCATCCAATACTGACCCCTGTGGTACTCACTGTTATGTG
Organism: Dendrobates tinctorius; assembly: GCF_039654945.1. NCBI lineage: Eukaryota > Metazoa > Chordata > Amphibia > Anura > Dendrobatidae > Dendrobates > Dendrobates tinctorius. The sequence goes on from NW_027361924.1 coordinate 9,984,773, forward strand.
TGTGACCCATCCAATACTGACCCCTGTGGTACCCACTGTTATATTTGTGTGCCCCATCCAATAATGACCCCTGTGGTACTCACTGTTATATGTGTGTGCCCCATCCAATACTGACCCCTGTGGTACACACTGCTATATGTGTGTGACCCATCCATTACTGACCCCTGTGGTACTCACTGTTATATGTGTGTGCCCCATCCAATACTGACCCCTGTGGTACTCACTGTTATATGTGTGTGCCCCATCCAATACTGACCCCTGTGATACCCACTGTTATATGTGTGTGACCCATCCATTACTGACCCCTGTGGTACTCACTGTTATGTGTGTGACCCATCCAATACTGACCCCTGTGGTACCCACTGTTATATTTGTGTGCCCCATCCAATAATGACCCCTGTGGTACTCACTGTTATATGTGTGTGCCCCATCCAATACTGACCCCTGTGGTACCCACTGCTATATGTGTGTGACCCATCCATTACTGACCCCTGTGGTACTCACTGTTATATGTGTGTGCCCCATCCAATACTGACCCCTGTGATACCCACTGTTATATGTGTGTGACCCATCCATTACTGACCCCTGTGGTACTCACTGTTATGTGTGTGACCCATCCAATACTGACCCCTGTGGTACCCACTGTTATATTTGTGTGCCCCATCCAATAATGACCCCTGTGGTACCCCCTGCTATATGTGTGTGCCCCATCCAATACTGACCCCTGTGGTACCCACTGCTATATGTGTGTGACCCATCCAATACTGACCCCTGTGGTACTCACTGTTATATGTGTGTGCCCCATCCAATACTGACCCCTGTGGTACTCACTGTTATGTGTGTGACCCATCCAATACTGACCCCTGTGGTACCCACTGTTATATTTGTGTGCCCCATCCAATAATGACCCCTGTGGTACTCACTGTTATATGTGTGTGCCCCATCCAACACTGACCCCTGTGGTACCCCCTGCTATATGTGTGTGCCCCATCCAATACTGACCCCTGTGGTACCCACTGCTATATGTGTGTGACCCATCCAATACTGACCCCTGTGATACCCACTGTTATATGTGTGTGCCCCATCCAATACTGACCCCTGTGATACCCACTGTTATATGTGTGTGACCCATCCATTACTGACCCCTGTGGTACTCACTGTTATGTGTGTGACCCATCCAATACTGACCCCTGTGGTACCCACTGTTATATTTGTGTGCCCCATCCAATAATGACCCCTGTGGTACTCACTGTTATATTTGTGTGCCCCATCCAATACTGACCCCTGTGGTACCCCCTGCTATATGTGTGTGCCCCATCCAATACTGACCCCTGTGGTACCCACTGCTATATGTGTGTGACCCATCCATTACTGACCCCTGTGGTACTCACTGTTATATGTGTGTGCCCCATCCAATACTGACCCCTGTGATACCCACTGTTATATGTGTGTGACCCATCCATTACTGACCCCTGTGGTACTCACTGTTATGTGTGTGACCCATCCAATACTGACCCCTGTGGTACCCACTGTTATATTTGTGTGCCCCATCCAATAATGACCCCTGTGGTACTCACTGTTATATGTGTGTGCCCCATCCAATACTGACCACTGTGGTACCCACTGCTATATGTGTGTGACCCATCCATTACTGACCCCTGTGGTACTCACTGTTATATGTGTGTGCCCCATCCAATACTGACCCCTGTGATACCCACTGTTATATGTGTGTGACCCATCCATTACTGACCCCTGTGGTACTCACTGTTATGTGTGTGACCCATCCAATACTGACCCCTGTGGTACCCACTGTTATATTTGTGTGCCCCATCCAATAATGACCCCTGTGGTACCCCCTGCTATATGTGTGTGCCCCATCCAATACTGACCCCTGTGGTACCCACTGCTATATGTGTGTGACCCATCCAATACTGACCCCTGTGGTACTCACTGTTATATGTGTGTGCCCCATCCAATACTGACCCCTGTGGTACTCACTGTTATGTGTGTGACCCATCCAATACTGACCCCTGTGGTACCTACTGTTATATTTGTGTGCCCCATCCAATAATGACCCCTGTGGTACTCACTGTTATATGTGTGTGCCCCATCCAACACTGACCCCTGTGGTACCCCCTGCTATATGTGTGTGCCCCATCCAATACTGACCCCTGTGGTACCCACTGCTATATGTGTGTGACCCATCCAATACTGACCCCTGTGATACCCACTGTTATATGTGTGTGCCCCATCCAATACTGACCCCTGTGATACCCACTGTTATATGTGTGTGACCCATCCATTACTGACCCCTGTGGTACTCACTGTTATGTGTGTGACCCATCCAATACTGACCCCTGTGGTACCCACTGTTATATTTGTGTGCCCCATCCAATAATGACCCCTGTGGTACTCACTGTTATATGTGTGTGCCCCATCCAATACTGACCCCTGTGGTACCCCCTGCTATGTGTGTGCCCCATCCAATACTGACCCCTGTGGTACCCACTGCTATATGTGTGTGACCCATCCATTACTGACCCCTGTGGTACTCACTGTTATATGTGTGTGCCCCATCCAATACTGACCCCTGTGATACCCACTGTTATATGTGTGTGACCCATCCATTACTGACCCCTGTGGTACTCACTGTTATGTGTGTGACCCATCCAATACTGACCCCTGTGGTACCCACTGTTATATTTGTGTGCCCCATCCAATAATGACCCCTGTGGTACTCACTGTTATATATGTGTGCCCCATCCAATACTGACCCCTGTGGTACCCACTGCTATATGTGTGTGACCCATCCATTACTGACCCCTGTGGTACTCACTGTTATATGTGTGTGCCCCATCCAATACTGACCCCTGTGATACCCACTGTTATATGTGTGTGACCCATCCATTACTGACCCCTGTGGTACTCACTGTTATGTGTGTGACCCATCCAATAATGACCCCTGTGGTACCCCCTGCTATATGTGTGTGCCCCATCCAATACTGACCCCTGTGGTACCCACTGCTATATGTGTGTGACCCATCCAATACTGACCCCTGTGGTACTCACTGTTATATGTGTGTGCCCCATCCAATACTGACCCCTGTGGTACTCACTGTTATGTGTGTGACCCATCCAATACTGACCCCTGTGCTACCCACTGTTATATTTGTGTGCCCCATCCAATAATGACCCCTGTGGTACTCACTGTTATATGTGTGTGCCCCATCCAATACTGACCCCTGTGGTACCCACTGCTATATGTGTGTGACCCATCCATTACTGACCCCTGTGGTACTCACTGTTATATGTGTGTGCCCCATCCAATACTGACCCCTGTGATACCCACTGTTATATGCGTGTGACCCATCCATTACTGACCCCTGTGGTACCCACTGTTATATTTGTGTGCCCCATCCAATAATGACCCCTGTGGTACCCCCTGCTATATGTGTGTGCCCCATCCAATACTGACCCCTGTGGTACCCACTGTTATATGTGTGTGCCCCATCCAATACTGACCCCTGTGGTACTCACTGTTATGTGTGTGACCCATCCAATACTGACCCCTGTGGTACCCACTGTTATATTTGTGTGCCCCATCCAATAATGTCCCCTGTGGTACTCACTGTTATATGTGTGTGCCCCATCCAATACTGACCCCTGTGGTACCCCCTGCTATATGTGTGTGCCCCATCCAATACTGACCCCTGTGGTACCCACTGCTATATGTGTGTGACCCATCCAATACTGACCCCTGTGATACCCACTGTTATATGTGTGTGCCCCATCCAATAATGACCCCTGTGGTACTCACTGTTATATGTGTGTGCCCCATCCAATACTGACCCCTGTGATACCCACTGTTATATGTGTGTGCCCCATCCAATAATGACCCCTGTGGTACTCAGTGTTATATGTGTGTGCCCCATCCAATACTGACCCCTGTGGTACCCCCTGCTATATGTGTGTGCCCCATCCAATACTGACCCCTGTGGTACCCACTGCTATATGTGTGTGACCCATGCAATACTGACCCCTGTGGTACTCACTGTTATATGTGTGTGCCCCATCCAATACTGACCCCTGTGGTACCCACTGCTATATGTGTATGACCCATCCATTACTGACCCCTGTGGTACTCACTGTTATGTGTGTGACCCATCCAATACTGACCCCTGTGACACCCACTGCTATATGTGTGTGACCCATCCAATACTGACCCCTGTGGTACTCACTGTTATATGTGTGTGCCCCATCCAATACTGACCCCTGTGGTACCCACTGCTATATGTGTATGACCCATCCATTACTGACCCCTGTGGTACTCACTGTTATGTGTGTGACCCATCCAATACTGACCCCTGTGGTACTCACTGTTATGTGTGTGACCCATCCAATACTGACCCCTGTGGTACCCACTGTTATATTTGTGAGCCCCATCCAATACTGACCCCTGTGGTACTCACTGTTATATGTGTGTGCCCCATCCAATACTGACCCCTGTGGTACCCACTGCTATATGTGTGTGACCCATCCAATACTGACCCCTGTGGTACCCACTGCTATATGTGTGTGACCCATCCAATACTGACCCCTGTGGTACTCACTGTTATATGTGTGTGCCCCATCCAATACTGACCCCTGTGGTACTCACTGTTATGTGTGTGACCCATCCAATACTGACCCCTGTGGTACCTACTGTTATATTTGTGTGCCCCATCCAATAATGACCCCTGTGGTACTCACTGTTATATGTGTGTGCCCCATCCAACACTGACCCCTGTGGTACCCCCTGCTATATGTGTGTGCCCCATCCAATACTGACCCCTGTGGTACCCACTGCTATATGTGTGTGACCCATCCAATACTGACCCCTGTGATACCCACTGTTATATGTGTGTGCCCCATCCAATACTGACCCCTGTGATACCCACTGTTATATGTGTGTGACCCATCCATTACTGACCCCTGTGGTACTCACTGTTATGTGTGTGACCCATCCAATACTGACCCCTGTGGTACCCACTGTTATATTTGTGTGCCCCATCCAATAATGACCCCTGTGGTACTCACTGTTATATGTGTGTGCCCCATCCAATACTGACCCCTGTGGTACCCCCTGCTATGTGTGTGCCCCATCCAATACTGACCCCTGTGGTACCCACTGCTATATGTGTGTGACCCATCCATTACTGACCCCTGTGGTACTCACTGTTATATGTGTGTGCCCCATCCAATACTGACCCCTGTGATACCCACTGTTATATGTGTGTGCCCCATCCAATACTGACCCCTGTGGTACTCACTGTTATGTGTGTGACCCATCCAATACTGACCCCTGTGGTACCCACTGTTATATTTGTGTGCCCCATCCAATAATGTCCCCTGTGGTACTCACTGTTATATGTGTGTGCCCCATCCAATACTGACCCCTGTGGTACCCCCTGCTATATGTGTGTGCCCCATCCAATACTGACCCCTGTGGTACCCACTGCTATATGTGTGTGACCCATCCAATACTGACCCCTGTGATACCCACTGTTATATGTGTGTGCCCCATCCAATAATGACCCCTGTGGTACTCACTGTTATATGTGTGTGCCCCATCCAATACTGACCCCTGTGATACCCACTGTTATATGTGTGTGCCCCATCCAATAATGACCCCTGTGGTACTCAGTGTTATATGTGTGTGCCCCATCCAATACTGACCCCTGTGGTACCCCCTGCTATATGTGTGTGCCCCATCCAATACTGACCCCTGTGGTACCCACTGCTATATGTGTGTGACCCATGCAATACTGACCCCTGTGGTACTCACTGTTATATGTGTGTGCCCCATCCAATACTGACCCCTGTGGTACCCACTGCTATATGTGTATGACCCATCCATTACTGACCCCTGTGGTACTCACTGTTATGTGTGTGACCCATCCAATACTGACCCCTGTGACACCCACTGCTATATGTGTGTGACCCATCCAATACTGACCCCTGTGGTACTCACTGTTATATGTGTGTGCCCCATCCAATACTGACCCCTGTGGTACCCACTGCTATATGTGTATGACCCATCCATTACTGACCCCTGTGGTACTCACTGTTATGTGTGTGACCCATCCAATACTGACCCCTGTGGTACTCACTGTTATGTGTGTGACCCATCCAATACTGACCCCTGTGGTACCCACTGTTATATTTGTGAGCCCCATCCAATACTGACCCCTGTGGTACTCACTGTTATATGTGTGTGCCCCATCCAATACTGACCCCTGTGGTACCCACTGCTATATGTGTGTGACCCATCCAATACTGACCCCTGTGGTACCCACTGCTATATGTGTGTGACCCATCCAATACTGACCCCTGTGGTACTCACTGTTATATGTGTGTGCCCCATCCAATACTGACCCCTGTGGTACTCACTGTTATGTGTGTGACCCATCCAATACTGACCCCTGTGGTACCTACTGTTATATTTGTGTGCCCCATCCAATAATGACCCCTGTGGTACTCACTGTTATATGTGTGTGCCCCATCCAACACTGACCCCTGTGGTACCCCCTGCTATATGTGTGTGCCCCATCCAATACTGACCCCTGTGGTACCCACTGCTATATGTGTGTGACCCATCCAATACTGACCCCTGTGATACCCACTGTTATATGTGTGTGCCCCATCCAATACTGACCCCTGTGATACCCACTGTTATATGTGTGTGACCCATCCATTACTGACCCCTGTGGTACTCACTGTTATGTGTGTGACCCATCCAATACTGACCCCTGTGGTACCCACTGTTATATTTGTGTGCCCCATCCAATAATGACCCCTGTGGTACTCACTGTTATATGTGTGTGCCCCATCCAATACTGACCCCTGTGGTACCCCCTGCTATGTGTGTGCCCCATCCAATACTGACCCCTGTGGTACCCACTGCTATATGTGTGTGACCCATCCATTACTGACCCCTGTGGTACTCACTGTTATATGTGTGTGCCCCATCCAATACTGACCCCTGTGATACCCACTGTTATATGTGTGTGACCCATCCATTACTGACCCCTGTGGTACTCACTGTTATGTGTGTGACCCATCCAATACTGACCCCTGTGGTACCCACTGTTATATTTGTGTGCCCCATCCAATAATGACCCCTGTGGTACTCACTGTTATATATGTGTGCCCCATCCAATACTGACCCCTGTGGTACCCACTGCTATATGTGTGTGACCCATCCATTACTGACCCCTGTGGTACTCACTGTTATATGTGTGTGCCCCATCCAATACTGACCCCTGTGATACCCACTGTTATATGTGTGTGACCCATCCATTACTGACCCCTGTGGTACTCACTGTTATGTGTGTGACCCATCCAATAATGACCCCTGTGGTACCCCCTGCTATATGTGTGTGCCCCATCCAATACTGACCCCTGTGGTACCCACTGCTATATGTGTGTGACCCATCCAATACTGACCCCTGTGGTACTCACTGTTATATGTGTGTGCCCCATCCAATACTGACCCCTGTGGTACTCACTGTTATGTGTGTGACCCATCCAATACTGACCCCTGTGCTACCCACTGTTATATTTGTGTGCCCCATCCAATAATGACCCCTGTGGTACTCACTGTTATATGTGTGTGCCCCATCCAATACTGACCCCTGTGGTACCCACTGCTATATGTGTGTGACCCATCCATTACTGACCCCTGTGGTACTCACTGTTATATGTGTGTGCCCCATCCAATACTGACCCCTGTGATACCCACTGTTATATGCGTGTGACCCATCCATTACTGACCCCTGTGGTACCCACTGTTATATTTGTGTGCCCCATCCAATAATGACCCCTGTGGTACCCCCTGCTATATGTGTGTGCCCCATCCAATACTGACCCCTGTGGTACCCACTGTTATATGTGTGTGCCCCATCCAATACTGACCCCTGTGGTACTCACTGTTATGTGTGTGACCCATCCAATACTGACCCCTGTGGTACCCACTGTTATATTTGTGTGCCCCATCCAATAATGTCCCCTGTGGTACTCACTGTTATATGTGTGTGCCCCATCCAATACTGACCCCTGTGGTACCCCCTGCTATATGTGTGTGCCCCATCCAATACTGACCCCTGTGGTACCCACTGCTATATGTGTGTGACCCATCCAATACTGACCCCTGTGATACCCACTGTTATATGTGTGTGCCCCATCCAATAATGACCCCTGTGGTACTCACTGTTATATGTGTGTGCCCCATCCAATACTGACCCCTGTGATACCCACTGTTATATGTGTGTGCCCCATCCAATAATGACCCCTGTGGTACTCAGTGTTATATGTGTGTGCCCCATCCAATACTGACCCCTGTGGTACCCCCTGCTATATGTGTGTGCCCCATCCAATACTGACCCCTGTGGTACCCACTGCTATATGTGTGTGACCCATGCAATACTGACCCCTGTGGTACTCACTGTTATATGTGTGTGCCCCATCCAATACTGACCCCTGTGGTACCCACTGCTATATGTGTATGACCCATCCATTACTGACCCCTGTGGTACTCACTGTTATGTGTGTGACCCATCCAATACTGACCCCTGTGACACCCACTGCTATATGTGTGTGACCCATCCAATACTGACCCCTGTGGTACTCACTGTTATATGTGTGTGCCCCATCCAATACTGACCCCTGTGGTACCCACTGCTATATGTGTATGACCCATCCATTACTGACCCCTGTGGTACTCACTGTTATGTGTGTGACCCATCCAATACTGACCCCTGTGGTACTCACTGTTATGTGTGTGACCCATCCAATACTGACCCCTGTGGTACCCACTGTTATATTTGTGAGCCCCATCCAATACTGACCCCTGTGGTACTCACTGTTATATGTGTGTGCCCCATCCAATACTGACCCCTGTGGTACCCACTGCTATATGTGTGTGACCCATCCAATACTGACCCCTGTGGTACCCACTGCTATAAGTGTGTGACCCATCCAATACTGACCCCTGTGGTACCCACTGTTATATGTGTGTGACCCATCCAATACTGACCCCTGTGCTACCCCCTGTTATATGTGTGTGACCCATCCAATACTGACCCCTGTGGTACCCACTGTTATATGTATGGGCCCCATCCAATACTGACTCCTGTGGTACTCACTGCTATATGTGTGACCCATCCAATACTGACTCCTGTGGTACTCACAGTTATATGTGTGTGACCCATCCAATACTGACCCCTGTGGTACTCACTGTTATATGTGTGTGCCCCATCCAATACTGACCCCTGTGGTACTCACTGATATATGTGTGTGCCCCATCCAATACTTACCCCTGTGATTCCCTGCTATTATATGTGACCCATCCAATACTGACCCTCTTGGTGCCCCACTGTCATATGTGTCGCCACCAATACGGACCCTTGTTGCATCCCATTGTTACATGTGAGCCTTCCATTACATACCCCTATGGAACCTCCACTGTTATCTATGACCCCTCCAGTACTGACTCCTATGGTAACTCACTTTTAAATGTGACCCCCTCCAATACTGACCCCTGTGACACCCCACCGTTACCTATGACCCCTCCAATACTAATCCCTGGGGTGATTTCATTACTCTGGTGTTTTTGAGGCGGTGCCGTCCTTCCTATTGTGATAAAGGGAATCAGTCAGTAGGATCGTCCCTCCTAAGCCATATGTGCATGTAGGTCATAGAACGCTGAATGACATGACACCTTGATATCTGCGATCCGATGTCTTATTCTAGAGAAATCCATGTTTTTCTTATATGTATATGACCTCTTCCAGACTATGGGGGGCACTGCCTGGCTCGGCTGATGTGACATGGGACCTGCAAACCACCAAATCTGAATTCCAATATGGCGCCTCTTCCCTTCAGAGTTTTGCACTGTTCCTCAAAAGTAGTATTTCTCCACATATGGGGTATCGGGATACTCAGGACAAATGGCACAACAAACAGTATGGTGCAATTTCTCCTGTTACCCTTATGAAAATTCAAAATTGGGGGCCAAAATTTCATTTTTGTGGGGAAAATTTTTTTTTTTTTATTTTCACAGCTCAATGCTATAAACTTCTGTGAAGCACCTGGGGGCTGAAGGTGCTCACCACACACCTAAATGCATTCCTTGATGGGTCTAGTTTCCAAAATGTTGTCACTTGTGGGGGGTTTCCACTGTTTAGGCACATCAGGGGCTCTCCGAATGGGACATGACGTCCGCTAATGATGCCAGGCAATTTTACATTCAAAAAGTCACATGGCGCTACTTGCCTTCCGAGCCCTGCCGTGCGCCCAAACAGTGGTTTTCTCCCTCTTATGGGGTATGGGGTATGCTCAGGAGAAATTTTACAACAAATTTTGGGGTCCATTTTTTCCTGTTACACTTGTCAAAATAAAAAAAAAAATGGATGTGAAGTCAATTTTTGTGAAAAAAAAAAAAGTTAAATGTTAATTTTCTTTTTCAAAAAATTCCTGTGAAGCACCTGAAGGGTTAATAAGCTTCTTGAATGGGGTTTTGAGCACCTTGAGGGGTGCAGTTTTTAGAATGGTGTCACTTTTGGGTATTTTCTATTATATACACCCCTCAAATGTGACTTCAAATGTGAGGTGGTCCCTAAAAAATTTTGTAAATTTTGTTGGAAAAAATGAAAAATCGCTGGTCAACTTTTAACCCTTATGACTTCCTAATAAAAAAGAATATTGGTTCCAAAATTGTGCTGATGTAAAGTAGACATGTGGGAAATGTTAGTTATTAGTATTTTGTGTGACAGATCTCTGTGATTGAAGGGCATAAAATTTTAGCCTCAGAGAGTAAATAAGTATTTACAGATTTACTAACAGCGAGCAGACATAGTGAAGAATATACACAGCGTCTCTTAGAAGGTGATAGATCTGTTTGATATACAAGAATATTAATCTTTATGGACAAATAAACCCCTTTCTCCACTTTGTGTAGCTTTTCATGGAGCGACACCGCCACCTTGTAGAATAATAGGGGGCCTGTGTAAAATCTTCGCACTCCGATAAATTACGGCTCAGTGATTTACACTTTTATTATGTGATAATTAAGAGAGGACACAAGTCCATCCAGGACAACCAACACCATAATGTGGATTCAGCAGGAGGAAAAACCTCATGAAGAAGATGCAAATTCACTGATACTAAAGGAAAATCCTTCCATTTGCGTTTAATGTTAATTTTCCTCTGTGTTGTTAACCTTACAACATTTAGTATCATATGAAAATATTAAAATGTGTTCAGCATGTCACCAACCAGATCACTTGTAAATATATTACATAGAGGGTCCAATACTGACCCCTGAGATACTCACTGTTATATCTGACCCTTCCAATACTGACCCCTGTACTATCCACTGTAATATATGTGTCCCCTCCCATACTGACCCCTGAGATACCCTTCATTTTTATGTCACTCCCCTTTTACTGACCCCTGTGATACCCACTGTTATATGTGAGTGGCCCATCCAATATTGACCCCTGTGGTACTCCACTGTTATATTTGACCCCTCCAAAACTGACCCCTATGTTTCCATACTCTTATATATGACCCATTCAATACTGACTCCTGTGATACCGCGTTATTATATGTGACCTCTTCAATACTGACTCCCTTTGTGGTCCGCTGTTATACTGTATGTGACCCATCCAATACTACCCCCTAAGGTACCCCACTGTTTTATGTGACCCCTTTAATTGTGACTCCTCTAATACTGACCCCTGTGGCACCCCACCATTACCTATGACCCCTCCAATACTAATCCCTGTGGTGATTTCCCTACTCTAGTGTTTTTGAGGCGGTGCCATCATTCCTGCTGTATAAAATGCAATCAGTCAGTAGGATCAACCCTCCTAAGCCATATGTGCATGTAGGTCATAGGAAGATGAATGACATGATGCCTTGATATCTGCGATCCAATGTCTTATTCCAGAGAAATTCATGTTTTTCTTATATGTAAATTACCTCTTTCAGACTATGGGGGGCACTGCCTGGAAGATAACTCTGCCTCCAGAGCTTATATTACCTGAAGGGAAAGTTACCAGTGTGAGACAAGTAACTAACACAGAGCAGGAGAACTGAACTTTGTTTTCTTGCAAACACTTTTTTGCAGCTCTTGTGCTCTGCTGAATTATAACAATATTACACCCTGTCTGCCTGTGAGCTGGAAGCTGAAGCCGAGAGGAACCTGCAGATGTGTCAGGTATAATCACACACAGCTCTGCAGTGAGATCCGGAGAGCAGAGGGCGGCCATTAACACATCACTCCGGTAACATCCCCTTCTATGTAAAAAAAAAACCTCTGGAGGCAGAGTTATCCTGTAGTCAACATCCTTCTCAGAGCCTGGAAGAGATAATTTACATAAAATTGCATCAGAAATGTGGGGTACAGGTAGGACTGTGCTAATATTGTGCTTCTGCAGAGGTCTATGAGGTCTGAACCTCGGTGCCTCCACTAGGTATGAGTCCTCCTGGCAGTGTTGTACGTGGGGTCATATTTGTTCAGGAGTCGTATATACACAATGTACTGCAGGGTCAGAAGCAATGAAGCATTTTCCATAATTGTAATCAGCACAAGGTTTTTGATGGTCTTAACCACTTTTCGCACTTCTGTGACTGGCGCCTCTTCAACCATTTTTACATAGGAGATGCAGGATTACTCCTACTTGACAGCCATAATTTGCCATAACTGGCCTGATAAAATCATAACTGTAATTTGCCAAATATTGTTGGAATTAAGTGGTGCTGCTATGTGGGGGGAAGTATAGACACAGGTCCTATGTCAGCGATCCTCTTGTGTGGTCATCAGGAGACATAATCTCTTCTTTCTCCAAACACAGCTCTAATGGCCTTGGACCTGCTGTGGTCAATTAATCCTAAAACTTCCTGGGCTGTTACGATGCCTCTCACAATACCTCTGCCTCCATTACAACAGTCTCCAGTGTGACCAGGATGACTGATCTGGGGGCTTCTATCTCTAGGACCCATCTTAATGTTTCACAAGGTTGTCGCAGTTAGATAGACTCCACTCCTCTTCCGGATCCAGTCATTGCCTAGGCCTGGCTTCCACAGACCTCGAGCATGCTCCTCGATTGCTGTGTAGGTGCGGACCTCTGCTCAGTCTTATGACAGGTCTTACTGTCTTGCATGCACAATCCATAGGCGCCAAACTCTCAAGCTTATTGCTTACACCCCATAAATAACCTGGAGAGACTGCAGAGCAACACTCCTAATGCTGCAACATCCACCATCATGTCAGACAGAGGGCACCATCCAAGGCGTTTATTGACCGAAATATTCTCCTGCATGCAGGTTCCCCACTCCTCCTTTCACCTTCATACCAGTCAATCCACAACTGGTCAACGGTGGTCTACACCACCATTTCCCAACTTTTTGTAATTGACTTCTACTGAATCTTAGAAGGCTTCAACTTGAGGTCTCAGAAAGGTGTGACCATAGTACAGGAAGTGACCTACAAGTGTGGACACCTGGCCTGCTTGCCTTGCAACCACCCATGGTGATTTTCACTGTGACATGCACCAACATATGACGTTGAGGATTGTATCAAGTGAGTGCATCCATGTAGTATACGGAGCATGGTGGGCTGAGAATTCAGCTGTTAGGTTGTGATCTCTGTTATTGCCCATCTCAAATTATATTAGGAGACCTTTTGTTCCTGATGATCAGTGTAACCGGCAAGTTTGTGCCTCTGTTCTGATGTGTAACGGTCAATATCAGTGTCTCTAACCTGGAGTGTAACCATCAAGTCTTATAATTTTATTTTTTTTAGCTGTGTAACCATCAAGTTCTGTGCCTCTCTCCTGCGTGCTACTGTCAAGCTTATATGTTCTCTTGCAGCTGTAACTAACAAGCCGAGTTGCCTCCAGTGAAATAATACCTGTTCCAATTCTATGTGTCATTATTAACTGCGTAATCCTCCACTGTGGCCAATACCACAGTCTACCAGCCTAGCATTCACTGTTGTATATTTAATCAGTGGTCGGATGGCTTTCCCTCCTCCTTGGGCGTCAGCCATTCTTCGGTTTCTTCTTCACTAGCCACCGGCATGATGTTAGGCCGCTCAGCTTATATGGTCATCAAACCAACATATATGATGTCCTGGTACAGCAATGTCCACTGTGGGGCCAGAAGCAGAGCAGGAGCAATTGCCTGCACTGACAGCTCCCGGCAATAATGCATTATCACATAATATTATAACTCGGGTGAGCATGAGCGCTTGAAGCTTTCCACTTACACAATTATAATGTTTACCTGCAATTGCCAATGGAGGAAACATATCGCATATCTACTTTTATTAACTTCAATACTAGCAGTCACATTTAGCTCCACACAGTGTCGGCCTGAAAGCACCAATGGTGGAGCTCCCTGCATATAGAGATACATGATGACATCCTGACTGAAGACACCACTAGGGGGAGCTCCCTCTATACAGAGATACATGATAAGATCCTGTCTGCAGCCACCACTAGGGGGAGCTCCCTGTACACAGAGATACATGATAAGATTCTGTCTGCAGCCACCACTAGGGGGAGCTCCCTGTACACAGATACATGATAAGATCCTGTCTGCAGCCACCACTAGGGGGAGCTCTCTGTATACAGAGATACATGATAAGTTCCTGTCTGCAGCCACCACTAGGGGGAGCTCCCTGTATACATTGATACATGATAAGATTCTGTCTGCAGTCACCACTAGGGGGAGCTCCCTGTATACAGAGATACATGATAAGATCCTGTCTGCAGCCACCACTAGGGGGAACTCCCTGCATACAGAGATACATGATAAGATTCTGTCTGCAGCCACCACTAGGGGGAGCTCCCTGTATACAGAGATACATGATAAGATCCTGTCTGCAGCCACCACTAGGGGGAACTCCCTGTATACAGAGATACATGATAAGATTCTGTCTGCAGCCACAACTAGGGGGAGCTCCCTGTATACAGAGATACATGATAAGATCCTGTCTGCAGCCACCACTAGGGGGAGCTCCCTGTATACAGAGATACATGATAAGATCCTGTCTGCAGCCACCACTAGGGGGAGCACCCTGTATACAGAGATACATGATAAGATTCTGTCTGCAGCCACCACTAGGGGGAGCTCCCTGTATACAGAGATACATGATAAGATCCTATCTGCAGCCACCACTAGGAGGAGCTCCCTGTATACAGAGATACATGATAAGATTCTGTCTGCAGTCACCACTAGGGGGAGCTCCCTGTATACAGAGATACATGATAAGATTCTGTCTGCTGCCACCACTAGGGGGAGCTCCCTGTATACAGAGATACATGATAAGATCCTGTCTGCAGCCACCACTAGGGGGAGCTCCCTGTATACAGAGATACATGATAAGATTCTGTCTGCAGCCACCTCTAGGAGGAGCTCCCTGTATGCAGAGATACATGATAATATCCTGTCTGCAGCCACCACTAGGGGGAGCTCCCTGTATACAGAGATACATGATAAGATCCTGTCTGCAGCCACCACTAGGGGGAGCACCCTGTATACAGAGATACATGATAAGATTCTGTCTGCAGCCACCACTAGGGGGAGCTCCCTGTATACAGAGATACATGATAAGATCCTATCTGCAGCCACCACTAGGAGGAGCTCCCTGTATACAGAGATACATGATAAGATTCTGTCTGCAGTCACCACTAGGGGGAGCTCCCTGTATACAGAGATACATGATAAGATTCTGTCTGCTGCCACCACTAGGGGGAGCTCCCTGTATACAGAGATACATGATAAGATCCTGTCTGCAGCCACCACTAGGGGGAGCTCCCTGTATACAGAGATACATGATAAGATTCTGTCTGCAGCCACCTCTAGGAGGAGCTCCCTGTATGCAGAGATACATGATAATATCCTGTCTGCAGCCACCACTAGAGGGAGCTCCCTGTATACAGATACATGATAAGATCCTGCCTGCAGTCACCACTAGGGGGAGCTCCCTGTAAACAGAGATACATGATAAGATCCTGCCTGCAGCCACCACTAGGGGGAGCTCCCTGTATACAGAGATACATGATAAGATCCTGTCTGCAGCCACCACTAGGGGGAGCTCCCTGTATACAGAGATACATGATAAGATCCTGTCTGCAGCTACCACTAGGGGAGCTCCCTGTATACAGTGGTGACTGTATAAATCTGTATGTAGTGAGCTCTCCCTAATAGTGGCTCTATAATTCTATATACATGCAGTGAGATTCTTTTAGTTGTGGCTGGTGGCATTTAGAATTTGATCAAGCATTGTAGCATTGTAAATGAAAAACAAGGAGTTGGGTAATGATATCTGTATGCTGAGATCAATGATGCTCACAAAACCAACTGTTACCACCCACCTTTCGTGTCTCCCTTTTTTCCTCATAGACTGTACAGTCATGGCCAAAAGTTTTGACAATGACACAAATATTAATTTTTACAAAGTCTACTGCTTCATTTTTTCTAATGGCAATTTGCATATACTCCAGAATGTTATAAAGAGTGATCAGCTTAACAGCAATTACTTGCAAAGTCAATATTTGCCTAGCAAATGAACTTTATCCCCCAAAATACATTTCAACATCATTGCAGCCCTGCCTTAAAAGGACCAGCTAACATCGTTTCAGTGATTGCTCCATTAACACAGGTGTGGGTGTTGATGAGGACAGGGCTGGAGATCAATCGTCATGATTAAGTAAGAATGACACCACTGGACACTTTAAAAGGAGGCTGGTGCTTGGCATCATTGTTTCTCTTCTGTTAACCATGGTTATCTCTAAAGAAACACGTGCAGTCATCATTGCACTGCACAAAAATGGCCTAACAGGGAAGAGTATCGCAGCTAGAAAGATTGCACCTCAGTCAACAATCTATCGCATCATCAAGAACTTCAAGGAGAGAGGTTCCCTTGTTGCCAAAAAGGCTCCAGGGCGCCCAAGAAAGACCAGCAAGCGCCAGGACCGTCTCTTAAAAGTGTTTCAGCTGCGGGATCGGGCTACCAGCAGTGCAGAGCTTGCTCAGGAATGGCAGCAGGCAGGTGTGAGTGCATCTGCACGCACTGTGAGGCGGAGACTCTTGGAGCAAGGCCTGGTCTCAAGGAGGGCAGCAAAGAAGCCACTTCTCTCCAGAAAAAACATCATGGACAGACTGATATTCTGCAAGAGGTACAGGGAGTGGACTGCTGAGGACTGGGGTAAAGTCATTGTCCCTGATGAATCCCCTTTTCGATTGTTTGGGACATCTGGAAAACGGCTTATTCGGAGAAGACGAGGTGAGCGCTACCACCAGTCTTGTCTCATGCCAACTGTCAAGCATCCTGAAACCATTCATGTGTGGGGTGGCTTCTCAGCCAAGGGAATGGGCTCTCTCTCAATCTTGCCTAAAAACACAGCCATGAATAAAGAATGGTACCAGAATGTCCTCCAAGAGCAACTTCTCCCAACCGTCCAAGAGCAGTTTGGCGATCAACAATGCCTTTTTCAACATGATGGAGCACCTTGCCATAAAGCAAAGGTGATAACTAAATGGCTCAGGGAACAAAACATAGAGATTTTGGGACCATGGCCTGGAAACTCCCCAGATCTTAATCCCATTGAGAACTTGTGGTCAATCATCAAGAGACGGGTGGACAAACAAAAACCTTCAAATTCAGACAAAATAAAAGCATTGATTTTGCAGGAATGGACTACTATCAGTCAGGATTTGATCCAGAAGTTGGTTGAGAGCATGCCAGGGAGAATTGCTGAGGTCCTGAAGAAGAAGGGTCAACACTGCAAATATTGACTTGCTGCATTAACTCATTCTAACTGTCAATATAACCTTTTGCTACTCATAATATGATTGCAATTATATTTCTGTATGTGATAAAAACATCTGACAAACACACATAAAAACCAGAGGGCAGCAGATCATGTGAAAATATAATATTTGTGTCATTCTCAAAACTTTTGGCCATGACTGTAAGCTTGCGAGCAGGGCCCTCATTCCTCTCGGTGTCTGTTATGATCTATGTGATTATTGTTATGCTGTAATGTCTATTGTCTGTACAAGTCTCCTCTATAATGTAAAGTGCTGCGGAATATGTCGGCGCTATAGAAAGAAAATTATTATTATTATAGTCAGTGTTGGACTCAGATGCCAAGATCCCAGCAATACCATTGATCATGGGGGCCCACTGTTCTGCTACATGCAAAAAATGCAGGTTTGGGTCTCTCATTCCTTCACTGTGGCCCACCGGGAGATTCCCCAGTCCTCCTAAGGACCAGTCCGAGCCTGCTTGTAGTCCTATGACCTGTCTCAATCTACCAAGCTTGTAGCCAATGTGGTGACGATAGATAGATAGATAGATAGATAGATAGATAGATAGATAGATAGATAGATAGATAGATAGATAGATAGATAGATATTACACTGTGACATGATATTTGCATCAGTAAAAGTAAAGTTCTGGAAACAAAGCCCGTGTCGTAGCGGGAGAGATGATTAAAACCTCCTGTGACATAATCTAATGCAATGCAGGGAAATCAGCGATGAAATCTCCACCGACATTAATTAATTCACTAAAGATGAAAAACAAAGTGATAATGTCTTTACAAGCGATTCACACAGGAATAATACCTGCTTCACCTGCCGGATCTCACAGGAGCAATTACTGGGAATCTCTATTTCTGCTACCTGCTTTACCTTCTTGGTAAATGAATTGATCTATAGAAAAGTTTATTAGCTAGTGGAGCAGACATGGTGGGTCTTAAATAAAAGAAAAGTTGTCGTATTATATGACTTAGACACTAAAATAAAATTACAAGTATCTGTATGTTGATAGGTGACAACTAACATATTAATCAAAAAGCCAGGTTCTAAGATGGTGGTCCCTGGGACCCCCTTTAAAGACTCATTTGCAGGTCTGTTTGTTTAAAACAAAAACTTGGTGGTTACAATTCTTATTAGAGGCCTAAGAACTTAGTGGTTGCAGTCCACACTTGGAGCTGCCAGTACTTGATCATTTCAGATCATACTAGATCGGTCTTTAGAATACCACAGGTAGAACTCCCTCCATGAGGTCACCATTAGCTTCATGGAGACCTCTGGGTTGCATTTGGTTCATCCAGATTGTCCAATAGTCCATTCCAGGCTAATGTCCCAGATACACCATCCAGGACTTATAGTCTACAGTGATAACTCTCACAAAATTGATCTCGTGAGGAATTCCAGATGACCGTCTCTGCAGCCTCTCCTCAGGCCATGTGTCATGCTCTCCTATCACATCACCAGTACTGCTCTGATGGACAAGCTAACTCTAGCCTCAATGACACCAATGCTCCTCTGAAGACCAGGCCCATGCTGGCTCCAAGTCACCATTTCTCTAGTAATGGACAGGCCTACTCTCGCTCTAAGTTACCAATGCACCTCTGATGAACAGGCCTACTAGGCTCTACGTCACAAATGCTCTGATTATGGACAGGCTCACTTTGGCCTTCATATCACCAACGTTCCTCCAATGGACATGTCACCAACACTCCAATAAAGATCAGGCCTACTCATTCCTTCTTAAAATCCACCGTTTCACCAATGGACAGACCTACTCTGGCTCTTTTATTAACCAATGCTCTGGTCATGGACAGACCCACTTTCAGATTATCAACACTTTACTGATGGACTAGTCTTCTCTGGCCTTCATGTCACTAGTTTCCTCCGATAGGCTCACTCTTTACTGTGGGTCACATACCTCCTCAGATGGACAAATCCCTGGTCTCTCTGCAAGGCCAACTTGAAATCACATGCAACCACTCCTTTTCCCAGTGATCAGTGATAATCTCAGTGTTTGATTTCTCTGCAGTGACACCACAGTTCCTATTTAAATCATATAATGCGCAGATATGCCAGGTCCTTTAGCAGAGACATGTATTTTGTAGCAGATGACTCCCCCACCATCAACAGCTCCAATAATGCAGATTTACCTAGTAGGGTGTTTGTAGGTGATCATATTTTCATATCTTACTTCCTCCTACCTGCAGCTTTACACCTTGCCTCTGCTGCATCTTATCCATCACTCCATCAGTTGTCAAATTCTTACTATTAGTTGTCTGTGAAAAGTCTGTTTTGAGGTAACTTCTGAGTTATTGGACATCCTGACTCTCAGGACAAGCACTGAGTTATTCACACAGCCTCACACCATGAATTCAGTCCCAATATCAATCTCTCACGCACTTTAAACTATGGGCTAAGCAGGCCACACTTCAAGTTCCCTCATATTGACAGTAGGGCTTTCTTCCCACCTTGGTCTAGAGGAGTTCACCTACTGTGCCACCCACCACTCAGACATAGTAGAACTGGGCCCAACCTTGGCTGAGAGGCCAACCAGGCCTCACTTTAGCTCACTACTGGTTCACAGGGACATGGTTCTTATTCAGGCCTGAACAGGACCATACTACGGCCCACCACCGTCACACATCTGTCATGGGGATACTGCAATGGAGCGAAGACAGAGAACTGCAGCGTCTGGTTGCTCCTACTCAGCCTCTGAGAAGAAGCACTTCTCCAGTTTATTAAATGTGTTTGTTTCTTCTGGCAGAATAGGGGTTAATCGGCCATGTTGGAAATCCCTGTGTTCAGCTGTGCTCGGTTAGCTACACCTTTTCCCTATAAAATCTGGGCTCTATTACCAAGTCCTCCTCAGAGTTAGCTCTTGCTGCATGACAATAGGAGGGAGAGAAGTTGGTATGAGAAGGAGAGCTAGAGGAGTTATAAGCGACTGTTGCTTGGTTTGTACGCTTGGTAATTCCTTATTCTTCCCTGTTTTGCTTTCTTCCCATTCCTGCACATCCCGGTGGATTCCTCTGTTATATGTGAGTGAATATTTTGTGTGTGTGGAGCAACCCCCTAGAGTTATGGCCAGGAAAGGAGTCCCTGCTCCCAGGCCACTGGACAGTTGTGTCATGACAACACCTTACCAGGCTGTCAATTTTCACAACCCCATCAGACAATCATCCAGACAACACTCTAAACTGAACATCAAAAGTGTGAATTTAGGCAAACGCCACCAAAGTGGATGTTCTTGGGATGCGGTTGATCTCTGAGGTGGAACTTTAAAGTCTTGACTTTGGAAACTAAAAAGTTGGGAAGCATTTACACAGAACACTTGAAGGCCTCTTGCTTATAGCCCAATATCTGACCCGCAAAATAACAAAGATATGTATACATGCCATAACCACATACTTGCCAACAGTTGGCATTCGGGAGAAGGTGGGCTTTTGCCAAAATTAATTTCTGGAATCCACTCCCCCTCCACACACATTCCCTCCCGAGTCTCCTCCTCCAGAAATATGATGGTACAACAAATCTTCCTGAATCACTGACTTTCTTGATGTTTCCAGTGATTTGGTCAGCGCCCTTGAGATCCGCCAACTCTTCCAGGAAGAACAGCTGAGTGACCACCTCAATAACATCTTGTACTTAGAGGATCAGGCAATGGGCATTATACTTGATTCAAATAGTGGGTCCACGGTTAACCAATGGTCAAGCCAGGCCTGTGCAACATCAGTAACAGATAATTGGCCCTCCTTACAATGCCCATTGGAGTTTTCACCCATGTAATTACTTTCACACAATGCTGCCCCCTATTGTCATGCCAGTGTCAGTTTTCACTGAAGTCCTGGGATTCTATTCACAAACCAGCAGAAATAGAGCAATATACAGTACGTGGGTCAGGTCAGGCAGGCAGTTGTTTACAATGACGCCTCCCTGCACGGCCTTGTAGGAGGGTGGGTTATAAATCAGATCCATTGCCAGGTATTACAGCCTGTGGGACAATCTCTATTATTAATGGAGGAATGATTCTACAAAAAGAAACTAGAACATTCCTGGAGGTCAGAGACTAAGGAAGGAGCACGTGAGCAGTGCGCAGATGCCTGAGCAATTAGGTTGTAAAGTATCTGGAAATATCTCAGCGAGTTAAATATTATACAGATCAGACTCGCCGCGCCAGGGGAGGGGCCGTCTATTTACATCATTCTGAAGACTGGCACCAGCCGAACTGGAGGAAAGGGGAACAGGACAATGACTATGATAGGTGTGTGGGGTGTAAATTGTAATTAGGGCCCTCACCCACCATGTGACCTTTATATGACTGAGGTGTTGTATTTTTGTCCCACTTAGGCACCAATGGTCGCACACAGACATTTTTCTGCACCCTAGTTCCTATATTTTCATGCATAGCTGAGTCGCTTGGCCTTGTTTCTATGTAGACGTTATGGGGATTTTTAACTGCAATTCTTCGATAAAGGCGACTTCTCCGAACAGTAGATGGGTGTAGCTGGTCCCACTGGTTGCTGCCAGTTCTGAGCTGATGGCACAGATGGACATCTTCCGATTTAGAACAGAAGTAAGCAGGATGTTTCCTTGGTCGACCACTGCATCTACAGTCCTCATTGTTGCATTTTTCTTGGTGCGTCTTAGGCCTGTTTCACACTTCCGTTTTTTGGCGTCTGTCAAAATCCGCCGTTTGGGGAAAAAAACGGATCTGACAGATTTGCCTGGCGGATCCGTCTTTTTCCCCATAGACTTGCATTGGCAGCGGATTGTGACGGATGACCTTCTGTTGGGACCGTCGTGCGACGGATCCGTCATAAAATTGGCGTTCGTCAGACAGAAAAAAACGTTCCTAGGAAGTTTTTGTCTGCGTTAAAAAGACGGCTGGTGACGGATCCGTCGCCGTCCATCGTCTGGTATAATGGACGCCTATGGGCGGCAGATCCGTCGCAGGACGGAATCCGTTGACGGGTTCTGTTTTTCCATACTGAGTGTGATGGTATGATATGCTATGTGGATATCATTTTGTGTATATTTCTATTTCACTTGTTTTCATAGTGTTTTTCTTGATGACAGTACCTTTAGTCTACAGCCTGACTGTATCTGTCTCTTGATGACCCCCTGTAGTGCATTAATCCCCAAGGCTCCTTTGTTCTCCTCTGGGAGGCCTGGAAACCGCCCCAATTTGTTTGACTACCCATGGATGCAAGGAAGGGGGTGGGGAGAACAGGAGCTGGTCAAGTCAGTTCCTGTTTGGAGAGGATCGTGTATAGACTGCACTTCAGAGAGAAGGACCCATTTTTATCCTCTGGTGCTAGAGTTTTGGAATGTCGTCTCCCTGGACATTTTATCCTGTTACTGGACTACATTCTTGTTCTGGACTATTGTATCCTCAGGGTGGTGGATTGTTTATGGACCTTCTAATTTTGCCTGTAATAAAGTTCTTGGGATTGTTCACCCTTCCCTCGCTCTGTTGATTGTGTGGTATCGGAGAAGGACCCCGTGACAACTGGTGGCAACGGTGGGATCAACAGAGTGTAACCCATTGGAGAACCACTCACAGAGTGAGTACAGAAATTGGACTGTATCCAGTTTACAGGAGAGAGCCAGAGACCTGGGCCTGATCTACCAGGGACTGACTAAAGAGGTCTTAATCGATCAACTTGTGGGCGCTAGCCCGGCCACCTCCTCCCAGATGTCTGAAGGACGAGCGCTGGAGACAGGGATCCCCATCCAGAAAAGCCAGTGGTTGGTGTGGTACGAAGAAGAGATGGCGGTTCTGGGCCCTGGCGTCTCACAGGAGTACAAGGAGGAGGCTGCCCGCCACTTGATGAGGCTTCCGGAGATGTGGAGGGGTTCTTCAAAGACTTTGAGAGCAGCAGTGTGCTGTGATGGAGGTTCCCCACTCTAGCTGGATGCGTTTGTTAGTGGGGCTCCTGAACGGAAGCATGGCGGAGGCTTACCGAACCATTGACGCACCTCAGAATCGGGATTATAACATTGGAAAGCGGACTATCCTGGATTACCATGCTATCACCCCAGACTCATATAGGGCCAAGTTCCGAGACCTCCCATGCACCATGGGGGGTCGTTTAGGATGTATGCACATAAGATGTCCCAGGCATGTCGGAGATGACTGGAAGCAGAAAACGCCTTTACTGTGGAAGATGTTATACAGGCGTTCCTTATAGAACAATTTCTTGCCAAGTGCCCCGCAGAGGTACGGGAATGGGTCTGGGAGCGCACGCCGTGTACCGTGGATAGAGCTGCAGCCCTGGCCGATGAAGCCCTTACTATCCGGCCACAATGGAGGAGGCTTCTGGACAAAGAACCACGGGCTGCTCCCGCGTCCCGTCCCCCTCCAATTATATCTGCCCTTCCACCTAGTCGCAAGCCGATGACAATCATGCCTCACAATCCTAGACCCCAACAGTTCCGACCACGACCTGGGGGTATCACAGAGAGGAGGTTATGGGTGTGGGCAACCTGGACATTTGCAGTCTGGCTGTCCCTCCAGTATTCGGAGGGAGCCCCACCTCGTCCAGTGCATCTTGCGCACTCCACCACGCCTGAGCAAGAGCTACCACCACCCCCACCAGAGTGGACCACCGACCACGACACCATAGATACCCCTTCCTGGAGTATTTGGACTCCGGCCTCTGTCCTTTAGCTACTCAGAGCAACGGCAACGCCACCTGCAGGATGTCTTAATTGATGGATACAAAGTGTCAGGATTTAGAGACACGGAGGCATTCTTGACTATCGCTGACCCCCGTGTGGTTCGACCCGAGGCAATTTACCAGGGTCCGGGAATTCCCATTGTCCTGGCGGGGGGTGCCCGCAAATATATACAGCGAGCTTCTGTGAGTTTGGATTATGGTTGTGGAGAAAAACTGTGTTGGATTGGAGTTATGGGAGGACTTCCTGCAGATATCCTCCTTGGTAACGACATTGGGGAGTTACAATGCCAATCTGTGGGAGCAGTCACCCGACTACAGGCCCTTCAAGCACTACATCATCCGGACCTCACCGGGGAGCAACCACCACAAACCGCATCAGAGGTGGAAAGCAATTTGTTCGCTGCTACTACATTGGGAGAGTCTTGGGACAGAGAGGAGTTTAGGAGAGAAATAGAGGGTGACACTAGCTTAGCAGCCCTTAGGCGAAAGGCAGAAACTGGGCACATGGGAGATAATGGGGATGGCTTCACTCGAGAAAACGGACTGTATTATCGTGTAACAAAGGGCAGAGACGAGGGCAACCCTGACGCAACGACCAGGCAACTCATTGTCCCTCAGAAGTACAGGGCACAGCTACTCCAACTGGCCCATGACATCCCCTTGGCTGGGCATCATGGAGAAAAAGGACTGAAAAGAGACTCACCCAAAGTTTTTACTGGCCGGGCGTCTCGCAGTCGGTAGCCCATTATTGCCGCACCTGCGATGTGTGCCAGTGAATGCGGCATCCAGGAGCTCGACATAAGGTACCCCTGTAATCCTTGCCCATAATTGAGGAACCATTTCAACATGTAGTTGTCGACATCATAGGTCCTCTGGCCCACCCCAGCCGGTCGGGGAAAAAATATATCCTGACCGTGGTGGACTATGCCACTAGGTATCCTGAAGCTGAGGCCCTGTCCAGTATTACAGCAGTAAAGGTAGCCGAGGCCCTTGTTACCATCTTTACCTGGGTAGGGTTTCCTAGTGAAATATTATCGGATCAAGGCACTCAGTTCATGTGAGATCTGGTCCAGTCCCTATGGCATACCTGTGGTGTTCGAGCCATTTGCACCACCCCTTACCAGCCGCAGACCAACGGACTATGTGAACGCTTTAATGGAACCCTAAAAAATATGCTGAGGGCTTTTGTTGATGTTGAAAAAGACTGGGAAAAGCACCTGCCACATCTCATCTTTGCCTATCAGGAGGTTCCCCAAGAGTCCACAGAGTTCTCTCCCTTCGAACTACTGTTTAGCCGGAAGGTCCTTGGGCCTATCGTGCTTCTGAAAGAACATTTGGAGGAAGACATCTCAGATACCGGAATGCCTATCATTCCCTATGTTCTAGAGCTCAGAGACCGTCTCGCCCAGCTAGCTACCTTCGCTAAAGAACATCAGCGAATGTCCCAATCCAGACAAAAAACCTGGTATGACTGTAATGCCAGGACCCGGGAATTTATGGAAGGACAGCAAGTGCTCATGATTACTGCTTCCCCTGCGAACAAGCTTCAAGCAGTGTGGGAAGGCCCTTATCAGGTTGTCAAGAAAATTAATGACACTATGTTATTGCCCTGGACTCTAGTGGTCGACGACAGAAAGCCGTCCACATTAACATGCTGAAAGACTACCACGACTTATCTCTGCATGTTCTAGCTGTCTGCCACCCCCCTAGTGATACCGCCGCCGACGAGTATCTCCCCGATCTCCTCCAGGTTGCCCAATCGGGAGGCTCACTGGAACAAGTGCCCCTGGGCTCCCATTTATCGGATATACAAAAGGACGATATTGTCGCCGTACTAAGGCCGAGGGCTGCTGCTTTCTCCTCAAAGCTGGGGAAGACTACTCTCATCAGCCACCATGTGGAAACCCCCGGACAACGCCCCATGCAGCAGGCTGCCTACCGGGTTCCAGAGGCTGTTCAAGGCATGATAAAGAACGAACTGGAGGAGATGAAACAACTGTGAGTTATTCAGCCATCTCACAGTTCTTGGGCCTCTCCTGTTGTCCTGGTCCCCAAGAAGGATGGTACAACACGATACTGCGTTGATTACAGACGATTAAATGATGCAACCAAGAGTGATGCTTATCCCATGCCCAGGATTGATGATCTATTGGATCGTCTGGCCAGTGCCCAATTTGTGACCACGTTAGGCTTGAGCAAGGGGTACTGGCAGATACCCCTAACGGAGGACACTCGGAAACGCTCGGCCTCCATTACTCCGTTTGGGCTTTTTGAGTTCCTGGGAATGCCCTTTGGGATGAAAACTGCCCCCGCTACTTTCCAGAGACTGGTGGATCGACTGTTACAACAATGTCAGGACTTTGCCTGTGCTTACTTAGACGACATTGCCATTTTTAGCACAACCTGGGAGGAACATCTTAAACACTTGGGCATAGTGCTAGACTGTATCCTTTCTGAAGGACTGACCATTCGCCCTGATAAGTGCCAAATAGGGATGGCTGAGGTGCAGTACCTCGGGCGTAGAGTAGGGGGTGGGACCCTAAGGCCTGAGCCTGCCAAGGTAGAAGCCATTAGCAACTGGTGTAGAGCCCAGACTAAAAAGCAGGTACTTGCATTTTTAGGAACTGCTGGATACTATCGCAAATTTGTTTCTAACTTCAGCACCTTGGCCAAGCCCCTAACCGACCTGACCCGCAAGAACATGCCTAGGAATAAGACGTGGACGCCTGCATGCGAGGATGCTTTTTCAGCGTTAAAGACTGCCCTCGTCACTGCTCCTGTCTTGGCTGCCCCGGATTATAAACGCAGGATCCTCGCGCAGACAGATGCATCCACTTTTGGGATTGGGGCAGTACTTGGCCAAGTGAACGCCGCCGGAGAAGAACATCCTGTTGCTTTTGCCAGTCGGAAACTACTGGATCGGGAAGTTGCCTATGCCACTATTGAAAAGGAGTGCCTTGCCATCGTATGGGCGCTAAAAAAATTGCAGCCATACTTGTATGGCAGAGACTTTACAATTGTTACAGACCACAACCCCTTCACATGGCTGAACCGCATATCAGGGGACAATGGAAGATTGCTGCGGTAGAGCTTGTCCTTACAACCCTACAGCTTCTCCATCCAATACAAGCAGGGAAGCCAACACAAGAACGCCGATGGTCTGTCTCGACAAGAACTATAGGCTCCCCAGGCCGACCTACCCCTGCCACTGTACAATGAACTATAAATAACTGAGCAATGTGGACTAAAGTGAGCAGGCCAGAGGTCTGTGTAGACCTCATGGCATGCTCACTTATTATGTGGGGGGAGAGGTTGTGATGGTGTGATATGCTATGTGGATATCATTTTGTGTATATATCTATTTCAC
The DNA here is from genome assembly GCF_039654945.1 of Dendrobates tinctorius. Lineage (NCBI taxonomy): Eukaryota > Metazoa > Chordata > Amphibia > Anura > Dendrobatidae > Dendrobates > Dendrobates tinctorius. Next base: position 10,012,691 of record NW_027361924.1, read on the forward strand.
TTATTTTCATAGTGCTTTTCTTGATGCTGTAAAGGGCCTGTCACACTAAGCGATATCGCTAGCAATGTCGCTATAACGTCACTGGTTTTTGTGACGTAGCAGCGATATTACTAGCGATAACGCTACGTCTGATACTTACCTCCGACTGCTCCCCCGCTGGTTATTACTGTTCACGCGAGAACGTCCTGGAGCGTTTCTCATCGTCAGCTTCCTGCTGGGCTTCCTGTGGCACCAACGAGCGACGCGTGGACGCGGGCGGGAGAACGTCAGGATCGCCTCGTCTGACAGGTAAGTAACGCCCCCCGACCGCTGCTATGTCGCTGGTGAGATCTGCCTGTATGGCAGCTCACTAGCGACCACTTAGTGATGCACCAGCGATCCTGACCGCGTCATATCGCTGGTCGTGATCGCTGGTGCATCGCTAAGTGGGACAGTACCTTTAGTCTACAGTCTGACTGTATCTGTCTCTTGATGACCCCCTGTAGTGCATTAATCCCCAAGGCTCCTTTGTTCTCCTCTGGGAGGCCTGGAAACCGCCCCAACCTGTTTGACTACCCCTGGACACAAGGATGGGGGTGGGGAGAACAGGAGCTGGTCAAGTCAGTTCCTGTTTGGAGAGGATCGTGTATAGACTGCACTTCAGAGAGAAGAACCCATTTTTACCCTCTGGTGCGAGAGTTTTGGAATCTCATCTCCCTGGACATTTTATCCTGTTACTGGACTACATTCTTTTTCTGGACTATTGTATCCTCAGTGTGGTGGATTGTTTATGGACCTTCTAATTTTGCCTGTAATAAAGGTCTTGGGATTGTTCACCCTTCCCTCGCTCTGTTGATTGTGTGGTATCGGAGAAGGACCCCGTGACACTGAGCATGCCCGGAAAAATTTCCCTTCCATAAATTTAACCCCAAAATCCGTTCTGGCACAGAAAAGTCTCTCTCTCTCCCAAATTCTGTAGCTTTAAATTTCCTACACTAACTGCTGTGCATCAGTTTTTTCCAAATATGTAACGGATCCGTTTTTCAACACTTTGCCGGATTTTGACTGACGCCAGAAAACAGAAGTGTAAAACAGGCTTTAACAAGAGCTCAACCAGTACATCTGGAAAACCCAGTCTGTTGTGAACTCTTTGCCTGGGAGAGACCTTGCTGAAGCAGTATAACTACCTTGTGTCTTGTTGCTCACTCAGTCTTGCCATTGTGTATGACCTGTGACATAAATCTGTCTTCCACAAGCTCACCTTTGTAGCAGAGTTTGGCTGTTCCTCACCCAGTTTTAAGCCTCCTACTCAGTTGTTTCTGTTTCAGTTAATGACTGAGTTTCAACATAGATTTGAAAATGATGATCATTATCACCTATCTGGTATAAGTGATTACTCATACACCTGACTATATTCCTGCAACATCCCTCACAGTGTACAAATGTATCTAGAAGAACTGATGAAGGTGAAGGGCAGTCACCAAATATTGATATGCTTTATATTCTTTTCTTCATTCACTTTATATTTAGCAACTAACAAAAGTACAAACTATTTACCCTTCTATTTTAGATTTCCGGATCTCTTGGATAACCTGCTACCTGTTGTGGCATATCCCACTTATATATTTCACATCTGTTGTCCTGCAAGCCATCATCCTCAGGTCAACAGGAAGATGTGATGAGATTAACTTGCATTGTTTGACTATTTAATTAATTTGCAGAGTTTTTATTCCTGTGTTTGCAAGTCAACAAGCCACAAGACACACACAATGGTCACTCAACATATTAAGGAAACATCCATTGTTCAATGACCCTGCATCACTGTCTGGCAAAGATAGCAGACAATATACTGTAGGAGCTGATATAAGAGGCAAACAGCCATTCAGAAAAATACCATAAATCAACGGATAAGACTCATTTGACAACAGTCTATGGTTCTTGACCAACTGAAGAACAAATGCATAAATTCTAAAGTCAATATATAGATAACAGTCTATTCCTATTCGATTACTGAATTTAAGTCTGGCTAACTAAGATTAAATGCTGTGTCGTCACAGAGTCCACTGAGCCTCAGTGAAAACTTTAGATCTGGGCCCCTACCTGAAGGTTGGTCAATTGTATGGGTCCATGCAGTGTTCTAGATCCTAAAAAGACAATTGTGTTCCCTCCCCATGTCCTCCATCCTTGCTCCTTCCTGTAATTATGTCCCCTATCCTGGTATATTGTCCCCTATCCTGGCCCTTTCCTATAATAATATCCTTTGTCCTGACCTGTAAGAAGTGTCCTTAATGCTGGGCTCCTTCCTATCATAATATCCCCATCCTGGGCTAAATCCTGTAAGAAATGCCCCCATCCTGGGCCGTAGTCTGCAGGAAATGTAACCCATGCTGGGTTTCTCCCTATTATAATGTTTGCCGTTCTGCTGCTTATTTCAACACATTTTAAAAAGATAAACAATTCTTTTCATATTCCTCTGCTCCCATGACATGCAGCATGCTGTCTAGCCGGCAGAGAGGCAGGCACTGGCGACACATGAAGTCACTGACATGAGCAGCCTGTGAAGGGCTCGCCGACATCAGCTACCGGCCTCTGATTGGCGGTAGCAAGTATTGCAGTGCAGGGACCATGCAGGTCTCTGCGCCACAATAAACTCCAGCTGAATGTGCGTCCTCAGATGCACATCCAGTTGAGGTAGGCTGATATAGACACTGGCATGGGCGGACCCCCTCCCGCACGGGCCCTGTCATTACGCCCGGTTGAGAGACATTACTAAATTACATAATTGCTTTGCCCCCCCCCAAAGTGTTGAACCCTTAGGTTTGCACACTACATCGATAGGATTTTATAGTTTTGCTTTCTTATTTCCACACTTACTCTATCTTTCTTTCTATTTCTTTTCTATAAAACACTTTCTTACATTTCCTCTTTAATTTCTGCTCTTAGAGCAGCTAATATTTTAAAAGAATTTGTAAGAAGAAATGAGAAGTTACTGGGAGAAGGATCATCTGTGATGAAACACGGAGCTGACAGACAAGAATGTCAAGAGATAAGGCGAGAATCTTGGCAGAATGTGACCTGAGATAAGGAAGAATCTTGTCCTGCAGCCCACTACTGACTGCTGCATTCTGTCCACCAGCAAGAAAGTTAGCAGTAGGCATGGAGAGCCATACTAATCCCGGATGTAGATTGCTAGATAATAGATAGATGACATTATTCATATCGCGTGCACTTTTCCACGTTTTTTCACATTACACCCATAAACTTAAATGTATTTTACTGGGATTTTATGTGATATGAAAACAAATTAACAAGCATTTATGACATGTAAAGGACATTATATGAGGTTTTCTAAATATTTAAAAAATATAGTTCTGAAAATAGTGATGTGCATTTATATTCAGCCCCCCGAGTCAATATTTTGTAGGACCACTTTTCGCTGCAATCACTGCTGCAGTCTTTTGGGGTCTGTGATTCAGTGGTTAGCACTGCAGCCTTGCAGCGCAGGGGTCCTGAGTTTAAATCCCACAAAGGAAAACATCTGCATGGTGTTTGTATGTTCTCCCAGGGGCGTAAGTACCACGGTCACAGCAGTCGCCACTGCGACCGGGCCCAGGGGGAGTCAGGGGCCCGGCAGGTCAGACCATATCTCCCAATGTCCCGATTCTCGTGGGACAGTCCCGTTTTTGACCCCCCCACCACACCCGTGTCCCGCCCGGGAGTCTATTTTTCCTCGCACTGCACTGAGCCGCCACACCCCCCATGCACCCTGTTGTGAGTTCATTTTCCCCTTCACCATTGAGGTCTGATGAACTCCCTCTTCTGGTGAAGGAAGGTAGTGAGGCTGATTACCAAGCACCTGGGTATGATGATGATGACTGGGTGACGGGAATTGCTGACTGGATATAAGGCAGCTGACGCCCTTCTGCCTTGCTGGTGATCTCTCTGAGGGATTCTAGGAGACCAGTCTGATTCCTGCTCCTAAAAAGCTAAGTTTTCTGCACTGCTTTTTGCATTTGTGTTTTGTTTTGCCTTGTTTTTCTGAATTTCTGCCATTCCCTGCTGGGGTGAGTTGAATTCCTTTTTGCTCTGTCTTCAGAAAATACCTGAGTGCTGATATAGTCTTTTTGAAGCCTAGCGTCTTCAGGGCCTTTTTCCCTATCAGCCTGTTGGCCCTTGTTTTGATAGGGGTTTTGGCGGATTGCAGACAGCAGCTTTCCTTTCCTGTCCTATTTAGTTAGCTTGGGCCCCATCATTTGCTCAGTCTATCTTTCTATCTGTTGTGAGTGTTTTTTCATCTTGCTTCACCGTCATTATATGTTGGGGGCTGCCTATTGCTTTGGGGTCTGCTCTGGGGCAGTTTAGATTTCCCTTTCTGTCTTTAGGCTATGTAGTTCTCCGGCTGTGAACGAGGGGTCTAGGGCACCGTAGGAACCCCCCACGGCTACTGCTAGTTGTTGTTGATAGGTTCAGGGGTCTGCAATCCGATAGCTGCCAACTTCTCTGGTTTTCTGGACTTAGCTAGTATTTCTGTTTTTGCCTCCTACGGTGACTCATTCATAACAGAATCACCAGCCATATCGCAGATCCTAGCAGGAAAGAATTGTAAATAAAAAAAAAAAAAAAATTGTGTATATTCTTTCCTCTATATCTCTGAGGCTGTAGGGGGAATTTTTTTTTTTCTCAATGGAGATAAAGCAATTGTCTGATCGTGTGGAGCAGCTCGCTGAGGAAGTGCGGGGAATTTCCGCCTACCTTGCTCATTCACATGCTGCTGAACCAAAGATCCCTACTCCTGATGTGTTTTTTGGGGATCGGTCTAAATTTTTGAATTTCAAAATTAATTGTAAGGCCGGTTTCACATTAGCGCTTTTTAAGCGCACGCACGGCCGGGGGTAGCTCCACCCCCGAGCCGGCTCTCTGCCCGGCGTGCCCGCCCCTTGCTTGTAGCGCCGCCTACTAGCGGACAGCGGCGCCTGCGATCGGCGCACCCTATCTTTAGCATAGAGTGCGCAGATCGTGCGCAGGCCGTGCGCTAGTTGCGCTTTGACCTGCGCTGCGCACTTTTGACGGTGCGCCGTGCGCGCCAAAATCCGAAAAGTTTGATTTTGGCGCGCACGGCGCACCGTCAAAAGTGCGCAGCGCAGGTCAAAGCGCAACTAGCGCACGGCCTGCGCACGATCTGCGCACCCTATGCTAAAGATAGGGTGCGCCGATCGCAGGCGCCGCTGTGCGATAGGAGGCGGCGCTACAAGCAAGGGGTGGGCACGCCGGGCAGAGAGCCGGCTCGGGGGCGGAGCTACCCCCGGCCGTGCGTGCGCTTAAAAAGCGCTAATGTGAAACCAGCCTAAATTATTTTTTGCCTTGAAGCCTAACTCGTCAGGGAGCTCCGCGCAGCAGGTTAAAATTGTTATCTCTTTGCTGTGCGGCGATCCCCAGGATTGGGCGTTTTCTTTGAAACCAGATGATCCTATTCTGACTAATGTGAACGCATTTTTTCAAGCCTTGGGGTTGTTGTATGATGAACCTAATGCTATTGATTAGGCTGAAAAGACCCTGTTGGCATTGAGCCAGGGTCGAGATTCTGCAGAATTGTACTGTCAAAAATTCTAAAAGTTGGCGGTCCTTACTACCTGGAATGATAATGCCTTGGCAGCTCTCTTTCTGAAGGGTTTGTCAGAAGCCGTAAAAGATACTATGGTGGGATTTCCTGTTCCCTCTGGTCTTGATGATTCTATGTCATTAGCCATTCAGGTTGATTGGCGTTTACGTGAACGCAGGACTGCACGAGAGGTGTTGCCACCTGTTGAACAAGTGTCTGAACCTATACAATCTGACAGAGTTTTGTCCAGGGAGCAACGTCAGGAGTTCAGAAGACGTAATAAGCTGTGTCTTTTTTGTGGAGATGCCTCGCATATTATTTCTGTCTGTCCTAAACGAGAGAAACGTTTTGCACACACGTTTTCTGTGGGTGGTGTTCAACCTAAGTTTCTTCTGGCAATTACTCTGATCTGCTCCCTGTCCACATTTTCCGCCAAGGCTTTTGTGGATTCGGGAGCAGCCCTGAACCTAATGGACTTGGATTTTGCTAAACGCTGTGGATTTCCGATGACACCTCTGCGGACGCCTATCCCTTTGAGAGGGATTGATGCCACTCCTTTGGCGAAAAATAAACCTCAGTTTTGGACCCAGGTGGTAATGCGGGTCGCCCCAGAACATCAAGAAAATTGCAGATTTTTGGTGTTGCATAATTTCATTATTCTGGGGTTTCCCTGGTTGCAAATTCATAATCCAGTTTTGGATTGGAAATCTGTGTCTGTGGTGAGTTGGGGTTGTTGGTGTGCCCTTAGTGAGGCTCCGTTTTTTTCCACCTCTCCTCAGTCGCATGATGTTCCTGACTATTTGGCGGACTTTTATGATGTATTTAGTGAGAATGAGTCTGCATCTTTGCCTCCTCATAGGAGTTATGACTGTGCAATTGAACTGAGCCCGGGGTGAAAATTTCCCAAGGGTCGGCTCTTCAATTTATCTGTACCCGAGCATGAGGCTATGCGATCCTATATTAAGGAGGCATTGGAGAAGGGTCATATTAGACCATCCTCTTCACCCTTAGGTGCTGGGGTTTTTTTCGTGGCCAAAAAGGATGGTTCATTAAGGCCTTGTATTGATTATCGTGCCCTCAACAAAATTACTATTAAATATCAGTATCCGTTACCCCTGATTTCGGATCTATTCTCCAGAGTTAAAGGTGCTTGCTGGTTTACCAAGCTTGACCTCAGGGGGGCGTATAATCTTATCCGCATTAAGCATGGGGATGAATGGAAGATGGCATTTAATACTCCGGAGGGACATTTTGAGCACCTGGTGATGCCTTTTGGGCTCACTAATGCCCCTTCTGTCTTCCAGTGCTTCATGAACGACATTTTCCGAGACTTTGTGGATAAATTTTTGATTATCTATCTGGATGATATTTTGATCTTCTCCAAGGATTGGGATTCTCATGTGGAACATGTTCGGACTGTGTTCCGGATCTTGAGGGAGAATTCCCTGTATGTCAAGGGATCGAAATGCCTTTTTGGGGTACAGAGGATTTCTTTTTTGGGATTTATTTTGTCTCCGTCAACTATTGAAATGGACCCGGCCAAGGTACAGGCCATTTATGATTGGGTTCAGCCCACTTCTTTGAAGGCCCTCCAGAAGTTTTTGGGTTTTGCTAATTTTTATCGGAAATTTATAGCAAAATTTTCTAGTATTGCCAAGCCATTGACTGATCTGACTAAGAAGGGTGCTGATGTGTTGAATTGGTCTTCGGAGGCTGTTTCTTCCTTTCAGGAGCTGAAGCGAAGATTCACTTCTGCCCCAGTTTTGCGGCAACCTGATGTCTCACTCCCGTTCCAGGTAGAGGTGGACGCTTCTGAGATTGGTGCAGGAGCTGTTTTGTCCCAAAAGGATCCTGTAACATCTAAAATGAATCCTTGTGCTTTCTTTTCCCGAAAGTTCTCTCCATCTGAACGTAACTATGATGTGGGGAATCGGGAACTGTTGGCCATGAAATGGGCATTTGAGGAGTGGAGACATTGGTTGGAGGGAGCTAAACATCAAGTCGTGGTCCTCACTGACCACAAGAATTTGATTTACCTGGAGTCGGCCAAACGCTTGAACCCTAGACAGGCTAGGTGGGCCTTGTTTTTTACACGTTTTGATTTTGTGGTCTCTTTTCTTCCTGGCACTAAGAATGTCAAGGCTGACGCTCTCCCTAGGAGCTTCTTTGCTGATTCTCCTGTGGTGACCAAGCCTGCTACCATCTCAGGCGAAGGGGTAGTTCTTTCTGCCATCTCGCCCGATTTGAGACGTGCTCTGGAAGCGTTCCAGGAGGACAAACCTGAGCGTTGTCCCAGGGGAAAGTTGTATGTTCCTGACCAGTGGAAGAAGAGGGTGATGTCTGAAGTTCATTGCTCTGCATTGGCTGGTCATCCAGGTATTTTTGGTACTAGAGATCTGGTGAGTCGGTCTTTTTGGTGGCCCGCCTTGTCTCGTGATGTCAGGAATTTTGTGCAGTCCTGTGGGACTTGCTCCCGGTCTAAACCTTGTTCCCGCTCTATTGGGTTCTTGATGCCTTTGCCGGTCCCCAGGAGGCCATGGACCCATATTTCAATGGATTTCATCTCTGATATGCCTGCCTCTCAGAGAATGACTGTTATTTGGGTGATTTGTGATAGGTTCTCTAAGATGGTTCATCTTGTACCACTCCCTAAGTTGCCATCTTCCTCTGAGTTGGTGCCCCTGTTTTTGCAACAGGTGGTTCGCTTGCACAGGATTCCTGAGAACATTGTATCTGACAGAGGAGTTCAGTTTGTGTCTAGATTTTGGAGGACTTTCTGTTCCAAGCTGGGAATTCAGTTGTCCTTCTCCTCTGCTTTTCACCCTCAGACCAATGGGCAGACGGAGAGAACAAACTAGACCTTGGAGTCGTATTTGAGATGTTTTATTTCCGCTGATCAGGATGATTGGGTTTCATTTTTGCCCTTGGCCGAATTTGCTTTAAATAATAGAGCTAGTTCTGCCACTTTGATGTCACCTTTTTTTTGTAACTTTGGGTTTCATCCTCGATTTTCTTCAGGGCAGGTGGAGCCTTCTGCCTGCCCAGGTGTTGACACTGTGGTGGAGAGAATGCACCAGATCTGGGACCAAGTGGTGGATAAGTTATCTCTCTCCCAGGAAAAGGCCCAGGTGTTTTCCAACGGACATAGGACCATTGGTCCCCAGTTTAAGGTTGGTGATATGGTTTGGTTATCATCAAAAAATATCGCTATGAAGGTGGCTTCTCCTAAGTTTAAGCCTAGATTTATTGGACCTTACAAGATTTTGGAGATTATTAATCCGGTCTCTTTTCGTTTGGCTCTTCCTGTCACATTTAAAATCCATAATGTGTTTCATAAGTCCTTGTTGAAGAGGTTTGTTGAACCAGTAGTTCCTGGGGTGGCACCTCCAGACCCTGTATTGGTTGAAGGTAACATGGAATATGAGGTAGAGAAGATACTGGATTCCCGTCTGGCTAGACAGAGACTCCAGTATTTGGTTAAGTGGAAGGGTTATGGTCAGGAGGATAATTCCTGGGTCTCCGCCTCTGATATTCATGCCAAAAGATTGGTGCGTGCCTTTCATCGGGCTCACCCTGATCGCCCTGGTGGCGTGGATGAGGGTTCGGTGACCCCTCCTCAAGGGGGAGGTACTGTTGTGAGTTCATTTTCCCCTTCACCATTGAGGTCTGATGAACTCCCTCTTCTGGTGAAGGAAGGTAGTGAGGCTGATTACCAAGCACCTGGGTATGATGATGATGACTGGGTGACAGGAATTGCTGACTGGATATAAGGCAGTCGACGCCCTTCTGCCTTGCTGGTGATCTCTCTAAGGGATTCTAGGAGACCAGTCTGATTCCTGCTCCTCAAAAGCTAAGTTTTCTGCACTGCTTTTTGCATTTGTGTTTTGTTTTGCCTTGTTTTTCTGAATTTCTGCCATTCCCTGCTGGGGTGAGTTGAATTCCTTTTTGCTCTGTCTTCAGAAAATACCTGAGTGCTGATATAGCCTTTTTGAAGCCTAGCGTCTTCAGGGCCTTTTTCCCTATCAGCCTGTTGGCCCTTGTTTTGATAGGGGTTTGGGCGGATTGCAGACAGCAGGTTTCCTTTCCTGTCCTATTTAGTTAGCTTGGGCCCCATCATTTGCTCAGCCTATCTTTCTATCTGTGTGAGTGTTTTTTCATCTTGCTTCACCGTCATTATATGTTGGGGGCTGCCTATTGCTTTGGGGTCTGCTCTGGGGCAGTTTAGATTTCCCTTTCTGTCTTTAGGCTATGTAGTTCTCCAGCTGTGATCGAGGGGTCTAGGGCACCGTAGGAACCCCCCACGGCTACTGCTAGTTGTTGTTGATAGGTTCAGGGGTCTGCAATCCGATAGCTGCCAACTTCTCTGGTTTTCTGGACTTAGCTAGTATTTCTGTTTTTGCCTCCTACGGTGACTCATTCATAACAGCACCCCATCCTCGCCCTCCTGCAGAGACCCACCGCAGCCCCCCACAGCCTGCAATGGCGTTGCTAGGCTGTTCTCTAATGTGCACACAGGATCTGTGATGAGGTCACAGGAGGGGAGGAGTCAGAGGTCATATGATCAGGGGCCTTGGTGTCTGCAGGACTCTGCTGTGCTGGTTGTCTTGGTGCTGGATGAGGGTAAGTTTATGTGTGGGGTCAGGAGGGATTTACAGGGTGAAAGTAGCAGAGCTGTGTGTACGAGTACGGAGCGGAGCCGTGTATGTACGAGGTGTACGGAGTGGAGCTGTGTGTGTACGAGGCGTACGGAGCGGAGCCACGTGTGTACGAGGTGTATGGAGCGGAGCCACATGTACAAGGTATACGGAGCGGAGTCACGTGTGTACAAGGTGTACGGAGCGGATCCACGCGTGTACAAGGTGTACGGAGAGGAGCCGTGTGTGTACGAGGTGGACAGAGAGATGGGCGCACTGGGGCCCATAACTTTGTAGTTACCGCACTGTGTTCTCCCCGTGTTTGCACGGGTTTCCTCTGGGTTCTCCGGTTTCCTCCCACACTCCAAAGGCATAATGATAGGGAATTTAGAGAGTGATCCCCAATTAGTGATGATAATGTGTGCAAACTGTAAAGCGCTGTGGAATATGTTGGCCCTATATAAAAGTAAAGATTATTATTACTAGCTTTGTACATCTAGAGGTGACATTTTTGCCCCTTCTTGTTTGCACACTCTCTCTCGCTCAGTGAGACTGGATGGAAACGTCGGTGATCGGCAATTTTCAAGTCTTGCCACAGATTCTCAATAGGATTTCGGTCAGGACTGTGACTTGGCCATTCACACGTATAAATAGGATTTGATCTAAACCATTCATAGTAGCTCTAACATGAAGATTTAAGGTCGTCTCATGCCTTTTTCAGCGTCCAGCAAGTTTTCCTCTAGGATCTCCTTGTATTAAGCTCATCCATCTTTCCATCAACTCTGACAAGCTTCCCTGTCTCTGCTGAAGAAAAATATCTCCACATCATGATGCTGCCACCACGTTTGACAGTGGGGATGGTGTTTTCAGGGTGATGTGCAATTTTAGTTTTTAGCCACACATAAAGTTATCCATTTACCTTAAAACATTATCCTTTGGTCTCTTCTGACCTAGCACCTTCTTCCATATGCTCACCTTTTTTTTCCCTTACATGGCTTTTGCAAATGAGACTTCTTATGGTTTTCTTTCATAAATGGCTTTCTTCTTGCCACTCTTCCATAAAGGACAGATTTGTGGAGTATACGACTAATAGTTGTCTTGTGTACAAATTCTCCCAGATGAGCTGTGGATCTCTGCAGCTCCTCCACAGTGACCATGAGCCTTTTGGCTGCTTCTCTGTGTGCTCTCCTTGCTTGGGGTATCAGTTTAGGTGGACCGCCCTGTGTTGGTAGGTTTGCAGTTGTGCCATACTCTTTCCATTTTTGGATGATGGATTGAACAATGCCCCATGAGATGTTCAGATCTTGGGCTATTTTATAACCTAACCCTGCTCTACTCTTCTCCATAACTTTATCCTTGACCTGTTTGTTCCATAATTTTCTCACACAAACCTCCGAGGCCTTAGCAAAACAGCTGTAGTTATACTGAGAATAAATTACAACCAGATGGACTAATTATTATTTACTAATTATGTGACTTATGGAGGCTATTGGTCAATCAGGATTTTATCTACACGTCACAATTTTCAGATATATATTTTTAAAACATTTAGAAAACCTTTTATCATTTCCTTTAGACTTCACAAATACTTGCTACTTAGCATTGGTATATCACATGCAATAAATTTATAAATTTAATTGCATGGGTTTAATGTGAAACAATGTGGGAAAGCTCTGTCATGGTGTGACTGTGGGATAATAGATAATAGATGTGCACCTATACTGCGCCTCAGGCTAGAGGTCCCTGGCTATCCCTGCCTCGGGAGTACCCCTGATGGTGAAAATGCCTGAGTCTCGTTTCCTCCTATGTTCTTAAGTAGTACAATGGAAGCACAATCACACAACACTCTCAGGAAAATACACAGAAGAATATAAAGTGTACAGCCCGGGAAGCAACAAAGTAATATAAAGATAACCGGGGGGAAAAGAAAAGGGTTAACCAAACACCACTTGCAACAAGTTTAGAAATAATCATTAATAACAAGGACATGTCCAATTCTCCAGACCAGGATAGAGACTAAGGGTACCGTTACACCTAGCGATGGACCAGCGATCCCGACCAGCGATGACGCGGTCAGGATCGCTGGTGCATCGCTAGGTGGTCGCTAGTGAGCTGCCACGCAGACAGATCTCACCAGCGACATCGCTGGGGTCGGGGATCGCTACTTACCTGTCAGACGCGGCGATCCTGCGTCCTCCCGCCCGGCTCCACGCTTCGCTCGTCGGCGCCACAGGAAGCCCAGCAGGAAGTGACCGACGAGGTATGGTCCAGGAGCTTCTCGCGTGATCAACGATAACCAGCAGGCGAGCCGGTCGGAGGTAAGTATCACATGCAGCGATATCGCTAGCAATATCGCTGCTACGTCACAAAATCGGTGACTTTACAGCGATATTGCTAGCGATATCGCAGTGTGTAACGGGGGCTTTAAACTATTGTTGGCATTACCTAAACAGTGGAGCCAGCTTAAATAGGGAAGGAGCAGATATGTGACCACAGGCAATCAACAAGCTGAGTCCAGCATAGATTTAACTCCTTCTAACCTGCCTAGGAGCTGCAACTCTGGAAGTCGAAGCCCGAGTCACCCCGGGGCTGACCATAGCTATCTAAGGAGTCACAAGGAGGAGTGTCTGAATCTGTGGAATCCACAGACTCTGATGCCACCATGACAGTTGGAGATGTTTGAGAAAAGCTCCTTGTGACAATATCACAGGGTATGAATACTTTTTCAATGCATATAGACAGATAATCCAACAAGTAAAAAAAAAAAAAAAGCAGCACTTTTTTTTGGGGGGGTGCAATTTTTTTTGGGGTGCTACTTTTTTTTCTTACTTTATCAATTTTGCATTGTGGATTACTGTCCAGGATCTTGAGATGTTCTTGGAGACAATTTCATGAATTTACTGCAAAGTTAAAAAGTGGATTTTTTTTTTCTTGTCTTGTACTGGTTATTGCAACTTTTACAAATAAAAGTCTCAAAAATTGCACCAAAATGTTGTCACACTGAAAAATACAGCCAGGAGGGGGAGGGAAACTTAAGTGAAGTTGAGCAAAATTTGGAAACTTTTCAAAAAGTTGTAATTGATGAATTAACGTCTGGAGTGGCTTACTTCCACCTTCAAAGCAGAAAGCAAAAGAAAATAGGCGAGCACATTTAAAATAAAATTAAAAAAAGGCGCAAATAGAATATTGAAATGCTATTCGCCAAAAAAAGCATGAACCGCACATACGTTGATCATACATTGATCTAAAAATTTATAACTGATCATGAGGTTCTTATTTTAACATTCTGATCAGATGGTATGAAGCCCACTGCCATATCACGGCAAACCTCGTAGTGGGTCCTACCGCCCTAATGGAGCGGAGCAGTGTGCCGACCACTGCCACAGCGGCTATGCACCAGCAGGGCAGACGACCCGTTGTCGCCAGACCACACTGCCCCACCAGCACAAAACCAAGCAACAATGTCTGCCACACAGCACCAACACCAAAAGAAAGGAGTCCCTGTAGCTCCAATGGAGCTGAGCCGTGCGTTGACCACTGCCACGGCAGCAATGCACCGGCAGTGGGCAGACGGCCCAGTGCCCCACAGCGCCCATGCTGCAAGACTGAGTCCCCATGACTCCAGACTGCGCCGTCCCACCAGCACAGAACCACAGCAACAATGGCCACCACACAGCACCAAATAAAAGGAGCACTGAAACTCACCTTCCTCCAGCTCTTCACTGAGAGCAGAAATGGGCTAGACCCCTTACTTTGCAGTCTCCTGCTAATTAAAATCACCTGTGCCAAATGGGAGGAATGCTGGTCCAAGAAAGGGGAAAGAACATGCTACAGTATATGCCAAAAAAAGAGCATGAACAGCACCTCTAAAAATCATTTGCTGATGTAATGCTGCTAGGCATTAGTAAGGGGTCTAACCCATTTCTGCTCTCACTGAAGAGCTTGATGGAGGTGAGCCTCATTGCTCCTCACATATGGTGTTGGTGCTGTGTGGCGGCTACTGTTGCTGTGGTTTTGTGCTGGTTGGGCAAAGCGGTCTGGAGTCATGGGGACTCTTGTCTTGTAGCATGGGTGCTTGACGCATGGTTCCGCTCCATGGGGGCAATGTGGACTCCTTTCATTTGGTGTTGGCGCTGTGTGGTGGCCATTTTTGCTGTGGTTTTTTGCTGGTGGGGCGGCGAGGTCTGAAAACACCTGGCCATCTGCCCTGGCGGTGCATTGCCGTTGCAGCGGTGGTCGGCGAGCAGCTCCGCTCCATTGGGGTGGTAGGGACCCACTACGGTGTTTGCCGTGACCTGGCAGTGGGATTCATACAGTCTGATCAGAATGTTAAACTAAGAACCTCATGTTCAGTTATGTATATTTTTGCCTAGCGGCGTAAGAACAACGTATGATTTTTGGAGGTGCGTTCCACTCTTTTTTAAGCATATAGAATAATGAAATGGATGCAATCAAAAAAAGGCACAAAGGCAATGATGAATTGAGGGCTTAGTTTTGTAGCTACATCGATAGACAGATAATTGATAGGTGAGCTGCGAGCTAAAGGACTGTGAAATAATGTTGGGCAGTAAATCTCCATCTATAATTATAGGATTTGGACTCTGTTCTCCATGTGACTCAGTAGGTGTAAAACTCGTAAATCATAAACTCGAGTTACCATAACAGGTCCATAATTACGTGCTCATAACATAAGCCAGCTCTATTCTCTCTCTCGGAGCTCTTCACATCGTGAGCGCTACCTCTGATCACGGCTGTTCTCTACAAACGTCTCTTTCCTCTTGTCTGAGGTGTATGATGGCGTCACCTAAATCTGGGAAAACTGATGAGATCTGCTGCAGCTACTGTGTCCAGTCCTCGGTGCCCGCCGCCAAAACGTGTGTGCACTGTGCAACTTCTCTGTGTGAAGAACACACCAAGGTCCACAATAAAGCTGCCGAGCACATCCTGGTGGAGCCCACCTCTTCCATCAAGGACATGAAGTGTCCCATCCATGATAAGGTCATTGAGTTCTGCTGCTCCAAAGATGGAGCCTGTATCTGTGCATCATGTTGTATCATTGGAGAACATCGAGGTCACAAGGTGGATTCACTCAAAGATGCCCTTGAGAAGAGAAAGGCTGATTTTAAAGACACCATGGATACTTTGGCGTTAGAGAGTGAAGAGAATGAGAAAAAACTTGAGAGGCTATTAAAAAAATGCGATAACATGAAAGTAGAATCTACAGGGGTCGCAGAAAGGGTGACTGCCCTTTTTCGAGATATGAATGAACAACTAGCGGCTCTGCAGGCCAGGGCGATGAGTGAGGTCTCCAGGCAGGAGAAGCAAGTTACGGTTCGGGTCAATGGTTTGGTAGAACAACTTGAGAAGAAGAAAGATGAACTCTCGAAAAAGATGAAGCACATCGAAGAGCTGCAAAATATAACCAATCCATTAACGGTGCTGAGGGGAACGACTCAAGAAGAGGTCAAGAAGCGCCGAGGCTCTCGAAAAGTCAGCGAAAGTGACAATGATATCAAAGTTTCCTCGAGTGTAGATGAGGGTCCCATCTCCCTCATCCTACACATAGGGCTCCTAAACTTTGCTGAGTGTCTACAGGACCTGAAAGCTTTACGTCAGTTTACAGATGTGAAGAAAACAAGCATCACGCTGGATGTGAATACAGCTCAAAGTAAAATCATCATATCCAGCGACCTTAAAACCGCTTCCCACTCTGCGGTATCTCAGAAGTATCCGGACACCCCTGAAAGGTTTAAGTCATGTCAAGTCTTGAGCACCAATGCATTCACCTCTGGGCAGCATTACTGGGAAGTGGACGTAAGTGAAGCCCCGAGGTGGATCATTGGGGTGGCATTGAAGAGCATCGAGAGGAAGGTCGCCGGTAACGACTCATTTCTTGGATACAACAACAAGTCATGGACTTTATTTTTCCAAAAGTTTCTTGGAGTCTCTCATAACAATGTACAAAACACAGTGGTCTCTGATTCTACGGTGCAAGGCGTTGGGATTTACCTGGACTATGATGCCGGATACATGTCCTTCTATCAGCTGAGCCCTACCAAACACTTGCACACCTTCACCGCCACTTTCCACGAGCCTCTTCACGCCGCGTTCTACATATTTGACAACAGTTGCATTAAAATGAAGTGTTAGAAGAACATATTGGAACATTTTTTGGACTGGGATGGATCTTTTCACTTCATCCATTTGTGTCTTGTTACATTCTCAAAAACATCTGCAAGGTTTGGGTACGACGTCAGGACCGAAGGACTATGGTATAAGTATTTAC
This sequence comes from Dendrobates tinctorius, assembly GCF_039654945.1. Classification (NCBI taxonomy): domain Eukaryota; kingdom Metazoa; phylum Chordata; class Amphibia; order Anura; family Dendrobatidae; genus Dendrobates; species Dendrobates tinctorius. The sequence continues at coordinate 10,029,189 of NW_027361924.1, forward strand.
CACTGCTATGTAGGGTATGCCCCATTTCATTAAAAACACTTCAGAGGTTTCTACTCAAGGGACTTTCCATCCCTTTTATGAATATTTTTTATGCTTATCTATAGTTGTGTAGATATTTTTTTTTACAATGATTGTATAGTCGGGGAATGGAACGTACTCGACCTGCCAGCCATACGAGGTTTAGGGGTTTTTTATACAACCTATTTGTGCGGTTCAGGGCTTATTATGACCTGTCAGTAATTTTCCAAAAGGACCAGACTAAGGTCTGTGGAAGCCATAAAAGTCTTCAAGACTTCCTCATTTTTTATTGCTAGGATATGTTCACCGAGGTTTTTTTTAGGTTTTATTTAGCAGAAAATACTTTTCAAAATCCAACTCTTTCTATTAATTTCAATGGGAAATCCACTTTTTGACTCACATGAGGAGTCTTTTTTGAGCACTTTTTTTTCCTGAACAAGTTTTGAAAAAAAAAAAAACCACCTGATGAAAAAAGTGTGTATCACTTTCTTGAAGTGGCTCCTAATGGAATTTGCTCCTAAACAGATGCTGTCCAATCAAAAGATTGTTAAAAAAAAAATGCTTCAAGAAAAAAATTTTTTTCCAGAAACAGGAAAATAACTTCGCGTGAACATAGCCTTGAAGGGTGCGCATAAAAATAATCCATACACAGACAGGCAAAGAACATAACACAGACATACATACAACAAACACATAAAGCAACCACAAGCTCAGGGATGAAAAAATAAAACAAAAAAATGAGCAACATGCAAAAGGCAAAGTAAATGGCAGACAAAACAATGCCAAGGACACCTAAAGAAGTTCGAGGGCGCTCATGCGGGATACAGAAAAGGTGGGTCATACCATCCTTCCTTAATTAGGGGTCCTTTTACCATAAAAAGTGGTGGCGTCATTATCTGATCCTTTTTGATTTTTTTTTTCTCTGAGCTTCAGAATCCTCAGAACTTTTTTGTAACTTTTTGTAAATCTTAAAATTTGAAAATGTCAAAACAAAAAAATTTAAAACAAATCATCCCAAAAAAATAAAAGTAAACAGAATGTGAAATGTTAGAGTTACAGAAAGTAAAATCTGTTGTAATGATTGACATGACGATCTCACGAATGTCCCGATTTATCAGTGAATTATACACGGCTGTGACAAACGCTTGGTGTTTTTATTTCTTTTCGTTCTGTGTATGTTTGGTGGTTGGAGACAGGCCGGAGCAGCGGGGTTTTCTAGATAGATGCCTTGTGGACATTCACGCAGACAGCGATTTGTGCTGCACACACTGTACGTGACAAAACATTACATAAGAGATATCATCTGTGTCCTGCAACAAAAATACCAGAAATACTTGTTATTATAATGTCGGGTTCACTGTGGGAAAATTCCCAGCAACAATAAACACGACATTTTCACTGTGAAAACATGAAAGACCAGAACGTTCTCCTGCCAGATGGTGATAGATAGATGAAAGATAGATAACACTGGTCAACAGCATTTTTGGTGCCAAAGATATTTCATCGAATTTAGGGTATTTTTGGGGTGCTGATTCTGAATATGTCATCAGTTTTGCCAGATTGGCTCAAGTTTTTGAGATTTTTGGTATCTTATTTATAGCACTTGTTGGTAAATGCGACGCATCATCTCATTAATTTCTTTGGATTAGTACTTGAACTGAGCAGTTCTCAATATAGTTTTGTGTTAATTAGTGTTCTAAAAGTTTGTTCATAGCTTGATTTTTGCACTAACTTTATGTTGTTGTCTGTTTTCCAGTGAAAAGCATGAACTCATCATGAAGAAGTTGTCTTAACGATCCAGACTCATTCTGTTACATTTGTGGTGAATATACACTGCCAAAACATAGAAGAAACATAACAGACTTCGTAAAAAAAGTGTATTTTGCCTATTTTGGGGTTATGCTTGGGGACCAAGACAAGTTTTGGGCACCACACATAGTGTGCAAAGCATGTATCGAATTATTACGAAAATGGAGCAAAGGACAAAGAAAAAGCTTCAAATTTGGTGTTCCAATGGTGTGGAGAGAGCCAAAAAATCATCATGATGACTGTTATTTATGGTAAACACAGGTACAGGCACATCTTCACAATGAGGGACAGGCCTTCTTGCAGATTCCATGTTACTCCCATTTTTGTTTCTTATGCTTATTGAATCCTTGCACTTGCACTGCACAGAAATAACAGTCATCATGATGATTTTTTGGCTCTCTCCACACCATTGGAACACCAAATTTGAAGCTTTTTCTTTGTCCTTTGCTCCATTTTCGTAATAATTCGATACATGCTTTGCACACTATGTGTGGTGCCCAAAACTTGTCTTGGTCCCCAAGCATAACCCCAAAATAGGCAAAATACACTTTTTTTACGAAGTGTGTTATGTTTCTTCTATGTTTTGGCAGTGTATATTCACCACAAATGTAACAGAATGAGTCTGGATCGTTAAGACAACTTCTTCATGATGAGTTCATGCTTTTCACTGGAAAACAGACAACAACATAAAGTTAGTGCAAAAATCAAGCTATGAACAAACTTTTAGAACACTAATTAACACAAAACTATATTGAGAACTGCTCAGTTCAAGTACTAATCCAAAGAAATTAATGAGATGATGCGTCGCATTTACCAACAAGTGCTATAAATAAGATACCAAAAATCTCAAAAACTTGAGCCAATCTGGCAAAACTGATGACATATTCAGAATCAGCACCCCAAAAATACCCCAAATTCATTAAAATATTTTGGACACCAGAAAAAAAATTTTTTTTCGTTGACCTGTGTAATAGATAGATAATATAGATACAAACATGGTCAAAATTGTTGGTACCCCTCGTTTAATGACCCACAATGGCGACAGAAATAATTTGAATCTGACAAAAGAAATAATAAATCAAAAATCTATGAAAATGAACAAATGAAAGTCAGACATTGATTTTTCATCCATGCTTCCACAGAATTTAAAAAAATAAATAAAACTCATGAAATCGGCCTGGACAGAAATGACAGATTTCATTGTACCCTGCACAGATTCTAGGCACCCTGTGCCAGATGCAGCAAAGCAGCCCCAGAACATAAGAGCCTCCTCCATGTTTCACAGTAGGGACAGTATTCTTTTCTTGATATGCTTCATTTTTCTGTCTGTGAACATAATGCTGATGTGCCTTGCTAAAAAGCTCCATTTTTGTCTCATCTGTCCATAGGACACTCTCCCACTTTGTGGCTTGTCAACATGTAGTTTGGTAAATTCCAGTATGGTGTTTTTATAATTTTTTTTGAACAATGGTGTCCTTCTTGGTTATCTCCCATGAAGTCCACTTTGGCTCATACAACGATGAATGGTGCAATCTGACACTGATGTTCCTTGAGCTTGAAGCTCACCTTTAATCTGTTTAGAAGTTTTTCTGGGCTCTTTTGTTACCATTCGTATTATCCGTCTCTTTGATTTTTGATCAATTTTCCTCCTGTGGCCATGTCCAGGGAGGTTGGCTACAGTTCCATGGATCTTACATTCCCAAATATGTGCAACTGTAGGCACAGGAACATCAAGCTGCTTGGAGATGGTCTTATAACTTTTACCTGTAACACGTTTGTCTATAATTTTCTTTCTAATCTCCTGAGACAACTCTTTCCTTTGCTTCCTCTGGTCCATGTTGAGTGTGATACACACCGTGTCACCACACAGCACAGTGAGTATCTGTAGTCTCTATACAGACCACTCACTGATTCCAAGATTGTAGACACCTGTGATGCTAATTAGTGGGGACACTGCGATTTACCATGTCCCTTTTGTCACATTATTTTCAGGGGTACCATCATTTTTGTCCAGGCCTATTTCATGAAGTTTATTATTTTTGCAATTATGTGGAAGCATGGTTGAAAAGCAATGTCTGACTTTCATTTGTTCATTTTCATAGATTTTTTGGTTATTACTTTTGTCAGATTCAAGTTATTTCTGTGACCATTGTGGGTTTTTCTGTCATTAAACAAGGGGTATCAACAATTTTGACCACGTGTGTAGATAGATGTGATATATGGGTCTGACCTTTCTGAATCCACACACAGTACATATTCCACATTCCCGGAGATAAGAGCCTTCTCTTCTGCCAAACACAAGTGGAGAATATCCAAGATTCCCACCCTGCGCTCGGCCGCTATGATTCTGGAGGAGGATTTTCTGCTCCGGATTTTGGGTGTATCAAAACACATTAATAGAAACAAGAAAACAATGGAAGGAAGGCGACGATTCAGTGCTATGATCCTCCTGCTCGGGGCAGTGATCGGAGCCATTTCAGGTGAGTGCCGGAACGGTAAGGTCTACACTGCTGACATCGCACACAGTTCCATCTCCACCACATACAACTTTCCATAGATGTATGGAGATTTCTACTTTGGGTAACCCCTTGCTCAGTGGGGGAGGGCATAATCACTTAGCCCCACCCTCGCTTATTTTCCTGCTCCTCAGATTCTCAAACATGAATAACATTCCCCTATCTCCTCATAGATGACATAAAAGAAGTGAGACTCGTGGGGGGATCGGACCCCTGTGAAGGGAGAGTGGAGGTGAATATTGGGGGAGAGTGGAGCACAATATGTGAAGATGACTGGGATATGAAGAACACAGAGGTGGTTTGTAGACAGATGGGGTGCCTCCGATCACCAGGACGTGATGCCCGAGTGTCCTCATTTGGTGCTGGAACTGGGACAGTCTGGTTGACCAGTGTGACCTGTAATGGACAAGAGGAAACTCTGAATCACTGCAAATATACCATAGAATCAGGAGACATCTGTCACCACAAGAAGGACATCGGCCTCATCTGTGCAGGCGAGTAAACAAGCATCATACAAGGAGCTCCATCGAGTGGTGGCTGCAGATCAAAGTTTATCATGTATCTCTTTATACAAGGAGCTCCCCCTAGTGGTGGCTGCAGACAGGATCTTATCATGTATCTCTGTATACAGGGAGCTCCCCCTAGTGGTGGCTGCAGACAGGATCTTATCATTGTACCTCTGTATTCAGGGAGCTTCCCATAGCGGTGGCTGCAGACAGGATCTTATCATGTATCCCTATATACAGGGAGCTCACCCTAGTGGTGGCTGCAGACAGGATCTTTTCATGAATCTCTGTATACAGGGAGCTTCCCGTAGCGGTGGCTGCAGACAGGATCTTATCATGTATCTTTGTATACAGGGAGCTCCCCCTAGTGGTGGCTGCAGACAGGATCTTATCATGCATCTCAAAAAACAGGGAGCTCCCCCTAGTGGTGACTGCAGACAGGATCTTATCATGTATGTCTGTATACAGGGAGCTCCCCCTAGTGATGGCTGCAGACAGGATCTTATCATGTATCTCAGTATACATGGAGCTCCCCCTAGTGGTGGCTGCAGACAGGATCTTATCATGCATCTCAAAAAACAGGGAGCTCCCCCTAGTGGTGACTGCAGACAGGATCTTATCATGTATCTCTGTATGCAGGGAGCTCCCCCTAGTGATGGCTGCAGACAGGATCTTATCATTGTATCTCTGTATACAGGGAGCTCCCCCTAGTGGTGGCTGCACAGGATCTTATCATGTATCTCTGTATACAGGGAGCTCCCCCTAGTGATGGCTGCAGACAGGATCTTATCATGTATCTCTGTATACAGGGAGCTCCCCCTAGTGATGGCCGCAGACAGGATCTTATCATTGTATCTCTGTATACAGGGAGCTCCCCCTAGTGGTGGCTGCACACAGGATCTTATCATGTATCTCTGTATACAGGGAGCTCCCCCTAGTGGTGACTGCAGACAGGATCTTATCATGTATCTCTGTATACAGGGAGCTCCACCTAGTGGTGACTGCAGACACAATGTAATCATGTATCTCTTTATACAGGGAGCTCCCCCTAGTGGTGGCTGCAGACAGGATCTTATCATGTATCTCTGTATACAGGAAGCTCCCCCTAGTGGTGGCTGCAGACAGAATCTTATCATGTATCTCTGTAAGCAGTATCCCATATGGTCTTTATTATAAATGTGTTGAGTATACTGTATTTTACAACTATGACCATCTGGTGTATGTATTCCACTTGTCTACAGGTGAAATGGAGGAAATACGTCTGGCTGGTGGGGGCAATGAATGTGAAGGACGAGTGGAGGTGAAGCACCGAGGACAGTGGGGAACCATGTGTGGTCTAGACTGGTACACCAGTAACGCCATCGTAGTCTGTAGACAGCTGGGCTGCAACATCACCAATGAGCTGCAAGTTAAAGCGGCTTCATTTGAAGCTGGAAAGGGCAAAGTCTGGCTCAGTCATGTCAAGTGTGTGGGTGATGAGGCAGCGGTGTGGGACTGTAAGCATCGAATGAGGGGAAGCAGCTCATGTAAACATCGATACGACGCTGGAGTCATCTGCTCAGGTATAAAGTGACTTATGTTATATCAGCAGCACATATATAATTATACAGGAGATGCACGGGTTCTACCAGCTGTACATATACAATTATATACAGGAGATGCCCAGGTTATACCAGCTGTACATATACAATTATATACAGGAGATGCCCAGGTTATACCAGCTGTACATATACAATTATATACAGGAGATACCAGGTTATACCAGCTGTACATATATAATTATATACAGGAGATGCCCAGGTTATACCTGCTATACATATATCATTATATACAGGAGATGCCCAGGTTATACCGGCTGTACATATATCATTATATACAGGAGATGCCCAGGTTATAACGGCTGTACATATACAATTATATACAGGAGATGCCCAGGTTATACCAGCTGTACATATACAATTATATACAGGAGATGCCCAGGTTATACCAGCTGTACATATATAATTATATACAGGAGATGCCCAGTTTATACCAGCTGTACATATATCATTATATACAGGAGATGCCCAGGTTATACCAGCTGTACATATACAATTATATACAGGAGATGCCCAGGTTATACCAGCTGTACATATACAATTATATACAGGAGATGCCCAGGTTATACCAGCTGTACATATATAATTATATACAGGAGATGCCCAGTTTATACCAGCTGTACATATACAATTATATACAGGAGATACCCAGGTTATACCAGCTGTACATATATAATTATATACAGGAGATGCCCAGGTTATACCTGCTATACATATATCATTATATACAGGAGATGCCCAGGTTATACCAGCTGTACATATATAATTATATACAGGAGATGCCCAGGTTATACCAGCTGTACCTATATAATTATATACAGGAGATACCAGGTTATACCAGCTGTACATATAGAATTATATACAGGAGATGCCCAGGTTATACCTGCTATACATATATCATTATATACAGGAGATGCCCAGGTTATACCGGCTGTACATATATCATTATATATAGGAGATGCCCAGGTTATACCGGCTGTACATATATCATTATATACAGGAGATGCCCAGGTTATAACGGCTGTACATATACAATTATATACAGGGGATGCCCAGGTTCTACCAGCTGTACATATACAATTATATACAGGAGATGCCCAGGTTCTACCAGCTGTACATATACAATTATATACAGGAGATGCCCAGGTTATACCAGCTGTACATATACAATTATATACAGGGGATGCCCAGGTTATACCAGCTGTACATATACAATTATATAGAATCATAGAATCATAGAATGGTAGAGTTGGAAGGGACCTCCTGGGCCATCTGGTCCAACCCCCTGCTCAAAGCAGGATTCGCTAAATCATCCCAGTCAGATGTCTGTCCAGCCTCTGTTTGAAGACTTCCATTGAAGGAGAACTCACCACTTCTCGTGGCAGCCTGTTCCACTCATTGATCACTCTAACTGTCAAAAAGTTTTTTCTAATATCTAATCCGTGTCTCCTCCCATTCAGTTTCATCCCATTGCTTCTAGTCTTTCCTTGTGCAAATGAGAATAAAGTTGATCCTTCTACAATGTGACAGCCCTTTAGATATATACAGGAGATGCCCAGGTTCTACCAGCTGTACATTTACAATTATATACAGGCGATGCCCAGGTTGTACCGGCTGTAGATATATAATTATATACAGGAGATGCCCAAGTTATACCAGCTGCACATATATAATTAAATACAGGAGATGCCCAGGTTATACCAGCTGTACATATATAATTATATATAGAAAATACCAGGTTATACCAGCTGTATATACAATTTTACAGGAGATGCCCAGGTTATACCAGCTGTACATATATAATTATATATAGAAAATACCAGGTTATACCAGCTGTATATACAATTTTACAGGAGATGCCCAGGTTATACCAGCTGTACATATATAATTATATACAGGAGATGCCCAGGTTATATCAGCTGTACAGTACATATATAATTATATACAGGAGATGCCCAGGTTATACCAGCTGTAGATATATAATTATATACAGGAGATGCCCAGGTTATACCAGCTGTAGATATATAATTATATACAGGAGATGCCCAGGTTATACCAGCTGTACATATATAATTATATACAGGAGATGCCCAGGTTATACCAGCTGTAGATATATAATTATATACAGGAGATGCCCAGGTTACACCAGCTGTAGATATATAATTATATACAGGAGATGCCCAGGTTATACCAGCTGTAGATATATAATTACATACAGGAGATGCCCAGGTTACACCAGCTGTAGATATATAATTATATACAGGAGATGCCCAGGTTATACCAGCTGTAGATATATAATTATATACAGGAGATGCCCAGGTTATACCAGCTGTAGATATATAATTATATACAGGAGATGTCCAGGTTATACCAGCTGTGCATATATAATTATATACAGGAGAAGCCCAGGTTATACCAGCTGTGCGTGTATAATTATATACAGGAGATGCCCAGGTTATACCAGCTGTACATATATAATTATATACAGGAGATGCCCAGGTTATACCAGCTGTATATAATTATATACAGGAGATGCCCAGGTTATACCAGCTGTACATATATAATTATATACAGGAGATGCCCAGGTTATACCGGCTGTACACATATAATTATATACAGGAGATGCCCAGGTTATACCGGCTGTACACATATAATTATATACAGGAGATGCCCAGGTTATACCAGCTGTACATATATAATTCTATACAGGAGATGCCCAGGTTATACCAGCTGTAGATATATAATTATATACAGGAGATGCCCAGGTTATACCAGCTGTGCATATATAATTATATACAGGAGAAGCCCAGGTTATACCAGCTGTACATATATAATTATATACAGGAGATGCCCAGGTTATACCAGCTGTACATATATAATTATATACAGGAGATGCCCGGGTTATACCAGCTGTACATATATACAGGAGATGCCCAGGTTATACCAGCTGTACATATATAATTATATACAGGAGATGCCCAGGTTATACCAGCTGTACATATATAATTATATACAGGAGATGCCCAGGTTATACCAGCTGTAGATATATAATTATATACAGGAGATGCCCAGGTTACACCAGCTGTAGATATATAATTATATACAGGAGATGCCCAGGTTATACCAGCTGTAGATATATAATTACATACAGGAGATGCCCAGGTTACACCAGCTGTAGATATATAATTATATACAGGAGATGCCCAGGTTATACCAGCTGTAGATATATAATTATATACAGGAGATGCCCAGGTTATACCAGCTGTAGATATTTAATTATATACAGGAGATGTCCAGGTTACACCAGCTGTGGATATATAATTATATACAGGAGATGCCCAGGTTATACCAGCTGTGCGTGTATAATTATATACAGGAGATGCCCAGGTTATACCAGCTGTACATATATAATTATATACAGGAGATGTCCAGGTTATACCAGCTGTATATAATTATATACAGGAGATGCCCAGGTTATACCAGCTGTACATATATAATTATATACAGGAGATGCCCAGGTTATACCGGCTGTACACATATAATTATATACAGGAGATGCCCAGGTTATACCAGCTGTACATATATAATTATATACAGGAGATGCCCAGGTTATACCAGCTGTAGATATATAATTATATACAGGAGATGCCCAGGTTATACCAGCTGTGCATATATAATTATATACAGGAGAAGCCCAGGTTATACCAGCTGTACATATATAATTATATACAGGAGATGCCCAGGTTATACCAGCTGTACATATATAATTATATACAGGAGATGCCCGGGTTATACCAGCTGTACATATATACAGGAGATGCCCAGGTTATACCAGCTGTACATATATAATTATATACAGGAGATGCCCGGGTTATACCAGCTGTACATATATACAGGAGATGCCCAGGTTATACCAGCTGTACATATATAATTATATACAGGAGATGCCCAGGTTATACCAGCTGTACATATATAATTATATACAGGAGATGCCCAGGTTATACCAGCTGTACATATATAATTATATACAGGAGATACCCAGGTTATACCGGCTGTACACATATAATTATATACAGGAGATGCTCAGGTTATACCGGCTGTACACATATAATTATATACAGGAGATACCCAGGTTATACCGGCTGTACACATATAATTATATACAGGAGATACCCAGGTTATACCAGCTGTATGACCATATTTATACATATTGATTTCCTATAGGTGGTCCTCAGGAGCTGAGACTCGTGGGAGGATCCAGTGCATGTGAGGGGAGGCTGGAGGTCCGTCACCAGGGGGAGTGGGGCACAGTCTGCGGTGACTATTGGAGTGAGAAGGAAGCCGCAGTTGTTTGTCGCCAGTTAGGCTGTGAGGCCTCCAGTGCTGAAATCAAGGCGACGTCATTCGGAGCTGGAGCTGGGAAGGTTTTGGTCAGTAATGTTGTCTGCACTGGAGAAGAGCCGAATCTGTGGCAATGTCAACACCAGATGTGGGGACAACCGTTCTGTGACCACGAGCAAGACGTTGGGGTCACGTGTGCAGGTAACAGGCCATTATTAATACTAGGGGCAAAACGAAGTCATCCTTACTGAGAGGCCTGAGGAAGAGCCACCATTCCAGCTTCTGGGAAGGCTATGGTGGTCATGCTAAATGGTGAGCAGATTACCATTTCTTAAAGGGGAATGCACATGAAAAAATCCCGGTGTTTGGGCTTACTGCCATGTTATATGCCTTCTTCAGACCTCGTGCCTCTTTCTCTGTGTTGGACATTGTGCAACTCCAGGAATTCACACCGAAAAGTGATAAAACAAGAAATTGCTTTTCCTCCAAATTGACCTCGAGTCCAAATTGCTGACAGTTTTCTTAGAACACATCTCACGGCCTGGGCCCGATCAGCAGAATACATTAGAATCTCGTAAAAGTGAGAAATTAATTTAAAAAAATTCTAAATATTTGTGAAATTCAAGAAAACAAGGAGACAAGTACCAAAACTTTCCTTGTTTTTCATTAGATAGCATGCAGAATCCAATAATAACATTTTTGGAAGAGCAGCTCTGGAGCACAAACTTCTGCTCTGAGTAGACAGCGACCGAGATGATAAAGCTCACAACCTTATACCGAGAGCTTCAAACCTATGGTATTCTCAATTCTCAGGACCACAAGGGCCGTTTCAATGAGGTCCAGTATGTGTGTGATATCTAGACCACCTTCTTAGACCTTCGTTTGCTTTCATGATGACCAACTGGCCATCCAATGATCTCATGTATGTTCACAGGTGAACCAGAGGAGATCAAGCTTGTCGATGGGAAGAATGAGTGTGAGGGACGGCTGATGGTCCGTCATAAGGGGCAATGGGGCACCGTGTGTGGCTATTACTGGGGTGTCAACGAGGCCACAGTGGTTTGTAACCAACTCGGATGTGGTGGCCTCCATGAAGATGACCTACAGGCCAAGTCGGTCAACTTTGGAGCTGGAACTGGAAAGATTTGGTTGAGTCACGTCAAATGTTTTGGAGAAGAGTCGGCTATATGGGAATGTAATCACCCAATGTGGGGAATTAATCGCTGTGGACATAAAAATGACGTTGGGGTCATCTGTGAAAATAGCAGGACAGGTGAGTAAATTAAAGGACAACTGAAAAATACAAATTTCCAGTTTTTTGATACAAATTTTCAGAATTTCCTGAGTCTAATGATAAAATTCGTACTGCCTGCACCCACCACTAGTGGGAGCTCAGGAGCTTAATGCATACTGGCTATCCTTTGACCTCCATAATAAAGCTGTATGCGTTAAGCTTCTGCGCTCTATCCATGATTTTTATCTTTCGGGGTTTGGAGCTCTATAGAAGAAAAAATTGAGATTCAACTGTAAAAATCTGACCTTTTTTAGTGGTTTCATTCACATTTAACTGTGCCCCATATAAAAGTGGGTGAAGACTCAGTTGGTTCAGTCGAAAAACACCAAGGTTACTTACAGGTAGCCATTTTTTCCATGACCCATGACAGCACCTGTACGTATATTCAAGTGTGCCGTCATGGGGGAAGGGAAAACACCAAGGTTACTTACCGGTAGTCGTTTTTTCCGGAACCCATGACAGCACACCTGAATATACGGGTGCCGTCATGGGGGAAGGGAAAATTCTTTTTGACGTATCTTTCCCATCTCTCCACTTTCTTCATCTCTTCACAGGTCTGAGCAGTGACTTCAGGTTAACAAACAATAGTCAGACATGTTCAGGAAGAGTAGAGATGATGGTTGCCGGTAAGTGGGGCACTTTGTGTCGCTCGCTCTGGGACCTCCAAGCTGCCAATGTTCTTTGCAGACAGTTACAGTGTGGGAATGCAGTATCACTCCCTGACGAGGTCCATTTGGGAAAAAGTGACCTGATTTGGACAGATGAGTTTCGTTGTAAAGGCATGGAGTCCAACCTCAGAGAATGCACCAACACGGCACTCGGGAAAAGTATGTGTCCAGACCAGGCCGCGGCAAGCGTAAGATGTTCAGGTAGGTACAAGTCATGGTACCAGACTTATTAATCATGAACAAGCTGGTAGAATCAATGTTGACCACAAGAACATCATTGAAATACCCAACAGGCACTATGGAGTCTCTACGTCTGGTAGATGGGACAAGCCACTGTGATGGAAGAGTGGAGGTCCTGCAGAACAATACCGGGGCAGAGTGACAGACCATCAATGGGACATCAAAGATGCACAAGTTGTGTGTACACAGCTACACTGCGGAGAAGCCATTGATTTGTTTACTCTAGAAGGGCCAGCACATGGAATGATACAATGGGACAGTGTCATATGTCAAGGAAGTGAGAGTGACATTAAAGAGTGCTTGAAGACCCAACCCAAGTCTCCAGATGCCTATACAGACATCAGGAGGGATGCAGGAGTCATCTGCTCAGGTTGGATATTTTCTTTCTTTTGTCCAATGTGGTAATATAAACCCAGTCTAGAGCTGAGCAAAAATATTCGCAGGACCAAGAAGACATCACTGTGAACCTCCTTTTATCTACTGGCATCCTCAGAACTTCTTCTGACTAGTGGGACAGGCGCAATGTCACTGTCATGACGTTGTGTTGGGCCTACTACTCAGAAGAGGAATAAGGTTCACAATGCTCTTGTCTGCCAGCCACAGACTACTATTATAGCCGCTGGAAATGGTCCTGCAGATCTTTTTTGTTCAGCACGAACCCTGGCAGATAATTCCTTTTTACCAAGGCAGAGAGTCGAAGTGCTCAGCTGGTGGACGGCCCTGGACATTGTGCTGGGACGGTGCAGGTTTATCACAGAGGACAATGGTCCATGGTCAGTGGTGACTCGTGGACAACAACCGAAGCTGATGTAGTCTGCAAAGAGCTGAAATGCGGACATGCCATTAATGCCACTACTGTGGTGAAGAACAGAGTCGGGAACGTATGGCTGAAGGATGTAAGGTGTGCAGGACATGAAAGCAAATTAAAGGAATGTCCTTCAAACTCATGGAGACAAGTGGAGTCTGGAGAAATGGAAGTTGCAAGAGTTGTGTGTTCAGGTAAGATGGGGAATCCTTTCTATACAGTTCTGAAGCCTAAACCAGTCCATAAGGGTTAATCAATGAAGCCTGAAATAAATGAGGGACAGTAAATTTTTCAAACAACTTGTGACTTCACAGAACGCGTTCCACGAGAAACGTCTAGTCAGACACATCCATCACAGCTCCACTGAGCTTATATAACGCAGTTTGGGGGGAATTTTTTTTAGAATGTAGGAAAACCTAACAGAATTCATCTAGAATGTGAATCGCCAGTCCCTGAATAAGCAGGAATACTGAGAGATTTCAGCTCTGAAGCAGAATAGTTGGTGAAAATAATTTCTTATGGTATTGATTTATATTTCGGCAGAGTTCCTAGACGTCCGGCTGGTGGAAGGAGATAACAGATGCGAAGGACAACTGGAGATTTACTATAATGGAAGCTGGGGATGGGTTTGTAATAACGTGATGACAACTCATACTGTCTCTCTCATATGTAAGCAGTTAGGGTGTGGATCAGCCGGGATATACCAGGAAGGGGCCGTTGCACCGGATGATGATGCTGCCCACTACTGGATGGAACTTATTAAGTGTAGAGATCGTGACCGATTCCTCAAGGAGTGTCCCTCATCTGCCACGGGCAAGAAGAAGTGTGATACGAAGGCTCGGATCCAGTGCACACTATCGGCCTGACACAATGTGGTAATCATATAAAACAGTGTTCCCCCAACTTCCATCCCCAAGGTCCACCAGGAGGACATGTTTTCAGGATTTCTTTAATATTGCCCAGATGATAAGTGCATCACCTGGACAAGCAAGAATTCCATCGCCTGTGCAATACTAAGGAAATCCAGAAAACATGACCTGTTGGTGGCTCTTGAGGACTGGAGTTGGGAAACACTGATATGAAGAGTCTGGAATCTTGACGGGCAAGTGATGAAGCTTCAAGTTTCACCATGGCCTAAAGCACGCGAGCAGAACTAGGACCGAAAACTCAGATCTCCAGCTACAGATATTGCATCAAAACGTTATTAAACACCAAAAATAAGTAGCGTGTGTGATTCTATGTGAGGTCCGTATCATTTTTACATGTATTGTACATACGTAATTATATGCAGAAGATAACTAGATTATAATCAGCTGTACATATATAATTACACACATGGACAATTGTTGGTACCTTCACTATCAATAGCGAGAATCAGACTTTGCTTTTTGAATTTTGGTTCAACAGAAAAATAAAAAAAACGATCGACTCTGGTGTGGACAAAAATGGTGGACCCTTTAACTTAATATTTTGTTGCCCAACCTTTTGAGACAATCATCACAATCAAATGATTTCTGTAACTCTCGATGAGACTTCTGCACCTGTCCACAGGTATTTTGGTATACTCCTCATAAGCAGACTCCTTCAGCTGTCTGAGATTTGAAGGGTGGCATCTCCAGAAAGAAGGTCTCAGCTCCTTCCACAGATGTTCTGTAGGGTTTAGACCAGGGCTGTAGAAGAGTTCAAAACTTTGTTCTTAGCTTGGACATTGTTGGATGGTTTTAGCTGCATTTTAGGTCATTATTTTGTTGACCTGCGACTCAGACCGAGCTTTGTGACACTGGGCAGTACATTTTGCTCCTGAATGCCTTGATTGTCTTGAGATTTTTTTTGTACCCTACACAGATTCAAAGACCTGTGTGCCAGATACAACAAATCAGCCCCAAAACATAACCGAGCCTCCTCCATGTTTCACAGTAAGTACAATGTTCTTTTCTTTGTAGGTTTCATTTTTGGATCTGTTAATATAGAGCTGATGTGAGGTCAGAAAGCTCCAGTTTTGTCCCATGTTTCCAAAGAACACTCTCCCAGAAACATGTGGCATGTCAATATGCGTTTTGGCAATATCTTTCTTTACGATTTTCTTTCAGCAGTGGTTTTCTCCTCGGTGGTCTTCCGTGAAGTCCACTTTGACCAAGACAACAATGGATGATGACACATGACAGTGATGAACCTTGACCTTGGAGTTCACCTCTAATCTCTCTTGCAATTGTTCTGGGATCTTGGGGTACCATTTGTATTGTCCGTCTCGTCAATTTGTCATCGATTTTCCTCTTGCGGCCACGTCCATGAAGGTCGGCTACAGTCCCATACAGTGACAATTTGATTTTTTTTTTATTACTGTACCATAATGGTACCAACAATTTTGTCCATGACGATACATACAGAAAATACCCAGGTTATACCAGCATTGTCCATATTACTGGATGCTGGAGATGCTGAGGTTATAGCGGTATAACTACCGTACACTATGAAGTATATACAGTGTTCATTAGAATCTGTTGCGCTATGATTACAGCTGTGAGGGTGGGAGGCACGATGAAGTCACTAGGAAGATAAGAGTCATAGAGTAAATACCTTTAACCTCTATCTGAACAATATAGATTATATACACACACCTCAGCCACAGGAATAAATCATGGATCGTCTCATAACTATGGTGCTTGTAAAGGGAGGGATATATCGTCAGCAAGGAAACCATCAGTTCTCAAAGTTGATGCACTGGAAACAGGAAAAATGGGTAATCGTAAGGATCAGGGCAACTGTAAAGCAGGACAGATATATGTCGGGTCTTGAGGGGTGTTCCCGGGCATACAGCGTTTTTTTTTTAGGTGATCCCAGTTCACGGTAGGTCTCATGGATTCTTCCCAGTATACAGCAGCTCTTGTCGAGTGTTCCAGATGGTCTTCTTGGATGGTCCTTGCAGCGGGTCTCATGATATATGCCAGGTCTCGTTGGGTGTTCCCACCACATATTGTGAAATACTCCCAGTATATGGTGGGACCTGTAAGGGTGTTCCTGGAATATGGCGGGTCTTGTACGATAATTTCGGTATACACTGAGTCAAAGAGGGATGTTCCTGCTATTCTCTAGGACTTGTGGGATATTTCCACTATATGGTGGTTCTTTTGAGGTGTTTCCAGTATATGACGGGTCTTGTAGGGGTGTTAACAGTATTTGGGGGGGGTCTTGTGGAATGTTCCCTACTTACGGCGGGTCTTGTGAGGTGTTCCGAGCTTAGGGCAGGACTTATGGAGTGCTCAGAGCTTACGGCAAGTCTTGTGGGGTGGTCCAAGCTTAAGTCAGGCCTTGTGAGGTGTTCCATGCTTACGGTGGGCCTTGTTAGGTGTTCCGTGCTTCCGGCAGGTCTTGTGGGGTGTTTCTGGTATACGGTGGTTCTTGTGGGGTTGTCCTCAGCAGCTTGCTGTCGATACGGAAGACTGGTGAGACTGCTGAAGTATGAATACAGCAGATACCACAGGACACTACATTTTATGGGGTCCACGCCTAAACCAGTTACAGCGGGAAGGGACAGACACATTATTAGGCAGCCTGCCTTAATATTATGGCTGATCACTGAATATATCCTGTTCTCTTATCAGGCTGCAAAAGCAATAATATGGAAAGATGTGTATTTATTACATAGAGACTCGAAATACTCTGTGCTTCTGAGAAAAGCAGCTGTACTCCACTATTTGAAGAGGCAATATCGCTTCTAATGAAACACTGAAAGCCTAAAAGTCTGAGCATCTGCCACTTCCCTTGGAAGAAAAGAAGAACGGCATGACCCATAGGCGTGCTAGGGGTTGTAGTTCCTCAACAGTTGCAGATTCAACTCAAAAGAAAGATTCCAGCTATTATGTCAAGCGTCCTTTATATATCTAGTAACCTAAACTTCAAAGTCAGAAAGCAGGAAAGGAAAGAAAAAAAAAGTGCCAATGCAACAACAACACACTATGTAATCTGGAATGTAAGCAGCAAAACATCTCACGTGATCTCCACAGTAATGAGGAAGTCGGGGAAAATCCCAGAGAATAAAAAAATACACAACCGACGCGAGTAAAAACTACAAAAAGTGTCCAACAAGAATGTGTAAGATTAGAGCAGCGAAACTAGATACACAGACACCAACACCTTACTACAACACCATGTAACCACAAAGATGATATAATACTGCCCCTACGTACAAGAATATCACTACTATAATACTGCCCCTATGTACAAGAATATAACTACTATAATACTGCTCCTATGTACAAGAATATAACTACTATAATACTGCCCCCTATGTACAAGAATATAACTACTATAATACTGCTCCTATGTACAAGAATATAACTACTATAATACTGCCCCTATGTACAAGAATATAACTACTATAATACTACCCCTATATACAAGAATATAACTACTATAATACTGCCCCTATGTACAAGAATATAACTACTATAATACTGCCCCTATGTACAAGAATATAACTACTATAATACTGCCCCCTATGTACAAGAATATAACTACTATAATACTGCTCCTATGTACAAGAATATAACTACTATAATACTGCCCCTATGTACAAGAATATAACTACTATAATACTACCCCTATATACAAGAATATAACTACTATAATACTGCCCCTATGTACAAGAATATAACTACTATAATACTGCCCTCTATGTACAAGAATATAACTACTATAATACTGCCCCTATGTACAAGAATATAACTACTATAATACTGCCCCTATGTACAAGAATATAACTACTATAATACTGCCCCTATGTGCAAGAATAAAACTACTATAATACTGCCCTATGTACAAGAATATAACTACTATAATACTACCCCCTATGTACAAGAATATAACTACTATAATACTGCCCCCTATGTACAAGAATATAACCACTATAATACTGCTCCCTATGTACAAGAATATAACTACTATAATACTGCCCCTATGTACAAGAATATAACTACTATAATACTGCCCCTATGTACAAGAATATAACTACTATAATACTGCCCTATGTATAAGAATATAACTACTATAATACTACCCCCTATGTACAAGAATATAACTACTATAATACTGCCCCTATGTACAAGAATATAACTACTATAATACTGCCCCTATGTACAAGAATATAACTACAATACTGCTCCTATGTACAAGAATATAACTACTATAATACTGCTCCTATATACAAGAATATAACTACTATAATACTGCTCCTATATACAAGAATATAACTACTATAATACTGCCCCTATGTACAAGAATATAACTACTATAATACTGCCCCTATGTACAAGAATATAACTACTATAATACTGCCCCTATGTACAAGAATATAACTACAATACTGCTCCTATGTACAAGAATATAACTACTATAATACTGCTCCTATATACAAGAATATAACTACTATAATAGTGCCCCTATGTACAAGAATGTAACTACTACGGTATAATACTGTCCCTATGTACAAGAATATAACTACTATAATACTGCCCCTATATACAAGAATATAACTACTATAATACTGCCCCGATGTACAAGAATATAACTACTATAATACTGCCCCTATTTACAAGAATATAACTACAATACTGCTCCTATGTACAAGAATATAACTACTATAATACTGCCTCCTATGTACAAGAATATAACTACTATAATACTGCTCCTATGTACAAGAATATAACTACTATAATACTGCTCCTATGTACAAGAATATAACTACTATAATACTGCCCCCTATGTACAAGAATATAACTACTATAATACCGCCCCTTATGTACAAGAATATAACTACTATAATACCGCCCCAATGTACAAGAATATAACTACTATAATACTGCCCCCTATGTACAAGAATATAACTACTATTATGCTGCTCCTATATACAAGAATATAACTACTATAATACTGCCACCTATGTACAAGAATATAACTACAATACTGCTCCTATGTACAAGAATATAACTACTATAATACTGCCCCTATGTACAAGAATATAACTACTATAATACTGCCCCTATGTGCAAGAATAAAACTACTATAATACTGCCCTATGTACAAGAATATAACTACTATAATACTGCCCCTATGTACAAGAATATAACTACTATAATACTGCCCTATGTATAAGAATATAACTACTATAATACTACCCCCTATGTACAAGAATATAACTACTATAATACTGCCCCCTATGTACAAGAATATAACTACTATAATACTGCCCCCTATGTACAAGAATATAACCACTATAATACTGCTCCCTATGTACAAGAATATAACTACTATAATACTGCCCCTATGTACAAGAATATAACTACTATAATACTGCCCCTATGTACAAGAATATAACTACTATAATACTGCCCCCTATGTACAAGAATATAACTACTATTATGCTGCTCCTATATACAAGAATATAACTACTATAATACTACCCCCTATGTACAAGAATATAACTACTATAATACTGCCCCTATGTACAAGAATATAACTACTATAATACTGCCCCCTATGTACAAGAATATAACCACTATAATACTGCTCCCTATGTACAAGAATATAACTACTATAATACTGCCCCTATGTACAAGAATATAACTACTATAATACTGCCCCCTATGTACAAGAATATAACTACTATAATACTGCCCTATGTATAAGAATGTAACTACTATAATACTACCCCCTATGTACAAGAATATAACTACTATAATACTGCCCCCTATGTACAAGAATATAACTACTATAATACTGCCCCTATGTACAAGAATATAACTACAATACTGCTCCTATGTACAAGAATATAACTACTATAATACTGCTCCTATATACAAGAATATAACTACTATAATAGTGCCCCTATGTACAAGAATGTAACTACTACGGTATAATACTGTCCCTATGTACAAGAATATAACTACTATAATACTGCCCCTATATACAAGAATATAACTACTATAATACTGCCCCGATGTACAAGAATATAACTACTATAATACTGCCCCTATTTACAAGAATACAACTACAATACTGCTCCTATGTACAAGAATATAACTACTATAATACTGCCTCCTATGTACAAGAATATAACTACTATAATACTGCTCCTATGTACAAGAATATAACTACTATAATACTGCTCCTATGTACAAGAATATAACTACTATAATACTGCCCCCTATGTACAAGAATATAACTACTATAATACTGCCCCTTATGTACAAGAATATAACTACTATAATACCGCCCCAATGTACAAGAATATAACTACTATAATACTGCCCCCTATGTACAAGAATATAACTACTATTATGCTGCTCCTATATACAAGAATATAACTACTATAATACTGCCACCTATGTACAAGAATATAACTACAATACTGCTCCTATGTACAAGAATATAACTACTATAATACTGCCCCTATGTACAAGAATATAACTACTATAATACTGCCCCTATGTGCAAGAATAAAACTACTATAATACTGCCCTATGTACAAGAATATAACTACTATAATACTGCCCCTATGTACAAGAATATAACTACTATAATACTGCCCTATGTATAAGAATATAACTACTATAATACTACCCCCTATGTACAAGAATATAACTACTATAATACTGCCCCCTATGTACAAGAATATAACTACTATAATACTGCCCCCTATGTACAAGAATATAACCACTATAATACTGCTCCCTATGTACAAGAATATAACTACTATAATACTGCCCCTATGTACAAGAATATAACTACTATAATACTGCCCCTATGTACAAGAATATAACTACTATAATACTGCCCCCTATGTACAAGAATATAACTACTATTATGCTGCTCCTATATACAAGAATATAACTACTATAATACTACCCCCTATGTACAAGAATATAACTACTATAATACTGCCCCTATGTACAAGAATATAACTACTATAATACTGCCCCCTATGTACAAGAATATAACCACTATAATACTGCTCCCTATGTACAAGAATATAACTACTATAATACTGCCCCTATGTACAAGAATATAACTACTATAATACTGCCCCCTATGTACAAGAATATAACTACTATAATACTGCCCTATGTATAAGAATATAACTACTATAATACTACCCCCTATGTACAAGAATATAACTACTATAATACTGCCCCCTATGTACAAGAATATAACCACTATAATACTGCTCCCTATGTAAAAGAATATAACTACTATAATACTGCCCCTATGTACAAGAATATAACTACTATAATACTGCCCCTATGTACAAGAATATAACTACTATAATACTGCCCCTATGTACAAGAATAAAACTACAATACTGCTCCTATGTACAAGAATATAACTACTATAATACTGCTCCTATATACAAGAATATAACTACTATAATACTGCTCCTATATACAAGAATATAACTACTATAATACTGCCCCTATGTACAAGAATATAACTACTATAATACTGCCTCCTATGTACAAGAATATAACTACAATACTGCTCCTATGTACAAGAATATAACTACTATAATACTGCTCCTATATACAAGAATATAACTACTATAATAGTGCCCCTATGTACAAGAATGTAACTACTATAATACTGTCCCTATGTACAAGAATATAACTACTATAATACTGCCCCTATATACAAGAATATAACTACTATAATACTGCCCCGATGTACAAGAATATAACTACTATAATACTGCCCCTATTTACAAGAATATAACTACAATACTGCTCCTATGTACAAGAATATAACTACTATAATACTGCCTCCTATGTACAAGAATATAACTACTATAATACTGCTCCTATGTACAAGAATATAACTACTATAATACTGCTCCTATGTACAAGAATATAACTACTATAATACCGCCCCAATGTACAAGAATATAACTACTATAATACTTCCCCCTATGTACAAGAATATAACTACTATTATGCTGCTCCTATATACAAGAATATAACTACTATAATACTGCCACCTATGTACAAGAATATAACTACAATACTGCTCCTATGTACAAGAATATAGCTACTATAATACTGTCCCTATGTACAAGAATATAACTACTATAATACTGCCCCTATATACAAGAATATTACTATAATACCGCTCCTATGTACAAGAACATAACTACTATAATACTGCACCAATGTACAAGAATATAACTACTATAATACTGCCCCCTATGTACAAGAATATAACTACTATAATACTGCTCCTATATACAAGAATATAACTACTATAATACTGCCACCTATGTACAAGAATATAACTACAATACTGCTCCTATGTACAAGAATATAGCTACTATAATACTGTCCCTATGTACAAGAATATAGCTACTATAATACTGTCCCTATGTACAAGAATATAACTACTATAATACTGCCCCTATATACAAGAATATTACTATAATACCGCCCCTATGTACAAGAACATAACTACTATAATACTGCCCCTATATACAAGAATATAACTACTATAATACTGCCCCTATATACAGGAATATAACTACTATAATACTGCCCCTATGTACAATATAACTACTATAATACTACTCCTATGTACAAGAATATAACTACTATAATACTGCCCCTATGTGCAAGAATATAACTACTATAATACTGCTCCTATGTACAAGAATATAACTACTATAATACTACCCCTATGTACAAGAATATAACTGCTATAATACTGCCCTCTATGTACAAGAATATAACTGCTATAATACTGCCCCCTATGTACAAGAATATAACTACTATAATACTGTCCCCTATGTACAAGAATATAACTACTATAATACTGTCCCTATGTACAAGAATATAACTACTATAATACTGCCCCTATATACAAGAATATTACTATAATACTGCCCCCTATGTACAAGAATATAACTACTATAATACTGCCCCTATATACAAGAATATAACTACTATAATACTGCCCCTATATACAGGAATATAACTACTATAATACTGCCCCTATGTACAAGAATATAGCTACTATAATACTGTCCCTATGTACAAGAATATAACTACTATAATACTGCTCCCTATGTACAAGAACATTACTATAATACTGCCCCTATATACAGGAATATAACTACTATAATACTGCCCCTATGTACAATATAACTACTATAATACTACTCCTATGTACAAGAATATAACTACTATAATACTGCCCCTATGTGCAAGAATATAACTACTATAATACTGCTCCTATGTACAAGAATATAACTACTATAATACTACCCCTATGTACAAGAATATAACTACTATAATACTGCCCCTATGTACAAGAATATAACTGCTATAATACTGCCCTCTATGTACAAGAATATAACTGCTATAATACTGCCCCCTATGTACAAGAATATAACTACTATAATACTGTCCCCTATGTACAAGAATATAACTACTATAATACTGCCCTATGTATAAGAATATAACTACTATAATACTACCCCCTATGTACAAGAATATAACTACTATAATACTGCCCCCTATGTACAAGAATATAACTACTATAATACTGCCCCCTATGTACAAGAATATAACCACTATAATACTGCTCCCTATGTAAAAGAATATAACTACTATAATACTGCCCCTATGTACAAGAATATAACTACTATAATACTGCCCCTATGTACAAGAATATAACTACTATAATACTGCCCCTACGTACAAGAATATCACTACTATAATACTGCCCCTACGTACAAGAATATAACTACTATAATACTGCCCCTATTTACAAGAATATAACTACAATACTGCTCCTATGTACAAGAATATAACTACTATAATACTGCCTCCTATGTACAAGAATATAACTACTATAATACTGCCCCCTATGTACAAGAATATAACTACTATTATGCTGCTCCTATATACAAGAATATAACTACTATAATACTGCCACCTATGTACAAGAATATAACTACAATTCTGCTCCTATGTACAAGAATATAGCTACTATAATACTGTCCCTATGTACAAGAATATAACTACTATAATACTGCCCCTATATACAAGAATATTACTATAATACCGCCCCTATGTACAAGAACATAACTACTATAATACTGCACCAATGTACAAGAATATAACTACTATAATACTGCCCCCTATGTACAAGAATATAACTACTATAATACTGCTCCTATATACAAGAATATAACTACTATAATACTGCCACCTATGTACAAGAATATAACTACAATACTGCTCCTATGTACAAGAATATAGCTACTATAATACTGTCCCTATGTACAAGAATATAGCTACTATAATACTGTCCCTATGTACAAGAATATAACTACTATAATACTGCCCCTATATACAAGAATATTACTATAATACCGCCCCTATGTACAAGAACATAACTACTATAATACTGCCCCTATATACAAGAATATAACTACTATAATACTACTCCTATGTACAAGAATATAACTACTATAATACTGCCCCTATGTGCAAGAATATAACTACTATAATACTACTCCTATGTACAAGAATATAACTACTATAATACTGCCCCTATGTGCAAGACTATAACTACTATAATACTGCTCCTATGTACAAGAATATAACTACTATAATACTACCCCTATGTACAAGAATATAACTACTATAATACTGCCCCTATGTACAAGAATATAACTGCTATAATACTGCCCTCTATGTACAAGAATATAACTGCTATAATACTGCCCCCTATGTACAAGAATATAACTACTATAATACTGTCCCCTATGTACAAGAATATAACTACTATAATACTGTCCCCTATGTACAAGAATATAACTACTATAATACTGTCCCTATGTACAAGAATATAACTACTATAATACTGCCCCTATATACAAGAATATTACTATAATACTGCCCCCTATGTACAAGAATATAACTACTATAATACTGCCCCTATATACAAAAATATAACTACTATAATACTGCCCCTATATACAGGAATATAACTACTATAATACTGCCCCTATGTACAAGAATATAGCTACTATAATACTGTCCCTATGTACAAGAATATAACTACTATAATACTGCTCCCTATGTACAAGAACATAACTACTATAATACTGCCCCTATATACAAGAATATAACTACTATAATACTGCCCCTATATACAGGAATATAACTACTATAATACTGCCCCTATGTACAATATAACTACTATAATACTACTCCTATGTACAAGAATATAACTACTATAATACTGCCCCTATGTGCAAGAATATAACTACTATAATACTGCTCCTATGTACAAGAATATAACTACTATAATACTACCCCTATGTACAAGAATATAACTACTATAATACTGCCCCTATGTACAAGAATATAACTGCTATAATACTGCCCTCTATGTACAAGAATATAACTGCTATAATACTGCCCCCTATGTACAAGAATATAACTACTATAATACTGTCCCCTATGTACAAGAATATAACTACTATAATACTGTCCCCTATGTACAAGAATATAACTACTATAATACTGCTCCCTATGTACAAGAATATAACTACTATAATACTGCCCCTATGTGCAAGAATATAACTACTATAATACTGCTCCCTATGTACAAGAATATAACTACTATAATACTGCCCCTATGTACAAGAATATAACTACTATAATACTGCCCCCTATGTACAAGAATAAAACTACTATAATATTGCCCCCTATGTACAAGAATATAACTACTATAATACTGCCCCATGTACAAGAATATAACTACTATAATACTGCCCCTATGTACAAGAATATAACTACTATAATACTGCCCCCTATGTACAAGAATATAACTACTATAATACTGCCCCTATGTACAAGAATATAACTACTATAATACTGCCCCTATGTACAAGAATATAACTACTATAATACTGCTCCTATATACAAGAATATAACTACTATAATACTGCTCCTATATACAAGAATATAACTACTATAATACTGCCCCTATGTACAAGAATATAACTACTATAATACTGCCCCTATGTACAAGAATATAACTACTATAATACTGCCCCTATGTACAAGAATATAACTACAATACTGCTCCTATGTACAAGAATATAACTACTATAATACTGCTCCTATATACAAGAATATAACTACTATAATACTGCTCCTATGTACAAGAATATAACTACTATAATACTGCCCCCTATGTACAAGAATATAACTACTATAATACTGCTCCTATGTACAAGAATATAACTACTATAATACTGCCCCCTATATACAAGAATATAACTACTATAATACTGCCCCCTATGTACAGGAATATAACTACTATAATACTGCTCCTATGTACAAGAATATAACTACTATAATACTGCTCCTAGGTACAAGAATATAAAATCATAGAACACCATCACAAGAATATGACTTTTACTTATTTCATAAGCTTGCATGTCCCTTCACTATTGTATTCTCACACTCGTGAAGTGAGAGGGGCGGATGTAATCGCCTATGGTTCTTAAAACCAGTGTGTCGAGATTTTTTTCTGCATAGACGACATCCTCGTTGCGGTATTCTATACAGTGTGTGCCAGCCAGTGTGACATGGCTCTGGCTGTTTGGGGGAATGAACTGACATGTTGCATCTGCTTGGACCTTTACACATGACCAGTGACCCTCTCATGTGGACACAGTTTCTGCATGGAATGCATTCGAGACACATTTGAAACCCAGGAGGGTTATGGACGCTACTCCTGTCCCGAGTGCAGAACCAACTTCGAAACACGGCCAATCCTTCAAAAGAGTTTAAGGCTCAGTAACATTGTGGAGACTCTCCGGATCACCAAGGCAGAGGACAGCAGCGCCATTCCCTGTAGCCACTGCGTCCACTCCATTGTGCCGGCCATAAAGACCTGCCTGAACTGTGAGGCTTCGCTATGTGCAGTCCATGTAAAAGTCCACAACACTTCACATGACCATGTGTTGACGGAGCCCACCACCTTCTCCAAAGACAGAAAGTGCTCGATACACAAGAAGGTCCTGGAATATTATTGCACAGACGATGCCACCTGTATCTGTGTATCATGCCGGCTGGAAGGCGACCACAGAGGACACTTGGTGGAGCCAGTACAAGAGGCTTTAGAAAAGAAAAGGGATGGGGAACTGAGACCTATCTTGGAGAAGTTGTCCTTCAAAAGGAAACTAATGGAGGAGAAGATCAAGGCTCTGCGGGAACACAAGCAAGAAATACACGACAGAGCGGTCAACTTGACGGAGAGGACGTGCGAGCTCTTCAGCCAGATCATAGAACAAGTGAAGGCTCTGGAGAAAGAGGTTCTTGGAGAGATCGCCAAACAAAACAAGTTGCTGTCACGCTCAGTCTCGGATCTTATTCATCAGGTTGAGATCCAAAAGGAGACGCTGTCGGCGCAGATTCTGGAGGTCCAACAGTTTTGTTCTCATTCCGATCCATTGACCGTTCTCAGGGAAAAAACCCCATACCACGACGTCACTGCTGAAAACTATCCTCTACCGCACATGAAGAACCTGGATGAGGTACCCGTATCTTTGATCCTGCACAGAGGTCTCAGACAAGTTGCTAATATCTTGTCTGAAGGAGCCAAGAGACAATTTCCCCACATGATAGAGGCATGTAATGTTGTGTTGGACCTCCACACCGCTCACCATAAAATCCTCCTCTCCAGCGACCATACATGTGCCTCCTCTTCTCCGATCTCCTTGAACTATCTGGATCGTCCAGAAAGGTTTAGTTCAAGGCAGGTGTTAAGCTCCTCCAGATTCTCCTTAGGTAAATACTACTGGCAGGTGGACGTGAGCAAGGCGCAGAGATGGATTATCGGAGTGGCCTATGGCAGCATCGAGAGGAAGGTTGACAGAGACAAGTCATACATTGGCTATAATGAGAAATCCTGGGGATTGACTTTCCGGATGTACCTCTCGGCTTTGTACAACAAAACCCACCGGAAGATCGATCAGGAGGATCCGCCACAGTCAGTGGGAATCTACCTGGACTTTGACGCCGGACGTCTGTCCTTCTACGACCTCCAGCCAATGAGACATTTGCACACATTTGTTGCCGCATTCACCGAGCCACTCTATGCCGCTTTCTACGTATTTGAGGACTCCTGTATTAGGATTATGAGATAACTACAACTACCAGCAAGCCCTTCCAGTCTTTAGCTTCTTAATTCTACAGTAGGTATGAAAAAAAATAATTGGGACATCACTTACATGCACCATCGGCAAAATGGGCTTGAGCTGAATTAAATGCTCCATGTGTTTTATTTTAGGTGCTGTTTCTATAATGACTACTCGATGGCGCTATAGGTGTATAATAAATTGTAGGCCACGTACTTTGAGCATGTAATAATAGTGCACAGGCGTTATTACGGGGCTAATACATAGTCGGGAGGGAGAATGCTGTGGTTATCTTTAGTTCTGCAACAGACTTTTTCGGTCATGTCTCGAGAGAAACCACCACCGTGGTGTGAGGTCATTCACATACGAAAATGTCCCCATTTGGAGTCACCCAGACAATTTTGTGTTTTACTTTTATTAATCAAATGAGTTACCAAATGATTTGGAAATTTGGCTTGATGGGCACTTTTTGCGCACCATACGGTCAAGCTGCTCCCACAACAGCTCAATGGGGTTGAGATCTGGTGACTGCGCTGGCCACTCCATTACAGATAGAATACCAGCTGCCGGCTTCTTCCCTAAATAGTTCTTGCATAATTTGGAGGTGTGCTTTGGGTCATTGTCCTGTTGTATTATGAAATTGGCTCCATTCAAGCGCTGTCCACAGGGTATGGCATGGCGTTGCAAAATGGAGTGATAGCCATCCTTATTCAAAATCTCACACTTTACCAGCACCAAAGCAACCCCAGACCATCACATTACCTCCACCATGCTTGACAGATGGCGTCAGGCACTCTTCCTGCATCTTTTCAGTTGTTCTGCGTCTCACAAATGTTCTTCTGTGTGATCCAAACACCTCAAACTTGGATTCGTCTGTCCATAACACTTTTTTCCAATCTTCCTCTGTCCAATGTCTGTGTTCTTTTGCCCATATTAATCTTTTCCTTTTACTAGCCAGTCTCAGATATGGCTTTTTCTTTGCCACTCTGCCCTGAAGGCCAGCATCCCGGAGTCGCCTCTTCACTGTAGACATTGACACTGGCGTTTTGCGTGTACTATTTAATGAAGCTGCCAGTTGAGGACCTGTGAGGCGTTGATTTCTCAAACTACAGACTCTAATGTACTTGGCTCAGTTGTGCAGCGGGGCCTCCCACTTCTCTTTCTACTCTGGTTAGAGCCTGTTTGTGCTCTCCTCGGAAGGGAGTAGTACACACCGTTGTAGGAAATCTTCAGTTTCTTTGCAACATCTCGCATGGAATAGCTTTCATTTCTAAGAACAAGAATAGGCTGTCAAGTTTCACATGAAAGTTCTTTTTTTCTGGCCATTTTGAGAGTTTAATGGAACCAACAAATGTAATGCTCCAGATTATCAACTAGCTTAAACGAAAGTCAGGTTTATAGCTTCTCTAATCAGCCAAACTGTTTTCAGCTGTGCTAACATACTTGCACAAGGGTTTTCAAGGGTATTCTAACCATCCATTAGCCTTCTTACACAGATAGAAAACACAAAGTACCATAAGAACACTGGAGTGATGGTTGTTGGAAATGGGCCTCCATTCACCTATGAAGATATTGCATTACGTACCAGACGTTTGCAGCTAGAATAGTCATTTACCAAAATAACAATGTATAGAGTGTATTTCTGAATCATTTAATGTCAGCTTCATTGGAAAAAACTGCTTTTCTTTCAAAAATAAGGAAATTTCTAAGTGACCCTAAACTTTTGAACGGTAGTGCATAAATATATTATATAAACATATACACACACACACACACACACACACACACACACACACACTGATAGATACAGAAAATATACATGATAGAACATTGCACACAAGTGTCGCCACTACATAGACGACGTCCCAGTGAACAGATACAGATCAGACACATTATCGGAGGGGAGTGGTACAAAATGCCGGCAGGCTTTAATAAATACTCGCACAATCTAAAACGTCGCGTCTTCCACAAATGGCGGCCGAGTCACCGCGAGGTAATTGGAGAAAAGTAAATAAAATATGGGTCCTGGTAGAGAGGAGACAAGGATTGTACCCAACTGCATAAGGCAAAGAAGACTGAGGACTTTCTATATAATTTCCACGCACTTTTAAGATCTCTGCTTGCTGTCATAAGGTGAGGGGGGACGGTCACGTTTACTCTCAGAGGAATAATATCAGTCCAGGTCATTAGTCAGACATAAGAGCACAGCTCGCTGCAGCACATTTATTGATGTGTGTCACGAGATGGGCAGCAGTGCGACCATCACTTGGCCAAGGAGCAAACAATGAAGGGTTTTATTCACTCATATCAAGCAGAGATCTCACGAGGAATCGACACAAAGTTTTTAGGAACACTGTATAATTTTTCAACGAATAATGAATACCCTTTACTTGGTAAAAGTGTACTATCCCTTTAAGAGGCTGCACAGATCTCACGGCTAATATGATAACAGGAACGTGCAGGAAACAGAAGGAGCAACCTCAAATCTAGCTGCCAAAAGGAGAGCAAAGAGAAAAAACTGGTCTGTGAGATGAGAAGGAAGGAGGTGGAGGAAAAAAAGGGGACTGATAGAGGAGAGGAAGACGGAAGGGAGCGGGAGAGGTGGAAGATGGGAGGGTGTGGGACAGGAGGAAGACGAGAGGGAAAGAAGGAAGACGGAAGGGAGCAGGAGAGGAGGAAGACGGAAGGGAGCGGGAGGGAAGGAGGAGTAAGACGGAAGAGAGTGCGAGAGGAGGAGGAAGACAGGAAGGGAGCAGGAGAGGAGGAAGACGGAAGAGAGTGGGAGGGAAGGAGGAGGAAGACGGAAGGGAACGGGAGAGGAGGAAAACGGAAGGGAGCGCGAGAGAAGTAGGAGGAAGACGAAAGGGAGCGGGAGAGGTGGAAGACGGGAGGGTGTGGTACAGGAGGAAGACGGGAGGGAGAGGGAAAGAAGGAAGATGGAAGGGAGCAGTAGAGGAGGAAGACGGAAGGGAGCGGAGGAAGCCGGAAGGTACTGGGAGGGAAGGAGGAGGAAGACGGAAGGGAGCACGAGAGGAGGAGGAAGACGGAAGGGAGCGGGAGAGGTGGAAGACGGGAGGCAGAGGGAAAGGAAGACGGAAGGGAGCGGGAGAGGAGGAAGACAGAAGGTGAGCGGGAGAGGAGGAAGACGGAAGGTGAGCGGGAGAGGAGGAAGACGGAAGGTGAGCGGGAGAGGAGGAAGACGGAAGGTGAGCGGGAGAGGAGGAAGACGGAAGGTGAGCGGGAGAGGAGGAAGACGGAAGGTGAGCGGGAGAGGAGGAAGACGGAAGGTGAGCGGGAGAGGAGGAAGACGGAAGGTGAGCGGGAGAGGAGGAAGACGGAAGGTGAGCGGGAGAGGAGGAAGACGGAAGGTGAGCGGGAGAGGAGGAAGACGGAAGGTGAGCGGGAGAGGAGGAAGACGGAAGGTGAGCGGGAGAGGAGGAAGACGGAAGGTGAGCGGGAGAGGAGGAAGACGGAAGGTGAGCGGGAGAGGAGGAAGACGGAAGGTGAGCGGGAGAGGAGGAAGACGGAAGGTGAGCGGGAGAGGAGGAAGACGGAAGGTGAGCGGGAGAGGAGGAAGACGGAAGGTGAGCGGGAGAGGAGGAAGACGGAAGGTGAGCGGGAGAGGAGGAAGACGGAAGGTGAGCGGGAGAGGAGGAAGACGGAAGGGAGCGGGAGAGGAGGAAGACGGAAGGGAGCGGGAGAAGAGGAAGACGGAAGGGAGCGGGAGAAGAGGAAGACGGAAGGGAGCGAGAGAAGAGGAAGACAGAAGGGAGCGGGAGAGAAAAAAGATAGAATGGAGCGGAAGAGGAGGAAGACGGAAGGGAGCGGGAGGGAAGAAGGAGGAAGACAGAAGGGAGCGGGAGAGGAGGAAAACAGAAGGGAGCAGGAGAGAAAAAAAAGATGGAAGGGAGCAGAACTAGAGAACAGAAGGGAGGTTGAAAGAGAAAAAAAGGGAAGACAAAAAAGTAAGAAGGCAGAGAGTGAGAAAGAAAAATACACTGAGAGTGAACGAACGAAAGAGTGAAAAGGAAAGTGAGAGTGAGAGTGAGAAAAAAAAAGCAAGAGAGAATATTAAGATAGAAAGCAAGCAACAGAAAAGCAAGGAAGAAAGAGAAAGATGGTGTGAAAAGATACTTAGAAAGAGAAACTAAGCAACAAAAATAAAGAAAGTGAGTGAAGGAGTAAGCAAGAGAGGAAGTGAGAAAAAGCAAGAGTGCCAGACTGAAAGAGAGAAGCGAGTGAAAGGGAGTGTGAGAAAGGGAGACAAATCAATGGAAACTGAGGCATGAAGAGAAAGTGCTGCTCCATCACAGCGCACGGGGAGTCAGGCTGCTACACTGCAGGCACCGTATGCCGCTACAGGCTGCAACAGGGGACAAAAAACATAAAATAGATGAATGCAAGCAGAAAACAAAGATATACTGGATGAAACCCCAATTTAAAGGGAATGTCTAGGTTAGGACTCTGCTTTGGTTGGTGCTTCGATCAACCACCAATCCACAGAGTTCGCCCAGAACTTCATAAAAAAAAAGTCCACATCACTCACATGACTGGCAAACGTGCCGGTGGGAAATACCTTTCTGTCAGGATCGGGCAGAACATCGGAGGCCTCTGCGCCTTTAAATACAAACTGGTATTTACAGGGGAAAGCCAATCTTCTAGAGGTGAGGAGGCAGGACGTACCAATGAGGGATTCTTATAAATGGAAGGTGAGAAAACGATGGTGCAGAGAGCGCGTCGGAGCCTCAGCGTACAGATCAGCTGTATTCACAGAGGTGGCCGCACCCGGCCGGGCAGTGGGAGTTCGCCCGCATCCAGTTCATAATGTGCTGAAGATGGCCGCCGTGCCCGCAGCCCTGGCACCAGACAAAGAGGCCTTTCACCACGTGGTGGCACACGGCGCACATACTGGCACACTGCCGGCATCTGGGGAGGAAAGCCAAAAAGCAAGTCTGCACCATTGTTGTTTTGCCTGTACAGCGCCCCCCGCCTGCAGCCCTCAGTATTACCACCCACCACTCACCTGTCGCAGATCCAGCCCTTGTTGCTCATGGGTCTCTTGCAGTTGCTGCAGTTGATGTGCAGGGTTGTGGAGGCCTGGTTCAGGCAGTTGATGGCGCTGCACGTGCTCAGCTTGATCACTTGGTTGGAGACGTTCCACAGCTTGAAGCGCTGAAGCAGATCGATGTAGGAGGTGAACCAGTGCTCCTGCGGAAGAGACGGGGCGCAGACCTCACACACTGTGCTACAGGGGCAGCCTGCACTACCCAATGCTCAAACACAAGGGGGCAGTGTGGGGAACAGGTGTAATCAGCACCAGGCAAGGAAGGGCAGATCCCGGGGTCCCCGAGACCCCCGCTATCACAGCACAAGGTAGGGCAGATCCCGGGGTCCCCGAGACCCCCGCTATCACAGCACAAGGTAGGGCAGATCCCGGGGTCCCCGAGACCCCCGCTATCACAGCACAAGGTAGGGCAGATCCCGGGGGTCCCCGAGACCCCCGCTATCACAGCACAAGGTAAGGCAGAGCCCGGGGTCCCCGAGACCCCCCGCTACCACAGCATAAGGTAGGGCAGATCCCGGGGTCCCCGAGACCCCCCGCTATCACAGCACAAGGTAGGGCAGATCCCGGGGTCCCCGAGACCCCCGCTATCACAGCATAAGGTAGGGCAGATCCCGGGGTCCCCGAGACCCCCGCTATCACAGCACATATATGTATTTTGAAGTTTGGGGTGAATTTTCATTCTAAGCAAATTGCAGAAACTGATTTGTTTTTGACTGTCTTGTGCAAATCATAACAAAAGCCCCATAACAAAAGCTTCTGCCCCCCCCAGCAATATACAGGGGGAGGACGACTGACGGTCACTGATCACGGGGTGGGAAGCAGAAGGAAACAGAGCATGGAGGCACAGAGGGCGCACTATACCTACATGGAGGCACAGAGGAGACATTATTACTACATGGAGGCACAGAGGGGGCACTATTACTACATGGGGGCACAGAGGAGGCATTATTACTATATGGAGGCACAGAGGGCGCACTATACCTACATGGAGGCACAGAGGAGACATTATTACTACATGGAGGCACAGAGGGGGCACTATTACTACATGGGGGCACAGAGGAGGCATTATTTCTATATGGAGGCACAGAGGGGGCACTATTACTATATGGAGGCACAGAGGAGGCATTATTACTATATGGAGGCACAGAGGAGGCATTATTACTATATGGAGGCACAGAGGAGGCATTATTACTACATGGGGGCACAGAGGGGGCACTATTACTATATAGAGGCAGAGAGGAGACATTATTACTACATGAAGGCACAGAGGGGGCATTATTACTATATAGAGGCACAGGGGGGCATTATTACTACATAGAGGCACAGGGGCGTATTATTACTACAGAGAGACACAGAGGGGGCATTATTACTACAGAGAGTCACAGAGGGGGCACTATTACTACATGGAGACACAGAGGGGGCACTATTACTATATGGAGGCACAGAGGGGGCATTATTACTATATGGAGGCACAGAGGGGGCATTATTACTATATAGAGGCACAGGGGGCATTATTACTACAGAGAGGCACAGAGGGGGCATTATTACTACAGAGAGTCACAGAGGGGGCATTATTACTACATGGAGGCACAGAGGAGACATTATTACTACATGGAGGCACAGAGGGGGCACTATTACTATATGGAGGCACAGAGGGGGCATTATTACTATATGGAGGCACAGAGGGGGCATTATAACTACATGGAGGCACAGAGGGGGCACTATTACTATATGGAGGCACAGAGGGGGCATTATTACTATATGGAAGCGCGGAGGGGGCATTATTACTATATGGAGGCACAGAGGGGGCATTATTACTATATGGAGGATCAGAGGGGGCATTATTACTATACGGAGGCACAGAGGGGGCATTATTACTATATGGAGGGACAGAGGGGACATTATAACTATATGGAGGCACAGAGGGGGCATTATTACTATATGGAGGCACAGAGGGGGCATTATTACTACAGGGAGGCACAGAGGGGGCATTATTACTATATGGAGGCACAGAGGGGGCATTATTATTATTATTATTATTATTATTATTATAAGGAGGCACAGAGAGGGCATTATTTCTATATGGAGGCACAGAGGGGGCACTATTACTATATGG
The DNA here is from genome assembly GCF_039654945.1 of Dendrobates tinctorius. NCBI lineage: Eukaryota > Metazoa > Chordata > Amphibia > Anura > Dendrobatidae > Dendrobates > Dendrobates tinctorius. The sequence continues at coordinate 10,065,364 of NW_027361924.1, forward strand.
AGGCACAGGGCGGCATTATTACTATATGGAGGCACAGAGGGGGCATTATTACTATAAGGAGGCACAGAGGGGGCATTATTACTATATGGAGGCACATAGGAGGCATTATTACTATATGGAGGCACAGAGGAGACATTATTACTATATAGAGGCACAGAGGAGGCATTATTACTATATGGAGGCACAGAGGGGGCACTATTACTATATGGAGGCACAGAGGGGGATTATTACTATAAGGAGGCACAGAGGGGGCATTATTACTATATGGAGGCACAGAGGGGGCATTATTACTATATGGAGGCACAGAGGAGGCATTATTACTATATGGAGGCACAGAGGAGACATTATTACTATATAGAGGCACAGAGGGGGCATTATTACTATAAGGAGGCACAGAGGGGGCACTATTACTATATGGAGGCACAGAGGGGGATTATTACTATAAGGAGGCCCAGAGGGGGCATTATTACTATAAGGAGGCACAGAGGGGGCATTATTACTATATGGAGGCACAGAGGGGGCATTATTACTATATGGAGGCACAGAGGGGGCATTATTACTATATGGAGGCACAGAGGGGGCACTATTACTATATGGAGGCACAGAGGGGGCATTATTACTATATGGAGGCACAGAGGGGGATTATTACTATATGGAGGCACAGAGGGGGCATTATTACTATATGGAGGCACAGAGGGGGATTATTACTACATGAAGGCACAGAGGGGGCACTATTACTATAAGGAGGCACAGAGGGGGCATTATTACTATATGGAGGCACAGAGGGGGCACTATTACTATATGGAGGCACAGAGGGGGCACTATTACTATATGGAGGCACAGAGGGGGCACTATTACTATATGGAGGCACAGAGGGGGCATTATTACTATATGGAGGCACAGAGGGGGCACTATTACTATATGGAGGCACAGAGGGGGCATTATTACTACATGGAGGCACAGAGGGGGCACTATTACTATATGGAGGCACAGAGGGGGCACTATTACTATATGGAGGCCATGTCAGGGCCACGTCAGGACTGGAGCAGCTTTAGGTGGGAAGTACCAAACTGAATTGGTGCACCAATTATAGGAAAGTCAAGCTCCTGCATCCCAACAGGACCCAAAAGAGCGACATCATCTCTGAGGAGAACCCCCGTTTAGGAGGCTTACCTGCATCTGCTCATCTATCTCCTTACGAATCCGATCTCCCAGCACAATGAGAACAGAGGCCGCCATCTGCACATCTCCCTGCTCCGCGTAGTAGCACAGCATGTCCCGCACGATAGGGTTGAAGAAGTCAGCGGGCAGCCTGTTCTCATACAAGGCATGGGAGATGGAGATGAGGGAGAAAGACTCCACCGGGGTCAGGGACACGGTCTCAGCCTCATTGCCGCTCACATGGGGAGAGTCCGCCTTATCCTGAAGGTGGTCCGGAGCCGAGGGGGTGTCTGTAATCTCATGACGCAGAGGAAAACCCTCCTGGGGAAGGATGTACTCCTGATCCTCAGCTGTAAGGAGAAAACCCACTATAAGTCGAAGAAAAAAAGCAGACTCCTACCGAACAAACCTACATCTGTATTATCCTCCAGAGCTGCACTCACTATTCTGCTGGTGCAGTCGCTGTGTACATACATTACATTACTGATCCTGAGTTACCTCCTGTATTATACCCCAGAGCAGCACTCACTATTCTGCTGGTGCAGTCACTGTGTACATACATTACATTACTGATCCTGAGTTACCTCCTGTATTATACTCCAGAGCTGCACTCACTATTCTGCTGGTACAGTCACTGTGTACATACATTACATTACTGATCCTGAGTTACATCCTGTATTATACCCCAGAGCTGCACTCACTATTCTGCTGATGCAGTCACTGTGTACTGTGATAAAACACTCCGGGATCGCCTTTGCTGGGGTCAAAGGTCACGTGCGTTCAGCGTGAAACTCAGGCGCAGAGCTGGGATTCGGATGTAACTGACCCTGGGTCAGGTTTATTAACGGTGAAAGCAATGCAAAAGGAAATAAAACATAAAACAAATCCTTGCCTGTCCGGCACTAACTAAACAATGGACAACCTAACTACCAACTGGCGGGCTTCTCCCGTCCAGCCAAAACACAGTTGCAGTGGGCACTGCTTCCACTCACGTGTGTCTCTCACACAGACAGGCTCTCTGTGTTCCCAGGCTGAGACACTCACACAACCACCTGGCATCCTTATATATCCACCTCCCATTATCCATTAGTAAGCAGGTGCGATACTGACCAGACTAGGCCACATAGGAAAGGAATCTGGGCGAGATATACCTGCCCTCATCCACTATTCCCACATGATTCTCACATATCCCCCCCCCCTCTGCTCAGACCACTCCGGTCGAGCAATGACACCCGCCAAACAGTGCACTCGGGACAGGGCATCTGCATTCCCCATCTGTACCCCTGGGCGGTGCTCCACCGTAAAAGTGTAGGCCTGCAGGGCAAGGAACCACCGGGTCACCCGGCTATTCCGTTCCTTGTTCAAGTGCATCCACTTGGGAGGGGCATGGTCAGTGATCAGCCTGAACTTTCGGCCCACCAGGTAATATTTGAGGGCCTCTAGAGCCCACTTAATGGCGAGGCACTCTTTTTCTACGACTGCATATCTTTGCTCGTGTTTATTCAGCTTCCTGCTGAGATAGAGGACTGGGTGTTCCACTCCGTCCCTCACTTGTGAGAGTACGGCCCCGATACCGGTACCAGAGGCATCCGTTTGTACCACAAACTCACTGCGGAAGTCCGGAGTCACCAGTACTGGTTGAGAGCAAAGTGCCCGTTTTAGGCTATGGAAGGCTTCTTCAGCCGCTAAACTCCATTTAATCATGACGGAGTCTTTCCCTTTTGTAAGATCCGTCAGGGGGGTAGTGATGGCTGCAAAATTGGGTATGAACCGGCGATAATAGCCGGCGATCCCCAGGAAGGCTTGCACCTGCTTCTTGTTGACAGGTTGCGGCCAGTCCTGAACCGCCTGAATCTTATCAACCTGGGGTTTAACAACACCCCTCCCAATTACATACCCCAAATACCGGGCTTCTTCTAGCCCGATGTGACATTTCTTGGGGTTCGCGGTTAGACCTGCCTCCCACAGGTCGTCAATCACAGCTTGTACTTTCTGGAGATGAGTCTCCCAGTCCAAGCTGTAAATGACAATGTCGTCCAAATAGGCCGAAGCGTACTGCCTATGTGGCCTCAGGACTCGATCCATCAGTCTCTGGAAGGTCGCCGGTGCTCCGTGCAGTCCAAACGGCATATACACATACTGAAATAGACCTTCTGGGGTAGCAAATGCCGTCTTTTCTCTGGCAGCCTCCGCCAGAGGGATCTGCCAATACCCCTTTGTCAGGTCTAGGGTCGTAATATACCGGGCTTTTCCTAACCGATCTATTAACTCGTCGACCCGGGGCATGGGGTAGGCATCAAATTTTGAGACCGCATTCAGTTTCCTGAAGTCATTGCAGAACCGGATGGTGCCGTCCGGTTTAGGAATTAGCACAATCGGGCTGGACCAAGCACTGTGCGATTCCTCATTGACACCTATCTCTAACATTGCCTTCACTTCTCGGGAAACGGCTTCACGGCGCGCTTCCGGGATTCTGTAGGGTTTCACATGAACTGTGACACCAGGTTCCATTACGATGTCATGTTTCATTAGCGTAGTCTGCCTGGGTTTTTCTGAGAAAAACTTTTGGTTGTGAAGTAGAAACTGCCTGACCTCAGTCTTTTGCCGCTCCGAGAGAGACTCTGCAACCCGTACCTCCGGTATGGTATGCGAGCAGACAGGACGGGCCAGCTCCGCTGACAAGGCAGACCGATCCTTCCAGGGTTTTATCAGATTTACATGATAAATCTGTTCAGGTTTCCGTTTACCTGCCTGGTATACTTTGTAGTTTACTTCACCAACTCTTTCCTTGATCTCAAAGGGGCCCTGCCACTTTGCCAGGAACTTACTGTCCACCGTGGGGACCAGGATCAACACCCTATCTCCGGGTGCAAACGTACGGATCTTGGTGCCCCTATCATAGATTCTTTTTTGGGCTCCTTGAGCCTGTATCATGTGTTCTTTGACGATAGGCATAACAGCCGCAATACGGTCCTGCATTTGTGTGACGTGATCTATCACCGTTTTAAACGGAGTGACCTGACCCTCCCAGGTTTCTTTTGCAACGTCTAACAGTCCGCGAGGACGTCGGGCGTACAATAACTCGAAAGGCGAGAATCCCGTGGAAGACTGGGGCACTTCCCTGATGGCAAAAAGCAAATACGGAAGTAAATAGTCCCAGTTCTTCCCATCCTTGTCTATCACCTTTCTCAGCAACTGCTTCAGAGTTTTATTGAACCGTTCGACCAACCCGTCTGTTTGAGGGTGATACACGGATGTGCGTAACGGTTCGATTTGTAACAACCGGCAGAGCTCCTTCATTACCCTGGACATAAAGGGGGTCCCCTGGTCGGTGAGTATCTGTTTTGGTATACCGACCCGACTAAACACATGCACCAGTTCCTTGGCAATCGTCTTGGTGGCCGTGTTACGCAAAGGGATGGCCTCCGGGTAACGAGTGGCATAATCCAAGATGACCAGGATATGTTGGTGTCCACGTGCAGACCGTGGAAGGGGCCCAACTAAATCCATCCCAATCTTCTCAAACGGGACTTCAATAATAGGTAGGGTTACCAAAGGGCTACAGAACCGGGGCTTAGGTGCAGAGGCTTGGCAGTCAGGACAAGACTCACAATATACTCGAATATCGTGATGCATGCCTGGCCAAACAAAACAGTGTAATATCCTTTCGGTGGTTTTCTGGACTCCCAGGTGACCTCCCATCACATGTCCGTGGGCCAGGTCCAGCACCTGCCGCCGGTAGGGTTTTGGCACGACTAACAGTTGCACCGTATCTTCCCCCTTTTTCTCTATCTGATAGAGTAAATCATTCTCCAGAACCATGTAAGGATATGCCAGCCTAGAGCCAGGTTCTACGGGTACCCCATTTATCACTTTTACATTTGTCCTAGCCTGAGAAAGGGTAGGATCCTTTATTTGCTCGCTTTGGAAGTCATCTTTCTGAACTTCTAAATCCGGCAAACGGGGAGGTGGACGGCTGTCGGCCTCCTCCTCTTCCCCGGTCTCCTCATTATCACCCGCCATGACTGAAAACGGGAACTGCAGGTCATTTCCCGCAGACTCTTCCCCCGAGTCTTCCAGGGAGACATCTTCCAGGGGTTCGGGACCCCCACGCGCCCTGGGAGAAGAATCATGTACACTATTACCCGAGGGCATCAACTGATTCTCCCACAATTGCCAGAAGTGGGGAAAATCCCGGCCCAGGATAACATCATGCAATAATGCCGGGACGAGTCCCACTTTATGTTGCACAGACCCATAGGAAGTAGTAATGCATATGACCGTGGTGAGGTACGAACAGGTGTCTCCATGCACACACGTTACAGAAAATTTGTCTGATGGTCCAGTCGGGGCTGACACCAGACTGGCCTTCACCAGAGTCACCACACTTCCCGAGTCTAACAATGCCACCACATTTTTGCCATCAACAGTTAAATCACACAAGTGTTTTTCCACCTCCTTTTGACCGGCATTCACACTCACTACCCGTGCAACCATAGACATGCGGTTTTTAGAGTCTGTGACGTCGCACTGCATGGGTTCAGTAGTGACCGGACAGTTCGCAGCAATATGTCCCATCTCTTGGCAGCGGAAACACCTAACGGGCCGCTTGCTTAGACCATAGTTCGTTACTCTCGGCCTCGCAGTGCGGGCAGTCCCGTTTTCCTTCCCCACTGTCTTAGGGATTTTTCCATCTCCCCTACTCCCTGGAACAGTCTTACCGGTTCCACGTGGAGATGATGAAGAACGAGGTGGGGTAGCGTCGTCTCGGAGTCCTTCCGCCACGGAGTAACGTTCAACCAGATCCACCAGTTGATCTGCCGTCGTAGGATTTCCATGGCTTACCCACTTCCTCAGGGCTGGCGGTAGAGCTCTCAGGTACTTGTCCATGACGACTCTCTGGATTATCTCTGGCGCTGTCAACACCTCGGGTTGTAGCCACTTCTTCGTCACGTGGATCAGGTCGAACATCTGTGACCGCGGTGGTTTATCCGGCTGATAAGTCCATTGATGCACTCTCTGTGCACGGACAGCGGTCGTCACTTCCAGCCGGGCCAAGATCTCGGCTTTCAGTTTGTCAAAGTCCTGCGCGGCTTCAGGTTCCAAGTCATAATACGCCTTTTGGGCCTCACCGGAAAGAAACGGGGCAATCAGGCCGGCCCATCGTGCCTTCGGCCATTTTTCTCGCACCGCCGTCCGTTCAAACGTGGTCAGGTATGCCTCGACGTCATCATCAGGCGTCATTTTCTGCCAGTACCGACTCACGTGAATCACTCTCGACTCGGCTTCCAGGTTAACCTCAGGTAAGCTTGCCAGGCGCTGCGCCACCTGCTGGAGAAGCGAACGATCGGTAACTGTCATGTCCACCAACTCCTTCAGCTGGGCCATCATCACCCGATTAGCTTCTTGCTGGACGGCGGTGGACTGTACCAGCGCTTTCACCACGTCCTCCATGCTCATGCTTGCAACGTGATGCCCGCGTTCTCCACCACAATGTGATAAAACACTCCGGGATCGGCTTTGCTGGGGTCAAAGGTCACGTGCGTTCAGCATGAAACTCAGGCGCACAGCTGGGTCCGGGTATAACTGACACTGGGTCAGGTTTATTAACGGTGAAAGCAATGCATAAAGGAAATAAAACATAAAACAAATCCTTGCCTGTCCGGCACTAACTAAACAAAGTACAACCTAACTACCAACTGGCGGGCTTCTCCCGTCCAGCCAAACCACAGTTGCAGTGGGCACTGCTTCCACTCACGTGTGTCTCTCACACAGACAGGCTCTCTGTGTTCCTAGGCTGAGACACTCACACAACCACCGGGCATCCTTTTATATCCACCTCCCATTATCCATTAGTAAGCAGGTGCGATACTGACCAGACTAGGCCACATAGGAAAGGAATCTGGGCGAGATATACCTGCCCTCATCCACTATTCCCACATGATTCTCACAGTACATACATTACTGATCCTGAGTTACATCCTGTATTATACCCCAGAGCTGCACTCACTATTCTGCTGGTGCAGTCACTGTGTACATACATTACTGATCCTGAGTTACATCCTGTATTATACTCCAGAGCTGCACTCACTATTCTGCTGGTGCAGTCACTGTGTACATACATTACTGATCCTGAGTTACATCCTGTATTATACCCCAGAGCTGCACTCACTATTCTGCTGGTGCAGTCACTGTGTACATACATTACTGATCCTGAGTTACATCCTGTATTATACTCCAGAGCTGCACTCACTATTCTGCTGGTGCAGTCACTGTGTACATACATTACATTACTGATCCTGAGTTACATCCTGTATTATACCCCAGAGCTGCACTCACTATTCTGCTGGTGCAGTCACTATAGGAGCTGCCTGCTGACTGTTTCCAGCAGAATTATGACTGCTGAGATAAATAGCACAAGCGTCTGTTACGCAGGTTGCACGCGGTGGCGGTATTACTCACGGTGCGGATGCTCGGAGTCCATTAGATACAGCTCGTCCTCATCTACCTCCACGTCCCCCAGGAGGTAGTCAGCAGGAACGTCGCTGCCCTCCGTCTCCTCGTTCTCTGCACAGTGAATAGAAACAATGAAACCCGGTGCACAGACGAGGCTCAGACACGAGCGCCGCTCCTGCCTCCTCACCATCGTTATTAATGGCGGTGGAGTCCATCAGAGTGCTGTCGGCCCGGCTGTCCCCCTTGCTGAGCTCCAGACGCGCGTCGCTGCCCATTCCAGGTGTCAGATCCTTCATGTTATAGCTGCAGAGAAAGGGCAGAGTTACAGGTGGGTCTGAGGATGCGCAGAGGACACGAGGGTGCAGGGGTCCCACCTGTTCAGGAGGGGCAGGGAGCTGCTGCTTTTGCCCAGGCTGTGGTTGAGATTGGTGGGTGGCACCGTGCCCGCGCTGCAGTAGATGATCCCCAGCATCGCCCACGTCTGCGCCACCTGGAGGGAAGATCAAGTAAATCTGGTGAAGGAGGTCGGTACCGATACACCTCAGACACCGCAATGCAGTTCTGCAGCAGCAGTCACTGACCTGAGCTCCTCAAGTCATTGGGGAACTACATCTCCCAGCATGCCCTGATATAAGATAAATCCTCTTTTAAAAAGTAAAAACTTACAAGAGGGCCAAACGGAGGGGGGGATCCCTAGAAAGTTTTAACACATTCCCCTCACTGCATTTTACTTTTTTTTTTTTATCAATTTTTTAGTCCCCGTTGGGGACTTGAGGTGCAGTCACGGGCTGCCGATGCACGTGCGCAGTAGCCATGCCAGTTCCCGATTCTCACCTGCCATCTGTTCAGCTCTCGAGCCACTTTGGCATTGTGGTCACACAGTTCAGCCAGAGGTTTCCCGGCCAGGGCGTACTTCTCCGCTGTGGCCACGAAGCAGCCCATGTCCCCTTCTCCCGCCTCGAACACCATCAGGCCGCTGGAGATGTTCTCGAACTGCTCCATGGGGTCCTGCTTCCTCAGGAAGAAGATGGGATGTCGCCGATCGTAGGGTTTCCTATTGGAGTCCTGTGATGAGGTGGAGGAGGAAATCAGACTTTCCTTGGCGGCAAACGCCAGGTCACCAAACAGTCCGTAGCAGAGGCCTTCCGGGTTGGCGCGGTCTATGGGCCGCCGGGCGTCTCTGAAGATGTGCTGGTACAGGGTGCTGTCCTTAGATCCCGAGAGCATGAAGTACGGGTCATGCAAGTGGCGCCAAACGATGCCCGTCGTCACGTCCTTGTGTTCTTCGAAAGTGGCGAAAGGTATGAACGGCCGGCGCACGTCCCACACGTAGATGTTGTGGTCCACCATCATGGAACATGTCCCTATGTGGTACTTCCTCTCCGGGCGCCACTTCACCCGGGCGACAGAGGCGATGGTCTGAACGCAGTAGATTTCTTTGGCCCGGTTGGTGTTCATGTCCCACACTTTTACCATCTTGTCCCGACCGCCGGTGGCCAGCCACCCTCTATGGGGAACACATCAAAGAGTGAGAAACGTGGGACATACCAAACCCCCCCCCCCACCGCCATGACACCGTTGAAGGTAGTAGGGATAAGTTACATCATTTTCAGGAACCTTCACCTCGAAAAATCAGTGTAATGTTATGAGGAGGAGGGGGATGCAGCTACAGTTTCTGGATGCTGTGAGAGGGGAGAAGGAGCTGCAGTGGGAAAGCTGTGATTGGCTCCTCAGAAGACAATGTGACGTGGTACTATACAGAGGCCACTACTATCTCCCATTTGACGACGTGTTCAAACAGGACCCTTACGCCCCACAATGTGATTTTCAGCCGTACATACCGATCCTCCGGGTGCCAGTCGCAGCAGAAGACCGGACCGTTATGTGCGGTGAACATACGTTCAAACCGGTCCGGCCTCCGGATGTCCCAAAGCTGGACGTTTCCGTTCTCAAACGTGGCGGCGAAGGTGAAATAATCCCGGATGCTGAACTGGACGTCTCTCACGCTCTCCGACTGACCTGGGAAGAGGAGGGACATGGGGCGTGAACGAGGCATACAACACCTCCCACATAAAACCATACCCTTACACTTCGTGGCCTGGTAACCTGGGGGAGACATAGGGATACCTCTGTAGAAGTACTACAACTCCCCAAATGCCACGGAGGAGTAGTCCATCATCATGGAGACTGTCTTCAGAATTGAGGGTTTATCCAATGATAACTTATGAGCGGGAGCGCGGTGTCGTGTGAAGAGAGATGCAAACTGCAGGGAGGCCCGACAGCCCCACTGACGACCGCGTGCCCCCGGACAGGTTGCATCGTCCTCGACTGACTAGTTAGATCATTGATCGGCACTGGCTGTTATATGCCGTGCGAGTCGAGACCCAAATCACCTGAGAAGGTGCTGACCGAGTCCTTCTTGCGGAGGTCAAAGCACTTCATGAATCCGTCCTGGGAGCCGCTGAGCAGCATGTAGACCTCGGTGGGGTGGAAGCAGACCTTGTTCACCGTCCTCTTGTGCTCCGTGAAGAGCTGGTCCTGCTTATTCCGGGAGGGTTTGCCCAAGTTCCAGGTGACCACCACACCATTGGTGGCGGCCGTGGCCAGGAGGTTCTCATCCATCTGGTGCCACACAACATCGGCGCAGCTGAAATTCAGCGACGGCTTCCGGCCCACCCTCAGGTTCAACTTTTCCGCAAAGTGGTCGTCCTCCAAGGAGTAGATCTTAAAGATGTTACGTCCGGCCACCACCACTTGGGTGGCGTCGCGGCAGACGCTTATGGCGTTGGCAGGGGCATCGAGGTGACAGAACATGGTGCGACCTGTCAGGGTGTTACCGCCTAGGGCCGTGGTCACCCGCGCCATCTTCTCTATGGCAGGTCCACGGCCGCTGGCCCCCTTCCACACGCCGCTGAGGGTCTCCACAAGAGCGGTTCTATAGACCAACGCAGAGAAAGACCATGCTCCTCCGGGAAAACGAGGGACGGTGCAGCACGGACGGGGGTCCACCGGGAAAAGGGTCCAGTGTGGAGTTACACAGCCAAAAAATCTGCAAAAGACAAGAGCAGAGGGATTCAGGGATCAGAAGGGGGCGAGAGGTGTATGGAGATAACAGACGGGGTCCCCTGACAAGAAGCCCCCAGGGAATAAAACCCCGGGGGATGGCCAGACACCCGGGTACCTAACAACAAAATGTGGAGAACTACAGCTCCCATGTAACCAGCTACAGGAGAACTACAACTCCCATGTAATCAGCTACAGGAGAACTACAACTCCCATGTAATCAGCAACAGGAGAACTACAACTCCCATGTAATCAGCTACAGGAGAACTACAACTCCCATGTAACCAGCTACAGGAGAACTACAGCTCCCATGTAACCAGCTACAGGAGAACTACAACTCCCATGTAATCAGCTACAGGAGCACTACAGCTCCCATGTAATTAGCTACAGGAGAACTACAACTCCCATGTAATCAGCTACAGGAGAACTACAACTCCCATGTAACCAGCTACAGGAGAACTACAACTCCCATGTAATCAGCTACAGGAGAACTACAACTCCCATGTAATCAGCTACAGGAGAACTACAGCTCCCATGTAATCAGCAACAGGAGAACTACAACTCCCATGTAATCAGCTACAGGAGAACTACAACTCCCATGTAATCAGCTACAGGAGAACTACAGCTCCCATGTAATCAGCAACAGGAGAACTACAACTCCCAGGAAATCAGCTACAGGAGAACTACAACTCCCATGTAATCAGCTACAGGAGAACTAAAACTCCCATGTAATCAGCTACAGGAGAACTACAGCTCCCATGTAATCAGCTACAGTAGAACTACAACTCCCATGTAACCAGCTACAGGAGAACTACAGCTCCCATGTAATCAGCTACAGGAGAACTACAACTCCCATGTAATCAGCTACAGGAGAACTACAACTCCCATGTAACCAGCTACAGGAGAACTACAACTCCCATATAATCAGCTCCAGGAGAACTACAACTCCCATGTAATCAGCTACAAGAGAACTACAGCTCCCATGTAATCAGCTCCAGGAGAACTACAACTCCCATGTAATCAGCTACAGGAGAACTACAGCTCCCATGTAATCAGCAACAGGAGAACTACAATTCCCATGTAATCAGCTACAGGAGAACTACAACTCCCATGTAATCAGCTACAGGAGAACTACAGCTCCCATGTAATCAGCTACAGGAGAACTACAGCTCCCATGTAATCAGCTACAGGAGAACTACAGCTCCCATGTAATCAGCTACAGGGGAACTACAACTCCCATGTAATCAGCTACAGGAGAATTACAACTCCAATGTAATCAGCTACAGGAGAACTACAACTCCCATGTATTCAGCTACAGGAGAACTACAGCTCCCATGTAATCAGCAACAGGAGAACTACAACTCCCATGTAATCAGCTACAGGAGAACTACAGCTCCCATGTAATCAGCTACAGGAGAACTACAGCTCCCATGTAATCAGCTACAGGAGAACTACAGCTCCCATGTAATCAGCTACAGGAGAACTACAACTCCCATGTAATCAGCTACAGGAGAATTACAACTCCAATGTAATCAGCTACAGGAGAACTACAACTCCCATGTATTCAGCTACAGGAGAAATACAGCTCCCATGTAATCAGCTACAAGAGAACTACAGCTCCCATGTAATCAGCTACAGGAGACCTACAGCTCCCATGTAATCAGCTACAGAAGAACTACAGCTGCCATGTAATCAGCTACAGGAGAACTACAACTCCCATGTAATCAGCTACAGGAGAACTACAACTCCCATGTAACCAGTTACAGGAGAACTACAACTCCCATGTAACCAGCTACAGGAGAACTACAACTCTCATGTAATCAGCTACAGAAGAACTACAGCTCCCATGTAATCAGCTACAGGAGAACTACAACTCCCATGTAATCAGCTACAGGAGAACTACAGCTCCCATGTAATCAGCTACAAGAGAACTACAACTCCCATGTAATCAGCAACAGGAGAACTACAACTCCCATGTAATCAGCTACAGGAGAACTACAACTCCCATGTAATCAGCTACAGGAGAACTACAGCTCCCATGTAATCAGCTACAGGAGAACTACAACTCCCATGTAATCAGCTACAGGAGAACTACAGCTCCCATGTAATCAGCTACAAGAGAACTACAACTCCCATGTAATCAGCAACAGGAGAACTACAACTCCTATGTAATCAGCTACAGGAGAACTACAACTCCCATGTAATCAGCTACAGGAGAACTACAACTCCCATGTAATCAGCTACAGAAGAACTACAGCTCCCATGTAATCAGCTACAGGAGAACTACAGCTCCCATGTAATCAGCTACAGGAGAACTACAACTCCCATGTAACCAGCTACAGGAGAACTACAACTCCCATGTAATCAACTACAGAAGAACTACAACTCCCATGTAATCAGCTACAGGAGAACTACAGCTCCCATGTAATCAGCTACAGGAGAACTACAGCTCCCATGTAATCAGCTACAAGAGAACTACAACTCCCATGTAATCAGCTACAGAAGAAATACAACTACCATGTAATCAGCTACAGGAGAACTACAACTCCCATGTAATCAGCTACAGGAGAACTACAGCTCCTATGTAATCAGCTACAGGAGAACTACAGCTCCCATGTAATCAGCTACAGGAGAACTACAGCTCCCATGTAATCAGCTACAGGAGAACTACAACTCCCGTGTAATCAGCTACAGAACTACAACTCCCATGTAATCAGCTACAGGAGAACTACAACTCCCATGTAATCAGCTACAGGAAAACTACAACTCCCATGTAATCAGCTACAGGAGAACTACAACTCCCATGTAATCAGCTACAGGAGAACTACAACTCCCATGTAATCAGCTACAGGAGAACTACAACTCCCATGTAATCAGCTACAGAAGAACTACAGCTCCCATGTAATCATCTACAGGAGAACTACAGCTCCCATGTAATCAGCTACAGGAGAACTACAGCTCCCATGTAATCAGCTACAGAAGAACTACAGCTCCCATGTAATCATCTACAGGAGAACTACAACTCCCATGTAATCAGCTACAGAAGAACTACAGCTCCCATGTAATCAGCTACAGAAGAACTACAGCTCCCATGTAATCAGCAACAGGAGAACTACAACTCCCATGTAATCAGCAACAGAAGAACTACAGCTCCCATGTAATCAGCAACAGGAGAACTACAACTCCCATGTAATCAGCTACAGGAGAACTACAACTCCCATGTAATCAGCTACAGGAGAACTACAACTCCCATGTAATCAGCTACAGGAGAACTACAACTCCCATGTAATCAGCTACAGGAGAACTACAACTCCCATGTATTCAGCTACAGGAGAACTACAGCTCCCATGTAATCAGCTACAAGAGAACTACAGCTCCCATGTAATCAGCTACAAGAGAACTACAGCTCCCATGTAATCAGCTACAGGAGAACTACAGCTCCCATGTAATCAGCTACAGAAGAACTACAGCTCCCATGTAATCAGCTACAGGAGAACTACAACTCCCATGTAATCAGCTACAGGAGAACTACAACTCCCATGTAATCAGCTACAGGAGAACTACAACTCCCATGTAATCAGCTACAGGAGAACTATAACTCCCATGTAATCAGCTACAGGAGAACTACAGCTCCCATGTAATCAGCTACAAGAGAACTACAACTCACATGTAATCAGCAACAGGAGAACTACAACTCCCATGTAATCAGCTACAGGAGAACTACAACTCCCATGTAACCAGCTACAGGAGAACTACAACTCCCATGTAATCAGCTACAGAAGAACTACAGCTCCCATGTAATCAGCTACAGGAGAACTACAGCTCCCATGTAATCAGCTACAGGAGAACTACAACTCCCATGTAATCAGCTACAGGAGAACTACAACTCCCATGTAACCAGCTACAGGAGAACTACAACTCCCATGTAATCAGCTACAGGAGAACTACAACTCCCATGTAACCAGCTACAGGAGAACTACAACTCCCATGTAATCAGCTACAGGAGAACTACAGCTCCCATGTAATCAGCTACAGGAGAACTACAGCTCCCATGTAATCAGCTACAGGAGAACTATAGCTCCCATGTAATCAGCTACAGGAGAACTACAACTCCCGTGTAATCAGCTACAGAACTACAACTCCCATGTAATCAGCTACAGGAGAACTACAGCTCCCATGTAATCAGCTACAGGAGAACTACAACTCCCATGTAATTGTAATCAGCTACAGGAGAACTACAACTCCCATATAATCAGCTACAGGAGAACTACAGCTCCTATGTAATCAGCTACAGAACTACAACTCCCGTGTAGTCAGCTACAGAACTACAACTCCCATGTAATCAGCTACAGGAGAACTACAACTACCATGTAAACAGCTACATGAGAACTACAACTCCCATGTAATCAGCTACAGGAGAACTACAACTACCATGTAATCAGCTACAGGAGAACTACAACTCCCATGTAATCAGCTACAGGAGAACTACAAACTCCCATGTAATCAGCAACAGGAGAACTACAACTCCCGTGTAATCAGCTACAGAAGAACTACAGCTCCCGTGTAATCAGCTACAGGAGAACTACAACTCCCATGTAATCAGCTACAGAAGAACTACAGCTCCCATGTAATCATCTACAGGAGAACTACAACTCCCATGTAACCAGCTACAGGAGAACTACAACTCCCATGTAATCATCTACAGAACTACAACTCCCATGTAATCAGCTACAGGAGAACTACAACCCCCATGTAATCAGCAACAGGAGAACTACAACTCCCGTGTAATCAGCTACAGAAGAACTACAGCTCCCATGTAATCAGCTACAGGAGAACTACAACTCCCATGTAATCATCTACAGGAGAACTACAACTCCCATGTAATCAGCTACAGGAGACCTACAGCTCCCATGTAATCAGCTACAGAAGAACTACAACTCCCATGTAATCAGCTACAGGAGAACTACAGCTCCCATGTAATCAGCTACAGGAGAAGTACAACTACCATGTAATCAGCTACAGGAGAACTACAACTCCCATGTAATCAGCTACAGGAGAACTACAACTCCCATGTAATCAGATACAGGAGAACTACAACTCCCGTGTAATCAGCTACAGAACTACAACTCCCATGTAATCAGCTACAGGAGAACTACAACTCCCATGTAATCAGCTACAGGAGAACTACAACTCCCATGTAATCAGCTACAGGAGAACTACAACTCCCATGTAATCAGCTACAGGAGAACTACAACTCCCATGTAATCAGCTACAGGAGAACTACAACTCCCATGTAATCAGCTACAGGAGAACTACAGCTCCCATGTAATCAGCTATAGGAGAACTACAGCTCCCATGTAATCATCTACAGGAGAACTACAACTCCCATGTAATCAGCTACAGGAGAACTACAACTCCCATGTAATCAGCTACAGGAGAACTACAACTCCCATGTAATCAGCTACAGGAGAACTACAACTCCCATGTAATCATCTACAGGAGAACTACAACTCCCATGTAATCAGCTACAGGAGAACTACAACTCCCATGTAATCAGCTACAGGAGAACTACAACTCCCATGTAATCAGCAACAGGAGAACTACAACTCCCATGTAATCAGCAACAGGAAAACTACAACTCCCATGTAATCAGCTACATGAGAACTACAACTCCCATGTAATCAGCTACAGGAGAACTACAACTCCCATGTAATCATCTACAGGAGAACTACAACTCCCATGTAATCAGCAACAGGAGAACTACAACTCCCATGTAATCATCTACAGGAGAACTACAACTCCCATGTAATCATCTACAGGAGAACTACAACTCCCATGTAATCAGCTACAGGAGAACTACAACTCCCATGTAATCAGCTACAGGAGAACTACAACTCCCATGTAATCAGATACAGGAGAACTACAACTCCCATGTAATCAGCTACAGGAGAACTACAGCTCCCATGTAATCATCTACAGGAGAACTACAACTCCCATGTAATCATCTACAGGAGAACTACAACTCCCATGTAATCATCTACAGGAGAACTACAACTCCCATGTAATCAGCTACAGGAGAACTACAACTCCCATGTAATCATCTACAGGAGAACTACAACTCCCATGTAATCAGCTACAGGAGAACTACAACTCCCATGTAACCAGCTACAGGAGAACTACAACTCCCATGTAATCAGCTACAGGAGAACTACAACTCCCATGTAACCAGCTACAGGAGAACTACAACTCCCATGTAATCAGCTACAGGAGAACTACAGCTCCCATGTAATCAGCTACAGGAGAACTACAGCTCCCATGTAATCAGCTACAGGAGAACTATAGCTCCCATGTAATCAGCTACAGGAGAACTACAACTCCCGTGTAATCAGCTACAGAACTACAACTCCCATGTAATCAGCTACAGGAGAACTACAGCTCCCATGTAATCAGCTACAGGAGAACTACAGCTCCCATGTAATCAGCTACAGGAGAACTACAACTCCCATGTAATTGTAATCAGCTACAGGAGAACTACAGCTCCTATGTAATCAGCTACAGAACTACAACTCCCGTGTAGTCAGCTACAGAACTACAACTCCCATGTAATCAGCTACAGGAGAACTACAACTACCATGTAAACAGCTACAGGAGAACTACAACTCCCATGTAATCAGCTACAGGAGAACTACAACTACCATGTAATCAGCTACAGGAGAACTACAACTCCCATGTAATCAGCTACAGGAGAACTACAAACTCCCATGTAATCAGCAACAGGAGAACTACAACTCCCGTGTAATCAGCTACAGAAGAACTACAGCTCCCATGTAATCAGCTACAGGAGAACTACAACTCCCATGTAATCAGCTACAGAAGAACTACAGCTCCCATGTAATCATCTACAGGAGAACTACAACTCCCATGTAACCAGCTACAGGAGAACTACAACTCCCATGTAATCATCTACAGAACTACAACTCCCATGTAATCAGCTACAGGAGAACTACAACCCCCATGTAATCAGCAACAGGAGAACTAGAACTCCCGTGTAATCAGCTACAGAAGAACTACAGCTCCCATGTAATCAGCTACAGGAGAACTACAACTCCCATGTAATCATCTACAGGAGAACTACAACTCCCATGTAATCAGCTACAGGAGACCTACAGCTCCCATGTAATCAGCTACAGAAGAACTACAACTCCCATGTAATCAGCTACAGGAGAACTACAGCTCCCATGTAATCAGCTACAGGAGAAGTACAACTACCATGTAATCAGCTACAGGAGAACTACAACTCCCATGTAATCAGCTACAGGAGAACTACAACTCCCATGTAATCAGATACAGGAGAACTACAACTCCCGTGTAATCAGCTACAGAACTACAACTCCCATGTAATCAGCTACAGGAGAACTACAACTCCCATGTAATCAGCTACAGGAGAACTACAACTCCCATGTAATCAGCTACAGGAGAACTACAACTCCCATGTAATCAGCTACAGGAGAACTACAACTCCCATGTAATCAGCTACAGGAGAACTACAACTCCCATGTAATCAGCTACAGGAGAACTACAGCTCCCATGTAATCAGCTATAGGAGAACTACAGCTCCCATGTAATCATCTACAGGAGAACTACAACTCCCATGTAATCAGCTACAGGAGAACTACAACTCCCATGTAATCAGCTACAGGAGAACTACAACTCCCATGTAATCAGCTACAGGAGAACTACAACTCCCATGTAATCATCTACAGGAGAACTACAACTCCCATGTAATCAGCTACAGGAGAACTACAACTCCCATGTAATCAGCTACAGGAGAACTACAACTCCCATGTAATCAGCAACAGGAGAACTACAACTCCCATGTAATCATCTACAGGAGAACTACAACTCCCATGTAATCATCTACAGGAGAACTACAACTCCCATGTAATCAGCTACAGGAGAACTACAACTCCCATGTAATCAGCTACAGGAGAACTACAACTCCCATGTAATCAGATACAGGAGAACTACAACTCCCATGTAATCAGCTACAGGAGAACTACAGCTCCCATGTAATCATCTACAGGAGAACTACAACTCCCATGTAATCATCTACAGGAGAACTACAACTCCCATGTAATCATCTACAGGAGAACTACAACTCCCATGTAATCAGCTACAGGAGAACTACAACTCCCATGTAATCATCTACAGGAGAACTACAACTCCCATGTAATCAGCTACAGGAGAACTACAACTCCCATGTAATCATCTACAGGAGAACTACAACTCCCATGTAATCAGCAACAGGAGAACTACAACTCCCATGTAATCAGCAACAGGAGAACTACAACTCCCATGTAATCAGCTACAGGAGAACTACAACTCCCATGTAATCATCAACAGGAGAACTACAACTCCCATGTAATCATCTACAGGAGAACTACAACTCCCATGTAATCAGCAACAGGAGAACTACAACTCCCATGTAATCATCTACAGGAGAACTACAACTCCCATGTAATCAGCTACAGGAGACCTACAGCTCCCATGTAATCAGCTACAGAAGAACTACAACTCCCATGTAATCAGCTACAGAACTACAGCTCCCATGTAATCAGCTACAGGAGAACTACAACTCCCATGTAATCAGCTACAGGAGAACTACAGCTCCCATGTAATCAGATACAGGAGAACTACAGCTCCCATGTAATCAGCAACAGGAGAACTACAACTCCCATGTAATCAGCTACAGGAGACCTACAGCTCCCATGTAATCAGCTACAGGAGAACTACAACTCCCATGTAATCAGCTACAGGAGAACTACAGCTCCCATGTAATCAGATACAGGAGAACTACAACTCCCATGTAATCAGATACAGGAGAACTACAGCTCCCATGTAATCAGCTACAGGAGAACTACAACTCCCATGTAATCAGCTACAGGAGAACTACAACTCCCATGTAATCATCTACAGGAGAACTACAGCTCCCATGTAATCAGCTACAGGAGAACTACAGCTCCCATGTAATCAGATACAGGAGAACTACAACTCCCATGTAATCAGCTACAGAAGAACTACAACTCCCATGTAATCAGCTACAGGAGAACTACAGCTCCCATGTAATCAGCTACAGAAGAACTACAACTCCCATGTAATCAGATACAGGAGAACTACAGCTCCCATGTAATCAGCTACATGAGAACTACAACTCCCATGTAATCAGCTACAGAAGAACTACAGCTCCCATGTAATCAGCTACAGAAGAACTACAACTCCCATGTAATCAGCTACAGGAGAACTACAGCTCCCATGTAATCAGCTACAGAAGAACTACAACTCCCATGTAATCAGATACAGGAGAACTACAACTCCCATGTAATCAGCTACATGAGAACTACAACTCCCATGTAATCAGCTACAGAAGAACTACAGCTCCCATGTAATCAGCTACAGAAGAACTACAGCTCCCATGTAATCAGCTACAGGAGAACTACAGCTCCCATGTAATCAGCTACAGGAGAACTACAACTCCCATGTAATCAGCTACAGGAGAACTACAACTCCCATGTAATCAGCTACAGGAGAACTACAACTCCCATGTAATCAGCTACAGAAGAACTACAACTCCCATGTAATCAGCTACAGGAGAACTACAACTCCCATGTAATCAGCTACAGGAGAACTACAGCTCCCATGTAATCAGCTACAGAAGAACTACAACTCCCATGTAATCATCTACAGGAGAACTACAGCTCCCATGTAATCAGCTACAGGAGAACTACAGCTCCCATGTAATC
Organism: Dendrobates tinctorius; assembly: GCF_039654945.1. Lineage (NCBI taxonomy): Eukaryota > Metazoa > Chordata > Amphibia > Anura > Dendrobatidae > Dendrobates > Dendrobates tinctorius. The sequence goes on from NW_027361924.1 coordinate 10,085,844, forward strand.
AGCTACAGGAGAACTACAGCTCCCATGTAATCAGCTACAGAAGAACTACAGCTCCCATGTAATCAGCTACAGGAGAACTACAACTCCCATGTAATCAGCTACAGGAGAACTACAACTCCCATGTAATCAGCTACAGGAGAACTACAGCTCCCATGTAATCAGCTACAGGAGAACTACAACTCCTATGTAATCAGCTACAGGAGAACTACAGCTCCCATGTAATCAGCTACAGGAGAACTACAACTCCCATGTAATCAGCTACAGGAGAACTACAGCTCCCATGTAATCAGCTACAGGAGAACTACAACTCCCATGTAATCAGCTACAGGAGAACTACAACTCCCATGTAATCAGCTACAGGAGAACTACAACTCCCATGTAATCAGCTACAGGAGAACTACAACTCCCATGTAATCAGCTACAGGAGAACTACAACTCCAATGTAATCAGATACAGGAGAACTACAGCTCCCATGTAATCAGCAACAGGAGAACTACAACTCCCATGTAATCAGCTACAGGAGAACTACAACTCCCATGTAATCAGCTACAGGAGAACTACAGCTCCCATGTAATCAGCTACAGGAGAACTACTGCTCCCATGTAATCAGCTACAGGAGAACTACAGCTCCCATGTAATCAGCTACGGGAGAACTACAACTCCCATGTAATCAGCTACAGGAGAACTACAGCTCCCATGTAATCAGCTACAGAAGAACTACAACTCCCATGTAATCAGCTACAGGAGAACTACAACTCCCATGTAATCAGCTACAGGAGAACTACAACTCCCATGTAACCAGCTACAGGAGAACTACAACTCCCATGTAATCAGCTACAGGAGAACTACAACTCCTATGTAATCAGCTACAGGAGAACTACAACTCCCATGTAATCAGCTACAGGAGAACTACAACTCCCATGTAATCAGCTACAGAAGAACTACAACTCCCATGTAATCAGCTACAGGAGAACTACAACTCCCATGTAATAAGCTACAGGAGAACTACAACTCCCATGTAATCAGCTACAGGAGAACTACAACTCCCATGTAATCAGCTACAGGAGAACTACAACTCCCATGTAACCAGCTACAGGAGAACTACAACTCCCATGTAATCAGCTACAGGAGAACTACAACTCCCATGTAATCAGCTACAGGAGAACTACAACTCCCATGTAATCATCTACAGGAGAACTACAACTCCCATGTAATCATCTACAGAAGAACTACAGCTCCCATGTAATCAGCTACAGGAGAACTACAACTCCCATGTAATCAGCTACAGGAGAACTACAACTCCCATGTAATCAGCTACAGGAGAACTACAACTCCCATGTAATCAGCTACAGGAGAACTACAACTCCCATGTAATCATCTACAGGAGAACTACATCTCCCATGTAATCATCTACAGGAGAACTACAACTCCCATGTAATCAGCTACAGGAGAACTACAACTCCCATGTAATCAGCTACAGGAGAACTACAACTCCCATGTAACCAGCTACAGGAGAACTACAACTCCCATGTAATCAGCTACAGGAGAACTACAGCTCCCATGTAATCAGCTATAGGAGAACTACATCTCCCATGTAATCAGCTACAGGAGAACTACAACTCCCATGTAATCAGCTACAGGAGAACTACAGCTCCCATGTAATCAGCTACAGGAGAACTACAACTCCCATGTAATCAGCTACAGGAGAACTACAACTCCTATGTAATCAGCTACAGGAGAACTACAACTCCCATGTAATCAGCTACAGGAGAACTACAACTCCCATGTAATCAGCTACAGGAGAACTACAACTCCCATGTAATCAGATACAGGAGAACTACAGCTCCCATGTAATCAGCAACAGGAGAACTACAACTCCCATGTAATCAGCTACAGGAGAACTACAACTCCCATGTAATCAGCTACAGGAGAACTACAGCTCCCATGTAATCAGCTACAGGAGAACTACAGCTCCCATGTAATCAGCTACAGGAGAACTACAACTCCCATGTAATCAGCTACAGGAGAACTACAACTCCCATGTAATCAGCTACAGGAGAACTACAGCTCCCATGTAATCAGCTACAGAAGAACTACAACTCCCATGTAATCAGCTACAGGAGAACTACAACTCCCATGTAATCAGCTACAGGAGAACTACAACTCCCATGTAACCAGCTACAGGAGAACTACAACTCCCATGTAATCAGCTACAGGAGAACTACAACTCCCATGTAATCAGCTACAGGAGAACTACAACTCCCATGTAATCAGCTACAGGAGAACTACAACTCCCATGTAATCAGCTACAGAAGAACTACAACTCCCATGTAATCAGCTACAGGAGAACTACAACTCCCATGTAATCAGCTACAGGAGAACTACAACTCCCATGTAATCAGCTACAGGAGAACTACAACTCCCATGTAATCAGCTACAGGAGAACTACAACTCCCATGTAACCAGCTACAGGAGAACTACAACTCCCATGTAATCAGCTACAGGAGAACTACAACTCCTATGTAATCAGCTACAGGAGAACTACAACTCCCATGTAATCATCTACAGGAGAACTACAACTCCCATGTAATCATCTACAGAAGAACTACAGCTCCCATGTAATCAGCTACAGGAGAACTACAACTCCCATGTAATCAGCTACAGGAGAACTACAACTCCCATGTAATCAGCTACAGGAGAACTACAACTCCTATGTAATCAGCTACAGGAGAACTACAACTCCCATGTAATCATCTACAGGAGAACTACATCTCCCATGTAATCATCTACAGGAGAACTACAACTCCCATGTAATCAGCTACAGGAGAACTACAACTCCCATGTAACCAGCTACAGGAGAACTACAACTCCCATGTAATCAGCTACAGGAGAACTACAGCTCCCATGTAATCAGCTACAGGAGAACTACATCTCCCATGTAATCAGCTACAGGAGAACTACAACTCCCATGTAATCAGCTACAGGAGAACTACAACTCCCATGTAATCAGCTACAGGAGAACTACAGCTCCCATGTAATCAGCTACAGGAGAACTACAACTCCCATGTAATCAGCTACAGGAGAACTACAACTCCCATGTAATCAGCTACAGGAGAACTACAACTCCCATGTAATCAGCTACAGGAGAACTACAGCTCCCATGTAATCAGCTACAGGAGAACTACAACTCCCATGTAATCAGCTACAGGAGAACTACAACTCCCATGTAATCAGCTACAGGAGAACTACAACTCCCATGTAATCAGCTACAGGAGAACTACAACTCCCATGTAATCAGCTACAGGAGAACTACAACTCCCATGTAATCAGCTACAGGAGAACTACAACTCCCATGTAATCAGCTACAGAAGAACTACAACTCCCATGTAATCAGCTACAGGAGAACTACAACTCCCATGTAATCAGCTACAGGAGAACTACAACTCCCATGTAATCAGCTACAGGAGAACTACAACTCCCATGTAATCAGCTACAGGAGAACTACAACTCCCATGTAACCAGCTACAGGAGAACTACAACTCCCATGTAATCAGCTACAGGAGAACTACAACTCCTATGTAATCAGCTACAGGAGAACTACAACTCCCATGTAATCATCTACAGGAGAACTACAACTCCCATGTAATCATCTACAGAAGAACTACAGCTCCCATGTAATCAGCTACAGGAGAACTACAACTCCCATGTAATCAGCTACAGGAGAACTACAACTCCCATGTAATCAGCTACAGGAGAACTACAACTCCTATGTATTCAGCTACAGGAGAACTACAACTCCCATGTAATCATCTACAGGAGAACTACATCTCCCATGTAATCATCTACAGGAGAACTACAACTCCCATGTAATCAGCTACAGGAGAACTACAACTTCCATGTAACCAGCTACAGGAGAACTACAACTCCCATGTAATCAGCTACAGGAGAACTACAGCTCCCATGTAATCAGCTACAGGAGAACTACATCTCCCATGTAATCAGCTACAGGAGAACTACAACTCCCATGTAATCATCTACAGGAGAACTACATCTCCCATGTAATCATCTACAGGAGAACTACAACTCCCATGTAATCAGCTACAGGAGAACTACAACTCCCATGTAACCAGCTACAGGAGAACTACAACTCCCATGTAATCAGCTACAGGAGAACTACAGCTCCCATGTAATCAGCTACAGGAGAACTACATCTCCCATGTAATCAGCTACAGGAGAACTACAGCTCCCATGTAATCAGCTACAGGAGAACTACAACTCCCATGTAATCATCTACAGGAGAACTACATCTCCCATGTAATCATCTACAGGAGAACTACAACTCCCATGTAATCAGCTACAGGAGAACTACAACTCCCATGTAACCAGCTACAGGAGAACTACAACTCCCATGTAATCAGCTACAGGAGAACTACAGCTCCCATGTAATCAGCTACAGGAGAACTACATCTCCCATGTAATCAGCTACAGGAGAACTACAACTCCCATGTAATCAGCTACAGGAGAACTACAACTCCCATGTAATCAGCAACAGGAGAACTACAACTCCCATGTAATCAGCTACAGGAGAATTACAACTCCCATGTAATCAGCTACAGGAGAACTACATCTCCCATGTAATCAGCTACAGGAGAACTACAGCTCCCATGTAATCAGCTACAGGAGAACTACATCTCCCATGTAATCAGCTACAGGAGAACTACAACTCCCATGTAATCAGCTACAGGAGAACTACAACTCCCATGTAATCAGCTACAGGAGAACTACATCTCCCATGTAATCAGCTACAGGAGAATTACAACTCCCATGTAATCAGCTACAGGAGAACTACATCTCCCATGTAATCAGCTACAGGAGAACTACAACTCCCATGTAATCAGCTACAGGAGAACTACAACTCCCATGTAATCAGCTACAGGAGAATTACAACTCCCATGTAATCAGCTACAGGAGAACTACATCTCCCATGTAATCAGCTACAGGAGAACTACAACTCCCATGTAATCAGCTACAGGAGAACTACAGCTCCCATGTAATCAGCTACAGGAGAACTACATCTCCCATGTAATCAGCTACAGGAGAACTACAACTCCCATGTAATCAGCTACAGGAGAACTACAGCTCCCATGTAATCAGCTACAGGAGAATTACAACTCCCATGTAATCAGCTACAGGAGAACTACAACTCCCATGTAATCAGCTACAGGAGAATTACAACTCCCATGTAATCAGCTACAGGAGAACTACATCTCCCATGTAATCAGCTACAGGAGAACTACAACTCCCATGTAATCAGCTACAGGAGAACTACAACTCCCATGTAATCAGCTACAGGAGAACTACAGCTCCCATGTAATCAGCTACAGGAGAACTACAACTCCCATGTAATCCTTCTCTCCATCCACCTTGGGGAGAACTACAAGTTGCAGGCAGTCCGGCTCTCCACTGAGAGTAACGAAGAAGACGCCACTGATCCTGTAAACAATGAGAAAGTATCCGGGGGGGAAGCAGAATGTTGTTGCACCTGCAGTGTCCGGCCACCAGCCCCGCACACCCGTCTGACCACAGTCACCCGCGGCACCCGGGACACTCACCGGCTCACTCGTGACACCGGAAACAGCCGAAATTGAAATATGGTCCTGCGCTTATTTTCATCCCCCCTGTGCTCAGTAATCCCAGAATAAAGGTTCCGCGCGTACAAAGTTCCGCTTGAGGTCGGACTGATGTGGACGGTGTGAGGCGGCGGGGCCTGATAGGAGCAGCACTCAGTGCCCCCCAGAGACGGTCCCTGCTGGAGGAGACCCCCATAGATAAGATTATTTGGGGTCTTTCCATCAGTTTTGGCAGGTGTCTGGATATTTTCCGTTGGCGGGGTCCCGCGGGCCAGCCCCTGCTCTGTGTTGGCCCACTGGTCCCTCTTTACTTTTGGTTTTTTACCTTCTCGCCTTCCTGTGCTTGGTTATTATTTCGGGGCGATGGTGAGGGAGCAGCGGTGTCGGGGAGGTTTTTCGGTATTTAGTTTTTTTTTATGACTTTTTTGGGGGATAAGTGACCAGAAAAAAATCCGTCGTCCTCCTCGATCTTTTCCCGTCTCGGCGTACGGGTGAAATACTATATTATATTAGTTGTGGCCGCTCCGCACGCGACAATAACTCATGTGGGAATCTTCACATTTTTTTGATGTAATTTAAAAAACAGAGACCCGGAGTGATAGGTTTTATTTATTTTTTACATTTTTGTTAGGCCTCTTGGGGGCTTGAACCTGCGAGCGCTCGTGTGATGCCCTGCAGTACTGTAGAGGTGCGGGGTACTGTGAGATCACCCCATGAAGCCCGGCCGCGGGGGTACTAACATGGCAGACATGAGGGCCCCCGTAGACCCCTGGCTGCCGGGACACAGTTCTAGCCGTGTGACTGCAGCACTTGTGCGGAGATATGTATATATATATTTACTATTTGATGATGTAAATTCTTGACTGCACTTCTTCAGTATTGCAGCGTTTCATTCCTAGAGAATAAATGGCAAAACCTGGGGGCCATTGCTACCGCAGCTGCCGTGGGAATCGATCAGTAGGGTGATGGGAAGTGACTCCCTCTGTCTCTGTATAAGCACCTAGATCACTATTGACCACAACATCCGTAGGTTTATTTTATCGATCAGAGCAAAGTCTGACCCCCATCATTGAGCGTCTGCTGTAATGTGGTGACGAGAGGCTACACCTGTCCCAGATCCGGACTTTGCTCCCCGGTCCGCTGAACTCTGTTGTGCTCCATGATCAGCTTTGTGGATGGCCCGGCATGATCCCATGTGATCATCTACGTGGGCCTACATTAGGCTAACCAGGACAGGTATTACGGCTTCTTAGTGCTCCAGAGTCCTGTCTGCGGCGACCTCTGCTACCCGTCTGCGGACCCCGGCGACCTCTGCTACCCGTCTGCGGACCCCGGCGACCTCTGCTACCCGTCTGCGGACCCCGGCGACCTCTGCTACCCGTCTGCGGACCCCGGCGACCTCTGCTACCCGTCTGCGGACCCCGGCGACCTCTGCTACCCGTCTGCGGACCCCGGCGACCTCTGCTACCCGTCTGCGGACCCCGGCGACCTCTGCTACCCGTCTGCGGACCCCGGCGACCTCTGCTACCCGTCTGCGGACCCCGGCGACCTCTGCTACCCGTCTGCGGACCCCGGCGACCTCTGCTACCCGTCTGCGGACCCCGGCGACCTCTGCTACCCGTCTGCGGACCCCGGCGACCTCTGCTACCCGTCTGCGGTCTCCGGCGACCTCTGCTACCCGTCTGCGGTCTCCGGCGACCTCTGCTACCCGTCTGCGGACCCCGGCGACCTCTGCTACCCGTCTGCGGACCCCGGCGACCTCTGCTACCCGTCTGCTGTCTCCGGCGACCTCTGCTACCCGTCTGCGGTCTCCGGCGACCTCTGCTACCCGTCTGCGGACCCCGGCGACCTCTGCTACCCGTCTGCGGACCCCGGCGACCTCTGCTACCCGTCTGCGGACCCCGGCGACCTCTGCTACCCGTCTGCGGACCCCGGCGACCTCTGCTACCCGTCTGCGGACCCCGGCGACCTCTGCTACCCGTCTGCGGACCCCGGCGACCTCTGCTACCCGTCTGCGGTCTCCGGCGACCTCTGCTACCCGTCTGCGGTCTCCGGCGACCTCTGCTACCCGTCTGCGGTCTCCGGCGACCTCTGCTACCCGTCTGCGGTCTCCGGCGACCTCTGCTACCCGTCTGTGGACCCCGGCGACCTCTGCTACCCGTCTGGGGTCTCCGCTGACCTCTGCTCCCCTTCTGCGGACCCCGGCGACCTCTGCTACCCGTCTGCGGACCCCGGCGACCTCTGCTACCCGTCTGCGGTCTCCGGCGACCTCTGCTACCCGTCTGCGGTCTCCGGCGACCTCTGCTACCCGTCTGTGGACCTCGGCGACCTCTGCTACCCGTCTGGGGTCTCCGCTGACCTCTGCTCCCCTTCTGCGGACCCCGGCGACCTCTGCTACCCGTCTGGGGTCTCCGCTGACCTCGGCTACCCGTCTGCGGACCCCGCTGACCTCTGCTACCCGTCTGCGGACCCCGCTGACCTCTGCTACCCGTCTGGGGTCACCGCTGACCTCTGCTACCTAATCCTATCTAATATCCACTTGCAGTGTTCAGGACCTCTGCTACCTGTTTCCCACGTGCCTCACCCGCCTGCTGCACCCCCCCCCATGACCCATGCACCCACCAGGACCTTGGGCTTTGAGGATCCATCTTACCAGGTGAGCCTAACGTGTTTATCAGATCAATCTCGCTGCATGTTTCTAGCTGCCTTCATATTGCATCCACAAGTCCCGGCCGGCACCAACAGCACCATGGGGCCCTGTTATATGGTTCGTTAGCTCCCCATCATACAGGGAGCTGGTGTAAAATTCCCCCCCATGATGGCTGTCTGAGCTACACCTAGCAATGACACTGGCATTGACCCTAAACATCCACAGGGTGGCGCTGATGTCTCATGAATTGCTGATGTTTGATGGCTTCCCCATGAGTATATGACATCAGATCCATATACCGCCTCCAGCACAATAGGACCTGAGCCAGCGCCACATACCGCCATCGAGGCTGGGGGCTTGGTGCAGTGTATCGGAGCCTGCAGTGTAGGCAGGAGAGGTTGGTGCTGCTTCTGTGTTTGGTCACAGAGGATTGCCTGCAGGAGATGTATAATATATAGTGTAATGTATCTGGTCCAACCCCCTTTGAGCAGGGGGTTGGACCAGATGGCCCAGGAGGTCCCTTCCAACTCTACCATTCTATGATTCTATGTGCTTTATGACTGGAAGGAGACCCCCGTCACTCCAGACTACGCACAGCACAACTGTGCCGCCTGTTAGTCACGCACCGAGATGAGATTGGCGATGAGTCAGCCAAGTCGTGACGCTCACAATACAGAGGAGCGGGAAACATAAAGGCTGCCGATCAGACGTCTGTCACCTGTGCCACCGTGGCCCCCCCTAGAGAGGGAAGGGAGCGACCGTGGCCCCCCCTAGAGAGGGAAGGGAGCGACCGTGGCCCCCCCTAGAGAGGGAAGGGAGCGACCGTGGCCCCCCCTAGAGAGGGAAGGGAGCGACCGTGGCCCCCCCTAGAGAGGGAAGGGAGCGACCGTGGCCCCCCCTAGAGAGGGAAGGGAGCGACCGTGGCCCCCCCTAGAGAGGGAAGGGAGCGACCGTGGCCCCCCCTAGAGAGGGAAGGGAGCGACCGTGGCCCCCCCTAGAGAGGGAAGGGAGCGACCGTGGCCCCCCCTAGAGAGGGAAGGGAGCGACCGTGGCCCCCCCTAGAGAGGGAAGGGAGCGACCGTGGCCCCCCCTAGAGAGGGAAGGGAGCGACCGTGGCCCCCCCTAGAGAGGGAAGGGAGCGACCGTGGCCCCCCCTAGAGAGGGAAGGGAGCGACCGTGGCCCCCCCCTAGAGAGGGAAGGGAGCGACCGTGGCCCCCCCTAGAGAGGGAAGGGAGCGACCGTGGCCCCCCCTAGAGAGGGAAGGGAGCGACCGTGGCCCCCCCTAGAGAGGGAAGGGAGCGACCGTGGCCCCCCCTAGAGAGGGAAGGGAGCGACCGTGGCCCCCCCTAGAGAGGGAAGGGAGCGACTGTGGCCCCCCCCTAGAGAGGGAAGGGAGCGACCGTGGCCCCCCCCTAGAGAGGGAAGGGAGCGACTGTGGCCCCCCTAGAGAGGGAAGGGAGCGACTGATATGATTTTAAATGTATTATAAATATATACCATTTTAATACGCCCCCGCCGCCTTTTCCCAGGTCAAAAATAAAGGAAAAAACACTAAACACACAAGGTATCTCCTCGTCTGTAATAGACGGATCTATCCTGATAAAGATTATTTCAACAGAACAAATAAAACACAAAACACCAGAATTGTAGTTTTTTTTCGTCACTGCTCTTCTCCTGCGGTTCTCTCTCTCTGCGGCTCATGCCCTCTCGCCCTCTCTCTCTGCGGTTCGCTCTCGCCCTCTCTCTCTGCGGTTCGCTCTCGCCCTCTCTCTCTGCGGTTCGCTCTCGCCCTCTCTCTCTGCGGTTCGCTCTCGCCCTCTCTCTCTGCGGTTCGCTCTCGCCCTCTCTCTCTGCGGTTCGCTCTCGCCCTCTCTCTCTGCGGTTCGCTCTCGCCCTCTCTCTCTGCGGTTCGCTCTCGCCCTCTCTCTCTGCGGTTCGCTCTCGCCCTCTCTCTCTGCGGTTCGCTCTCGCCCTCTCTCTCTGCGGTTCGCTCTCGCCCTCTCTCTCTGCGGTTCGCTCTCGCCCTCTCTCTCTGCGGTTCGCTCTCGCCCTCTCTCTCTGCGGTTCGCTCTCGCCCTCTCTCTCTGCGGTTCGCTCTCGCCCTCTCTCTCTGCGGTTCGCTCTCGCCCTCTCTCTCTGCGGTTCGCTCTCGCCCTCTCTCTCTGCGGTTCGCTCTCGCCCTCTCTCTCTGCGGTTCGCTCTCGCCCTCTCTCTCTGCGGTTCGCTCTCGCCCTCTCTCTCTGCGGTTCGCTCTCGCCCTCTCTCTCTGCGGTTCGCTCTCGCCCTCTCTCTCTGCGGTTCGCTCTCGCCCTCTCTCTCTGCGGTTCGCTCTCGCCCTCTCTCTCTGCGGTTCGCTCTCGCCCTCTCTCTCTGCGGTTCGCTCTCGCCCTCTCTCTCTGCGGTTCGCTCTCGCCCTCTCTCTCTGCGGTTCGCTCTCGCCCTCTCTCTCTGCGGTTCGCTCTCGCCCTCTCTCTCTGCGGTTCGCTCTCGCCCTCTCTCTCTGCGGTTCGCTCTCGCCCTCTCTCTCTGCGGTTCGCTCTCGCCCTCTCTCTCTGCGGTTCGCTCTCGCCCTCTCTCTCTGCGGTTCGCTCTCGCCCTCTCTCTCTGCGGTTCGCTCTCGCCCTCTCTCTCTGCGGTTCGCTCTCGCCCTCTCTCTCTGCGGTTCGCTCTCGCCCTCTCTCTCTGCGGTTCGCTCTCGCCCTCTCTCTCTGCGGTTCGCTCTCGCCCTCTCTCTCTGCGGTTCGCTCTCGCCCTCTCTCTCTGCGGTTCGCTCTCGCCCTCTCTCTCTGCGGTTCGCTCTCGCCCTCTCTCTCTCTGCGGTTCGCTCTCGCCCGCTCTCTCTCTGCGGTTCGCTCTCGCCCACTCTCTCTCTGCGGTTCGCTCTCGCCCACTCTCTCTCTGCGGTTCGCTCTCGCCCTCTCTCTCTCTGCGGTTCGCTCTCGCCCTCTCTCTGCGGTTCGCTCTCGCCCTCTCTCTCTCTGCGGTTCGCTCTCTCTCTCTGCGGTTCGCCCTCTCGCTCTCTCTCTCTCTCTCTCTCTGCGGTTCGCTCTCGGCCTCTCTCTGCGGTTCGCTCTCGGCCTCTCTCTCTCTCTCTGCGGTTCGCTCTCGGCCTCTCTCTCTCTCTCTGCGGTTCGCTCTCGGCCTCTCTCTCTCTCTGCGGTTCGCTCTCGCCCTCTCTCTCTCTGCGGTTCGCTCTCGCCCTCTCTCTGCGGTTCGCTCTCGCCCTCTCTCTCTCTGCGGTTCGCTCTCTCTCTCTGCGGTTCGCCCTCTCGCTCTCTCTCTCTCTCTCTCTCTCTGCGGTTCGCTCTCGGCCTCTCTCTGCGGTTCGCTCTCGGCCTCTCTCTCTCTCTCTGCGGTTCGCTCTCGGCCTCTCTCTCTCTCTGCGGTTCGCTCTCGGCCTCTCTCTCTCTCTGCGGTTCGCTCTCGGCCTCTCTCTCTCAGCGGTTCGCTCTCAGCCTCTCTCAGCGGTTCGCTCTCGGCCTCTCTCTCTCAGCGGTTCGCTCTCGGCCTCTCTCTCTCTGCGGTTCGCTCTCGCCCTCTCTCTCTCTGCGGTTCGCTCTCGCCCTCTCTCTGCGGTTCGCTCTCGCCCTCTCTCTCTCTGCGGTTCGCTCTCTCTCTCTGCGGTTCGCCCTCTCGCTCTCTCTCTCTCTCTCTCTCTGCGGTTCGCTCTCGGCCTCTCTCTGCGGTTCGCTCTCGGCCTCTCTCTCTCTCTCTGCGGTTCGCTCTCGGCCTCTCTCTCTCTCTGCGGTTCGCTCTCGGCCTCTCTCTCTCTCTGCGGTTCGCTCTCGCCCTCTCTCTCTCTGCGGTTCGCTCTCGCCCTCTCTCTGCGGTTCGCTCTCGCCCTCTCTCTCTCTGCGGTTCGCTCTCTCTCTCTGCGGTTCGCCCTCTCGCTCTCTCTCTCTCTCTCTCTCTGCGGTTCGCTCTCGGCCTCTCTCTGCGGTTCGCTCTCGGCCTCTCTCTCTCTCTCTGCGGTTCGCTCTCGGCCTCTCTCTCTCTCTGCGGTTCGCTCTCGGCCTCTCTCTCTCTCTGCGGTTCGCTCTCGGCCTCTCTCTCTCAGCGGTTCGCTCTCAGCCTCTCTCAGCGGTTCGCTCTCGGCCTCTCTCTCTCAGCGGTTCGCTCTCGGCCTCTCTCTCTCTGCGGTTCGCTCTCTCTGGCTCTCTCTCTCTGCGGCTCGCTCTCTGCGGCTCGCTCTCTCTGCGGCTCGCTCTCTCTGCGGCTCGCTCTCTCTGCGGCTCGCTCTGCGGCTCGCTCTGCGGCTCGCTCTCTGCGGCTCGCTCTCTCTGCGGCTCGCTCTCTCTGCGGCTCGCTCTCTCTGCGGCTCGCTCTCTCTGCGGCTCGCTCTCTCTGCGGCTCGCTCTCTCTGCGGTTCGCTCTCTCTGTGGCTCTCTCTCTGCGGCTCTCTCTCTGCGGCTCGCTCTCTGCGGTTCGCTCTCTCTGCGGTTCGCTCTCTCTGTGGCTCTCTCTGCGGCTCGCTCTCTGCGGTTCGCTCTCTCTGCGGTTCGCTCTCTCTGTGGCTCTCTCTCTCTGCGGTTCGCTCTCTCTGTGGCTCTCTCTCTCTGCGGCTCGCTCTCTGCGGCTCTCTCTGCGGTTCGCGCTCTCTGCGGCTCGCTCTCTCTGCGGCTCGCTCTCTCTGCGGCTCGCTCTCTCTGCGGCTCGCTCTCTCTGCGGCTCGCTCTCCCTGCGGCTCGCTCTCTCTGCGGCTCGCTCTCCCTGCGGCTCGCTCTCTCTGCGGCTCGCTCTCTCTGCGGCTCGCTCTCCCTGCGGTTCGCTCTCTCTGTGGCTCTCTCTCTCTGTGGCTCTCTCTCTCTGTGGCTCTCTCTCTCTGTGGCTCTCGCTCTCTGTGGCTCTCGCTCTCTGTGGCTCTCGCTCTCTGTGGCTCTCGCTCTCTCTGTGGCTCTCTCTCTCTGCGGCTCTCGCTCTCGCTCTCTGCGGCTCTCGCTCTCTGTGGCTCGCTCTCTGCGGCTCGCTCTCTGTGCGGCTCGCTCTCTGTGCGGCTCGCTCTCTGTGCGGCTCGCTCTCTGTGCGGCTCGCTCTCCCTGCGGTTCGCTCTCTCTGTGGCTCTCTCTGCGGCTCGCTCTCTGCGGTTCGCTCTCTCTGCGGTTCGCTCTCTCTGTGGCTCGCTCTCTCTGCTGCTCGCTCGCGCCCTCTCTGCCGCTCGCTCGCGCCCTCTCTGCCGCTCGCTCTCTCGGATGTGTGTATATGACATGTTGGGTGTCGCCGTGATCGCACTGACCCGCAGAATCCTCTTATCACTTGATATTTACTGCACAATAAACATGTACCAAACTCACTGTAAAGCAATGGTGGAAACCTGTTATTTCGCTGCCCATAGATTATTCTCCCCCTGTGAGTGAGATGTTCCGCGTCCTGTAACTTCTTCATCCTTCTCTAGTTTCTGCTTCCCCGGTGACCTGTACAGACCATTAGGTAATGTCCCAGCAGTCCTCTGCCTCCTCCCCACGCACCATGGTTTACAATTTACTACAAAACTTTTCTTTAGTATTTTAATGAACAGAATTATTAATAACCGGACATGAAAACAGTCTTAAGAACCCTAAGGCCTCTTTCACACTTCAGTTTTTTGTGTCAGTTAAAATCCGCCAAAAAGGCGGAAAAGCGGATCCGTAACTGATGTGAACGGATGGCAGCGGATCCGTTTTTTGATGGATCCACCGAATGAAGAATTTTAAAGGAACCGCAGTCCGGGCAGGGGAGAGAGAGAGATTTTTTTTTCTTCTCTGGCCGCCAGAAATGATTTCAGGGTTAAATTTCCTCCGGGCATGCGCTGTATAAAATGCGGATCCTTCACCACAAAAAACGTTACATGGTCCGTCCAGGCAAGATCCGCCGGTAATGCAACTCAATGGGGAAAAAAACGGATCCGCCAAAAAAAATGGCGGATCCGTTTTTTGCAAAAACGGCGGATTTTGACTGATGGTCAAAAGCGGAAGTGTGAAACAGGCCTAAGACTACTGGCTGCCGCCCACAGTCAACATGCCGCACTCTATCCTATGCCGGCAGCTCATTGGTGGAGCAGCTGAGAGCCGAGGCGGCCACTTCCGCCCTCAGTGCGCAGCTTCAGTATTCTGCTCAGCGTATGCCGCCTGTGTGCGTGCGTCATTGTGACGTCACTAGTGATGGGAAGTTCGGCTCTTTTTGGTGATTCTGCTCATTCAACGGCTTTTTTTTTTTTTTTTTTAAATAGAAATCCGTTTTCCACAGTCCTCGTTCTAGGTCTTTGCCTGTAAAGTGAGGGCCTCATTATACCCCTGTATAAGGATCTAGTGACGCAGTGTAGACTGTTATTCAGCATTGCTGTGTCCTCAGATTGTCAGCTCCTGTGATCAGGCCCCTGCTCCTCGCTCCGGTCTCTCCTGTACAGTGAGGCCTCATTATACCCCTGTATAAGGATCTAGTGACGCAGTGTAGACTGTTATTCAGCATTGCTGTGTCCTCAGATTGTCAGCTCCTGTGATCAGGCCCCTGCTCCTCGCTCCGGTCTCTCCTGTACAGTGAGGCCTCATTATACCCCTGTATAAGGATCTAGTGACGCAGTGTAGACTGTTATTCAGCATTGCTGTCTCCTCAGATTGTCAGCTCTTGTGATCAGGCCCCTGCTCCTCGCTCCGGTCTCTCCTGTACAGTGAGGCCTCATTATACCCCTGTATAAGGATCTAGTGACGCAGTGTAGACTGTTATTCAGCATTGCTGTGTCCTCAGATTGTCAGCTCCTGTGATCAGGCCCCTGCTCCTCGCTCCGGTCTCTCCTGTACAGTGAGGCCTCATTATACCCCTGTATAAGGATCTAGTGACGCAGTGTAGACTGTTATTCAGCATCGCTGTGTCCTCAGATTGTCAGCTCTTGTGATCAGGCCCCTGCTCCTCGCTCCGGTCTCTCCTGTACAGTGAGGCCTCATTATACCCCTGTATAAGGATCTAGTGACGCAGTGTAGACTGTTATTCAGCATCGCTGTGTCCTCAGATTGTCAGCTCTTGTGATCAGGCCCCTGCTCCTCGCTCCGGTCTCTCCTGTACAGTGAGGTCTCATTATACCCCTGTATAAGGCTCTAGTGACGCAGTGTAGACTGTTATTCAGCATTGCTGTGTCCTCAGATTGTCAGCTCTTGTGATCAGGCCTCTGCTCCTCGCTCCGGTCTCTCCTGTACAGTGAGGTCTCATTATACCCCTGTATAAGGCTCTAGTGACGCAGTGCAGACTGTTATTCAGCATCGCTGTGTCCTCAGATTGTCAGCTCTTGTGATCAGGCCCCTGCTCCTCGCTCCGGTCTCTCCTGTACAGTGAGGCCTCATTATACCCCTGTATAAGGATCTATTGACGCAGTGTAGACTGTTATTCAGCATTGCTGTGTCCTCAGATTGTCAGCTCTTGTGATCAGGCCTCTGCTCCTCGCTCCGGTCTCTCCTGTACAGTGAGGCCTCATTATACCCCTGTATAAGGATCTAGTGACGCAGTGTAGACTGTTATTCAGCATTGCTGTCTCCTCAGATTGTCAGCTCTTGTGATCAGGCCCCTGCTCCTCGCTCCGGTCTCTCCTGTACAGTGAGGCCTCATTATACCCCTGTATAAGGATCTAGTGACGCAGTGTAGACTATTATTCAGCATTGCTGTCTCCTCAGATTGTCAGCTCCTGTGATCAGGCCTCTGCTCCTCGCTCCGGTCTCTCCTGTACAGTGAGGTCTCATTATACCCCTGTATAAGGATCTAGTGACGCAGTGTAGACTATTATTCAGCATTGCTGTCTCCTCAGATTGTCAGCTCTTGTGATCAGGCCTCTGCTCCTCGCTCCGGTCTCTCCTGTACAGTAAGGCCTCATTATACCCCTGTATAAGGATCTAGTGACGCAGTGTAGACTATTATTCAGCATTGCTGTCTCCTCAGATTGTCAGCTCTTGTGATCAGGCCTCTGCTCCTCGCTCCGGTCTCTCCTGTACAGTGAGGCCTCATTATACCCCTGTATAAGGATCTAGTGACGCAGTGTAGACTATTATTCAGCATTGCTGTCTCCTCAGATTGTCAGCTCTTGTGATCAGGCCCCTGCTCCTCGCTCCGGTCTCTCCTGTACAGTGAGGCCTCATTATACCCCTGTATAAGGATCTAGTGACGCAGTGTAGACTATTATTCAGCATTGCTGTCTCCTCAGATTGTCAGCTCCTGTGATCAGGCCTCTGCTCCTCGCTCCGGTCTCTCCTGTACAGTGAGGTCTCATTATACTCCTGTATAAGGATCTAGTGACGCAGTGTAGACTGTTATTCAGCATTGCTGTCTCCTCAGATTGTCAGCTCCTGTGATCAGGCCCCTGCTCCTCGCTCCGGTCTCTCCTGTACAGTAAGGCCTCATTATACCCCTGTATAAGGATCTAGTGACGCAGTGTAGACTGTTATTCAGCATTGCTGTCTCCTCAGATTGTCAGCTCCTGTGATCAGGCCCCTGCTCCTCGCTCCGGTCTCTCCTGTACAGTGAGGCCTCATTATACCCCTGTATAAGGATCTAGTAATGCAGTGTAGACTGTTATTCAGCATCGCTGTGTCCTCAGATTGTCAGCTCTTGTGATCAGGCCTCTGCTCCTCGCTCCGGTCTCTCCTGTACAGTGAGGCCTCATTATACCCCTGTATAAGGATCTAGTGACGCAGTGTAGACTGTTATTCAGCATTGCTGTGTCCTCAGATTGTCAGCTCTTGTGATCAGGCCTCTGCTCCTCGCTCCGGTCTCTCCTGTACAGTGAGGCCTCATTATACCCCTGTATAAGCATCTAGTGACGCAGTGTAGACTGTTATTCAGCATTGCTGTCTCCTCAGATTGTCAGCTCCTGTGATCAGGCCCCTGCTCCTCGCTCCGGTCTCTCCTGTACAGTAAGGCCTCATTATACCCCTGTATAAGAATCTAGTGACGCAGTGTAGACTGTTATTCAGCATTGCTGTCTCCTCAGATTGTCAGCTCCTGTGATCAGGCCCCTGCTCCTCGCTCCGGTCTCTCCTGTACAGTAAGGCCTCATTATACACCTGTATAAGGATCTAGTGACGCAGTGTAGACTGTTATTCAGCATTGCTGTGTCCTCAGATTGTCAGCTCTTGTGATCAGGCCCCTGCTCCTCGCTCCGGTCTCTCCTGTACAGTGAGGCCTCATTATACACCTGTATAAGGATCTAGTGACGCAGTGTAGACTGTTATTCAGCATTGCTGTGTCCTCAGATTGTCAGCTCTTGTGATCAGGCCTCTGCTCCTCACTCCGGTCTCTCCTGTACAGTGAGGCCTCATTATACCCCTGTATAAGGATCTAGTGACGCAGTGTAGACTGTTATTCAGCATCGCTGTGTCCTCAGATTGTCAGCTCTTGTGATCAGGCCCCTGCTCCTCGCTCCGGTCTCTCCTGTACAGTGAGGCCTCATTATACCCCTGTATAAGAATCTAGTGACGCAGTGTAGACTGTTATTCAGCATTGCTGTGTCCTCAGATTGTCAGCTCTTGTGATCAGGCCTCTGCTCCTCGCTCCGGTCTCTCCTGTACAGTGAGGTCTCATTATACCCCTGTATAAGAATCTAGTGACGCAGTGTAGACTGTTATTCAGCATTGCTGTGTCCTCAGATTGTCAGCTCTTGTGATCAGGCCTCTGCTCCTCGCTCCGGTCTCTCCTGTACAGTGAGGTCTCATTATACCCCTGTATAAGGATCTAGTGACGCAGTGTAGACTGTTATTCAGCATTGCTGTCTCCTCAGATTGTCAGCTCTTGTGATCAGGCCTCTGCTCCTCGCTCCGGTCTCTCCTGTACAGTGAGGCCTCATTATACCCCTGTATAAGGATCTAGTCACACAGTGTAGACTGTTATTCAGCATTGCTGTGTCCTCAGATTGTCAGCTCTTGTGATCAGGCCTCTGCTCCTCGCTCCGGTCTCTCCTGTACAGTGAGGTCTCATTATACCCCTGTATAAGGATCTAGTGACGCAGTGTAGACTGTTATTCAGCATTGCTGTCTCCTCAGATTGTCAGCTCTTGTGATCAGGCCTCTGCTCCTCGCTCCGGTCTCTCCTGTACAGTGAGGCCTCATTATACCCCTGTATAAGGATCTAGTGACGCAGTGTAGACTGTTATTCAGCATTGCTGTCTCCTCAGATTGTCAGCTCTTGTGATCAGGCCTCTGCTCCTCGCTCCGGTCTCTCCTGTACAGTGAGGCCTCATTATACCCCTGTATAAGGATCTAGTGACGCAGTGTAGACTGTTATTCAGCATTGCTGTCTCCTCAGATTGTCAGCTCTTGTGATCAGGCCTCTGCTCCTCGCTCCGGTCTCTCCTGTACAGTGAGATCTCATTATACTCCAGTATAAGGATCTAGTGACGCAGTGTAGACTGTTATTCAGCATTGCTGTGTCCTCAGATTGTCAGCTCCTGTGATCAGGCCCCTGCTCCTCGCTCCGGTCTCTCCTGTACAGTGAGATCTCATTATACTCCTGTATAAGGATCTAGTGACGCAGTGTAGACTGTTATTCAGCATTGCTGTGTCCTCAGATTGTCAGCTCTTGTGATCAGGCCTCTGCTCCTCGCTCCGGTCTCTCCTGTACAGTGAGGCCTCATTATACCCCTGTATAAGGATCTAGTGACGCAGTGTAGACTGTTATTCAGCATTGCTGTCTCCTCAGATTGTCAGCTCCTGTGATCAGGCCCCTGCTCCTCGCTCCGGTCTCTCCTGTACAGTGAGGCCTCATTATACCCCTGTATAAGGATCTAGTGACGCAGTGTAGACTGTTATTCAGCATTGCTGTCTCCTCAGATTGTCAGCTCTTGTGATCAGGCCCCTGCTCCTCGCTCCGGTCTCTCCTGTACAGTGAGGCCTCATTATACACCTGTATAAGGATCTAGTGACGCAGTGTAGACTGTTATTCAGCATTGCTGTCTCCTCAGATTGTCAGCTCTTGTGATCAGGCCCCTGCTCCTCGCTCCGGTCTCTCCTGTACAGTGAGGCCTCATTATACCCCTGTATAAGGATCTAGTGACGCAGTGTAGACTGTTATTCAGCATTGCTGTGTCCTCAGATTGTCAGCTCTTGTGATCAGGCCTCTGCTCCTCGCTCCGGTCTCTCCTGTACAGTGAGGCCTCATTATACCCCTGTATAAGGATCTAGTAATGCAGTGTAGACTGTTATTCAGCATTGCTGTGTCCTCAGATTGTCAGCTCTTGTGATCAGGCCCCTGCTCCTCGCTCCGGTCTCTCCTGTACAGTAAGGCCTCATTATACCCCTGTATAAGGATCTAGTGACGCAGTGTAGACTGTTATTCAGCATTGCTGTCTCCTCAGATTGTCAGCTCCTGTGATCAGGCCCCTGCTCCTCGCTCCGGTCTCTCCTGTACAGTGAGGCCTCATTATACCCCTGTATAAGGATCTAGTGACGCAGTGTAGACTGTTATTCAGCATTGCTGTGTCCTCAGATTGTCAGCTCTTGTGATCAGTCCCCTGCTCCTCGCTCCGGTCTCTCCTGTACAGTGAGGCCTCATTATACCCCTGTATAAGGATCTAGTGACGCAGTGTAGACTGTTATTCAGCATTGCTGTCTCCTCAGATTGTCAGCTCTTGTGATCAGGCCCCTGCTCCTCGCTCCGGTCTCTCCTGTACAGTGAGGCCTCATTATACCCCTGTATAAGGATCTAGTGACGCAGTGTAGACTGTTATTCAGCATTGCTGTCTCCTCAGATTGTCAGCTCCTGTGATCAGGCCTCTGCTCCTCGCTCCGGTCTCTCCTGTACAGTGAGGCCTCATTATACCCCTGTATAAGGATCTAGTGACGCAGTGTAGACTATTATTCAGCATTGCTGTCTCCTCAGATTGTCAGCTCTTGTGATCAGGCCCCTGCTCCTCGCTCCGGTCTCTCCTGTACAGTGAGGCCTCATTATACCCCTGTATAAGGCTCTAGTGACGCAGTGTAGACTGTTATTCAGCATTGCTGTCTCCTCAGATTGTCAGCTCCTGTGATCAGGCCTCTGCTCCTCGCTCCGGTCTCTCCTGTACAGTAAGGCCTCATTATACCCCTGTATAAGGATCTAGTGACGCAGTGTAGACTGTTATTCAGCATTGCTGTCTCCTCAGATTGTCAGCTCCTGTGATCAGGCCTCTGCTCCTCGCTCCGGTCTCTCCTGTACAGTAAGGCCTCATTATACCCCTGTATAAGGATCTAGTGACGCAGTGTAGACTATTATTCAGCATTGCTGTCTCCTCAGATTGTCAGCTCTTGTGATCAGGCCCCTGCTCCTCGCTCCGGTCTCTCCTGTACAGTGAGGCCTCATTATACCCCTGTATAAGGATCTAGTGACGCAGTGTAGACTGTTATTCAGCATTGCTGTTTCCTCAGATTGTCAGCTCTTGTGATCAGGCCCCTGCTCCTCACTCCGGTCTCTCCTGTACAGTGAGGCCTCATTATACCCCTGTATAAGGATCTAGTGACGCAGTGTAGACTATTATTCAGCATTGCTGTCTCCTCAGATTGTCAGCTCTTGTGATCAGGCCCCTGCTCCTCGCTCCGGTCTCTCCTGTACAGTGAGGCCTCATTATACCCCTGTATAAGGATCTAGTGACGCAGTGTAGACTGTTATTCAGCATTGCTGTCTCCTCAGATTGTCAGCTCTTGTGATCAGGCCCCTGCTCCTCGCTCCGGTCTCTCCTGTACAGTGAGGCCTCATTATACCCCTGTATAAGGATCTAGTGACGCAGTGTAGACTATTATTCAGCATTGCTGTCTCCTCAGATTGTCAGCTCTTGTGATCAGGCCCCTGCTCCTCGCTCCGGTCTCTCCTGTACAGTGAGGCCTCATTATACCCCTGTATAAGGATCTAGTGACGCAGTGTAGACTGTTATTCAGCATTGCTGTCTCCTCAGATTGTCAGCTCCTGTGATCAGGCCCCTGCTCCTCGCTCCGGTCTCTCCTGTACAGTGAGGCCTCATTATACCCCTGTATAAGGATCTAGTGACGCAGTGTAGACTGTTATTCAGCATTGCTGTCTCCTCAGATTGTCAGCTCTTGTGATCAGGCCCCGGCTCCTCGCTCCGGTCTCTCCTGTACAGTGAGGCCTCATTATACCCCTGTATAAGGATCTAGTGACGCAGTGTAGACTGTTATTCAGCATTGCTGTGTCCTCAGATTGTCAGCTCTTGTGATCAGGCCTCTGCTCCTCGCTCCGGTCTCTCCTGTACAGTGAGGCCTCATTATACCCCTGTATAAGGATCTAGTAATGCAGTGTAGACTGTTATTCAGCATTGCTGTGTCCTCAGATTGTCAGCTCTTGTGATCAGTCCCCTGCTCCTCGCTCCGGTCTCTCCTGTACAGTGAGGCCTCATTATACCCCTGTATAAGGATCTAGTGACGCAGTGTAGACTGTTATTCAGCATTGCTGTCTCCTCAGATTGTCAGCTCTTGTGATCAGGCCCCTGCTCCTCGCTCCGGTCTCTCCTGTACAGTGAGGCCTCATTATACCCCTGTATAAGGATCTAGTGACGCAGTGTAGACTGTTATTCAGCATTGCTGTCTCCTCAGATTGTCAGCTCCTGTGATCAGGCCTCTGCTCCTCGCTCCGGTCTCTCCTGTACAGTAAGGCCTCATTATACCCCTGTATAAGGATCTAGTGACGCAGTGTAGACTATTATTCAGCATTGCTGTCTCCTCAGATTGTCAGCTCTTGTGATCAGGCCCCTGCTCCTCGCTCCGGTCTCTCCTGTACAGTGAGGCCTCATTATACCCCTGTATAAGGCTCTAGTGACGCAGTGTAGACTGTTATTCAGCATTGCTGTCTCCTCAGATTGTCAGCTCCTGTGATCAGGCCTCTGCTCCTCGCTCCGGTCTCTCCTGTACAGTAAGGCCTCATTATACCCCTGTATAAGGATCTAGTGACGCAGTGTAGACTGTTATTCAGCATTGCTGTCTCCTCAGATTGTCAGCTCCTGTGATCAAGCCTCTGCTCCTCGCTCCGGTCTCTCCTGTACAGTAAGGCCTCATTATACCCCTGTATAAGGATCTAGTGACGCAGTGTAGACTGTTATTCAGCATTGCTGTTTCCTCAGATTGTCAGCTCTTGTGATCAGGCCCCTGCTCCTCACTCCGGTCTCTCCTGTACAGTGAGGCCTCATTATACCCCTGTATAAGGATCTAGTGACGCAGTGTAGACTATTATTCAGCATTGCTGTCTCCTCAGATTGTCAGCTCTTGTGATCAGGCCCCTGCTCCTCGCTCCGGTCTCTCCTGTACAGTGAGGCCTCATTATACCCCTGTATAAGGATCTAGTGACGCAGTGTAGACTGTTATTCAGCATTGCTGTTTCCTCAGATTGTCAGCTCTTGTGATCAGGCCCCTGCTCCTCACTCCGGTCTCTCCTGTACAGTGAGGCCTCATTATACCCCTGTATAAGGATCTAGTGACGCAGTGTAGACTATTATTCAGCATTGCTGTCTCCTCAGATTGTCAGCTCTTGTGATCAGGCCCCTGCTCCTCGCTCCGGTCTCTCCTGTACAGTGAGGCCTCATTATACCCCTGTATAAGGATCTAGTGACGCAGTGTAGACTGTTATTCAGCATTGCTGTGTCCTCAGATTGTCAGCTCCTGTGATCAGGCCCCTGCTCCTCGCTCCGGTCTCTCCTGCACAGTGAGGCCTCATTATACCCCTGTATAAGGATCTAGTGACGCAGTGTAGACTATTATTCAGCATTGCTGTCTCCTCAGATTGTCAGCTCTTGTGATCAGGCCCCTGCTCCTCGCTCCGGTCTCTCCTGTACAGTGAGGCCTCATTATACCCCTGTATAAGGATCTAGTGACGCAGTGTAGACTGTTATTCAGCATTGCTGTCTCCTCAGATTGTCAGCTCTTGTGATCAGGCCCCTGCTCCTCGCTCCGGTCTCTCCTGTACAGTGAGGCCTCATTATACCCCTGTATAAGGATCTAGTGACGCAGTGTAGACTATTATTCAGCATTGCTGTCTCCTCAGATTGTCAGCTCTTGTGATCAGGCCCCTGCTCCTCGCTCCGGTCTCTCCTGTACAGTGAGGCCTCATTATACCCCTGTATAAGGATCTAGTGACGCAGTGTAGACTGTTATTCAGCATTGCTGTGTCCTCAGATTGTCAGCTCCTGTGATCAGGCCCCTGCTCCTCGCTCCGGTCTCTCCTGCACAGTGAGGCCTCATTATACCCCTGTATAAGGATCTAGTGACGCAGTGTAGACTATTATTCAGCATTGCTGTCTCCTCAGATTGTCAGCTCTTGTGATCAGGCCCCTGCTCCTCGCTCCGGTCTCTCCTGTACAGTGAGGCCTCATTATACCCCTGTATAAGGATCTAGTGACGCAGTGTAGACTGTTATTCAGCATTGCTGTCTCCTCAGATTGTCAGCTCTTGTGATCAGGCCCCTGCTCCTCGCTCCGGTCTCTCCTGTACAGTGAGGCCTCATTATACCCCTGTATAAGGATCTAGTGACGAAGTGTAGTCTGTTATTCAGCATTGCTGTTTCCTCAGATTGTCAGCTCTTGTGATCAGGCCTCTGCTCGTCGCTCCGGTCTCTCCTGTACAGTGAGGCCTCATTATACCCCTGTATAAGGATCTAGTGACGAAGTGTAGTCTGTTATTCAGCATTGCTGTTTCCTCAGATTGTCAGCTCTTGTGATCAGGCCTCTGCTCCTCGCTCCGGTCTCTCCTGTACAGTGAGGCCTCATTATACCCCTGTATAAGGATCTAGTGACGCAGTGTAGACTGTTATTCAGCATTGCTGTGTCCTCAGATTGTCAGCTCTTGTGATCAGGCCTCTGCTCCTCGCTCCGGTCTCTCCTGTACAGTGAGGCCTCATTATACCCCTGTATAAGGATCTAGTGACACAGTGTAGACTGTTATTCAGCATTGCTGTCTCCTCAGATTGTCAGCTCTTGTGATCATGCCCCGGCTCCTCGCTCCGGTCTCTCCTGTACAGTGAGGCCTCATTATACCCCTGTATAAGGATCTAGTGACGCAGTGTAGACTGTTATTCAGCATTGCTGTCTCCTCAGATTGTCAGCTCTTGTGATCATGCCCCGGCTCCTCGCTCCGGTCTCTCCTGTACAGTGAGGCCTCATTATACCCCTGTATAAGGATCTAGTGACGCAGTGTAGACTGTTATTCAGCATTGCTGTGTCCTCAGATTGTCAGCTCTTGTGATCAGGCCCCTGCTCCTCGCTCCGCTCTCTCCTGTACAGTGAGGCCTCATTATACCCCTGTATAAGGATCTAGTGACGCAGTGTAGACTGTTATTCAGCATTGCTGTGTCCTCAGATTGTCAGCTCTTGTGATCAGGCCCCTGCTCCTCGCTCCGCTCTCTCCTGTACAGTGAGGCCTCATTATACCCCTGTATAAGGATCTAGTGACGCAGTGTAGACTGTTATTCAGCATTGCTGTGTCCTCAGATTGTCAGCTCTTGTGATCAGGCCCCTGCTCCTCGCTCCGGTCTCTCCTGTACAGTGAGGCCTCATTATACCCCTGTATAAGGATCTAGTGACGCAGTGTAGACTGTTATTCAGCATTGCTGTGTCCTCAGATTGTCAGCTCTTGTGATCAGGCCCCTGCTCCTCGCTCCGGTCTCTCCTGTACAGTGAGGCCTCATTATACCCCTGTATAAGGATCTAGTGACGCAGTGTAGACTGTTATTCAGCATTGCTGTGTCCTCAGATTGTCAGCTCTTGTGATCAGGCCCCTGCTCCTCGCTCCGGTCTCTCCTGTACAGTGAGGCCTCATTATACCCCTGTATAAGGATCTAGTGACGCAGTGTAGACTGTTATTCAGCATTGCTGTCTCCTCAGATTGTCAGCTCTTGTGATCAGGCCCCTGCTCCTCGCTCCGGTCTCTCCTGTACAGTGAGGCCTCATTATACCCCTGTATAAGGATCTAGTGACGCAGAGTAGACTGTTATTCAGCATTGCTGTGTCCTCAGATTGTCAGCTCTTGTGATCAGGCCCCTGCTCCTCGCTCCGGTCTCTCCTGTACAGTGAGGCCTCATTATACCCCTGTATAAGGATCTAGTGACGCAGTGTAGACTGTTATTCAGCATTGCTGTGTCCTCAGATTGTCAGCTCTTGTGATCAGGCCTCTGCTCCTCGCTCCGGTCTCTCCTGTACAGTGAGGTCTCATTATACCCCTGTATAAGGATCTAGTGACGCAGTGTAGACTGTTATTCAGCATTGCTGTGTCCTCAGATTGTCAGCTCTTGTGATCAGGCCTCTGCTCCTCGCTCCGGTCTCTCCTGTACAGTGAGGCCTCATTATACCCCTGTATAAGGATCTAGTGACGCAGTGTAGACTGTTATTCAGCATTGCTGTCTCCTCAGATTGTCAGCTCTTGTGATCAGGCCTCTGCTCCTCGCTCCGGTCTCTCCTGTACAGTGAGGCCTCATTATACCCCTGTATAAGGATCTAGTGACGCAGTGTAGACTGTTATTCAGCATTGCTGTGTCCTCAGATTGTCAGCTCCTGTGATCAGGCCCCTGCTCCTCGCTCCGGTCTCTCCTGTACAGTGAGGCCTCATTATACCCCTGTATAAGGATCTAGTGACGCAGTGTAGACTGTTATTCAGCATTGCTGTCTCCTCAGATTGTCAGCTCCTGTGATCAGGCCCCTGCTCCTCGCTCCGGTCTCTCCTGTACAGCGAGGCCTCATTATACCCCTGTATAAGGATCTAGTGACGCAGTGTAGACTGTTATTCAGCATTGCTGTCTCCTCAGATTGTCAGCTCTTGTGATCAGGCCCCTGCTCCTCGCTCCGGTCTCTCCTGTACAGCGAGGCCTCATTATACCCCTGTATAAGGATCTAGTGACGCAGTGTAGACTGTTATTCAGCATTGCTGTGTCCTCAGATTGTCAGCTCTTGTGATCAGGCCCCTGCTCCTCGCTCCGGTCTCTCCTGTACAGTGAGGCCTCATTATACCCCTGTATAAGGATCTAGTGACGCAGTGTAGACTGTTATTCAGCATTGCTGTCTCCTCAGATTGTCGGCTCTTGTGATCAGGCCTCTGCTCCTCGCTCCGGTCTCTCCTGTACAGTGAGGCCTCATTATACCCCTGTATAAGGATCTAGTGACGCAGTGTAGACTGTTATTCAGCATTGCTGTGTCCTCAGATTGTCAGCTCTTGTGATCAGGCCTCTGCTCCTCGCTCCGGTCTCTCCTGTACAGTGAGGCCTCATTATACCCCTGTATAAGGATCTAGTGACGCAGTGTAGACTGTTATTCAGCATTGCTGTCTCCTCAGATTGTCAGCTCTTGTGATCAGGCCCCTGCTCCTCGCTCCGGTCTCTCCTGTACAGTGAGGTCTCATTATACCCCTGTATAAGGATCTAGTGACACAGTGTAGACTGTTATTCAGCATTGCTGTGTCCTCAGATTGTCAGCTCTTGTGATCAGGCCTCTGCTCCTCGCTCCGGTCTCTCCTGTACAGTGAGGCCTCATTATACCCCTGTATAAGGATCTAGTGACGCAGTGTAGACTGTTATTCAGCATTGCTGTCTCCTCAGATTGTCGGCTCTTGTGATCAGGCCCCTGCTCCTCGCTCCGGTCTCTCCTGTACAGTGAGGCCTCATTATACCCCTGTATAAGGATCTAGTGACGCAGTGTAGACTGTTATTCAGCATTGCTGTCTCCTCAGATTGTCGGCTCTTGTGATCAGGCCTCTGCTCCTCGCTCCGGTCTCTCCTGTACAGTGAGGCCTCATTATACCCCTGTATAAGGATCTAGTGACGCAGTGTAGACTGTTATTCAGCATTGCTGTCTCCTCAGATTGTCAGCTCTTGTGATCAGGCCCCTGCTCCTCGCTCCGGTCTCTCCTGTACAGTGAGGTCTCATTATACCCCTGTATAAGGATCTAGTGACACAGTGTAGACTGTTATTCAGCATTGCTGTCTCCTCAGATTGTCAGCTCTTGTGATCAGGCCTCTGCTCCTCGCTCCGGTCTCTCCTGTACAGTGAGGCCTCATTATACCCCTGTATAAGGATCTAGTGACGCAGTGTAGACTGTTATTCAGCATTGCTGTCTCCTCAGATTGTCAGCTCTTGTGATCAGGCCCCTGCTCCTCGCTCCGGTCTCTCCTGTACAGTGAGGACTCATTATACCCCTTTATAAGGATCTAGTGACGCAGTGTAGACTGTTATTCAGCATTGCTGTCTCCTCAGATTGTCAGCTCTTGTGATCAGGCCTCTGCTCCTCGCTCCGGTCTCTCCTGTACAGTGAGGCCTCATTATACCCCTGTATAAGGATCTAGTGACGCAGTGTAGACTGTTATTCAGCATTGCTGTCTCCTCAGATTGTCAGCTCTTGTGATCAGGCCTCTGCTCCTCGCTCCAGTCTCTCCTGTACAGTGAGGCCTCATTATACCCCTGTATAAGGATCTAGTGACGCAGTGTAGACTGTTATTCAGCATTGCTGTCTCCTCAGATTGTCAGCTCTTGTGATCAGGCCTCTGCTCCTCGCTCCGGTCTCTCCTGTACAGTGAGGCCTCATTATACCCCTGTATAAGGATCTAGTGACGCAGTGTAGACTGTTATTCAGCATTGCTGTCTCCTCAGATTGTCAGCTCTTGTGATCAGGCCTCTGCTCCTCGCTCCAGTCTCTCCTGTACAGTGAGGCCTCATTATACCCCTGTATAAGGATCTAGTGACGCAGTGTAGACTGTTATTCAGCATTGCTGTGTCCTCAGATTGTCAGCTCTTGTGATCAGGCCCCTGCTCCTCGCTCCGGTCTCTCCTGTACAGTGAGGCCTCATTATACCCCTGTATAAGGATCTAGTGACGCAGTGTAGACTGTTATTCAGCATTGCTGTCTCCTCAGATTGTCAGCTCTTGTGATCAGGCCTCTGCTCCTCGCTCCGGTCTCTCCTGTACAGTGAGGCCTCATTATACCCCTGTATAACGATCTAGTGACGCAGTGTAGACTGTTATTCAGCATTGCTGTGTCCTCAGATTGTCAGCTCTTGTCATCAGGCCCCTGCTCCTCGCTCCGGTCTCTCCTGTACAGTGAGGCCTCATTATACCCCTGTATAAGGATCTAGTGACGCAGTGTAGACTGTTATTCAGCATTGCTGTGTCCTCAGATTGTCAGCTCTTGTGATCAGGCCCCTGCTCCTCGCTCCGGTCTCTCCTGTACAGTGAGGCCTCATTATACCCCTGTATAAGGATCTAGTGACGCAGTGTAGACTGTTATTCAGCATTGCTGTCTCCTCAGATTGTCAGCTCTTGTGATCAGGCCCCTGCTCCTCGCTCCGGTCTCTCCTGTACAGTGAGGCCTCATTATACCCCTGTATAAGGATCTAGTGACACAGTGTAGACTGTTATTCAGCATTGCTGTCTCCTCAGATTGTCAGCTCCTGTGATCAGGCCCCTGCTCCTCGCTCCGGTCTCTCCTGTACAGTGAGGCCTCATTATACCCCTGTATAAGGATCTAGTGACGCAGTGTAGACTGTTATTCAGCATTGCTGTCTCCTCAGATTGTCAGCTCTTGTGATCAGGCCCCTGCTCCTCGCTCCGGTCTCTCCTGTACAGTAAGGCCTCATTATACTCCTGTATAAGGATCTAGTGACGCAGTGTAGACTGTTATTCAGCATTGCGGCTTCCTCAGATTATCAGCTCTTGTGATCAGGCCCCTGCTCCTCGCTCCGGTCTCTCCTGTACAGTGGGGCCTCATTATACCCCTGTATAAGGATCTAGTGACGCAGTGTAGACTGTTATTCAGCATTGCTGTCTCCTCAGATTGTCAGCTCTTGTGATCAGGCCCCTGCTCCTCGCTCCGGTCTCTCCTGTACAGTAAGGCCTCATTATACTCCTGTATAAGGATCTAGTGACGCAGTGTAGACTGTTATTCAGCATTGCGGCTTCCTCAGATTGTCAGCTCTTGTGATCAGGCCCCTGCTCCTCGCTCCGGTCTCTCCTGTACAGTGAGGCCTCATTATACCCCTGTATAAGGATATAGTGACGCAGTGTAGACTGTTATTCAGCATTGCTGTCTCCTCAGATTGTCAGCTCTTGTGATCTGGCCCCTGCTCCTCGCTCCGGTCTCTCCTGTACAGTGAGGCCTCATTATACCCCTGTATAAGGATCTAGTGACGCAGTGTAGACTGTTATTCAGCATTGCTGTGTTCTCAGATTGTCAGCTCTTGTGATCAGGCCCCCGCTCCTCGCTCCGGTCTCTCCTGTACAGTGAGGCCTCATTATACCCCTGTATAAGGATCTAGTGACGCAGTGTAGACTGTTATTCAGCATTGCTGTGTTCTCAGATTGTCAGCTCTTGTGATCAGGCCCCTGCTCCTCTCTCCGGTCTCTCCTGTACAGTGAGGTCTCATTATACTCCTGTATAAGGATCTAGTGACGCAGTGTAGACTGTTATTCAGCATTGCTGCTTCCTCAGATTGTCAGCTCTTGTGATCAGGCCCCTGCTCCTCGCTCCGGTCTCTCCTGTACAGTGAGGCCTCATTATACCCCTGTATAAGGATCTAGTGACTTAGTGTAGACTGTTATTCAGCATTGCTGCTTCCTCAGATTGTCAGCTCTTGTGATCAGGCCCCGGCTCCTCGCTCCGGTCTCTCCTGTACAGTGAGGCCTCATTATACCCCTGTATAAGGATCTAGTGACGCAGTGTAGACTGTTATTCAGCATTGCTGTGTCCTCAGATTGTCAGCTCTTGTGATCAGGCCCCTGCTCCTCGCTCCGGTCTCTCCTGTACAGTGAGGCCTCATTATACCCCTGTATAAGGATCTAGTGACGCAGTGTAGACTGTTATTCAGCACTGCTGTGTCCTCAGATTGTCAGCTCCTGTGATCAGGCCACTGCTCCTCGCTCCGGTCTCTCCTGTACAGTGTGGCCTCATTATACCCCTGTATATGGATCTAGTGACGCAGTGTAGACTGTTATTCAGCATTGCTGTCTCCTCAGATTGTCAGCTCCTGTGATCAGGCCCCTGCTCCTCGCTCCGGTCTCTCCTGTACAGTGAGGCCTCATTATACCCCTGTATAAGCATCTAGTGACGCAGTGTAGACTGTTATTCAGCATTGCTGTTTCCTCAGATTGTCAGCTCTTGTGATCAGGCCCCCGCTCCTCGCTCCGGTCTCTCCTGTACAGTGAGGCCTCATTATACCCCTGTATAAGGATCTAGTGACGCAGTGTAGACTGTTATTCAGCATTGCTGTCTCCTCAGATTGTCAGCTCTTGTGATCAGGCCCCTGCTCCGCGCTCCGGTCTCTCCTTTACAGTGAGGCCTCATTATACCCCTGTATAAGGATCTAGTGACGCAGTGTAGACTGTTATTCAGCATTGCTGTGTCCTCAGATTGTCAGCTCTTGTGATCAGGCCCCTGCTCCTCGCTCCGGTCTCTCCTGTACAGTGAGGCCTCATTATACCCCTGTATAAGGATCTAGTGACGCAGTGTAGACTGTTATTCAGCATTGCTGTTTCCTCAGATTGTCAGCTCTTGTGATCAGGCCCCTGCTCCTCGCTCCGGTCTCTCCTGTACAGTGAGGCCTCATTATACCCCTGTATAAGGATCTAGTGACGCAGTGTAGACTGTTATTCAGCATTGCTGTGTCCTCAGATTGTCAGCTCTTGTGATCAGGCCCCTGCTCCTCGCTCCGGTCTCTCCTGTACAGTGAGGCCTCATTATACCCCTGTATAAGGATCTAGTGACGCAGTGTAGACTGTTATTCAGCATTGCTGTTTCCTCAGATTGTCAGCTCTTGTGATCAGGCCCCTGCTCCTCGCTCCGGTCTCTCCTGTACAGTGAGGCCTCATTATACCCCTGTATAAGGATCTAGTGACGCAGTGTAGACTGTTATTCAGCATTGCTGTTTCCTCAGATTGTCAGCTCTTGTGATCAGGCCCCCGCTCCGGTCTCTTCTGTACAGTGAGGCCTCATTATACCCCTGTATAAGGATCTAGTGACGCAGTGTAGACTGTTATTCAGCATTGCTGCTTCCCCAGATTGTCAGCTCCTGTGATCAGGCCTCTGCTCCTCGCTCCGGTCTCTCCTGTACAGTGAGGCCTCATTATACCCCTGTATAAGGATCTAGTGACGCAGTGTAGACTGTTATTCAGCATTGCTGTGTCCTCAGATTGTCAGCTCTTGTGATCAGGCCCATGCTCCTCGCTCCGGACTCTCCTGTACAGTGAGGGCCTCATTATACCCCTGTATAAGGATCTAATGACGCAGTGTAGACTGTTATTCAGCATTGCTGTCTCCTCAGATTGTCAGCTCTTGTGATCAGGCCCCTGCTCCTCGCTCCGGTCTCTCCTGTACAGTGAGGCCTCATTATACCCCTGTATAAGGATCTAGTGACGCAGTGTAGACTGTTATTCAGCATTGCTGCTTCCTCAGATTGTCAGCTCTTGTGATCAGGCCCCTGCTCCTCGCTCCGGTGTCTCCTGTACAGTGAGGCCTCATTATACCCCTGTATAAGGATCTAGTGACGCAGTGTAGACTGTTATTCAGCATTGCTGTCTCCTCAGATTGTCAGCTCTTGTGATCAGGCCCCTGCTCCTCGCTCCGGTCTCTCCTGTACAGTGAGGCCTCATTATACCCCTGTATAAGGATCTAGTGACGCAGTGTAGACTGTTATTCAGCATTGCTGTCTCCTCAGATTGTCAGCTCTTGTGATCAGGCCCATGCTCCTCGCTCCGGTCTCTCCTGTACATTGAGGCCTCATTATAACCCTGTATAAGGATCTAGTGACGCAGTGTAGACTGTTATTCAGCATTGCTGTCTCCTCAGATTGTCAGCTCTGTGATCAGGCCCCTGCTCCTCGCTCCGGTGTCTCCTGTACAGTGAGGCCTCATTATACCCCTGTATAAGGATCTAGTGACGCAGTGTAGACTGTTATTCAGCATTGCTGCTTCCTCAGATTGTCAGCTCTTGTGATCAAGCCCCTACTCCTCGCTCCGGTGTCTGCTGTACAGTGAGGCCTCATTATACCCCTGTATAAGGATCTAGTGACGCAGTGTAGACTGTTATTCAGCATTGCTGTCTCCTCAGATTGTCAGCTCTTGTGATCAGGCCCCTGCTCCTCGCTCCGGTCTCTCCTGTACAGTGAGGCCTCATTATACTCCTGTATAAGGATCTAGTGACGCAGTGTAGACTGTTATTCAGCATTGCTGCTTCCTCAGATTGTCAGCTCTTGTGATCAGGCCCCTGCTTCTCGCTCCGGTCTCTCCTGTACCGTGAGGTTTCATTATACTCCTGTATAAGGATCTAGTGACGCAGTGTAGACTGTTATTCAGCATTGCTGTGTCCTCAGATTGTCACCTCCTGTGATCAGGCCCCTGCTCCTCGCTCCGGTCTCTCCTGTACAGTGAGGTCTCATTATACCCCTGTATAAGGATCTAGTGACGCAGTGTAGACTGTTATTCAGCATTGCTGCTTCCTCAGATTGTCAGCTCCTGTGATCAGGCCCCTGCTTCTCGCTCCGGTCTCTCCTGTACCGTGAGGTTTCATTATACTCCTGTATAAGGATCTAGTGACGCAGTGTAGACTGTTATTCAGCATTGCTGTGTCCTCAGATTGTCACCTCCTGTGATCAGGCCCCTGCTCCTCGCTCCGGTCTCTGCTGTACAGTGAGGTCTCATTATACCCCTGTATAAGGATCTAGTGACGCAGTGTAGACTGTTATTCAGCATTGCTGCTTCCTCAGATTGTCAGCTCTTGTGATCAGGCCCCTACTCCTCGCTCCGGTCTCTCCTGTACAGTGAGGCCTCATTATACCCCTGTATAAGGATCTAGTGACGCAGTGTAGACTGTTATTCAGCATTGCTGCTTCCTCAGATTGTCAGCTCTTGTGATCAGGCCCCGGCTCCTCGCTCCGGTCTCTCCTGTACAGTGAGGCCTCATTATACCCCTGTATAAAGATCTAGTGACGCAGTGTAGACTGTTATTCAGCATTGCTGTGTCCTCAGATTGTCAGCTCTTGTGATCAGGCCCCTGCTCCTCGCTCCGGTCTCTCCTGTACAGTGAGGCCTCATTATACCCCTGTATGAGGATCTAGTGACGCAGTGTAGGCTGTTATTCAGCATTGCTGTGTCCTCAGATTGTCAGCTCTTGTGATCAGGCCCCTGCTCCTCGCTCCGGTCTCTCCTGTACAGTGAGGCCTCATTATACCCCTGTATAAAGATCTAGTGACGCAGTGTAGACTGTTATTCAGCATTGCTGTCTCCTCAGATTGTCAGCTCTTGTGATCAGGCCCCTGCTCCTCGCTCCGGTCTCTCCTGTACAGTGAGGCCTCATTATACCCCTGTATGAGGATCTAGTGACGCAGTGTAGGCTGTTATTCAGCATTGCTGTGTCCTCAGATTGTCAGCTCTTGTGATCAGGCCCCTGCTCCTCGCTCCGGTCTCTCCTGTACAGTGAGGCCTCATTATACCCCTGTATAAGGATCTAGTGACACAGTGTAGACTGTTATTCAGCATTGCTGTCTCCTCAGATTGTCAGCTCTTGTGATCAGGCCCCTGCTCCTCGCTCCGGTCTCTCCTGTACAGTGAGGCCTCATTATACCCCTGTATAAGGATCTAGTGACACAGTGTAGACTATTATTCAGCATTGCTGTGTCCTCAGATTGTCAGCTCTTGTGATCAGGCCCCTGCTCCTCGCTCCGGTCTCTCCTGTACAGTGAGGCCTCATTATACCCCTGTATAAGGATCTAGTGACGCAGTGTAGACTGTTATTCAGCATTGCTGCTTCCTCAGATTGTCAGCTCTTGTGATCAGGCCCCGGCTCCTCGCTCCGGTCTCTCCTGTACAGTGAGGCCTCATTATACCCCTGTATAAAGATCTAGTGACGCAGTGTAGACTGTTATTCAGCATTGCTGTGTCCTCAGATTGTCAGCTCTTGTGATCAGGCCTCTGCTCCTCGCTCCGGTCTCTCCTGTACAGTGGGGCCTCATTATACCCCTGTATAAGGATCTAGTGACGCAGTGTAGACTGTTATTCAGCATTGCTGTCTCCTCAGATTGTCAGCTCTTGTGATCAGGCCTCTGCTCCTCGCTCCGGTCTCTCCTGTACATTGAGACCTCATTATACCCCTGTATAAGGATCTAGTGACGCAGTGTAGACTGTTATTCAGCATTGCTGTGTCCTCAGATTGTCAGCTCTTGTGATCAGGCCCCTGCTCCTCGCTCCGGTCTCTCCTGTACATTGAGGCCTCATTATACCCCTGTATAAGGATCTAGTGACGCAGTGTAGACTGTTATTCAGCATTGCTATTTCCTCAGATTGTCAGCTCTTGTGATCAGGCCCCCGCTCCTCGCTCCGGTCTCTCCTGTACAGTGAGACCTCATTATACCCCTGTATAAGGATCTAGTGACACAGTGTAGACTGTTATTCAGCATTGCTTTCTCCTCAGATTGTCAGCTCTTGTGATCAGGCCCCCGCTCCTCGCTCCGGTCTCTCCTGTACAGTGAGGCCTCATTATACTCCTGTATAAGGATCTAGTGACGCAGTGTAGACTGTTATTCAGCATTGCTGTGTCCTCAGATTGTCAGCTCTTGTGATCAGGCCCCTGCTCCTCGCTCCTGTCTCTCCTGTACAGTGAGGCCTGATTATACCCCTGTATAAGGATCTAGTGATGCAGTGTAGACTGTTATTCAGCATTGCTGTGTCCTCAGATTGTCAGCTCTTGTGATCAGGCCCCTGCTCCTCGCTACGGTCTCTCCTGTACAGTGAAGCCTCATTATACCCCTGTATAAGGATCTAGTGACACAGTGTAGACTGTTATTCAGCATTGCTGTTTCCTCAGATTGTCAGCTCTTGTGATCAGGCCTCTGCTCCTCGCTCTGCTCTCCTGTACAGTGAGTCCTCATTTTACTCCTGTATAAGGATCTAGTGACACAGTGTAGACTATTATTCAGCATTGCTGTCTCCTCAGATTGTCAGCTCTTGTGATCAGGCCCCCGCTCCTCGCTCCGGTCTCTCCTGTACAGTGAGGCCTCATTATACCCCTGTATAAGGATCTAGTGACGCAGTGTAGACTGTTATTCAGCATTGCTGTGTCCTCAGATTGTCAGCTCTTGTGATCAGGCCCTTGCTCCTCGCTCCGGTCTCTCCTGTACAGTGAGGCCTCATTATACCCCTGTATAAGGATCTAGTGACGCAGTGCAGACTGTTATTCAGCATTGCTGTGTCCTCAGATTGTCATCTCTTGTGATCAGGCCCCTGCTCCTCGCTCCGGGCTCTCCTGTACAGTGAGGCCTCATTATACCCCTGTATAAGGAGCTAGTGACGCAGTGTAGACTGTTATTCAGCATTGCTGTTTCCTCAGATTGTCAGCTCTTGTGATCAGGCCCCTGCTCCTCGCTCCGGTCTCTCCTGTACAGTGAGGCCTCATTATACCCCTGTATAAGGATCTAGTGACGCAGTGTAGACTGTTATTCAGCATTGCTGTTTCCTCAGATTGTCAGCTCTTGTGATCAGACCCCCGCTCCTCGCTCCGGGCTCTCCTGTACAGTGAGGCCTCATTATACCCCTGTATAAGGATCTAGTGACGCAGTGTAGACTGTTATTCAGCATTGCTGTTTCCTCAGATTGTCAGCTCTTGTGATCAGGCCTCTGCTCCTCGCTCTGCTCTCCTGTACAGTGAGTCCTCATTTTACTCCTGTATAAGGATCTAGTGACACAGTGTAGACTGTTATTCAGCATTGCTGTTTCCTCAGATTGTCAGCTCTTGTGATCAGGCCTCTGCTCCTCGCTCTGCTCTCCTGTACAGTGAGTCCTCATTTTACTCCTGTATAAGGATCTAGTGACGCAGTGTAGACTGTTATTCAGCATTGCTGTCTCCTCAGATTGTCAGCTCTTGTGATCAGGCCCCCGCTCCTCGCTCCGGTCTCTCCTGTACAGTGAGGCCTCATTATACCCCTGTATAAGGATCTAGTGACGCAGTGTAGACTGTTATTCAGCATTGCTGTGTCCTCAGATTGTCAGCTCTTGTGATCAGGCCCTTGCTCCTCGCTCCGGTCTCTCCTGTACAGTGAGGCCTCATTATACCCCTGTATAAGGATCTAGTGACGCAGTGCAGACTGTTATTCAGCATTGCTGTGTCCTCAGATTGTCATCTCTTGTGATCAGGCCCCTGCTCCTCGCTCCGGGCTCTCCTGTACAGTGAGGCCTCATTATACCCCTGTATAAGGAGCTAGTGACGCAGTGTAGACTGTTATTCAGCATTGCTGTTTCCTCAGATTGTCAGCTCTTGTGATCAGGCCCCTGCTCCTCGCTCCGGTCTCTCCTGTACAGTGAGGCCTCATTATACCCCTGTATAAGGATCTAGTGACGCAGTGTAGACTGTTATTCAGCATTGCTGTTTCCTCAGATTGTCAGCTCTTGTGATCAGACCCCCGCTCCTCGCTCCGGGCTCTCCTGTACAGTGAGGCCTCATTATACCCCTGTATAAGGATCTAGTGACGCAGTGTAGACTGTTATTCAGCATTGCTGTTTCCTCAGATTGTCAGCTCTTGTGATCAGGCCCCTGCTCCTCGCTCCGGTCTCTCCTGTACAGTGAGGCCTCATTATACCCCTGTATAAAGATCTAGTGACGCAGTGTAGACTGTTATTCAGCATTGCTGTGTCCTCAGATTGTCAGCTCTTGTGATCAGGCCCCTGCTCCTCGCTCCGGTCTCTCCTGTACAGTGAGGCCTCATTATACCCCTGTATAAGGATCTAGTGACGCAGTGTAGACTGTTATTAAGCATTGCTGTTTCCTCAGATTGTCAGCTCTTTTGATCAGACCCCCGCTCCTCGCTCCGGTCTCTCCTGTATAGTGAGGCCTCATTATACCCCTGTATAAGGATCTAGTGACGCAGTGCAGACTGTTATTCAGCATTGCTGTCTCCTCAGATTGTCAGCTCTTGTGATCAGGCCCCTGCTCCTCGCTCCGGTCTCTCCTGTACAGTGAGGCCTCATTATACCCCTGTATAAGGATCTAGTGACGCAGTGTAGACTGTTATTCAGCATTGCTGTTTCCTCAGATTGTCAGCTCTTGTGATCAGGCCCCTGCTCCTCGCTCCGGTCTCTCCTGTACAGTGAGGCCTCATTATACCCCTGTATAAGGATCTTGTGACGCAGTGCAGACTGTTATTCAGCATTGCTGTTTCCTCAGATTGTCAGCTCTTGTGATCAGGCCCCTGCTCCTTGCTCCGGTCTCTCCTGTACAGTGAGGCCTCATTATACCCCTGTATAAGGATCTAGTGACGCAGTGTAGACTGTTATTCAGCATTGCTGTGTCCTCAGATTGTCAGCTCTTGTGATCAGGCCTCCGCTCCTCGCTCCGGTCTCTCCTGTACAGTGAGGCCTCATTATACCCCTGTATAAGGATCTAGTGACGCAGTGTAGACTGTTATTCAGCATTGCTGTTTCCTCAGATTGTCAGCTCTTGTGATCAGGCCCCTGCTCCTCGCTCCGGTCTCTCCTGTACAGTGAGGCCTCATTATACCCCTGTATAAGGATCTAGTGACGCAGTGTAGACTGTTATTCAGCATTGCTGTGTCCTCAAATTGTCAGCTCTTGTGATCAGGCCCCTGCTCCTCGCTCCGGTCTCTCCTGTACAGTGAGGCCTCATTATACCCCTGTATAAGGATCTAGTGACGCAGTGTAGACTGTTATTCAGCATTGCTGTCTCCTCAGATTGTCAGCTCTTGTGATCAGTCCCCTGCTCCTCGCTCCGGTCTCTCCTGTACAGTGAGGCCTCATTATACTCCTGTATAAGGATCTAGTGACGCAGTGTAGACTGTTATTCAGCATTGCTGTGTCCTCAAATTGTCAGCTCTTGTGATCAGGCCCCTGCTCCTCGCTCCGGTCTCTCCTGTACAGTGAGGCCTCATTATACTCCTGTATAAGGATCTAGTGACGCAGTGTAGACTGTAATTCAGCATTGCTGTGTCCTCAGATTGTCAGCTCTTGTGATCAGGCCCCCGCTCCTCGCTCCGGTCTCTCCTGTACAGTGAGGCCTCATTATACCCCTGTATAAGGATCTAGTGACGCAGTGTAGACTGTTATTCAGCATTGCTGTGTCCTCAGATTGTCAGCTCTTGTGATCAGACCCCCGCTCCTCGCTCCGGTCTCTCCTGTACAGTGAGGCCTCATTATACACCTGTATAAGGATCTAGTGACGCAGTGTAGACTGTTATTCAGCATTGCTGTGTCCTCAGATTGTCAGCTCTTGTGATCAGGCCCCCGCTCCTCGCTCCGGTCTCTCCTGTACAGTGAGGCCTCATTATACCCCTGTATAAGGATCTAGTGACGCAGTGTAGACTGTTATTCAGCATTGCTGTGTCCTCAGATTGTCAGCTCTTGTGATCAGACCCCCGCTCCTCGCTCCGGTCTCTCCTGTACAGTGAGGCCTCATTATACCCCTGTATAAGGATCTAGTGACGCAGTGTAGACTGTTTTTCAGCATTGCTGTTTCCTCAGATTGTCAGCTCTTGTGATCAGGCCCCTGCTCCTCGCTCCGGTCTCTCCTGTACAGTGAGGCCTCATTATACCCCTGTATAAGGATCTAGTGACACAGTGTAGACTGTTATTCAGCATTGCTGTTTCCTCAGATTGTCAGCTCTTGTGATCAGGCCTCTGCTCCTCGCTCCGGTCTCTCCTGTACAGTGAGGCCTCATTATACCCCTGTATAAGGATCTAGTGACGCAGTGTAGACTGTTATTCAGCATTGCTGTGTCCTCAGATTGTCAGCTCTTGTGATCAGACCCCCGCTCCTCGCTCCGGTCTCTCCTGTACAGTGAGGCCTCATTATACCCCTGTATAAGGATCTAGTGACGCAGTGTAGACTGTTTTTCAGCATTGCTGTTTCCTCAGATTGTCAGCTCTTGTGATCAGGCCCCTGCTCCTCGCTCCGGTCTCTCCTGTACAGTGAGGCCTCATTATACCCCTGTATAAGGATCTAGTGACGCAGTGTAGACTGTTATTCAGCATTGCTGTTTCCTCAGATTGTCAGCTCTTGTGATCAGGCCTCTGCTCCTCGCTCCGGTCTCTCCTGTACAGTGAGGCCTCATTATACCCCTGTATAAGGATCTAGTGACGCAGTGTAGACTGTTATTCAGCATTGCTGTGTCCTCAGATTGTCAGCTCCTGTGATCAGGCCTCTGCTCCTCGCTCCGGTCTCTCCTGTACAGTGAGGCCTCATTATACCCCTGTATAAGGATCTAGTGACGCAGTGTAGACTGTTATTCAGCATTGCTGTCTCCTCAGATTGTCAGCTCTTGTGATCAGGCCCCCGCTCCTCGCTCCGGTCTCTCCTGTACAGTGAGGCCTCATTATACACCTGTATAAGGATCTAGTGACGCAGTGCAGACTGTTATTCAGCATTGCTGTGTCCTCAGATTGTCAGCTCTTGTGATCAGGCCCCCGCTCCTCGCTCCGGTCTCTCCTGTACAGTGAGGCCTCATTATACCCCTGTATAAGGATCTAGTGACGCAGTGTAGACTGTTATTCAGCATTGCTGTCTCCTCAGATTGTCAGCTCTTGTGATCAGGCCCCTGCTCCTCGCTCCGGTCTCTCCTGTACAGTGAAGCCTCATTATACTCCTGTATAAGGAGCTAGTGACGCAGTGTAGACTGTTATTCAGCATTGCTGTGTCCTCAGATTGTCAGCTCTTGTGATCAGGCCCCGGCTCCTCGCTCCGGTCTCTCCTGTACAGTGAGGCCTCATTATACCCCTGTATAAGGATCTAGTGACGCAATGTAGACTGTTATTCAGCATTGCTGTGTCCTCAGATTGTCAGCTTTTGTGATCAGGCCTCTGCTCCTCGCTCCGGTCTCTCCCGTACAGTGAGGCCTCATTATAACCCTGTATAAGGATCTAGTGACGCAGTGTAGACTGTTATTCAGCATTGCTGTTTCCTCAGATTGTCAGCTCTTGTGATCAGGCCCCCGCTCCTCGCTCCGGTCTCTCCTGTACAGTGAGGCCTCATTATACCCCTGTATAAGGATCTAGTGACGCAGTGTAGACTGTTATTCAGCATTGCTGTTTCCTCAGATTGTCAGCTCTTGTGATCAGGCCTCTGCTCCTCGCTCCGGTATCTCCTGTACAGTGAGGCCTCATTATACCCCTGTATAAGGATCTAGTGACGCAGTGTAGACTGTTATTCAGCATTGCTGTTTCCTCAGATTGTCAGCTCCTGTGATCAGGCCCCTGCTCCTCGCTCCGGTCTCTCCTGTACAGTGAGGCCTCATTATACCCCTGTATAAGGATCTAGTGACGCAGTGTGGACTGTTATTCAGCATTGCTGTTTCCTCAGATTGTCAGCTCTTGTGATCAGGCCCCTGCTCCTCGCTCGGGTCTCTCCTGTACAGTGAGGCCTCATTATACCCCTGTATAAGGATCTAGTGACGCAGTGTAGACTGTTATTCAGCATTGCTGTGTCCTCAGATTGTCAGCTCTTGTGATCAGGCCTCTGCTCCTCGCTCCGGTCTCTCCTGTACAGTGAGGCCTCATTATACCCCTGTATAAGGATCTAGTGACGCAGTGTAGACTGTTATTCAGCATTGCTGTGTCCTCAGATTGTCAGCTCTTGTGATCAGGCCCCCGCTCCTCGCTCCGGTCTCTCCTTTACAGTGAGGCCTCATTATACCCCTGTATAAGGATCTAGTGACGCAGTGTAGACTGTTATTCAGCATTGCTGTCTCCTCAGATTGTCAGCTCCTGTGATCAGGCCCCTGCTCCTCGCTCCGGTCTCTCCTGTACAGTGAGGCCTCATTATACCCCTGTATAAGGATCTAGTGACGCAGTGTAGACTGTTATTCAGCATTGCTGTGTCCTCAGATTGTCAGCTCTTGTGATCAGGCCCCTGCTCCTCGCTCTGCTCTCCTGTACAGTGAGGCCTCATTATACCCCTGTATAAGGATCTAGTGACGCAGTGTAGGCTGTTATTCAGCATTGCTGTGTCCTCAGATTGTCAGCTCTTGTGATCAGGCTCCTGCTCCTCGCTCCGGTCTCTCCTGTACAGTGAGGCCTCATTATACCCCTGTATAAGGATCTAGTGACGCAGTGTAGACTGTTATTCAGCATTGCTGTTTCCTCAGATTGTCAGCTCTTGTGATCAGGCCCCTGCTCCTCGCTCCGTTCTCTCCTGTACAGTGAGACCTCATTATACTCCTGTATAAGGATCTAGTGACGCAGTGTAGACTGTTATTCAGCATTGCTGTTTCCTCAGATTGTCAGCTCTTGTGATCAGGCCCCTGCTCCTCGCTCCGTTCTCTCCTGTACAGTGAGACCTCATTATACTCCTGTATAAGGATCTAGTGACGCAGTGTAGACTGTTATTCAGCATTGCTGTGTCCTCAGATTGTCAGCTCTTGTGATCAGGCCCCCGCTCCTCGCTCCGGTCTCTCCTGTACAGTGAGACCTCATTATACCCCTGTATAAGGATCTAGTGACGCAGTGTAGACTGTTATTCAGCATTGCTGTGTCCTCAAATTGTCAGCTCTTGTGATCAGGCCCCTGCTCCTCGCTCCGGTCTCTCCTGTACAGTGAGGCCTCATTATACTCCTGTATAAGGATCTAGTGATGCAGTGGAGACTGTTATTCAGCATTGCTGTTTCCCCAGATTGTCAGCTCTTGTGATCAGGCCCCTGCTCCTCGCTCCGGTCTCTCCTGTACAGTGAGGCCTCATTATACTCCTGTATAAGGATCTAGTGACGCAGTGGAGACTGTTATTCAGCATTGCTGTCTCCTCAGATTGTCAGCTCTTGTCATCAGGCCCCTGCTCCTCGCTCCGGTCTCTCCTGTACAGTGAGGCCTCATTATACCGCTGTATAAGGATCTAGTGACGCAGTGTAGACTGTTATTCAGCATTGCTGTCTCCTCAGATTGTCAGCTCTTGTGATCAGTCCCCTGCTCCTCTCTCCGGTCTCTCCTGTACAGTGAGGCCTCATTATACTCCTGTATAAGGATCTAGTGACGCAGTGGAGACTGTTATTCAGCATTGCTGGTTCCTCAGATCTTCAGCTCTTGTGATCAGTCCCCGGCTCCTCGCTCCGGTCTCTCCTGTACAGTGAGGCCTCATTATACCCCTGTATAAGGATCTAGTGACGCAGTGTAGACTGTTATTCTGCATTGCTGTGTCCTCAGATTGTCAGCTCTTGTGATCAGTCCCCTGCTCCTCTCTCCGGTCTCTCCTGTACAGTGAGGCCTCATTATACCCCTGTATAAGGATCTAGTGACGCAGTGTAGACTGTTATTCAGCATTGCTGTCTCCTCAGATTGTCAGCTCTTGTGATCAGTCCCCTGCTCCTCGCTCCGGTCTCTCCTGTACAGTGAGGCCTCATTATACCCCTGTATAAGGATCTAGTGACACAGTGTAGACTGTTATTCAGCATTGCTGTCTCCTCAGATTGTCAGCTCTTGTGATCAGGCCCCGGCTCCTCGCTCCGGTCTCTCCTGTACAGTGAGGCCTCATTATACCCCTGTATAAGGATCTAGTGACGCAGTGTAGACTGTTATTCAGCATTGCTGTCTCCTCAGATTGTCAGCTCTTGTGATCAGGCCCCTGCTCCTCGCTCCGGTCTCTCCTGTACAGTGAGGCCTCATTATACTCCTGTATAAGGATCTAGTGACGCAGTGTAGACTGTTATTCAGCATTGCTGTCTCCTCAGATTGTCAGCTCTTGTGATCAGGCCCCGGCTCCTCGCTCCGGTCTCTCCTGTACAGTGAGGCCTCATTATACCCCTGTATAAGGATCTAGTGACGCAGTGTAGACTGTTATTCAGCATTGCTGTCTCCTCAGATTGTCAGCTCTTGTGATCAGTCCCCTGCTCCTCGCTCCGTTCTCTCCTGTACAGTGAGGCCTCATTATACCCCTGTATAAGGATCTAGTGACGCAGTGTAGACTGTTATTCAGCATTGCTGTCTCCTCAGATTGTCAGCTCTTGTGATCAGGCCCCGGCTCCTCGCTCCGGTCTCTCCTGTACAGTGAGGCCTCATTATACCCCTGTATAAGGATCTAGTGACGCAGTGTAGACTGTTATTCAGCATTGCTGTGTCCTCAGATTGTCAGCTCTTGTGATCAGGCCCCTGCTCCTCGCTCCGGTCTCTCCTGTACAGTGAGGTCTCATTATACCCCTGTATAAGGATCTAGTAATGCAGTGTAGACTGTTATTCAGCATTGCTGTTTCCTCAGATTGTCAGCTCTTGTGATCAGGCCCCTGCTCCTCGCTCCGGTCTCTCCTGTACAGTGAGGCCTCATTATACCCCTGTATAAGGATCTAGTGACCCAGTGTAGACTCTTATTCAGCATTGCTGTGTCCTCAGATTGTCAGCTCTTGTGATCAGTCCCCTGCTCCTCGCTCCGGTCTCTCCTGTACAGTGAGGCCTCATTATACCCCTGTATAAGGATCTAGTGACGCAGTGTAGACTGTTATTCAGCATTGCTGTCTCCTCAGATTGTCAGCTCCTGTGATCAGGCC
Source organism: Dendrobates tinctorius (assembly GCF_039654945.1). Classification (NCBI taxonomy): domain Eukaryota; kingdom Metazoa; phylum Chordata; class Amphibia; order Anura; family Dendrobatidae; genus Dendrobates; species Dendrobates tinctorius. Next base: position 10,129,543 of record NW_027361924.1, read on the forward strand.
CCTGCTCCTCGCTCCAGTCTCTCCTGTACAGTGAGGCCTCATTATACCCCTGTATAAGGATCTAGTGACGCAGTGTAGACTGTTATTCAGCATTGCTGCTTCCTCAGATTGTCAGCTCTTGTGATCAGGCCCCTGCTCCTCGCTCCGGTCTCTCCTGTACAGTGAGGCCTCATTATACCCCTGTATAAGGATCTAGTGACGCAGTGTAGACTGTTATTCAGCATTGCTGTGTCCTCAGATTGTCAGCTCTTGTGATCAGGCCCCTGCTCCTCGCTCCGGTCTCTCCTGTACAGTGAGGCCTCATTATACCCCTGTATAAGGATCTAGTGACGCAGTGTAGACTCTTATTCAGCATTGCTGTGTCCTCAGATTGTCAGCTCTTGTGATCAGGCCCCTGCTCCTCGCTCCGGTCTCTCCTGTACAGTGAGGCCTCATTATACCCCTGTATAAGGATCTAGTGACGCAGTGTAGACTGTTATTCAGCATTGCTGCTTCCTCAGATTGTCAGCTCTTGTGATCAGGCCCCTGCTCCTCGCTCCGGTCTCTCCTGTACAGTGAGGCCTCATTATACCCCTGTATAAGGATCTAGTGACGCAGTGTAGACTGTTATTCAGCATTGCTGTGTCCTCAGATTGTCAGCTCTTGTGATCAGGCCCCTGCTCCTCGCTCCGGTCTCTCCTGTACAGTGAGGCCTCATTATACCCCTGTATAAGGATCTAGTGACGAAGTGTAGACTCTTATTCAGCATTGCTGTGTCCTCAGATTGTCAGCTCTTGTGATCAGGCCCCTGCTCCTCGCTCCGGTCTCTCCTGTACAGTGAGGCCTCATTATACCCCTGTATAAGGATCTAGTGACGCAGTGTAGACTCTTATTCAGCATTGCTGTGTCCTCAGATTGTCAGCTCTTGTGATCAGGCCTCTGCTCCTCGCTCCGGTCTCTCCTGTACAGTGAGGCCTCATTATACCCCTGTATAAGGATCTAGTGACGCAGTGTAGACTGTTATTCAGCATTGCTGTGTCCTCAGATTGTCAGCTCTTGTGATCAGGCCCCTGCTCCTCGCTCCGGTCTCTCCTGTACAGTGAGGCCTCATTATACCCCTGTATAAGGATCTAGTGACGCAGTGTAGACTCTTATTCAGCATTGCTGTGTCCTCAGATTGTCAGCTCTTGTGATCAGTCCCCTGCTCCTCGCTCCGGTCTCTCCTGTACAGTGAGGCCTCATTATACCCCTGTATAAGGATCTAGTGACGCAGTGTAGACTGTTATTCAGCATTGCTGTCTCCTCAGATTGTCAGCTCCTGTGATCAGGCCCCTGCTCCTCGCTCCGGTCTCTCCTGTACAGTGAGGCCTCATTATACCCCTGTATAAGGATCTAGTGACGCAGTGTAGACTGTTATTCAGCATTGCTGTCTCCTCAGATTGTCAGCTCTTGTGATCAGGCCCCTGCTTTTCGCTCCGGTCTCTCCTGTACAGTGAGGCCTCATTATACCCCTGTATAAGGATCTAGTGACGCAGTGTAGACTGTTATTCAGCATTGCTGTGTCCTCAGATTGTCAGCTCTTGTGATCAGGCCCCCTCTCCTCGCTCCGGTCTCTCCTGTACAGTGAGGCCTCATTATACCCCTGTATAAGGATCTAGTGACGCAGTGTAGACTGTTATTCAGCATTGCTGTCTCCTCAGATTGTCAGCTCTTGTGATCAGGCCCCTGCTCCTCGCTCCGGTCTCTCCTGTACAGTGAGGTCTCATTATACCCCTGTATAAGGATCTAGTGACGCAGTGTAGACTGTTATTCAGCATTGCTGTCTCCTCAGATTGTCAGCTCTTGTGATCAGGCCCCCGCTCCTCGCTCCGGTCTCTCCTGTACAGTGAGGCCTCATTATACCCCTGTATAAGGATCTAGTGACGCAGTGTAGACTGTTATTCAGCATTGCTGTGTCCTCAGATTGTCAGCTCCTGTGATCAGGCCCCCGCTCCTCGCTCCGGTCTCTCCTGTACAGTGAGGCCTCATTATACCCCTGTATAAGGATCTAGTGACGCAGTGTAGACTGTTATTCAGCATTGCTGTCTCCTCAGATTGTCAGCTCTTGTGATCAGGCCCCTGCTCCTCGCTCCGGTCTCTCCTGTACAGTGAGGCCTCATTATACCCCTGTATAAGGATCTAGTGACGCAGTGTAGACTGTTATTCAGCATTGCTGTCTCCTCAGATTGTCAGCTCTTGTGATCAGGCCCCTGCTCCTCGCTCCGGTCTCTCCTGTACAGTGAGGCCTCATTATACCCCTGTATAAGGATCTAGTGACGCAGTGTAGACTGTTATTCAGCATTGCTGTTTCCTCAGATTGTCAGCTCTTGTGATCAGGCCCCGGCTCCTCCTCGGTTGTAGTCTTACCATGTATTGTGGCTTTTTTTGTTCATGTGCTTTGTGAATTAGTAAATTCTGTGATATGTGTTGGTGCACATGATCCTGATCCTGATGCAAATGCAGGTCCGTGAGTCCCTATGTTAATTATAGGGATGTAATCTGGATCAGGATTGCTACACATCACAACGCACCGTACCACAACGCTAGTGTGAACGCAGCCCCACTCGTGCAGCCCCTAACCAGGAGCCCCCATACATGCTCCCAATACACTTTATTATCATTACCACACTGTAACACAGGGCACAAGCCTTTCTAGTGAGGCGGGAAAGATCACTTTATGACAGAGCAGCATGCGGGCATAGTCTATATTATGTCTGCAGACTGGTCCCATACAGCACATTCCTCGCAAACAGATCCCTGCACACGGAATCACACGGACCCGTGTTCTCCTGGATCCGTGCTCCATAGAGCTCCATGTTACTTCCAGACGTGTAGCCGCGGATCCGTGCGTCTCCCTGTGTGTTTTTCAGATGACACAAAACTGCAACAAGTTGCGTTTTTGTGCATCTGATAAAATATGCAGACATGCGGATCTGTGGGAAAACGGTGACAGCTGGATGCACAGTCCCATCCGTCATCACTGAAAGTCAATGGAGACGAAAACGGGTCCGTGTGCAGCCACAATATGCAAGTGTGAGACCAGCTCTATATAATGATTGGGGCTGGACCTGATGTGTCCACAGGTTTTACCTAAAATCACTTTATATTACTTACCCTTAGGGCTCATACTCACTTGCGAGAGAGTCGTGTGATTCTCGTGTGAGTCTCTCGCATGGAAACCTGGCACTGCCACCAGCACTCGGACCGGAGGGGGTGACTGCATAGAAGTACATGTAACCGCACGCTCCGGTCCGAGTGCCGGCGGCAGTGCCGGGTTTCCATGCGAGAGACTCACACGAGAATCACGCGACTCTCTCGCTAGTGAGTGTGAGCCCTTAGCAGCAACACCTGCCGCCGTCTGTCCTCCTCCCTGTAGTGTTGTCCTGAATCCTCCTGGCCCTGCGATCAACGGGATCCGTTACATGGCAGCACTAACGCATCATTGAACCCGGCCTAACACTATGAGAAGATGATATACCAAACAATGTGCGGAGTCTCTCCTCCTGCACATACTATATACTGTATGTATACGCCATGGAGGAGGGGCCAGTGAAGTAGATCTTTATTCGGGACTACAGGTAACGCACAGGTCATTGCAGATGACGATGATGACGATGTGCGGCGTCGCTCCATGCCATATATGCCATGCAGGAACTGGCAGTGTATATTTGGGACTGAAGGGTTAACTCCCCTGCATTTATTCACAGTCCTCTCCTGACTGCTCCTCCACCAGATGAGTCACAGTCAGGCTTCAGTAAGCTGGGTCTGATAAGCTAATGAGGCACCAGGAAAAAAAAAAAAAAACGGCTCGTTCACCCTGCAGAGCCGGCTCATTTCGTTGACAGCAGGGAGGCGGCTCTTTGAATCGGATCGTTCATGAACCACACACCACTAGACGTCACTGCGTTCCCGCTCTGTAGGGGTCACCCAGCCGCAGGCAGAGAGCGGGAGCGGCCAGTACTGTGACAGAGCCAGCAGCAGGTGGAGAACTACAACTCCCAGCAATGTTGGCACGTCCTGTCTGTGACGAAAGGCGGACCGCTGCCACCAACTGGCGACAGACAGCGGACCCTGTGCCACCAATATGTCACGATCCCACCACTGACAGGGGTGTATCAGCGGACGGAGGGACGCGACGCACTGCCGGCACACGGCTATCACAGGCACAGTGGGGGCTTATCTTAGTTATCCCAGCACCGGCACCACGTGACAAAGATACAGCAAGCTAATCTTGCTCTAATAATTTGTCGCAGGGGGAGTATTTTGGATGCCCCACCACTGCTAACAACCTTCCAAGAACTGCGGGGATTTATGTATATCCCACTTTCTCAGTTCCACTTTGGAACTCGCAGCTCTCCAGCGCCCCCCTTACCCTCAGGTCAGTCAGGGAACTGCACCTAGGATAATTAGTCGCCGGACGGGCTGTTGTGCACGGACAATTAAGCTACTGCAGCAAGGGAATTATCAATGCTGTGGCCGCAGCCCCTCATTCAGCATGTAAGACCCGTCTGTACTACCAGCTAGCCTCGCCAGCTGCGCACACCACGCTGCCACCAGCCACGCTTTACTTAATCAAAGAGATAATTAAGAGGGTCCGCGGCAAACCCCTGAAATTAGTAGCGATTATCTAAAAAAGGCGCATAGTTCGTTTCCTAGAGCATGGAGACAGAGCTAATAGATTTTATCATTTATTCCCAAAAGAATGCGGGCAGTGATTACATAGATAAAAGTTGCTATAAAGTTGAGACATTACATATGTACAAATATAAATATAAAACAATGTGGATGAAAGAACAGAAAGTAACACTCACATGTGCGTAGTTCGTATTAGGCAGACTATGTGGCTGGGGGAGGGGTGCTTAACCAAATATCCCCACTCATTGGCACGTCTCTCTGGCAGGAGGACTCCAGCTGAACTGACTGGAACTTGGTAGGGAATACCTATAGCCTAGGGTCTGTGACCTCACAAAATGGGCGGTCTGGTGAGGTCCAACCCCCCTTCTCTCTCAGTTATAACTTAACTAAAAAGGTTATGATAACCATATCTTAATGGGGGAAGCTCGTATGAACTCACCAAGGGTATCATGTTTCCCAGTGTAACGAACCCAACAAGAAAACATCAAGAATGCACTAGATAGGACACTCCATTTGGGAGCAATCCATATCTCAATTTCTGGAAGTCCGAGAATTGTGAAACTTGGGGGTTTAGAAAGCTGGCTTCGTGCCCTTTGCAGAAATGTGAGTTTCATATCTCTGTCACAAGCAAAGTGCGCGCTAGGCTTCTTTTTATATTTCCTATACCTGTATTCAAGCTTCATGGTTTCAGAACAAAGCAATGCTTTCCCTTGCAGGGGGGAAGGCTGCGAGAGGAAATGGACGGTTTCATGTTACCAGCAAGCACAGAGCTGATAAGGAGGGGGGGTTGCAGCTACATGACAGGCTCGTCTCCTCAGTGTGTAGCAATGGGAATGTGGCGCCCCTGAGGCTCAGTTGCCACAGAGGTACTGCACCTTCTCCTAAGGTGTAGTGCCCCACCAACTAGGTAAGTTGGGAACTCCTTTCCACACTCCAACACCTGCACCCACACACAGGATAGTTCAGCAATGGACCGGATTGCGGCTCCATTCTTAGAGGTTAGCAGAGCACCTTTCATGGGTCCTTGCTTCGTAACACGAGATGTGCTGGGAGGTGGGTGGAGTTAGATATAAAAGAGTAGGAAAGTTTAGAATTACAGAGGAGTCGGAGTCTGAGGAGATTCACAGCAGGCTGACAACAGGTCAGCCTGAGCGGAGCTCAAGGCGGAGGAAGACAGTCAGTCAGGAGAGGCTGAGGACTGGTCTTAGTGGAACGAGCTCCCTAGGAAACGAACAAAAGGAGAAAGACGTAGAACTGCAACCTAAGCTTCCATAAGAGAGAGAAGGAACAGCGCGGAACGAAGGAGTAGGAGAACAGAGAGGAGTTGTGGGTTGGAAGAGGAACCCTGCCTATAGGTTCTCAGCGCAAGGCCGGGGCCCAGTCCCCGAGGTTGTATGGACACTTATGGTTCTGCAGCAGACACCGGTGGAGTAGTGGGCTGTAAATGCACTACTCCCATCCAAGACTTGGGACACAACAGCAACACGGATAGAGAGCTGGGATCCAGGAAGTCCCTGATCAGGCTACAGCTGTCTGTCATACAAGTAGGGTTGTTAGGAACATCTGACAGGAGGAAGTTCAGAGTAACCACGGTACTGGAGCTCTTCACACTAAAAGGCGCAATAGCGGAGTCGTTCAGGAAAGGTACATGTTGGCGGAGTGTTGGAGAGGAGAAGCCTAACTTGCCCGGGAGGTTGATTGAGTCTCTGCCCCGGAGGACGCGGCATGGAAGCGGGCACCAGTGGTTACCAAGAACTGTGAGTAAAGCGTTGAAACTGCAAGCCCTGGTGTCCTCCATTCCTTCTTGCGTCCGCCAGCACTGCTACATTCCCTGCGCCGGACACTACACCATCAAGGTGTCCGCACATCTACACTGCTCTGGGACAACGGCCCTGCCTGTGGAGGGCTATACCACCATTGCTGCATCCCAACATCTGTCCCAGAGGATCTGTCTGCAGCGTCGGCTTAACATCTCCCTTGCCGAACACCACAGGTGGTGTCACGAACTATTCAATTTCATTAACCACACACCACCATTGACATTGGGCGCCCAGGCCACGGACCTGGTCACAGCCGCCATGATACTTTCCCACTGATACCGGCCCGGTACCGAGTACCCCACTGCCCTGGGACTGGAGGGCGACCCAGGAAATTTCTAGAAGGTTCTAGAAACATCATACTTTACTTTAACATATCATAACAGATCTTACAGACATTTTACATTACACCAACTGTTGTGCTTGGCATTCTGAGACTTGTAGTCCCTCTGCTGGAAAGTGCAGTCCATGCTGCTGCTTGGAATCTGCTGCAGGCTGCTGTGCTTGGCATTCTAAGACTTGTGGTACACCTGCTGGAATCTGCATAACATGCTGCTGCTTGGGGTCTGCCACAGGCTGCTGCGGCTGCAGTATTTGACCCTTTTGGAAGCAGAAACTTGCAGGCTGCAGCACTGGCTGCACCGGCTTCTGGGGCCCACCTGGGACAATGTCTGAGCTGGAACCTGCAGAGTCCTGCTTGTGTGACATAAACAGTTCCTGGTTCCTATAAGTCTCTGCCAGGGGCCCCATCCTCTCTAGGACACAGTCCATGTCCGTCACCACTTTTGCCAGCTGTATACCAAGTGTGTTCAGAATCTGATCATAAAGGGTGTGATCCCCACCAGGATTAGCAGCCTTTACATTATAGCCCATGTCTATTTGTTTCTGCAAGTCTTTGTGCTGCTGTAACTCACCGAGCCTCTTGACCAGTCCTGGGATCTTCTCTGCGACCTGAAGCTCAGGTGCATGTGGTGTCTCCTCCTGAGATCCTGCTTTCAGCAATGTCCCCGGATGCTTGAAACCAGACGTCTCCTTAACTTTCACCACCGCTGGTTTCGTGGTTCCACGCTCCACAGCACTTTTACTGCTGCCACCTGACTGCGACCTTGTGCGCCCAGAGCTCACCATGCTGGCCACCACATGCTTCTGTTGCAGGTTCTCCTGGAGCGTCTGTCTCTCCAGTGAGGTTCTCTGCCTGCTGGGAGTCAGCTGCACACCTGAGGCCGGTGATGGCATCTCCTGAGCTGCAGGCTGCTTTCCTCCATTCAGCTTCTCACCAGTAGATTTCTTTTGGATTTCTCCTAATTGCACTTCACTCTGCTTGCCTTGGCTGGCCGACTGCTTAACTGGAACTTTCTTACCCACAGCCATGGCTTTTCCTTGTTCCGTTACTTTACGCACTTTCACAGCTTCATCTTTCTTGCTGCTGCTGCTACTTCCATTCTGAGCTTTCTTTCCCTCAGAAACAACTTTGGGACTTGCACCCGCCTTAGACACAACTTGAGCGTTACTTCCAAGTGTAGGCCTGGAAGCCTGGACCTTGCTTGGGGAGTTACCCCGCCCAGGGTGGCCTCCCCCTGGGCTTGCTCCAGACATCAGGAGGGCTACAAACACACAACCTCTCAGCTAGGAGGCAGTATTATAGTAGTTATATTCTTGTACATAGGGAGCAGTATTATAGTAGTTATATTCTTGTACATAGGAGCAGTATTATAGTATTTATATTCTTGTACATAAGAGCAGTATTATAGTAGTTATATTCTTGTACATAGGGGCAGTATTATAGTAGTTATATTCTTGTACATAGGGAGCAGTATTATAATAGTTATATTCTTGTACATAGGGGCAGTATTATAGTAGTTATATTCTTGTACATAGGGGCAGTATTATAGTAGTTATATTCTTGCACATAGGGAGCAGTATTATAGTAGTTATATTCTTGTACATAGGGGCAGTATTATAGTAGTTATATTCTTGTACAGAGGGGCAGTATTATAGTAGTTATATTCTTGCACATAGGGAGCAGTATTATAGTAGTTATAGTCTTGTACATAGGAGCAGTATTATAGTAGTTATAGTCTTGTACATAGGGAGCAGTATTATAGTAGTTATATTCTTGTACATAGGAGCAGTATTATAGTATATTCTTGTACATAGGGACAGTATTATAGTAGTTATATTCTTGTACCTAGGGAGCAGTATTATAGTAGTTATATTCTTGTGTACATAAGGGGCAGTGTTATAGTAGTTATATTCTTGTATATAGGGGCTGTTATAGTAGTTATTTTCTTGTATATAGGAGCAGTATTATAGTAGTTATATTCTTGTACATAGGGGGCAGTATTATAGTAGTTATATTCTTGTACATAGGGGACAGTATTATAGTAGTTATATTCTTCTACATAGGGTCAGTATTATAGTAGTTATATTCTTGTACATAGGAGCAGTATTATAGTAGTTATATTCTTGTACATAGGGGCAGTATTAAAGTAGTTATATTCTTGTACACAGGGGCAGTATTATAGTAGTTATATTCTTGTACATAGGGGCAGTATTATAGTAGTTATATTCTTGTACATAGGGGGCAGTATTATAGTAGTTATATTCTTGTACATAGGGGGCAGTATTATAGTAGTTATATTCTTGTACATAGGGGCAGTATTATAGTAGTTATATTCTTGTACATAGGGGCAGTATTATAGTAGGCTTCATTGTAGGGATACTCATAGATTGGATTTAGTAGAGCCTTTGTTACAGAATATCACTGTTTCTGAGGCAGATAATATTAGTAGTAAATGTGACAGTAATTGTCCTTCTAGTAGCCGGTGTTCAGGGATCAGTTTTTACAATCTCTGGGGCCTGGTCTCTGCCTCGTATTTTTTCCTTGTGTTGTGGATCTCGCCTGTCTGCTCTCTGTGAGGGTCTTGGTTATTACTTCTTCAGGCCGGTTATCACTTGGGGGGGTGATTGTCTTAGATTTAGTCCCATAGTTCTGCTCCTGAGAGGTAGAACGCGTTACTGCAGATCTGGCGCTTGCTGATGGCTGCCACACGTCACTGTGTATTTTTGAGGTCCTGGCGGTAATGATGTTGCCCCTTCTGGTCACAGCTGATCCCACAATCCCGAGGGTTGGATGTGTTGCTTGGATTTGCTAATGTTGGGCAATCTGTGACCATGTGCTCCCATCCACAGCCGCTGGGCAGGAGTTGCCTCTTCATGCATTTTGTTTGCCATAATTCGGCGTCTCAGGGTTGTCCGGGCATCTTGGTCTTCCCCATTGCGGATGTTCCCCTCCGGGTCACAGCCTAACATTACTCTACTCTTCTCCTTCTTACAGGTGGGACTATCTTCTTCCGTCAGTCATTCCCCTGTTTCGATGGGTCATGCCGGCATGGTTCAATTCCCGGTCTGTACTGTGTGATCTGCTCGGTAGGGATGTCAGCGCCGTCTCCTATCTCACCCAGGTGTGGGACACTGAGGTAGGGATCACTTATCAGGTACGTAAAGGAGACAGCGTGGGGCAACCTGAGTCCCCCAATCTTAGAGCAGACATTCTGCACATGTGAGGTCCGATGGCTGTAAACCAGTCCATCCAACGTATCTGGGACTCCGTAGTGGTGAGGTCTGAGCGCTCTTGGCCATTACTCGGTGATGACTTCGGTAAAGCTCGATGTTGGCTCTGGCTGTAATGTCGCCGATACCCAGCTTTCCCAGTCACAGTGTTATTTTATTGGGGCTCCTATTACTGTAGATCTCCTCATCCACCGGGGAAGACACCTGGATCCGGTCCAACCTGCATGCACCAGCCGAGGGGACCTCCGCGAGAAGCGAAGCAGCCGGTCTCACACCTGTCGTTCTAATGAATGGTGACACCGACACCGTAGCCCTCGTCCGATCAGCAGAGGAAGGGTTAACAGCGTGCCCTGATTATCACCAACGACCCACCACCCGTACATTTTATAGACCCTATTATTTGTCCTTAGAAGCTTCCATCCCGCGAGACCCCCCCTCGCCCCACATATGGCTATAAATAGGTTCTCCCTCCCTTCCTCCCCCCTCACTCGCTCTCTCCATCCAAGGGAGCTGTGAAAAATATCCCGTTGCCAGGCTACGACTGTTACTGGGGGAGACAGCCATTGCTAGGTGACGGCAGTTGCCGGGGTGACAGCAGAGGCCTGTCTCATCCGCAGTGCAGATGGACCAAACATGTCGTTGAGGAAGGGATGAAGATGATATCAACGTCCCCAGACCGCTCCGTGAATGTAGACAGCGCAGGAACGGGGCGGCCATGTACACATCTCATCTGTGATGAACGGCGGACCGCTGTCGCCAAATTGCGATGGACAGCGGACCCTGTGCCACCAATATGTCACGATCCCACCACCGACACGGGTTTGTCAGCGGACGGAGGGACGTGACGCACTGCCGGCACACTGCTATCACAGGCGCAGTGGGGGCTTAACTTAGTTATCCCACCACTGCCACCATGGATTTATGTATATCCCACTTTCTCGGTTACACTTTGGAACTCGCAGCTCTCCGGCGCCCCCCTTACCCTCAGGACAATCAGGGAACTGCACCTAGGATAATTAGTCGCCCGACGGGCTGCTTGCTGTGCACGGGCAACTAGACTACTGCAGTAAGGGAATTATCAATGCTGTTGCCGCAGCCCCTCATTCAGCATGTAAGACCCGTCTGTACTGCCAGCTAGCCTAGCCAGCCGCGCACACCACGCTGCCACAAGCTCCTGGTTTCTCCACTTAAGTTATAGACTTAATGGAGGGGTTTGACGCCAACCCGAACATTAGCGTAATTATCTAAAAAAGGCGCATAGTTCCTTTCCTAGAGCATGGAGACAGAGCTAAAAGATTTTATCATTTATTCCCAAAAGAATGCGGGCAGTGATTACATAGATAAAAGTTGCTATAAAGTTGAGACATTACATATGTACAAATATAAAACAAAATGGAAGAAAGAACAGAAAGTAACACTCACATGTGCGTAGTTGGTATTGGGCAGACCATGTGGCTGGGGGGAGGGGCGCTTAACCAAACGTCCCCACTCATCGGCACGTCTCTCTTGCAGGAGGACTCCAGCTGAACTGACTGGAATTTGATAGTGAATACCTATAGCCTAGGGTCTGTGACCTCACGAAATGGGCGGTCTGGTGAGGTCCAACCCCCCTTCTCTCTGTTATAGCAACTAAAAAGGTTATGATAACCATATCTTAATGGGGGAAGCTCGTATGAACTCACCAAGGGTATCATGTTTCCCAGTGTAACGAACCCAACAAGAAAACATCAAGAATGCACTAGATAGGACACTCCATTTGGGAGCAATCCATATCTCAATTTCTGGAAGTCCGAGAATCGTGAAACTTAGGGGTTTAGAAAGCTGGCTTCGTGCCCTTTGCAGAAATGTGAGTTTCATAGCTCTGTCACAAGCGAAATGCGCGTTAGGCTTCTTTTAATATTTCCTATACCTGTATTCAAGCTTCATGGTTTCAGAACAAAGCAATGCTTTCCCTTGCAGGGGGGAAGGCTGCGAGAGGAAATGGATGGTTTCAGGTTTCACAGAGCTGCACGCAGGAAGACACTGGTGTGTTTGTTGTGGGGGAAGAGGGGGGTTGCAGCTACATGACAGGCTCGTCTCCTTAGTGTGTAGCAATGGGAGATTTCTAGAAGGTTCTAGAAATATCATACTTTACTTTAACATACAGATCTTATACATTTTACATTACATCATCCATCTATGATTCTCATCCAGCCAGGGAGATGGAGAATAAATGAAGACATGAGGGTCGACGTATGTCCACCACTCCCATAGGAGTCACATAAACAGGACTTTAAGGGTTAATCCGCCCTCCGTGCAATCATTGGTGAAGATGATTAAAGATATTCCTGCAAAGAAATAAACAATAGAAAATGAGATAGAGGTTTTATGTAAATGAAAACCCCAGCAGATAAAGGAGGGGGGGATGTAACAGCATGTGAACCTCACACACTTTATAACAGTGGTCTTCCAATCCCCCCCAATGTCATCTGCCAGAAGCTAATGTCCCATAAACCACTTACAATTATGACTCGGGTGTTGGAGAGACACATACAGGTGTAAAGCACAGGAGAGGATGCTACGTGCACTGTGCAGCAGTGACATGTCGTGGGTAGTGTATAAACACATAATCTCGTGGTGCAGCAAGGAAACAATCGCCAGGCCTCGTGTACAAAAAAGTAAGAACATGCATTTATGGGCAATTCCTGGACCAAAAGTGTCATGCAATGTCCTTACTACACTCCTAAAATCATGATGCTCATTGGTGCCCCCATCTATGAATGAGCGGCAACCACTCCCGACACACTGTATTATCACCGGGGGGGTTTCAACGATTGCTCGCCCAATGACGCTGCATTAAGGGCTTCACATATCGGTATGGAGGGAAACCCCTTTAATTTCATAAATGCAATATTCCAGCCCCCAGAATCCTCTGCTGCTCCTTGGCTCAGTATCGATACAGCACTAAGCTGCACATACTTAATGACAATAACAATGGGGGGGTAAAGGGAGAGCGCGGAGCGGGAAAGCGTGTCGTGTGAGCGTGTTTCTATTTTCGTCCTGGCTCCCTCCTCCCTTCACCTTACACCAGAGAAACCTGATCAGACTCTTAAATAATTGAGCAGAAAAAGACGAAAACGTCCATGGAGAAGGCTAATACAAGGTGTCTCGCGACAGGGGGAGCAGATATGGCCACTTTACGAATGACACCGCACCACTACCATGTAAGAGGGCAGGAAAATGGTAGAAGAAAGATGTTATATAGAAGGGTCAGCCGAAACAACCAAATAAACTATCATTACTAAATCCTACATCCGCTACAAAAATAACAGGCTGACCTTTATTTACACGGTCCTCTATGTACAAGAATATAACTACTATAATACCGCCCCCTATGTACAAGAATATAACTACTATAATACTGCCCTTATGTACAAGAATATAACTACTATAATACTGCCCTTATGTACAAGAATATAACTACTATAATACTGCTCCTATGTACAAGAATATAACTACTATAATACTGCCCCCTATGTACAAGAATATAACTACTATAATACTGCCCCTATGTACAAGAATATAACTACTATAATACTGCCCCCTATGTACAGGAATATAACTACTGTAATACTGCCCCTATGTACAAGAATATAACTACTATAATACTGCCCCTATGTACAAGAATATAACTACTATAATACTGCCCCTATGTACAAGAACATAACTACTATAATACTGCCCCCTATGTACAAGAATATAACTACTATAATACTGCCCCCTATGTACAGGAATATAACTACTATAATACTGCCCCCTATGTGCAAGAATATACTATAATACTGCCCCTATATACAAGAATACAACTACTATAATACTGCCCTATATACAAGAATATAACTACTATAATACTGCCCCCTATGTACAAGAATATAACTACTATAATACTGCCCCCATGTACAAGAATATAACTACTATAATACTGCCCCTATATACAAGAATACAACTACTATAATACTGCCCTATATACAAGAATATAAATACTATAATACTGCCCCCTATGTACAAGAATATAACTACTATAATACTGCCCATATGTACAAGAATATAACTACTATAATACTGCTCCTATAAACAAGAATATAACTACTATAATACTGCCCCCTATGTACAAGAATATAGCTACTATAATAATGCCCCTATGTACAAGAATATAGCTACTATAATACTGCCCCTATGTACAAGAATATAACTACTATAATACTGCCCCTATGTACAAGAATATAGCTACTATAATACTGCCCCCTATGTACAAGAATATAACTACTATAATACTGCCCCCTATATACAAGAATATAACTACTATAATACTGCCCCTATGTACAAGAATATAACTACTATAATACCGTCCTGTGGGGCAGAATATGGTCCTTAATAGATCAGAAAGTTTATATTCTGTATGGTAATGCGGCATTATACCCCAGGATGATGTGTCTTATCATGCAGTCACATTACAGTCAGGTTTTATTGAACCCTGAGGCTCTTTATGTCGCTGTTTTGCCTTTGATGTTACATTTCATTATTGAAACAGAATGATTTCTCTCTTGTTTCATGATGACAGGGGTCGGTTCTTGCTGCGTCTTACAATATGGCAGCCGGTGCTGGGCGCATGTTGTACAGATCCCCCATGTTAGCCCCCCGCAATATAAATTATTGACGTCCCTCATCTTTTTTAGCGACCTTGAGCTTTTTTTGTTATTATTTTGCATGATATGTTTTATGCTAATTAAATTTTAATACGTGCATAGTCACAGGGAGGGGAGACGACGGTTGCATTAAAATATAAATGAGTCCGGGCTTTAATTACTGATTTTCTTGGGATAACGAGATGGAACCGTTTCATACAGCGAGGATAATCCACGTAGGGTTGTTTTATTAGAGGGTTGCTCATCCATTGCCGGAAAACATCCGACACTGCCAATGCTGTATCTTACACTGCTGACATATTGTATAGGAGCTTTAGGGTTCGGGTCAACCACAGGGACGAGCCTTTCAGAGTTTGATGTTTTCGGAAACAATTGCTGAACACCTATAAGAAAGGCGGATCTCGGATTAGGCTCACTTGGCCGGCCGCGGCTTATCTCCACGTCAAACAAAAGAATTGGCTGCTGAAATTAACAAGCCGGATCCTTCTCTACCTGTGATGAACGGCGGACCACTGCCACCAAATTGTGACGGACAGCGGACCCTGTGCCACCAATATGTCTCGATCCTACCGCTGCCACCAATATGCGATGAACAGCACGGCCGGTGCCACCAATACGCCACGGTCCCACCACTGACACTGGTATGTCAGCGGACGGAGGGACGCGGCGCACTGCCGGCACACGGCTATCACAGGCACAGTGGGGGGCTTATCTTAGTTATCCCACCGCTGGTACCATGTGACAAAAATGCAGCAAGCTAATCTTGCTCTAACAATTTATCGCAGGGGGGTATTTTGGTTGCCCCACCACTGCTAACAACCTTCCAAGAACTGCGGGGATTTATGTATATCCAACTTTCTCAGTTCCACTTTGGAACTCGCAGCTCTCCGGCGCCCCCCTTACCGTCAGGTCAGTCAGGGAACTGCACCTAGGATAATTAGTCGCTGGACGGGCTGCTTGTTGTGCACGGGCAACTAGACTACTGCAGTAAGGGAATTATCAATGCTGTGGCCTCAACCACTCATTCAGCAATATAAGACCCTTCTGTACTGCCAGCTAGCCTCGTCAGCCGCGCACACCACTCTGTCACCAGCCACGCTTTACTTAATCAAAGAGTTAAATAAGAGGGTCCGCGGCAAACCCCTGAAATTAGTAGCGATTATCTAAAAAAGGCGCATAGTTTGTTTCTTAGAGCATGGAGACAGAGCTAATAGATTTTATCATTTATTCCCAAAAGAATGCGGGCAGTGATTACATAGATAAAAGTTGCTATAAAGTTGAGACATTACATGTGTACAAATACAAATATAAAACAAAGTGGATGAAAGAACAGAAAGTAACACTTACATGTGCGTAGTTGGTATTAGGCAGACCATGTGGCTGGGGGAGGGGCGCTTAACCAAACGTCCCCACTCATCAGCACATCTGGCAGGAGGACTCCAGGGGTCCCCGGACTCGCCTGCCATACAGGAGCTCGAAGGGGGAGAACCCGGTCGAGGCCTGCGGAACTTCTCTGTAAGCGAACAGCAGGTGTGGGAGGTACCGCTCCCAGTCGCACCCTTGGGTCTCAACCAGCATGCGGAGCATCTGTTTGAGGGTACCGTTGAAGCGTTCACACAAACCATTAGTCTGTGGGTGATACGCGCTCGATACCAGGTGCTTCACCTGAATTCTCTTACAGAGAGCCTCCATTAGGCGAGACATGAATTGGGTCACTTTATCATTAAGCATCTCCCTGGGAAATGCTACCCTTGAAAAGATGGTCACCAGTGCGTCAGCCACCTTATCTGCCCTGGTTGAAGACAGAGCTACTGCCTCTGGGTACCGGGTAGCATAGTCTACCACGGTGAGAATGTATTGCTTTCCGGAGCTGCTGGGGACAGCCAGCGGGCCTACAATGTCCACCGCGATTCTCTGGAAAGGCTCCTCTATCACCGGCAAAGGAATAAGGGGAGCCTTAAGAGCAGGCCCCGCCTTACCCACTTTTTGACAGGTGTTACAGGAGCAGCAGTATTGTGTTACATCTGTCCCCATCTTGGGCCAATAGAAGTGTTGAGACAGCCGTGCCTTTGTTTTGCTGATCCCCAGGTGTCCAGCGAGTGGAATCTCATGGGCAATCCGCAACAACTCAGTTCTGAACTGTAAGGGGACGACTAGCTGTCTTTCCCTCAACCACTCCTTTTGGGGATCTCTGGGTACTGTCTCCCGGTACAACCTTCCTCGTTCCCAGAACACCCTCTCCTTATCAGACTTCAAGGTGGGCGTCTCGGCGAGACCTCTCAATTTCTCCAGACTCGCATCTGAGTGCAGAGCAGCCTGGAACTCCTTGCTGGAGGCTGCCAGAAGTGACGTCAGGGTTCCTTCCTTACTGGGACCCTCTGGAACCAGCTCTGGGGTCACCTCTGGTTCAGTCTCTCCGGTAGCAGAAGAGGGTCCAGAAGACAGGGCGCTACCTGCGATCTGGGCACTCTGACTGCGTGTGACAGCTGCTACATATGCTGTCTCCCTGGGGATTTCTACAGACCCACCAGTCGGTGCTGCTATGGGCTCTACCTCCCCATCCACCCCCAACACTTCAGGAGCAGTGCTACTTATGGGCCAGTTACCTTCCTCGGTGGCACTGGTCAGCTGCATGGCATTACCTTCCTCATGGTCCCCATGCACCTCCCCATTTCCTTGAGCACCGTTGCTTACTCCTGCCAGGGGTTCCTCAGCCATCTCACTCCGCAGAGTGACGGGGCTGAGCACTTCGGTACCTGTGGACACATCTACCGTTTCAAAGAAAAGGTTAACAGGTTCAGTCGGCACAGATACATCATCATTATCATCATTCCTAGGACAAGAATGGTTATCAGATTGCTTTGGTACATTCACATCACCATCAGCATCATTCCTGGGGAAAGAATGGTTGTTAGTTGCATCATTACTCATCAAGGCATTAGCAGGTAACACATTCAGTTTCCCATCATCATCATCAACACCAGGGTTAACGTTACCCTTATTATCAGAAGGGGAAGGGTGTCAGGGACATAGTATGCAACCATCCTCCCCAATTCAGTCCCCAATAACACATCAGTGCGCAGGTTTTCAGACACTCCCACTTCCCTCACCTCGCTCCCAGCACCCCAATCAAGAAATATCCGGGCCACTGGCAAGGGACAGCGGGTACCCCAGATCCCGGTGACAGTCAGGGTTTTCCCCTCAACAAACTCTTCAGGGGTCGCCAGTCAAGGACGGATGAGGGTTCGTTCAGCCCCGGTGTCCTTGAGGCCTGTAGCAAGACGGGCCCCCACCTGGACGGGTTGAACGTTGTCGTCAATCCTCCCAACCACACCTCCCACCAAAAGAACAGAGGCGTTGGGCCCGGGGGCCTTGGCTGGGGGGTTCTTCGGCTTTTCCGGAAAGGTGGAACGGAGGTGACCAGTCCGATCGCAGTTGTAACACTTGCGACTGTCAGTCATAGGCCTGGCGCTGGCAACAGGGACAGGGCCTCCGGAGAGACGGCTAGCTGGGGCACTGGGGTTGGTTGCAGGCTTACCCCCTCTCCAGCTGGTGGTGACGGGCCCCCGCGTCTCTGGCTTCGGTTGGCCTCATAGTTGTCGGCGATCTGCGCCGCTTTGTCCGCATTCGCTGGTTCGCGGTCCAGGATGAACTGTCGGACCTCAGCTGGGCAAAGATGCAGGAGCTGGTCTTTCAACATCAGGTCCCGTAGCTGCTCAAAGGAATCAATGGACAGTCCATGGATCCACTGGTCAAAGTGGGTCCTGAGTCCTTGCACCACATCACTATGCGCCTTTTTTAGATAATCGCCACTAATTTGGGGTTTGTCACGGACCCTCTTAATTAACTCTGTGATTAAGTAAAACGTGGCTGGTGGCAGCGTGGTGTGTACAGTTGGTTGGGCTAGCTGGTAGTACAGATGGGTCTTACATGCTGAAAGAGGGGCTGCGGCCAAAGCATTGATAATTCCCTCACTGCAGTAGCCTAATTGTCCATGCGCAACAAGCAGCCCGTCCGGCGACTAATTATCCTAGGTGCAGTTCCCTGAGCGACCTGAGAGTAAGGGGGGCGCCGGAGAGCTGCGAGTTCCAAAGTGGAAGAGAAAGTGGGATATACATAAATCCCCGCAGTTCTTGGAAGGTTGTTAGCAGTGGTGGGGCATCCAAAATACTCCCCTGCGGTAAATTGTTAGAGCGAGATTAGCTTGCTGTGTTTTGATCACATGGTGACAGTGGTGGAATAACTAAGATAAGCCCCCACTGTGCCTGTGATAGCCGTGTGTCGGCAGTGCGTCGCGTCCCTCCGTCCGCTGACATACCCGTGTCAGTGGTGGGATCGTGACGTATTGGTGGCACAGGGTCCGCTGTCCGTCACAATTTGGTGGCAGCGGTCTGCTGTTTGCCTCACCCCCTATGAATAGGAATATAACTGTGATGGTGTGATATGCTATGTGGATGTCATTTTTTGTATATTCCTATTTTTCTATTTCAGTTATTTTCACAGTGTTTTTCTTATTACATTGTAAGTCTACAGCCTCACTGTATCTGTCTCTTGATGACCCCCCTGTAGTGCATTAATCCCTAAGGCCCTTTGTTCTCCTCTGGGGGGCCTGGAAACCGCCCCAACTTGTTTGACTTTCCCTGGATAAGGAAGGGGGTGGAGACAGAACAGGAGCTGGGCAAGTCAGTTCCGGTGTAGACAGGATCGTGTACAGACAGCACTTCAGAGAGAGAAGGACACATTTTATCCTCTGGTGCTAGAGTTTTGGAATCTCGTTTCCCTCGACATTTTATCCCGATACTGGACTGCATCCTTATTCTGGACTATCTTATCCTTTGTGTGGTGGACTGAATGTGGACCTTTTCGTATTTTTGCCTGAATAAAGGTCTTGGAATTGTTCACTCTTCGCTTGCTCTGTTGATTGCGTGATACCAGAGAAGGACCCAGTGACAACTGGTGGCAGCAGTGGGATCAACAGAGCGTAACCCAATGGAGAACCACCCACAGAGTGAGTACAGAAATTGGACTGTATGCAGTTTACAGTAGCGAGCCAGAGACCTGGGCCTGAACTACCAGGGACTGACTAAAGAGGCCTTAATCGATCTACTGGTGGGCGCTAGCCCGGCCACCTCCTCCCAGATGTCTGAAGGACGAGCACTGGAGACAGGGATCCCCATCCAGAAAAGCCAGTGGTTGGTGTGGTACGAAGAAGAGATGGCGGTTCTGGGCCCCGGCGTCTCTCGGGAGTACAAGGAGGAGGCTGCCCACCGGGCACAGCGCAGACAGGAAGCAATGGAACTTGAAAAAGGGAGTAACGCAATGTGGAGTGTAACCCCAACAATCCGGGAGCCTGTACGGATCACCCGGACAGAGTTTAAGCCATTTGATGAGGCTTCTGGAGATGTGGAGGGGTTCTTCAAAGACTTTGAGCAGCAGTGTGCTGTGATGGAGGTGCCCCACTCTAGCTGGATGCGTTTGTTAGTGGGACTCCTGAACGAAAGCATGGCGGAGGCTTACCGAACCATTGATGCACTGCAGAATCGGGATTATAACATTGTAAAGCGGACTATCCTGGATTACCATGCTATCACCCCTGACTCATATAGAGCCAAGTTCCGAGACCTCCCATGCACCACGGGGGGATTGTTTAGATGTCCGAGGCATGTCGGAGATGGCTGGAAGCAGAAAACGTTTTTACTGTGGAAGATGTTATACAGGCGTTCCTTATAGAACAATTTCTTGCCAAGTGCCCTGCAGAGGTACGGGAATGGGTCCGGGAGTGCATGCCGTGTACCGTGGATAGAGCTGCAGCCCTGGCCGATGAAGCCCTTACTATCCGGCCGCAATGGAGGAGGCTTCTGGAAAATGAACCACGGCCTGCTCCCGCGCCCCTTCCCCCTCCAATTATATCTGCCCTTCCACCTAGTCGCAAGCCGATGACAATCACGCCTCACAATCCTAGGCCCCAACAGTTCCGACCACGACCTGGGGGTATCACAGAGAGGAGGTGTTATGGGTGTGGGCAACCTGGACATTTGCAGTCTGGCTGTCCCTCCAGGATTCGGAGGGAGCCCCACGCAGCCCCGCCTCGTCCAGTGCATCTTGTACATTCCACCACACCTGAGGAAGAGCTACCACCACCCCCACCAGAGTGGACCACCGACCACGGCACCATAGATACCCCTCCTGGAGTGTACGGACTCCGGCCTCTGTCCTTTAGCTACTCAGAGCAACGGCAACGCCACCTGCAGGATGTCTTTATTGATGGATACAAAGTGTCAGGATTTAGAGACACGGGGGCATTCTTGACTATCGGTGACCCCCGTGTGGTTCGACCCGAGGCAATTTACCAGGGTCCGGGAATTCCCATTGTCCTGGCGGGGGGTGCCCGCAAATATATACAGCGAGCTTCTGTGTGTTTGGATTATGGTTGTGGAGAAAAACTGTGTTGGAATGGAGTTATGGGAGGACTTCCTGCAGATATCCTCCTTGGGAACGACATTGGGGAGTTACAGTGCCAATTTGTTGGAGCAGTCACCCGACTACAGGCCCTTCAAGCACTACGTCATCCGGACCCCACCGGGGAGCAACCACCACGAACCGCATCAGAGTCGGTAAGCAATACTTTCTCTGCTACTAAATTGGGAGAGTCTTGGGACAGAGAGGAGTTTAGGAGAGAAATAGAGGGTGACACTACCTTAGCAGCCCTTAGGCGAAAGGCAGAAACTGGGCACATGGGAGATAATGGGGATGGCTTCACTTGAGAAAACGGACTGTATTATCGTGTAACAAAGGGCAGTGACCAGGGCAGCCCTGATGCAACGACCAGGCAACTCATTGTCCCTCAGAAGTACAGGGCACAGCTAACTTCAACTGGCCCATGACATCCCCTTGGCTGGGTGTGATGGTGTGATATGCTATATGGATATCATTTTGTGTATATTGCTATTTCACTGATTTGCATAGTGTTAATCTTGATGCCTTGTATGTCTGCAGCCTGACTTTTATCTATGACTCTTGATGACCCCCTGTAGTGTCATAATCCCCCAGGCACCTTTTGTCAAGTCTGGGAGGCCTGAAAACCGCCAAACCGGTTTGACTCTCCCTGGACATAATGAGGGGGCTGGGGAGGACAGGGGCTGGGCAAGTCAGTTGCTGTGTGCAGAGCATGGTGTGAAGACAGGACTTCGGAGAGAAAGAAGAATATATGGAACATGTTATCACTGTCAGCTGGATTTTGGACTCTCATCTCCCTGGACATGTTATACTGTTACTGAACTGCATTCTTATTCTGGACTATCTTATCCTTTGTGTGGAGAACTGAATATGGAAACTTTTCGTATTTTTGCCTGAATAAAGGTCTTGGAATTGTTCACTCTTCGCTTGCTCTGTTGATTGTGTGATACCAGAGAAGGACCCCGTGACACTGGGCATCAAGGGAGAAATAGGACTGAAAAGAGACTCACCCAAAGTTTTTACTGGCAGGGCATCTCGCAGTCGGTAGCCCATTATTGCCGCACCTGCGATGTGTGCCAGCGAATGCGGCATCCAGGAGCTCGACATAAGGTACCCCTGCAATCCCTGCCCATAATTGAGGAACCATTTCAACGTGTAGCCGTCGACATCATAGGTCCTCTGGCCCACCCCAGCAGGTCGGGGAAAAAATATATCCTGACCGTGGTGGACTATGCCACTAGGTATCCTGAAGCTGTGGCCCTGTCCAGTATTACAGCAGTAAAGGTAGCCGAGGCCCTTGTTACCATCTTTACCCGGGTAGGGTTTCCTAGTGAAATATTGTCGGATCAAGGCACTCAGTTCATGTCAGATCTGGTCCAGTCCCTATGGCGTACCTGTGGTGTTCGAGCCATTCGCACCACCCCATACCACCCGCAGACCAACGGACTATGTGAACGCTTTAATGGAACCCTAAAAAATATGCTGAGGGCTTTTGTTGACGTTGAAAAAGACTGGGAAAAGTACCTGCCACATCTCCTCTTCGCCTATTGGGAGGGTCCCCAAGAGTCCACAGGGTTCTCTCCCTTCGAACTACAGTTTAGCCGGAAGGTCCATGGGCCTCTCACTCTTCTGAAAGAACATTTGGAGGGAGACATCTCAGATACCGGAATGCCCATCGTTCCCTATGTTCTAGAGCTCAGAGACGTCTCGCCCCGCTAGCTACCTTCGTTAAAGAACATCAGCGAATGGCCCAATCCAGACAAAAAACCTGGTATGACCGTAATGCCAGGAACCGGGAATTAATGGAAGGACAGCAAGTGCTCATGATTACTGCTTCCCCTGCCAACAAGCTTCAAGCAGCGTGGGAAGGCCCTTATCAGGTTGTCAAGAAAATTAATGACACTATGTTATTGCCTTGGACTCTAGTGGTCGACGACAGAAAACCGTCCACATTAACATGCTGAAAGACTACCACGACCAATCTCTGCCTGTTCTAGCTGTCTGCCACCCCCCTAGTGATACCAACGACGACGAGTATCTCCCAGATCTCCTCCAGGTTGCCCAAGCAGGAGGATCACTGGAACAAGTTCCCCTGGGCTCCGATTTATCGGATATACAAAAGGACCATATTGTCGCCGTACTAAGGCCGAGGGCTGCTGCTTTCTCCTCAAAGCCGGGGAAGAATACGCTCACCAGTCACCATGTGGAAACCCCCAGACAACGCCCCATCCAGCAGGCTGCCTACCGGGTTCCAGAGGCTGTTCGAGGCATGATAAAGAACGAACTGGAGGAGATGAAACAGCTGGGAGTTACTCAGCCATCTCACAGTTCTTGGGCATCTCCTGTCGTCCTGGTCCCCAAGAAGGATGGTACAACACAATTCTGCGTTGATTACAGACGACTAAATGATGCCACCAAGAGTGATGCTTATCCCATGCCCAGGATTGATGATCTATTGGATCGTCTGGCCAGTGCCCAATTTGTGACCACGTTAGGCTTGAGCAAGGCGTACTGGCAGATACCCCTAACGGAGGACGCTCGGGAGCGCTCAGCCTTCATTACTCCATTTGGGCTTTATGAGTTCCTGGGAATGCCCTTTGGGATGAAAACTGCCCCCGCTACTTTCCAGAGACTGGTGGATCGACTGCTACAACAATGTCAGGACTTTGCCTGTGCTTACTTAGACGACATCGCCATTTTTAGCACAACCTTTGAGGAACATCTTAAACACTTGGGCATAGTGCTGGACTGTATCCTTACTGCAGGACTGACCATAATAAGTGTCAAATAGGGATGGCTGAGGTGCAGTACCTCGGGCATAGAGTAGGGGGTGGGACACTAAGGCCTGAGCCTGCCAAGGTGGAAGCCATTAGCAACTGGTGTAAACCCCAGACTAAAAAGCAGGTACTTGCATTTTTAGGAACTGCTGGTTACTATCGCAAATTTGTTTCTAACTTCAGCACCTTGGCCAAGCCCCTAACCGACCTGACCCGCAAGAACATGCCTAGACATGTGACGTGGACGACGGCATGCGAGGATGCCTTTTCAGCGTTAAAGACTGCCCTCGTCACTGCTCCTGTCTTGGCTGCCCCAGATAACAAACGCAGGTTCCTCGTGCAGACAGATGCATCCACCTTTGGGATTGGGGCAGTACTTAGCCAAGTGAACGCCACCGGAGGAGAACATCCTGTTGCTTTTGCCAGTCGGAAACTACTGGATCGGGAAGTTGCCCCTATGTACAAGAAAATAACTACTATAATACTGCCCCTATGTACAAGAATATAACTACTATAATACTGCCCCCTATGTACAAGAATATAGCTACTATAATACTGCCCCTATGTACAAGAATATAACTACTATAATACTGCCCCTATGTACAAGAATATAATTACTATAATACTGCCCCTATATACAAGAATATAACTACTATAATACTGCCCCTGTATACAAGAATATAACTACTATAATACTGCTCCTATGTACAAGAATATAACTACTATAATACTGCCCCCAATGTACAAGAATATAACTACTATAATACTGCCCCTATGTACAAGAATATAACTACTATAATACTGCCCCTATATACAAGAATATAACTACCATAATACTGCCCCTGTATACAAGAATATAACTACTATAATACTGCCCCCAATGTACAAGAATATAACTACTATAATACTGCCCCTATGTGCAAGAATATAACTACTATAATACTGACCCTATGTACAAGAATATAACTACTATAATACTGCTCCTATGTACAAGAATATAACTACTATAATACTGCCTCCTAGCTGTGAGGTTGTGTGTTTGTAGCTCTCCTGATATCTGGAGCAATCCCAGGGGGAGGCCACCCTGGGCGGGGTAACTCCCCAAGCAAGGCCCAGGCTTCCAGGCCTACACTTGGAAGTAACGCTCAAGTTGTGTCTAAGGCGGATGCAAGTCCCAAAGTTGTTTCTGAGGGAAAGAAAGCTCAGAATGGAAGTAGCAGCAGCAAGAAAGATGAAGCTGTGAAAGTGCAAAAAGTAACAGAACAAGGAAAAGCCATGGCTGTGGGTAAGAAAGTTCCAGTTAAGCAGTCGGCCAGCCAAGGCAAACAGAGTGAAGGACAACTAGGAGAAATCCAAAAGAAATCTACTGGTGAGAAGCTGAATGGAGGAAAGCAGCCTGCAGCTCAGGAGGTGCCATCACCATCTTCAGGTGTGCAGCTGACTCCCAGCAGACAGAGGAGAACCTCACTGGAGAGACAGACGCTCCAGGAGAACCTGCAGCAGAAGCATGTGGTGGCCAGCATGGCGAGCTCTGGGCGCACAAGGTCGCAGTCAGGTGGCAGCAGTAAAAGTGCTGTGGAGCCTGGAACCACGAAACCAGCGTTGGTGAAAGTTAAGGAGACGTCTGGTTTCAAGCATCCAGGGACATTGCTGAAAGCAGGATCCCAGGAGGAGACGCCATGTGCACCTGAGCTTCAGGTCGCAGAGGAGATCCCAGGACTGGTCAAGAGGCTCGGTGAGTTACAACACCACAAAGACTTGCTGCAGAAACAGATAGAAATGGGCTATAATGTAAAGGCTGCTAATCCTGGTGGAGATCACACCTTTTGTGATCAGACTCTGAACATGCTTGGTATACAGCTGGCAAAAGTGGTGACGGACATGGACTGTGTCCTAGAGAAGATGGGGCCCCTGGCAGAAACTTATAGGAACCAGGAACTGTTTATGGCACACAAGCAGGACTCTGCAGGTTCCAGCTCAGACATTGTCCCAGGTGAGCCCCAGAAGCCGGTGCGGCCAGTGCTGCAGCCTGCAAGTTTCTGCTTCCCAAAGGGTCAAATACTGCAGCCGCAGCAGCCTGCGGCAGACCCCAAGCAGCAGCATGTTATGCAGATTCCAGCAGGTGTACCACAAGTCCCAGAATGCCCAGCAGAGCAGCCTGCAGCAGATTCCAAGCAGCAGCATGGACTGCACTTTCCAGCATAGGGACTACAAGTCTCAGAATGCCAAGCACAACAGTTGGGCAGTGGACATGTGCTGGTCATTACTGATGGTGCCCAGCAGGGCTCTGATGCTGGGGATAACCGCACTATATCTGGGGGGTTGGGGGCTTGGGGGAGCACAGTATCCTTGGTGGACGCTGCACAGTCTGATAATGACATTGATGCTGATAACAATGTGCATGATAATGTCTGTGATTTCCCCCCCTTTAATTTCAAGCACACAAGGTGTGGCTGCCCCTCCTGCTGCAGACCTTCACCCCATCAGTCAACCCAATGTGACCCCGCACGGTCCCCCCAGTAACGCCTGGAGTTGTGGTGCTCCGTCCTTTACCTCTGGTACCAATTATACAGGCCAGGCGTTTAAACGGAGAAACGTTGTGCGTTTCCGGCACAGAGGTGCCAAGGAGGACCTGCCAGACAGGAGGTTTGTCGTCAGGGAGCTCTTGTGCCACCAGATGGGGTTTGTGCCAGTCAGCATCCTGGCAGTGATTAATCTTCCAGACAGGCAGGGCTATGATGTCAGCTTTAAGCTCATGTCTGACCTGGACAGATTCTGGTCTAGTTTCCCCAAGTTTAGAGACACGGAGGGCTGGAGTAAGTTCAGCTTTATTCCTATCTCTAAGCCAGATACTGTCACTGTAAATGTCATCTTCTGGAATGAGTCTGTTCCCCCGCAGGACATTGTGGTGTGGCTCCGGAGGCATTGTGACCTGGTCTCGGACCTCACCAAAAGCAGAGACAGCGATGGTATCTGGACGGGAGGGTGGCGGGTTTTGGTGAAACTGCGCCAATGCAATAACATCACGGCCCATTTACCCAACTCCTTCTTTATTGGGAGGGAGAGGAGTGTGTGTTTCTATCCTGGGCAGCCTCGTAAGTGCTTTAAATGTGGCAAGGCAGGTCACCTGGCAAATACCTGTACTGTGGTGAAGTGCAGCCTGTGTGGGGAGGTCGGCCATCTAGCTGCAGCCTGCCAGAACATCAGGTGCAACCTCTGTGGGAAGATCGGTCACCCTCACAGGGACTGTCCAGACGCCTGGCACAATATCTGTAAGGACTTTCCTGACGAGGACTTGGTGGCAGGGGCAGAGATTCTGGAGGAGGCAGCTTTACTGTCAGGGGAAATACTGTCCAGACCAGAGGTCCACCAGGGGTCTACTCAGCTAACACCAGAGCAGCAGGGTTCAGAGAGAGAACAGGGGAGTATGGAGGTTGTACCTCAGGGGCAGCGGTCACAGGAAGGCATTACTTCAGTGCTACCATCTGTGTCTGACGAGTATAGCAATAATCAGAAAAGGAAGAAAAAGGACAAGGCCTCCCGTAAACCTGAGGGGTATGACACTGGCCAAGGAGCCGGGAAGAAATTCCAGAGTTCTGCAGGTGTAATGGTCGTATCTAACAGGTTTGATGTTCTGTCTGAGTCTGACGGCGATTTTGAAGATGACCTTAAGAGAATTGACGCAGAGTGTGATAGGGACGTAGAGGACTGTCCTCCTCCAAAGCGGAAGCCCTTACCTGAGGGCACTCGAGTACAGTCTGAGATGGAGACCGGTGGTGAACAGAATAACTCCGACTCAGATCTGTGACGCTGTCAACCAGATAATGTCCAAACTCAGATAGGGAAAATCATTAGGAGAAATTAGGAAATGTTAAGATAGAGAAGGATGAGTCACTGGGTAGGAACATGATGAGCTCTGTTTGCAAAGTAGTTTTTTTTTTTTTCTCTCTCCTCAAACTAGGAGTATGGACTCTAAGTTAATTTGATATGTATAAACTGGATATGTAATGAATGTATGTACAATCCTAGTGAATTCAGTTTTGTATTATTGGAGGAATGTTATTTGTATTTGTTTGGTTTTTACAATAAAAATTGCCCCTATGTACAAGAATATAACTACTATAATACTGCCCCTATGTACAAGAATATAACTTCTATAATACTGCCCCTATGTACAAGAATATAACTACTATAATACTGCTCCTATGTACAAGAATATAACTACTATAATACTGCCCCTATATACAAGAATATAACTACTATAATACTGCCCCTATGTACAAGAATATAACTACTATAATACTGCTCCCTATGTACAAGAATATAACTACTATAATACTGCCCCTATGTAGAAGAATATAACTACTATAATACTGTCCCTATGTACAAGAATATAACTACTATAATACTGCCCCTATGTAGAAGAATATAACTACTATAATACTGCCCCCTATGTACAAGAATATAGCTACTATAATACTGCCCCTATGTACAAGAATATAACTACTATAATACTGCCCCCTATGTACAAGAATATAACTACTATAATACTGCCCCTATGTACAAGAATAGAACTACTATAATACTGCCCCTATGTACAAGAATAGAACTACTATAATACTGCCCCTATGTACAAGAATAGAACTACTATAATACTGCCCCCTATGTACAAGAATACAACTACTATAATACTGCTCCCTATGTACAAGAATACAACTACTATAATACTGCTCCTATGTACAAGAATATAACTACTATAATACTGCTCCTATGTACAAGAATATAACTACTATAATACTGCTCCTATGTACAAGAATATAACTACTATAATACTGCTCCTATGTACAAGAATATAACTACTATAATACTGCTCCTATGTACAAGAATATAACTGCTATAATACTGCTCCTATGTACAAGAATACAACTACTATAATACTGCTCCTATGTACAAGAATATAACTACTATAATACTGCCCCCTATATACAAGAATATAACTACTATAATACTGCCCCCTATATACAAGAATATAACTACTATAATACTGCCCCTATGTACAGGAATATAACTACTATAATACTGCTCCTATGTACAAGAATATAACTACTATAATACTGCCCCTATGTACAAGAATATAACTACTATAATACTGCCCCCTATATACAAGAATATAACTACTATAATACTGCTCCTATGTACAAGAATATAACTACTATTATACAGCCCCTATGTACAAGAATATAACTACTATAATACTGCCTCCTAGCTGTGAGGTTGTGTGTCAGTGGTTCTCCTCATGTCTGGAGCAATCCCGGGGAGGGGCCACCCTGGGCGGGGAAGCTCCCCTGACAAGGCCCAGGCTTCCCGGCCTACACTGGGACTAGCCTCCCAGGCTTCTACTAATGGGAATGTTAATCCCAAAGCCACTATGAGTCCAGTGAATGCAGCGAGTCAAAGCTGCAGCAGTTCAGTGAAGGAGGAAAAGGTTGTGACTAAAGTTTTGGGAGGAAAACCTCCAGTTCCAGGAAAGAAGCCAGAAGGCAATGTGTCAGTGAGTGATGGAAACCAGCAGAATGTGAAGTCTTGTAGCTCCCCAGTCAGTAAGCAGCTCCTGCCAGGTGCACAGGTGAGATCAGCCCCAGCTGTGCAGATCACCTCTCCTGCTCCCAGGCAGAGACGGACGTCTTTGGAAAGGCAAACAATGCAGGAGAACCTACAGCAGCATGGCAGTATGGCGTCGTCAGGACGCACACGGTCACAGTCAGGTGGCAGCGATAAACCTGCTGCGGAGCCTGCATCCAGCCAAGGGGCCACAAAACCATCCGTGGTGGACCCGCACAAGACTGTCTTCAAAACCCCTGTACCCGTGGTCAAGACTAAGCCTGTGGGGCCGGCAAGTGCACCCGAGCTGCAGCTAGCGGATGAGATACCGGGACTTGTCCGAAAACTGGGTGAGTTACAGCAGCAAAAAAAAGCGCTGCAAATGGAGGTAGACTTCATCTATAACCTGAAGACCACTAATCCTGCCAGTAATGACGCGTATGACCTGAGACTGAACACACTGGGTGTACAGCTGGCGAGTGTTGTGCAGGACACTGAGTCTGTGCTGGAGCGCATGGGGCCCCTGGCAGAGACCTACAGGAACCGCGAGCGGTTCGCCTCCTATAAACAGGACTGTGCTGTAGAGGCCAGGACCCCTGATGTTCACGACGGGACCCCCCAGCAGCGGACACGGCCAGTGTTACAGGCTGCCCGCTTCTGCTTCCAGGAGGGAAAACAACTGCAGCAGCAGGCAGCTCAGTGTGAACAGGAGCATACACTTCAGACTCCAGCAGAGGCACCACAGGTCCCAGAATGCCCCACACAGGAGCAGGACAGTGTATGTGAGACTGTTTGTGCTGATGAGGCTGAAGCACAGACTGTGGCTGGTGATGCTGTGCCCATGGGGTCGGGGGTTGGAGGGGTTTCACATTCTGTAATGGACGTTGCACTGTCTGATGATAATGATGCTGCTCATGATAATGTGCATGATATGTGTGATTATCCCCCTTTGCCATCCAGTCCACAAGGTGTGATAGCCCCCCCTGCTGCAGGCCCTCTCCCTGTCAGTCAGCCCAGTGTGACCCGGCAGGTGCCCCCCAGGAATGCCTGGAGCCGCAGCGCCCCATCCTTCACTTCCAGCGCCAGGTATACCGGCCAGACATTCAAACGCATTAATGTGGTGCGGTTTAAATACATAGGTGCCAAGGAGGATCTGCCACAACGCAGGTATGTGGTGAGAGAGCTGCTCTGCGGCCAGATGGGGTTTGTAGCAAAGGAAATACTGGCAGTGTCTAATCTTCAGGACAGGCAGGGCTACGAGGTCAGCTTCAAGCTCATGTCTGACCTGGATAGATTCTGGGCCAATTACCCCAAGTTCAGAGATGCTGAGGGCTGGAATGTTTGTGTTGGTTCCTATCTCCAGGCCGGACACTGTCACAGTGAATATCACGTTCTGGAATGAGGCCGTTCCTCCACAGGACATCGAGGTGTGGCTCCGGAGACACTGTGACCTCGTCTCTGGACTCACCAAGGTCAGAGATGAGGATGGTATCTGGACAATGGGGTGGCAGGTCTTGGTAAAATTGCGGCAATGTGATAACATCACTGACCACTTACCCAACTCCTTCATTGGGAGGGAGAAGGGAAGGTGTTAATATCCCGGGCAACCCAGAAAGTGCTTCAAATGTGGTGGGAAAGGTCATCTGGCTAACGCCTGTACTGTGGTGAAGTGCAGTCTGTGTGGGGCAATCGGCCATGTCGCTGCAGACTGCCGGGACGTCAGGTGCAACCTCTGTGGTAGGATGGGCCACCCTCACAGGGACTGTCCAGACGCCTGGCACAACATCTGCAGAGTCTCCCCTGATGAGTTAGTGATGGCAGGGGCAGAGGCTCAGGAGGATGAGGATGTGGTGGCAGGGACACATGAGGAGGAGTGTTTAATGTCAGGAGAGATGTTGACCAGCTCAGATGTCCACTAAGAGTCCACTCAGGCAGCACCAGAGAAGCAGGGTGCAGAGGGGAACATGGAGGTCGTCCATCAGGTCCAGCAGCCTCAGATAGCCCCCCCTTCAGCATCGCTGTCTGTATCTGATGACTGGAGCATTAATAATAATAAAAGGAAGAAAAAGAACACATCCTCCCGTAAACCTGAGGCAGAATATGACACTGGTCAAATTGCTAGTAAGAAGGTTCAGAATTCTGCAGGAGTGATGGTCGTGTCCAACAAGTATGGAGTTTTATCTGACTCCAATGGTGACGATTATGAGGAAGAGTTGAGGAAAGTTGATGCTGAGTGTGACAGGGACATAGAGGACCATCCCCCGCCAAAGCGGAAGCCCTTATCTATGGTCCCTCAGGTAGAGTCTGACATGGACACCAGTGGTGGACAGAACATCTCTGACTCATGATGATGGCTGTTACTCTGCTCCTTCTATATTGTGTTGTGATGGCGGGGTTCTCATTGACAGTGACCTCGAGCAATGTGAATAGCATTAAGCTGAGGAGAACTAGACACGCGGTGTATGAACATCTCAAATATCTGGACACAGATGTCATCTTCCTGCAGGAGACACGACTGACATCTCTGGGGCTTATGAGAGAGGCTGAGAGGGAATGGCGGTCCGGTCCTTCTTTCTGGTCACTGGCTGTGGAGCCTTAAGCCGGGGTCGCTGTCCTTTTTAACACCAATGATGTGACTGTGCATAGGATGACGGAGGTGGTCATGGGAAGATGTCTGGTCCTAGAAGTCACTATCCATGGGAGGCGACTCCGGCTTATTAACATCTATGGGCCACAGACAGTGACTGACAGAATCCAGCTGTTTAATGACGTCAAGCCTTACCTTTTCACTTCTCTTCCAGTGGTGATGGCAGGGGACTTTAATGCCATAATGACATCAGGTGACAGCTCCTCAGGCAGGGCAGTGACCAGGGACGGTAAAGTCCTACATAACGTCATAATGCAGGCAGGACTGACTAACGTTTTCACACAGAGTGGGCGACAGCCAAAATTCACATATTCATGTTCCAACAGGAGCAGTAGAATAGATTTTGCTTTTGTCAGTCCTACTGAGGCTGTCGGCGCCCTGAGTGAGAAGGTCGTCCCTTACTCTGATCACCTCGCCTTGTGCTTCTCTTTGGGTTCCTCTAACCGTCCGGACATTGGTAGGGGGTTGTGGAAGCTCAATTCCAGTCTCCTGGATGATGCCTATGTTCAGAGCCGTGTTCACTCCCTTATCCAGCTTCATCTAGACAGGGTTGACTTCTATGACAACATGACCGACTGGTGGGAGGACGTCAAGGAGGATATTAGATCCCTCTTAAAGAGACTGTCAGTTAATAAAGGGAGGAATAAGTACAGCCAGTACCTGAAGCTGCGCAAAGAATTGGAGTCACTGTATTCGGCGGGCGGGGATGACAAAGTGAAGATCGACCGGCTGAAATCTGAGATAAAGCAGTATCAGGTAGCAGGTATACCTCCCTGGTTCTTGAACGGGATTATGGGTCCTTAGGGGCCCCTGATCCCTTTGAGAATTGCAGGGAGAGGGTGGCCAAAAAAATGGTCACGGGTCTCACCGACTCCCAGGGTGTATTGCAGGATTCACGGGAGGGTATCCTGGAGGTGGTGAGATCTTACTATGCTGACTTGTTTCAGAGGAAAGTTTTGGATAAAGATAAGATGACTCAATTCTTGGAGGCAACTCCAGTGCCTGATACTAATGATCTGGACTTCTCTCCTTTGACAGCAGAAATAACGGTGGAGGAAGTTAAGGAGGCCATTGATAAGTTGCATCTGAAGAAGGCACCAGGTCCAGATGGTATAACGGCAGAATTTTATAAGAAATTCAGAGACCTCCTGGCTCCAATTCTCGTGGATGTGTATAGAAATTGTCTAGAAAATCACCTGATGCCTCAATCCATGAGAGTGTCCTCGTTAATTCTGCTGTCTAAAGGTAAAGAGCCGAGCGACATCAAGAACTGGAGGCCGATTGCCCTCTTGAATGTGGACAGGAAGATTCTAGCAAAGATCCTATTTTCTAGATTAGTCTGTTTGTCCCCGGCACTGTTGGCAGGCTCTCAGTTTGGCACAGTAAAAGGGCGGAACATCTCTGGAGCAGTCATCTCGATACGAGAGATGTTTGAGAGATGTAAAGCTCTGCGGTGTGGGAGATATGTTGTTAGTCTGGACCAGGCTAAAGCCTTTGACAGGGTTGATCACGACTATCTGTGGGCCACTTTGTCAAAGTACGGTATTCCGGGACAATTTGTGGATTGGCTGAAGACGTTGTACAGAGAGGCGGTGAGCTTTCCTCTGATTAATGGTTGGCAGGGTGACACTTTTGAAGTTGGGGCGGGGGTGAGACAGGGCTGCCCAATGAGTCCGCTCCTGTATGTTTTTGCCCTAGACCCGTTTCTGAGGTCACTGCAGGAGTGCGATTTTCAGGGGGCGCCGGTCCCCCACTGCCCGCCTCTGAATGTTGTTGCCTATGCGGACGATGTGACGCTGGTGATCTCCAATCCTCGTGAGGTGCAGATGTTATCTGCGTCCATCAGAAGCGACTCAGAGGCCTCCGGGTCTCTTGTCAACCTTGAAAAGAGTCAAGCTCTGTGGACATTAGATACTGAGCCCAGCTTTGATCTGCCGCAGTTTTCCAAAGCCTCCACCCATATTAAGATCCTAGGGGTTAAATTTGGGAGGGATGATAATGCCACGCTAAATTGGGAGGAGAAATTGGAAACCGGAAATGCAAAGGTTCAGCGATGGAAGAACTGGAGGCTGACCTACAGAGAAAGGGTCACAATGTTGAAGACGTACCTGGTCCCCGTTTTCTTGTATGTCTCTGTCGCTTTCCCTTTGCCAGAATCTTTCTCAGCGAGGCTCTTCAGCCTGTTCTTCCAGCTCTTGTGGGGGAATAGGTTGAACCTAATAAAGAGGGGAATAACGTACCTACGGCGGAGAGAGGGTGGGCTGGATATGTTGAATCCAAGGGTTTTCTTTGACTCCTTGTTTCTAAAGGTGAATTTTGGGAACATGGACTCAAACAGTAGCTCCCTGTGGGTAAATAGTATCAGGTACTGGATATTGCCTTTTGCAGAATCTTGGGTGCGAGGCGGCAGTCTCAAGAGGAGGAGATGGACAGTTGACCACCTCCCCCAGTATCTGGACTATGGACTGAAGTGTTTTAGGAGGTGGGGACTGGAGAGGTCTTACATTGAGAGCAATACCAGAAGAGACCTGTATTCTCGTGTATGTAGGACTTTCTTCTACTCTCCACTGGCCCTGAGAGATTGTGTCACCACCACCCTGCAGGAAAGCCTTAGGTTCCTAAACGGGAAACGGTTTCCTCCTAAACTGTTTGATGTCACTTGGCTTTCACTGCATAGTCGGCTCTTTGTCAGAGGGAACCTGAAACATCTGTGTGTCTCTGATCGGAAGTGTCCCCTTGGTTGTCAGCAGGAGGAGACTATGGAGCACTTTATATGTGATTGCTGGGGAGGGAGGAAGATCTGGGAGGAAGTGTCAGCTAATCTAAAAATCCCCAGACTGCGGACCCTAAAGTATCCCGACATAATCTATGGTGTCCCCTCCACTGTTAGTAACATCAACAGAGAGACGATGTACATTATAATCAGTGTCATCATATACTATCACTGGCACATGAGAACCCGGGTGTCACTGCACAATGAGCTGTTCGATCACACCGCTGCCGCCAATCAGGTTATGTCAGAACTCCGGTGGATAAAATCACTGGAAGTTGGAAGGAGTCCGAGAAACACAACGTTATGGAGGAACGTAAAATTCAGTTAGAAAATATGATAAAGTTAGAAAAAAAAAAAAATTCTTTTTCTATCCCCAGGTGTGGACACTTTAATTTATTTATGAATATGATCTGATTATGTAATGCTGTGTATATATTACCTAAGTGGTTTGTGTTTTGTTATGCTGGATGATTTTTGTTTTATTATAATTGTATTTATGTTTGGTTTATAATAAAAATTGCCCCTATGTACAAGAATATAACTACTATAATACTGCTCCTATGTGCAAGAATATAACTACTATAATACTGCTCCTATGTACAAGAATATAACTACTATAATACTGCCCCCTATGTACAAGAATATAACTACTATAATACTGCTCCTATGTACAAGAATATAACTACTATAATACTGCCCCCTATGTACAAGAATATAACTACTATAATACTGCTCCTATGTACAAGAATATAACTACTATAATACTGCCCCCTATGTACAAGAATATAACTACTATAATACTGCTCCTATGTGCAAGAATATAACTACTATAATACTGCTCCTATGTACAAGAATATAACTACTATAATACTGCTCCCTGTGTACAAGAATATAACTACTATAATACTGCTCCTATGTACAAGAATATAGCTACTATAATACTGCCCCCTATGTACAAGAATATAACTACTATAATACTGCTCCTATGTGCAAGAATATGACTACTATAATACTGCTCCTATGTACAAGAATATAACTACTATAATACTGCTATGTACAAGAATATAACTACTATAATACTGCCCCCTATGTACAAGAATATAACTACTATAATACTGCTCCTATGTACAAGAATATAACTACTATAATACTGCTCCTATGTACAAGAATATAGCTACTATAATACTGCCCCCTATGTACAAGAATATAACTACTATAATACTGCCCCTATGTACAAGAATATAACTACTATAATACTGTTCCTATGTACAAGAATATAACTACTATAATACTGCTCCTTAATACAAGAATATAGCTACTATAATACTGCTCCTATGTACAAGAATATAACTACTATAATACTGCTCCTTAATACAAGAATATAACTACTATAATACTGCTCCTATGTACAAGAATATAACTACTATAATACTGCTCCTATGTACAAGAATATAACTACTATAATACTGCTCCTATGTACAAGAATATAACTACTATAATACTGCTCCTATGTACAAGAATATAACTACTATAATACTGCCTCCTAGCTGTGAGGTTGTGTGTCTGTGGTTCTCATGTCTGGAGCAAGCCCAGGGAGGGGCCACCCTGGGCGGGGAAGCTCCCCAAGCAAGGCCCAGGCTTCCAGGCCTACACTGGGAGGAAACTCCCAACCTTCTCATGTGGATGGAAATCCCAGAGTTGCCTCTGCGGGAAATAAACCTCAGAATGGAAGACCCAGCAGCATGGAGAAAGATCCTGTGTTGAAGCTCAGCACAGGAAAGAAACAGGAGAAAGCTTTGTCTGTGTGCAAGGATGTTTCTGTTAAACAGTCGGCCAGTCAAGGCAAACAGTGTCCAGAGCCTGGAAGGAAATCCCAGAAGGCATCTTCTGCTGAGAACCTGAGTGCTGGAGGGCAGGTGGCTGCACAGAAGGTGAGGCAGAGTCCATCACCAGCTTCAGGTGTGCAGCTCACTCCAGGCAGACAGAGACGGACATCTCTGGAGAAGCAAACACTCCAGGAGAACCTTCAGCTGGGACATGTGGTGACCAGCATGGCGAGCTCTGGACGCACGAGGTTGCAGGCTGGTGGCAGTGGTAAAAGTGTTGTGGAGGCTGGAGTCACAAAACCAGCGACATTAAAAACTAACATGTCAACCCCTAAAGCAAGACCCCAGAAGGAGCCGCCGCGAGCCCCGGAGCTACAGCTGGCAGAGGAGATACCAGGACTGGTCAGGAGGATGGGTGAGTTGCAGCAGCAGAGGAATCTTCTGCAAATAGAAATAGACTGCATTTACAAGGTGAAGGCTGCTAATCCTGGGGATCACTCTGTATATGACCAGAGACTTAATGCACTGGGGGTAGAGCTGGCGACTGTGGTGCGGGACATAGACTGTGTGCTGGCGAGGATGGGGCCCCTGGCAGAGACATATAGGAACCAGGAGCGGTTTAGGTCCTGCGCGCAGGACTCTGCTGGTTCCCGCACAGACATTGTCCCAGGTGGGACCCGGCAGCAGGTACGGCCGGTGCTGCAGCCCGCTAGCTTCTGTTTTAAGGAGGGTCAGATACTGCACCAGCAGCCGCAACTACCTGCGGCAGACCCCAAGCAGGAGCAAGAGGCTCAGATCCCAGCGGTACCACAAGTCCCAGCATGCCCAGCACAACAGCAAGACAGTGGACATGAGACTGCATCTACTGTTGGAGCCCAGGAGAGCACTAATTCTGGGGATATTGATACTGTTCATGTGGGGTTGGGGGCTGAAGGGGGTACAGAGACTGTGGTGGACATTGCGCATCCTGATGACGCTATTGAGATTGATGATGATGTTGATATTAATGTGCAAAATGTCTGTGATTTCCCCCCTTTGGTTTCCAGCACACAAGGTGTAACAGGCCCCTCCGCTGCAGACCCTCGCCCTGTCAGTCAGCCCAGTGTGGCCCCACAGGTCCCTCCCAGTAATGTTTGGAGCCGCGGCGCTCCGTCCTTTACCTCCGGCGCCAATTACACCGGGCAGGCTTTCAAAAGGAGGAATGTGGTGCGGTTCAGGCACAGAGGTGCCAAGGAGGATCTGCCGGAGAGGAGGCTGGTGGTCAGGGAGCTTCTGTGCCACCAGATGGGGTTTGCGCCGGTTAATATCTTGGCGGTCATCAATCTGCCAGACAGACAGGGCTATGACATCAGCTTTAAGTTTATGTCTGATCTGGACAGATTCTGGGCCAATTTCCCCAAGTTCAGGGACGCTGATGGCTGGAATAAGTTCAGCTTCATTCCAATATCTAAGCCGGATACCGCCACGGTTAATATCATCTTTTGGAATGAGGCTGTTCCCCCGCAGGACATTGTGGTGTGGCTCCGGAGGCATTGTGACCTTGTCTCCGACCTCACCAAAAACAGGGATGAGGACGGTATATGGACCGGTGGATGGAAGGTGCTGGTGAAATTGCGCCAGCACAACAACATCACGGCTCACTTACCCAACTCCTTCTTTATCGGGAGGGAGCAGGGGGTTTGCTTCTACCCTGGGCAGCCACGAAAGTGTTTTAAGTGTGGTAAAGTGGGTCACCTGGCAAACACCTGTACCGTGGTAAAGTGCAGCCTGTGCGGGGAAGTCGGCCACTTAGCGGCAGATTGCCAGAACATCAAGTGCAATCTCTGTGGGGAGATCGGCCACCCTCACAGGGACTGTCCAGATGCCTGGCACAATATATGCAAGCTCCTTCCTGATGAGGAGTTAGTGACAGGGACAGAGGCTCAGGAGGAGGAGGCTTTAATGTCAGGGACAATACTGACCAGGTCAGAGGTCCACCAGGGGTCCGCTCAGGTAACATCAGAGCAGCTTTGCACAGAGGGGAGCATGGAGGTCGTCCCTCAGGTCCAGCAGCCACATGTAGCCACCACTTCAGTATCACCATCTCTAGCTGAAGAAAGTGGCTGTAATCAGGTAAAAAGGAAAAAAAAGGACAAGGCCTCCCGTAAACCTGAGGAGGAGTATGTCACTAGCCAGGGTGGCAGGAAAAAAGTCCAGAGTTCAGCAGGTGTGATGGTCATGTCCAATAAGTTTGATGTTTTGTCTGAGTCTGATGGGGTCTTGGAGGAAGAGATAAAAAGAATAGAGACTGAGTATGACAGGGACGTAGCGGACCATCCCCCTACAAAACGGAAGCCCGTACCTGCTGACACTGAGATACAGTCTGACATGGAGACCGGTGGTAGTCAGAACATCTGTGACCCAGACTTATGATGGCGGCTTTTACATCTCTGCTCCTCTGTTGTGGTATTGTGATGGCGGATTTCTCATTAAAAATAACATCCAGTAATGTGAACAGCATTAAGGTGAGGAGGACGAGGCACGCTGTCTATGACCATCTCCGATACCTGGACGCAGATGTCATCTTTCTGCAGGAGACGCGGCTGACGACTCAGGGGCTCATGAGGGAGGCTGAGAGGGAATGGCGGTCTGGTCCCTCTTTTTGGTCACTGGCTGTGGAGCCGTACGCCGGGGTCGCCATTCTGTTTAACACCAGGGATGTGACAGTACACAGGATGACAGAGGTGGTTATGGGAAGGTGTCTGGTCCTGGAAGTCACTGTCCATGGGAGGCGACTCCGGCTTATTAACATCTATGGGCCACAGACAGTGACTGACAGGATACAGTTATTTAATGATGTCAAGCCTTATCTGTTCACCTCTCTTCCAGTGATAATGGTGGGGGACTTTAATGCCATACTGACATCTGGTGACAGCTCCTCAGGTAGAACCGTGACGAGGGATGGTAGGATCTTGAATAACATAGTCCTGCAGGCCGGATTAGGTGACGTCTTTAAACGGGGAGGACGAAAGCCAAAATTAACCTATTCCTGCTCCAATAGAGGCAGTAGAATAGATCTGGCATTTGTAAGTCCCATGGAAGTCATTGGTGCCATGAGTGAGAGAGTCGTCCCATACTCAGACCATCTTGCCCTATATTTCTGCCTAGGGGCCACTAAGCGAGCTGATGTTGGTAGGGGGTTATGGAGACTCAATTCTAGCCTCCTCCATGATGTCTGTCCAGAGTTGTGTCCACTCCCTTTTGCAGGGTCATCTACAGAGAGTGGACTTCTATGACAACATGGCCGACTGGTGGGAGGACGTCAAGGATGATATCAGATACCTCTTGAAGAGACTGTCAGTTAAGAAAGGC
Source organism: Dendrobates tinctorius (assembly GCF_039654945.1). Taxonomy (NCBI): domain Eukaryota; kingdom Metazoa; phylum Chordata; class Amphibia; order Anura; family Dendrobatidae; genus Dendrobates; species Dendrobates tinctorius. Next base: position 10,169,702 of record NW_027361924.1, read on the forward strand.
AGGAGTAAGTATAGCCAGTACCTAAGGCTGCGCAAAGAATTGGAGTCACTCTATTCGGAGGGCGGGGGTAACAAAGAGAAGATCGACCGGTTGAAATCTGAGATAAGGCAGTATCAGTACAGCAGGTATACCTCCTTGGTTCTCGAACGGGATTATGGGGTCTTAGGGGCACCTGATCCCTTTGAGAATTGCCGGGAGCGGGTGGCCAATAAATTGGTCACAGGTCTCATTGACTCCCAGGGTGTATTGCAGGAATCTCGGGAGAGTATCCTGGGGGTTGTGAAATCTTATTATACTGACTTGTTTCAGAGGAAGGCTTTGGATAAACATAAAATGACTCAGTTCTTGGAGGCAACTCCAGCGCCTGATACTAATGATCTGGACTTTTCTCCTTTGACAGCAGAATTAACGGTGGAGGAGGTTAAGGAGGCCATTGATAAGTTACATCTGAAGAAGGCACCAGGTCCGGATGGTATAACAGCAGAATTTTATAAGAAATTCAGAGACCTCCTGGCTCCAATTCTTGTGGATGTTTACAAAAATTGTCTAGAAAATCACCTGATGCCCCATCCATGAGAGTGTCCTCATTAATTCTGCTGTCTAAAGGTAAGGAGCCGAGCGACATCAAGAACTGGAGGCCAATTGCCCTCTTGAATGTTGACAGGAAGATTCTGGCAAAGATCCTATTTTCTAGGTTAGTCTGTTTGTCCTCGGCACTGTTGGTAGGCTCTCAGTTTGGCACGGTAAAAGGGTGGAACATCTCTGGAGCAGTCATCTCGATACGGGAGATGTTTGAGAGAAGTAAAGCTATGCGGTGTGGGAGATATGTTGTCAGTCTGGACCAGGCTAAAGCCTTTGACAGAGTTGATCATGATTATCTGTGGGCCACTTTGTCAAAGTACGGTATTCCAGGACAATTTGTGGATTGGCTGAAGACTTTGTACAGAGAGGCGGTGAGCTTTCCTCTGATTAATGGTTGGCAGGGTGGCACTTTTGGAGTTGAGGCGGGGGTGAGACAGGGCTGCCCGCTGAGTCCACTCCTGTATGTTTTTGCCATAGACCCGTTTTTGAGGTCACTGCAGGAGTGTAACTTTTGGGGGGTGCCGGTCCCCCACTGCTTGCCTCTGAAGGTGGTTGCCTACTCGGATGATGTGACGCTGGTGATATCTAATCCTCATGAGGTGCAGATGTTGTCTGCGGCCATCAGAAGTTACTCAGGGGCCTCCGGGTCTCTGGTCAACCTTGAGAAGAGTCAAGCTCTGTGGACATTGCAATCTGACCCAGACTTTGATCTGCCGCAGTTTGTTAAGGCCTCCACCCATATTAAGATCTTAGGGGTTAAATTTGGGAGGGAAGATAATGCCAGCCTAAATTGGGAGGAAAAATTGGAGACCGGAAATGCAAAGGTTCAGCGATGGTAGAACTGGAGGCTGACTTACAGAGAAAGGGTTGCTATGTTGAAGACTTACCTGGTCCCCGTCTTCTTGTATGTCTCTGTCGTTTTTCCTTTGCCAGAATCCTTCTCGGCGAGGCTCCTCAGCCTGTTCTTCCAGCTCTTGTGGGGGAACAGGATGAACCTGATAAAGAGGGGAATAACGTACCTACAGCGGAGTGAGGGCGGGCTGGATATGTTGAATCCAAGGGTTTTCTTTGACTCCTTGTTTCTGAAAGTAAATTTTGGGAGCATGGATTCAAACAGTAGCTCCCTGTGGGCGAATAGTATCAGGTATTGGATATTGCGTTTTGCGGAATCTTGGGTGCGAGGCGGCAGTCTCAAGAGGAGGAGATGGACAGGTGACCACCTCCCCCAGTATCTGGAATATGGTCTGAAGTGTGTCAGGAAGTGGGGACTGGAGAAGTCCTACATTGAGAGTAATACGAGGAAAGATCTGTGTGCTCATATATGTAGGACTTTCTTCCACTCTCCACTGGCCCTAAGGGATTGTGCCACCAGGACCCTTCAGGACAGTCTCCGATTCCTCAACGGGAGGCGACTTCCAGCAAAGTTTTTTGACATTGCTTGGCTGTCGCTACATGGGAAGCTCTTTGTGAGGGGGAACTTAAAATATTTAAGTGTTTCGGATCGGAACTGTCCCCTTGGTTGTCAGCAGGAGGAAACCATGGAGCATTTTATTTGTGATTGCTGGGGAAGTAGGGAAATATGGACGGAAGTATCGACCAAGTTGAAAATCCCCAGACTGCTGTCCCTGAAATACCCTGACATTATCTATGGAGTCCCATCCACTGACGGTAACATCGACAGGGGGACAATGTACCTGATCATTACCACCATTAAGTATTACCACTGGCACATGAGAACCCGAGTGTCCCTCCACAGCGAGCCCTTCCATCCCGTCACCGCAGCCACAAAGATACTGTCCGAGCTCAGATGGATAAGAGCGTTAGAGATAAAGAAAAGTCAGAATAATGAGAAACTATGGAGGAATGTGTCTGTGGGATAATAACATGATCGTGTTACTAAAAGTGTTTATTTCATATTCTTCCTTCCACAGGAGTGAAATCTAAGTTACCTTTATTCCTAATGTATTAATTTAGTTCTGTAATTATTGTCTGATGCATTCATGAGAATTTGTGTTTTGTATTAAGGAAGAATTCTGTTTATTTTAATTGTATTTGTGGGTTTTATACAATAAAAATTGCCCCTATGTACAAGAATATAACTACTATTATACTGCTCCTATGTACAAGAATATAACTACTATAATACTGCCCCTATGTACAAGAATATAACTACTATAATACTGCTCCTATATACAAGAATATAACTACTATAATACTGCTCCTATGTACAAGAATATAACTACTATAATACTGCCCCTATGTACAAGAATATAACTACTATAATACTGCCCCTATGTATAAGAATATAACTACTATAATACTGCACCCTATGTACAAGAATATAACTACTATAATACTGCTCCTATGTACAAGAATATAACTACTATTATACTGCTCCTATGTACAAGAATATAACTACTATAATACTGCTCCTATGTACAAGAATATAACTACTATAATACTGCACCCTATGTACAAGAATATAACTACTATAATACTGCTCCTATGTACAAGAATATAACTACTATAATACTGCCCCTATGTATAAGAATATAACTACTATAATACTGCACCCTATGTACAAGAATATAACTACTATAATACTGCTCCTATGTACAAGAATATAACTACTATTATACTGCTCCTATGTACAAGAATATAACTACTATAATACTGCTCCTATGTACAAGAATATAACTACTATAATACTGTTCCTATGTACAAGAATATAACTACTATAATACTGCTCCTTAATACAAGAATATAACTACTATTATACTGCTCCTATGTACAAGAATTTAACTACTATAATACTGCCCCCTATGTACAAGAATATAACTACTATAATACTGCCCCTATGTACAAGAATATAACTACTATAATACTGCTCCTTAATACAAGAATATAGCTACTATAATACTGCTCCTATGTACAAGAATATAACTACTATAATACTGCTCCTATGTACAAGAATATAACTACTATAATACTGCTCCTATGTACAAGAATATAACTACTATAATACTGCTCCTATGTACAAGAATATAACTACTATAATACTGCTCCTATGTACAAGAATATAACTACTATAATACTGCCCCTATGTACAAGAATATAACTACTATAATACTGCTCCTATGTACAAGAATATAACTACTATAATACTGTTCCTATGTACAAGAATATAACTACTATAATACTGCTCCTATGTACAAGAATATAACTACTATAATACTGCTCCTATGTACAAGAATATAACTACTATAATACTGCCCCTATGTACAAGAATATAACTACTATAATACTGCTCCTATGTATAAGAATATAACTACTATAATACTGCTCCTATGTACAAGAATATAACTACTATAATACTGCTCCTATGTACAAGAATATAACTACTATAATACTGCTCCTATGTATAAGAATATAACTACTATAATACTGCTCCTTAATACAAGAATATAACTACTATAATACTGCTCCTATGTACAAGAATATAACTACTATAATACTGCCCCTATGTATAAGAATATAACTACTATAATACTGCTCCTTAATACAAGAATATAGCTACTATAATACTGTCCCCTATGTACAAGAATATAACTACTATAATACTGCCCCTATGTACAAGAATATAACTACTATAATACTGTTCCTATGTACAAGAATATAACTACTATAATACTGCTCCTTAATACAAGAATATAGCTACTATAATACTGCTCCTATGTACAAGAATATAACTACTATAATACTGCTCCTATGTACAAGAATATAACTACTATAATACTGCTCCTATGTACAAGAATATAACTACTATAATACTGCTCCTATGTACAAGAATATAACTACTATAATACTGCTCCTATGTACAAGAATATAACTACTATAATACTGTTCCTATGTACAAGAATATAACTACTATAATACTGCTCCTTAATACAAGAATATAACTACTATAATACTGCTCCTATGTACAAGAATATAACTACTATAATACTGCCCCTATGTATAAGAATATAACTACTATAATACTGCTCCTATGTACAAGAATATAACTACTATAATACTGCTCCTATGTACAAGAATATAACTACTATAATACTGCTCCTATGTACAAGAATATAACTACTATAATACTGCTCCTATGTACAAGAATATAACTACTATTATACTGCTCCTATGTACAAGAATTTAACTACTATAATACTGCCCCCTATGTACAAGAATATAACTACTATAATACTGCCCCTATGTACAAGAATATAACTACTATAATACTGCTCCTATGTACAAGAATATAACTACTATAATACTGCTCCTATGTACAAGAATATACAGTAACTACTATAATACTGCTCCTATGTACAAGAATATAACTACTATAATACTGCTCCTATGTACAAGAATATAACTACTATAATACTGCTCCTATGTACAAGAATATAACTACTATAATACTGCTCCTATGTACAAGAATATAACTGCTATAATACTGCCCCTATGTACAAGAATATAACTACTATAATACTGCTCCTATGTACAAGAATATAACTACTATAATACTGCTCCTATGTACAAGAATATAACTACTATAATACTGTTCCTATGTACAAGAATATAACTACTATAATACTGCTCCTATGTACAAGAATATAACTACTATAATACTGCTCCTATGTACAAGAATATAACTACTATAATACTGCCCCTATGTACAAGAATATAACTACTATAATACTGCTCCTATGTATAAGAATATAACTACTATAATACTGCTCCTATGTACAAGAATATAACTACTATAATACTGCTCCTATGTACAAGAATATAACTACTATAATACTGCTCCTATGTATAAGAATATAACTACTATAATACTGCTCCTTAATACAAGAATATAACTACTATAATACTGCTCCTATGTACAAGAATATAACTACTATAATACTGCCCCTATGTATAAGAATATAACTACTATAATACTGCTCCTTAATACAAGAATATAGCTACTATAATACTGCTCCTATGTACAAGAATATAACTACTATAATACTGCTATGTACAAGAATATAACTACTATAATACTGCTCCTATGTACAAGAATATAACTACTATAATACTGCTCCTATGTACAAGAATATAACTACTATAATACTGCTCCTATGTACAAGAATATAACTACTATAATACTGCCCCTATGTACAAGAATATAACTAATATAATACTGCTCCTATGTACAAGAATATAACTACTATAATACTGCTCCTCTGTACAAGAATATAACTACTATAATACTGCTCCTATGTACAAGAATATAACTACTATAATACTGCCCCTATGTACAAGAATATAACTACTATAATACTGCTCCTATGTACAAGAATATAACTACTATAATACTGTTCCTATGTACAAGAATATAACTACTATAATACTGCTCCTTAATACAAGAATATAACTACTATAATACTGCTCCTATGTACAAGAATATAACTACTATAATACTGCCCCTATGTATAAGAATATAACTACTATAATACTGCTCCTATGTACAAGAATATAACTACTATAATACTGCTCCTATGTACAAGAATATAACTACTATAATACTGCTCCTATGTACAAGAATATAACTACTATAATACTGCTCCTATGTACAAGAATATAACTACTATAATACTGCTCCTATGTACAAGAATATAACTACTATAATACTGCTCCTTATGTATAAGAATATAACTACTATAATACTGTCCCTATGTATAAGAATATAACTACTATAATACTGTCCCTATGTATAAGAATATAACTACTATAATACTGCTCCTATGTATAAGAATATAACTACTATAATACTGCCCCTATGTATAAGAATATAACTACTATAATACTGCCCCTATGTACAAGAATATATCTACTATAATACTGCCTCCTAGCTGAGAGGTTGTGTGTTTGTAGCCCTCCTGATGTCTGGAGCAAGCCCAGGGGGAGGCCACCCTGGGCGGGGTAACTCCCCAAGCAAGGCCCAGGCTTCCAGGCCTACACTTGGAAGTAACGCTCAAGTTGTGTCTAAGGCGGATGCAAGTCCCAAAGTTGTTTCTGAGGGAAAGAAAGCTCAGAATGGAAGTAGCAGCAGCAAGAAAGATGAAGCTGTGAAAGTGCAAAAAGTAACGGAACAAGGAAAAGCCATGGCTGTGGGTAAGAAAGTTCCAGTTAAGCAGTCGGCCAGCCAAGGCAAACAGAGTGAAGGACAACTAGGAGAAATCCAAAAGAAATCTACTGGTGAGAAGCTGAATGGAGGAAAGCAGCCTGCAGCTCAGGAGGTGCCATCACCATCTTCAGGTGTGCAGCTGACTCCCAGCAGACAGAGGAGAACCTCACTGGAGAGACAGACGCTCCAGGAGAACCTGCAGCAGAAGCATGTGGTGGCCAGCATGGCGAGCTCTGGGCGCACAAGGTCGCAGTCAGGTGGCAGCAGTAAAAGTGCTGTGGAGCCTGGAACCACGAAACCAGCGTTGGTGAAAGTTAAGGAGACGTCTGGTTTCAAGCATCCAGGGACATTGCTGAAAGCAGGATCCCAGGAGGAGACGCCATGTGCACCTGAGCTTCAGGTCGCAGAGGAGATCCCAGGACTGGTCAAGAGGCTCGGTGAGTTACAGCAGCACAAAGACTTGCTGCAGAAACAGATAGACATGGGCTATAAGGTAAAGGCTGCTAATCCTGGTGGGGATCACACCTTTTGTGATCAGACTCTGAACATGCTTGCTATACAGCTGGCAAAAGTGGTGACGGACATAGACTGTGTCCTAGAGAAGATGGGGCCCCTGGCAGAAACTTATAGGAACCAGGAACTGTTTATGGCACACAAGCAGGACTCTGCAGGTTCCAGCCCAGACATTGTCCCAGGTGGGCCCCAGAAGCCGGTGCGGCCAGTGCTGCAGCGTGCAAGTTTCTGCTTCCAAAAGGGTCAAACACTGCAGCCACAGCAGCCTGCGGCAGACCCCAAGCAGCAGCATGTTATGCAGATTCCAGCAGGTGTACCACAAGTCTCAGAATGCCCAGCACAGCAGCCTGCAGCAGATTCCAAGCAGCAGCATGGACTGCACTTTCCAGCAGAGGGACTACAAGTCTCAGAATGCCAATCACAACAGTTGGGCAGTGGACATGTGCCGGTCATTACTGATGGTGCCCAGCAGGGCTCTGATGCTGGGGATAACCGCACTGTATCTGGGGGGTCGGGGGCTTGGGGGAGCACAGTATCTTTGGTGGACGCTGCACAGTCTGATAATGACATTGATGTTGATGATAACAATGTGCATGATAATGTCTGTGATTTCCCCCCTTTAATTTCAAGCACACAAGGTGTGGCTGCCCCTCCTGCTGCAGATCTTCACCCCGTCAGTCAACCCAATGTGACCCCGCACGGTCCCCCCAGTAATGCCTGGAGTCGTGGTGCTCCGTCCTTTACCTCTGGTACCAACTATACAGGCCAGGCGTTTAAACGGAGAAACGTTGTGCGTTTCCGGCACAGAGGTGCCAAGGAGGACCTGCCAGACAGGAGGTTTGTCATCAGGGAGCTCTTGTGCCACCAGATGGGGTTTGTGCCAGTCAGCATCCTGGCAGTGATTAATCTTCCAGACAGTCAGGGCTATGATGTCAGCTTTAAGCTCATGTCTGACCTGGACAGATTCTGGTCTAGTTTCCCCAAGTTTAGAGACTCGGAGGGCTGGAGTAAGTTCAGCTTTATTCCTATCTCTAAGCCAGATACTGTCACTGTAAGTGTAATCTTCTGGAATGAGTCTGTTCCCCTGCAGCACTTTTTTGTGTGGCTCCGGAGGCATTGTGACCTGGTCTCTGACCTCACCAAAAGCAGAGACAGTGATGGTATCTGGACGGGAGGGTGGCGGGTTTTGGTGAAACTTCGCCAATGCAATAACATCACTGCCCATTTACCCAACTCCTTCTTTATTGGGAGGGAGAGGGGTGTGTGTTTCTATCCTGGGCAGCCTCGTAAGTGCTTTAAATGTGGCAAGGCAGGTCACCTGGCAAATACCTGTACTGTGGTGAAGTGCAGCCTGTGTGGGGGGGTCGGCCATCTAGCTGCAGACTGCCAGAACATCAGGTGCAACCTCTGTGGGAAGATCGGTCACCCTCACAGGGACTGTCCAGACGCCTGGCACAATATCTGTAAGGACTTTCCTGACGAGGACTTGGTGGCAGGGGCAGAGATTCTGGAGGAGGCAGATTTACTGTCAGGGGAAATACTGACCAGACCAGAGGTCCACCAGGGGTCTACTCAGCTAACACCAGAGCAGCAGGGTTCAGAGAGAGAACAGGGGAGTATGGAGGTTGTACCTCAGGGGCAGCGGTCACAGGAAGGCATTACTTCAGTGCTACCATCTGTGTCTGAAGAGTATAGCAATAATCAGAAAAGGAAGAAAAAGGACAAGGCCTCCCGTAAACCTGAGGGGTATGACACTGGCCAAGGAGCCGGGAAGAAATTCCAGAGTTCTGCAGGTGTAATGGTCGTATCTAACAGATTTGATGTTCTGTCCGAGTCTGACGGCGATTTTGAAGATGACCTTAAAAGAATTGATGCAGAGTGTGATAGGGACGTAGGGGACTGTCCTCCGCCAAAGCGGAAGCCCTTACCTGAGGGCACTCGGGAAGAGTCTGAGATGGAGACCGGTGGTGAACAGAATAACTCCGACTCAGATCTGTGACGCTGTCAACCAGATAATGTCCAAACTCAGATAGGGAAAATCATTAGGAGAAATTAGGAAATGTTAAGATAGAGAAGGATGAGTCACTGGGTAGGAACATGATGAGCTCTGTTTGCAAGTGTTTTTTTTTTTTTTTTTTTTTCTCTCCTCAAACTAGGAGTATGGACTCTAAGTTAATTTGATATGTATAAACTGGATATGTAATGAATGTATGTACAATCCAAGTGAATTCAGTTTTGTATTATTGGAGGAATGTTATTTGTATTTGTTTGGTTTTTACAATAAAAATTGCCCCTATGTATAAGAATATAACTACTATAATACTGTCCCTATGTATAATGTAACTACTATAATACTGCCCCTATGTATAAGAATATAACTACTATAATACTGCCCCTATGTACAAGAATATAACTACTATAATACTGCTCCTATTTACAAGAATATAACTACTATAATACTGCCCCCTATGTACAAGAATATAACCACTATAATACTGCCCCCTATGTACAAGAATATAACTACTATAATACTGCTCCTATGTACAAGAATATAACTACTATAATACTGCTCCTATGTACAAGAATATAACTACTATAATACTGCCCCTATGTACAAGAATATAACTACTATAATACTGCCCCCTATGTACAAGAATATAACTACTATAATACTGCCCCCTATGTACAAGAATATAACTACTATAATACTGCCCCCTATGTACAAGAATATAACTACTACAATACTGCCCGTATGTACAAGAATATAACTACTATAATACTGCTCCTATTTACAAGAATATAACTACTATAATACTGCTCCCTATGTACAAGAATATAACTACTATAATACTGCCCCCTATGTACAAGAATATAACTACTATAATACTGCCCCCTATGTACAAGAATATAACTACTATAATACTGCCCCCTATGTACAAGAATATAACTACTATAATACTGCCCCCTATGTGCAAGAATATAACTACTATAATACTGCCCCTATGTACAAGAATATAACTACTATAATACTGCCCCCTATGTGCAAGAATATAACTACTATAATACTGCCCCTATGTACAAGAATATAACTACTATAATACTGCTCCTATGTACAAGAATATAACTACTATAATACTGCCCCTATGTACAAGAATATAACTACTATAATACTGCCCCTATGTACAAGAATATAACTACTATAATACTGCCCCTATGTACAAGAATATAACTACTATAATACTGCTCCTATGTACAAGAATATAACTAATATAATACTGCTCCTATGTACAAGAATATAACTACTATAATACTGCCCCCTATGTACAAGAATATAACTACTATAATACTGCCCCCTATGTGCAACAATATAACTACTATAATACTGCCCCTATGTGCAAGAATATAACTACTATAATACTGCTCCTATGTACAAGAATATAACTACTATAATACTGCCCCTATGTACAAGAATATAACTACTATAATACTGCCCCCTATGTGCAAGAATATAACTACTATAATACTGCCCCTATGTACAAGAATATAACTACTATAATACTGCCCCTATGTACAAGAATATAACTACTATAATACTGCTCCTATGTACAAGAATATAACTACTATAATACTGCTCCTATGTACAAGAATATAACTACTATAATACTGCCCCTATGTACAAGAATATAACTACTATAATACTGCTCCTATGTACAAGAATATAACTAATATAATACTGCTCCTATGTACAAGAATATAACTACTATAATACTGCCCCCTATGTACAAGAATATAACTACTATAATACTGCCCCCTATGTGCAACAATATAACTACTATAATACTGCCCCTATGTGCAAGAATATAACTACTATAATACTGCTCCTATGTACAAGAATATAACTACTATAATACTGCCCCTATGTACAAGAATATAACTACTATAATACTGCCCCCTATGTGCAAGAATATAACTACTATAATACTGCCCCTATGTACAAGAATATAACTACTATAATACTGCCCCTATGTACAAGAATATAACTACTATAATACTGCTCCTATGTACAAGAATATAACTACTATAATACTGCTCCTATGTACAAGAATATAACTACTATAATACTGCCCCTATGTACAAGAATATAACTACTATAATACTGCCCCCTATGTGCAAGAATATAACTACTATAATACTGCCCCCTATGTACAAGAATATAACTACTATAATACTGCCCCCTATGTGCAACAATATAACTACTATAATACTGCCCCTATGTGCAAGAATATAACTACTATAATACTGCTCCTATGTACAAGAATATAACTACTATAATACTGCCCCTATGTACAAGAATATAACTACTATAATACTGCCCCTATGTACAAGAATATAACTATTATAATACTGCCCCTATGTACAAGAATATAACTACTATAATACTGCCCCTATGTACAAGAATATAACTACTATAATACTGCTCCTATGTACAAGAATATAACTACTATAATACTGCTCCTATGTACAAGAATATAACTACTATAATACTGCCCCTATGTACAAGAATATAACTACTATAATACTGCCCCCTATGTGCAAGAATATAACTACTATAATACTGCCCCCTATGTGCAAGAATATAACTACTATAATACTGCTCCTATGTACAAGAATAAACTACTATAATACTGCCCCCTATGTGCAAGAATATAACTACTATAATACTGCCCCCTATGTGCAAGAATATAACTACTATAATACTGCCCCTATGTACAAGAATATAACTACTATAATACTGCCCCATATGCAATATTATAACCACTATAATACTGCCCCCTATGTACAAGAATATAACTACTATAATACTGCCCCCTATGTACAAGAATATAACTACTATAATACTGCCCCCTATGTACAAGAATATAACTACTATAATACTGCTCCTATGTACAAGAATATAACTACTATAATACTGCCCCTATGTACAAGAATATAACTACTATAATACCGCTCCTATATACAAGAATATAAGTACTATAATACTGCCCCTATGTACAAGAATATAACTACTATAATACCGCTCCTATATACAAGAATATAACTACTATAATACTGCCCCTATATACAAGAATATAACTACTATAATACTGCTCCTATGTACAAGAATATAACTACTATAATACTGCTCCTATATACAAGAATATAACTACTATAATACTGCCCCTATGTACAAGAATATAACTACTATAATACTGCTCCCTATGTACATTAATATAACTACTATAATACTGCCCCATATGCAATATTATAACCACTATAATACTGCCCCTATGTACAAGAATATAACTACTATAATACTGCCCCCTATGTACAAGAATATAACTACTATAATACTGCCCCCTATGTACAAGAATATAACTACTATAATACTGCTCCTATGTACAAGAATATAACTACTATAATACTGCCCCTATGTACAAGAATATAACTACTATAATACCGCTCCTATATACAAGAATATAAGTACTATAATACTGCCCCTATGTACAAGAATATAACTACTATAATACCGCTCCTATATACAAGAATATAACTACTATAATACCGCTCCTATATACAAGAATATAACTACTATAATACCGCTCCTATATACAAGAATATAACTACTATAATACTGCTCCTATGTACAAGAATATAACTACTATAATACTGCTCCTATATACAAGAATATAACTACTATAATACTGCCCCTATGTACAAGAATATAACTACTATAATACTGCTCCCTATGTACAAGAATATAACTACTATAATACTGCCCCATATGCAATATTATAACCACTATAATACTGCCCCCTATGTACAAGAATATAACTACTATAATACTGCCCCCTATGTACAAGAATATAACTACTATAATACTGCCCCCTATGTACAAGAATATAACTACTATAATACTGCCCCCTATGTACAAGAATATACAGTGGGGCAAAAAAGTATTTAGTCAGTCAGCAATAGTGCAAGTTCCACCACTTAAAAAGATGAGAGGCGTCTGTAATTTACATCATAGGTAGACCTCAACTATGGGAGACAAACTGAGAAAAAAAAATCCAGAAAATCACATTGTCTGTTTTTTTTTCATTTTATTTGCATATTATGGTGGAAAATAAGTATTTGGTCAGAAACAAAATTTCATCTCAATACTTTGTGATATATCCTTTGTTGGCAATGACAGAGGTCAAACGTTTTCTGTAAGTCTTCACAAGGTTGCCACACACTGTTGTTGGTATGTTGGCCCATTCCTCCATGCAGATCTCCTCTAGAGCAGTGATGTTTTTGGCTTTTCGCTTGGCAACACGGACTTTCAACTCCCTCCAAAGGTTTTCTATAGGGTTGAGATCTGGAGACTGGCTAGGCCACTCCAGGACCTTGAAATGCTTCTTATGAAGCCACTCCTTCGTTGCCCTGGCGGTGTGCTTTGGATCATTGTCATGTTGAAAGACCCAGCCACGTTTCATCTTCAATGCCCTTGCTGATGGAAGGAGGTTTGCACTCAAAATCTCATGATACATGGCCCCATTCATTCTTTCATGTACCCGGATCAGTCGTCCTGGCCCCTTTGCAGAGAATCAGCCCCAAAGCATTATGTTTCCACCACCATGCTTTACAGTAGGTATGGTGTTTGATGGATGCAACTCAGTATTCTTTTTCCTCCAAACACGACAAGTTGTGTTTCTACCAAACAGTTCCAGTTTGGTTTCATCAGACCATAGGACATTCTCCCAAAACTCCTCTGGATCATCCAAATGCTCTCTAGCAAACTTCAGACGGGCCCGGACATGTACAGGCTTAAGCAGTGGGACACGTCTGGCACTGCAGGATCTGAGTCCATGGTGGCGTAGTGTGTTACTTATGGTAGGCCTTGTTACATTGGTCCCAGCTCTCTGCAGTTCATTCACTAGGTCCCCCCGCGTGGTTCTGGGATTTTTGCTCACCGTTCTTGTGATCATTCTGACCCCACGGGGTGGGATTTTGCGTGGAGCACCAGATCGAGGGAGATTATCAGTGGTCTTGTATGTCTTCCATTTTCTAATTATTGCTCCCACAGTTGATTTCTTCACTCCAAGCTGGTTGGCTATTGCAGATTCAGTCTTCCCAGCCTGGTGCAGGGCTACAATTTTGTTTCTGGTGTCCTTTGACAGCTCTTTGGTCTTCACCATAGTGGAGTTTGGAGTCAGACTGTTTGAGGGTGTGCACAGGTGTCTTTTTATACTGATAACAAGTTTAAACAGGTGCCATTACTACAGGTAATGAGTGGAGGAAAGAGGAGACTCTTAAAGAAGAAGTTACAGGTCTGTGAGAGCCAGAAATCTTGATTGCTTGTTTCTGACCAAATACTTATTTTCCACCATAATATGCAAATAAAAGGAAAAAAAAACAGACAATGTGATTTTCTGGATTTTTTTTTCTCAGTTTGTCTCCCATAGTTGAGGTCTACCTATGATGTAAATTACAGACGCCTCTCATCTTTTTAAGTGGTGGAACTTGCACTATTGCTGACTGACTAAATACTTTTTTTCCCCACTGTATAACTACTATAATACTGCCCCTATGTACAAGAATATAATTACTATAATACTGCCCCTATGTACAAGAATATAACTACTATAATACTGCCCCTATGTACAAGAATATAACTACTATAATACTGCCTCCTAGCTGTGAGGTTGTGTGTCTGTGGTTCTCCTCATGTCTGGAGCAAGCCCAGGGAGGGGCCACCCTGGGCGGGGAAGCTCCCCAAGCAAGGCCCAGGCTTCCAGGCCTACACTGGGAGGAAACTCCCAACCTTCTCATGTGGATGGAAATCCCAGAGTTGCCTCTGCAGGAAATAAACCTCAGAATGGAAGTCCCAGCAGCATGGAGAAAGATCCTGTGTTGAAGTTCAGCACAGGAAAGAAACAAGAGAAAGTTTTGTCTGTGTGCAAGGATGTTTCTGTTAAACAGTCAGCCAGTCAAGGCAAACAGTGTCCGGAGCCTGGAAGGAAATCCCAGAAGGCATCTTCTGCTGAGACCCTGAGTGCTGGAGAGCAGGTGGCTGCACAGAAGGTGAGGCAGAGTCCATCATCAGCCTCAGGTGTGCAGCTCACTCCAGGCAGACAGAGACGGACATCTCTGGAGAAGCAAACACTCCAGGAGAACCTTCAGCTGGGACATGTGGTGACCAGCATGGCGAGCTCTGGACGCACGAGATTGCAGGCTGGTGGCAGCGGTAAAAGTGTTGCGGAGGCTGGAGTCACAAAACCAGCGACATTAAAAACCAACGTGTCAACCCCTAAAGCAAGACTCCAGAAGGAGCCGCCGCGAGCCCCGGAGCTACAGCTGGCAGAGGAGATACCAGGACTGGTCAGGAGGATGGGTGAGTTGCAGCAGCAGAGGAATCTTCTGCAAATGGAAATTGACTGCATTTACAAGGTGAAGGCTGCTAATCCTGGGGATCACTCTGTATATGACCAGAGACTGAATGCACTGGGGGTAGAGCTGGCGACTGTGGTGCGGGACATAGACTGTGTGCTGGCGAGGATGGGGCCCCTGGCAGAGACATATAGGAACCAGGAGCGGTTTAGGTCCTGCGCGCAGGACTCTGCTGGTTCCCGCACAGACATTGTCCCAGGGGGGACCCGGCAGCAGGTACGGCCGGTGCTGCAGCCCGCTAGCTTCTGTTTCAAGGAGGGTCAGATACTGCAACAGCAGCCGCAACTACCTGCGGCGGACCCCAAGCTGGAGCAAGAGGCTCAGATCCCAGCGGTACCACAAGTCCCAGCATGCCCAGCACAACAGCAAGACAGTGGACATGAGACTGCATCTACTGTTGGTGTCCGGGAGAGCACTAATTCTGGGGATATTGATACTGTTCATGTGGGGTTGGGGGCTGAAGGGGGTACAGAGACTGTGGTGGACATTGCGCATCCTGATGATGTTATTGAGATTGATGATAATAATGTGCAAAATGTCTGTGATTTCCCCCCTTTGGTTTCCAGCACACAAGGTGTAACAGGCCCCTCCGCTGCAGACCCTCGACCTGTCAGTCAGCCCAGTGTGGCCCCACAGGTCCCTCCCAGTAATGTTTGGAGCCGCGGCGCTCCGTCCTTTACCTCCGGCGCCAATTACACCGGGCAGGCTTTCAAAAGGAGGAATGTGTTGCGGTTCAGGCACAGAGGTGCCAAGGAGGATCTGCCGGAGAGGAGGCTGGTGGTCAGGGAGCTTCTGTGCCGCCAGATGGGGTTTGCGCCGGTTAATATCTTGGCGGTCATCAATCTGCCAGACAGACAGGGCTATGACATCAGCTTTAAGCTCATGTCTGATCTGGACAGATTCTGGGCCAATTTCCCCAAGTTCAGGGACGCTGATGGCTGGAATAAGTTCAGCTTCATTCCAATATCTAAGCCGGATACCGCCACGGTTAATATCATCTTTTGGAATGAGGCTGTTCCCCCGCAGGACATTGTGGTGTGGCTCCGGAGGCAGTGACCTTGTCTCCGACCTCACCAAAAACAGGGATGAGGACGGTATATGGACCGGTGGGTGGAAGGTGCTGGTGAAACTGCGCCAGCACAACAACATCACGGCTCACTTACCCAACTCCTTCTTTATCGGGAGGGAGAAGGGGGTTTGCTTCTACCCTGGGCAGCCACGAAAGTGTTTTAAGTGTGGTAAAGTGGGTCACCTGGCAAACACCTGTACCGTGGTAAAGTGCAGCCTGTGCGGGGAAGTCGGCCACTTAGCGGCAGATTGCCAGAACATCAAGTGCAATCTCTGTGGGGAGGTCGGCCACCCTCACAGGGACTGTCCTGAAGCCTGGCACAATATATGCAAGCTCCTTCCTGATGAGGAGTTAGTGACAGGGACAGAGGCTCAGGAGGAGGAGGCTTTAATGTCAGGGATAGTACTGACCAGGTCAGAGGTCCACCAGGGGTCCGCTCAGGTAACATCAGAGCAGCTTTACACAGAGGGTACAGAGGGGAGCATGGAGGTCGTCCCTCAGGTCCAGCAGCCACATGTAGCCACCACTTCAGTATCACCATCTCTAGCTGAAGAAAGTGGCTGTAATCAGGTTAAAAGGAAAAAAAAGGACAAGGCCTCCCGTAAACCTGAGGAGGAGTATGTCACTAGCCAGGGTGGCAGGAAAAAAGTCCAGAGTTTGGCAGGTGTGATGGTCGTGTCCAATAAGTTTGATGTTTTGTCTGAGTCTGATGGGGACTTGGAGGAAGAGATAAAAAGAATAGAGACTGAGTATGACAGGGACGTAGCGGACCATCCCCCTACAAAACGGAAGCCTGTACCTGCTGACAATGAGATACAGTCTGACATGGAGACCGGTGGTAGTCAGAACATCTGTGACCCAGACTTATGATGGCGGCTTTTACATCTCTGCTCCTCTGTTGTGGTATTGTGATGGCAGACTTCTCATTAAAAATAACATCCAGTAATGTGAACAGCATTAAGGTGAGGAGGACGAGGCACGCTGTCTATGACCATCTCCGATACCTGGACGCAGATGTCATCTTTCTGCAGGAGACGCGGCTGACGACTCAGGGGCTCATGAGGGAGGCTGAGAGGGAATGGCGGTCTGGTCCCTCTTTTTGGTCACTGGCTGTGGAGCCGTACGCCGGGGTCGCCATTCTGTTTAACACCAGGGGTGTGACAGTACATAGGATGACGGAGGTGGTTATGGGAAGGTGTCTGGTCCTGGAAGTCACTGTCCATGGGAGGCGTCTCCGGCTTGTTAACATCTATGGGCCACAGACAGTGACTGACAGGATACAGTTATTTAATGATGTCAAGCCTTATCTGTTCACCTCTCTTCCAGTGATAATGGCGGGGGACTTTAATGCCATACTGACATCTGGTGACAGCTCCTCAGGTAGAACCGTGACGAGGGATGGTAGGATCTTGAATAACATAGTCCTGCAGGCCGGATTAGGGGACGTCTTTAAACGGGGAGGACGAAAGCCAAAATTAACCTATTCCTGCTCCAATAGAGGCAGTAGAATAGATCTGGCATTTGTAAGTCCCATGGAAGTCATTGGTGCCATGAGTGAGAGAGTCGTCCCATACTCAGACCATCTTGCCCTATATTTCTGCCTAGGGGCCACTAAGCGAGCTGATGTTGGTAGGGGGTTATGGAGACTCAATTCTAGCCTCCTCCATGATGTCTCTGTCCAGAGTTGTGTCCATTCCCTTTTGCAGGGTCATCTACAGAGAGTGGACTTCTATGACAACATGGCCGACTGGTGGGAGGACGTCAAGGATGATATCAGATACCTCTTGAAGAGACTGTCAGTTAAGAAAGGCAGGAGTAAGTATAGCCAGTACCTAAGGCTGCGCAAAGAATTGGAGTCACTCTATTCGGAGGGCGGGGGTAACCAAGAGAAGATCGATCGGTTGAAATCTGAGATAAGGCAGTATCAGTACAGCAGGTGTACCTCCTTGGTTCTCGAACGGGATTATGGGGTCTTGGGGGCACCTGATCCCTTTGAGAATTGCCGGGAGCGGGTGGCCAATAAATTGGTCACAGGTCTCATTGACTCCCAGGGTGTATTGCAGGAATCTCGGGAGGGTATCCTGGGGGTTGTGAAATCTTATTATACTGACTTGTTTCAGAGGAAGGCTTTGGATAAACATAAAATGACTCAATTCTTGGAGGCAACTCCAACACCTGATATTAATGATCTGGACTTTTCTCCTTTGACAGCAGAATTAACGGTGGAGGAGGTTAAGGAGGCCATTGATAAGTTACATCTGAAGAAGGCACCAGGTCCGGATGGTATAACAGCAGAATTTTATAAGAAATTCAAAGACCTCCTGGCTCCAATTCTTGTGGATGTTTACAAAAATTGTCTAGAAAATCACCTGATGCCCCCATCCATGAGAGTGTCCTCATTAATTCTGCTGTCTAAAGGTAAGGAGCCGAGCGACATCAAGAACTGGAGGCCAATTGCCCTCTTGAATGTTGACAGGAAGATTCTGGCAAAGATCCTGTTTTCTAGGTTAGTCTGTTTGTCCCCGGCACTGTTGGCAGGCTCTCAGTTTGGCACAGTAAAAGGGCGGAACATCTCTGGAGCAGTCATCTCGATACGGGAGATGTTTGAGAGATGTAAAGCTATGCGGTGTGGGAGATATGTTGTCAGTCTGGACCAGGCTAAAGCCTTTGACAGAGTTGATCATGACTATCTGTGGGCCACTTTGTCAAAGTACGGTATTCCAGGACAATTTGTGGATTGGCTGAAGACTTTGTACAGAGAGGCGGTGAGCTTTCCTCTGATTAATGGTTGGCAGGGTGGCACTTTTGGAGTTGAGGCGGGGGTGAGACAGGGCTGCCCGCTGAGTCCACTCCTGTATGTTTTTGCCATAGACCCGTTTTTGAGGTCACTGCAGGAGTGTAACTTTTGGGGGGTGCCGGTCCCCCACTGCTTGCCTCTGAAGGTGGTTGCCTACGCGGATGATGTGACGCTGGTGATATCTAATCCTCATGAGGTGCAGGTGTTGTCTGCGGCCATCAGAAGTTACTCAGAGGCCTCCGGGTCTCTGGTCAACCTTGAGAAGAGTCAAGCTCTGTGGACATTGCAATCTGACCCAGACTTTGATCTGCCGCAGTTTAAGGCCTCCACCCATATTAAGATCTTAGGGGTTAAATTTGGGAGGGACGATAATGCCAGCCTAAATTGGGAGGAAAAATTGGAGACCGGAAATGCAAAGGTTCAGCGATGGAAGAACTGGAGGCTGACTTACAGAGAAAGGGTTGCTATGTTGAAGACGTACCTGGTCCCCGTCTTCTTGTATGTCTCTGTCGTTTTTCCTTTGCCAGAATCCTTCTCGGCGAGGCTCCTCAGCCTGTTCTTCCAGCTCTTGTGGGGGAACAGGATGAACCTGATAAAGAGGGGAATAACGTACCTACAGCGGAGTGAGGGCGGGCTGGATATGTTGAATCCAAGGGTTTTCTTTGACTCCTTGTTTCTGAAAGTAAGTTTTGGGAGCATGGATTCAAACAGTAGCTCCCTGTGGGCGAATAGTATCAGGTATTGGATATTGCCTTTTGCGGAATCTTGGGTGCGAGGCGGCAGTCTCAAGAGGAGGAGATGGACAGGTGACCACCTCCCCCAGTATCTGGAATATGGTCTGAAGTGTGTCAGGAAGTGGGGACTGGAGAGGTCCTACATTGAGAGTAATACGAGGAAAGATCTGTATGCTCATATATAGAATCATAGAATCATAGAATCGTAGAGTTGGAAGGGACCTCCTGGGCCATCTGGTCCAACCCCCTGCTCAAAGCAGGATTCGCTAAATCATCCCTGTCAGATGTCTGTCCAGCCTCTGTTTGAAGACTTCCATTGAAGGAGAACTCACCACTTCTCGTGGCAGCTTGTTCCACTCATTGATCACTCTAACTGTCAAAAAGTTTTTTCTAATATCTAATCTGTATCTCCTCCCAATCAGTTTCATCCCATTGCTTCTAGTCTTTCCTTGTGCAAATGAGAATAAAGTTGATCCTTCTACAATGTGACAGCCCTTTAGATATTTGTAGACAGCTATTAAGTCTCCTCTCAGTCTTCTCTTTTGCAAACTGCATATGTAGGACTTTCTTCCACTCTCCACTGGCCCTAAGGGATTGTGCCACCAGGACCCTTCAGGACAGTCTCCGCTTCCTCAACGGGAGGCGACTTCCAGCAAAGTTTTTTGACATTGCTTGGCTATCGCTACATGGGAAGCTCTTTGTGAGGGGGAACTTAAAATATTTAAGTGTTTCGGATCGGAACTGTCCCCTTGGTTGTCAGCAGGAGGAAACCATGGAGCATTTTATTTGTGATTGCTGGGGAGGTAGGGAAATATGGACGGAAGTATCGACCAAGCTGAAAATCCCCAGACTGCTGTCCCTGAATTACCCTGACATTGTCTATGGTGTCCCATCCACTGACGGTAACATCGACAGGGGGACAATGTACCTGATCATTACCACCATTAAGTATTACCACTGGCACATGAGAACCCGAGTGTCCCTCCACAGCGAGCCCTTCCATCCCGTCACCGCAGCCACAAAGATACTGTCCGAGCTCAGATGCATAAGAGCGATAGAGATAAAGAAAAGTCAGAGTAATGCGAAACTATGGAGGAATGTGTCTGTGGGATAATAACATGATCGTGTTACTAAAAGTGTTTATTTCATATTCTTCCTTCCACAGGAGTGAAATCTAAGTTACCTTTATTCCTAATGTATTAATTTAGTTCTATAATTATTGTCTGATGCATTCATGAGAATTTATGTTTTGTATTAAGGAAGAATTCTGTTTCTTTTAATTGTATTTGTTGGTTTTATACAATAAAAATTGCCCCTATGTACAAGAATATAACTACTATAATACTGCCCCCTATGTACAAGAATATAACTACTATAATACTGCCTCCTATGTACAAGAATATAACTACTATAATACTGCCCCCTATATACAAGAATATAACTACTATAATACTGCCCCCTATGTACAAGAATATAACTACTATAATACTGCTCCTATGTACAAGAATATAACTACTATAATACTGCTCCTATGTACAACAATATAACTACTATAATACTGCCCCCTATGTACAAGAATATAACTACTATAATACTGCTCCTATATACAAGAATATAACTACTATAATACTGCCCCCTATGTACAAGAATATAACTACTATAATACTGCCCCCTATGTACAAGAATATAACTACTATAATACTGCCTCCTATGTACAAGAATATAACTACTATAATACTGCTCCTATATACAAGAATATAACTACTATAATACTGCCCCCTATGTACAAGAATATAACTACTATAATACTGCTCCTATGTACAACAATATAACTACTATAATACTGCCCCCTATGTACAAGAATATAACTACTATAATACTGCTCCTATGTACAACAATATAACTACTATAATACTGCCCCCTATGTACAAGAATATAACTACTATAATACTGCCCCTATGTACAAGAATATAACTACTATAATACTGCTCCTATGTACAAGAATATAACTAATATAATACTGCCCCCTATGTACAAGAATATAACTACTATAATACTGCCTCCTATGTACAAGAATATAACTACTATAATACTGCTCCTATATACAAGAATATAACTACTATAATACTGCCCCCTATATACAAGAATATAACTAATATAATACTGCCCCCTATGTACAAGAATATAACTACTATAATACTGCCTCCTATGTACAAGAATATAACTACTATAATACTGCTCCTATATACAAGAATATAACTACTATAATACTGCCCCCTATGTACAAGAATATAACTACTATAATACTGCTCCTATGTACAACAATATAACTACTATAATACTGCCCCCTATGTACAAGAATATAACTACTATAATACTGCTCCTATGTACAACAATATAACTACTATAATACTGCCCCCTATGTACAAGAATATAACTACTATAATACTGCCCCTATGTACAAGAATATAACTACTATAATACTGCTCCTATGTACAAGAATATAACTAATATAATACTGCCCCCTATGTACAAGAATATAACTACTATAATACTGCCTCCTATGTACAAGAATATAACTACTATAATACTGCCCCTATATACAAGAATATAACTACTATAATACTGCCCCCTATGTACAAGAATATAACTACTATAATACTGCTCCTATGTACAAGAATATAACTACTATAATACTGCCCCCTATGTACAAGAATATAACTACTATAATACTGCTCCTATGTGCAAGAATATAACTACTATAATACTGCCCCTATGTACAAGAATATAACTACTATAATACTGCTCCTATGTACAAGAATATAACTACTATAATACTGCCCCTATGTACAAGAATATAACTACTATAATACTGCCCCTATGTACAAGAATATAACTACTATAATACTGCCCCTATGTACAAGAATATAACTAATATAATACTGCCCCTATGTACAAGAATATAACTACTATAATACTGCCCCTATGTACAAGAATATAACTACTATAATACTGCCCCTATGTACAAGAATATAACTAATATAATACTGCCCCTATGTACAAGAATATAACTACTATAATACTGCCCCAATGTACAAGAATATAACTACTATAATACTGCCCCTATGTACAAGAATATAACTACTATAATACTGCCCCTATGTACAAGAATATAACTACTATAATACTGCCCCCTATGTACAAGAATATAACTACTATAATACTGCCCCCTATGTACAAGAATATAACTACTATAATACTGCCCCTATGTACAAGAATATAACTACTATAATACTGCCCCCTATGTACAAGAATATAACTACTATAATACTGCCCCTATGTACAAGAATATAACTACTATAATACTGCCCCTATGTACAAGAATATAACTACTATAATACTGCCCCCTATGTACAAGAATATAACTACTATAATACTGCCCCTATGTACAAGAATATAACTACTATAATACTGCCCCTATGTACAAGAATATAACTACTATAATACTGCCCCTATGTACAAGAATATAACTACTATAATACTGCCCCCTATGTACAAGAATATAACTACTATAATACTGCTCCTATGTACAAGAATATAACTACTATAATACTGCTCCTATGTACAAGAATATAACTACTATAATACTGCCCCCTATGTACAAGAATATAACTACTATAATACTGCCCCTATGTACAAGAATATAACTACTATAATACTGCCCCTATGTACAAGAATATAACTACTATAATACTGCCCCCTATGTACAAGAATATAACTACTATAATACTGCCCCTATGTACAAGAATATAACTACTATAATACTGCTCCTATGTACAAGAATATAACTACTATAATACTGCTCCTATGTACAAGAATATAACTACTATAATACTGCCCCTATGTACAAGAATATAACTACTATAATACTGCCCCCTATGTACAAGAATATAACTACTATAATACTGCTCCTATGTACAAGAATATAACTACTATAATACTGCCCCCTATGTACAAGAATATAACTACTATAATACTGCCCCCTATGTACAAGAATATAACTACTATAATACTGCCCCTATGTACAAGAATATAACTACTATAATACTGCCCCCTATGTACAAGAATATAACTACTATAATACTGCCCCCTATGTACAAGAATATAACTACTATAATACTGCCCCCTATGTACAAGAATATAACTACTATAATACTGCTCCTATGTACAAGAATATAACTACTATAATACTGCCCCCTATGTACAAGAATATAACTACTATAATACTGCCTCCTATGTACAAGAATATAACTACTATAATACTGCCTCCTATGTACAAGAATATAACTACTATAATACTGCTCCTATGTACAAGAATATAACTACTATAATACTGCTCCTATGTACAAGAATATAACTACTATAATACTTCCCCTATGTACAAGAATATAACTACTATAATACTGCCCCTATGTACAAGAATATAACTACTATAATACTGCTCCTATGTACAAGAATATAACTACTATAATACTGCCCCCTATGTACAAGAATATAACTACTATAATACTGCCTCCTATGTACAAGAATATAACTACTATAATACTGCCTCCTATGTACAAGAATATAACTACTATAATACTGCTCCTATGTACAAGAATATAACTACTATAATACTGCCTCCTATGTACAAGAATATAACTACTATAATACTGCCCCTATGTACAAGAATATAGCTACTATAATACTGCCCCTATGTACAAGAATATAACTACTATAATACTGCCCCTATGTACAAGAATATAACTACTATAATACTGCCTCCTATATACAAGAATAAAACTACTATAATACTGCCCCTATGTACAAGAATATAACTACTATAATACTGCCCCCTATGTACAAGAATATAACTACTATAATACTGCTCCTATATACAAGAATATAACTACTATAATACTGCCATTATGTAGATGTGGTTAGGAGCCATATGCTGGGTGTAGAGGGGACCCTCGGTCGGGCCCATGGACAGTGCTGCCCCCTCTGGTGTCTGTGGTCCCTCCCTGCCGCCATCTTGGATGCTGCTTGTGCTGGGGAGATGCAGGTTGTGGCTGTATCCTGGTGAGAGGAGGAGCAGCCGCCACCTATGGAGCAGGGATAGCAGAGCTCATCATGTCACGGGCTCCGTCCGGCCCCAGAGAGGAGGGGACGGTGACTGTGGAGAGGAGGAGGAGGGTGTAGACGGCCGGGGAGGAGGCGAGCAGTCATGATTTATTGATAATAATGCTGATGTCTCTTTAACAGCGTGTGACACCCTGTGTGTGCCGCCTCGGAGCCGTGTGACACCCTGTGTGTGCCGCCTCGGAGCCGTGTGACACCCTGTGTGTGCCGCCTGGGGTGGGGAGTTCTCGGGCGTTTCGGGCTTTTCCTTGGAGCTTTATCTCCGTGTCTCTGCCTCCTCCCGGGTTTGGTGTGGCACCTGCAGCCGTCTCCCCGCTCCCTCCTCAGGGTGAATGGCTGCCCCGGACTGAGCCGAGGAGCCCCCGGGATTGTGCCGGGATGGCAGACGCCGGAGTCACCCGCTTCTGCGGCCGCTGATGGTTTAGTCCGGACATTTGGGTTTTGCAGAAGCCTTGGACCCGGAGGAGACCCCGAGCCCCGTCCTCCTCCTCCTCCTCCTCCTCCCCAGGGCCGGGAGCGCGGAGCTGTCAGCGGCGGCAGATCGTCACCTGTGAGGACCCGCAGCGTCCTGGAGGCAGCGATGCCCTGAGCCGAGGAGCGGCCCGAGGTAAGAGACGGTGCAGGGGCTGCGGAGGAGCCATGTCAGCCGGGGAGGGAGGGGACCCTGACCGAGCCTAATACTGAGGCAGCCCACCCTCACCGAGCCTAATACTGACACAGCCCACCCTGACCGAGCCTAATACTGAGGCAGCCCACCCTCACCGAGCCTAATACTGACACAGCCCACCCTGACCGAGCCTAATACTGAGGCAGCCCACCCTGACCGAGCCTAATACTGAGGCATCCCACCCTGCTCTTATACACAGGACCCTCACCGAGCCTAATACTGAGACATCCCACCCTGCTCTTATACACGGGCCACCATCTGCTCCTAATACAGAGACCTCTTACCTTATCCATACTTACATAAGGTCGTCCACCTCCTAATACAGAGACTGCTTACCTTCTTATATACAGGCCACCTACCTGTTACTGATGCCTCCCATTGTCATCTAATAAACCAACTACGTACCTGTTCTTAATGCAATAGGCTCTTTCCTGCTCCTAATACACAGGCCACTCGCCTACTCTGTATACAGAGTATACAGAGACATCATACCCTAGCCTTGTCATTTTATACACAGGTGAGTCACATCCTAATACAGAAGCCTCCCACTGCCGTCTTATATACAGATTGCCCGCCTACTCCTAATACAGAGACCTCATAACATATTCTTATACACAAGGCACCTGCTTTTAGTATCTTCTGCACTCGTCGGTTCCTAATGCAGAGGCCTCTTACCCTGTTCTTACATGAAGGCCACCTACCGACTCCTAGTATTTCCTATGACCAACCTTATACAGAGGACGCTCGGCTATTCCTGATACAGAGACCTTTTACAATGTTTTTACACACTCCTGAACATTGAAGTTACACCACCAGAAAGGAAAAGTGGTGGAACGATGGAAATCCCGAGGACGGAGACGTTACCGATCTGCAAGTCGAGAAAGAATGGAAACCAAATCTTCCAAACCTCTGGATTTCCTCTGTCCCGTGAAGCAGCCTTGTGTAGAAATCCCGACACTTTCAGCCTCGGTGGCTATCACTGAGGTCGTTAATGGTTATCTGAGGAAGATCCTGCCGCTGAATGCACTTGGGCAAATCATCAGGAGACACGGCCGGCAGCTCCGGTGAAATCACCGACCAATTATGTCCCAGATGTGCTCAATGGGAGACAAGTCAGGAGACGCTGCAGTACGTAGCAGCACGTTTAGGCCACAGAAACTCTTCATAGTAACACGAGCAACATGCGTCCCGACATAATGTTGAAGAACGGCTCCTGGGACACTTTGGAGAAGTGGCCGCACCTCTGGTTCTACCATCAAATCAATGTAACGCTAAGCTGTTAATGTACCTGGGATGAAGACTAGAGGGGTTCTGCTACCGTACAATATGCCACGTCTTCCAGTCATTGCCCATGGTGTCTCCAGACCAAAATCTGGGGTACCATTGCCTCTAAGATAATAGCTGGACCCATCACTGAAGAGGATAGACCTCCATTCCAGCCTCCAGTGTCCATCTGGAGACCACATAGGCTAAGCCAAGAAATGGCCTTCACGAAGAAACATCCTACTCCCAGGATTATGGTGTCTGGTGTCACACCATAATTCCAGGAGTAGGACTAGAGTGATGTTCCCTCGTGAAGGCCTCTTCCTGTCATTGCCTATGGGGTCTCCAGACCAAACTCTGGATATCATTGCATCTAAGATGATAGCCAGACTCATCACTGAAGAGGATAGACCTCCATTCCAGCCTCCAGTGTCCATCTGGAGACCACATAGGCTAAGCTAAGAAATGGCCTTCATGAAGAAACATCCTACTCCCAGGATTATGGTGTGTGGTGGTATATTGCATGGTAGCTAGACAACTCAAGTCTCCATTCCAGTTGCATTAATAGCTCTGCGTTACATGGATGTGGTGGTGGATTCATGTCTCCAAAATGTCCCAAAAGACATTTTTCAACACAACATCAGACCGCATGTCCCCCGTGCTACTGTGAGCAGGCTGCACAACTTAACCTTGCTCCCACGGCTGCAGCATCTCCGGACTTGTCTCCCATCGAGCACATATGGACATTATTGGTCAGTGACTACACAGGAGCTGCCAGCAGCTGATCCTGATATATCCAAGTGCATTCCGCAGCCGAACCTTCCTCGGACGACCATTAATAACCTCAGTGATCACAGTGCCAGGATTTCTGCATGTGGCTCATGCTCCAAACTGAGGAAATTAAAATCTTTTGAAAAATGTTGTTTCCATTTTTTCACTATTCTGAAGTTCTCCATGCTCGAACGCTACGTCATCACCTCTACTGAGCCATTAGTACAAGAAAAGTTGCCTCCATTTTGTTCAAAGTCATATAAATAAGTCACAAAAAGTTCTGGGATTTTGTTCTGTTGAGAAATGAACTTTAAGGGCCTATAAATCCACTGTATGTCAGGATGACGACGTATACACTGAAAAGTGAGCATGGAGGATAGCGTAGATGCCTATAGTGAAGCATAGTGGGGACTCGGTGGTGTCTTCAGTGAAGCATGGCAGTGGCTTGGTAATATGTACAGTGAAGCATGGCAGGGGATCAGTGATGTCTACAGTGAAGCATGATGAGGGCTCGGTGATTTCCATAGGAAAGCATGGCGGTGGCTTGGTGATACACACAGTGAAGCATGGTGGTGACTCAGTGATAACTACAGTGAAGCATGGTGTTGGCTTTGAGGATATCCACAGTGAAACATGGAGGCGGATCAGTGATATCTACAGTGAAATATGGTGGTGGCTTAGTGATGTCTACAGTGGAGGGTGGCAGGTACTCAGTGATGCCTACAGTGGAAACTTGGCAGTGGCTTGGTGATGCCTACAGTTATGTTTGGCGGTGGCTTAATAATGACTACAGGGAAGCATGGTAGGGCTTGGTGATGCCTAGAGGTAAGCATGGCTTGGACTCGGTGATGCCTACAGTGAAGCATGGTAGTGGCTCGGGTTAATCTACAGTGAAACTTGGTGGTGGCTCAGTGATGTCGGCAGTAGTTAGTGATTTCAACAGTGAAGCATAGCAGTGGCGTCCACAATGAAGTATGGTGGGGGCTCTGTGTTGTGTACAGTGAAGCATGGTGGTGGCTCTGTGTCTCCTAAAGTGAAGCTTAGCAGTGACTTGGTGATTTTCTGTGGCTGGAAACCTGCAGCATGTGGATGGTGAGATAGATTCATGAAAATCCTAGAGAAAAACCTCCTCCCTTCTGTGAGGAAGCTGCAACTCAGGCGTCATCGGAGCTTCAGCAGGAGAATGATCACAGCCATAATTCACAGTCCGCCACAGCCTGGCTTCCGATGTAGACCTAGAAGATTCTGGAGCAGCCGGCACAGTTGCCTGGCTGGAACTCAATTGAAAGTCTTTGGTGGGAGGTGAAGAAGGCGGCCGCAGCAAACACGAAAACATTACGTTCTGTTCACAGAAAATCACATATTTTACGTAGCTTTTTTTCTGCCTGTAGTAATAGTGCACATGTTCATAGTGACGTGAGGCAAATCATGAATGGCCTAAGATTTTTCAAAATCGCTAGCAGAAGTCAGTGTCTGGCTATGCATCCCGTCTGCAGATGGTCATAACTGCCAGAGGGGCAGCAAGTCATAACTGCCAGAGGGGCAGCCAGTCATAACTGCCAGAGGGGCAGCCAGTCATAACTGCCAGAGGGGCAGCCAGTCATAACTGCCAGAGGGGCAGCCAGTCATAACTGCCAGAGGGGCAGCAAGTCATAACTGCCAGAGGAGCAGCAGGTCATAACAGCCAAAGTAGCAGCAGGTCATAGCAGCCAGATGAGCAGCAGATCATAACAGCCAGAGGAGCAGCAAGTCATAACTGCCAGAGGAGTAGCAGGTCATAGCAGCCAGATGAGCAGCAGGTCATAGCAGCCAGATGAGCAGCAGGTCATAGCAGCCAAATGAGCAGCAGGTCGTAGCAGCCAGTGGAGCAGCAGGTCATAGCATCCAGAGCAGCAGAAGGTCATAATTACCAGAGGAGCAGAAGGTCATAGCGCAAGAGGAGCAGCAGGTCATAACAGCCAGAGGAGCAGCAGGTCATAATAGCCAGAGGAGCAGCAGGTCATAGCAGCCAGAGGAGCAACAGGTCATAGCAGCCAAAGGAGCAGCAGGTCATAGCACCCAAAGGAGCTATAGGTCATAGCAGCCAGAGGAGCATCAGGTCATAACTGCCAGAGAAGCAGCAGGTCATAACTGCCAGAGAAGCAGCAGGTCATAGCAGCCAGAGGAGCAGCAGGTCATAGTAGCCAGAGAAGCAGCAGGTCATAGCAGCCAGAGGGCTAGAAGGTCATAGCAGCCAGAGAAGCAGCGGGTCATAACAGCCAGGAGCATCAGGTCATAGTAGCCAGAGAAGCAGCAGGTCATAGCAGCCAGAGAAGCAGCAGGTCATAACAGCCAGAGGAGCAGCAGGTCATAGCAGCCAGAGGAGCAGCAGGTCATAGCATCCAGAGGAGCAGAAGGTCATAACAGCCAGAGGAGCAGCAGGTCATAACAGCCAGAGGAGCAGCAGGTCATAGTAGCCAGAGGACCAGCAGGTCATAGCAGCCAGAGAAGCAGCAGGTCATAGCAGCCAGAGGAGCAGCAGGTCATAGCAGCCAGAGGAGCAGCAGGTCATAACTGACAGAGAAGCAGCAGGTCATAGTAGCTAGAGAAGCAGCAGGTCATAACAGCCAGAGGTGCTCTACTAAGCACTAAAGGCACTGGTCATGGAAGGATGAATAATTCTGATTGTGACTGTATATACAGACCATTTACATACGTCTAATGCAGAGACCTTTTATATACAGTACGCCTTTATGTCAGACACCGTATACCCCAGTCCCTGTTTCTAATGACCTTGGATTTAGTTCTTATACACAAGAAATCCATTATCAATAATAGAAATATTTTTTTTTAATATCCAGGCCACTCATCTCTTCATCGTACATCTAATAATACACATCTATCACATTGTTCATATACACAGGTCACACACAGTCATGGCCAAAAGTTTTGAGAATGACACAAATATTATATTTTCACATGATCTGCTGGCCTCTGGTTTTTATGTGTGTTTGTCAGATGTTTTTTACACATACAGAAATATAATTGCAATCATATTATGAGTAACCAAAGGTTATATTGACAGTTAGAATGAGTTAATGCAGCAAGTCAATATTTGCAGTGTTGACCCTTCTTCTTCAGGACCTCAGCAATTCTCCCTGGCATGCTCTCAATCAACTTCTGGATCAAATCCTGACTGATAGCAGTCCATTCTTGCAAAATCAATGCTTTTATTTTGTCTGAATTTGAAGGTTTTTGTTTGTCCACCCGTCTCTTGATGATTGACCACAAGTTCTCAATGGGATTAAGATCTGGAGAGTTTCCAGGCCATGGTCCCAAAATCTCTATGTTTTGTTCCCTGAGCCATTTAGTTATCACCTTTGCTTTATGGCAAGGTGCTCCATCGTGTTGAAAAAGGCATTGTTGATCGCCAAACTGCTCTTGGACGGTTGGGAGAAGTTGCTCTTGGAGGACATTCTGGTACCATTCTTTATTCATGGCTGTGTTTTTAGGCAAGACTGAGAGAGAGCCCATTCCCTTGGCTGAGAAGCCACCCCACACATGAATGGTTTCAGGATGCTTGACAGTTGGCATGAGACAAGACTGGTGGTAGCGCTCACCTGGTCTTCTCCGAACAAGCCGTTTTCCAGATGTCCCAATCGAAAAGGGGATTCATCAGAGAAAATGACTTTAC
The DNA here is from genome assembly GCF_039654945.1 of Dendrobates tinctorius. Taxonomy (NCBI): domain Eukaryota; kingdom Metazoa; phylum Chordata; class Amphibia; order Anura; family Dendrobatidae; genus Dendrobates; species Dendrobates tinctorius. Next base: position 10,201,641 of record NW_027361924.1, read on the forward strand.
CCCAGTTCTCAGCAGTCCACTCCCTGTACCTCTTGCAGAATATCAGTCTGTCCATGATGTTTTTCCTGGAGAGAAGTGGCTTCTTTGCTGCCCTCCTTGAGACCAGGCCTTGCTCCAAGAGTCTCCGCCTCACAGTGCGTGCAGATGCACTCACACCTGCCTGCTGCCATTCCTGAGCAAGCTCTGCACTGCTGGTATCCCGATCCCGCAGCTGAAACACTTTTAAGAGATGGTCCTGGCGCTTGCTGGTCTTTCTTGGGCGCCCTGGAGCCTTTTTGGCAACAAGGGAACCTCTCTCCTTGAAGTTTTTGATGATGCGATAGATTGTTGACTGAGGTGCAATCTTTCTAGCTGCGATACTCTTCCCTGTTAGGCCATTTTTGTGCAGTGCAATGATGACTGCACGTGTTTCTTTAGAGATAACCATGGCTAACAGAAGAGAAACAATGATGCCAAGCACCAGCCTCCTTTTAAAGTGTCCAGTGGTGTCATTCTTACTTAATCATGACAGATTGATCTCCAGCTCTGTCCTCATCAACACCCACACCTGTGTTAATGGAGCAATCACTGAAACGATGTTAGCTGGTTCTTTTAAGGCAGGGCTGCAATGATGTTGAAATGTGTTTTGGGGGATAAAGTTCATTTTCTAGGCAAATATTGACTTTGCAAGTAATTGCTGTTAAGCTGATCACTCTTTATAACATTCTGGAGTATATGCAAATTGCCATTAGAAAAAATGAAGCAGTAGACTTTGTAAAAATTACTATTTTTGTAATTCTCTAAACTTTTGGCCATGACTGTACGTACCTTTATACACTGACTTCTTGTACTTTCTCTGTTACTCAGATCTTTCACCTCTTTAATCCTATTTACCCCAGTATCTCCGTATTGTGTTATACACAGATCTCACACCCTCATAAAGCTTTCATTAGTTCCTCATACTTCCAATTCTTTCTATACAAACATTACAAATAACTGTAATACAAAGAAGCCGCACGTACTACAACTACTATAGTCATATTCCTAATATACAGAAAGCTCAACTCTTTATCTGCTCCTACTACAGAAATACCGGGACCCCGATCTCCTAATACACAGATACAGGGACCCCGATCTCCTCCTGATACACAGATACAGGGACACCAATCTCCTCCCAATACACAGATACAGGGACCCCGATCTCCTCCTAATACACAGATACAGGGACCCCGATCTCCTCCTAATACACAGATACAGGGACCCCGATCTCCTCCTGATACACAGATACAGGGACCCCGATCTCCTCCTGATACACAGATACAGGGACCCCGATCTCCTCCTGATACACAGATACAGGGACCCCGATCTCCTAATACACAGATACAGGGACCCCGATCTCCTCCTGATACACAGATACAGGGACCCCGATCTCCTCCTGATACACAGATACAGGGACCCCGATCTCCTCCTAATACACAGATACAGGGACCCCGATCAACTCCTGATACACAGATACAGGGACACCGATCTCCTCCCGATACACAGATACAGGGACCCCGATCTCCTCCCGATACACAGATACAGGGACCCCGATCTCCTCCCGATACACAGATACAGGGACCCCGATCTCCTCCCGATACACAGAAACAGGGACCCCGATCTCCTCCCGATACACAGATACAGGGACCCCGATCTCCTCCCGATACACAGATACAGTGGGTACGGAGTACGGAATTCAGATCCCTTTACATTTTTCACTCTTTTTTTCATTGGAGCCATTTTGTAAATTCAGAACAGTTCATTTTTTGATAGAAAAAACAAAATGTTGAAATTTTTGCAAATTTATTAGAAAAGAAAAAATGAAATCTCACATGGTCATAAGTATTCAGCCCCTTTGCTCAGTATTAAGTAGGAGCACCTTTTGAACTTGTACAGCCATGAGTCTTCTTGGGAATGACGCCACAAGTTTTTCACCCCTGGATTTGGGGATCCTTGGTCATTCATAGAATCATAGAATCGTAGAGTTGGAAGGGACCTCCTGGGCCATCTGGTCCAACCCCCTGCTCAAAGCAGGATTCGCTAAATCATCCCAGTTAGATGTCTGTCCAGCCTCTGTTTGAAGACTTCCATTGAAGGAGAACTCACCACTTCTCGTGGCAGCCTGTTCCACTCATTGATCACTCTAACTGTCAAAAAGTTTTTTATAATATCTAATCTGTGTCTCCTCCCATTCAGCTTCATCCCATTGCTTCTAGTCTTTCCTTGTGCAAATGAGAATAAAGTTGATCCTTCTACAATGTGACAGCCCTTTAGATATTTGTAGACAGCTATTAAGTCTCCTCTCAGTCTTCTCTTTTGCAAACTAAACATTCCCAAATCCTGCAACCTTTCCTCATAAGACAGGGTTTGCAGACCGGTCACCATTCTGGTCGCTCTTTTCTGAACTTGCTCCAGTTTGTTGATGTCTTTTTTAAAATGTGGTGCCCAAAATTGGACACAATATTCCAGATGAGGTCTGACCAAAGAGGAGTAGAGGGAAATAATGACTTCACGTGATCTAGACTGTATGCTTCTGTTAATACATCCTAGAATTGCATTTGCCTTTTTTGCTGCTGCATCACACTGTTGACTCATATTCAGTCTGTGATCTATTAGTATACCCAAGTCTTTTTCACATGTGCTGTCACTTAGCCCTATTCCTCCCATTCTATATATGCTTTTTTCATTTTTATTGCCCAGATGTAGTACTTTGCATTTCTCCCTGTTAAAAACCATTCTGTTAGTTGCTGCCCACTTCTCCAGTTTATTTAAATCTTTTTGAATCCTCTCTCTCTCTTCTCTAGTATTAGCTATCCCTCCTAGCTTTGTGTCATCAGCAAATTTAATCAGTTTACCCTCAATTCCTTCATCTAAATCGTTGATAAAGATGTTGAACAATACAGGGCCCAGGACAGAGCCCTGTGGTACCCCACTTGAGACATTCTTCCAACTGGATGTGCAGCCATTTACGACCACTCTTTGGGTCCGATCACTAAGCCAGTTATGAATCCACCTAACAGTTGCCTTGTCCATTCCATACTTAGTCATTTTTTCAATAAGGATTGTATGAGAGACTTTGTCAAATGCTTTGCTGAAGTCAAGATATACTATATCTACAGCATTTCCTTGATCCACCCAATCAGTAATACCATCATAGAAGGAAATTAAATTAGTCTGACATGACTTATTAGTTACAAACCCATGCTGACTCTGTTTAATCATTTCATTCTTATCCAGGTACTGACATACATGTTGTTTAATAATTTGTTCAAAGATCTTTCCTGGTATAGAAGTCAGACTCACCGGCCTATAGTTGCCTGGGTCCACCTTCTTCCCCTTTTTGAAGATAGGAACAACATTTGCTCTTCTCCAGTCTTCTGGCACTTCTCCTGTTCTCCAAGAATTTTCAAAGATTATGGAGAGGGGTTCAAAAATTTCTTCTGCTATCTCCTTCAGTACTCTGGGGTGTAATTCATCTGGACCTGGAGACTTGAATACATTTAGGTTAGCTAAGTGTTTCCTCACTATCTTTCTGTTTATAGATATCCTGGATTCTTCTATTCCCTTAATAGGACAGTGAATAACAGTTGATGTTACATTTCCTTTCTGAGAGAAAACAGATGCAAAATAGGAATTTAAAAGTTCAGCCTTCTCAACATCCTGTCTTACCATTTCATCATTTTCATCCTGTAAAAATCCTATAGCATCTTTGACTTTTGACTTTTCTTTTACTTTTGACATATCCCCAAAATCCTTTATTATTGCTTTTGACATCTCTTGCAAGCCTCAATTCATTTTCAGCTTTAGATAATCTGATTTGTGCCTTGCAGGTTCTGCAGACAGCATTATATTCTTCTTTAGATATGCCACCTTCTTTCCATTTTATAAACATTTTTTGCTTCCTTTTTAGCATGTGCTTAAGTTCTGTGTTCATCCATCCTGGTTTCCTTAAATGCTTTCTATTCTTCCCTCTTTTCGGAATTGTTAACAATTCCTTGCAGATCCTCTCCAGTTCCGTCAGGTTGGATGGTGAACGTTGGTGGACAGCCATTTTCAGGTCACTCCAGAGATGCTCAATTGGGTTTAGGTCAGGGCTCTGGCTGGGCCAGTCAAGAATAGTCACAGAGTTGTTCTGAAGCCACTCCTTTGTTATTTTAGCTGTGTGCTTAGGGTCATTGTCTTGTTGGAAGGTGAACCTTCGGCCAAGTCTGAGGTCCAGAGCACTCTGGAAGAGGTTTTCATCCAGGATATCTCTGTATTTAGCCGCATTCATGTTTCCTTCAATTTCAACCAGTCGTCCTGTCCCTGCAGCTGAAAAACACCCCCATAGCATGATGCTGCCACCACCATGTTTCACTGTTGGGATTGTGTTGGGCAGGCGATGAGCAGTGCCTGGTTTTATCCACACATACTGCTTAGAATTATCACCAAAAAGTTCTATCTTCATCTCATCAGACCAGAGAATCTTATTTTTCATAGTCTGGGAGTCCTTCATGTGTTTTTTAGCAAACTCTATGCATTCTTTCATATGTCTTGCACTGAGGAGAGACTTCCGTCGGGCCACTCTGCCATAAAGGCCCGACTGGTGGAGGGCTGCAGTGATAGTTGACTTTGTGGAACTTTCTCCCATCTCCCTACTGCATCTGTGGAGCTCAGCCACAGTGATCTTGGGGTTCTTTATCTCTCTCACCAAGACTCTTTTCCCATGATTGTTCAGTTTGGCTGGACGGCCAGATTTAGGAAGACCTCTGGTGGTCCCAAACTTCTTCCATTGAAGGATTATGGAGGCCACTGTGCTCTTAGGAACCTTGAGTACTGCAGAAATTCTTTTGTAACCTTGGCCAGATCTGTGCCTTGCCACAATTCTGTCTCTGAGCTCCTTGGCAGTTCCTTTGACCTCATGATTCTCATTTGATCTGACATGCACTGTGAGCTGTGAGGTCTTATATAGACAGGTGTGCGCCTTTACAAATCAAGTCCTATCAGATTAACTAAACACAGGTGGACTCCAATGAAGGAGTAGACCCATCTCAAGGAGGATCACAAGGAAATGGACAGCATGTGACTTATATATGAGTGTCTGAGCAAAGGGGCTGAATACTTATGACCATGGGATATTTCAGGTTTTTTATTTTTAATAAATGTGCAAAAATTTCTACATTTCTGTTTTTTTCAGTCAAGATGGGGTGCAGAGTGTACATTAATGAAAAAAAAAATGAACTTTTCTGAATTTACCAAATGGCTGCAATGAAACAAAGAGGGAAAAAATTATAAAGGGGTCTGAATACTTTCTGTACCCAGTGCAAACGGACACTGTAAAAATACATTTTTTTCCTGTTAAACCTGTTCTGACAGTGTCATGTATAGGACATACTGACCTGTCAATCATCTGTGCACTTTTATAGTGAGTGTGACAACGAATATACTGCTGTCATAATAAAATCAGCCTCCAGTCACTGCCTGACCTACAGAAGTGACATCACCGTCCGGTCTGACCAGCTGCCTACAAGTGCGGCAACCTATCTGCTCCAAGTATGACAGTCTCCAGTGTATAACATCCAGCCCCTTTGGTGTATGACATCCGGCCCCTCGCCCCTCCGGTGTATGACATCCGGCCCCGCGCCCCTCCGGTGTATGACATCCGGCCCCTCCGGTGTAAGACATCCGACCCCTCCGGTGTATGACATCCGGCCCCTCCGGTGTATGACATCCGGCCCCTCCGGTGTATGAAATCCAACTCCTCCGGTGTATGACAACCGGCCCCTCCGGTGTATGACATCCAACCCCTCCGGTGTATGACATCCGGCCCCTCCGGTGTATGACATCCGGCCCCTCCGGTGTATGACATCCGGCCCCTCCGGTGTATGACATCCGGCCCCTCCGGTGTATGACATCCGGCCCCTCCGGTGTATGACATCCAACCCCTCCGGTGTATGACATCCAACCCCTCCGGTGTATGACATCCAACCCCTCCGGTGTATGAAATCCAATCCCTCCGGTGTATGACATCCGGCCCCTCGCCCCTCCGGTGTATGTCATCCGGCCCCTCTGGTGTATGACATCCTGCCCCTCCGTTGTATGACATCCAACCCTTCCGATGTATGACATCCAGCCCCTCTGGTGTATGACATCCGACCCCTCTGGTGTATGACATCCGGCCCCTCCGGTGTATGACATCCGGCCCCTCCGGTGTATGACATCCGTCCCCTCCGGTTATGACATCCGGCCCCTCCGGTGTATGACATCCGGCCCCTCCGGTGTAAGACATCCGGCCCCTCTGGTGTATGAAATCCAATCCCTCCGGTGTATGACATCCGGCCCCTCGCCCCTCCGGTGTATGACATCCGGCACCTCTGGTGTATGACATCCGGCCCCTCCGATGTATGAAATCCAACCCCTCCGGTGTATGACATCCGGCCCCTCCGGTGTATGACATCCAACACCTCCAGTGTATGACATCCGGCCCCTCACCCCTCCGGTGTATGACATCCGGCCCCTCCGGTGTAAGACATCCGGCCCCTCTGGTGTATGAAATCCAATCCCTCCGGTGTATGACATCCGGCCCCTCGCCCCTCCGGTGTATGACATCCGGCCCCTCGCCCCTCCGGTGTATGACATCCGGCCCCTCTGGTGTATGACATCCGGCCCCTCTGGTGTATGACATCCGGCCCCTCCGATGTATGACATCCGGCCCCTCCGATGTATGACATCCAGCCCCTCCGGTGTATGACATCCGGCCCCTCCGGTGTATGACATCCAACACCTCCGGTGTATGACATCCAACCCCTCGCCCCTCCAGTGTATGACATCCGGCCCCTCACCCCTCCGGTGTGTGACATCTGGCCCCTTGCTCCTCCAGTAAAAGACATCCGGCCCCTCCGGTGTATAACATCCAGCCCCTTGCCCCTCCGGTATAAGACATCCGGCCCCTCTGGTGTGTGAGACATCCGGCCCCTCACCCCTCCGGTGTGTGACATCTGGCCCCTTGCCCCTCCAGTAAAAGACATCCGGCCCCTCCGGTGTATGACATCCGGCCCCTCCGGTGTATAACATCCAGCCCCTTGCTCCTCCGGTATAAGACATCCGGCCCCTCCGGTGTGTGAGACATCCGGCCCCTCGCCCCTCCGGTGTATGACATCCGGCCCCTCCGGTGTATGACATCCAGCCCCTCCGGTGTATAACATCCAGCCCCTTGCCCCTGCGGTATAAGACATCCGGCCCCTCCGGTGTGTGAGACATCCGGCCCCTCACCCCTCCGGTGTATGACATCCGGCCCCTCACACTTGGTGTATAATATCTTTCCCCCGGTGTATAACCTCCAGCCCCGCACCATGCCATCTGCCTTTACTAACGTGACAGAGTGGCCGGTGGTGCTGCGCTCCCTGATACCTGCGCGGTCCTGTATTAGGAGCCTCCGGGGTAACAAGTCCATTCATGACTCCTGATGATGTCACCAGCCTGATGTCATCCGACCAATAGCCAATGAGGACACGGCGCACCTGCCTAAACTGCGCTCATCCCCATCTAGACTATTTATATGTGTCCTTATGCTCAGACGAGTAAAGGAGTCAGACACGGGGGTCCGGTTCAGGTACGGAGACAGGGGGCTCCTTCTGCCTTGTAAGAAATAACCAAGAGCCTTGGAGAATGTGAGTAGAGTCCCCTGACGATTACTCCAGAGCGGGAATCAGAAAGGCGCCAGCCGGCCAGTTGATGGTGGCACCGTGAGAGGTTTTTCCGCGCACTATGACCTCATCTCTCATTAATGGCTTTGTCTCCATTCAGCCCCGGGCAGGAAGCGTGTCATTACTATAAAACACGGCCCCTGTCAGGTCTTCCTCATTTAACATGACTAATTACAAGGCTGCCTCACTCAGCGAGCTCTCCTGGGGACGGACGGATCGTAAACCATCACCGGATGATTTCTCCGAATCAAAAAAAAAAATCCTAATCGATCTCATCAGCTCACAGCATTGATATCAATTCATTTTCCGCTATGGCTTTTAACGGATCTGTGGAAAATTGAGAAAATTGCCTTCAAATGCGTTCCCAAATCTCTCCCCAAGGCTCCGTGTATGTGTTATATACAAAGGAAGGTGGTCAGAAAATATGCGTACTGCCACTTTAAATCACTCACAGTCATGCAGGGAAGACACGCCCACTTTACCGTCAGCTCAGTCTTAGTGCAGAGCGCCATGGTCTTTCATTGCAACACGACGAAAAGCGCCCGTAAGAGGCATTTATCTAAAAAAACCACTCCGTATTCCTTCATTCACCTGATCGCTGCTTCCATCCATGCAGAAATGGAGAAAAAGCAGAAGTTTCCCTTTAAGACTCATGGAGGCAGTCAGTAAGGTTGTACAGTTTCAGGTTGGTGTAAAGTCACATTGTTTAGAATCCGATATGTATGAGGGTATGTTCCCACGGTCAGTAATCGCTGCGGGTTGGACGCTGTTACAGCATAGTGGATGGGAGTTCAAGAAATCCCATTCCCACTATGGGTGCACCGGCACCCTCGGCTCACCTGCGGAGACGGACATGCGGCGGCGTCTTTCCAGACCGCAGCATGTCTATTTATCTTGCAGAGACGCGATAAATCTCACCCGTACAATATACAGGACGCGGTAATCCGTACGGTTCAATGAACACATGCGGAATCGCCGGCAGCACTTCGGATGCAGCCAGACATGTGCTGCATCCACAGCGCTACCTAATACTGAACGCGTGCACCTACCCTAAGTGTCTGCTGTCATAGGGGAAGTCACTCAGGTGTGGACCTGCATCACATCTCATAACGCAAAGTGAAAATGCTCATTAAAGACAGAGCTGTAAATGCTGCAACTACAACGGCAACATTAGACAGATTTCATAGTTAGTAATGATGAGCAAGCGTACTCGTCACTGCTCGATCGAGCATCAGGGTGCTCAGACACACTCGTTATTCGATCAAGCATCAGGGTGCTCAGACGTGCTCATTACTCCGTTACTGGATCGAGCAACAGGGTGCTCAGACACGTGCGTTACTCGATCGAGCATCAGGGTGCTCCGACGTGCTCATTACTCCGTTACTGCATCGAGCATCAGGGTGCTCAGACACACTCGTTATTCGATCAAGCATCAGGGTGCTCAGACGTGCTCATTACTCAATTGAGCATCAAGGTACTCAGACACACTTGATCGCGCGTCAGGGTGCTCAGACACGTTCGTTACTCGATCGAGCATCAGGGTGCTCAGACAGGCGCGTTACTCGATCGAGCATCAGGGTGCTCAGACGCACTCGTTACTCGATCGAGCATCAGGGTGCTCTGACGCACTCGTTACTCGATCGAGCATCAGGGTGCACAGACACGCGTTACTCGATCAAGCATCAGGGTGCTCACACACGCTTGTAGTTGTTAATCGATCCAGCATCAGGGTGCTCAGAAGCGCTCCTTACTCGATCCAGCATCAGGGTACTCAGATACGCTCGTTGCTCGATCCAGCATCAGGGCGCTCAGATACGCTCGTTACTCGATCCAGCATCAGGGTGCTCAGATACGCTCATTGCTCAATCCAGCATCAGGGTGCTCAGATACGCTCGTTGCTCGATCCAGCATCAGGGCGCTCAGATACGCTCCTTACTCGATCCAGCATCAGGGTACTCAGATGCGCTCATTGCTCAATCCAGCATCAGGGTGCTCAGATACGCTCGTTGCTCGATCCAGCATCAGGGCGCTCAGATACGCTCCTTACTCGATCCAGCATCAGGGTACTCAGATGCGCTCGTTGCTCGATCCAGCATCAGGGCGCTCAGATACGCTCGTTACTCGATCCAGCATCAGGGCGCTCAGATACGCTCGTTACTCGATCCAGCATCAGGGTGCTCAGATACGCTTGTTACTTGATCCAGCATCAGGGTGCTCAGATACGCTCGTTGCTCGATCCAGCATCAGGGTGCTCAGATACGTTCGTTACTCGATCCAGCATCAGGGTGCTCAGATACGTTCGTTACTCGATCCAGCATCAGGGTGCTCAGATACACTCGTTACTTGATCCAGCATCAGGGTGCTCAGATACACTCGTTACTTGATCCAGCATCAGGGTGCTCAGATACGCTCTTTACTTGATCCAGCATCAGGGTGCTCAGATACGCTCGTTACTTGATCCAGTATCAGGGTGCTCAGATACGCTCGTTACTCGATCCAGCATCAGGGAGCACAGACACACTGGTTAATCGATCCAGGATCAGGGTGCTCAGGCACACTTCTTACGTTATTGAGCATCAGGGTGCTCAGACACACTTGTACTTGTTACTTGATCCAGCATCAGGGTGCTCAGACATGCTCGTTACTTGATCCAGCATCAGGGTGCTCAGATACGCTCGTTACTTGATCCAGCAACAGGGCACTCAAACACGCTTGTTACTTGATCCAGCATCATTTATATGTCTTTGACTAATAATTAGATTACGGTTTGTGTGTAAAATTTGGGACATGTTAGGTGTTAAACTAACAGGTAAATTCGTTGTATAAAATTGTGTGGGCTCCCGCAGTATTTTCTCCACCAGAGTGGGAAAGCCAGTGAGTGAGAGCAGATATTAATAGCCTAGAGAGGGACCATTGTTTTTGCCCCCCCCCAAAAAAAATAATCTGCCCCCAAACACCCCAGAAAAGGCGCATCTATAAGATGTGCCTTTTCTGGCACTTAGCCTCTCTATTCCCATTGCCCTGTAACGGTGGCTAATGGGTTAATAATGGGTTAATGTCACCTTGCTATTGGAAGGTGACATTAAATCGGGTTAATAATGGAGAGGTGTCAATAAGACACCTCTCCATTATTAATCCTATAGTAAAGGGTTAAAAAAGACACCCACACACACACACTAATTAAAAATTATTTTAATGAAATAATCACACAAAGATTTTCCAAATTTATTATTCTGCTAAACCAACAGAATCCCTTGTTCTCCTGAAAAAAAAAAAAAAAAAAAAACCAACAATATACATACCTCTCCGCCGTTCAATCAGGTCCCACCCGCTGCAATCCATCACAAGGGGTTAACTAGTTTACAACGGAGACAAGTGCTAATGCCACGGGCCCCACTACAAACCACTGCAGAATGAATGAATTTATCTCTGTGCAGCCTCCCCGGCTGACCGGAGATGATGTAATAAGCGTGGGAAAGTTTCTGAACTTTTTCCCACGCTCCTGAGGTCACCTCAGGTCAGCCGGGGACTCTGCACAGCCTCAATGACGTCAGCGCTAGTCAATGAGGCTGTGCGGAGTCCCCGGCTAACCTGAGGTGAACTCAGGAGCATGGGAAAAAATTAAGAAACTTTCCCACGCTTATTAGTTCATCTCCGGTCAGCCGGGGGAGGCTGCACAGAGATTCATTCATTACCGGTAATTCGGCAGTGGTTTACAGCGGGGCGGTAGCATTAGCACCGGTCCCCATTGTAAACTAGTTAACCCCTTGTGATGGATTGCAGCAGGGGACCTGACTGAACGGCGGAGAGGTATGTATATTGTTTTTTATTTATTTTTTTTTTACAGGACAACAAGGGATTCTTTTGGATTAGCAGAATAATATATTTTATCAAAAACTTTGTGTGATTATTTAATTAAAATAATTTTTAATTAATGTGTGTGTGTCTATTTAACCCTTTACTACTATAGGCTTAATAATGGATACTCTTATTGACACCTCAACATTATTAATCCGGCTTAATGTCACCTTCCAATAGCAAGGTACTGCCCCTATGTACAAGAACATAACTACTATAATGCTGCCCCTATGTACAAGAATATAACTACTATAATACTGCTCCCTATGTACAAGAATATAACTACTATAATACTGCCCACTATGTACAAGAATATAACTACTATAATGCTGCCCCTATGTACAAGAATATAACTACTATAATACTGCTCCCTATGTACAAGAATATAACTACTATAATACTGCCCACTATGTACAAGAATATAACTACTATAATACTGCACCTATGTACAGGAATATAACTACTATAATACTGCTCCCTATGTACAAGAATATAACTACTATAATACTGCCCCTATGTACAAGAATATAACTACTATAATACTGCCCCTATGTACAAGAATATAACTACTATAATACTGCCCCTATGTACAAGAATATAACTACTATAATACTGCCCACTATGTACAAGAATATAACTACTATAATACTGCACCTATGTACAGGAATATAACTACTATAATACTGCTCCCTATGTACAAGAATATAACTACTATAATACTGCCCCCTATGTACAAGAATATAACTACTATAATACTGCTCCTATGTACAGGAATATAACTACTATAATACTGCCCCTATCTACAAGAACATAACTACTATAATACTGCCCCCTATGTACAAGAATATAACTACTATAATACTGCCCCCTGTTGTTATTATTATTATTTATTGTTATAGCGCCATTTATTCCATGGCGCTTTACATGTGAGGAGGGGTATACATAAAAGCAAGTACAATAATCTTAAACAATACAAGTCATAACTGGTACAGGAGGAGAGAGGACCCTGCCCGCGAGGGCTCACAATCTACAAGGGATGGGTGAGGATACAGTAGGTGAAGGTAGAGCTGGTCGTGCGGTGGTTTGGTGGATCGGTGGTTACTGCAGGTTGTAGGCTTGTCGGAAGAGGTCGGTCTTCAGGCTCTTTTTGAAGGTTTCAATGGTAGGTGAGAGTCTGACATGTTGTGGTAGAGAGTTCCAGAGTAGGGGTGATGCGCGAGAGAAATCTTGTATGCGATTGTGGGAAGAGGAGATAAGAGGGGAGTGGAGAAGGAGATCTTGTGAGGATCGGAGGTTGCGTGCGGGAAAGTACCGGGAGACGAGGTCACAGATGTATGGAGGAGACAGGTTGTGGATGGCTTTGTATGTCATGGTTAGGGTTTTGTACTGGAGTCTCTGGGCAATGGGGAGCCAGTGAAGGGATTGACAGAGGGGAGAAGCTGGGGAATAGCGGGGGGACAGGTGGATTAGTCGGGCAGCAGAGTTTAGAATAGATTGGAGGGGTGCGAGAGTGTTAGAGGGGAGGCCACAGAGCAGGAGGTTGCAGTAGTCAAGGCGAGAGATGATGAGGGCATGGACTAGGGTTTTTGCAGATTCTTGGGTGAGGAATGAACGGATTCGTGAAATATTTTTGAGTTGAAGTCGGCAGGAATTGGAAAGGGCTTGGATATGTGGTTTGAAGGAGAGATCAGCGTCAAGGATTACTCCGAGACAGCGAGCTTGTGGGACTGGGGAGAGTGGGCAGTCATTTACTGTAATTGATAGGTTCGTAGGGGGGGCCACGTGAAATGGGGGAAAGATGATGAATTCTGTTTTGTCCATGTTGAGTTTCAGAAATCTAGCGGAGAAGAAGGATGAAATAGTGGACAGACATTGAGGGATTCTGGTTAGTAGGGAGGTGATATCTGGTCCAGAGATGTAGATCTGTGTGTCATCAGCATAGAGGTGATACTGAAAGCCATGAGATTCTATGAGCTGTCCCAAGCCAAAGGTGTAAATAGAGAACAGCAGGGGCCCTAGGACTGAACCTTGTGGGACTCCGACAGATAGGGGGCGAAGTGAGGAGGTGGTGTGTGAGTGGGAGACGCTGAATGTCCGGTCTGTTAGGTATGATGAGATCCAGGATAGGGCCAAGTCTGTGATGCCGAGGGATGAGAGGGTCTGTAATAATAGGGAATGGTCGATGGTGTCAAAGGCAGCCGACAGGTCCAGGAGGAGGAGGACAGAGTAGTGTCGCTTGCTCTTGGCGGTTAAGAGGTCATTGGTGACCTTAGTAAGGGCAGTTTCAGTGGAGTGGTGTGACCGGAAGCCAGATTGTAAGCGGTCGAAGAGGGAGCAAGAAGAGAGATGGGAGGACAGTTCAAGGTAGACGTGTTGTTCCAGTAGCTTGGAGGCGTAGGGGAGCAGTGATATAGGGCGATAGCTAGATACAGAGGATGGGTCAAGAGAGGGCTTTTTGAGGATAGATGTGATGGAGGCATGTTTAAAGCTTGAGGGGAAAACACCAGTTGTTAGTGATAGGTTGAAGAGATGGGTTAGGGTTGGGATGAAGACTGTGGTGAGGTTTGGTATGAAGTGGGATGGGATCGGGTCGAGTGCACAGGTGGTGAGATGTGATCTTGAGAGTAGAGTGGAGAGTCGATCTTGTGTAATGGTAGAGAAGTTGGTTTTGAAGGTGGAGGGCTGGGAAGTCGGGGGGGAAGGGCTCTGGGGGTTGTTGACCTAAACTGTCTCTGATGTTATCAATCTTCTGCTTGAAAAATGAGGCAAAGTCTTCAGCTGAGATGAGTGGGGAGGGAGGAGGTGCTGGGGGACGGAGGAGAGAATTGAAGGTGTTGAATAACTGTTTAGGGTTGTGAGACAGGGAGGATATGAGAGATAAGAAGTAGGTTTGTTTAGCTGTGGCAAGTGTGGTCTTGAAAGTAGTGAGGGACTGTTTGAATGCGATGAAGTGCTCATTGGAGTGGGATCTTTTCCATCTGCGCTCAGCAGCCCTGGAAGCTTGCCTCAGCTCTTTGGTCAGGCTGGTGTGCCAGGGCTGTCTGTTGATTTTGCGAGTTTTGGTATGTGTAAGTGGGGCAGCGGATTCCAAAGCTACAGCTATTGTCGTGTTATATAGAGCGGCAGCGTACAAGAATGTACAAGAATATAACTACTATAATACTGCCTCTATGTACAAGAATATAACTATTATAATACTGCCCCTATGTACAGGAATATAACTACTATAATACTGCCCCTATGTACAAGAATATAACTACTATAATACTGCCTCTATGTACAAGAATATAGCTACTATAATACTGCCCCTATATACAAGAATATAACTACTATAATACTGCTCCTATGTACAAGAATATAACTACTATAATACTGCCCCCTGTGTACAAGAATATAACTACTATAATACTGCCTCTATGTACAAGAATATAACTATTATAATACTGCCCCCTGTGTACAAGAATATAACTACTATAATACTGCCCCCTATGTACAAGAATATAACTACTATAATACTGCACACTATGTACAAGAATATAACTATTATAATACTGCCCCCTATGTACAAGAATATAACTACTATAATACTGCCCCCTATGTACAAGAATATAACTACTATAATACTGCCCCCTGTGTACAAGAATATAACTACTATAATACTGCCCCCTGTGTACAAGAATATAACTACTATAATACTGCCCCCTGTGTACAAGAATATAACTACTATAATACTGCCCTCTATGTACAAGAATATAACTACTATAATACTGCCCCCTATGTACAAGAATATAACTACTATAATACTGCCCCCTGTGTACAAGAATATAACTACTATAATACTGCCCCCTGTGTACAAGAATATAACTACTATAATACTGCCCCCTGTGTACAAGAATATAACTACTATAATACTGCCCTCTATGTACAAGAATATAACTACTATAATACTGCCCCCTATGTACAAGAATATAACTACTATAATACTGCCCCCTATGTACAAGAATATAACTACTATAATACTGCCCCCTGTGTACAAGAATATAACTACTATAATACTGCCCCCTGTGTACAAGAATATAACTACTATAATATTTCCCCCTGTGTACAAGAATATAACTACTATAATACTGCTCCTATGTACAAGAATATACTATAATACTGCCCCCTGTGTACAAGAATATAACTACTATAATACTGCCCCTATGTACAAGAATATAACTACTATAATACTGATCCTATGTACAAGAATATAACTACTATAATACTGCCTCCTATATACAAGAATATAACTACTATAATACTGCACCCTATGTACAAGAATATAACTACTATAATACTGCCCCTATGTACAAGAATATAACTACTATAATACTGCACCCTATGTACAAGAATATAACTACTATAATACTGGCCCTATGTACAAGAATATAACTACTATAATACTGCCCCTATGTACAAGAATATAACTACTATAATACTGCCCCTATGTACAAGAATATAACTACTATAATACTGCTCCTATGTACTAAAATATAACTACTATAATACTGCTCCTATGTACAAGAATATAACTACTATAATACTGCCCCATATACAAGAATATAACTACTAAAATACTGCCCCTATGTACAAGAATATAACTACTATAATACTGCCCCTATGTACAAGAATATAACTACTATAATACTGCCCCCTATGTACAAGAATATAACTACTATAATACTGCCCCCTGTGTACAAGAATATATCTACTATAATACTGCCCCTATGTACAAGAATATAACTACTATAATACTTCCCCCTGTGTACAAGAATATAACTACTATAATACTGCCCCCTGTGTACAAGAATATAACTACTATAATACTGCCTCTATGTACAAGAATATAACTATTATAATACTGCCCCCTGTGTACAAGAATATAACTACTATAATACTGCCCCCTATGTACAAGAATATAACTACTATAATACTGCCCCCTATGTACTAGAATATACCTACTATAATACTGCCCCCTATGTACAAGAATATAACAACTATAATACTGCCCCCTATGTACAAGAATATAACTATTATAATACTGCCCCCTATGTACAAGAATATAACTACTATAATACTGCCCCCTATGTACAAGAATATAACAACTGTAATACTGCCCCCTATGTACAAGAATATAACTATTATAATACTGCCCCCTATGTACAAGAATATAACTACTATAATACTGCCCCCTATGTACAAGAATATAACTACTATAATACTGCCCCCTGTGTACAAGAATATAACTACTATAATACTGCCCCCTGTGTACAAGAATATAACTACTATAATACTGCCCCTGTGTACAAGAATATAACTACTATAATACTGCCCTCTATGTACAAGAATATAACTACTATAATACTGCCCCCTGTGTACAAGAATATAACTACTATAATACTGCCCCCTCTGTACAAGAATATATCTACTATAATACTGCCCCTATGTACAAGAATATAACTACTATAATACTGCCCCCTGTGTACAAGAATATAACTACTATAATACTGCCCCCTGTGTACAAGAATATAACTACTATAATACTGCCTCTATGTACAAGAATATAACTATTATAATACTGCCCCCTGTGTACAAGAATATAACTACTATAATACTGCCCCCTATGTACAAGAATATAACTACTATAATATTGCCCCCTATGTACTATAATATACCTACTATAATACTGCCCCCTATGTACAAGAATATAACAACTATAATGCTGCCCCCTATGTACAAGAATATAACTATTATAATACTGCCCCCTATGTACAAGAATATAACTACTATAATATTGCCCCCTATGTACAAGAATATAACAACTGTAATACTGCCCCCTATGGACAAGAATATAACTATTATAATACTGCCCCCTATGTACAAGAATATAACTACTATAATACTGCCCCCTATGTACAAGAATATAACTACTATAATACTGCCCCCTGTGTACAAGAATATAACTACTATAATACTGCCCCCTGTGTACAAGAATATAACTACTATAATACTGCCCCTATGTACAAGAATATAACTACTATAATACTGATCCTATGTACAAGAATATAACTACTATAATACTGCCCCTATGTACAAGAATATAACTACTATAATACTGCCCCCTATGTACAAGAATATAACTACTATAATACTGCCCCTATGTACAAGAATATAACTACTATAATACTGCCCCTATGTACAAGAATATAACTACTATAATACTGTTCCTATGTACAAGAATATAACTACTATAATACTGCCCCTATGTACAAGAATATAACTACTATAATACTGCCCCTATGTACAAGAATATAACTACTATAATACTGCCCCCTATGTACAAGAATATAACTACTATAATACTGCCCCCTATGTACAAGAATATAACTACTATAATACTGCTCCTATGTACAAGAATATAACTACTATAATACTGCCCCTATGTACAAGAATATAACTACTATAATACTACTCCTATATACAAGAATATAACTACTATAATACTGCCCCTATGTACAAGAATATAACTACTATAATACTGCCCCTATGTACAAGAATATAACTACTATAATACTGCCCCCTATGTACAAGAATATAACTACTATAATACTGCTCCTATGTACTAGAATATAACTACTATAATACTGCCCCCTATGTACAAGAATATAACTACTATAATACTGCCCCATATACAAGAATATAACTACTATAATACTGCCCCTATGTACAAGAATATAACTACTATAATACTGCCCCTATGTACAAGAATATAACTACTATAATACTGCCCCATATACAAGAATATAACTACTATAATACTGCCCCTATGTACAAGAATATAACTACTATAATACTGCCCCTATGTACAAGAATATAACTACTATAATACTGCTCCTATATACAAGAATATGACTACTATAATACTGCCCCTATGTACAAGAATATAACTACTATAATACTGCCCCCTATGTACAAGAATATAACTACTATAATACTGCTCCTATGTACTAGAATATAACTACTATAATACTGCCCCCTATGTACAAGAATATAACTACTATAATACTGCCCCATATACAAGAATATAACTACTATAATACTGCTCCTATGTACAAGAATATAACTACTATAATACTGCCCCTATGTACAAGAATGTAACTACTATAATACTGCCCCTATGTACAAGAATATAACTACTATAATACTGCCCCTATGTACAAGAATATAACTACTATAATACTGCTCCTATGTACTAGAATATAACTACTATAATACTGCCCCCTATGTACAAGAATATAACTACTATAATACTGCCCCATATACAAGAATATAACTACTATAATACTGCCCCTATGTACAAGAATATAACTACTATAATACTGCCCCTATGTACAAGAATATAACTACTATAATACTGCTCCTATGTACTAGAATATAACTACTATAATACTGCTCCTATGTACAAGAATATAACTACTATAATACTGCCCCATATACAAGAATATAACTACTATAATACTGCCCCTATGTACAAGAATATAACTACTATAATACTGCCCCTATGTACAAGAATATAACTACTATAATACTGCCCCCTATGTACAAGAATATAACTACTATAATACTGCCCCCTATGTACAAGAATATAACAGTCTTCCCGGTGTTGATTGCCTCGTCGGCTTCACTGCCTCACTTTGTGGCGTGCTGTGCTTGTGTAGGTGATGATGCTTTTCAGTGAGAACATTTTAATCGCAGACACTTCGGGGCTTTTCTCCTTAGTCGGAGGGACGGGAGGAAGGAAGTGACAATTAAGTCAGTATAATGATCTGTGCCGCAGTCACCCCGGACGCTCTCTCCTCCGCTGTAAGTAATTTTATCCTCTTGACAAAAATTTATGACAGCGCGGTGCTTATGGGAGCGGTCGCTAGGCAACACCTGCACTTTGGTCTCTTAAATTATAGACCCCAGATGCTGACCAGTGGGGCTCTGGGTATTTTTCGGTCAATTGAAGATAAGATAAGAAATGGTCGCTTTAGAGCCTCATTCTAAAATGTGATAACGTCCTCGTCTCCTGATCCCACCAATATTTATAGCAGATTTCACCCATTCCAGTGCAGAATGCAACAAGCCTGCAGCCACCACTAGGGGGAGCTCCCTGTATACAGAGATACATGATAAGATTCTGTCTGCATCCACCACTAGGGGGAGCTCCCTGTATACAGAGATACATGATAAGATCCTGTGTGCAGTCACCACTAGGGGAACCTCCCTGTATACAGAGATACATGATAAGATTCTGTTTGCAGTCACCACTAGGGGGAGCTCCCTGTATACAGAGATACATGATAAGATCCTGTGTGCAGCCACCACTAGGGGGAGCTCCCTGTATACAGAGATATATGATAAGATCCTGTCTGCAGCCACCACTAGGGGGAGCTCCCTGTATACAGAGATATATGATAAGATCCTGTCTGCAGCCACCACTGGGGGAGCTCCCTTTATACAGAGATACATGATAACATCCTGTCTGCAGTCTCCACTAGGGGGAGCTCCATGTATACAGAGATACATGATAAGATTCTGTCTGCAGCCGCCACCAGGGGGAGCTCCCTGTATACAGAGATACATGATAAGACCCTGTCTGCAGCCTCCACTAGGGGGAGCTCCTATATACAGAGATACATGATAAGATCCTGTCTGCAGCCACAACTAGGGGGAGCTCCCTGTATACAGAGATACATGATAAGATCCTGTCTACAGTCACCACTATGGGGAGCGCCCTGTATACAGAGATACATGATAAGATCCTGTCTGCAGCCACCACTAGGGGGAGTTCCCTGTATACAGAGATACATGATAAGATTCTGTCTGCAGTCACCACTAGGGGGAGCTCCCTGTATACAGAGATACAGGATAAGATCCTGTCTGCAGCCACCACTAGGGGGAGCTCCCTGTATACAGAGATACATGATAAGATCCTGTCTACAGTCACCACTAGGGGGAGCTCCCTGTATACAGAGATACATGATAAGATTCTGTCTGCAGCCACCACTAGGGGGAGTTCCCTATGTACAGAGATACATGATAAGATTCTGTCTGCAGCCGCCACTAGGGGGAGATCCCTATATACGAAGATACATGATAAGATCCTGTGTGCAGCCACCACTAGGGGGAGCTCCCTATATACAGAGATACATGATAAGATCCTGTCTGCAGCCACCACTAGGGGGAGCTCCCTGTAGACAGAGATACATGATAAGATCCTGTCTGCAGCCGCCACTAGGGGGAACTACCTATATACAAAGATACATGATAAGATCCTGTCTGCAGCCACCACTAGGGGGAGCTCCCTGTATACATACATGATAAGATCCTGTCTACAGTCACCACTAGGGGGAGCGCCCTGTATACAGAGATACATGATAAGATCGTGTCTACAGTCACCACTAGGGGGAGCTCCCTGTATACAGAGATACATGATAAGATCCTGTCTACAGTCACCCCTAGGGGGAGCTCCCTGTATACAGAGATACATGATAAGATCCTGTCTGCAGCCACCACTAGGGGGAGCTCCCTGTATACAGAGATACATGATAAGATCCTGTCTGCAGTCACCAATAGGGGGAGCTCCCTGTATACAGAGATACATGATAAGATCCTGTCTACAGTCACCACTAGGGGGAGCGCCCTGTATACAGAGATACATGATAACATCCTTTCTGCAGCCACCACTAGGGGGAGCTCCCTGTATACAAAGATACATGATAAGATCCTGTCTGCAGTCATCACTAGTGGGAGCTCCCTGTATACAGAGATACATGATAAGATCCTGTCTGTAGCCACCACTAGGGGAAGCTCCCTGTATACAGAGATACATGATAAGATCCTGTCTGCGGCCACCACTAGGGGGAGCTCCCTGTATACAGAGATACATGATAAGATTCACAGTTGTTAGCGAGCAGTGATGTTTCGCTGATTCAGATCCGTACTTCATCCGTTTGAGCCTCGGACAGTAAGTGTTGTCATAGGGATTGTGTAAGCATCTAATATAAATGATATCTCCTACCCTTCATATGAATGCGGGACCTTGGAGTGTGGAGATGTTTGGGGGTCAGCGTTCCTGTGCCCCCCCGATGTGTGGCGGGAATACGTCTCGGTGGTCTGATGTATCCACTGAGGATGGGGGGACCAATATGGAGCCCGGACACGTGACTGATGCGGCAGTTCTCAGAATAGGATGCCACCACACCTCCTGCATCATCTGTCTATTATCGGCACCGAGTGTTTGCTCTGGAACATTCATCTTCCCATCCTCCCACCTCTTCCTCTCCGCTGACAGACTCCATCTTCTCTCCAGAGATCGCCCCCACAGTAATCCTCCAGAGCGGGGAATCACACAGGAGAGGATTAGATACACGGCTCAGCAGTCAGTATCACACAGGATAGGATTAGATACACGGCTCAGCAGACAGTATCACACAGGAGAGGATTAGATACACTGCTCAGCAGTCAGTATCACACAGGATAGGATTAGATACACGGCTCAGCAGTCAGTATCACACAGGATAGGATTAGATACACAGCTCAGCAGACAGTATCACACAGGAGAGGATTAGATACACTGCTCAGCAGTCAGTATCACAGGAGAGGATTAGATACACGGCTCAGCAGTCAATATCACACAGGAGAGGATTAGATACACGGCTCAGCAGTCAGTATCACACAAGATAGGATTAGATACACGGCTCAGCAGTCAGTATCACAGGAGAGGATTAGATACACGGCTCAGCAGTCAGTATCACACAGGAGAGGATTAGATACACAGCTCAGCAGTTACTATCACACAGGATAGGTTTAGATACACTGCTCAGAAGTCAGTATCATACGAGAGGATTAGATACACAGCTCATCAGACAGTATTATACAGAATAGGATTAGATACACACCTCAGAAGTCAGTATCACACAGGATAGGATTAGATACACCTGTTACGATAGGCTTAGATACCACGGCAGAGCTGAGAGCCTCACTTGTTACAATAGACTTAGATACTGCGGCTGAGCACCCCATTCCTGTAGATAATTAAATATAATGACCCCGGCTGATTCTCATGTACATGGAGTCTGGTCTCCTGTCCCCACTGAGCTCGGCTCCTCTCATCCTGGGCTCGGCCCCTCTCATCCTGGACTCGGCTCCTCTCATCCTTGGCTCGGCTCCTCTCATCCTGGGCTCGGCTCCTCACATCCTGGGCTCGGCTTGTCACATCCTGGGCTCGGCTCCTCTCATCCTGGGTTCGGCTCCTCTCATCCTGGGCTCGGCTTCTCTCATCCTGGGCTCGGCTTCTCTCATCCTGGGCTCGGCTCATCTCATCCTGGGCTCGGCTCTTCTCTTCCTGAGCTCGGCTCCTCTCATCCTGGGCTCGGCTCCTCTCTTCCTGGGCTCGGCACCCTCTCTTCCTGGGCTCGGCACCCTCTCATCCTGGGCTCGGTTCCTCTCATCCTGGGGTCGGCTCCTCTCATCCTGGGGTCGGCTCCTCACATCCTGGGGTCGGCCCCTCTCATCCTGGACTCGGCTCCTCTCATCCTGGGCTCGGCTCCTCTCATCCTTGGCTCGGCTCCTCTCATCCTGGGCTCGGCTCCTCACATCCTGGGCTCGGCTTGTCACATCCTGGGCTCGGCTCCTCTCATCCTGGGTTCGGCTCCTCTCATCCTGGGTTCGGCTCCTCTCATCCTGGGCTCGGCTTCTCTCATCCTGGGCTCGGCTTCTCTCATCCTGGGCTCGGCTCATCTCATCCTGGGCTCGGCTCTTCTCTTCCTGAGCTCGGCTCCTCTCATCCTGGGCTCGGCTCCTCTCTTCCTGGGCTCGGCACCCTCTCTTCCTGGGCTCGGCACCCTCTCATCCTGGGCTCGGTTCCTCTCATCCTGGGGTCGGCTCCTCACATCCTGGGGTCGGCTCCTCACATCCTGGGCTCGGCTCCTCTCATCCTTGGCTCTGCACCTTTCATCCTGGGCTCATCACCTCTCATCCTCAGCTCGGCTCTTCTCATCCTGGGCTCTGCTCTCATCCTGAGCTCAGCTCCTCTCATCCTTGGCTTGGCTCCTCTCATCCTGAGCTCGGCTCCTCTCATCCTGAGTTCGGCTCCTCTCATCCTGAGTTCGGCTCCTCTCATCCTGAGTTCGGCTCCTCTCATCCTGAGTTCAGCTCCTCACATCCTGGGCTCGGCTCCTCTCATCCTGGGCTCGGCTCCTCTCATCCTGGACTCTGCTCCTCTCCTGAGCTCGGCTCCTCTAATCCTTGGCTCGGCTCCTCTCATCCTGGGTTCGGCTCCTTTCATCCTGGGCTCGGCTCCTCTCATCCTGGGCTCGGCTCCTCTCATCCTGGGCTCGGCTCCTCACATCCTGGGCTCGGCTCCTCTAATCCTTGGCTCGGCTCCTCTAATCCTTGGCTCGGCTCCTCTCATCCTGGGTTCGGCTCCTTTCATCCTGGGCTCGGCTCCTCTCATCCTGGGCTCGGCTCCTCTCATCCTGGGCTCGGCTCCTCTCATCCTGGGCTCGGCTCCTCTCATCCTGGGCTCGGCTCCTCTCATCCTGGGCTCGGCTCCTCTCATCCTGGGCTCGGCTTCTCTCATACTGGGCTCGGCTCCTCTCATACTGGGCTCGGCTCCTCTCATCCTCAGTTCGGCTCCTCTCATCCTTGGCTCGGCTCCTCTCATCCTTGGCTCGGCTCCTCTCATCCTTGGCTCGGCTCCTCTCATCCTTGGCTCGGCACCTCTCATCTTGGGCTCGGCTCCTCTCATCTTGGGCTCGGCTCCTCTCATACTGGGCTCGGCTCCTCTCATACTGGGCTCGGCTCCTCTCATCCTGTGCTCGGTGCCGGGCCGGGTCGTGTACGGATCAGCGGATACATAAGATAATTGCTATGGCCGTGTAAATACGTGGAGGGGGTGCACTCTCCTCGCTGCGCCTGGACCCTGTACTTATCAGGAGTTCCTGATCTCCTGAGATCTCCAGTATAATGGCGGCAGGAATCATCTCTGTCTACTTTTTTGTCCCTTGTAGACCCCATCATGCTGATTACAATGACACCTCCATCATTCCTCTAGGGGCAGGTAAAGCCTTTAGCATGCAATACCGCTGTTCACCACCGGTGTCAGCAATGATCTAGCTCCTCCCCTTCCTCCTGATCACGCAGAAATCTAACCTGGCCAAGAAGTCGACATTTACTATACGATAGGATAAGACCGAGACGTCTCCCAGAAATAAGAGACCCCACGTTTTCATCATTTAAGAGAGCGCTACAACTGTGGATATTTTATAATATTAGTAGTACAATCCCTTTAATTCATAGATGTTTTTCAATGATCTGCCTTCAGTATACGGTGGAGGTTCTTAGTCCTCTGAGGCAGGAGGGGACATAATAAGTCATTCTGATCGTAGATGTCGATCTTTAGGAAGCAAATCACAGTATCATCACGACAGGCGTGAACGTGACTGCTCAGAGTAGAGTCTTCCCCGTAGATCTCAGCAGTTCAGTATAGAAATAGCAGTTTCAGCACCATGGACAGCGGACGTCTAACTTCTGCATCTCTCTGCGTCCTTTCTGCCTGCTATATACTCCATACTGGGCCATTTTGAGAATCCTACTGTCCTGTGCTTACGGGAACAGTTTTCAGCAGTCTCATTATCATCAGAGGCAGAATTGCAATTACAGCTGGTACCTCGATATACAGGATCCTTTCATTAGATGCACCGGACTTGCTTTGACTAAGAACCAGAGCCTTTGTTCACTGGGTATGTCAGTCTGCTGAAAGAAGCAGAGTCTAGTGTGCAGCTGGCGAATGTCCAGCCAAAATGTGAGCTGTAGCTGAGAGAAAGATGTGCAGGGGTCTCTCTGGATGATGACTGCACAAGTCAGCTGGGAAAGCTGAGCAGTCTGTGGGTTGGAGCTGGAGAATAACGCGTGGAAGCTGCAGCCTGTTCAGTGTGCTCTGTGTTTGGCGCTGGAGTTCAGGCTGAAGGTGATACCGAGGCTGGTGGGATTGGGTCTCTTATGTATGAAGTCTGCTCAGGGAGAAGGAGTGCAATCTGTTCGGGTGAGCCCCACTGACATATACAGTGGGGGACATAACTATTTGATCCCTTGCTGATTTTGTAAGTTTGCTCACTGATAAAGACATGAACAGTCTATAATTTTAACATTGGCAGATAGAATATCAAAAATAAAATCCAGAAAATCACATTGTATGAATTATATAAGTGTATTTGCATTTTGCAGTGAGAAATAAGTGTTTGATCCCCCACTGACCATTAAGAGTTCTGGCTCCTACAGACCTGTTAGACGCTCCTAATCAACTCACTACCTACATTACAGACAGCTGTCTTACATAGCCACCTTTATATAAGACTCCTGGCCACAGACTCAATAAGTCAGACTCTGACCTCTGCAACATGGGCAAAACCAAAGAGCTTTCTAAGGATGTCAGGGACAAAATCATAGACCTGCACAAAGCTGGAATAGGCTACAAAACCATAAGTAAGACAATGGGTGAGAAGGAGACAACTGTTGATGCAATAGTAAGAAAATGGAAGAAATACAAAATGACTGTCAATCGTCATCGATCTGAGGCACCATGCAAAATCTCACCTCGTGGGGTATCCTTGATCATGAGAAAGGTGAGAGATCAGCCTAAAACTACACGGGGGAACTTGTTAATGATCTCAAAGCAGCTGGGACCACAGTCACCAAGAAAACCATTGGTAACACATTACACCGTAAAGGTTTAAAATCCTGCAGTGCCCGCAAGGTCCCCCTGCTCAAGACGGCACATGTGCAGACCCGTCTGAAGCTTGCCAAAGAACACCTGGATGATTCTGTGAGTGATTGGGAGAAGGTGCTTTGGTCAGATGAGACAAAAATTGGATGTCTTTGGCATTAACTCAACTCGCCGTGTTTGGAGGATGAGAAATGCTGCCTATGACCCAAAGAACGCCATCCCCACTGTCAAGCATAGAGGTGGAAACATTATGTTTTGGGCAGGGCTGTGGAGTCGGAGCTCATTTTGGTGGAGTCAGAGTCGGAATAAAATGATCCGACTACGACTCCTAAAATATATTATAAATTGGGTACAGTAGTTCAATGCAGAATATGCTGAATATTTTTTCATGGGAATTTGGGAAAGTTCTGAAATGTCCTATAAATGGCTGTTCTGTTCCTGATCTAAAGCTACATTCACACACAGCGTTTTTGCTGTGTTTTTTTGTGGATACGTTTTTCAGCTGCAAAAGCCGATCAGATTTTTAAAAAACCGCATCACCTGAAAGGTTTTTGAGCTCATAGATAATGTTTTCAATAGCAAAAGCAGATTAGAAGTCTGCTCTATCTATATATCCATATCTGTCTATCCATATCACATCTGTACCAAAAAGAATGAAAGCCGGGTA
The DNA here is from genome assembly GCF_039654945.1 of Dendrobates tinctorius. Classification (NCBI taxonomy): domain Eukaryota; kingdom Metazoa; phylum Chordata; class Amphibia; order Anura; family Dendrobatidae; genus Dendrobates; species Dendrobates tinctorius. Next base: position 10,228,681 of record NW_027361924.1, read on the forward strand.
GCACACAGACTAACACTTCTTTTTTTTTTTTAGCACCAGTCAGGTACACCTCATAGCTGCCCAAAAAGACGCCCAGGACAGGCATTGCTCGTCTTCAGTAACACATCAATTGATAGTTGGAATAAATAGACTGCATTCACCACATCTTAAGGTGCAGGCTTTATTTTCAAGTGTAGGGGTGTGCAGTATAAGGTTCTGCAGCAGCTGAGGTGTGCAGTATGAGATTCTGCAGAACAGTATGAGGTTCTGCCCCCCCTAGTTTTGATCCTGGCTAAAACCGTTTCTTATAGGTATGATGAACCCTCAGGTAACCCTAAATGAAGGTCAATGGACACAGGTGGCTGAATTGAAGGAATTGCTTAATCACCTATTTACCGTGACTAAAAAATAACAAGCTGAGGATTTAACTCCTGGCATTTTCATAAGGGAGTGGAAGAACTTGCTATTTTGCCTGTCCCAAAGAGGAGGTTTAATCGCAGATGGCATTTCTGCTTCAATGAAACGGAGAGAGACACAGCTATTGGAAAATAAAATTTTTCTGGCAGCTGTTTATGTGGACCCAAGTTATCGTATACTGCTTGATGATCAACAGCTTACTAAAGGAAAAGAAGCTCTGACTGAGGTAGCAGTTAGGATGAGTGGCCTACAGGAGGACTGCCAGGCGCAAGAGGACTCGGGTCCTGACAGTGCTACTGCTGCCATATCTTCATCCTCATCAGATGAGGAGTTTGACTTTGACAAGTATTTGGATGACATGGAGCAGGCAAAGCGTTGCCACAAGGAAAAAGACTTCACTCCGTCTCCTATAGCAGCAGATTGACCATATTTCAGCAACGTGTTTCACTTGCTCTCAAAGAAAAAGAAAAATTCAACTGTTCATCAAAACTGACTGTGCATGAGGCAATTCCTTTATACCCGGAAATTGTTAGAGATGTTACCCATGTGGTTATGGCTTTGCCTCCAACCCAAGTTACTGTAGGGAGGTTGTTCTCTGGCCTTAACATTATTAGGTCAGATGTGAGGTCATCTATGAAGGAGGATCTGATGGAGGCAATTCTATTTCTTAGGACAAATTCAGACTGCACAAATGTTATTTAGTATGTTTTTGTTGAAAACTGTTTTTTGCCACTTACATAGTTTATTACATAGTGTTATATATATACTGTATATATATATATGTAATCGATATTACATAGTGTATTACATGTTTACAATTTATTACAGTTTTTTGTGTTCTAAAGTTGTATTCCAATAAAGAGATATTCTATTCTATCTAAATATCTTGATTATTGTATCATAGAAATGATTAAATGTCTGATGTTCACATTGTACTACAATAAATTTTTCACTTAAATATAAGCAATATATGTGGGAGTCAGAGTCGTGGAATCGGTGGAAGGGAAATTGAGGAGTTGGAGTCGCAGGTTTGGCTTACCGACTCCACAGCCCTGGTTTTGGGGGTGCTTCTCTGCTAATGGCTCAGGACTACTTCACCGCATCAGTGGGAGAATGGATGGAGCCATGTACCGTAAAATCCTGAGTGACAACCTCCTTCCCTCCGCTAGGATATTAAAAATGGGTCGTGGCTGGATCTTCCAGCAAGACAATGACCCAAAACATACAGACAAGGCAACAAAGGAGTGGCTAAAAAAGAAACACATTAAGGTCATGGAGTGGCCTAGCCAGTCTCCAGACCTTAATCCCATAGCAAACTTATAGAGGGAGTTGAAGCTGTGCTGTGTTGTATACCATGGGGGGTGCTGTGCTGTATACCATGGGGGGCTGTATACCATGCGGTGCTGTGCTGTATACCATATGATGCTGTGCTATATACCATGTGGTGCTGTGCTATATACTATACGGCTGTGTTATATACTATGGGGGGTACATTATATTCTATGGGGGAGACTGTGTTATATAATATGGGGGGGCGACATTATATTCTATGGTGTAGCAAGTCAGACACCTGCCCTCCGCTCCTTTCATTCTCTATGTGGGGGTGGAGTTATGGGAGCGGTGGGGCTGTGGACAGTTCGAGGGATGGAGCCTGGGCTGGTCTCAAGGGGGACCTGAAAATTTTGCCAGTATAGGGCCCCGAAATTCCTAGTGGCAGCCTGGGGTGGGGGGGGGCCATTTGAAAGTTCGCACCGGGGCCCATAACTTTGTAGTTACGCCACTGCTGTGATACCATAGTGCCCAGAAAATACTGTTTTTGGTTTTGAAACCTTGTAGTTTTATGAAAGCAATAAAACTGCACCTGTTTTGATCCAATCACATTGCTGGTGTGAACGCCTCCTAATGCCTACCTGAGGGAGTGAATCCCCCACTCTGCGCACGCTCATTAGATGCTTCACTACAGATAGGAGTGGAGTCTGTTCATTGCTGATAATGTTCATGTGCATTGCCTGTATCAACAGGAAGTTAGAGCCTAAAAAAATCCCCAGTGGCCGGTGTGAGAAATACAACATTTCTAGTCTTTATCAGACTGTGATATGCAAAAAAAAACCATTGCCAAGAATTAAATCTTATCTTGCAACTTTATGGGTGCTTTTTTGTATCTAACCTGTGTTTTATTTTATTTTTTTAGGGAGTTGAAAACATGTCGAATACAACAAACGGAGACACCAAGGCCCAGTGTTTGCCGCGGAATGGGCTGGTGAAAATACCTGGTCCCACCAATGGCCTGGGCTCTGCCAGCATCACCAAAGGGACACCGGCAGTCAAGAACCGCATTTGCCAGCCGCCCTCCGTGCCATCCATCTTAAGTCAAGCCTTTCCCAAGCACCAAGAGCATGTTGCCCCCACAGTGTTACCAATCCTTCCGCCTCCCCCGACCCACAGTATCCCGCTGGGCCTTAGCCCTGGAGAGGAGCACCCGCCAATCCCTTTTGGGCCCTCACCGGACAGAGTCCAGGGTCAGGGAATGGACTGCCACCTGGCCCTCGACGAAAAGATCCTGAACCGTCTTTTTTGTTACTTCTCGGCTTGTGAGAAGTGCGTTCTTGCGCAGGTTTGCAAGACGTGGAGGCGGGTTCTTTACCAGCCGAGGTTCTGGGTGGGCCTGATGCCCGTCCTCCATGCCAAGGAACTCTACAACATCCTACCTACCGGGGAGAAGGAGTTTGTCAGTCTGCAGGGATTCGCTGTGCGCGGTTTTGATTCATTTTGTTTGGTCGGAGTGTCGGATCTGGATATCTGCGAGTTCATCGACAACTATCCCCTGTCCAAGAAAGGGGTGAAGTCTGTGAGTCTGAAGCGGTCAACAATCACTGACGCCGGCCTAGAGGTGAGCAAGCGTTCATCGTCATATATATGAGAACATACTATAATACTGCCCCTATTTACAAGAATATAACTACTAGAATACTGCCTCCTATGTACAAGAATATAACTACTATAATACTGCCCCTATGTACAAGAATATAACTACTATAATACTGCCCCTATGTACAAGAATATAACTACTATAATACTGCCCCTATGTACAAGAATATAACTACTATAATACTGCTCCTATGTACAAGAATATAACTACTATAATACTGCCCCCTATGTACAAGAATATAACTACTATAATACTGCTCCTATGTACAAGAATATAACTACTATAATACTGCCCCTATATACAAGAATATAACTACTATAATACTGCCCCCTATGTACAAGAATACAACTACTATAATACTGCTCCTATGTACAAGAATATAACTACTATAATACTGCTCCTATGTACAAGAATATAACTACTATAATACTGCCCCTATGTACAAGAATATAACTACTATAATACTGCCCCTATTTACAAGAATATAACTACTATAATACTGTCCCTATGTACAAGAATATAACTACTATAATACTGTCCCTATGTACAAGAATATAACTATTATAATACTGCCCCCTATGTACAAGAATATAACTACTATAATACTGCCCCTATGTATAAGAATATAACTACTATAATACTGCCCCCTATGTACAAGAATATAACTACTATAATACTGCCCCTATGTACAAGAATATAACTACTATAATACTGCCCCCTATGTACAAGACTATAACTACTATAATACTACCCCTATGTACAAGAATATAGCTACTATAATACTGCTCCTATGTACAAGAATATAACTACTATAATACTGCTCCTATGTACAAGAATATAACTACTATAATACTGCCCCCTATGTACAAGAATATAACTACTATAATACTGCTCCTATGTACAAGAATATAACTACTATAATACTGCCCCTATTTACAAGAATATAACTACTATAATACTGTCCCTATGTACAAGAATATAACTACTATAATACTGTCCCTATGTACAAGAATATAACTACTATAATACTGCCCCTATGTACAAGAATATAACTACTATAATACTGCTCCTATGTACAAGAATATAACTACTATAATACTGCCCCTATTTACAAGAATATAACTACTATAATACTGTCCCTATGTACAAGAATATAACTACTATAATACTGTCCCTATGTACAAGAATATAACTACTATAATACTGCCCCCTATGTACAAGAATATAACTACTATAATACTGCCCCTATGTACAAGAATATAACTACTATAATACTGCCCCTATGTACAAGAATATTACTACTATAATACTGCCCCTATGTACAAGAATATAACTACTATAATACTGTCCCTATGTACAAGAATATAACTACTATAATACTGCCCCCTATGTACAAGAATATTACTACTATAATACTGCTCCTATGTACAAGAATATAACTACTATAATACTGTCCCTATGTACAAGAATATAACTACTATAATACTGCCACCTATGTACAAGAATATAACTACTATAATACTGCCCCTATGTGCAAGAATATAACTACTATAATACTGCTCCTATGTGCAAGAATATAACTACTATAATACTGCCCCTATGTGCAAGAATATAACTACTGTAATACTGCCCCTATGTGCAAGAATATAACTACTATAATACTGCCCCTATGTGCAAGAATATAACTACTATAATACTGCTCCTATGTACAAGAATATAACTACTATAATACCGCCCCCAATGTACAAGAATAAAAGTGCCATAATACTCACATACAGTAGGTCCCTATATACTGCAATCCCCCGCACAGTCCCCCTGTACACCGTTGTGACGAAAGCGCACCCTGTGCCACCAATATGTCACGATCCCACCACCGACACGGGTTTGTCAGCGGACGGAGGGACGCGACGCACTGCCGGCACACGACTATCACAGGCACAGTGGGGGCTTATCTTAGTTATCCCGCCACTGGTACCATGTGACAAAAATATACAGGAAGCTAATCTTGCCCTAACAATTTATCGCAGGGGGTTATTTTGGTTGCCCCACCACTGCTAACAACCTTCCAAGAACTGCGGGGATTTATGTATATTCCACTTTCTCAGTTCCACTTTGGAACTCGCAGCTCTCCGGCGCCCCCCTTACCCTCAGGTCAGTCAGGGAACTGCAGCTAGGATAATTAGTCGCCGGATGGGCTGCTTGTTGTGCACGAGCACTTAGACTACTGCAGTAAGGGAATTATCAATGCGTTTGCCGCGGCCACCCATTCAGCAGTTAAGACCCTTCCTTACTGCCAGCTAGCCCAACCAACCGCACACACCACGCTGCCACCAGCCATGATTCATTTAATCAAAGAGTTAATTAAGAGGGTCTGTGGCAAACCCCCAAACTAGTAGTGATTATCTAAAAAAAGGCGCATAGTTCGTTTCTTAGAGCATGAAGACGGACTGATAATTTTATCATTTATTCCCAAAATGTGGGCAGTGATTACATAGATAAAAGTTGTTACAAAGTTGAGACATTAAATATGTACAAATACAAATATAAAAATAACATGGATGAAAAAACAGAAATTACACTTATAGTTGCTTATGGTTCTTTAGGCAAACCATGTGGCTCGGGGGAGGGGCAGCCAACCACACATCCCTGGACATCTGCAGGTCTTTCTAGCATGGCACCTGCAGCTTCAACTGAGGAATTGTAAGGGAGGGGTACCTTATAGCCTAGGGTCGGTTACATCCCGAAAGGGGCAGTCTGGGGAAGTTCAGCCCCCCTTTCTCCAAATTGCAATTTCACTGTAAAACTTATAATAACTAGATCTGAACGAGGGAAGCTCGTATAAACACACATATGGTATCATTGGTTGTAGTCTATCGAATACAATAAAACATCAAACATGCCATAATTAAGACACTCCATTTGGGAGCAATCCATATCTCAGTTTCTGGAGGGGGTAGAACCGTGAAAATTAGGGGTTAGAAAGCTGGTTTCGTGCCCTTCTCAGAAATGTAATTATTATATCCCTGTCACATATGGTTTTTGCGATATGACTTGTTTTAATATCTCCCATAGCTTTATTCAGCCACATGTTTGAGAACAAAAGACATCCTCTCCACTCAGCTTAATTAACATTCCTAGCTCCCCAGGAAATGGATGGTGTCCTGTTACCAAATGCAGGCACACCAGCACACACACAGCTGCTAAGGAGGGAGAAACAAAAGGAGGGGGGCTGCAGCTGTGTCACAGGAGATGTTCTCCTAGAATGGAGGATTCTGGAAGGTTCCAACAAAATCATGCCTTACAGTACATTACAACCGTATAAGCCCCCATTTCACCTCCCTATATTTCGTACTAGGTCTCACATTTTGCCCTATATTGAGTAGACGACATGTAGTGCCGTCATTGGTTCTGGTGTCCCAGTTGCACAGACTTATTGGTGGAAGCAGCCGGCGGCTTCGTTTTCCACAAATGTATTCACCTAAGGATGCAGATAGCAGTGATATCGGGCAACCAGCAGCGACTGGCTGGGGAGACCATGGTGTGGCCCGTGGGTCTCTCTTTTCAGCCCTTCAGCTGTCTTGTTCTGCAGGCCGGACTGGAACAGACACAGGGTCGGGTGTGGCCCGCAGGCCGCACTTTGCCCAGGTCTGCTGTATGCCTCCCAGTCACTGTGATCCCTGTGAATGTGCAACTGTTACAAGTTTTCTGTTCCACCTGGTGGCTCTCTCTGGTACTGCAGTTGTGTTGTGGTCTCATATTGGAACCTACCATAGTCCTTTCCTGTGTTTAACACCAGCATATTCAGCAGCACGGTACTGAGATTCCAACATTCACATCGGTCTCTGAACCCACTGGGACTCACAATATAATCTTGAGGAAACCACTCAAGAATCCTGTAATCCTCATCCAGATTTTGTACTAGGTCGGATTTAAACTCGGGACCCCGGAGATATCCGTGTCCATGTGTATAATACCTGTAGGATACGTGTGGCAACCGTGTGTCGCATCAGTACCACACATACCGACTCCTGGGAATCAGCGGTACTGTTCGCGCTGTTCAACAGCGCCGGGGGCTGAAGAAGACTGTTTACTTCATTGTACCCTGCTCGGGCAGCGATCAGCACTAGCAGGGGACTATGTTGAGAGTTGTACTCAACTGATAACAGCAAGAGCATGCGCCGGCTGATGGGAGTATTCATAAGCTACCACCTGCTCTATCTATATATATATATATAATTGTCTTATCATGTCTGTCTGTAACCGAAATCCTGTGTCGCTGATTGGCCACGGCCTAACTGCCGCGACCAATCAGCGACAGTCGCTTAGTCGTCGCGGCAACACGGTATGTGTAAAGACACATTAGAGCTGTTAAAGGCATCACTGCTGCATCGCTCATTACACAGGCACAGTCCTGTACATACTCTGGAGTACAATACATTAGGTAAGAGCAGAACGGTGACTGCAGCTCTGGGTGTAACGAGTACATTAGGTAACAGCAGAACAGTGACTGCAGATCTGGGTGTAACAGGAGTACATTAGGTAACAGCAGAACAGTGACTGCAGCTCTGGGTGTAACTTGCATACAATACATTAGGTAAGAGCAGAAAAGTGACTGCAGCTCTGGGTGTAACTGGAGTACAATACATTAGGTAAGAGCAGAACGGTGACTGCAGCTCTGGGTGTAACTGGACTACAAAACATTTGGTAAAAGCAGAACAGTGACTGCAGCTCTGAGAGTAACTGGAGTACAATACATTAGGTAACAGCAGAACAGTGACTGCAGATCTGGGTGTAACTGGAGTACAATGCATTAGGTAACAGGAGAACAGTGACTGCAGCTCTGGGTGTAACTTGCATACAATACATTAGATAAGAGCAGAAATGTGACTGCAGCTCTGGGTGTAACTAGAGTACAATACATTAGGTAAGATCTGAACAGTGACTGCAGCTCTGACTGTAACTGGAGTATAATACATTAGGTAAGAGCAGAACGGTGACTGCAGCTCTGGGTGTAACTGGACCACAATACGTTAGGTAACAGCAGAACAGTGACTGCAGCTCTGGCTGTAACTGAGTACAATACATTAGGTAACAGCAGAACAGTGACAGCAGCTCCGGGTGTAACAGGAGTATAATACACTAGATGGTGGCCCGATTCTATCGCATCGGGTATTCTAGAGTCTCTGTTAAAATAAAAAATAGTTATATACTCTCCTTCCGACGGCCCCCAGACTATTTCCCTCCTCTCACCTCGCGCCCGGCATCTTCCGGTTCTAGTAATGCTTAGCGAGAAGGGCTGAAGATGACGTCACTCTCGCGAGAGCGTGACGTCATCAGCGGTGTTTCGCGCAAAGCATTACTGGAACCGGAAGATGACGGGAGCGTGGAGAGGAGAGAAAGAGGCCGGGGGCCATCGGAAGGTGAGTATATCACTATTTTTTATTTTAACAGAGATTCTAGAATACCTGATGCGTAGAATCTTGCCACCATCTAGTAAATAAATATATATTTAAAAAAAAAACACATGGGTTCCTCTGTATTTTTGATAACCAGCCAGGCAAAACTGACAGCTGTGGGCTGCAATCCTCAGCTGTGAGCTTTAGCAAGGCTGGTTATCAAAAATAGAAGGGTCCCCTCTCTGTTTATTAAATTATTTAAATAAATACAGTATATACTCGCGTATAAGCCGATATTTTCAGCCCATCCAGGGGGTCGGCGGGGGTGTCAGATCATACTTACCCCCCGACGCGTCTGTGCAGCCCCCCTGCTTATCCCACGGTCTCCCTTCCTTCCTTCAGCGGTCACGTGGTACCGCTCATTAAACTCATGAATATGCGCATATTTATTACTTTAATGAGCGGTACCACTTGACTGCTGAAGGAAGGGAGACCATGGGAGAACAGGGCTGCAGAGACCGCGCCAGGAGGGGGTAAGTATATCCAATATTCACCTGTCCCCGCTCCATCACTGCTCACCGCTGTCTGCCGGGTCCTCTGTCAGTGACATTCAGGCAGCAGAGGGCGTGATGACGTGGTTAGTGTGCGCTGTGCCCTCTGCTGCCTGAACGTCACTGACAGAGGACGCGCCAGACAGCAGTGAGCAGCGATGGACCGGGGACAGGTGAATATCTCAGGTGCCGGGTCCTGAGCCAGCGGGGACACCGGCACCTGGCCCCCATAGAGCGCCGGTGTCCCCGCCTGCTCAGGATTTGACACCTGGCCCCCAGCGTCGAGAGGTGAGTATGTCATTTTTTTATGTGCAGCAGCAGCATATGGGGCATAATCTATGGAGCATCTTATAGGGGCAGCATATGGGGGCATAATATATGGAGCATCATTTGGGGGCATAATATATGGAGCATCTTATGGGGGCATAATATATGAAGCAGCATATGGGGGCATAATGTATGAAGCATCTTATGGGCCATAAGTTTATTGGAGCAGCATATGGGGTATATTATTCTATGGAGCATCTTATGGGGCCATTACTAACCTTTATTCAGCATTATATGGGGTGTATTTTGTATGGAGCATCTTATGGGGCAATCATGAACTGTACGGAGCATTATATGGGGCTCCTGATTTAATATGGATATTCAAAAACATTTAACCTACTGATGTCTCAATTAATTTTACTTTTATTGGTATCTATTTTTATTTTTGAAATTTACCAGTAGCTGCTGCATTTTCCACCCTAGGCTTATACACGAGTCAATAAGTTTTCCCAGTTTTTTTGGCAAAATTAGGGGGGTCGGCTTATACACGAGTATATACGGTATTTTTTTTTATGTGAGGCCATTATACTGTATGGAGCACTGTGTGAGTACATTATACAGTATGAAACACTATGTGGGGCCAATATACAATATGGAGCATCACGTGGGGCCATTATACAGTATGGAGCATCATGTGGGGCCATTATACAGTATGGAGCTTCGTGTAGGGCCATTATACAGTATGGAGAATCATGTAGGGCCATTATACAGTATGGAGCATCATGTGGGGCCATTATACAGTATGGAGCACTATGTGGGGCCATTATACAGTGTGGAGCATCAGGTAGGGCCATTATACAGTATGGAGCATCATGTGGGGCCATTATACAGTATTGAGCATCGTGTAGGGCCATTATACAGTATGGAGTATCATGTGGGGCCATTATACAGTGTGAAGCATCGTGTAGGGCCATTATACAGTATGGAGCATCGTGTAGGGCTACATTATACAGTATGGAGCATCATGTGGGGCCATTATACAGTATGGAGCATCGTGTAGGGCTACATTATACAGTATGGAGCATCATGTGGGGCCATTATACAGTATGGAGCATCATGTGGGGCCATTATACAGTATGGAGCATCATGTGGGGCCATTATACAGTATGGAGCTTCGTGTAGGGCCATTATACAGTATGGAGAATCATGTGGGGCCATTATACAGTATGGAGCATCATGTGGGGCCATTATACAGTATGGAGCATCGTGTAGGGCCATTATACAGTATGGAGTATCATGTGGGGCCATTATACAGTATGGAGCATCGTGTAGGGCTACATTATACAGTATGGAGCATCATGTGGGGCCATTATACAGTATGGAGCATCATGTGGGGCCATTATACAGTATGGAGCATCATGTGGGGCCATGATACAGTATGGAGCATCGTGTAGGGCTACATTATACAGTATGGAGCATCATGTGGGGCCATAATACAGTATGGAGCATCATGTGGGGCCATTATACAGTATGGAGCTTCGTGTAGGGCCATTATACAGTATGGAGAATCATGTGGGGCCATTATACAGTATGGAGTATCATGTGGGGCCATTATACAGAATGGAGCATCGTGTAGGGCCATTATACAGTATGAAGCATCATGTGGAGCCATTATACAGTATGGAGCATCATGTAGGGCCATTATACAGTATGGAGTATCATGTGGGGCCATTATACAGTATGGAGCATCGTGTAGGGCCATTATACAGTATGGAGCATCATGTGGGGCCATTATACAGTATGGAGCATCGTGTAGGGCTACATTATACAGTATGGAGCATCATGTGGGGCCATTATACAGTATGGAGCATCATGTGGGGTCATTATACAGTATGGAGCATCATGTGGGACCATTATACAGTATGGAGCATCGTGTAGGGCTACATTATACAGTATGGAGCATCATTTGGGGCCATTATACAGTATGGAGCATCATGTGGGGCCATTATACAGTATGGAGCTTCGTGTAGGTCCATTATACAGTATGGAGAATCATGTGGGGACATTATACAGTATGGAGTATCATGTGGGGCCATTATACAGAATGGAGCATCGTGTAGGGCCATTATACAGTATGAAGCATCATGTGGAGCCATTATACAGTATGGAGCATCATGTAGGGCCATTATACAGTATGGAGCATCATGTGGGGCCATTATACAGTATGGAACATCGTGTGTCTGGTCATTATACTGCGTGGAGCACTATGTGGGGCCATTATACAGTATGGTACATCATGTGGGGCCATTATACTGTATGAAGCATTGTGTGAGGCCATTATACAGGATAGAGCACTCTGTGAGGCCATTTTATACTATGGAGCATCGTGTGGTGCTGTTATACTGCATGGAGCACTATGTAGGGCCCATAACACTTTATGCAGGACTATGTAGGGCCCATAACACTTTATGCAGGACTATGTGGGGGCCATTACACTGTATGGAGGACTATGTGAAGCCATTGTACTGTATGGAGGACTATGGAGCCATTATACTGTATGGAGGATTATGTGGAGCCATTGTACTGTATGGAGGACTATGTGGAGCCATTGTACTGTATGGAGGACTATGTGCAGCCATTATACTGTATGGAGGACTATGTGCAGCTATTGTACTGTATGGAGGACTATGTGCAGCCATTATACTGTATGGAGGACTATGTGGAGCCATTATACTGTATGGAGGACTATGTGGAGCCATTGTACTGTATGGAGGACTATGTGCAGCCATTGTACTGTATGGAGGACTATGTGCAGCCATTTTACTGTATGGAGGACTATGTGGAGCCATTATACTGTATGGAGGACTATGTGGAGCCATTGTACTGTATGGAGGACTATGTGGAGCCATTATATTGTATGGAGCACTATGTGGAGCCATTATACTGTATGAAGGACTTTATGTTCCTGTTATACTCCATAACTCCCTGACGCTGGTTTTCTTGGACCTTCTCAACTTTAGGATGCAGGTTAAAAAAACAACAACAGAATCCCCCAAAAATAACCATCTTCAAAAACATTAGGAAACAAACTATGGAGGACCACCACTGGAGGACCACCACCATATAGTTGGAGTATCATTCTGTGATGGGGTCGCCATTCTTTGTTGGGGGGAACTGAGGGAGGGGGGTACAGTAGGGTCATCATACTGTGCGTGTGGAGGAGTTCACTGTGGGGGTATCATACTGTGTTTGGGGCCACGTTTGTTTGCATTATGCTTTATTATCTGTTTTATTCAAGGTTTTTTTTTTATCCTTTGTTATTACATATGTAAATTAGGCCATTGGGCCATATGCTTTTTACTGCTATTACATAACATATTATTCCATTATAATTCCTTTTATTTGATAAGGAAAAACTTCCTCAATTGTAGACTTTTTTTTAACAAATATGAAGGTTGTCCAGTGACTTTCTGCAAGCTTTTAACTCTGGCCGTCTGTGTATTTGAGCTTGATATCCTGCCTTAAAGAGTTTGTTCTCATGATAAAAGGTTACAATTGCAGAGAGCTTGTAGAAACAAACAACTTTGCAATTTTACTTTTGATTAAAAATCCTCTCCATTCTCAAGAACACAGACCTCCACTACAATTGGTGGCTGGTACCTTAGGCTTGGAGTGCAGCGCTTACAAGCTCTTTGATATTGACTGTGTTGCGCGCTAATGTACCAGTTGTCTTTCTAATCTAACACCTCAGTATTCAGAGCACTTTGCGAAAAATAAGTGGGTTTTGGAGTGCAGTTTGGGTGCTCGGTCTCTAAAAGGTTCGCCCTTACTGATCTAGACTGATACATTGTAACAAAGCATTAAAAAGATGCTCCTATAATTGCAGGATGTTGATAATGTGACTTATATGATTTTCTTCTGTTCTTGGTGCCAACTTTGAAATATTCCATTTCCCCCCAGGTGATGCTGGAGCAGATGCAGGGGGTGGTCCGGCTGGAGCTGTCTGGGTGTAATGACTTCACAGAGGCCGGTTTGTGGTCCAGTTTACATGGACGCATCACTTCTTTAAGTGTCAGTGACTGTATCAACGTGGCGGATGATGCGGTAGCAGCCATCTCTCAGCTGCTCCCCAACCTGGGGGAGCTAAACCTGCAGGCCTACCATGTAACGGACACAGCACTGGCGTACTTTACTGCCAAACAGGGCCGAGCTACACATACGCTACGCCTCCACTCCTGCTGGGAGATCACCAACCATGGGGTGGTCAATGTGGTCCACAGCCTGCCCAACCTCACTGTCCTCAGCCTTTCTGGGTGCTCCAAAGTGACAGATGATGGGGTGGAGCTGGTGGCTGAAAATCTGAGAAGATTACGAGGACTGGACCTGTCGTGGTGCCCCAGACTAACGGACACAGCATTGGAGTACATTGCATGTGACCTGCACAAGCTGGAGGAGCTCGTCCTTGATAGGTGAGTGAATTGAAAAAGATAGCCATTCTCTAGCTATTTTAGCATAAGGAACCTCAAAATGCTTCTATGCCACACCTTGCAAACACTCACTTTTGTCAGCCTTGGATAACTTTCTTTTCAGAGCTCCCTTGAGACCCCATAGCAGGACCTTAAGGTTTCCTAAAATTCACATTGGTAAACACTTCATTGTCGGTGAATGGATGCTCATCATAATGGTTTCTCTGAATCCCTTCACACCACCCCACTAATCCTTGTCCAATCCCCCAAAATCTTACATTTACTTTAAGTTGCAGTACCACATTCCACCACTGCTGATGGGTAAGCAGTCATAGGAATGTATGCAATAGCGCCTCCAGCATTGGTCTTAAAATAGAGTAGTAAGATAAATGAATCCTTGCCCAACATGACAAGTCCTTGACTGGAGGCACCATGTCCATATAGAAGAACGGATATAATGCACTATTGCTCTTCTTAGGTGTGTACGAATCACAGACACTGGACTCAGCTACCTGTCCACCATGTCATCACTACGCAGTCTGTACCTCCGTTGGTGCTGCCAGGTAATATTGTAGCAATGGTGTAGTCTATGTTCTGTATCTTTGCGTATCTGAGCCCCTGCATCTATTGCTATCCTGTGTGATATTGCCTGCTGACCTGTATATCTAATCTTATGCATGATACTGTCTGCAGAGCTGCGTATGATTTTTGGACTGTGTATACAGGATGCATCTGATCATTCATGTGTCACTTTCTGTTACAGGTACAAGACTTCGGCATGAAGCATCTCCTGGGAATGAAAAGTTTACGCCTCTTATCTCTGGCCGGTGAGTTTATAATTTTTTTACTGCATGTCCATGTGTACTAGATGTTGGGGTTGTTATACTACATGAACTGGATGTTAGGGGTTGTAAAACTCTGTGTATTGGATGCTGGAGGTTGTTATACCCGGAGAAGCTCCCTGGGAAATCCACTTTTGAGGACCCTCATCACCATCTTGTCTCCCCCAGGTTGTCCTCTCCTCACTACCACCGGCCTTTCGGGTCTCGTTCAGCTGCAGGACCTAGAAGAACTGGAACTCACCAACTGTCCTGGTGCCACTCCTGAGCTCTTCAAATATTTCTCCCAGCACCTGCCTCGTTGCGTGGTGATCGAGTAACCAGCAGGAGTCATATCCTCTGAAAACATTCCCAGCACCGACCATCATCCGATCGGAGGACTTTGGTTGCAGGAGCGTTGACATCTCAAGTCAATGATTTGCAGAAAAAAAGAGAGCAAGATCCTGGGAGATATTTCACACTCCGGTTTGTGAAGACCTCATTCCATGCCCCGATGTCGGGGTTGTATTATTTCCCGCGCATCATCTCTTGTCTTCTCTGTCGTGGATTGATACTCACAACCAGTAGAGCCGGCTCCCATCTGAAACCCCATCCACATTCTCTCTACAGGGATTGTTTGGCGTGAGGTTGAGCGCAGCACATTGTGGAGTGTCGCTTCCAGTGGTGGTCCTCCATAGTTTGTTTCCTAATGTTTTTGAAGATGGTTATTTTTGGGGGATTCTGTTGTTGTTTTTTTAACCTGCATCCTAAAATTGGGAAGGTCCAAGAAAACCAGCGTCAGGAAGTGTTTCTGCCGGGTCGTGGAACTACTTCTCGGAAAGTTCTTTTAGAAAAGTTTTGCATGGCTGTTGTTGAAATGTCCGGACTCCACCTGCCGTTCTGACAAGAGTAGTTGGAGAGATCCATCCCGTGCCACGATCTCGCGTCGCCTTTCTTATTTTTACACTCCGGTCTCTATATATAGTATGGACGTTTCCAACATCTGCCTGTTTCTACCTTCTCGCTCGATGTTTTCTATATCTTATCATGGAGGAACGACCCTTGTCATAGTTTTTGGAGACTACGGTTGGCTGCACTTCGAGAGGAACCTTAGCTTTCGCCAAGGTGTTAGATAAAATGATGGCGGACCTCCCATCACAGGTTCAATATCTACACATGACCACATGCCAGAAGAAGATCTTGGTTGGCCTTCGGTGGTCACCATGCTGTGTCTTGATTGGTGATTGATGCCACCGGATGATGATGAGTAGGGTGGACTGTACGACGCGGTGTAGACAACTGACCTGAGGGACGTCAGGCAGGAAGGACCTTGTATAAACCTTTGCTTGGATCGGGAGGGGTCCCATCCCTCGTACATCTTCCCAGCTTGCCCCAGTGCCTGTACATTGATGCTGTAGCTTGTTTCACTGCTTCCATCAAGGTGGATGACATTAGTGTTCATCTCTTCCCTCCATGACCTGTCCCATCCCCAGAAGACCAGGGAGAAGCAGTGCCATTCTTTGTTTCTTTTTTTCTTATGACATTTGTGCTTTTTTGACACCTTTGTTCCGAGTTCACGAGAACTGTAAGATGTCACTTGGACGACGTGATAGTAAAAAGGAAGCTTCAGGGGTTACCATACAATCAGATGTTCCTTTTCTGTTCTCGTTTTGTGCTGTCTCTGTCCATCTCTGATTCCACAGGGTCTTTTTCTCCAGGTATCACCCTCTCATCCTTCTCTTTCTCATATCCCACATGACACGGTTTGTCTCTATGTATACGTGTCCCATGTCCCGCCCGGTCCATTCTCCCCCAACCCCCGCATGTTTCTTTCCTGCTGTCTCTTTTTTCGGACTCTTCTCATTTCTTGGAGAGCAACTGTCTTATGGAGCGATCTCGTGCTGTTTTTTCACCATGCTTTAAATACCGTATATTAAAATATTTAAGAATTCCAAGTTTTCATCCAGAAAAACATGGCCGCTCGTCTCCGTCTCATCAATTCATTCGGATATTTTTAATTACTGATGTATGAGAAAGTGAACAAATCAGGAAATCCGAGACACCCCTCACTGTTATGATTAGGTCACCAAGGAGCATAGCCGGGGAATAAGCTAGGCAACCAGATAACCAGAAAGGTTGGTAACTTAGCGGATTGCAGACCCCTAATACTGACAGCACAACTAGAATAAGCCGTGGGATGTACCTACGATGCCCTAGACGCCTCAGCACAGCCACAGAATTAACTAAGCCTAAAGCAAGAAAGGGGAAAGCGAAACTGCCCCAGAGTAGAACCCCAAAGGAATAGATAGCCCCCAAACATATATTGCCGGTGAGACAAGATGAGGCACAAACGCAGACAGAAAATAGAGTAAGCAAATGATGGGGCCCAAACTGTCTAGATAGAACAGGACAGGAAAGATACTGTCTGCAATCACGCAAAAAACCCTAAGAAAAATCCAACACATCTGACATGAAAAAATACTGAGGCCACCCGACTTCTCCCCCACTAGATCAGAATTCTGGTGTGAACTGGAAGCAAAACAAAAGATACTGATATAACAGGGGATTAGACATACTGAAAAGACTGACATGAGCTGTGGCGTATGGAACAGAGTCCAACACAGGTCCCAGCAGGGAACAAGGCTGATCTCACACCAGCAAAGTAGAAATCAGAGGAAAGCAAAAAATGGATCAAATGCAAAAAGATTCAAGCAGACAAATAATTTATCTGAAAGATGCAGGACAAAGCAGGAGGCAAGCAGACTTCGAAAATGCACAGGAAGAAAACCAAATCACCGCAACCACTGAGGGAAGGTTGCTCACTTTTAATCTTCACAGTCTATAACACCTGACCTCCAATCATCCTCTTCAGGTGATTGACTTCTGTCAGCCAGACCAGCTCCATTACCCGCAGAAACCACCAGAGGGAGCCCAAACTCAGAAGTCAGGTCAAAAGTGTTCACAACACCTAACTCTGTGATAGAGTTTGGATGTACATGGCGGCATTTGGGGGTTTTATCTCACAATTATTTTGGGGTGGTATGGCAGTATTAGTTTACAGTTAATGGCACTATTGTTTTGGGGCTATATGACACTATTATTTTCATGTGGTATTGCACTATTAGTTTGAGGTTGTATGACAGTATTATTTTAAGGTGTGTATGGAGCAACTATTTTGAGGTTGTACGGTACTATTATTTTGGGGGAACTTATATGGTACTATTATTTTGGGTTTGCGTGGATGTATATTTTTGTTTTGTGGCACAATTGTTTTGGGGTTGTATTGCAGTATTATTTTGAGCTGGCATAGCAGTATTATTATTTTAGACTTATAAGGCACTATTTTTTTGGGGTTGTATGACACTATTAGTTTAAAGTTGGAGTCTGTATGGAACAATTATTTTGAGGTTATATGGTACTATTATTTTGAGCTGGTGTGGCGGTATTATTTTAACAGGTGGCGCTATAGAGTTATGTTCTTCCTCTTTGCATGCATTTGTCTATGCATAGTCCAAATTTAGCACATTCAGGAGTTACCAGCAGGTGGCAGGGTTCACATATTTATGGACTCGTGCACGAGCTGCAGTTCTGTATGTGTCCAGCAGAGGTCATGCGAGCCCCTGTGTCCTCCTGGCAGCCCCATGTCAGCGGCGGCCTGCTGCGCTCAGCTGTTGCGCTGTCTGCTGTGCTGGACGAGCAGAACACACGATTACAGCATGGATTTTACACTTGTGAGATGCTGAGAAAAGCTGATGGTGGGAAATACTGAAGGATGGGACCAGTGCCAAGAAGGAGACCTCATTAACCCCTTGAGCGCGGCACAGAGGGGTCAGCAATGGTTAATTAACCCTGGCAGAGGGTCTGATCTGGATCCTTATGAATGAGGGAAGATGTAGCGAATGAGAGGGGTTAAAGTGAAGGTCCGCGGTTGTAGTTGGAGGGGATTCAGGGGAAAGGGAAAGTCACAATCTGACATACATACAGTTGCGCTCAAAAGTTTACACACCCCGGCAGAATTTTTGCTTTCTTGGCCTTTTTTCAGAGACTATGAATGATGGCACCAAACCTTTTTCTCCACTCATGGTTAGTGGTTGGGTGAAGCCATTTATTGTCAGAGTACTGTGTTTTCTCTTTTGAAATCATAATGACAACCCAAAACATCCAAATGACCCTGATAAAAAGTTTGCATATCCCATTACTTGCTACCATGTATTGCCCCCTCTACCATCAATGACAGCTTGAAGTCTTTTCTAGTAGTTGTGGATGAGGTTCTTTATTTTCTCAGATGGTAAAGCCGCCCACTCTTGTTGATAAAAGTCCTCCAGTTCCTGTAAATTCCTGGGCTGTCTAGCATGAACTGCGCGCTTCAGATATCCCCAGAGTGGCTCAATGATACTGAGGTCAGGAGACTGAGATGGCCACTCCAGACCCTTCACTTTGTTCTGCTGTAGCCAATGACAGGTCGACTTGGCCTTGTGTTTTGGATCGTTGCCATGTTGGAACGTCCAAGTACGTTCCATGCGCAGCTTCCGGGCTGATGATTGCAAATTTGCCTCCAGTATTTTCTGATAACGTGCTGCATTCTTCTTTCCTTCAACCCTGACCAAGATTCCTGTGCCTTTGTAGCTCACACATCCCCAAAACATCAGCGATTCACCTCCATGCTTTACAGTAGGAATGTTGTTCCTTTCACCATAGTCCTTGTTGTCCTCTCTCCAAATGTAACGTTTATGGTTGTGGCTAAAAAGTTCAGTTTTGGTCTCATCACTCCAAATTACCTTGTTCCAGAAGTTTTGAGGCTTGTCTCAATTACCTTGTTCCAGAAGTTTTGAGGCTTGTCTCTTTGCTGTTTTGCGTATTGTAGGCGAGATACTTTGTGGCATTTGCGTAGTAATGGCTTTCTTCTGGCGACTCGACGATGCAGCCCATTTTTCTTCAAGTGCCTCCTTATTGTGCATCTTGAAACAGCCACACCGCTAGTTTTCAGAGAGTCCAGTATTTCAGCTGATGTTATTTGTGGGTTTTTCTTTGCATCCCAAACAATTTTCCTGGCAGTTGTGGACAAAATTTTTGCTGGGTCTACCTGATCGAGGTTTTATTTTTACAGAGCCCCTGATTTTCCATTTGTTAATCACGGTTAGATAGCTGCTGACTGGCATTATCAATTCCTTGGATATCTTTTTGTATCCCTTTCCTGTTTTATACAGTTCAACTACCTTTTCCCGTAGATCCGTTGACAATTCTGTTGCTTTTTCCATGACTCACAATCCAGAAATGTCAGTGGCTGGCTGAAAGATGCCAGAGTCTGTCTGGATCCCAGAAACTCACTCAGCTTTTATGCACACACACTGATTTACAAGAAAACCAATCACAGGTGAGGATGTTACCTTTAGCAGCCATTCAAATGCATTTGTGTCAACTTCTGCGCATGTTATCAGGCCAAAATCACCAGGGTATGTAAACTTTTGATCAGGGTCATTTGCATGTTTTTGGTTGTCATTATGATTTAAAAAGAGAAAACACAGTAGTTTGACGATAAATGGCTTCACCCAACCACTAACCATGAGTGGAGGAAAAGTTTTGGGGTTGTCAATCATATTCTCTGACAAAAGGACAAGAAAGCAAAAATTCTGCCGGGGTATGTAAACTTTTGAGCACATCTTCATACAATCATACACATACATATTGTGCTATCATTATTACATACATACACGTCCTTTTTGGTCACTTTAGCGATAGTATGTGGACTTTGTATAGCAGTATATTGGGGGATTGTATGGCACTGTTTGGTGACTGACAGTGAATACATAGAGACGCACACCCATAGAAATATACATGGCCACATACGCACATGAAGTGCTTGTCTCCCAGATGATTCCGCTTGCTCAGTTTTCCCGCTTCCACACCTCATGTCAGGCACTGACCGCTTACTCGCTGCCTGCGGCTGGCCTCACACTCAGTGGTAGTTTTTCGGCAGTAATAGGCCTTGCAGCAGAATTACCGTAAAGTGAGACACGAGCCGCTGGCAGCAAGTAAGCAGTCACTTCTTGAAGGTGATGTGTTGGAAGCGGGAAAAGTGAGCAAGCGGAAGGAAATTGTGATAGACGGCTTAGTGGGTGAGAGGATCTCCGTAATGGCGGCTCTTATGTGGTGTTTCTGGTAAATCCACCCAATGTGACCCCATTCTTGATGACATCATCACATCCGGCGTGACATGATGTCATCACTTCTCAGATCCCCGCCGCCCTCTGGTGGACAGAACTATAGCAGCAGATTAGCTCCTAGCATTTTGGATCCTTATTTTGGGGATGGTGATTATCCTCATTCCTCCTCTCCCCCGCACCCAGCTGTGACCCTGGGGTCAGTGGAGAGGCCAGACACAGCTGCACTGACCAGTCAGACTTTTTGCCGTGCGTCATCACAGTAACCGCCCCTCACTGGGAGGATGGGAGGAGATCCTAAATGAAGTCTGATCTTTGACCTCTCAGGGCCGACCCCTGTGCAATCGGTTCAGTTACCTCCATGACTGGCAGCAAAGTAGCTAATGCATTTTGATTTGAAGACCGATCAATACGAGGTGGCGAGGAACGGCGCCAAAACCTACAGATGAAGGAATGTCTCCAGATTGAGAAGACTATGCAGTAGGATTTCTTTCATCTGACATCTGATAATCCACAAATTCTGAGAACCCAGAACTTGTATGATGAACACACTCAGAAAAGAAAAACCTCAGTTCCCGTCCTGCTATACTAAAGACTATGGATCCACGCATGACCCCACTAATAACCATCAGGACAAAGCGTTCCTATAGAGTCAAAAACAACATCTCAGCAACTGTCTATAAGACACTGTCTCTACAAATCTGAGAGGGCCATCTGCAGTTCACTGTCTCACGCCAGTTGTCTTAACCATGTCAGAGAGGCCATCTTAGAGGAGTCAATGCAAAAATCTCAGTGACCATCCCATTCTGACCTTCCTACTTTGACCATTTCAGACTAACCATCTCATAGTGATCATTTTATACCAATCATTTCTAAGTGACCATGTCATACTGACCATGTCATACCAGCCATGTCCAAGTAAGCATCTCAGACAGGCCATCTAACACTGACCATTTCACAGTGCCTATCTCATACTAACCATCTCATGCCGACCATCTCCAAGTGACCATCTCATACCAACCATCTTATAATGGCCATTTCCAAGTGACCATCTCATACCATCCATCTCATTCTGACCATTTCAGAAATACCATTTTCTACTGATCATCTTCATATCGACCATCTCCAAGTGACCATCTTATAGCCATCGTGATGTCCATTTCAGAATGATCATCTCCCACTGATCATCTTATACCAACAATCTCCAAGTGACCATCTCATACTAACCATGTCATGAAGGCCATTTCCAAGTGACCATATCTTGCCAAGAAACTCATGGTGACCATTTCAGGATGATCATCTCCCCACTGACCATCTCATACTAACCATGTCATGAAGGCCATTTCCAAGTGACCATATCTTGCCAAGCATCTCATGGTGACCATTTCAGGATGATCATCTCCCCACTGACCATCTCATACTAACCATGTCATGAAGGCCATTTCCAAGTGACCATATCTTACCAAGCATCTCATGCTGGCTATTTCAGAATGACCATCTCACTGACCATCTCCAAGTGACCATCCCATACCAACGATCTCATAACAGCCATTTCCGAGTGACCGTCTCATACCATCCATCTCAGACCGACCATCTCACACTGACCATCTAATAGTGACGATCTTAAACTGACATCATACCGACCATCGATAAGTGATCATCTCATACCGACCATTTCCAAGTGAACAAGTCATACCGAACATCTCATGGTGACCATTTCCAAATTATCATCTCCCACTGACCACCGCATACCGATCATCTCACACTAGTCGTTCATTTCCAAGTATCAATCTGAGAACGACCATCTTAGAGAAGCCATTTCGAACATCTGAAAGAGACTCTCTCGGGATGCCCCTCTGACAGCCGCCGTCTCGGTCCCCACAAGACGGACCCATGGGAAGTATTTCATTACGACATATTTAGCGCACCGTCATTTGCATAGCGTGAGATTCCTGGCTGGAAGGACGATGGTGGGGGAAATCGCGGAATAATGTGGGACGTTTCCTATATGTGAAGCTTCGGGCTCAGACGTTCACACCGCAGGACGGGGCGGGGGTCAATATCTGCACAATCCCCATGTGAATGTAATTGAGATTCCATCACTGGAGAGACAGCGGGATGGTAACCGGCCCCCATCCCCCGCCCAGGCTGAGACCCTCTTGTCTTTCCTGAGGATAACGTCATCCTACAGATATGCAGGGAGGAGCAGATGAAAGGCGAGCGACCAGCTCCCATTCACTGCGGATGACGGGGATGCATGAATGAGGCGCAGGCTCCAATCAGATCAGCCGCCATCTTATTGTATCATAGACTTCACCGAGAGACCCGATCACAATGAAATGGCCGACGGTCCAGGTCACGAAACAGAATCTATGGGGTTCACTATATGAGTAGGCCGCGGCCGTGAACATGGCGGCTGATATTTAACCTCAATGTGATGTAAAATGGATGCTCAAAGATGACTCTGGGAAAGAAAATGGGGAAACCATGATCGTGGCGCCATTCTGACAACTGTTCCCTAGTAATACTGGCAGGGGTAAACTAGCAATGCTGACAGAGGTAACCTAGCAACGCTGACGGGGGTAAACTAGCAACGCTGATGGGGGTCATCGAGCAATGCTGACAGAGGTAACCTAGCAACGCTGATGGGGGTCATCGAGCAATGCTGACAGAGGTAACCTAGCAACGCTGATGGGGGTCATCTAGCAATGCTGACAGAGGTAACCTAGCAATGCTGATGGGGGTCATCTAGCAATGCTGACAGAAGTAACCTAGCAACGCTGATGGTAGTCATGTAGCAATGCTGACAGGGGTAACCTAGTAACACTGACAGGGGTCACCTAGCAACGCTGACCAGGTAACCTTGTAATGCTGAAAGGGATCACCTAGCAATGCTGACAGGTGTCACCTAGCAACGCTGACAGAGCTAACCTAGCAACGCTAAGAGGGGAAACCTAGTAATGCTGACAAGTAACCTAGCAACGCTGACGGGGGTAAACTAGCAATGCTGACAGAGGTAACCTAGCAACGCTGACGGGGGTAAACTAGCAATGCCGGCAGAGGTAACCTAGCAACGCTGACGGGGGTAAACTAGCAATGCCGGCAGAGGTAACCTAGCAACGCTAGCAATGCTGACAGAGGTAACCTAGCAACGCTGACGGGGGTCATCTAGCAACGCTGACCAGGTAACCTTGTAATGCTGAAAGGGATCACCTAGCAATGCTGACAGGTGTCACCTAGCAACGCTGACAGGTGTCATCTAGCAACACTGACAGAGGTAACCTAGCAACGCTGATGGGGGTCATCTAGCAATGCTGACAGGTAACCTAGCAACGCTGATGGGGGTCATCTAGCAATGCTGACAGAAGTAACCTAGCAACGCTGATGGTAGTCATGTAGCAATGCTGACAGGGGTAACCTAGTAACACTGACAGGGGTCACCTAGCAACGCTGACCAGGTAACCTTGTAATGCTGAAAGGGATCACCTAGCAATGCTGACAGGTGTCACCTAGAAACGCTGACAGAGCTAACCTAGCAACGCTAAGAGGGGAAACCTAGTAATGCTGACAGGTAACCTAGCAACGCTGACTGGGGTATCCTTGCAACTCTGATAGGGGTCACCTAGCAACACTGACGGGTCACCTAGCAATGCTGACAGAGGTAACTTAGCAACGCTGACTGGGGTCACCTAGCTCTGCTGACCAGGTTACCCAGTAATGCTGACCAGGTAACCTAGTAACACTGCTCAGTTGTCGTTTCCCTTCCCCCACAGAAGTCGCCATTAGTAAGCCCCGCCCATGATGCATTATAACGAAGACACAGAAATCAGACATTTGTAGCTGATGGATCATGTAGGGCGACGCGAGGTCCGTCCATATACAGTCACGGATCTCGCGTCCTGTACTCGTGGGATCACCTGCTGCTATAATGTGGCTGCCATGTTTACTGCTTTATCAGCAGCCTGCCAGGAATAGGACAGCACCGGCGGACATGTCACTGGTCACTATGGAGAGTCCGCTCCCTGACAGCCAGAAACTGAATTCACGCCTCACTGATTACTGCTCTCCCCAGTGACGCTCAGCACAACTCCCATCATCCTCCCATCATCCGGGGCCACGACAGCGTCTGACAACCCAATACAACAGTGTATCTAATCCTCTCCTGTGTGATACTGTCTGCTGAGCCACGTATCTAATCCTATCCTGTGTGATACTGTCTGCTGAGCTGTGTATCTAATCCTATCCTGTGTGATACTGTCTGCTGAGCGGTGTATCTAATCCTCTCCTGTGTGATACTGACTGCTGAGCCGTGTATCTAATCCTATCCTGTGTGATACTGACTGCTGAGCCGTGTATCTATTCCTCTCCTGTGTGATACTGACTGCTGAGCCGTGTATCTAACCCTATCCTGTGTGATACTGACTGCTGAGCCGTGTATCTATTCCTCTCCTGTGTGATACTGACTGCTGAGCCGTGTATCTAACCCTATCCTGTGTGATACCGACTGCTGAGCCGTGTATCTAATCCTCTCCTGTGTGATACTGTCTGCTGAGCCGTGTATCTAATCCTCTCCTGTGTGATACTGACTGCTGAGCCGTGTATCTATTCCTCTCCTGTGTGATACTGACTGCTGAGCCGTGTATCTAACCCTATCCTGTGTGATACCGACTGCTGAGCCGTGTATCTAATCCTCTCCTGTGTGATACTGTCTGCTGAGCCGTGTATCTAATCCTCTGCTGTGTGATACTGACTGCTGAGCCGTGTATCTAATCCTCTCCTGTGTGATACTGACTGCAGAGCCGTGTATCTAATCCTCTCCTGTGTGATACTGAGTGCTGAGCCGTGTATCTAATCCTATCCTGTGTGATATTGTCTGCTGAGCGGTGTATCTAATCCTATCCTGTGTGATACTGACTGCTGAGCCGTGTATCTAATCCTATCCTGTGTGATACTGACTGCTGAGCTGTGTATCTAATCCTCTCCTGTGTGATACTGACTGCAGAGCCGTGTATCTAATCCTCCCCTGTGTGATACTGAGTGCTGAGCCGTGTATCTAATCTTATCCTGTGAGATACTGACTGCTGAGCCGTGTATCTAATCCTCTCCTGTGTGATACAATCTGCTGAGCCGTGTATCTAATCCTCTCCTGTGTGATACTGACTGCGGAGCCGTGTATCTAATCCTCTCCTGTGTTATACTGTCTGCTGAGCTGTGTATCTAATCCTCTCCTGTGTGATACTGACTGCTGAGCCGTGTATCTAATCCTCTCCTGTGTGATACTGAGTGCTGAGCCGTGTATCTAATCCTATCCTGTGAGATACTGACTGCTGAGCCGTGTATCTAATCCTCTCCTGTGTGATACAGTCTGCTGAGCTGTGTATCTAATCCTCTCCTGTGTGATACTGACTGCTGAGCTGTGTATCTAATCCTCTCCTGTGTGATACTGTCTGCTGAGCTGTGTATCTAATCCTCTCCTGTGTGATACTGACTGCTGAGCCGTGTATCTAATCCTCTCCTGTGTGATACTGACTGCTGAGCCATGTATCTAATCCTATCCTGTGTGATACTGTCTGCTGAGCCGTGTATCTAATCCTATCCTGTGTGATACTGTCTGCTGAGCGGTGTATCTAATCCTATCCTGTGTGATACTGACTGCTGAGCCGTGTATCTAATCCTCTCCTGTGTGATACTGACTGCTGAGCCGTGTATCTAATCCTCTGCTGTGTGATACTGACTGCTGAGCTGTGTATATAATCCTCTCCTGTGTGATACTGACTGCTGAGCCGTGTATCTAATCCTCTCCTGTGTGATACTGACTGCTGAGCCGTGTATCTAATCCTATCCTGTGTGCTACTGACTGCTGAGCCATGTATCTAATCCTCTCCTGTGTGATACTGACTGCTGAGCCGTGTATCTAATCTTCTGCTCTGTGATACTGACTGCTCAGCCGTGTATCTAATCCTCTCCTGTGTGATACTGACTGCTGAGCTGTGTATCTAATCCTCTCCTGTGTGATACTGAGTGCTGAGCCGTGTATCTAATCCTATCCTGTGAGATACTGACTGCTGAGCCGTGTATCTAATCCTCTCCTGTGTGATACAGTCTGCTGAGCCGTGTATCTAATCCTCTCCTGTGTGATACTGACTGCTGAGCCATGTATCTAATCCTCTCCTGTGTGATACTGTCTGCTGAGCCGTGTATCTAATCCTCTCCTGTGTGATACTGACTGCTGAGCCGTGTATCTAATCCTCTCCTGTGTGATACTGACTGCTGAGCCGTGTATCTAATCCTCTCCTGTGTGATACTGACTGCTGAGCCGTGTATCTAATCCTATCCTGTGTGCTACTGACTGCTGAGCCATGTATCTAATCCTCTCCTGTGTGATACTGACTGCTGAGCCGTGTATCTAATCTTCTGCTCTGTGATACTGACTGCTCAGCCGTGTATCTAATCCTCTCCTGTGTGATACTGACTGCTGAGCTGTGTATCTAATCCTCTCCTGTGTGATACTGAGTGCTGAGCCGTGTATCTAATCCTATCCTGTGAGATACTGACTGCTGAGCCGTGTATCTAATCCTCTCCTGTGTGATACAGTCTGCTGAGCCGTGTATCTAATCCTCTCCTGTGTGATACTGACTGCTGAGCCGTGTATCTAATCCTCTCCTGTGTGATACTGTCTGCTGAGCTGTGTATCTAATCCTCTCCTGTGTGATACTGACTGCTGAGCCGTGTATCTAATCCTCTCCTGTGTGATACTGACTGCTGAGCCGTGTATCTAATCCTCTCCTGTGTGATACTGACTGCTGAGCCGTGTATCTAATCCTATCCTGTGTGATACTGACTGCTGAGCCGTGTATCTAATCCTCTCCTGTGTGATACTGTCTGCTGAGCCGTGTATCTAATCCTCTCCTGTGTGATACTGACTGCTGAGTCGTGTATCTAATCCTATCCTGTGTGATACTGTCTGCTGAGCTGTGTATCTAATCCTCTCCTGTGTGAAACTGACTGCTGAGCCGTGTATCTAATCCTATCCTGTTTGATACTGACTGCTGAGCCGTGTATCTAATCCTATCCTGTGTGATACAGTCTCCTAAGTCGTGTATCTAATCCTCTCCTGTGTGATACTGACTGCTGAGCCGTGTATCTAATCCTCTCCTGTGTCCTGTGTGATAGTCTGCTGAGCTGTGTATCTAATCAATCCTCTCCTATGTGATACTGACTGCTGAGCCGTGTATCTAATCCTATCCTGTGTGATACTGTCTGCTGAGCCGTGTATCTAATCCTCTCCTGTGTGATACTGACTGCTGAGCCGTGTATCTAATCCTCTCCTGTGTGATACTGACTGCTTAGCCGTGTATCTAATCCTCTCCTGTGTGATACTGACTGCTTAGCCGTGTATCTAATCCTCTCCTGTGTGATACTGACTGCTGAGCTGTGTATCTAATCCTCTCCTGTGTGATACTGACTGCTGAGCCGTGTATCTAATCCTATCCTGTGTGATACTGTCTGCTGAGCCGTGTCTAATCCTATCCTGTGTGATACTGACTGCTGAGCCGTGTATCTAATCCTCTCCTGTGTGATACTGACTGCTGAGCCGTGTATCTAATCCTATCCTGTGTGATACTGTCTGCTGAGCCGTGTATCTAATCCTATCCTGTGTGATACTGTCTGCTGAGCCGTGTATATAATCCTATCCTGTGTGATACTGACTGCTGAGCCGTGTATCTAATCCTCTCCTGTGTGATACTGACTGCTGAGCCGTGTATCTAATCCTCTGCTGTGTGATACTGACTTCTGAGCCGTGTATCTAATCCTCTGCTGTGTGATACTTACTGCTGAGCCGTGTATCTAATCCTCTCCTGTGTGATACTGACTGCTGAGCTGTGTATCTAATCCTCTCCTGTGTGATACTGACTGCTGAGCCGTGTATCTAATCCTATCCTGTGTGATACTGACTGCTGAGCCGTGTATCTGATCCTCTCCTGTGTGATACTGACTGCTGAGCCGTGTATCTAATCCTATCCTGTGTGATACTGACTGCTGAGCCGTGTATCTAATCCTATCCTGTGTGATACTGTGCTGAGCCGTGTATCTGATCCTATCCTGTGTGATACTGACTGCTGAGCCGTGTATCTAATCCTCTCCTGTGTGATACTGACTGCTGAGCCATGTATCTAATCCTATTCTGTGTGATACTGACTGCTGAGCCGTGTATCTAATTCTATCCTGTGTGATACTGTCTGCTGAGCTGTGTATCTAATCCTCTCCTGTGTGATACTGACTGCTGAGCCGTGTATCTAATCCTCTCCTGTGTGATACTGACTGCTGAGCCGTGTATCTAATCCTATCCTGTGTGATTCTGTCTGCTGAGCCGTGTATCTAATCCTATCCTGTGTGATACTGTCTGCTGAGCGGTGTATCTAATCCTATCCTGTGTGATACTGACTGCTGAGCCGTGTATCTAATCCTCTCCTGTGTGATACTGACTGCTGAGCCGTGTATCTAATCCTCTCCTGTGTGATACTGACTGCTGAGCTGTGTATATAATCCTCTCCTGTGTGATACTGACTGCTGAGCCGTGTATCTAATCCTCTCCTGTGTGATACTGACTGCTGAGCCGTGTATCTAATCCTATCCTGTGTGCTACTGACTGCTGAGCCGTGTATCTAATCCTCTCCTGTGTGATACTGACTGCTGAGCCGTGTATCTAATCTTCTGCTGTGTGATACTGACTGCTCAGCCGTGTATCTAATCCTCTCCTGTGTGATACTGACTGCTGAGCCGTATATCTAATCCTCTCCTGTGTGATACTGAGTGCTGAGCCGTGTATCTAATCCTATCCTGTGAGATACTGACTGCTGAGCCATGTATCTAATCCTCTCCTGTGTGATACAGTCTGCTGAGCCGTGTATCTAATCCTCTCCTGTGTGATACTGACTGCTGAGCCGTGTATCTAATCCTCTCCTGTGTGATACTGTCTGCTGAGCCGTGTATCTAATCCTCTCCTGTGTGTTACTGACTGCTGAGCCGTGTATCTAATCCTCTCCTGTGTGATACTGACTGCTGAGCCGTGTATCTAATCCTCTCCTGTGTGATACTGACTGCTGAGCCGTGTATCTAATCCTCTCCTGTGTGATACTGACTGCTGAGCCGTGTATCTAATCCTCTCCTGTGTGATACTTACTGCTAAGCCGTGTATCTAATCCTCTACTGTGTGATACTGACTGCTGAGCCGTGTATCTAATCCTCTCCTGTGTGATACTGACTGCTGAGCCGTGTATCTAATCCTCTCCTGTGTGATACTGAGTGCTGAGCCGTGTATCTAATCCTATCCTGTGAGATACTGACTGCTGAGCCGTGTATCTAATCCTCTCCTGTGTGATACAGTCTGTTGAGCCGTGTATCTAATCCTCTCCTGTGTGATACTGACTGCTGAGCCGTGTATCTAATCCTCTCCTGTGTGATACTGTCTGCTGAGCTGTGTATCTAATCCTCTCCTGTGTGATACTGACTGCTGAGCCGTGTATCTAATCCTCTCCTGTGTGATACTGACTGCTGAGCCGTGTATCTAATCCTCTCCTGTGTGATACTGACTGCTGAGCCGTGTATCTAATCCTCTCCTGTGTGATACTGACTGCTAAGCCGTGTATCTAATCCTCTCCTGTGTGATACTGACTGCTGAGCCATGTATCTAATCCTCTCCTGTGTGATACTAACTGCTGAGCCGTGTATCTAATCCTATCCTGTGTGATACTGACTGCTGAGCCGTGTATCTAATCCTATCCTGTGTGATACTGACTGCTGAGCCGTGTATCTAATCCTCTCCTGTGGGATACTGACTGCTGAGCCGTGTATCTAATCCTCTGCTGTGTGATACTGACTTCTGAGCCGTGTATCTAATCCTCTGCTGTGTGATACTGACTGCTGAGCCGTGTATCTAATCCTATCCTGTGTGATACTGACTGCTGAGCCGTGTATCTAATCCTCTCCTGTGTGATACTGACTGCTGAGCTGTGTATCTACTCCTCTCCTGTGTGATACTGACTGCTGAGCCGTGTATCTAATCCTATCCTGTGTGATACTGTCTGCTGAGCCGTGTCTAATCCTATCCTGTGTGATACTGACTACTGAGCCGTGTATCTAATCCTCTCCTGTGTGATACTGACTGCTGAGCCGTGTATCTAATCCTATCCTGTGTGATACTGTCTGCTGAGCCGTGTATCTAATCCTATCCTGTGTGATACTGTCTGCTGAGCCGTGTATATAATCCTATCCTGTGTGATACTGACTGCTGAGCCGTGTATCTAATCCTCTCCTGTGTGATACTGACTGCTGAGCCGTGTATCTAATCCTCTGCTGTGTGATACTGACTTCTGAGCCGTGTATCTAATCCTCTGCTGTGTGATACTGACTGCTGAGCCGTGTATCTAATCCTCTCCTGTGTGATACTGACTGCTGAGCCGTGTATCTAATCCTATCCTGTGTGATACTGACTGCTGAGCCGTGTATCTGATCCTCTCCTGTGTGATACTGACTGCTGAGCCGTGTATCTAATCCTATCCTGTGTGATACTGACTGCTGAGCCGTGTATCTAATCCTATCCTGTGTGATACTGTGCTGAGCCGTGTATCTGATCCTATCCTGTGTGATACTGACTGCTGAGCCGTGTATCTAATCCTCTCCTGTGTGATACTGACTGCTGAGCCGTGTATCTAATCCTATCCTGTGTGATACTGTCTGCTGAGCCGTGTATCTAATCCTATCCTGTGTGATACTGTCTGCTGAGCGGTGTATCTAATCCTATCCTGTGTGATACTGACTGCTGAGCCGTGTATCTAATCCTCTCCTGTGTGATACTGACTGCTGAGCCGTGTATCTAATCCTCTCCTGTGTGATACTGACTGCTGAGCTGTGTATCTAATCCTCTCCTGTGTGATACTGACTGCTGAGCCGTGTATCTAATCCTCTCCTGTGTGATACTGACTGCTGAGCCGTGTATCTAATCCTATCCTGTGTGCTACTGACTGCTGAGCCGTGTATCTAATCCTCTCCTGTGTGATACTGACTGCTGAGCCGTGTATCTAATCTTCTGCTGTGTGATACTGACTGCTCAGCCGTGTATCTAATCCTCTCCTGTGTGATACTGACTGCTAAGCCGTATATCTAATCCTCTCCTGTGTGATACTGAGTGCTGAGCCGTGTATCTAATCCTATCCTGTGAGATACTGACTGCTGAGCCATGTATCTAATCCTCTCCTGTGTGATACAGTCTGCTGAGCCGTGTATCTAATCCTCTCCTGTGTGATACTGACTGCTGAGCCGTGTATCTAATCCTCTCCTGTGTGATACTGTCTGCTGAGCCGTGTATCTAATCCTCTCCTGTGTGTTACTGACTGCTGAGCCGTGTATCTAATCCTCTCCTGTGTGATACTGACTGCTGAGCCGTGTATCTAATCCTCTCCTGTGTGATACTGACTGCTGAGCCGTGTATCTAATCCTCTCCTGTGTGATACTGACTGCTGAGCCGTGTATCTAATCCTCTCCTGTGTGATACTTACTGCTAAGCCGTGTATCTAATCCTCTACTGTGTGATACTGACTGCTGAGCCGTGTATCTAATCCTCTCCTGTGTGATACTGACTGCTGAGCCGTGTATCTAATCCTCTCCTGTGTGATACTGAGTGCTGAGCCGTGTATCTAATCCTATCCTGTGAGATACTGACTGCTGAGCCGTGTATCTAATCCTCTCCTGTGTGATACAGTCTGTTGAGCCGTGTATCTAATCCTCTCCTGTGTGATACTGACTGCTGAGCCGTGTATCTAATCCTCTCCTGTGTGATACTGTCTGCTGAGCTGTGTATCTAATCCTCTCCTGTGTGATACTGACTGCTGAGCCGTGTATCTAATCCTCTCCTGTGTGATACTGACTGCTGAGCCGTGTATCTAATCCTCTCCTGTGTGATACTGACTGCTGAGCCGTGTATCTAATCCTCTCCTGTGTGATACTGACTGCTAAGCCGTGTATCTAATCCTCTCCTGTGTGATACTGACTGCTGAGCCATGTATCTAATCCTCTCCTGTGTGATACTAACTGCTGAGCCGTGTATCTAATCCTATCCTGTGTGATACTGACTGCTGAGCCGTGTATCTAATCCTATCCTGTGTGATACTGACTGCTGAGCCGTGTATCTAATCCTCTCCTGTGTGATACTGACTGCTGAGCCGTGTATCTAATCCTCTGCTGTGTGATACTGACTTCTGAGCCGTGTATCTAATCCTCTGCTGTGTGATACTGACTGCTGAGCCGTGTATCTAATCCTCTCCTGTGTGATACTGACTGCTGAGCTGTGTATCTAATCCTCTCCTGTGTGATACTGACTGCTGAGCCGTGTATCTAATCTTATCCTGTGTGATACTGACTGCTGAGCCGTGTATCTGATCCTCTCCTGTGTGATACTGACTGCTGAGCCGTGTATCTAATCCTATCCTGTGTGATACTGACTGCTGAGCCGTGTATCTAATCCTATCCTGTGTGATACTGTGCTGAGCCGTGTATCTGATCCTATCCTGTGTGATACTGACTGCTGAGCCGTGTATCTAATCCTCTCCTGTGTGATACTGACTGCTGAGCCATGTATCTAATCCTATTCTGTGTGATACTGACTGCTGAGCCGTGTATCTAATTCTATCCTGTGTGATACTGTCTGCTGAGCTGTGTATCTAATCCTCTCCTGTGTGATACTGACTGCTGAGCCGTGTATCTAATCCTCTCCTGTGTGATACTGACTGCTGAGCCGTGTATCTAATCCTATCCTGTGTGATACTGTCTGCTGAGCCGTGTATCTAATCCTATCCTGTGTGATACTGTCTGCTGAGCGGTGTATCTAATCCTATCCTGTGTGATACTGACTGCTGAGCCGTGTATCTAATCCTCTCCTGTGTGATACTGACTGCTGAGCCGTGTATCTAATCCTCTCCTGTGTGATACTGACTGCTGAGCTGTGTATATAATCCTCTCCTGTGTGATACTGACTGCTGAGCCGTGTATCTAATCCTCTCCTGTGTGATACTGACTGCTGAGCCGTGTATCTAATCCTATCCTGTGTGCTACTGACTGCTGAGCCGTGTATCTAATCCTCTCCTGTGTGATACTGACTGCTGAGCCGTGTATCTAATCTTCTGCTGTGTGATACTGACTGCTCAGCCGTGTATCTAATCCTCTCCTGTGTGATACTGACTGCTGAGCCGTATATCTAATCCTCTCCTGTGTGATACTGAGTGCTGAGCCGTGTATCTAATCCTATCCTGTGAGATACTGACTGCTGAGCCATGTATCTAATCCTCTCCTGTGTGATACAGTCTGCTGAGCCGTGTATCTAATCCTCTCCTGTGTGATACTGACTGCTGAGCCGTGTATCTAATCCTCTCCTGTGTGATACTGTCTGCTGAGCCGTGTATCTAATCCTCTCCTGTGTGTTACTGACTGCTGAGCCGTGTATCTAATCCTCTCCTGTGTGATACTGACTGCTGAGCCGTGTATCTAATCCTCTCCTGTGTGATACTGACTGCTGAGCCGTGTATCTAATCCTCTCCTGTGTGATACTGACTGCTGAGCCGTGTATCTAATCCTCTCCTGTGTGATACTTACTGCTAAGCCGTGTATCTAATCCTCTACTGTGTGATACTGACTGCTGAGCCGTGTATCTAATCCTCTCCTGTGTGATACTGACTGCTGAACCGTGTATCTAATCCTCTCCTGTGTGATACTGAGTGCTGAGCCGTGTATCTAATCCTATCCTGTGAGATACTGACTGCTGAGACGTGTATCTAATCCTCTCCTGTGTGATACAGTCTGTTGAGCCGTGTATCTAATCCTCTCCTGTGTGATACTGACTGCTGAGCCGTGTATCTAATCCTCTCCTGTGTGATACTGTCTGCTGAGCTGTGTATCTAATCCTCTCCTGTGTGATACTGACTGCTGAGCCGTGTATCTAATCCTCTCCTGTGTGATACTGACTGCTGAGCCGTGTATCTAATCCTCTCCTGTGTGATACTGACTGCTGAGCCGTGTATCTAATCCTCTCCTGTGTGATACTGACTGCTAAGCCGTGTATCTAATCCTCTCCTGTGTGATACTGACTGCTGAGCCATGTATGTAATCCTCTCCTGTGTGATACTAACTGCTGAGCCGTGTATCTAATCCTATCCTTTGTGATACTGACTGCTGAGCCGTGTATCTAATCCTATCCTGTGTGATACTGACTGCTGAGCCGTGTATCTAATCCTCTCCTGTGTGATACTGACTGCTGAGCCGTGTATATAATCCTCTCCTGTGTGATACTGACTTCTGAGCCGTGTATCTAATCCTCTCCTGTGTGATACTGACTGCTGAGCCGTGTATCTAATTCTATCCTGTGTGATACTGACTGCTGAGCTGTGTATCTAATCCTCTCCTGTGTGATACTGTCTGCTGAGCCGTGTATCTAATCCTCTCCTGTGTGATACTGACTGCTGAGTCGTGTATCTAATCCTATCCTGTGTGATACTGTCTGCTGAGCTGTGTATCTAATCCTTTCCTGTGTGAAACTGACTGCTGAGCCGTGTATCTAATCCTATCCTGTTTGATACTGACTGCTGAGCCGTGTATCTAATCCTATCCTGTGTGATACTGTCTCCTAAGCCGTGTATCTAATCCTCTCCTGTGTGATACTGACTGCTGAGCCGTGTATCTAATCCTCTCCTGTGTGATACTGTCTGCTGAGCTGTGTATCTAATCCTCTCCTGTGTGATACTGACTGCTGAGCCGTGTATCTAATCCTCTCCTGTGTGATACTGACTGCTGAGCCGTGTATCTAATACTCTCCTGTGTGATACTGACTGCTGAGCCGTGTATCTAATCCTCTCCTGTGTGATACTTACTGCTAAGCCGTGTATCTAATCCTCTACTGTGTGATACTGACTGCTGAGCCGTGTATCTAATCCTCTCCTGTGTGATACTGACTGCTGAGTCGTGTATCTAATCCTCTCCTGTGTGATACTGAGTGCTGAGCCGTGTATCTAATCCTATCCTGTGAGATACTGACTGCTGAGCCGTGTATCTAATCCTCTCCTGTGTGATACAGTCTGTTGAGCCATGTATCTAATCCTCTCCTGTGTGATACTGACTGCTGAGCCGTGTATCTAATCCTCTCCTGTGTGATACTGTCTGCTGAGCCGTGTATCCAATCCTCTCCTGTGTGATACTGACTGCTGAGCCGTGTATCTAATCCTCTCCTGTGTGATACTGACTGCTGAGCCGTGTATCTAATCCTCTCCTGTGTGATACTGACTGCTGAGCCGTGTATCTAATCCTCTCCTGTGTGATACTGACTGCTGAGCCGTGTATCTAATCCTCTCCTGTGTGATACTGACTGCTGAGCCGTGTATCTAATCCTCTCCTGTGTGATACTGACTGCTGAGCCGTGTATCTAATCCTGTCCGGTGTGATACTGACTGCTGAGCCGTGTATCTAATCCTATCCTGTGTGATACTGACTGCTGAGCCGTGTATCTAATCCTCTCCTGTGTGATACTGACTGCTGAGCCGTGTATATAATCCTCTCCTGTGTGATACTGACTTCTGAGCCGTGTATCTAATCCTCTCCTGTGTGATACTGACTGCTGAGCCGTGTATCTAATTCTATCCTGTGTGATACTGACTGCTGAGCTGTGTATCTAATCCTCTCCTGTGTGATACTGTCTGCTGAGCCGTTTATCTAATCCTCTCCTGTGTGATACTGACTGCTGAGCTGTGTATCTAATCCTATCCTGTGTGATACTGACTGCTGAGCCGTGTATCTAATCCTATCCTGTGTGATACTGACTGCTGAGCCGTGTATCTTATCCTCTCCTGTGTGATACTGTCTGCTGAGCCGTGTATCTAATCCTCTACTGTGTGATACTGACTGCGGAGCCGTGTATCTAATCCTCTCCTGTGTTATGCTGACTGCTGAGCCGTGTATCTAATCCTATCCTGTGTGATACTGACTGCTGAGCCGTGTATCTAATCCTCTCCTGTGTGATACTGTCTGCTGAGCCGTGTATCTAATCCTCTCCTGTGTGATACTGACTGCGGAGCCGTGTATCTAATCCTCTCCTCTGTTATACTGACTGCTGAGCCGTGTATCTAATCCTATCCTGTGTGATACTGACTGCTGATCCGTGTATCTAATCCTATCCTGTGTGATACTGACTGCTGAGCCGTGTATCTAATCCTCTCCTGTGTGATACTGACTGCTGAGCCGTGTATCTAATCCTATCCTGTGTGATACTGTCTGCTGAGCCGTGTATCTAATCCTATCCTGTGTGATACTGTCTGCTGAGCGGTGTATCTAATCCTATCCTGTGTGATACTGACTGCTG
This sequence comes from Dendrobates tinctorius, assembly GCF_039654945.1. Taxonomy (NCBI): domain Eukaryota; kingdom Metazoa; phylum Chordata; class Amphibia; order Anura; family Dendrobatidae; genus Dendrobates; species Dendrobates tinctorius. Next base: position 10,266,064 of record NW_027361924.1, read on the forward strand.
AGCCGTGTATCTAATCCTCTCCTGTGTGATACTGACTGCTGAGCCGTGTATCTAATCCTCTCCTGTGTGATACTGACTGCTGAGCTGTGTATCTAATCCTCTCCTGTGTGATACTGACTGCTGAGCCGTGTATCTAATCCTCTCCTGTGTGATACTGACTGCTGAGCCGTGTATCTAATCCTATCCTGTGTGCTACTGACTGCTGAGCCGTGTATCTAATCCTCTCCTGTGTGATACTGACTGCTGAGCCGTGTATCTAATCTTCTGCTGTGTGATACTGACTGCTCAGCCGTGTATCTAATCCTCTCCTGTGTGATACTGACTGCTGAGCCGTATATCTAATCCTCTCCTGTGTGATACTGAGTGCTGAGCCGTGTATCTAATCCTATCCTGTGAGATACTGACTGCTGAGCCATGTATCTAATCCTCTCCTGTGTGATACAGTCTGCTGAGCCGTGTATCTAATCCTCTCCTGTGTGATACTGACTGCTGAGCTGTGTATCTAATCCTCTCCTGTGTGATACTGTCTGCTGAGCCGTGTATCTAATCCTCTCCTGTGTGTTACTGACTGCTGAGCCGTGTATCTAATCCTCTCCTGTGTGATACTGACTGCTGAGCCGTGTATCTAATCCTCTCCTGTGTGATACTGACTGCTGAGCCGTGTATCTAATCCTCTCCTGTGTGATACTGACTGCTGAGCCGTGTATCTAATCCTCTCCTGTGTGATACTTACTGCTAAGCCGTGTATCTAATCCTCTACTGTGTGATACTGACTGCTGAGCCGTGTATCTAATCCTCTCCTGTGTGATACTGACTGCTGAGCCGTGTATCTAATCCTCTCCTGTGTGATACTGAGTGCTGAGCCGTGTATCTAATCCTATCCTGTGAGATACTGACTGCTGAGCCGTGTATCTAATCCTCTCCTGTGTGATACAGTCTGTTGAGCCGTGTATCTAATCCTCTCCTGTGTGATACTGACTGCTGAGCCGTGTATCTAATCCTCTCCTGTGTGATACTGTCTGCTGAGCTGTGTATCTAATCCTCTCCTGTGTGATACTGACTGCTGAGCCGTGTATCTAATCCTCTCCTGTGTGATACTGACTGCTGAGCCGTGTATCTAATCCTCTCCTGTGTGATACTGACTGCTGAGCCGTGTATCTAATCCTCTCCTGTGTGATACTGACTGCTAAGCCGTGTATCTAATCCTCTCCTGTGTGATACTGACTGCTGAGCCATGTATCTAATCCTCTCCTGTGTGATACTAACTGCTGAGCCGTGTATCTAATCCTATCCTGTGTGATACTGACTGCTGAGCCGTGTATCTAATCCTATCCTGTGTGATACTGACTGCTGAGCCGTGTATCTAATCCTCTCCTGTGTGATACTGACTGCTGAGCCGTGTATATAATCCTCTCCTGTGTGATACTGACTTCTGAGCCGTGTATCTAATCCTCTCCTGTGTGATACTGACTGCTGAGCCGTGTATCTAATTCTATCCTGTGTGATACTGACTGCTGAGCTGTGTATCTAATCCTCTCCTGTGTGATACTGTCTGCTGAGCCGTGTATCTAATCCTCTCCTGTGTGATACTGACTGCTGAGCCGTGTATCTAATCCTATCCTGTGTGATACTGTCTGCTGAGCTGTGTATCTAATCCTTTCCTGTGTGAAACTGACTGCTGAGCCGTGTATCTAATCCTATCCTGTTTGATACTGACTGCTGAGCCGTGTATCTAATCCTATCCTGTGTGATACTGTCTCCTAAGCCGTGTATCTAATCCTCTCCTGTGTGATACTGACTGCTGAGCCGTGTATCTAATCCTCTCCTGTGTGATACTGTCTGCTGAGCTGTGTATCTAATCCTCTCCTGTGTGATACTGACTGCTGAGCCGTGTATCTAATCCTCTCCTGTGTGATACTGACTGCTGAGCCGTGTATCTAATCCTCTCCTGTGTGATACTGACTGCTGAGCCGTGTATCTAATCCTCTCCTGTGTGATACTTACTGCTAAGCCGTGTATCTAATCCTCTACTGTGTGATACTGACTGCTGAGCCGTGTATCTAATCCTCTCCTGTGTGATACTGACTGCTGAGTCGTGTATCTAATCCTCTCCTGTGTGATACTGAGTGCTGAGCCGTGTATCTAATCCTATCCTGTGAGATACTGACTGCTGAGCCGTGTATCTAATCCTCTCCTGTGTGATACAGTCTGTTGAGCCGTGTATCTAATCCTCTCCTGTGTGATACTGACTGCTGAGCCGTGTATCTAATCCTCTCCTGTGTGATACTGTCTGCTGAGCCGTGTATCCAATCCTCTCCTGTGTGATACTGACTGCTGAGCCGTGTATCTAATCCTCTCCTGTGTGATACTGACTGCTGAGCCGTGTATCTAATCCTCTCCTGTGTGATACTGACTGCTAAGCCGTGTATCTAATCCTCTCCTGTGTGATACTGACTGCTGAGCCATGTATCTAATCCTCTCCTGTGTGATACTGACTGCTGAGCCGTGTATCTAATCCTATCCGGTGTGATACTGACTGCTGAGCCGTGTATCTAATCCTATCCTGTGTGATACTGACTGCTGAGCCGTGTATCTAATCCTCTCCTGTGTGATACTGACTGCTGAGCCGTGTATATAATCCTCTCCTGTGTGATACTGACTTCTGAGCCGTGTATCTAATCCTCTCCTGTGTGATACTGACTGCTGAGCCGTGTATCTAATTCTATCCTGTGTGATACTGACTGCTGAGCTGTGTATCTAATCCTCTCCTGTGTGATACTGTCTGCTGAGCCGTTTATCTAATCCTCTCCTGTGTGATACTGACTGCTGAGCTGTGTATCTAATCCTATCCTGTGTGATACTGACTGCTGAGCCGTGTATCTAATCCTATCCTGTGTGATACTGACTGCTGAGCCGTGTATCTTATCCTCTCCTGTGTGATACTGTCTGCTGAGCCGTGTATCTAATCCTCTCCTGTGTGATACTGACTGCGGAGCCGTGTATCTAATCCTCTCCTGTGTTATGCTGACTGCTGAGCCGTGTATCTAATCCTATCCTGTGTGATACTGACTGCTGAGCCGTGTATCTAATCCTCTCCTGTGTGATACTGTCTGCTGAGCCGTGTATCTAATCCTCTCCTGTGTGATACTGACTGCGGAGCCGTGTATCTAATCCTCTCCTCTGTTATACTGACTGCTGAGCCGTGTATCTAATCCTATCCTGTGTGACACTGACTGCTGATCCGTGTATCTAATCCTATCCTGTGTGATACTGACTGCTGAGCCGTGTATCTAATCCTATCCTGTGTGATACTGACTGCTGAGCCGTGTATCTAATACTCTCCTGTGTGATACTGACTGCTGAGCCGTGTATCTAATCCTATCCTGTGTGATACTGACTGCGGAGCTGTGTATCTAATCCTATCCTGTGTGATACTGATTGCGGAGCCGTGTATCTAATCCTCTCCTGTGTGATACTGTCTGCGAAGCCGTGTTTCTAATCCTCTCCTGTGTTATACTGACTGCTGAGCCGTGTATCTAATCCTATCCTGTGTGATACTGACTGCTGAGCCGTGTATCTAATCCTATCCTGTGTGATACTGACTCCTGAGCCGTGTATCTAATCCTCTCCTGTGTGATACTGTCTGCTGAGCCGTGTATCTAATCCTCTCCTGTGTGATACTGACTGCTGAGCTGTGTATCTAATCCTATCCTGTGTGATACTGACTGCGGAGCCGTGTATCTAATCCTATCCTGTGTGATACTGATTGCGGAGCCGTGTATCTAATCCTCTCCTGTGTGATACTGTCTGCGGAGCCGTGTATCTAATCCTCTCCTGTGTTATACTGACTGCTGAGCCGTGTATCTAATCCTATCCTGTGTGATACTGTGCTGAGCCATGTATCTAATCCTCTCCTGTGTGATACTGACTGCTGAGCCGTGTATCTAATCCTTTCCTGTGTGATACTGACTGCTGAGCCGTGTATCTAATCCTATCCTGTGTGATACTGACTGCTGAGCCGTGTATCTAATCCTATCCTGTGTAATACTGACTGCTGAGCTGTGTATCTAATCCTATCCTGTGTGATACTGACTGCTGAGCCGTGTATCTAATCCTATCCTGTGTGATACTGACTGCTGAGCCGTGTATCTAATCCTCTCCTGTGTGATACTGACTGCTGAGCCGTGTATCTGATCCTATCCTGTGTGATACTGACTGCTGAGCCGTGTATCTGATCCTATCCTGTGTAATACTGACTGCTGAGCCGTGTATCTAATCCTATCCTGTGTGATACTGACTGCTGAGCCGTGTATCTAATACTCTCCTGTGTGATACTGACTGCTGAGCCGTGTATCTAATCCTCTCCTGTGTGATACTGACTGCGGAGCCGTGTATCTAATCCTCTCCTGTGTTATACTGACTGCTGAGCCGTGTATCTAATCCTATCCTGTGTGATACTGTCTGCTGAGCCATGTATCTAATCCTCTCCTGTGTGATACTGACTGCTGAGCGTTGTATCTAATCCTTTCCTGTGTGATACTGACTGCTGAGCCGTGTATCTAATCCTCTCCTGTGTGATACTGACAGCTGAGCCGTGTATCTTGTCCTCTCCTGTGTGATACTGACTGCTGAGCCGTGTATCTAATCCTCTTCTGTGTGATACTGACTGCTGAGCTGTGTATCTAATCCTATCCTGTGTGATACTGACTGCTGAGCCGTGTATCTAATCCTGTCCTCTGTGATACTGACTGCTGAGCCGTGTATCTAATCCTCTCCTGTGTGATACTGACTGCTGAGCTGTGTATCTAATCCTCTCCTGTGTGATACTGACTGCTGAGCCGTGTATCTAATCCTATCCTGTGTGATACTGACTGCTGAGCCGTGTATCTAATCCTATCCTGTGTGATACTGACTGCTGAGCCGTGTATCTAATCCTTTCCTGTGTGATACTGACTGCTGAGCCGTGTATCTAATCCTATCCTGTGTGATACTGTCTGCTGAGCCATGTATCTAATCCTCTCCTGTGTGATGCTGTCTGCTGAGCCGTGTATCTAATCCTCTCCTGTGTGATACTGACTGCTGAGCCGTGTATCTAATCCTCTCCTGTGTGATACTGACTGCTGAGCTGTGTATCTAATCCTCTCCTGTGTGATACTGACTGCTGAGCCGTGTATCTAATCCTATCCTGTGTGATATTGACTGCTGAGCCGTGTATCTAATCCTATCCTGTGTGATACTGACTGCTGAGCCGTGTATCTAATCCTTTCCTGTGTGATACTGACTGATGAGCCGTGTATCTAATCCTATCCTGTGTGATACTGACTGCTGAGCCGTGTATCTAATCCTGTCTTCTGTGATACTGACTGCTGAGCCGTGTATCTAATCCTCTCCTGTGTGATACTGACTGCTGAGCTGTGTATCTAATCCTCTCCTGTGTGATACTGACTGCTGAGCCGTGTATCTAATCCTATCCTGTGTGATACTGACTGCTGAGCCGTGTATCTAATCCTATCCTGTGTGATACTGACTGCTGAGCCGTGTATCTAATCCTTTCCTGTGTGATACTGACTGCTGAGCCGTGTATCTAATCATATCCTGTGTGATACTGTCTGCTGAGCCGTGTATGTAATCCTCTCCTGTGTGATACTGACTGCTGAGCTGTGTATCTAATCCTCTCCTGTGTGATACTGACTGCTGAGCTGTGTATCTAATCCTCTCCTGTGTGATGCTGTCTGGGGTCTGCAGTTATGGAGTCTGTGTACGGTCTGGGGTCTGCAGTTATGGGGTCTGTGTACGGTCTGGGGTCTGCAGTTATGGGGTCTGTGTACGGTCTGGGGTCTGCAGTTATGGGGTCTGTGTACGGTCTGGGGTCTGCAGTTATGGGGTCTGTGTACGGTCTGGGGTCTGCAGTTATGGGGTCTGTGTACGGTCTGGGGTCTGCAGTTATGGGGTCTTTGTACGGTCTGGGGTCTGCAGTTATGGGGTCTGCAGTTATGGGGTCTGTGTCCGGTCTGGGGTCTGCTGTTATGGAGTCTGTGTACGGTCTGGGGTCTGCACTTATGGGGTCTGTGTACGGTCTGGGGTCTGCAGTTATGGGGTCTGCGTACTGTCTGGGGTCTGCAGTTATGGGGTTTGTGTACCGTCTGGGGTCTGCAGTTATGGGGTTTGTGTACCGTCTGGGGTCTGCAGTTATGGAGTCTGTGTACGGTCTGGGGTCTGCAGTTATGGGGTCTGTGTACGGTCTGGGGTCTGCTGTTTTGGGGTCTGTGTACGGTCTGGGATCTGCAGTTATGGGGTCTGTGTACGGTCTGGGGTCTGCAGTTATGGGGTCTGTGTACGGTCTGGGGTCTGCAGTTATAAGGTCTGTGTACGGTCTGGGGTCTGCAGTTATGGGGTCTGTGTACGGTCTGGGGTCTGCAGTTATGGAGTCTGTGTACGGTCTGGGGTCTGCAGTTATGGGGTCTGCAGTTATGGGGTCTGTGTACGGTCTGGGGTCTGCAGTTATGGGGTCTGCGTACAGTCTGGGGTCTGCAGTTATGGGGTTTGTGTACCGTCTGGGGTCTGCAGTTATGGGGTCTGTGTACGGTCTGGGGTCTGCAGTTATGGGGTCTGTGTACGGTCTGGGGTCTGCAGTTATGGGGTCTGTGTCCGGTCTGGGGTCTAAAGTTATGAGGTCTGTGTACGGTCTGGGGTCTGCAGTTATGAGGTCTGTGTACGGTCTGGGGTCTGCATTTATGGGGTCTGTGTACGGTCTGGGGTCTGCAGTTATGGGGTCTGTGTCCGGTCTGGGGTCTAAAGTTATGAGGTCTGTGTACGGTCTGGGGTCTGCAGTTATGAGGTCTGTGTACGGTCTGGGGTCTGCAGTTATGGGGTCTGTGTACGGTCTGGGGTCTGCAGTTATGGAGTCTGTGTACGGTCTGGGGTCTGCAGTTATGGGGTCTGCAGTTATGGGGTCTGTGTACGGTCTGGAGTCTGCAGTTATGGAGTCTGTGTACGGTCTGGGGTCTGCAGTTATGGGGTTTGTGCACCGTCTGGGGTCTGCAGTTATGGGGTCTGTGTACGGTCTGGGGTCTGCAGTTATGAGGTCTGTGTACGGTCTGGGGTCTGCAGTTATGGGGTCTGTGTACGGTCTGGGGTCTGCATTTATGGGGTCTGTGTACGGTCTGGGGTCTGCAGTTATGGAGTCTGTGTACGGTCTGGGGTCTGCAGTTATGGGGTCTGCAGTTATGGGGTCTGTGTACGGTCTGGGGTCTGCAGTTATGGAGTCTGTGTACGGTCTGGGGTCTGCAGTTATGGGGTCTGCAGTTATGGGGTCTGTGTACGGTCTGGGGTTTGCAGTTATGGAGTCTGTGTACGGTCTGGGGTCTGCAGTTATGGGGTCTGCAGTTATGGGGTCTGTGTACGGTCTGGGGTCTGCAGTTATGGGGTCTGTGTACGGTCTGGGGTCTGCAGTTATGGGGTTTGTGTACCGTCTGGGGTCTGCAGTTATGGGGTCTGTGTACGGTCTGGGGTCTGCAGTTATGGAGTCTGTGTACGGTCTTGGATCTGCAGTTATGGGGTCTGTGTACGGTCTGGGGTCTGCAGTTATGGGGTTTGTGTACCGTCTGGGGTCTGCAGTTATGGGGTCTGTGTACGGTCTGGGGTCTGCAGTTATGGGGTTTGTGTACCGTCTGGGGTCTGCAGTTATGGAGTCTGTGTACGGTCTGGGGTCTGCAGTTATGGGGTTTGTGTACCGTCTGGGTTCTGCAGTTATGGGGTCTGTGTACGGTCTGGGGTCTGCAGTTATGGGGTTTGTGCACCGTCTGGGGTCTGCAGTTATGGGGTCTGTGTACGGTCTGGGGTCTGCAGTTATGGGGTTTGTGTACCGTCTGGGGTCTGCAGTTATGGGGTCTGTGTACGGTCTGGGGTCTGCAGTTATGGGGTCTGTGTACGGTCTTGGATCTGCAGTTATGGGGTCTGTGTACGGTCTGGGGTCTGCAGTTATGGGGTCTGTGTACCGTCTGGGGTCTGAAGTTATGGTGTCTGCAGTTATGGAGTCTGTGTATTGTCTGGGGTCTGCAGTTATGGGGTCTGTGCACGGTCTGGGGTCTGCAGTTATGGTGTCTGCAGTTATGGAGTCTGTGTATTGTCTGGGGTCTGAAGTTATGGGGTCTGTGTACGGTCTGGGGTCTGCAGTTATGGGGTCTGCAGTTATGGGGTCTGTGTACGGTCTGGGGTCTGCAGTTGTAGGGTCTGTGTACGGTGTGGGGTCTGCAGTTATGGGGTTTGTGTACCGACTGGGGTCTGCAGTTATAGGGTTTGTGTACGGTCTGAGAACTGCAGTTATGGGGTCTGTGTACCGTCTGGGGTCTGCAGTTATGGGGTCTGTGTACGGACTGGGGTCTGCAGTTATGGGGTCTGCAGTTATGGAGTCTGTGTATGGTCTGGGGTCTGCAGTTATTGGGTCTGTGTACGGTCTGGGGTCTGCAGTTATGGGGTCTGCAGTTATGGGGTCTGTGTATGCTTTGGGGTCTGCAGTTATGGGGTGTGTGTACGGTCTGCGGTCTGCAGTTATGGGGTCTGTGTACGGTCTGGGGTCTGCAGTTATGGGGTCTGTGTACGCTCTGGGGTCTGCAGTTATGGGGTCTGTGTACGGTCTGGGGTCTGCAGTTATGGGGTCTGTGTACGGTCTGGGGTCTGCAGTTATAGGGTTTGTGTACGGTCTGGGGTCTGCAGTTATGGGGTCTGTGTACGGTCTGGGGTCTGCAGTTATGGGGTCTGTGTACCGTCTGGGGTCTGCAGTTATGGGGTCTGTGTACGGTCTGGGGTCTGCAGTTATGGGGTTTGTGTACCGTCTGGGGTCTGCAGTTATGGGGTCTGTGTACGGTCTGGGGTCTGCAGTTATGGGGTCTGTGTACGGTCTGGGGTCTGCAGTTATGGGGTCTGTGTACGGTCTGGGGTCTGCAGTTATGGGGTTTGTGTACGGTCTGGGGTCTGCAGTTATGGGGTCTGTGTACGGTCTGGGGTCTGCAGTTATGGGGTCTGTGTACGGTCTGGGGTCTGCAGTTATAGGGTTTGTGTACGGTCTGGGGTCTGCAGTTATGGGGTCTGTGTACGGTCTGGGGTCTGCAGTTATGGAGTCTGTGTACGGTCTGGGGTCTGCAGTTATAGGGTTTGTGTACGGTCTGGAGTCGCGCACAGACATTGGCTCCTTCTCTCCCCCGATGTTATTGATGCCCCCGTTGTGCAGCGCGGCCCCCCGCCGCCTGTGTCTGGTAATCCCCGGTGCCCGCTCCCGCGGTGGCAGGCCCCATATGCAGCCATTAGTTCCGCCAGCTTGTGTGACTGGGCCGCGCTGTAAGACACGGTCATTATCAGAGCTAATTGCCGGCGGCCTTGTCTGCGTACAATGCTGCGCCAGGCCTCTCCCTCCATATTAGCGCCCGCAGCGCCTGACGAGCCGGATTGAAACATCACATTGAACTCGGGGATTCGTTCCAGGTATTTGTGTTTATAGACGGGGCGGGGATCTGGGAAAAGAAATATGGATCCTATTCAGAAGCCTGAACCATGAGACAAGCCAGGGTGGCCGTTTCACACCCTCAGGGGCCGTCACCCAGCTCTCCCAGAGCCCTGAGCGGTGGATGGACCATTCAGGACAAAGGAAACAACCAGGTTCTGGAGGGGCGACTAACGGGACATGAGATGAACACCCAACACTGTATGAAAGCATGGTCTTCTGGGTGGACTTCTCGGAAAAGATGGCCAGAAGACATAATATGTTACTGAAAGTATGTCACGGGAATCGGGTCTGGATCAGGCGGTGGCCTCCTGAAAGACATATTCTGTCATAGATCCTCTAATCTGTGGGATCCACTCTTACGGTAGATGCCTCTTCTGTGGGATCAATTGTTGTTAATAGATTCATTCTTCTGTGGGATCAACTATTTTGATAGACCCCCAACTTTTTTGCGATCCACTGTTCCTAATAGATCTCCTTATTCTATGGGTTCCATTGTTTCCATAGATCTCCTCACTGTTCTGATACATCCTCTGTTTTGGGGATCCATTATTCTTGCTTGATCTCTTTTATGGGATCCAATGTTCCGTGGAATAAACTTTTCAGAAGATTCCCTATTCCTTCGCATCCACTTTTTAGATCCATCCTCTGATCTCTGGGATCCTCTGTTCTGATAGATCATCTGTTCTCTGGGATATGTTTTGGTGGATCGTCTGTTGTGTGAGATCTACTATTTTCATAGATCTTCTGCCTTGATAGAAATCTCACACAACAGATGATCCATCAAACATATCCCAGAGAACAGATGATCTATCAGAACAGTTAATAATAATAATAAATGTTATTTTTATAGCGCCGACATATTCCGCAGCACTTTACATTTCGGAGGGGATTTGTACAGACAATAGACATTACAGCATAACAATAATCACATAGATTATAACAGATACCAAGAGGAATGAGGGCGCTGCTCGCAAGCTTACAGTCTATGAGGAAAGAGGGAGACACGAAAGGTGGGTGGTAACAGTTGCTCTGATTGTATGGACCAGCCATAATGTTAAGTGTGTAACAGTACAGACACAGAGGGCTAATGGAGGCATAAAGCATGTGGGAACATGATGCGGGGAACCTGGTTATGGTAAAACTTTTGGCTCTGCCACACAGGGATAGATTAGGTTAATGTGTTGAGGCGATAGGCCAGTCTGAATAAATGCGTTTTCAGGACACGCTTAAAATTGTGGGGATTGGGGACTAATCGTATTGACCTGGGAAGTGCATTCCAAAGAATTGGCGCGGCACGTGTAAAGTCTTGGAGACGGGAGTGGGAGGTTCTGATTATTGAGGATGCTAACCTCAGGTCATCAGCAGAACGGAGGGCGCGGGTAGGGTGGTATACTGAAACAAGGGAGGAGATGTAGGGTGGTGCTGAGCCATGGAGGGCTTTGTGGGTGAGGGTAATAAGTTTATACTGAATTCTGGAGTGGATGGGTAGCCAGTGTAATGACTGGCACAAGGTAGAGGCATCGGTGTAACGATTGGTGAGGAATATGATCCTGGCTGCAGCATTCAAGACAGATTGGAGAGGGGAGAGTTTGGTAAGAGGGAGACCGATTAGAAGAGAGTTACAATAGTCGAGACGAGAATGAATAAGAGAAACAGTAAGAGTTTTTGCAGAGTCAAAAGTAAGAAAAGGTCGAATTCTAGAAATGTTTTTGAGGTGCAGATGACAAGAGCGAGCCAGTGATCGAATGTGGGGGGCAAAGGAAAGCTCGGAATCAAGTATGACCCCAAGACAGCGGGCATGTTGCTGGGGAGTAATAGTGGAACCACACACAGAAATGGCAATGTCGGGTGTAGGTACATTAGTAGAGGGAGGAAACACCAGGAGTTCACTCTTTGACAGGTTCAGTTTCAGATATAGTGAGGACATGATGTTACACACAGCGTTTAGACAATCGCCGGTGTTTTCTAGAAAGGCTGGCGTGATGTCAGGAGAAGAAGCATATAACTGGGTGTCATCAGCATAGAGATGGTACTGGAAACCAAATCTACTGATTGTTTGACCAATAGGGGCAGTGTACAAGGAGAAGAGGAGGGGGCCTAGAACCGATCCTTGAGGAACCCCAACAGTAAGGGGAAGGTGAGAGGAGGAGGAACCGGCAAAAGAAACAGTAAAGGAGCGGTCGGAGAGATAGGAGGAGAACCAGGAGAGAACGGTGTCCTTGAGGCCAATGGAATGGAGCATAGTGAGGAGGAGCTGATGATCCACAGTGTCGAATGCTGCAGAGAGATCCAAGAGAATTAGCATGGAGTAATGACCATTTGATTTAGCTGTTAGCAGATCATTAGAGACTTTAGTGAGGGCAGTTTCAGTGGAGTGTAAAGAGCGGAAACCGGATTGGAGACGGTCGAGAACAGAGTTTTCTGAGAGATAGCGGATAAGACGGGAGTGGACCAGGCGTTCCAGGAGTTTAGAGATGAAGGGAAGATTAGAGACAGGTCTATAGTTAGCGGCACAGTTTTGGTCGAGGGATGGTTTTTTAAGTAGTGGATGTATGATGGCATGCTTAAATGAGGAGGGAAAAATACCAGAAGAGAGAGAGAGGTTAAATATTTTAGTTAGGTGAGGGGTGACAGCAGGGGAAAGGGACTGGAGGAGATGTGACGGAAATGGGTCACTGGTGCAAGTAGTTGGGCGAGAAGATGCAAGGAGCCTGCTTACTTCTTCTTCTGTGACTGGTTCAAAATCAGAGAGTGAGTTAGATGCAGTGGGGGAGGGAGGACAGTGCATGGTATGAGGGGATTTGGAGATAATTTCCTGTCGGATCTGGTCAATTTTTTCTTTGAAGTAATTGGCCAGATCGTCAGCTCGGAGCTCCGTGGTTGGGGCCTGTACTCTTGGATTGAGTAGAGAATGAAAAATGTCAAAGAGACGTTTCGGGTTATTGGACAGTGAGGTGATGAGGGTGTTGAAATAGGTTTGTTTGGAGAGGTGAAGGGCAGTGTTGTATGTTCTAAGCATAAACTTAAAATGGATGAAATCTTTGTGTAGATTGGATTTTCTCCACAGACGTTCGGCGCACCTGGAGCACCGCTGCAGGAAACGTGTTTGCACCGTGTGCCAGGGTTGTCGCCGTCTGCGTTGTGGTGTTCTATTTATAGGGGGTGCAATTTCATCCAGGGCACTTTGAAGTGTTTCATTGTAATGCTTCAATGCAGAATCAGGACATGAGAGGGAGGAGATAGGGGCCAATGAAGACTGCAAGTTCTTCATAAGTTTCTGGGTGTTAATGGCCTGTATGTTTCTATAAGTCTGGACAGTGGGGGTGACCTGAGCAGCCTGGCAGTTCTTTATAGAGAATGAAAGAAGATTGTGGTCAGAGAGCGGGAGAGGGGAGTTTGCAAAATCATCCACTGCACAAAGCCGAGAGAAGACCAAGTCGAGGGAGTTTCCGTCTTCATGCGTTGGAGAATTAGTAAGCTGCGAAAGGCCAAATGAGGAGGTTAGAGATAAAAGGTGAGTAGCAGATGGGGAGAGGGGAAGAGCAATGGGGATGTTGAAATCTCCCATGATGAGGGTAGGGATGTCACAGGAGAGAAAATGTGGAAGCCAAGTGGCAAAATGATCCATGAACTGATGGGAGGGGCCGGGAGGACGATACACCACCGCCACTTGCATGGAGAAGGTGGTGTAGAGTCTGACGGCATGGACCTCAAAAGAAGGGAAGACAAGTGAGGGTACTTGAGGGATAACCTGAAAGGTACATTTTGGTGATAGGAGCAGACCAACACCTCCACCAGCTCTATTGTCTGATCTTGGGGTATGAGAGGAGTGTAGCCCCCGTATGAAAGAGCAGCAGCAGCGGTAGTATCTGACTGCTGGATCCAGGTTTCAGTAAGAGCCAGGAGGTTAAGAGAATTAGAAAGGAAGAAGTCATGAATGAAGGAGAGTTTGTTACACACTGAGCGAGAATTCCAAAGTGCACAATTAAGAGAGACAGATGGCATGCAGGGAATATTAATAAGATTAGAGGGGTTTCTGAGTGTAGCAGTGGGGGGGTTTGACTTTCTATAACATGGGGGACCAGGGTTGGGAGCAATGTCTCCTGCGACTAGGAGAAGGAGGATAGAAAGAGTGAGCAGATGGTTAAGTGATTTGTGAGAGCGTCTCTGGTGTTGAATGGTGGGACTGCCTGGATCTGTGCAATTTAACAATGTGAAAAGAGCGTGAGTGCTATACATAGGAGAGGAAAGAAGCGAGGGGCCAATATGGATGGAGTGTGGAGAGTTAATGCAAGGGCGGTGGATGTGTGTGAATGCAGCGGCCAGGATATAAATTACACAAATGCATATGGTATATATTTGTTGTACTCCAAATGTACAGGGAGTAGATGTATATAAATGTCTTACCTGTCTCCTGCCCTGTCTAACTGCCATGTTATAACTGCCAGAAGTACTTTGATACATGTACTTCGATTACATGTGCATAAATGCCACCCCTGCATAAATGCTCCCCCTAGCTATGTCTGAATATATAGGAGGTTAAGGCTAAGTTTTTTTTTTTTTTGGCTCTCTCTTCTCATTAATCAATCACACTAAATTGAGACACCAGGACCCAATAAAATGTTGTGGTCAAATAAACACATGTCCAGCACTACATGGATCATAAAGCACTTTGAAAAGTTTCTTGACCTCACAACATAAGGGGACAAGCAGAGTAAGTTGAAAAAAACTATATACCAGATATAAGTTTGCAGAGTTGAAAACACATAGATAGCATTCAGGATTAACTGCTTGCTGACATTGAATGGAGACACAGGAGTGGATTCAGAGCAGAGATTGGAAAAGCTGGTTACCTGTATGAAGAGAATAGAGATGCGTGTCACATTCATCCATGTTATAACTGCCAGAAGTACTTTGATACATGTACTTCGATTACATGTGCATAAATGCCACCCCTGCAACAGTTCTCATTGATCTAGTTTTTTTGTGGCTCCCTTGTTGTGATCTATCTCCTGTTTTGTTAAATCCAATCTCCTGATGGATACATTCTTTTATTTTGCTGGATTATCTAAAAGTTTCTCTTACTTGATCTATTATAATACAGTCATGGCCAAAAGTTTTGAGAATGACACAAATATTAATTTTTACAACGTCTACTGCTTCATTTTTTCTAATGGCAATTTGCATATACTCCAGAATGTTATAAAGAGTGATCAGCTTAACAGCAATTACTTGCAAAGTCAATATTTGCCTAGAAAATTAACTTTATCCCCCAAAACACATTTCAACATCATTGCAGCCCTGCCTTAAAAGGACCAGCTAACATCGTTTCAGTGATTGTTCCATTAACACAGGTGTGGGTGTTGATGAGGACAGGGCTGGAGATCAATTTGTCATGATTAAGTAAGAATGACACCACTGGACACTTTAAAAGGAGGCTGGTGCTTGGCATCATTGCTTCTCTTCTGTTAACCATGGTTATCTCTAAAGAAACACGTGCAGTCATCATTGCACTGCACAAAAATGGCCTAACAGGGAAGAGTATCGCAGCTAGAAAGATTGTACCTCAGTCAACAATCTATCGCATCATCAAGAACTTCAAGGAGAGAGGTTCCCTTGTTGCCAAAAAGGCTCCAGGGCGCCCAAGAAAGACCAGCAAGCGCCAGGACCGTCTCTTAAAAGTGTTTCAGCTGTGGGATCGGGCTACCAGCAGTGCAGAGCTTGCTCAGGAATGGCAGCAGGCAGGTGTGAGTGCATCTGCACGCACTGTGAGGCGGAGACTCTTGGAGCAAGGCCTGGTCTCAAGGAGGGCAGCAAAGAAGCCACTTCTCTCCAGGAAAAACATCATGGACAGACTGATATTCTGCTAGAGGTACAGGGAGTGGACTGCTGAGGACTGGGGTAAAGTCATTTTCTCTGATGAATCCCCTTTTCGATTGTTTGGGACATCTGGAAAACGGCTTATTCGGAGAAGACCAGGTGAGCGCTACCACCAGTCTTGTCTCATGCCAACTGTCAAGCATCCTGAAACGATTCATGTGTGGGGTTGCTTCTCAGCCAAGGGAATGGGCTCTCTTTCAGTCTTGCCTAAAAACACAGCCATGAATAAAGAATAGTACCAGAATGTCCTCCAAGAGCAACTTCTCCCAACCGTCCAAGAGCAGTTTGGCGATCAACAATGCCTTTTTCAACATGATGGAGCACCTTGCCATAAAGCAAAGGTGATAACTAAATGGCTCAGGGAACAAAACATAGAGATTTTGGGACCATGGCCTGGAAACTCCCCAGATCTTAATCCCATTGAGAACTTGTGGTCAATCATCAAGAGACGGGTGGACAAACAAAAACCTTCAAATTCAAACAAAATAAAAGCATTGATTTTGCAAGAATGGACTGCTATCAGTCAGGATTTGATCCAGAAGTTGATTGAGAGCATGCCAGGGAGAATTGCTGAGGTCCTGAAGAAGAAGGGTCAACACTGCAAATATTGACTTGCTGCATTAACTCATTCTAACTGTCAATATAACCTTTTGTTACTCATAATATGATTGCAATTATATTTCTGTATGTCATAAAAACATCTGACAAACACACATAAAAACCAGAGGCCAGCAGATCATGCGAAAATATAATATTTGTGTCATTCTCAAAACTTTTGGCCATGACTGTACATCCTAAGCCATGATGGAGTTTTATGTGGATCCCCTGCTACCATATGAGGTTTTATGTGGATCCACTGCTACCATAGATAATCTACTAGATCTACTAGATTTCAAGTGGATCCTCTATTCTGATAAATCCACTATTTTGCATGGATCCCCTGCTCTGGTTGATTATCTATTTAATCCTCTATTTCTGGTGAATTCTCTATTCTGATAGATTTGCTGTTTTTTAGTTTAGTGGATCTCCTGCTCTAATAGATGTTATACTAGATCCCCTAATAAGATACTTTATTCTGATATATCAGCTGCTTTCTGTGGATCCTCTGTCCCAGTAGGTCTTATACTAGATCCTCTAGTTAGTGAATCCTCTATTCTGTTAGATGTGCTCTTTTGGTCGGATCTGTTACTCTGGTAGATCATAAACTAAATCCTCTATTTGTGGTGGATCCTCTATTATGACAGATTTTATGTTTTGCGTGGATCTCCCTGGTCTAGCATCTCATCTACTAAATCCTCTATTTCTGGTGGATCCTCTATTGTGATACAGCCACGCTTTTCTGTGGATTTCCATCTCTGTTGGATATTATAGTAGATTCTCTACTTCTGGTGGATCTTCTATACTGAAAGATCCTGTGTTTGGTTTGGATCCTATATTGTGATAGATCTACTATTTTGATTCTGATTCACCTGCTGTCGCTTTAGGGATTTTGTTCTGCAGGATCCCGTTCTGGTAAAACTTTCGTTCAGATAGATCTTGTGATGGATTCTGCATAGATAGATCTTCTATTATTGTAGATCCCATATGATTACTTCTTGTGCGGAAACCCCCCCAGAAGCCATAGTGTATAGAATATCTATGGGATGTGCTGGGACTTCACAGACTGCCCCCCACCATCACCACCACAGTCCTTACACCAACAAAGGCGTCTCAGTTCTAGAGGATGGTCTCCATGATGGAAGGACGGATGGGGTTAAGATCAATGGAAAGATACAGACCCCGTCCCCTCCTACACACACAGATCACAATCACCCCACAGACAAGATCAAAGCCACCATCTACAGAGGAGCCTCCGGAGGAGTCACACTAAACCCTCACCCTGCGCACATGGCATGGAGGAGCAGAAATGGAGCCTTATCCACCATCACTTCACTTCTCTATTTCTGGGAAAGCTGCCTGACAACCTCAGCAGGAGCCGGAATGTTGGCCTCACGGTTGTCACACAACTCTCAATGCAGCAGAGCTGAGAAACGACTTTGAGAGAAAACAATGGTGAAGGACCATATACCAGGATCTGCAAGGACCCATTTGCTGGCACTCAAGAAACAAAGGGGCCTGGACAATGGGATCTCAGAAACAAGGGGTCCTTGGTGATGAGATTTCAGAAACAAGGGGCCCTGGGTAATGGGATCTTAGAAACAAGGGGTCCTGGGTGATGGGATGTCAGAAACAAGGGGCCCTGGGTGATGGGATCTCAGAAACAAGGGGTCCTGGGTGATGAGATCTCAGAAACAAGGGGTCCTGGGTGATGGGATCTCAGAAACAAGGGGCCCTGGGTAATGGGATCTTAGAAACAAGGGGTCCTGGGTGATGGGATCTCAGAAACAAGGGGCCCTGGTTGATGGAATCTCAGAAACAAGGGGCCCTGGATGATAGGATCTCAGAAACAAGGAGTTCTTAGCTGAGCAATGGGATTTCAGAAACAATAAGTCCTGGGTGATGGGACCACAGAAACAATGGCTCCTGGGTGATGGAATATCAGAAACAAGGGGTCATAGATGATGGGAGACCGGAAACAAGGGCTGCTGGGTTATGGGATCCTCAAAACAAAGGTTCCTGTATGATGGGATCCCAGAAAAAAAGTTGTCCTAGGCAATGGGATCCCAGAAATAAGGCATAATAGGTAATGGGATCTCAGAAATAAGGAGTTCTGGGCAATGGGATCTCAAAAACAAGGGGTCGTGCGTGATGGGATCCCAGAAATAAGGGGTCCTGGGTGATGGGAGTCCAGAAATATGGTGTCCTGGAAAATGGGATCCAGAAGCAGTGTGTCCTGGGTAAAGGGATCTAAGAAATAAAGGGTCATGGGCAACAGGATCTCAGAAATAAGGGGTTCTGGGCAATGGGATTCCAGAATCAAGGGGTTTATTAGGATTTTGATCCCATTCTGCACTCTCGTCTATAGAATGAGGCAGCTGTTTACTCAGTGGGTGCCCACCTGCCGGGCGTATCATGTGCCCCTTAATGGCTTTATTTTAGGAAGTGGATCCACACTACGGCTTCCCTCAGCTGTCATCACCCCGGAGGAAGCGAGAGAGCGCCGAACTCATCCTAAAGCCTATAATAAGCTTTATGCTACACGGCAGCGAGCCCTGGCAGCCACCACCATAAATCACAGGTTACGAGGGCAGCGAAGCCCAATGTGCCAATCTGTGCACAGACATGAAGGACAGAAGGCTAGAAAGATAGATAAATAGATGATAAATAATAGATAATAGAAAGATGACTAGATAGATAGATAGAGGCACACACTGTTGGTGGTATGTTGGCCCATTCTTCCATGCAGATCTCCTCTAGAGCAGTGATGTTTTGGGCCTGTCACTGGATGGATAATAGATAGATAATAGATAATTATATTATTACACAGCACATTATAGGTCATAGAGGGAAATGTCTCTTCCTGCCGATGTCTGGAGATGTCTCTTGTAGATGTGGATGATGCCACCCAAGAAGTTTCCCAAAATAACCAGGACCCCAGAAATGCGGTGGAGGTCATCTGCGTGGTCAGGAGCGGAGCAGGCGGAGGCACAGGGGGTCTCCCAGCTGTATTGTGACTTGTTACTTACAGTTAGGGTTACTTGGCTTAAAATACACATTGACTGTGACCTCGTCCTGAGACATCTTATTCTTCAGGGCAACGGGTCGTCTTCCAGGACGTGGATAAATCTGAGACCCATCCATTGGAAGCAGATGTCAGAGATAGGAACTGTGGATATCACTGTTATTAGGGGGCACTGTGGGTTATTATAGGGGCACTATGGATATCACTGTTATTAGGGGGGCACTGTGAATGTCACTATGTGAGCGCTGTGGAGGAACAGATAATTCTGCTTTCGGACACCCGCTTTCCCAGGTACCTGTGCAGCTTGTCTGTGATGGGTGTGAGTCCATGACCTTTCCTCTTCGGCCCTGTACACACCTTTGACTTGAAGTCTAAACACTATTCAGGGCTGTAAACCCTTATCCCCCAGCAGACAGGTACTGGGCAGCTCCCAGTTAAACTGGTTTGACTTGCCAGAACTCCACGGTTAGTCGTGGAACAATAAGGTTTAGAAACTGAACCCCTCCACCTGCGGGAAAAGCCCACCCTCCCCGAGATAATATCAAGAGAGAAGATAAGGAACAGGAGACTCCAGTGGTGGGAAGTCAATGCCCCTGTTATGGACTTCCCTGGGTTGGAGTAGGGGTATTGCAACCACTAGGGGGAGCATCGGCAGCTAGCGTAGTAAGGAATTAGCCAGTGGTCAGTACACAGGAGAAGCAATGTAGCTAAAGAATCAGCAGGTAGCGTAGTCAAGAAGAGCCAGGGGTCGGTACACGGAAGAAGCAGTATAATCTTGGAATCATGTTGCAGGTGAAACGAAGCTTGACTAAAGAATGGGAGCTCAATAATCTCACAAGGAAGGAAGTGCAATGCCAGGTTTAAATATGGTGTGCAATCAGGGTGGAGACAATCAGGTACAACACAGGTACTAGTATCTGGTTTTAGCAAGGACCTGTCTGGCTCCCATTAATTATCTTCTGGTCCGTAGCCCCTCTATTGAAACAAATATTGTAGTCTTCCTATAAATCTTTTAGAGTCCAGAATTTAATCCACGATGTACTCTTCTTCACCATGGACTTTTTCTGGTGGAGGAGGTGGCTGAGTTCTACCTGGAAACGGGTTCTCACTGAATGGTTTGAGCAAGGATGCATGGAACACAGGGTGAATTTTCAGACTGCTAGGAAGTTTTAAATGGAAAGTGACTGGGTTAATTTGTGCAGAAATTTGAGAACGTTCTATTAATTTTGGACCCAATTTAGAAGACGGTACGTTCATTTTCAAATTTTTTTGCAAAAATCCAAACCTTGTCACCAACCTGAAGGATAGGAGGGGGCTTTGCGGCGTCTATCCGCTGTTTCTTTGTAATCTTTTGGGCCTTTTGTAACATCTCCGTTAGTTCTTTCTGAGCATTCCGCAAAAAAATTCCAAAAGAATTTTTGGGCGTAGAATGGTACAATCAGCCCTAGACCTCTCCTGAGGACCAGGTTCAGTAAGTATCCTGGACAGAACATCACCTTTGCCATTTCTTGAACCGGGTCGATAAATTATAAAATCAATCCTGGATACAAATAAGGCCCAAAGTTCTCGTCTTGCAGACAACGTCTTAGGTGTACGAATGAACTATAAATTTTTGTGGTCAGTAAGGACAGTAACTGGACGATTGGTCCCTTGCAAAAGGATGTCTCCATTCGGAAAAGGCAACTTCAGTGGCTATTCCCAATGTCATAGTTCTTTTCTGCAGGTGACATGGTAGGAGAAAGGATTGCACATGGATGAGGCTGCATCTTGACCCCAACTCGCTGTGATAAAACGTCTCCCACCGCAGAATCTGAGGCGTCTACTCCAACAACAAACGGCAGCTCAGGGTTTGGATGGACTAGTTATGGTGCGGAAGTAAAAAAGTGTCTTTAGTTTGTCAAACGCCACTTGAGTCTCTGGGGACCAGGAAAACACTCAGGTTTTCTTTGTGAGTGAACTAATTGGTAAAATGATTTTTGAAAATTTTTTTATGAGTCTTCTGTAGAAATTTTCAATTCCTATGAAGCGCTGAACGTCTTTCACATTTCTTGGGGTGGACCAGTCAACTATCGCTCTGATTCTACTGGGCTCCAAGCTCAGACATTCTGGGGGGAGGATATATCCCGGAAATTGAGTTCTGGTTTATTCGAATTCACATTTTTCGAGTTTCATATAGAGCGGATTCTCCTGTAGGCGTTCCAGATCTAACTGGACATGTCTGCGATGCTCCTCCAGAGTTTCTGAAAATATAAGAATGTCATCGAGATAAACATCAAGAAATCGATCCGGGGCATTGCTGAGGCCGAGAGGCAGAACCAGATATTCAAAATGTCCATATCGAGGTCTAAAGGCAGTTCTCCTCTCATCTCCCGGGCGGATTCATATGAGATTATAAGCCCCTCTTAGATCAAGTTTGGTAAAAATTCTGGCAGAACGCAGACTCGCCAGCAATTCAGGAGTTAAGGGGAGCGGAGAGCGATTTTTAATATATCCTTATTTCCCTGTAATCAATACATGGCCTCAGGGTTGAGTCTTTCTTTTCTACAAAAAAACAAGGGTGCCCTAGCTGGCGAAGAAGAAGGTTGTATGAAGGCATTCTCTAATGGAGTTAAAGGATCAGCAGGTTGCGTGTTCAGGAATAGCTGGGGGTCAGTACACGGTAGCAGCAGTATAATCTAGAAATGAAGGAGCAGGTGAAAGGAAGCTTGACTAAATGTTGGTAGCTTAATAACCTTGCAAGGAAGGAATTGCAATGCCAGGTTTAAGTAGGGTATTCAATCCTTGTGGAGACAATCAGGAACTCAGGGTGGAGACAATAAGGAACAACACAAGTACTAGTATCTGGGATAGCAAGGAACTGTCCAGCAAGATGAATAGCTCAGTGGGAAGAGCTGGTGCACAAGAGCTGCTGGGTTCAAGTCCTGAAAGACCCGAACCCCCAAATGTCCACCACCACTAAGCACTTTAATGGTATGTTCACACTGCTTTTTCCTTCCCTCTGATAAACTCAGAGTGTTGGCAGGAATCCTGCTGCCTAAGTCACCTGTGTTTTTTATTATTCAATTGAATGGGTAAGGAAAAAACAGTACTGATGCCTGAAGCTGGAAAAATGCAAGAAAATAAATGCACCGTGTGAAATATTACAATTTGTATCATTTATTTTGATGCTACTATAAAATAGATAGATAGATAGATAGATAATTGACAAATAGTCTGTGTCAGGCTTATGTGGCACTCTTAGAGGGTGCTCAAGTAGGGTTCCACTCCATGTACAAGAAGAAAATAGAACTTGGCGCTCCTTCAATGCTGAAATAATATATTTATTGCACGAAAAGAAAAAAAACAGAAGGATCCACATAAAAAAGTATTTTGGTAAATTGTCTCCATTTTGCGCACTCGGTAACTTGCTGGTTACTGATAAATGTACTTCATTGTCCCGGACTGAGCAGATGGAGGAGGAATGCTGGAAATCCTGCTACACAGAGCGCACCGGACACATCGGAGGAGGATGCAGTTTCATACAAGCACACCCAGTTTCAGGGATTCACAGGGGGGGCTGAGACCCAGAGGATGGAGAGCTAGATGATAGATAGGAAATACAGTGGGGGAAATAAGTATTTGATCCCTTCCTGATTTTGTAAGTTTGCCCACTGACGAAGACATGAACAGTCTATAATTTGAAGGGAAAGTTAATTTTCCTATTGAGAGATAGAATCTCAAACATAAAATCCAGAAAATCACATTGTATAAATATGAGCAAACTTACAAAATCAGATAGATAACGGATAGATAAATAATAGATGATAGACTACTGGACTCCAGTGCTCTCTATACCTGTTGGACCACAGTTCTCTCTATGCCTGTTGGACCCCAGTGCTCTCTATACCTGTTGGACCCCAGTGCTCTCTATACCTGTTGGACCCCAGTGCTCTCTATACCTATTGGACCCCAGTTTTCTCTATAACTGTTGGACCCCAGTGCTCTGTATACCTATTGGACCCCAGTTTTCTCTATACCTGTTGGACCCCAGTGCTCTCTATACCTGTTGAACCCCAGTGCTCTCTATACCTGTTGGACCACAGTTCTCTCTATACCTGTTGGACCACAGTTCTCTCTATACCTGTTGGACCCCAGTGCTCTCTATACCTATTGGACCCCAGTTTTCTCTATACCTGTTGGACCAGTTTTCTCTATACCTGTTGGACCCCAGTTTTCTCTATACCTGTTGGACCCCAGTGCTCTCTATACCTGTTGGACCCCAGTTCTCTCTATACCTATTGGACCCCAGTGCTCTCTATACCTGTTGGACCCCAGTACTCTCTATTCCTGTTGGACCCAAGTGGCTTCTATACCTGTTGACCCTTGATCTCTATACCTATTGACCCCAGTGCTCTCTATAACTGTTGAACCCCAGTGCTCTCTATACCTGTTGACCCCAGTTATCTCTATTCCTGTTGGACCCCAGTGCTCTCTATACCTGTCGGACCCCAGTGCTCTCTATACCTGTTGGACCCCAGTGCTCTCTATACCTGTTGGACCCCAGTGCTCTCTATGCCTATTGGACCCCAGTTTTCACTATACCTGTTGGACCCCAGTGCTCTCTATGCCTGTTCGACCCCAGTGCTCTCTATACCTGTTGGACCCCAGTGCTCTCTATACCTGTTGGACCCCAGTGCTCTCTATACCTGTTGGACCACAGTGCTCTCTATACCTATTGACCCCATTGCTCTCTATACCTGTTGGACCACAGTGCTTTCTATACCTATTGACCCCAGTGCTCTCTATACCTATCAGACCCCAGTGCTCTCTATACCTGTTGGACCACAGTTCTCTCTATGCCTGTTGGACCCCAGTGCTCTCTATACCTGTTGGACCCCAGTGCTCTCTATACCTGTTGGACCCCAGTGCTCTCTATACCTATTGGACCCCAGTTTTCTCTATAACTGTTGGACCCCAGTGCTCTGTATACCTATTGGACCCCAGTTTTCTCTATACCTGTTGGACCCCAGTGCTCTCTATACCTGTTGAACCCCAGTGCTCTCTATACCTGTTGGACCACAGTTCTCTCTATACCTGTTGGACCACAGTTCTCTCTATACCTGTTGGACCCCAGTGCTCTCTATACCTATTGGACCCCAGTTTTCTCTATACCTGTTGGACCAGTTTTCTCTATACCTGTTGGACCCCAGTTTTCTCTATACCTGTTGGACCCCAGTGCTCTCTATACCTGTTGGACCCCAGTTCTCTCTATACCTATTGGACCCCAGTGCTCTCTATACCTGTTGGACCCGTTTTCTCTATATCTGTTGAACCCAGTACTCTCTATTCCTGTTGGACCCAAGTGGCTTCTATACCTGTTGACCCGTGATCTCTATACCTAATGACCCCAGTGCTCTCTATACCTGTTGGACCCCAGTGCTCTCTATACCTATTGACCCCAGTGCTCTCTATACCTCTTGGACCCCAGTTCTCTCTATACCTGTTGGACCCCTGTGCTCTCTATACCTGTTGACCCCAGTTCTATTCATGTCGGACCCCAGTGCTCTCTATACCTGTTGGACCCCAGTGCTCTCTATACCTGTTGAACCTCAGTGCTCTCTATACCTGTTGAACCCCAGTGCTCTCTATACCTGTTGGACCCCAGTGCTCTCTATACCTGTTGGACCCCAGTGCTCTCTATACCTGTTGGACCCCAGTGCTCTCTATACCTGTTGGTCCACAGTTCTCTCTATACCTGTTGGACCCCAGTGCTCTCTATACCTATTGGACCCCAGTTTTCTCTATATCTGTTGGACCAGTTTTCTCTATACCTGCTGGACCCCAGTTTTCTCTATACCTGTTGGACCCCAGTGCTCTCTATACCTGTTGGACCCCAGTTCTCTCTATACCTGTTGGACCCCAGTGCTCTCTATACCTGTTGGACCCCAGTTTTCTCTATATCTGTTGAACCCAGTACTCTCTATTCCTGTTGGACCCTAGTGGCTTCTATACCTGTTGACCCGTGATCTCTATACCTAATGACCCCAGTGCTCTCTATACCTCTTGGACCACAGTGCTCTCTATACCTATTGACCCCAGTGCTCTCTATACCTCTTGGACCCCAGTTCACTCTATACCTGTTGGACCCCAGTGCTCTCTATACCTGTAAGTCCCCAGTGCTCTCTATACCTGTCGGACCCCAGTGCTCTCTCTCTATACCTGTTGACCCCAGTTCTCTATTCCTGTCAGACCCCAGTGCTCTCTATACCTGTTGGACCCCAGTGCTCTCTATACCTGTTGAACCCCAGTGCTCTCTATACCTGTTGGACCACAGTTCTCTCTATACCTGTTGGACACCAGTGCTCTCTATACCTGTTGGACCCCAGTGCTCTCTATACCTGTTGGACCACAGTTCTCTCTATACCTGTTGGACCCCAGTTCTTTCTATACCTATTGGACCCCAGTTCTCTCTATACCTGTTGGACCCCAGTGCTCTCTATACCTGTTGGACCCCAGTTTTCTCTATACCTGTTGGACCCCAGTTCTCTCTATACCTGTTGGACCCCAGTGCTCTCTATACCTGTTGGACCCCAGTGCTCGCTATACCTGTTGGACCCCAGTTTTCTCTATACCTGTTGGACCCCAGTGATCTCTTTACCTATTGGACCCCAGTTTTCTCTATACCTGTTGGACCACAGTTTTCTCTATACCTGTTGGACCACAGTTTTCTCTATACCTGTTGGACCCCAGTGCTCTCTATACCTGTTGAACCTCAGTGCTCGCTATACCTATTGGACCCCAGTGCTCTCTATACCTGTTGGACCACAGTTCTCTCTATACCTGTTGGACCCCAGTGCTCTCTATACCTGTTGGACCACAGTTCTCTCTATACCTGTTGGACCACAGTTCTCTCTATACCTGTTGGACCACAGTTCTCTCTATACCTGTTGGACCACAGTTCTCTCTATACCTGTTGGACCCCAGTGCTCTCTATACCTATTGGACCCCAGTTTTCTCTATATCTGTTGGACCAGTTTTCTCTATACCTGTTGGACCCAAGTTCTCTCTATACCTGTTGGACCCAAGTTCTCTCTATACCTGTTGGACTCCAGTGCTCTCTATACCTGTTGGACCCCAGTTTTCTCTATATCTGTTGAACCCAGTACTCTCTATTCCTGTTGGACCCAAGTGGCTTCTATACCTGTGACCCGTGATCGCTATACTTAATGACCCCAGTGCTCTCTATACCTGTTGGACCACAGTGCTCTCTATACCTATTGACCCCAGTGCTCTCTATACCTGTTGGACCCCAGTTCTCTCTATACCTGTTGGACCCCAGTGCTCTCTATACCTGTAAGACCCCAGTACTCTCTATACCTGTCGGACCCCAGCGCTCTCTCTATACCTATTGACCCCAGTTCTCTCTATTCCTGTTGGACCCCAGTGCTCTCTATACCTGTTGGACCACAGTTCTCTCTATACCTGTTGGACCCCAGTGCTCTCTATACCTGTTAGACCACAGTTCTCTCTATACCTGTTGGACCACAGTTCTCTCTATACCTGTTGGACCACTGTTCTCTCTATACCTGTTGGACCCCAGTGCTCTCTATACCTATTGGACCCCAGTTTTCTATATACCTGTTGGACCAGTTTTCTCTCTACCTGTTGGACCCCAGTTTTCTCTATACCTGTTGGACCCCAGTGCTCTCAATACCTGTTGGACCCCAGTACTCTCTATTCCTGTTGGACCCAAGTGGCTTCTATACCTGTTGACCCGTGATCTCTATACCTATTGACCCCAGTGCTCTCTATACCTATTGGACCACAGTGCTCTCTATACCTATTGACCCCAGTGCTCGCTATACCTGTTGGACCCCAGTTCTCTCTATACCTGTTGGACCCCAGTTCTCTCTATACCTTTTGGACCCCAGTGCTCTTTATACCTGTCAGACCCCAGTGCTCTCTATACCTGTCGGACCCCAGTGCTCTCTATACCTGTTGACCCCAGTTCTCTGTATTCCTGTCGGACCCCAGTGCTCTCTATACCTGTTG
This sequence comes from Dendrobates tinctorius, assembly GCF_039654945.1. Classification (NCBI taxonomy): domain Eukaryota; kingdom Metazoa; phylum Chordata; class Amphibia; order Anura; family Dendrobatidae; genus Dendrobates; species Dendrobates tinctorius. The sequence continues at coordinate 10,293,099 of NW_027361924.1, forward strand.
GACCCCAGTGCTCTCTATACCTGTTGGACCACAGTTCTCTCTATACCTGTTGGACCCCAGTGCTCTCTATACCTATTGGACCCCAGTTTTCTCTATACCTGTTGGACCCCAGTTTTCTCTATACCTGTTGGACCCCAGTGCTCTCTATACCTATTGGACCCCAGTTTTCTATATACCTGTTGGACCAGTTTTCTCTATACCTGTTGGACCCCAGTTTTCTCTATACCTGTTGGACCCCAGTGCTCTCAATACCTGTTGGACCCCAGTACTCTCTATTCCTGTTGGACCCAAGTGGCTTCTATACCTGTTGACCCGTGATCTCTATACCTATTGACCCCAGTGCTCTCTATACCTATTGGACCACAGTGCTCTCTATACCTATTGACCCCAGTGCTCGCTATACCTGTTGGACCCCAGTTCTCTCTATACCTGTTGGACCCCAGTTCTCTCTATACCTGTTGGACCCCAGTGCTCTTTATACCTGTCAGACCCCAGTGCTCTCTATACCTGTCGGACCCCAGTGCTCTATCTCTATACCTGTTGACCCCAGTTCTCTGTATTCCTGTCGGACCCCAGTGCTCTCTATTCCTGTTGGACCCCAGTGCTCTCTATACCTGTTGGACCACAGTTCTCTCTATACCTGTTGGACCCCAGTGCTCTCTATACCTATTGGACCCCAGTTTTCTCTATACCTGTTGGACCCCAGTGCTCTCTATACCTGTTGGACCCCAGTGCTCTCTATACCTGTTGGACCCCAGTGCTCTCTATACCTGTTGGACCCCAGTGCTCTCTATACCTATTGCACCCCAGTTTTCTCTATACCTGTTGGACCCCAGTGCTCTCTATACCTGTTGGACCCCAGTGCTCTCTATACCTGTTGGACCCCAGTGCTCTCTATACCTGTTGGACCCCAGTGCTCTCTATACCTATTGCACCCCAGTGCTCTCTATACCTGTTGGACCCCAGTGCTCTCTATACCTGTTGGACCCCAGTGCTCTCTATACCTGTTGGACCCCAGTGCTCTCTATACCTATTGCACCCCAGTGCTCTCTATACCTGTTTGACCCCAGTGCTCTCTATACCTGTTGGACCCCAGTGCTCTCTATACCTGTTGGACCCCAGTGCTCTCTATACCTATTGCACCCCAGTGCTCTCTATACCTGTTGGACCTCAGTGCTCTCTATACCTGTTGGACCCCAGTGCTCTCTATACCTGTTGGACCCCAGTGCTCTCTATACCTGTTGGACCCCAGTGCTCTCTATACTTATTGCACCCCAGTGCTCTCTATACCTGTTGGACCCCAGTGCTCTCTATACCTGTTGGACTACAGTTCTCTCTATGCCTGTTGGACCCCAGTGCTCTCTATACCTATTGGACCCCAGTGCTCTCTATACCTGTTGGACCACAGTTCTCTCTATACCTGTTGGACCCCAGTGCTCTCTATACCTATTGGACCCCAGTGCTCTCTATACCTGTTGGACCACAGTTCTCTCTATGCCTGTTGGACCCAAGTGCTCTCTATACCTGTTGGACCACAGTTCTCTCTATACCTGTTGGACCCCAGTGCTCTCTATATCTGTTGGACCCCAATGCTCTCTATACCTATTGGACCTGTTTTCTCTATACCTGTCGGACCCAAGTGCTCTCTATACCTGTTGGACCACAGTTCTCTCTATACTTGTTGGACCCCAGTGCTCTCTATACCTGTTGGAACCCAGTGCTCTCTATATCTGTTGGACCTCAGTGCTCTCTATACCTGTCGGACCCAAGTGCTCTCTATACCTGTCGGACCCCATTGCTCTCTATACCTATCGGTCCCCAGTGCTCTCTATACCTTTTGGACCCAAGTGCTCTCTATAGCTCTTGGACCCCAGTGCTCTCTATACATGTTGGACCCCAGTGCTCTCTATACATGTTGGACCCCAGTGCTCTCTATACATGTTGGACCCCAGTGCTCTCTATACCTATCGGACCCCAGTTTTCTCTATACCTGTTGGACCCCAGTTTTCTCTGTACCTGTTGGACCCCAGTGCTCTCTATACCTGTTGGACCCCAGTGCTCTCTATACTTATTGCACCCCAGTGCTCTCTATACCTGTTGGACCCCAGTGCTCTCTATACCTGTTGGACCCCAGTGCTCTCTATACCTGTTGGACCCCAGTGCTCTCTATACTTATTGCACCCCAGTGCTCTCTATACCTGTTGGACCCCAGTGCTCTCTATACCTGTTGGACTACAGTTCTCTCTATGCCTGTTGGACCCCAGTGCTCTCTATACCTATTGGACCCCAGTGCTCTCTATACCTGTTGGACCACAGTTCTCTCTATACCTGTTGGACCCCAGTGCTCTCTATACCTATTGGACCCCAGTGCTCTCTATACCTGTTGGACCACAGTTCTCTCTATGCCTGTTGGACCCCAGTGCTCTCTATACCTGTTGGACCACAGTTCTCTCTATACCTGTTGGACCCCAGTGCTCTCTATATCTGTTGGACCCCAATGCTCTCTATACCTATTGGACCCGTTTTCTCTATACCTGTCGGACCCAAGTGCTCTCTATACCTGTTGGACCACAGTTCTCTCTATACTTGTTGGACCCCAGTGCTCTCTATACCTGTTGGAACCCAGTGCTCTCTATATCTGTTGGACCTCAGTGCTCTCTATACCTGTCGGACCCAAGTGCTCTCTATACCTGTCGGACCCCATTGCTCTCTATACCTATCGGTCCCCAGTGCTCTCTATACCTTTTGGACCCAAGTGCTCTCTATAGCTCTTGGACCCCAGTGCTCTCTATACATGTTGGACCCCAGTGCTCTCTATACATGTTGGACCCCAGTGCTCTCTATACCTATCGGACCCCATTTTTCTCTATACCTGTTGGACCCCAGTTTTCTCTGTACCTGTTGGACCCCAGTTTTCTCTATACCTGTCGGACCCCAGTGCTCTCTATACCTGCTGAACCCAGTACTCTCTATATCTGTCTGTATACATGTTGGACCCCTATAGCTTCTGCCTACCACCTCCTACCATGCAGGACAGGTTTCATGCAGACAATGCACCAGACAATGGCTGATGTATGCATAAGACCTGCAGCCACATTCCCTCCAGACCCCCCTGTATAAAGTATTTACCCCCTCCCCCTGTGCTGCCTATGTGGAATGCAGGCATTGTCCCCGCCTGGGCCTTGGCGGGCTGTCACTGTAATGGGCCTTTAATGAATGATGGACTTACTGTGGCCGCTCAGGACAATACGGTCTGAGGTGTGAGCAGACCCCGGGGCATCATCATATATTATCATATATTGGGGGGCAGAGAATTGCACCTGGGCCTGAACCCCCCCCTCATATAGAAAGACAGCAGTACTATGTGTCCCCCAGCGCTATGGACGCTCATGGGCCATTATTTATGGGTATCATGGTGTGTGGCCCCATAACAATCAGCGGCTGTGTCATTATGGCGCCGCTGTTCTCACCCTCTGTGAGTTTAGGTGACATTTCACAGCTTGTGGCCCCTCGGGGGTCTTGTACTGATATTAGGAAGGTGCAGACCCTCACACCAACACTAATCACTACACCATCAGAAGGGGCAACCAAAATATAACAGAGCCCCCACAGTGCCAGACAGTATGGAAGGAAAGACAGGAAATAAATCTATTATCTATCTATCTATCCATTATCTATGTACACACAGTATCTACTTTCAGCCACTTGCAGAAGTTTCTACCCCCCTTCTTTTGATCTAAACTCCCACCAGTAGTTTTATGGGAAATGTCTTGGTCCCAGCAGTTGTGTGCCAGGGCAGCGGGCATTCTCCAGACCCCCTGAACCCACTTCAATGTTGCAGAACATCTGGAGACGGATCCTTCTACCCCCCTTGTCCTTCTTTACTCTTTAATTGCATTGTTCTCTTGTTACCCATGTGAAGGGGGATGGGACCAAACTTCTCCACTCTTTGCCTTTCTTCCTATTGGCCTGAAGTTTTGTATTGGCGGCAGTTGATTGGAGGGCCGCACATTCCTCAGCCCCTCTTTGTAGCCCTCCACCCCCTCTCTGTCCTGTCCTAGGATTTCCCAGAGCAGAGTAGAGGTATTCTGGAGATGAGGGGGGTCTCATCATCATCTCTAGGATCATTCTGTTCCCATGGCTGGTGGGCATTTAAAGGAAGCTGGCAGGAGAGGACCATGATCTAGGTGCGCCTCGTGGAAGGCGCCTGGACGATCTGAAGATGCTCTGCCTCTACATCTGGACATTTCTTACCGGGATCCTTCAGTCCGTCACCTCTGGCTCTCTGGAAAACCAGTGCAACTGGAGAGGAAGGTAAGAAGAGCATGAACTCGGGTCACCAAAGGTGGATCCACCATAGAGCGGACGCCCGACCGCAGTCAGATTGGTCATATTATTATAAGATCAGTGGACATGTTTTATACTGCGATAATTGAGGTCCAAGAAAAATTAGGGGTTTTTTACTTGAGTTTTTCATGTTTTTTTTAAACGTCCCATTTTTTCTATGTTACTAGGGAACCGCAATGGGGTCTCACAAGTTTTTGAAAAAGATCTGAATTGATTAAAATTGTTCACCGCAGACCAGCGGACACCTCAGTGCACTTCTGCATACAGAAATATCTGTACGCAGAAGTGAGAAATATCTGTACACAGAAATGCGGTGAGGTGTTCGCTGGTCTGCGGTGAAAAGTTTTAATCAATTCAGAACCTTTTCAAAAACTTGCGAGACCCCATTGCGGTTCCCTAGTAAGGATATTTCAGAGACCCCAATTTTTTGCGTTTTTGTGACTGCCGTTTTTCATACGATATAATCGACATTTTTCAAGTCGTCAACGATCATTAATAATGGATCAAAATCTGGGGTCAGGGGCGATCTCCATTTTTGCTTTTCCTTTCGGGAGTGTTTGTCTCCTTTGGGCAGAAAAAAAATCTTTTGTTTTTGAGGGCTCATTTGTGTTTTGTGGCCACCTGATGACCTTCCGCGGGGACCTTCCCGGCTGCCATAGATCATTTATGACAGGCAGTCATCCTGCGACCCCGTTACCCTCCCTGGCTCCTATTTTTAGAGCGCGGTTGATTGAGTGCTCCGGTTCAGCACTTTCTGACAAGTCGCCTTCTGATTGCCAGCTCTTATGTCCAAAAGTTAATGTTGTTTTTGGATGGTGTCTAGGAAACGCGTTAGTCTCGGGCAGGAAGCGATCAGCGACCGCTGTATTATTTATAGATCCCATAGCGAGTGGAATTAATAGCGTTACATCCAGAGAGGCGGAAGTCGGGGTGCTGGGAAGAGGGGTCTGGTTCTCCCCACACGTCCCACACAGGATCTTCTCCATGCACTAAGCCTTCACAACGCGTTTCAGGCTCTGGAAGCCAAACGCTCCTAATAACCTCCAGTCTGGCTTATGTTTCACATATGAAGTACGATACCCCTTAGACCCCATGACAACCACTGTAAACCCGTTATTGGGGCAACATTGGTTGTCGTATGTCACCTAGTACGAATTGCGTTGCAGGATTTTTCTCTGTCTGGGGCCTTATCACCCATGACAATTGATGAGATTCGGGGGGCTCCCAGACATGTTAAAGAGTCACTTGCCACAAATGTCTTTTTTTTTCTCCTGGTGTAAATGCCGCTGTTTTCCTGAATCCGACGTTGTTTTTCTTTTCTTCCTGCGCCACTCCGTTCCTGAGATATGACCTCTTATTCCTGGTATATAAATTTAGCCTAGTTAGCCAAGTGGGTGTGATCATTAACTCTACTCTGGGAGTGTCATTCGATAGTCACACCCAGTTGGCTAACAAGATTAGATTTATATACAGGGGGGAAAAAAAGGCCGTATCTCAGGGATGGAGAGGAGCAGGAACAAAAGAAAAACTACGCCGGATTCAGGAGAACAGCGGCATTTACACCGGCTAAGTAACAGCACAAATTTATGGGAAGTGACAGGACCACGCAACAAAATCGGCAGACAACTTTTTTTTAATGAAAAAGAAAAAGCTGAGATGTTCTGTAGAGCTGTACAAGACTTTAAATAATGAGCTCAAGTGTTAAGAAGTAATTATGGGATCCGAGTCCTTAGCGGGCATTGTGGAACGTTACCTATGGATTTGGATCCAGTGTTTGACAATCAAATCCATAGAGAAATGTGTGTAATTCACTCCAAATTTAGTCAGGCCGGCCCGGTATGGGGGGGATTCACATAGACGCCACGACTTTCACCTTAGCACAACTCTAACATCTGTCGCGCCGTACCTTTAAGGCGCCTCCAGCTGTTGTGTGTGTCTGTCAATAAGGACTTTACCCAATTTCAGACCTAACAGCTCTGTAGGGCCCGGGTTACTGGGTTACCAGCTCAGGTCAATTGCTTTTCCCAGCAGATCACAGCCTGGATTAGGGTGTAACATTAACCTCTTCATTCCCGAGAGAGTATTAGCAACTAGATGGCGTTATATTGTCTTGTTGCAATGCAGCAGCGCCACCTGGGGGCAAAAAAAACATAAATTCATATATGTTTTTTTCTTTTTTTTTACATTTTTTGTCTTGTTCTCCGCAGTGGGCTGTCTCTGGAGCCAAAGTCAGTGGAGCAAGTATCACTGTATTGTTCGGAGGGCACAGTGGAATGGTTGTACCCAATGGGAGCGCTTCGCCTTAGCCTGTCACCTCGCCTGCCAGTGGCATCCTCAGAGCCGGGGTCCGGTCGCTTCACTGCCTGCATCAAGCCGAAAGCTTCATTTCGAGGGGCTCAGATATACCTGGAAAAGGAAGGAGAACTGGAGCTGATGATGTCCGAGGGACAGCCGTCCATGCTCAACAGGGTCCACTGCTTCACGTGGCTTCCACACCAGAAGGTGGCGCTATTCTTACACGCCACTCCTCACCAGGACATTAGTCGGCGCATTTCAGCTTTCCGCTATGAGCTCAGGGGGGATTGGGATGGACGGTTAGCGCTACCCCTCAACAAGCTGAGCATGGAAGGTAAGAAGGGCGGGTTATGGAAAGATGCGGGGTCTCTAGTGACACTGACACTCGGGGTACAGGATAATGACCCTGACACTCGGGGTACAGGATGATGACCCTGACACTCGGGGTACAGGATAATGACACTGACACTCGGGGTACAGGATAATGACGCTGACACTCGGGGTGCAGGATAATGACGCTGACACTCGGGGTACAGGATAATGACGCTGACACTCGGGGTACAGGATAATGGCACTGACACTCGGGGTGCAGGATAATGACCCTGACACTCGGGGTACAGGATGATGACCCTGACACTCGGGGTACAGGATAATGACACTGACACTCGGGGTACAGGATAATGACGCTGACACTCGGGGTGCAGGATAATGACGCTGACACTCGGGGTACAGGATAATGACGCTGACACTCGGGGTACAGGATAATGGCACTGACACTCGGGGTGCAGGATAATGACACTGGGGTACAGAGTAATGACACTGACACTCGGGGTACAGAGTAATGACACTGACACTCGGGGTACAGGATAATGACACTGACACTCGGGGTACAGGATAATGACACTGACACTCGGGGTACAGGATAATGACACTGGGGGTACAGGATAATGACGCTGACACTCGGGGTACAGGATAATGACACTGACACTCGGGGTACAGGGTAATGACACTGACACTGGGGGTGCAGGATAATGACGCTGACACTCGGGGTACAGGATAATGACACTGACACTCGGGGTACAGGATAATGACGCTGACACTCGGGGTACAGGATAATGACACTGACACTCGGGGTACAGGATAATGACACTGACACTCGTGGTACAGGATAATGACACTGACACTCGGGGTACAGGATGATGGCACTGACACTCGGGGTACAGGATAATGACACTGACACTCGGGGTACAGGATAATGGCACTGACACTCGGGGTACAGGATAATGACACTGACTCGGGTACAGGATAGTGACACTCGGGGTACAGGATAATGACCCTGACACTCGGGGTACAGGATGATGACACTGACACTCGGGGTACAGGATGATGACACTGACACTCGGGGTACAGGATGATGACACTGACACTCGTGGTACAGGATAATGACACTGACACTGGGGGTACAGGATTATGGCACTGACACTCGGGGTACAGGATAATGACACTGACACTCGGGGTACAAGATAATGACACTGACACTCGGGGTACAGGATAATGACACTGACACTCGGGGTACAGGATAATGACACTGACACTCGGGGTACAGGATAATGGCACTGACACTCGGGGTACAGGATAATGACACTGACTCGGGTACAGGATAGTGACACTCGGGGTACAGGATAATGACCCTGACACTCGGGGTACAGGATGATGACACTGACACTCGGGGTACAGGATGATGACACTGGGGTACAGGGTAATGACGCTGACACTCGGGGTACAGGATAATGACACTCGGGGTACAGGATAATGACCCTGACACTCGGGGTACAGGATAATGACACTGACACTCGGGGTACAGGATGATGACACTGACACTCGGGGTACAGGATAATGACACTGGGGTACAGGGTAATGAATCATAGAATCATAGAATCGTAGAGTTGGAAGGGACCTCCTGGGCCATCTGGTCCAACCCCCTGCTCAAAGCAGGATTCGCTAAATCATCCCAGTCAGATGTCTGTCCAGCCTCTGTTTGAAGACTTCCATTGAAGGAGAACTCACCACTTCTCGTGGCAGCCTGTTCCACTCATTGATCACTCTAACTGTCAAAAAGTTTTTTCTAATATCTAATCTGTGTCTCTTCCCATTCAGTTTCATCCCATTGCTTCTAGTCTTTCCTTGTGCAAATGAGAATAAAGTTGATCCTTCTACAATGTGACAGCCCTTTAGATATTTGTAGACAGCTATTAAGTCTCCTCTCAGTCTTCTCTTTTGCAAACTAAACATTCCCAAATCCTGCAACCTTTCCTCATAAGACAGGGTTTGCAGACCGGTCACCATTCTGGTCGCTCTTTTCTGAACTTGCTCCAGTTTGTTGATGTCTTTTTTAAAATGTGGTGCCCAAAACTGGACACAATATTCCAGATGAGGTCTGACCAAAGAGGAGTAGAGGGAAATAATGACTTCACGTGATCTAGACTGTATGCTTCTGTTAATACATCCTAGAATTGCATTTGCCTTTTTTGCTGCTGCATCACACTGTTGACTCATATTCAGTCTGTGATCTATTAGTATACCCAAGTCTTTTTCACATGTGCTGTCACTTAGCCCTATTCCTCCCATTCTATATATGCTTTTTTCATTTTTATTGCCCAGATGTAGTACTTTGCATTTCTCCCTGTTAAAAACCATTCTGTTAGTTGCTGCCCACTTCTCCAGTTTATTTAAATCTTTTTGAATCTTCTCTCTCTCTTCTCTAGTATTAGCTATCCCTCCTAGCTTTGTGTCATCAGCAAATTTAATCAGTTTACCCTCAATTCCTTCATCTAAATCGTTGATAAAGATGTTGAACAATACAGGGCCCAGGACAGAGCCCTGTGGTACCCCACTTGAGACATTCTTCCAACTGGATGTGCAGCCATTTACGACCACTCTTTGGGTCCGATCACTAAGCCAGTTATGAATCCACCTAACAGTTGCCTTGTCCATTCCATACTTAGTCATTTTTTCAATAAGGATTGTATGAGAGACTTTGTCAAATGCTTTGCTGAAGTCAAGATATACTATATCTACAGCATTTCCCTGATCCACCCAGTCAGTGATACCGTCATAGAAGGAAATTAAGTTAGTCTGACATGACTTATTAGTTAGACGCTGACACTCGGGGTACAGGATAATGACACTGACACTCGGGGTACAGGGTAATGACACTGGGGTACAGGGTAATGACGCTGACACTCGGGGTACAGGATAATGACACTGACACTCGGGGTACAGGGTAATGACACTGGGGTACAGGGTAATGACGCTGACACTCGGGGTACAGGATAATGACACTGACACTCGGGGTACAGGGTAATGACACTGGGGTACAGGGTAATGACACTGACACTCGGGGTAGAGGATAATGACACTGGGGTACAGGGTAATGACGCTGACACTCGGGGTACAGGGTAATGACACTGGGGTACAGGGTAATGACACTGACACTCGGGGTACAGGATAATGACACTGGGGTACAGGGTAATGATGCTGACACTCGGGGTACAGGATAATGACACTGGGGTACAGGGTAATGACACTGACACTCGGGGTACAGGGTAATGACACTGGGGTACAGGGTAATGACGCTGACACTCGGGGTACAGGATAATGACACTGGGGTACAGGGTAATGACGCTGACACTCGGGGTACAGGATAATGACACTGGGGTACAGGGTAATGACGCTGACACTCGGGGTACAGGGTAATGACACTGGGGTACAGGGTAATGACACTGACACTCGGGGTACAGGGTAATGACACTGGGGTACAGGGTAATGACACTGACACTCGGGGTACAGGGTAATGACACTGGGGTACAGGGTAATGACGCTGACACTCGGGGTACAGGGTAATGACACTGGGGTACAGGGTAATGACACTGACACTCGGGGTACAGGATAATGACACTGGGGTACAGGGTAATGACACTGGGGTACAGGGTAATGACACTGACACTCGGGGTACAGGGTAATGACACTGGGGTACAGGGTAATGACGCTGACACTCGGGGTACAGGGTAATGACACTGGGGTACAGGGTAATGACGCTGACACTCGGGGTACAGGATAATGACACTGGGGTACAGGGTAATGACGCTGACACTCGGGGTACAGGGTAATGACACTGGGGTACAGGGTAATGACACTGACACTCGGGGTACAGGATAATGACACTGGGGTACAGGGTAATGACGCTGACACTCGGGGTACAGGATAATGACACTGGGGTACAGGGTAATGACACTGACACTCGGGGTACAGGATAATGACACTGGGGTACAGGGTAATGACACTGACACTTGGGGTACAGGATAATGACACTGGGGTACAGGGTAATGACGCTGACACTCGGGGTACAGGGTAATGACACTGGGGTACAGGGTAATGACACTGACACTCGGGGTACAGGGTAATGACACTGGGGTACAGGGTAATGACACTGACACTCGGGGTACAGGGTAATGACACTGGGGTACAGGGTAATGACGCTGACACTCGGGGTACAGGGTAATGACACTGGGGTACAGGGTAATGACACTGACACTCGGGGTACAGGATAATGACACTGGGGTACAGGGTAATGACACTGGGGTACAGGGTAATGACACTGACACTCGGGGTACAGGGTAATGACACTGGGGTACAGGGTAATGACGCTGACACTCGGGGTACAGGGTAATGACACTGGGGTACAGGGTAATGACGCTGACACTCGGGGTACAGGATAATGACACTGGGGTACAGGGTAATGACGCTGACACTCGGGGTACAGGGTAATGACACTGGGGTACAGGGTAATGACACTGACACTCGGGGTACAGGATAATGACACTGGGGTACAGGGTAATGACGCTGACACTCGGGGTACAGGATAATGACACTGGGGTACAGGGTAATGACACTGACACTCGGGGTACAGGATAATGACACTGGGGTACAGGGTAATGACGCTGACACTCGGGGTACAGGATAATGACACTGGGGTACAGGGTAATGACGCTGACACTCGGGGTGCCTGATGATGACACTTCTGGATCAGGCTCTCAGTGACCCATAGGTCTCTAGTTTCCTGTCCCGGTGGGCAGTGACTGATTTCTTACATCTTGGTGGCTGAATGTGAATATGTGACATCTGGGCCCCAGTGGTCCGGTCAGGGCCTGATGGGGGTGAAGGCCACGTTTTTGAAGTCCCTTCCCCCGTTCTTCCTTTCCCTCTCTAAACAACAGGGCAGTGTCCTGCTGGGCCTAAGGATATAACCATTAACCCCATTAATTAGTGAGATAAGAAGCTGTATAAGGGGCCGGTTACCATGACAACTCAGATTTTCACCACTGAAACTTTCTTAATTATAAACTCAACCAGTTCAGCAGATGAGAAAATACAGAGATCACAAAAAACAAAAAAAAATTTCCAAATTAAAAATATATATAAATCTTTCATCAGCTCATGTTCCAGGTTCTCATTTGCATTTTTAAATTAGAAAAAAATTTTAAAAAATCCTCAGATAACAGGTATAACGTAGTAAACAGTGGGAATGGGGCGATGAGCACTCGCGGGCCTGTGGTTGGGACATTGCCTTCTAGTTTTGAGGGTTTTTTTTTTCTGTTTTGTCTTCTTTTAGGCGCCTGCCGGCCATGTAACGACACAGAGATCCTGATGGCAATGTGCACTAGTGACTTTGGTGAGTTTGTGTTTTGATTTTTTGGACCCCGTGTACCCCTGATGACTGTAGGTCCGTATGTAGGGCCTCTGATGTTCAGAAAGCCTGAAGTCAGTTCTGTGGAGGAGGAGGCCCTGTGTGTCGGAGGAATGCAATGATGGCCCAGTGAAGTGCTCAACCCTTCCCCAACCCCCCCCCCCCCCCCCCCCAGTTTTCTCATCTCTCCTCTTTACCTAAGCTTACTTTGCCCCCCTGCTGTATCCTAATAATGAGGAAGAAGAGCCGAGGTTAGGGAAGGGATCTCTGGGGAGACCATGTTTCCTTGGCAATGGTGTCTTTGTCCTGGTGTAGGCCTCAGACTCAGGCACAGCTAAAACAAATAACCCTACAGAACGATAGTTTGGGATTTTTTATGTCGTAAAGTCTAAAAATCGATCGTATGTTTAGTTCTGATCATTGGAACATATAGCGATCAGATCGTGATCGATCAAAACGCTTATTCAGTAGCAGATCAGATCGTTTATTCGGGCCTGAAAATCATCGCTCTCGGCAGCCCATCCCTATAAATCATTCGATTGCCTTAACTCCTTCCGGACATAGGACGTAATATTCGGTATACCCTGTATCGGGTCGTCGTGTCTGGATCGGGCTCAAGCCCGTACCCAGCAACGATCCGATGAAACACCAGTGGCTGCGATGTAACCATTTACATCAGTGATTTCAATGGCATGATTGCGAGCGTCAATGAGTTTTCATGGCAATTGGGGGCCTGATGGAGGCCCCCACGGCAGTCCCTTTAGTCCGCCTGTCGTTTGGCCTCGTAGGAAATCGTCTCTTTGACTATATATTGTAGTATTGAACCATATATAACAAGCGATCAAACAGATTGTAGGATCAGGCCCCCTAAGGTGACTAATATAGGAGAATGCGGTGGACCCAGGCGCTGTCAATGACAAAGGTTAATCTAGGCAGTAAGTATAAAACAACTTGCAATTTATTGCAACGCATTTCGGAGTAGAACCTACTCCTTCCTCAGGTATCTGATGCTTGAGGTTCTATTCCGAAACACGTTGAATTAAATTGGAAGGTTTTTTTTTTATATTTACCGCCTGGATTTACCTTTGTCAGCACCTGGGATCCACCGCATCTCCTTTACTGGTTATGTCCTCTCTCATTTGGTGTGAGTACAGCGGCCGGAGAAGCAGCCTTGATTGGAATTGCAGCTTTTTGGTCTCCGGAACTACACCAATTTGTACACCAATGTGATAGTGGAACTCATCCTTTGACTTTTTTTCTTCACAGTTGTTCAGGGCAACATCAAGTCAGTGGATAACAATGAAGAACTACAAGAGTCCGTTATCGGGATCAGTGCCACCAGGGTCCACCGACAGAAGTTCACATTGTTCTGGCCTAGAGGTCATTCCGTAAGGTCTCATGGTGAAATAAGGACTCTGATGAGCTGTGGGGTCAAGCCGGGCCCTGGCAGCTTTCTTTTCATGGGTTGGGTACACTTTGGTGACGCTTGGTTGGGCTGTGCTCCTCGATACAAAGACTTCAAGAGAATTTATGAATCGGCAAAAAAGATCCATGCAAACCCATGTGAGATTACTCTAGACTGATGCCACCACATTGACACATGATCAACCAATGGATGCAAGGGCATCTCTATGAGGAAGAGCATGCCCAAAATGGAAGGCCACCATTTTAGTAGCATTTCAGGTCCTTCAGAAGCTTGTGGTACCAACTTTTCTTTGTAGGACCTTCAACAATCTGTAGGACTGGCTTAACAATCTCAAAGAGCACAAGTACCAAGCTGGATAATTTACCAAGAGGATCACACAAAAAATATCCAGTACTCTGATCTGAAGACTTTGGTCTAGATTTGGAATGACTTGTGGATTGGAGCCATGATCTGTCTCAAAAATATCTAGGACTCCAATCTAAACAACGTGTTTGACCTAAACTTAGACATGGCATGCGGATTGGAGCCACGATATGTCTCATTTTCAGTGCTGTGAATTCACAAGTAAGGAAGGGGGGGCGGGGGAATGATCGTGACCATTAATTGAGTCTTCTTCAGAACAAAGGTTTTTAATGCCGGCCCTCTTGATTTTTGCACTCCTTGAAAGACTTGCTTGAGAACTGAGCCAGTTTTTAATACTCCCTTAATTTTTTCAGGGGATACTTATTAGAAATTTTAGACATGCAGCCACCTCCAAGATGGTGGAATTGTGTGTATTTTCCAAGGAAAAAAAACTTTCTCTACGGCAGCTCGTGATGAACACTGCACACTGTGGGTGCTCCACCCTCTGAGCACGCTCCTGATGAGACCAGTAAAAAAGGGAATACATGGCGGTATAGTGAGCGCTGGCCACTGGTTGGCCATGCTTACGACACACAAGGGTACAAAACTATTACAGATAGTAGAATCTTTTGTTAAATTAGTTTTTATGGTCTACAAATTTCAGTATTCAAAAATGTCCCCTTTAAATAAGGGTGGACACAGAGGAAATGGGACATATAACAACAATTCAGCTAAGACCTTCTTCCAACTGGTGATGGTTCTTGCCACAGTTGCCCCATCCCAGGACAGAAAGACCTAGCATTTACTGGTCCCCATGACTGGAATGGTTTGACCCATGGACCAATGTTAAGCCAATTCAGTTTTACTGGGAAAGGTGTTGCAACAATTTGGACAATCATTCTCCAAAGGGTCCATATCAAACTCAAGGTCCATCTTGATTATGGGTTTATGCCACCTCTGCTTCCATCCCAAGAAAGGAGAAACCAGAACTTGTTGACCCATTATCTTTGAACAATTCATGTAAGCCCAATACAGGTTTATTTAGAAAGGTTTGGGGACAACTTGGGCAATCATTCTCCAAATGGTCCATGGGTTTGCCCCCTATAGGTTTATGCCACCTTAAACCCCATCTCACTACAGGAGGAATCGGCAAATTGCTGCCCCATGACCCTTGGACCATTGCTGTAAGCCCAATACAGGATTATTGGGAAAGGTTTTGGGATAGCTTGAGCAATCATTCTCCAAAGGGCCCATGAGTTTGCCCCCTATGGGTTTATGTCACCTCAGGCCCCATTCCAGTACATGAGACACCAGCACTTGCTGGCCCATGACCCTGGGAGCATTGCAGTAAGCCCAATACAGGATTATTGGGAAAGGTTTTGGGATAGCTTGAGCAATCATTCTCCAAATGGTCCATGAGTTTGCCCCCTATGGGTTTATGTCACCTCAGGCCCCATCCCAGTACCGGAGAAACCAGCACTTGCTGGCCCACGACCCTTGGACCATTGCTGTAATCCCAATACAGGATTATTGGGAAAGGTTTTGGGATAGCTTGAGCAATCATTCTCCAAAAGGTCCATGGGTTTGCTCCATTTATGCCACCTCAGCCTCCATCCCAGTACAGGAGCAACCAGCACTTGCTGCCCCACGACCCCTGGACCATTGCTGTAAGCCCAATACAGGATTACTGGGAAAGGTTTTGGGGTAACTTGGGCCCCGATTCTGCATAGGGTCTAAATCAAACCCAATGTACTATTTACTTACGGTATCTTCTATAAAGGTGGCCATACACCTTAGGGAAAGTCAGCTGAACACACCAGTTTCGTGGCATCGGTCAACTACATACAAGCAATTACATACCGGAAATTAGTATGAAACCAGTTACCACAATTATTCTGCTTTATCTTAGAGAATTCAATCTAAAAAAAAAAAAAAAATTCTTTACATTTTTATTTTTTTTGCATTATTTATTTTTTTTATTTGAAATGTGCACTAAATCCATGTATATACGGTATTTTTGTTTTTATAATACCAAAATGTTTTTTTTTTTATTCAATGGATCCAGTATTTGCGTCATATTTTCGGAAAATTCACTGTCCGGTAAGATTTCGAAAGAGGCTGGTTTCCAGCAACGAGTCAAAAATATTAATTAAATTGTTTAACAAGTAAAACAAAGTTCAACATCGCGGAAAATGTTCCAAATCTGATTTTCCGGAATTGCAACCTGCAACCTATTACCTCTATACTATAAAATATGTTGTATCTTTTTTTTTTTTTTTTTTTTTTTTTTTTTTTTTTTAATGATTACATTTTTTTTTAATTTTCTGTGACGGCTGAAAATTGTCTTGAAAAAAATTATAGAGAAAGAAAAAAAAAAAAATTCACAGGCCTCCTGTGCAAAAATACAATGCTCCAGTGCTGATCACAGCAGCCAATCAGATTTTAGTGATCATGAGAATAAATATATAGCGTTAAACATTTTAACCTATCGCGTCCTCGCTATTTTTTTTTTTATTATTTACTTGTGAAATTTTTGTTTTCAAAATTTATATAATTTGGTTATAACATTTTTTTATTTCAATTATATTTTTTAGTCTTTAATTTAAAAAATGTATTTATTTTTTTTTTTACTTTTTTTTTTTAGTATTCTGGTCTGAAAAATATCTAAAATTGAGACATTTCAGCCGTCTCAGAAAACAAATGAATTTTTTTTTTTTTAATCTGCTGCAATGTAATAGCTGGATCACTGCCAGACTTGATCGCCTTCTTACCCATAACCGCTATAAGGATCGATTCTGATCGCGAAGGAGGGGGCGGGGATAGGGGCGAATCTTGTTTTGTATCCTGCAAAATGTCTATGAAGCCTTGTACATATGTGTCTGACAGTCCCTGATGTAAATGACTTGCAATTATTTTTTTTTTTATTTTTCCTTTTACATGTTTTTACTTTATGTGTGTTTTATATTAAAAAAAAATTGAAGCAATTTTAATTTATTTTTTTTCTTTCGATTTATAAACAAAAAAAAAAAAGTTAAAACAAATATTCCCACAATTTAAATAGTTATCTTGCACTAGTGATTACTTTTGGGCTGCTAGCTTTTCCATAGTCTCTGCTTGCTGTCGGTGAATGGGAGCAATACAATTTTCAGCTAGCGCGTTGTTGCCATCGGTGCTGCCGTACGTGGAGGAAGTGACTTTTTAATTACGATATTAGGAGGCAGATATTGTGCTTTTCCTATAATCCTTTAATCTCATTA
The DNA here is from genome assembly GCF_039654945.1 of Dendrobates tinctorius. Taxonomy (NCBI): domain Eukaryota; kingdom Metazoa; phylum Chordata; class Amphibia; order Anura; family Dendrobatidae; genus Dendrobates; species Dendrobates tinctorius. The sequence goes on from NW_027361924.1 coordinate 10,310,512, forward strand.
TCCTGCCGTCATAACTCGAGGATCACATGAAAGGCGGACGGCGGATTCCTGGTAAGAAGATTAAAGGGGGGGGGCATGTAATCATGCCTTATAATTTATCGCTGGGATCGAGGAGAGCATAATATACACATTAAAGAACAGTAATAAAGGTATTATCACCCTCTGTCACACATCTATATCGATAGGACCCTCCGGTCTGTTAGAAGACCCCAACATTATAATTGGCACATGGTAGGTGGAGGGGGGTCCTGTTACAGATTTTGCCCTAGGTCCTTGCTGCCTATTGGGCACTGGCGAGCACGGCTGCTTTTTCTTGAGCCGACACTGGCATGAGAAGTATGGCCTCCTACGGCTGGCACGACTTCAGGGAGGCAGCGTGGATGATATTCCCATTGAGGCTGTCACAGATAATCCCCGTCGACCAGTCCAAACCAAAACATCCCATTGTGTTCAGCCGCCGCTACATACTTTCCCAGCTATAGAATGTGGAGCGGCTGGAAATCCTAGTGGGGCATGATGATATCCTCGGTATGCCACCCCGGGGACCTTCAATTAACCCCTTCATCCACAGAGCCCCTTCGAAGAGTGAAGTACATTGTGTGCCAACATTTTGTATAGGAAGCGACGGTGGTGGCATGACCTACATACCAGACTGCCAAAGTAGGGCGCACCATGCCTGTCATTCACAGGGCAAGAATATATTATCTGGCTATAGCTATATACAGAAAAAGTGAATCCGAACCACAGTACCTAATGAATATTACCACACAGTGCCCAAATAACTGTCCTTATATGTCTAACACTGCCATACAATTCCTAGTAATACTGCTGTACAGCGCCCAAACAGTGAACTATATACATATGTAACCCTGAATCTAAATATTAGTGCCGCACTGTACCTAAAGAATATTACCATACAGTGCCAAAGTAATACGATCATATGGACTCAATGATAAATTATAAAACTCCATTGTTTCTAAATATTAGTGCTGCATCGTGGCTGAAGAGTGTGCCAAAATCCAACCATACAGTATCTTTATAACAGAGCCATGGTATCTTGTAATACTGCCATACTGGGGTCAAAACAGTGTCATCCATTGACTTTACATCATAATTCTACCATTAGAGTTTAAGCAATATCCTCAAAGTGTAGCCATCAACATCGGTGCCGAAGCTTTGAAGTGAAATCACAAGCTCTGTACCTCAGCTCTGAAGCGTAATCACCAAGACCTGTGTCTTAGCTCTGAAGTGTAACCACCAAGATTTGTGCCTCATCTCCGAAGCGTAACCACCAAGAATTGTGCCTCAGCTCTGAAGTGTAACCACCAAGACCTGTGTCTTAGCTCTGAAGTGTAACCACCAAGAATTGTACCTCAGCTCTGAAGCGTAATCACCAAGACCTGTGCCTCAGCTCTGAAGTGTAACCACCAAGAATTGTGCCTCATCTCCGAAGCGTAACCACCAAGAATTGTGCCTCAGCTCTGAAGTGTAACCACCAAGACCTGTGTCTTAGCTCTGAAGTGTAACCACCAAGAATTGTACCTCAGCTCTGAAGCGTAATCACCAAGACCTGTGTCTTAGCTCTGAAGTGTAACCACCAAGACCTGTGCCTCAGCTCTGAAGTGTAACCACCAAGAATTGTGCCTCAGCTCTGAAGCGTAACCACCAAGAATTGTGCCTCAGCTCTGAAGCGTAACCACCAAGAATTGTGCCTCAGCTCTGAAGCGTAACCACCAAGACCTGTGTCTTAGCTCTGAAGTGTAACCACCAAGAATTGTGCCTCAGCTCTGAAGCGTAACCACCAAGACCTGTGTCTTAGCTCTGAAGCGTAACCACCAAGAATTGTGCCTCAGCTCTGAAGCGTAATCACCAAGACCTGTGTCTTAGCTCTGAAGTGTAACCACCAAGAATTGTGCCTCAGCTCTGAAGTGTAATCACCAAGACCTGAGTATTAGCTCTGAAGTGTAATCATCAGGATCTGTGCCTCAGCTCTGAAGTGTAACCACCAAGATCTGTCTTAGCTCTAAAGTGTAAGCACCAATATATGTGCTTCAACTCTGCAGGGTAACCACCAATGCTTCTGCCTCTTCTCTGAAATAAAACAACCAAGCTCTCTGACTCATCTGTGAAGTGTAACCACTAAGCTCTTTGCCTCAGAGCTGTGACGTGTAAGCACCAATATCGGTGCCTCTACTTTAAAGCATAACTCAGCTTGTTCCTCAGCTCTAAAGTAAAACTACAAAGCTCAGTAGCTCATCTGTGAACTGTAGTCAACAAGCTATGTGCCTCCACTTCAAGGTATAACCACTAATCTCTGTGCCTCACATCTGAAGTGTAACCACCAAGCTCGGTGGCCCAACTCTATATTATAGCAATGAATCTCTGTACCTCAGCTCTGAAGCCGTCAAGTTCAATACCTCAGCTCTGAAGTGTAATCGCCAAAATATGTGCCTCAACTCTGAAGTGTAACCATCAAGCTTTGTACCTCAGCTCTGGAGTGTAACCACCAAGCTCTCTATCTGAACTTCAAAGTGTAACCACTAATCTGTGTGCTTTACATCTGAACTGTAATCACCGAGATCTACCCAGCTGTGAAGTGTAACCATCACGCTCTGTACCTCAGCTCTGAAGAGTAACCACCAAGGTCGGTGACCAAGATCGGAATTATAGCAATATACTGTACCTTAGTTTTAAATCAGATCTGAAGTGTAACTGTCAAGTTCTGTGCCTCAGATCTGAAGTGTAGGCACCAAGATATGTGCCTCAACTCTGAAGTGTAACCATCAAGCTTTGTATCTCAGCTCTGGAGTGTAACCACCAAGTTCTGTGCCTCTACTCTGAAGAGTAACCACCAAGGTCGGTGACCAAGATCAGAATTATAGCGATATACCTTAGCTTTAAATCAGATCTGAAGTGTAACTGTCAAGTTCTGTGCCTCAGATCTGAAGTGTAGGCACCAAGATATGTGCCTCAACTCTGATGTGTAACCATCAAGTTGTGCACCTTGACTTTCACGTGTAACTACTGAGATCATGTACCAGGAGGCTCAGGATGAACATGTGCATAATAAGTGCAAAAAGACTGTGGGAGGTCACCATGGATACAGGATTAGCACACATGTGATAAAAGTGCTGGTTCTCAACGGTACGAGTGCTGCATGTGTTGCTGTAAACTGTGGGAATCGCTCTTAAAGGGACACTAACACCTGGGAGGTAGGAAATGTTCACACGATAATATTTTCCTACCCAAAACATCTGGCACATGAAATTGTCAAAAAATAAAACCCAAGCAGGAGGTTAGGTTTTTTTCCCGTGATCATCAGAGAGGGAGTCCAGGCAACACGGGCACAATTCGAGGTTTGTTCCACTTTCCACTCTCCCAAGTTCTCAGCATAAAAACCACATTTTCACGCCTCAATTTTCATGATTTGTGTAAAAAAGAAAAAAAAAAAATGTTCTCTCCGAGGCCTGAGTGCAGCTCGCTTCCCATGAAATCTGAGTCCATCTTCTTCCTCTGCGCTGGAATTCCTCCCGATGTAAGAATCATCCATGTAAAAGCATTGTTTAACCCCCGGCTTCCCAGAACGTAATCTTCCCGTCAAATAAAAGGAATCAAAAATTAAAGGGGAACTCTACAACAAAAACTTTACAAAAGTAGTTATGTTTAATGGAGTCCTTCATATCCCTAACCTTAATGGAGGCGCAGGACCACTAGACAATGCCCAACCCAAAGGGGCACAACAACACGAATTAGGTTCTGTTACAGCTGAATTAAAGGGGTCCCATCATCACGCTCTAGGCGTCCATTTTACTAAATTCTTGTATTCTTGTATTCTACATAAATTAACGATCCTGGCTCACTTTTCCCTATAGCTCTACGATGTGTCGTTCCTCTGTTATCCCTCCGAGAAATGTTACCAGCTGGGGGCGTGTCCCTGCTTACTCAGACACTATCCAATCACCGGTGATGGTGTCAGACTCTGTAAGGACACGCCCCTTCTACAGAGTGACTAGCAAGTTCTCCTTGACAAATTAATCATATGTTCCAGGAGGAATAACAGAGGAATGGCAAAAGACAAAGTCATGAGAAAAGATATTTTGGAATTGGAATTTCATGAGGAAAGCAAGTATTCACTAAAATGGACAGATCTGGAGTGGAGACCGGGCCCCTTTAAATGATTTTTTCTGTATTTTTTTAATATATCCAATTTATTAGTGACACTAATTAAAATTTCACATCTTGCTTCCCCTTTTGAAGAAAAAAAATTAATAAAAAAACCTGACAATATATACTTTGTATTTACCAGTATTCATTGTATGGGTCCATTATGGGGTTATGTCACTTTGTGATTACCACCCCTGGTATATATTTATATAGATAATCCAGGGAGTTTACATCTGGGAAATACGGAAATTTACGCTGACACCTTGTTTCCGGGACATCTGCACTTCATACCCTTCTGCATCACATAATTTACTGCAGAGATTCAGAGCCCCCCATCACACCTAAGGTGTCTGCAAGCGAAGGAAAGCAATGTATGTACACAGTGACTGCACCAGCAGAATAGTGAGTGCAGCTCTGGGGTATAATACAGGATGTAACTCAGGATCAGTAATGTAATGTATGTACACAGTGACTGCACCAGCAGAATAGTGAGTGCAGCTCTAGGGTATAATACAGGGTTTAACTCAGGATCAGTAATGTAATGTATGTACACAGTGACTGCACCAGCAGAATAGTGAGTGCAGCTCTGGAGTATAATACAGGATGTAACTCAGGATCAGTAATGTATGTACACAGTGACTGCACCAGCAGAATAGTGAGTGCAGCTCTGGGGTATAATACAGGGTGTAACTCAGGATCAGTAATGTAATGTATGCACACAGTGACTGCACCAGCAGAATAGTGAGTGCAGCTCTGGGGTATAATACAGGATGTAACTCAGGATCAGTAATGTATGTACACAGTGACTGCACCAGCAGAATAGTGAGTGCAGCTCTGGAGTATAATACAGGATGTAACTCAGGATCAGTAATGTAATGTATGTACACAGTGACTGCACAAGCAGAATAGTGAGTGCAGCTCTGGAGTATAATACAGGATGTAACTCAGGATCAGTAATGTAATGTATGTACACAGTGAATGCACCAGCAGAATAGTGAGTGCAGCTCTGGAGTATAATACAGGAGGTAACTCAGGATCAGTAATGTAATGTATGTACACAGTGACTGCACCAGCAGAATAGTGAGTGCAGCTCTGGAGTATAATACAGGAGGTAACTCAGGATCAGTAATGTAATGTATGTACACAGTGACTGCACCAGCAGAATAGTGAGTGCAGCTCTGGAGTATAATACAGGATGTAACTCAGGATCAGTAATGTAATGTATGTACACAGTGACTGCACCAGCAGAATAGTGAGTGCAGCTCTGGAGTATAATACAGGAGGTAACTCAGGATCAGTAATGTAATGTATGTACACAGTGACTGCACCAGTAGAATAGTGAGTGCAGCTCTGGGATATAATATAGGAAGTAACTCAGGATCAGTAATGTATGTACACAGTGACTGCACCAGCAGAATAGTGAGTGCAGCTCTGGAGTATAATACAGGATGTAACTCAGGATCAGTAATGTAATGTACACAGTGACTGCACCAGCAGAATAGTGAGTGCAGCTCTGGAGTATAATACAGAAGGTAACTCAGGATCAGTAATGTAATGTATGTACACAGTGACTGCACCAGCAGAATAGTGAGTGCAGCTCTGGAGCATGATACAGGATGTAACTCAGGATCAATAATGTAATGTATGTACACAGTGACTGCACCAGCAGAATAGTGAGTGCAGCTCTGGAGTATAATACAGGATGTAACTCCGGATCAGTAATGTAATGTATGTACACAGTGACTCCACCAGCAGAATAGTGAGTGCAGCTCTGGAGTATAATACAGGAGGTAACTCAGGATCAGTAATGTAATGTATGTACACAGTGACTGCACCAGCAGAATAGTGAGTGCAGCTCTGGAGTATAATACAGGAGGTAACTCAGGATCAGTAATGTAATGTGTGTACACAGTGACTGCACCAGCAGAATAGTGAGTGCAGCTCTGGAGTATAATACAGGAGGTAACTCAGGATCAGTAATGTAATGTATGTACACAGTGACTGCACCAGCAGAATAGTGAGTGCAGCTCTGGCGTATAATACAGGATGTAACTCAGGATCAGTAATGTAATGTATGTACACAGTGACTGCACCAGCAGAATAGTGAGTGCAGCTCTGGGGTATAATACAGGATGTAACTAAGGATCAGTAATGTAATGTATGTACACAGTGACTGCACCAGCAGAATAGTGAGTGCAGCTCTGGGGTATAATACAGGAGGTAACTCAGGATCAGTAATGTAATGTATGTACATAGTGACTGCACCAGCAGAATAGTGAGTGCAGCTCTGGAGTATAATACAGGAGGTAACTCAGGATCAGTAATGTAATATATGTACACAGTGACTGCACCAGCAGAATAGTGAGTGCAGCTCTGGAGTATAATACAGGATGTAACTCAGGATCAGTAATGTAATGTATGTACACAGTGACTGCACCAGCAGAATAGTGAGTGCAGCTCTGGAGTATAATACAGGAGGTAACTCAGGATCAGTAATGTAATGTATGTACACAGTGACTGCACCAGTAGAATAGTGAGTGCATCTCTGGGGTATAATATAGGATGTAACTCAGGATCAGTAATGTATGTACACAGTGACTGCACCAGCAGAATAGTGAGTGCAGCTCTGGAGTATAATACAGGATGTAACTCAGGATCAGTAATGTAATGTACACAGTGACTGCACCAGCAGAATAGTGAGTGCAGCTCTGGAGTATAATACAGAAGGTAACTCAGGATCAGTAATGTAATGTATGTACACAGTGACTGCACCAGCAGAATAGTGAGTGCAGCTCTGGAGTATAATACAGGATGTAACTCCGGATCAGTAATGTAATGTATGTACACAGTGACTCCACCAGCAGAATAGTGAGTGCAGCTCTGGAGTATAATACAGGAGGTAACTCAGGATCAGTAATGTAGTGTATGTACACAGTGACTGCACCAGCAGAATAGTGAGTGCAGCTCTGGAGTATAATACAGGAGGTAACTCAGGATCAGTAATGTAATGTATGTACACAGTGACTGCACCAGCAGAAGAGTGAGTGCAGCTCTGGAGTATAATACAGGAGGTAACTCAGGGTCAGTAATGTAATGTATGTACACAGTGACTGCACCAGCAGAATAGTGAGTGCAGCTCTGGAGTATAATACAGGAGGTAACTCAGGATCAGTAATGTAATGTATGTACACAGTGACTGCACCAGCAGAATAGTGAGTGCAGCTCTGCAGTATAGTACAGGAGGTAACTCAGGGTCAGTATTGTAATGTTGTACACAGTGACTGCACCAGCAGAATAGTGAGTGCAGCTCTGGAGTATAATACAGGAGGTAACTCAGGATCAGTAATGTAATGTATGTACACAGTGACTGCACCAGCAGAATAGTGAGTGCAGCTCTGGAGTATAATACAGGAGGTAACTCAGGATCAGTAATGTATGTACACAGTGACTGCACCAGCAGAATAGTGAGTGCAGCTCTGGGGTATAATACAGGGTGTAACTCAGAATCAGTAATGTAATGTATGCACACAGTGACTGCACCAGCAGAATAGTGAGTGCAGCTCTGGGGTATAATACAGGATGTAACTCAGGATCAGTAATGTATGTACACAGTGACTGCACCAGCAGAATAGTGAGTGCAGCTCTGGAGTATAATACAGGATGTAACTCAGGATCAGTAATGTAATGTATGTACACAGTGACTGCACAAGCAGAATAGTGAGTGCAGCTCTGGAGTATAATACAGGATGTAACTCAGGATCAGTAATGTAATGTATGTACACAGTGAATGCACCAGCAGAATAGTGAGTGCAGCTCTGGAGTATAATACAGGAGGTAACTCAGGATCAGTAATGTAATGTATGTACACAGTGACTTCACCAGCAGAATAGTGAGTGCAGCTCTGGAGTATAATACAGGAGGTAACTCAGGATCAGTAATGTAATGTATGTACACAGTGACTGCACCAGTAGAATAGTGAGTGCAGCTCTGGGGTATAATATAGGATGTAACTCAGGATCAGTAATGTATGTACACAGTGACTGCACCAGCAGAATAGTGAGTGCAGCTCTGGAGTATAATACAGGATGTAACTCAGGATCAGTAATGTATTGTACCCAGTGACTGCACCAGCAGAATAGTGAGTGCAGCTCTGGAGTATAATACAGAAGGTAACTCAGGATCAGTAATGTAATGTATGTACACAGTGACTGCACCAGCAGAATAGTGAGTGCAGCTCTGGAGCATGATACAGGATGTAACTCAGGATCAATAATGTAATGTATGTACACAGTGACTGCACCAGCAGAATAGTGAGTGCAGCTCTGGAGTATAATACAGGATGTAACTCCGGATCAGTAATGTAATGTATGTACACAGTGACTCCACCAGCAGAATAGTGAGTGCAGCTCTGGAGTATAATACAGGAGGTAACTCAGGATCAGTAATGTAATGTATGTACACAGTGACTGCACCAGCAGAAGAGTGAGTGCAGCTCTGGAGTATAATACAGGAGGTAACTCAGGATCAGTAATGTAATGTATGTACACAGTGACTCCACCAGCAGAATAGTGAGTGCAGCTCTGGAGTATAATACAGGAGGTAACTCAGGATCAGTAATGTAGTGTATGTACACAGTGACTGCACCAGCAGAATAGTGAGTGCAGCTCTGGAGTATAATACAGGAGGTAACTCAGGATCAGTAATGTAATGTATGTACACAGTGACTGCACCAGCAGAAGAGTGAGTGCAGCTCTGGAGTATAATACAGGAGGTAACTCAGGGTCAGTAATGTAATGTATGTACACAGTGACTGCACCAGCAGAATAGTGAGTGCAGCTCTGGAGTATAATACAGGAGGTAACTCAGGATCAGTAATGTAATGTATGTACACAGTGACTGCACCAGCAGAATAGTGAGTGCAGCTCTGCAGTATAGTACAGGAGGTAACTCAGGGTCAGTATTGTAATGTTGTACACAGTGACTGCACCAGCAGAATAGTGAGTGCAGCTCTGGAGTATAATACAGGAGGTAACTCAGGATCAGTAATGTAATGTATGTACACAGTGACTGCACCAGCAGAATAGTGAGTGCAGCTCTGGAGTATAATACAGGAGGTAACTCAGGATCAGTAATGTATGTACACAGTGACTGCACCAGCAGAATAGTGAGTGCAGCTCTGGGGTATAATACAGGGTGTAACTCAGAATCAGTAATGTAATGTATGCACACAGTGACTGCACCAGCAGAATAGTGAGTGCAGCTCTGGGGTATAATACAGGATGTAACTCAGGATCAGTAATGTATGTACACAGTGACTGCACCAGCAGAATAGTGAGTGCAGCTCTGGAGTATAATACAGGATGTAACTCAGGATCAGTAATGTAATGTATGTACACAGTGACTGCACAAGCAGAATAGTGAGTGCAGCTCTGGAGTATAATACAGGATGTAACTCAGGATCAGTAATGTAATGTATGTACACAGTGAATGCACCAGCAGAATAGTGAGTGCAGCTCTGGAGTATAATACAGGAGGTAACTCAGGATCAGTAATGTAATGTATGTACACAGTGACTTCACCAGCAGAATAGTGAGTGCAGCTCTGGAGTATAATACAGGAGGTAACTCAGGATCAGTAATGTAATGTATGTACACAGTGACTGCACCAGTAGAATAGTGAGTGCAGCTCTGGGGTATAATATAGGATGTAACTCAGGATCAGTAATGTATGTACACAGTGACTGCACCAGCAGAATAGTGAGTGCAGCTCTGGAGTATAATACAGGATGTAACTCAGGATCAGTAATGTATTGTACCCAGTGACTGCACCAGCAGAATAGTGAGTGCAGCTCTGGAGTATAATACAGAAGGTAACTCAGGATCAGTAATGTAATGTATGTACACAGTGACTGCACCAGCAGAATAGTGAGTGCAGCTCTGGAGCATGATACAGGATGTAACTCAGGATCAATAATGTAATGTATGTACACAGTGACTGCACCAGCAGAATAGTGAGTGCAGCTCTGGAGTATAATACAGGATGTAACTCCGGATCAGTAATGTAATGTATGTACACAGTGACTCCACCAGCAGAATAGTGAGTGCAGCTCTGGAGTATAATACAGGAGGTAACTCAGGATCAGTAATGTAATGTATGTACACAGTGACTGCACCAGCAGAAGAGTGAGTGCAGCTCTGGAGTATAATACAGGAGGTAACTCAGGATCAGTAATGTAATGTATGTACACAGTGACTGCACCAGCAGAATAGTGAGTGCAGCTCTGGAGTATAATACAGGAGGTAACTCAGAATCAGTAATGTAATGTGTGTACACAGTGACTGCACCAGCAGAATAGTGAGTGCAGCTCTGGAGTATAATACAGGAGGTAACTCAGGATCAGTAATGTAATGTATGTACACAGTGACTGCACCAGCAGAATAGTGAGTGCAGCTCTGGAGTATAATACAGGATGTAACTCAGGATCAGTAATGTAATGTATGTACACAGTGACTGCACCAGCAGAATAGTGAGTGCAGCTCTGGAGTATAATACAGGAGGTAACTCAGGATCAGTAATGTAATGTATGTACACAGTGACTGCACCAGTAGAATAGTGAGTGCACCTCTGGGGTATAATATAGGATGTAACTCAGGATCAGTAATGTATGTACACAGTGACTGCACCAGCAGAATAGTGAGTGCAGCTCTGGAGTATAATACAGGATGTAACTCAGGATCAGTAATGTAATGTACATAGTGACTGCACCAGCAGAATAGTGAGTGCAGCTCTGGAGTATAATACAGAAGGTAACTCAGGATCAGTAATGTAATGTATGTACACAGTGACTGCACCAGCAGAATAGTGAGTGCAGCTCTGGAGCATGATACAGGATGTAACTCAGGATCAATAATGTAATGTATGTACACAGTGACTGCACCAGCAGAATAGTGAGTGCAGCTCTGGAGTATAATACAGGATGTAACTCCGGATCAGTAATGTAATGTATGTACATAGTGACTCCACCAGCAGAATAGTGAGTGCAGCTCTGGAGTATAATACAGGAGGTAACTCAGGATCAGTAATGTAGTGTATGTACACAGTGACTGCACCAGCAGAATAGTGAGTGCAGCTCTGGAGTATAATACAGGAGGTAACTCAGGATCAGTAATGTAATGTATGTACACAGTGACTGCACCAGCAGAAGAGTGAGTGCAGCTCTGGAGTATAATACAGGAGGTAACTCAGGGTCAGTAATGTAATGTATGTACACAGTGACTGCACCAGCAGAATAGTGAGTGCAGCTCTGGAGTATAATACAGGAGGTAACTCAGGATCAGTAATGTAATGTATGTACACAGTGACTGCACCAGCAGAATAGTGAGTGCAGCTCTGGAGTATAATACAGGAGGTAACTCAGGGTCAGTAATGTAATGTATGTACACAGTGACTGCACCAGCAGAATAGTGAGTGCAGCTCTGGAGTATAATACAGGAGGTAACTCAGGATCAGTAATGTAATGTATGTACACAGTGACTGCACCAGCAGAATAGTGAGTGCAGCTCTGGGGTATAATACAGGATGTAACTCAGGATCAGTAATGTAATGTATGTACACAGTGACTGCACCAGCAGAATAGTGAGTGCAGCTCTGGAGTATAATACAGGATGTAACTCAGGATCAGTAATGTAATGTATGTACACAGTGACTGCACCAGCAGAATAGTGAGTGCAGCTCTGGGGTATAATACAGGATGTAACTCAGGATCAGTAATGTAATGTAATGTATGTACACAGTGACTGCACCAGCAGAATAGTGAGTGCAGCTCTGGGGTATAACACAGGATGTAACTCAGGATCAGTAATGTAATGTATGTACACAGTGACTGCACCAGCAGAATAGTGAGTGCAGCTCTGGAGTATAATACAGGATGTAACTCAGGATCAGTAATGTAATGTATATACACAGTGACTGCACCAGCAGAATAGTGAGTGCAGCTCTGGAGTATAATACAGGATGTAACTCAGGATCAGTAATGTAATGTATGTACACAGTGACTGCACCAGCAGAATAGTGAGTGCAGCTCTGGAGTGTAATACAGGAGGTAACTCAGGATCAGTAATGTAATGTATGTACACAGTGACTGCACCAGCAGAATAGTGAGTGCAGCTCTGGAGTATAATACAGGAGGTAACTCAGGATCAGTAATGTAATGTATGTACACAGTGACTGCACCAGCAGAATAGTGAGTGCTGCTCTGGGGTATAATACAGGATGTAACTCAGGATCAGTAATGTAATGTATGTACACAGTGACTCCACCAGCAGAATAGTGAGTGCAGCTCTGGAGTATAATACAGGAGGTAACTCAGGATCAGTAATGTAATGTATGTACACAGTGACTGCACCAGCAGAATAGTGAGTGCAGCTCTGGAGTATAATACAGGAGGTAACTCAGGATCAGTAATGTATGTACACAGTGACTGCACCAGCAGAATAGTGAGTGCAGCTCTGGAGTATAATACAGGATGTAACTCAGGATCAGTAATGTAATGTATGTACACAGTGACTGCACCAGCAGAATAGTGAGTGCAGCTCTGGGGTATAATACAGGATGTAACTCAGGATCAGTAATGTAATATATGTACACAGTGACTGCACCAGCAGAATAGTGAGTGCAGCTCTGGAGTATAATACAGGAGGTAACTCAGGATCAGTAATGTAATGTAATGTATGTACACAGTGACTGCACCAGCAGAATAGTGAGTGCAGCTCTGGGGTATAACACAGGATGTAACTCAGGATCAGTAATGTAATGTATGTACACAGTGACTGCACCAGCAGAATAGTGAGTGCAGCTCTGGAGTATAATACAGGAGGTAACTCAGGATCAGTAATGTAATGTATGTACACAGTGACTGCACCAGCAGAATAGTGAGTGCTGCTCTGGGGTATAATACAGGATGTAACTCAGGATCAGTAATGTAATGTATGTACACAGTGACTCCACCAGCAGAATAGTGAGTGCAGCTCTGGAGTATAATACAGGAGGTAACTCAGGATCAGTAATGTAATGTATGTACACAGTGACTGCACCAGCAGAATAGTGAGTGCAGCTCTGGAGTATAATACAGGAGGTAACTCAGGATCAGTAATGTATGTACACAGTGACTGCACCAGCAGAATAGTGAGTGCAGCTCTGGAGTATAATACAGGATGTAACTCAGGATCAGTAATGTAATGTATGTACACAGTGACTGCACCAGCAGAATAGTGAGTGCAGCTCTGGGGTATAATACAGGATGTAACTCAGGATCAGTAATGTAATATATGTACACAGTGACTGCACCAGCAGAATAGTGAGTGCAGCTCTGGAGTATAATACAGGAGGTAACTCAGGATCAGTAATGTAATGTAATGTATGTACACAGTGACTGCACCAGCAGAATAGTGAGTGCAGCTCTGGGGTATAACACAGGATGTAACTCAGGATCAGTAATGTAATGTATGTACACAGTGACTGCACCAGCAGAATAGTGAGTGCAGCTCTGGAGTATAATACAGGATGTAACTCAGGATCAGTAATGTAATGTATATACACAGTGACTGCACCAGCAGAATAGTGAGTGCAGCTCTGGAGTATAATACAGGATGTAACTCAGGATCAGTAATGTAATGTATGTACACAGTGACTGCACCAGCAGAATAGTGAGTGCAGCTCTGGGGTATAACACAGGATGTAACTCAGGATCAGTAATGTAATGTATGTACACAGTGACTGCACCAGCAGAATAGTGAGTGCAGCTCTGGAGTATAATACAGGATGTAACTCAGGATCAGTAATGTAATGTATATACACAGTGACTGCACCAGCAGAATAGTGAGTGCAGCTCTGGAGTATAATACAGGATGTAACTCAGGATCAGTAATGTAATGTATGTACACAGTGACTGCACCAGCAGAATAGTGAGTGCAGCTCTGGAGTGTAATACAGGATGTAACACAGGATCAGTAATGTAATGTATGTACACAGTGACTGCACCAGCAGAATAGTGAGTGCTGCTCTGGGGTATAATACAGGATGTAACTCAGGATCAGTAATGTAATGTATGTACACAGTGACTCCACCAGCAGAATAGTGAGTGCAGCTCTGGAGTATAATACAGGAGGTAACTCAGGATCAGTAATGTAATGTATGTACACAGTGACTGCACCAGCAGAATAGTGAGTGCTGCTCTGGGGTATAATACAGGATGTAACTCAGGATCAGTAATGTAATGTATGTACACAGTGACTCCACCAGCAGAATAGTGAGTGCAGCTCTGGAGTGTAATACAGGATGTAACACAGGATCAGTAATGTAATGTATGTACACAGTGACTGCACCAGCAGAATAGTGAGTGCTGCTCTGGGGTATAATACAGGATGTAACTCAGGATCAGTAATGTAATGTATGTACACAGTGACTCCACCAGCAGAATAGTGAGTGCAGCTCTGGAGTATAATACAGGAGGTAACTCAGGATCAGTAATGTAATGTATGTACACAGTGACTGCACCAGCAGAATAGTGAGTGCAGCTCTGGAGTATAATACAGGAGGTAACTCAGGATCAGTAATGTAATGTATGTACACAGTGACTGCACCAGCAGAATAGTGAGTGCAGCTCTGGAGTATAATACAGGAGGTAACTCAGGATCAGTAATGTAATGTATGTACACAGTGACTGCACCAGCAGAATAGTGAGTGCAGCTCTGGGGTATAATACAGGATGTAACTCAGGATCAGTAATGTAATATATGTACACAGTGACTGCACCAGCAGAATAGTGAGTGCAGCTCTGGAGTATAATACAGGATGTAACTCAGGATCAGTAATGTAATGTATGTACACAGTGACTGCACCAGCAGAATAGTGAGTGCAGCTCTGGGGTATAACACAGGATGTAACTCAGGATCAGTAATGTAATGTATGTACACAGTGACTCCACCAGCAGAATAGTGAGTGCAGCTCTGGAGTATAATACAGGAGGTAACTCAGGATCAGTAATGTAATGTATGTACACAGTGACTGCACCAGCAGAATAGTGAGTGCAGCTCTGGGGTATAACACAGGATGTAACTCAGGATCAGTAATGTAATGTATGTACACAGTGACTCCACCAGCAGAATAGTGAGTGCAGCTCTGGGGTATAACACAGGATGTAACTCAGGATCAGTAATGTAATGTATGTACACAGTGACTGCACCAGCAGAATAGTGAGTGCAGCTCTGGAGTATAATACAGGAGGTAACTCAGGATCAGTAATGTAATGTATGTACACAGTGACTGCACCAGCAGAATAGTGAGTGCAGCTCTGGAGTATAATACAGGAGGTAACTCAGGATCAGTAATGTAATGTATGTACACAGTGACTGCACCAGCAGAATAGTGAGTGCAGCTCTGGAGTATAATACAGGAGGTAACTCAGGATCAGTAATGTAATGTATGTACACAGTGACTGCACCAGCAGAATAGTGAGTGCAGCTCTGGGGTATAATACAGGATGTAACTCAGGATCAGTAATGTAATATATGTACACAGTGACTGCACCAGCAGAATAGTGAGTGCAGCTCTGGAGTATAATACAGGATGTAACTCAGGATCAGTAATGTAATGTATGTACACAGTGACTGCACCAGCAGAATAGTGAGTGCAGCTCTGGGGTATAACACAGGATGTAACTCAGGATCAGTAATGTAATGTATGTACATAGTGACTGCACCAGCAGAATAGTGAGTGCAGCTCTGGAGTATAATACAGGATGTAACTCAGGATCAGTAATGTAATGTATGTACACAGTGACTGCACCAGCAGAATAGTGAGTGCAGCTCTGGAGTGTAATACAGGAGGTAACTCAGGATCAGTAATGTAATGTATGTACACAGTGACTGCACCAGCAGAATAGTGAGTGCTGCTCTGGGGTATAATACAGGATGTAACTCAGGATCAGTAATGTAATGTATGTACACAGTGACTGCACCAGCAGAATAGTGAGTGCAGCTCTGGGGTATAATACAGGATGTAACTCAGGATCAGTAATGTAATGTATGTACACAGTGACTGCACCAGCAGAATAGTGAGTGCAGCTCTGGGGTATAATACAGGATGAAACTCAGGATCAGTAATGTAATGTATGTACACAGTGACTGCACCAGCAGAATAGTGAGTGCAGCTCTGGAGTATAATACAGGATGTAACTCAGGATCAGTAATGTAATGTATGTACACAGTGACTGCACCAGCAGAATAGTGAGTGCAGCTCTGGAGTATAATACAGGATGTAACTCAGGATCAGTAATGTAATGTATGTACACAGTGACTGCACCAGCAGAATAGTGAGTGCAGCTCTGGAGTGTAATACAGGAGGTAACTCAGGATCAGTAATGTAATGTATGTACACAGTGACTGCACCAGCAGAATAGTGAGTGCTGCTCTGGAGTATAATACAGGATGTAACTCAGGATCAGTAATGTAATGTATGTACACAGTGACTGCACCAGCAGAATAGTGAGTGCAGCTCTGGAGTGTAATACAGGATGTAACTCAGGATCAGTAATGTAATGTATGTACACAGTGACTGCACCAGCAGAATAGTGAGTGCAGCTCTGGAGTGTAATACAGGAGGTAACTCAGGATCAGTAATGTAATGTATGTACACAGCGACTGCACCAGCAGAATAGTGAGTGCTGCTCTGGGGTATAATACAGGATGTAACTCAGGATCAGTAATGTAATGTATGTACACAGTGACTGCACCAGCAGAATAGTGAGTGCAGCTCTGGGGTATAATACAGGATGTAACTCAGGATCAGTAATGTAATGTATGTACACAGTGACTGCACCAGCAGAATAGTGAGTGCAGCTCTGGGGTATAATACAGGATGTAACTCAGGATCAGTAATGTAATGTATGTACACAGTGACTGCACCAGCAGAATAGTGAGTGCAGCTCTGGGGTATAATACAGGATGTAACTCAGGATCAGTAATGTAATGTATGTACACAGTGACTGCACCAGCAGAATAGTGAGTGCAGCTCTGGGGTATAATACAGGATGTAACTCAGGATCAGTAATGTAATGTATGTACACAGTGACTGCAGCAGCAGAATAGTGAGTGCAGCTCTGGAGTATAATACAGGATGTAACTCAGGATCAGTAATGTAATATATGTACACAGTGACTGCACCAGCAGAATAGTGAGTGCAGCTCTGGAGTATAATACAGGATGTAACTCAGGATCAGTAATGTAATGTATGTACACAGTGACTGCACCAGCAGAATAGTGAGTGCAGCTCTGGGGTATAACACAGGATATAACTCAGGATCAGTAATGTAATGTATGTACACAGTGACTGCACCAGCAGAATAGTGAGTGCAGCTCTGGAGTATAATACAGGAGGTAACTCAGGATCAGTAATGTAATGTATGTACACAGTGACTGCACCAGCAGAATAGTGAGTGCAGCTCTGGAGTATAATACAGGAGGTAACTCAGGATCAGTAATGTAATGTATGTACACAGTGACTGCACCAGCAGAATAGTGAGTGCAGCTCTGGAGTATAATACAGGAGGTAACTCAGGATCAGTAATGTAATGTATGTACACAGTGACTGCACCAGCAGAATCGTGAGTGCAGCTCTGGGGTATAATACAGGATGTAACTCAGGATCAGTAATGTAATATATGTACACAGTGACTGCACCAGCAGAATAGTGAGTGCAGCTCTGGAGTATAATACAGGATGTAACTCAGGATCAGTAATGTAATGTATGTACACAGTGACTGCACCAGCAGAATAGTGAGTGCAGCTCTGGGGTATAACACAGGATGTAACTCAGGATCAGTAATGTAATGTATGTACATAGTGACTGCACCAGCAGAATAGTGAGTGCAGCTCTGGAGTATAATACAGGATGTAACTCAGGATCAGTAATGTAATGTATGTACACAGTGACTGCACCAGCAGAATAGTGAGTGCAGCTCTGGAGTGTAATACAGGAGGTAACTCAGGATCAGTAATGTAATGTATGTACACAGTGACTGCACCAGCAGAATAGTGAGTGCAGCTCTGGGGTATAATACAGGATGAAACTCAGGATCAGTAATGTAATGTATGTACACAGTGACTGCACCAGCAGAATAGTGAGTGCAGCTCTGGAGTATAATACAGGATGTAACTCAGGATCAGTAATGTAATGTATGTACACAGTGACTGCACCAGCAGAATAGTGAGTGCAGCTCTGGGGTATAATACAGGATGAAACTCAGGATCAGTAATGTAATGTATGTACACAGTGACTGCACCAGCAGAATAGTGAGTGCAGCTCTGGAGTATAATACAGGATGTAACTCAGGATCAGTAATGTAATGTATGTACACAGTGACTGCACCAGCAGAATAGTGAGTGCAGCTCTGGAGTATAATACAGGATGTAACTCAGGATCAGTAATGTAATGTATGTACACAGTGACTGCACCAGCAGAATAGTGAGTGCAGCTCTGGAGTGTAATACAGGAGGTAACTCAGGATCAGTAATGTAATGTATGTACACAGTGACTGCACCAGCAGAATAGTGAGTGCTGCTCTGGAGTATAATACAGGATGTAACTTAGGATCAGTAATGTAATGTATGTACACAGTGACTGCACCAGCAGAATAGTGAGTGCAGCTCTGGAGTGTAATACAGGATGTAACTCAGGATCAGTAATGTAATGTATGTACACAGTGACTGCACCAGCAGAATAGTGAGTGCAGCTCTGGAGTGTAATACAGGAGGTAACTCAGGATCAGTAATGTAATGTATGTACACAGTGACTGCACCAGCAGAATAGTGAGTGCTGCTCTGGGGTATAATACAGGATGTAACTCAGGATCAGTAATGTAATGTATGTACACAGTGACTGCACCAGCAGAATAGTGAGTGCAGCTCTGGGGTATAATACAGGATGTAACTCAGGATCAGTAATGTAATGTATGTACACAGTGACTGCACCAGCAGAATAGTGAGTGCAGCTCTGGGGTATAATACAGGATGTAACTCAGGATCAGTAATGTAATGTATGTACACAGTGACTGCACCAGCAGAATAGTGAGTGCAGCTCTGGGGTATAATACAGGATGTAACTCAGGATCAGTAATGTAATGTATGTACACAGTGACTGCAGCAGCAGAATAGTGAGTGCAGCTCTGGAGTATAATACAGGAGGTAACTCAGGATCAGTAATGTAATGTATGTACTCCATGTCTCATCCCTTTAGGTGGATTATATGTGTGTAGTTCTCCATTATACGCTCTCTGTAAAATTATCACCTCATTTACTGTAAATTCCCACATAAATCATCTGCCACGTAAACTTTCCCAGGGTTCCTCTCCTCGCAGCGCCTGTGTCTGTAATATGGAACACATGGTCTTGTACAGGGGTTTCCAATGGACGGATCTCTGGGAAAGAATATATTCGGGGTCTGAGGGTGCTCCCCCCACAACCATCCCCTGTGCTGCAATCACTTACTGAATTATTTCTCCTGTGGTTCCCAGCAATGGGAACTGCAGCTACACTTCACTCACACGAGGGGCTCAGACATTACCTGCACCCACCGGACACGACCCCCCTGGTGTTATTAGATTTGTTCTTGTAGCCCACCTATCAATAATCAAAGGTGACCATCAATTCTTGTATCTAATCCTATCCTGTGTGATACTGACTGCTGAGCCGTGTATCTAATCCTCTCCTGTGTGATACTGACTGCTGAGCCGTGTATCTAATCCTCTCCTGTGTGATACTGACTGCTGAGCTGTATATCTAATCCTCTCCTGTGTGATACTGTCTGCTGAGCCATGTATCTAATCCTCTCCTGTGTGATACTGTCTGCTGAGCCGTGTATCCAATCCTCTCCTGTGTGATACTGACTGCTGAACCGTGTATCTAATCCTCTCCTGTGTGATACTGACTGCTGAGCCGTGTATCTAATCCTATCCTGTGTGATACTGACTGCTGAGCCGTGTATCTAATCCTCTCCTGTGTGATACTGACTGCTGAGCCGTGTATCTAATCCTATCCTGTGTGATACTGACTGCTGAGCCGTGTATCTAATCCTATCCTGTGTGATACTGACTGCTGAGCTGTATATCTAATCCTCTCCTGTGTGATACTGACTGCTGAGCCGTGTATCTAATCCTCTCCTGTGTGATACTGTCTGCTGAGCCGTGTATCCAATCCTCTCCTGTGTGATACTGACTGCTGAGCCGTGTATCTAATCCTCTCCTGTGTGATACTGACTGCTGAGCCGTGTATCTAATCCTATCCTGTGTGATACTGACTGCTGAGCTGTATATCTAATCCTATCCTGTGTGATACTGACTGCTGAGCCGTGTATCTAATCCTCTCCTGTGTGATACTGACTGCTGAGCCGTGTATCTAATCCTATCCTGTGTGATACTGACTGCTCAGCCGTGTATCTAATCCTCTCCTGTGTGATACTGTCTGCTGAGCCGTGTATCCAATCCTCTCCTGTGTGATACTGACTGCTGAACCGTGTATCTAATCCTCTCCTGTGTGATACTGACTGCTGAGCCGTGTATCTAATCCTATCCTGTGTGATACTGACTGCTGAGCCGTGTATCTAATCCTCTCCTGTGTGATACTGACTGCTCAGCCGTGTATCTAATCCTCTCCTGTGTGATACTGACTGCTGAGCCGTGTATCTAATCCTATCCTGTGTGATACTGTCTCCTGAGCCGTGTATCTAATCCTATCCTGTGTGATACTGACTGCTGAGCCGTGTGTCTAATCCTCTCCTGTGTGATACTGACTGCTGAGCCGTGTATCTAATCCTCTCCTGTGTGATACTGACTGCTGAGCCGTGTGTCTAATCCTCTCCTGTGTGATACTGACTGCT
Source organism: Dendrobates tinctorius (assembly GCF_039654945.1). Lineage (NCBI taxonomy): Eukaryota > Metazoa > Chordata > Amphibia > Anura > Dendrobatidae > Dendrobates > Dendrobates tinctorius. The sequence continues at coordinate 10,331,605 of NW_027361924.1, forward strand.
GAGCCGTGTATCTAATCCTCTCCTGTGTGATACTGACTGCTCAGCCGTGTATCTAATCCTCTCCTGTGTGATACTGACTGCTGAGCCGTGTATCTAATCCTATCCTGTGTGATACTGTCTCCTGAGCCGTGTATCTAATCCTATCCTGTGTGATACTGACTGCTGAGCCATGTATCTAGTCCTCTCCTGTGTGATACTGTCTGCTGAGCTGTGTATCTAATCCTCGGATCTCACACTCGCTGACACATGGCAGCCGCCCGGACTCTGGGCTGTGGGAGCTGGGGCCCAGGAGCCGCTTTCTTCCGATGGTTCCCAGGAGTGTGGAGCGGATTTCTCCCCGGTCGCGTTTATTTATTCTCCCTACTAAAAATACATTGATTTCCTGTTAATAAAGCCCCCGACCCCGTGTGTAAGCTGCAAATTCGCGCGGCGGGACCAGGAAACCCCACAACGGGCTCACGGGTCACTGAGATGATTCAGATTTTTCTTTTGTCAAAACAAAGATTATATATAAATTTCACAACGGAAGTGGAGTAAATGTGGAGAATCGGCGCGGCCAATGTGAGGCCGGCGGAGCGCCCAGGGCGGCTCGTTAATTAAAGCTAAAATAAGGGCAAAAGGAGGAACAAAAAAAATCCCTGTGATCCTAGCGGGACCGGTATGAAAAGCCCACGCCGCCCACTGAATGTAATAGTAACGGTGTAATACCTAGCCTCTCCTGCGGGGGAGCTGCAGGGAAATCAAACACTTGCTGCTTGTGAAATTACACCAGATCTCTATGGGCTCATCCTTTGTATTCATTATGTACTGTCATTATTTTATTAGTCATTAGTTGGGCCCCATAGATATCAATCAGGCATTACATGATCAGAACTCACTGGCCGGGCTTAAATAATATAAGTCTAGTCTAATAAATATAGCTTAGTCCTCAAAAATATTAGTCAGGCTCAAATATTGCTCAAGCCTATAAATATTAGTAAGGCCTTAAGAATACAAGTCAGGACTATGACTTGTAAACAAGCCTGAGCAATATTATACTATTATTACAGAGGCGCTAAGAGTATTAGTGATTCCTGAATATTGGTCAGGCCTAAAAATAGCAGCCACTAATCAGACCTATAAACATAAGCCAGGCCTTGAGAGTACTAGTCAGGCATGTTAATATTATTAGACCGTCTAAGGCTCTATATGTTAGTCAGGCTCTGAGAATATTAGTCCGGCTTATAAGTGTTAGTCAGGCCTAGAAGTAGTAATCGGATTTATGAATATTAGTTGGGTCTTGTTGATATTTGTCAGGCAGTGAGAATATTAATCAGACCAATAAATAATACTCAGGCCTTGTAAGAATTAGACCAAGAAATATTATTCAGGCTTCTAAGTAACAGTCAGGTTTATAAATATTAGTCCGGGCTTGAGAATATTAGTTAAGCCTCTAAATATTAAAAATGCCTATAAAAACTAGTCAGGATATTAAATATTAGTCAGAGCTGATGAATATTAGTCAGGTCTAATACTTATTAGTCAGGCTTTGAGAATACTAATCAGGCCTAAAAATATTAGTCTGGAATAAGTAATAGTCAGGCTTAAGAATATTAGTCAGAGCTGATGAATATTAGTCAGGTCTAATACTTATTAGTCAGGCTTTGAGAATACTAATCAGGCCTAAAAATATTAGTCTGGACTAAGTAATAGTCAGGCTTAAAATTATTAGTCAGCTCAATAACTATTATTCAGGTCTTGTTAAAAATTAGTTAGGTCTATAATATTATTCAGGGGTCATGAATAATAGCCAAGGCTATAAATATTAGTTAAGACTCATGAATATTAGTCAGGTCTTGAGAAAACTTGTCAGGTCTACACATATTAGTCAGCCCTGAGAATATAAGTCAGACCTCATGAACAGCAGTCAGGCCTTAGGAATATTACATTCACTTTCTATTTATCAGTCAGGCCTAACTAATATGGCGTCATCTGTACAGGTAGTTAGACAGTCAGGCCTTATAAAGCCGACACAGGTACCCCAAAGATATATGAGCGAAATGTGACAACTCTGGAACTTGTGGTAGCACCTCCGCGCCACGATCAGGCCGATCTCCATCCTCTGCGCCACGATCAGGCCGATCTCCATCCTCCGCGCCACGATCAGGCCGATCTCCATCCTCCGCGCCACGATCAGGCCAATCTCCATCCTCCGCGCCACAATCAGGCCAATCTCCATCCTCCGCGCCACGATCAGGCCGATCTCCATCCTCCGCGCCACAATCAGGCCTATCTCCATCCTCCGTGCCACGATCAGGCCTATCTCCATCCTCCGCGCCACGATCAGGCCTATCTGCAGCTTCCGCGCCACGATCAGGCCTATCTCCTTCTTCCGCGCCACGATCAGGCCTATCTCCATCCTCCGCGCCACGATCAGGCCTATCTCCTTCTTCCGCGCCACGATCAGGCCTATCTCCATCCTCCGCGCCACGATCAGGCTGATCTCCATCCTCCGCGCCACGATCAGGCCTATCTCCATCCTCCGCGCCACGATCAGGCCGATTTCCATCCTCCGCGCCACGATCAGGCCTATCTCCATCCTCCGCGCCACGATCAGGCCTATCTCCATCCTCCGCGCCACGATCAGCCCTATCTCCTTCTTCCGCGACACGATCAGGCCTATCTCCATCCTCCGCGCCACGTTCAGGCCTATCTCCAGCCTCCGCGCCACGATCAGGCCGATCTCCATCCTCCGCGCCACGATCAGGCCTATCTGCAGCCTCCGCGCCACGATCAGGCCTATCTCCATCCTCCACGCCACGATCAGGCCTATCTGCTGCCTCCGCGCCACGATCAGGCCTATCTCCATCCTCCACGCCACGATCAGGCCTATCTCCATCCTCCGCGCCACGATCAGGCCTATCTCCAGCCTCCGCGCCACGATCAGGCCTATCTCCATCCTCCGCGCCACGATCAGGCCTATCTCCATCCTCCACGCCACGATCAGGCCGATCTCCATCCTCCGGGCCACGATCAGGCCGATCTCCATCCTCCGCGCCACGATCAGGCCGATCTCCATCCTCCGCGCCACAATCAGGCCAATCTCCATCCTCCGCGCCGCGATCAGGCCGATCTCCATCCTCCGCGCCACAATCAGGCCTATCTCCATCCTCCGTGCCACGATCAGGCCTATCTCCATCCTCCGCGCCACGATCAGGCCTATCTGCAGCTTCCGCGCCACGATCAGGCCTATCTCCTTCTTCCGCGCCACGATCAGGCCTATCTCCATCCTCCGCGCCACGATCAGGCCTATCTCCTTCTTCCGCACCACGATCAGGCCTATCTCCATCCTCCGCGCCACGATCAGGCCGATCTCCATCCTCCGCGCCACGATCAGGCCTATCTCCATCCTCCGCGCCACGATCAGGCCGATTTCCATCCTCCGCGCCACGATCAGGCCTATCTCCATCCTCCGCGCCACAATCAGGCCTATCTCCATCCTCCGCGCCACGATCAGGCCTATCTCCATCCTCCGCGCCACGATCAGCCCTATCTCCTTCTTCCGCGACACGATCAGGCCTATCTCCATCCTCCGCGCCACGTTCAGGCCTATCTCCAGCCTCCGCGCCACGATCAGGCCGATCTCCATCCTCCGCGCCACGATCAGGCCTATCTGCAGCCTCCACGCCACGATCAGGCCTATCTCCATCCTCCACGCCACGATCAGGCCTATCTCCATCCTCCGCGCCACGATCAGGCCTATCTCCAGCCTCCGCGCCACGATCAGGCCTATCTCCATCCTCCGCGCCACGATCAGGCCTATCTCCATCCTCCACGCCACGATCAGGCCGATCTCCATCCTCCGGGCCACGATCAGGCCTATCTCCATCCTCCGCGCCACGATCAGGCCTATCTCCATCCTCCGGGCCACGATCAGGCCTATCTCCATCCTCCGCGCCACGATCAGGCCTATCTCCATCCTCCGCGCCACGTTCAGGCCTATCTCCAGCCTCCGCGCCACGATCAGACCTATCTCCAGCCTCCACGCCAAGATCAGGCCTATCTCCAGCCTCCGCGCCACGATCAGGCCTATCTCCAGCCTCCGCGCCACGATCAGGCCTATCTCCAGCCTCCGCGCCACGATCAGGCCTATCTCCAGCCTCCATGCCAAGATCAGGCCTATCTCCAGCCTCCGCGCCACGATCAGGCCTATCTCCCGCCTCCGCGCCACGATCAGGCCTATCTGCAGGCTGCCGCTATTACATAATACTGCACATAACAGAGACAAGCCAAGCGCTGCAGATGAGGGGGGCACATACTTTCTCAGAGACTCCGAGGCTTGGGTTTGGTGCAGACTCATCACACAGATTCTCCCTGGAGTTCGGATTTCATAGACGGCTCTGGGAATTTGATATGCAGATAAAATCCAGTGACGGTTAACGAAGGAGACGGCCAAATTCTCATAGAGGTCACAGTGAACTCACACTTGGCAAAGAGAGATAAGACGATGAAGTGAGAAAGACAGATGCCAGGAATCACAGCCACACTCAGGGCCCGAGACACCGTCCCGAGTCAGGAGGAAAGAAGCACGACACCGTACAGAGGACGACGCCACACTACTACAACCCTGAGTGTGAGGGTCACCAATGTAGAGAACAGCTAGAATACCCCTTCTAACAGCAGGATTATAGTAGTTATATTCTTGTACATAGGGGCAGTATTATAGTAGTTATATTCTTGTACATAGGGGCAGTATTATAGTAGTTATATTCTTGTACATAGGGGGCAGTATTATAGTAGGTATATTCTTGTACATAGGGGCAGCATTATAGTAGTTATATTCTTGTACATAGGGGCAGTATTATAGTAGTTATATCCTTGTACATAGGGGGCAGTATTATAGTAGTTATATTCTTTTACATAGGGGGGCAGTATTGTAGTAGTTATATTCTTGTACATAGGGGCAGTATTATAGTAGTTATATTCTTGTACATAGGAGCAGTATTATAGTAGTTATATTCTTGTACATAGGGGCAGTATTATGATGGTTATATTCGTGTATCACAGGAGCAGTATTATAGTAGTTATATTCTTGTACATAGGGGGCAGTATTATAGTAGTTATATTCTTGTACATAGGGGCAGTATTATAGTAGTTATATTCTTGTACATAGGGGCAGTATTATGATGGTTATATTCGTGTATCACAGGAGCAGTATTATATTAGTTATATTCTTGTACATAGGGGGTAGTATTATAGTAGTTATATTCTTGTACATAGGGGCAGTATTATAGTAGTTATATTCTTGTACATAGGGGCAGTATTATGATGGTTATATTCGTGTATCACAGGAGCAGTATTATATTAGTTATATTCTTGTACATAGGGAGCAGTATTATAGTAGTTATATTCTTGTACATAGGGGCAGTATTATAGTAGTTATATTCTTGTACATAGGGGGGCAGTATTGTAGTAGTTATATTCTTGTACATGGGGGGCAGTATTATAGTAGTTATATTCTTGTACATAGGGGGGCAGTATTATAGTAGTTATATTCTTGTACATAGGGGGCAGTATTATAGTAGTTATATTCTTGTACATAGGGGGGCAGTATTGTAGTAGTTATATTCTTGTACATAGGGGCAGTATTATAGTAGTTATATTCTTGTACATAGGAGCAGTATTTCTAGTAGTTATATTCCTGTACATAGGGGCAGTATTATGATGGTTATATTCGTGTATCACAGGAGCAGTATTATAGTAGTTATATTCTTGTACATAGGGGGCAGTATTATAGTAGTTATATTCTTGTACATAGGGGCAGTATTATAGTAGTTATATTCTTGTACATAGGGGCAGTATTATGATGGTTATATTCGTGTATCACAGGAGCAGTATTATAGTAGTTATATTCTTGTACATAGGGAGCAGTATTATAGTAGTTATATTCTTGTACATAGGGGCAGTATTATAGTAGTTATATTCTTGTACATAGGGGCAGTATTATGATGGTTATATTCGTGTATCACAGGAGCAGTATTATAGTAGTTATATTCTTGTACATAGGGAGCAGTATTATAGTAGTTATATTCCTGTACATAGGGGCAGTATTATAGTAGTTATATTCCTGTACATAGGGGGCAGTATTATAGTAGTTATATTCTTGTACATAGGGGCAGTATTATAGTAGTTATATTCTTGTATATAGGGGCAGTATTATAGTAGTTATATTCTTGTACATAGGGGCAGTATTATAGTAGTTATATTCTTGTACATAGGGGGCTGTATCATAGTAGTTATATTCTTGTACATAGGAGCAGTATTATAGTAGTTATATTCTTGTACATAGGGGCAGTATTATAGTAGTTATATTCTTGTACATAGGGGGCAGTATTATAGTAGTTATATTCTTGTACATAGGGGCAGTATTACAGTAGTTATATTCTTGTACATAGGGGGCTGTATCATAGTAGTTATATTCTTGTACATAGGGGGGCAGTATTATAGTAGTTATATTCTTGTACATAGGGGGCAGTATTATAGTAGTTATATTCTTGTACATAGGGGCAGTATTGTAGTAGTTATATTCTTGTACATAGGGGCAGTATTATAGTAGTTATATCCTTGTACATAGGAGCAGTATTATAGTAGTTATATACTTGTACATAGAGGCAGTATTATAGTAGTTATATTCTAGTACATAGGGGGCAGTATTATAGTAGTTATATTCTTGTACATAGGGGGGCAGTATTGTAGTAGTTATATTCTTGTACATAGGGGCAGTATTATAGTAGTTATATTCTTGTACATAGGAGCAGTATTTCTAGTAGTTATATTCCTGTACATAGGGGCAGTATTATGATGGTTATATTCGTGTATCACAGGAGCAGTATTATAGTAGTTATATTCTTGTACATAGGGGGCAGTATTATAGTAGTTATATTCTTGTACATAGGGGCAGTATTATAGTAGTTATATTCTTGTACATAGGGGCAGTATTATGATGGTTATATTCGTGTATCACAGGAGCAGTATTATAGTAGTTATATTCTTGTACATAGGGAGCAGTATTATAGTAGTTATATTCTTGTACATAGGGGCAGTATTATAGTAGTTATATTCTTGTACATAGGGGCAGTATTATGATGGTTATATTCGTGTATCACAGGAGCAGTATTATAGTAGTTATATTCTTGTACATAGGGAGCAGTATTATAGTAGTTATATTCCTGTACATAGGGGCAGTATTATAGTAGTTATATTCCTGTACATAGGGGGCAGTATTATAGTAGTTATATTCTTGTACATAGGGGCAGTATTATAGTAGTTATATTCTTGTATATAGGGGGCAGTATTATAGTAGTTATATTCTTGTACATAGGGGCAGTATTATAGTAGTTATATCCTTGTACATAGGAGCAGTATTATAGTAGTTATATACTTGTACATAGAGGCAGTATTATAGTAGTTATATTCTAGTACATAGGGGGCAGTATTATAGTAGTTATATTCTTGTACATAGGGGGGCAGTATTGTAGTAGTTATATTCTTGTACATAGGGGCAGTATTATAGTAGTTATATTCTTGTACATAGGAGCAGTATTTCTAGTAGTTATATTCCTGTACATAGGGGCAGTATTATGATGGTTATATTCGTGTATCACAGGAGCAGTATTATAGTAGTTATATTCTTGTACATAGGGGGCAGTATTATAGTAGTTATATTCTTGTACATAGGGGCAGTATTATAGTAGTTATATTCTTGTACATAGGGGCAGTATTATGATGGTTATATTCGTGTATCACAGGAGCAGTATTATAGTAGTTATATTCTTGTACATAGGGAGCAGTATTATAGTAGTTATATTCTTGTACATAGGGGCAGTATTATAGTAGTTATATTCTTGTACATAGGGGCAGTATTATGATGGTTATATTCGTGTATCACAGGAGCAGTATTATAGTAGCTATATTCCTGTACATAGGGGCAGTATTATAGTAGTTATATTCCTGTACATAGGGGGCAGTATTATAGTAGTTATATTCTTGTACATAGGGGCAGTATTATAGTAGTTATATTCTTGTATATAGGGGGCAGTATTATAGTAGTTATATTCTTGTACATAGGGGCAGTATTATAGTAGTTATATTCTTGTACATAGGGGGCTGTATCATAGTAGTTATATTCTTGTACATAGGAGCAGTATTATAGTAGTTATATTCTTGTACATAGGGGCAGTATTATAGTAGTTATATTCTTGTACATAGGGGGCAGTATTATAGTAGTTATATTCTTGTACATAGGGGCAGTATTACAGTAGTTATATTCTTGTACATAGGGGGCTGTATCATAGTAGTTATATTCTTGTACATAGGGGGGCAGTATTATAGTAGTTATATTCTTGTACATAGGGGGCAGTATTATAGTAGTTATATTCTTGTACATAGGGGCAGTATTGTAGTAGTTATATTCTTGTACATAGGGGCAGTATTGTAGTAGTTATATTCTTGTACATAGGGGCAGTATTATAGTAGTTATATTCTTGTACATAGGAGCAGTATTATAGTAGCTATATACTTGTACATAGAGGCAGTATTATAGTAGTTATATTCTTGTACATAGGAGCAGTATTATAGTAGTTATATTCTTGTACATAGGGGCAGTATTATAGTAGTTATATTCTTGTACATAGGGGGCAGTATTATAGTAGTTATATTCTTGTACATAGGAGCAGTATTATAGTAGTTATATTCTTGTACACAGGGGCAGTATTATAGTAGTTATATTCTTGTACATAGGGGCAGTATTATAGTAGTTATATTCCTGTATATAGGGGCAGTATTATAGTAGTTATATTCTTGTATATAGGGGCAGTATTATAGTAGTTATATTCTTGTACATAGGGAGCAGTATTATAGTAGTTATATTCTTGTACATAGGAGCAGTGTTATAGTAGTTATATTCTTGTACACAGGGGGCAGTATTATAGTAGTTATATTCTTGTACATAGGAGCAGTATTATAGTAGTTATATTCTTGTACATAGGGGCAGTATTATAGTAGTTATATTCTTGTACATGGGGCAGTATTATAGTAGTTATATTCTTGTACATAGGGAGCAGTATTATAGTAGTTATATTCTTGTACATAGGGGCAGTGTTATAGTAGTTATATTCTTGTACACAGGGGGCAGTATTATAGTAGTTATATTCTTGTACATAGGAGCAGTATTATAGTAGTTATATTCTTGTACATAGGAGCAGTATTATAATAGTTATATTCTTGTACATAGGAAGCAGTATTATAGTAGTTATATTCTTGTACATAGGAGCAGTATTATAGTAGTTATATTCTTGTACACAGGGGGCAGTATTATAGTAGTTATATTCTTGTACATAGGAGCAGTATTATAGTAGTTATATTCTTGTACACAGGGGGCAGTATTATAGTAGTTATATTCTTGTACATAGGAGCAGTATTATAGTAGTTATATTCTTGTACATAGGAGCAGTATTATAGTAGTTATATTCTTGTACATAGGGGCAGTATTATAGTAGTTATATTCTTGTACATAGGGAGCAGTATTATAGTAGTTATATTCTTGTACACAGGGGGGAGTATTATAGTAGTTATATTCTTGTACATAGGAGCAGTATTATAGTAGTTATATTCTTGTACATAGGAGCAGTATTATAGTAGTTATATTCTTGTACATAGGGGCAGTATTATAGTAGTTATATTCTTGTACATAGGAGCAGTATTATAGTAGTTATATTCTTGTACATAGGGGCAGTATTATAGTAGTTATATTCTTGTACATAGGGAGCAGTATTATAGTAGTTATATTCTTGTACATAGGGGCAGTATTATAGTAGTTATATTCTTGTACATAGGGAGCAGTATTATAGTAGTTATATTCTTGTACATAGGAGCAGTATTATAGTAGTTATATTCTTGTACACAGGGGCAGTATTATAGTAGTTATATTCTTGTACATAGGAGCAGTATTATAGTAGTTATATTCTTGTACACAGGGGGCAGTATTATAGTAGTTATATTCTTGTACATAGGAGCAGTATTATAGTAGTTATATTCTTGTACACAGGGGCAGTATTATAGTAGTTATATTCTTGTACATAGGAGCAGTATTATAGTAGTTATATTCTTGTACACAGGGGGCAGTATTATAGTAGTTATATTCTTGTACATAGGGGGCAGTATTATAGTAGTTATATTCTTGTACATAGGGGCAGTATTATAGTAGTTATATTCTTGTACATAGGAGCAGTGTTATAGTAGTTATATTCTTGTACACAGGGGGCAGTATTATAGTAGTTATATTCTTGTACATAGGAGCAGTATTATAGTAGTTATATTCTTGTACATAGGATCAGTATTATAGTAGTTATATTCTTGTACATAGGGGCAGTATTATAGTAGTTATATTCTTGTACATAGGGAGCAGTATTATAGTAGTTATATTCTTGTACATAGGGAGCAGTATTATAGTAGTTATATTCCTGTAGATAGGGGCAGTATTATAGTAGTTATATTCTTGTACATAGGGAGCAGTATTATAGTAGTTATATTCCTGTAGATAGGGGCAGTATTATGATGGTTATATTCGTGTATCACAGGAGCACACTTCTTGTCCTTAGTGTTGGGGGTCAGGGCAGGACGTGCTGGATTTTGAGCTGCTCTCCTGGGAATACACAGTATCTGCTCTCATTCTCAGGCCTCATCTGGAGATCTGTGCTGTGTATTCTGTGTATGTGAAATGATCGGCGGTGTCAGTGTGTGAACGCAGCCTGATGTGTATATACTTGGTGAGACACGGTGTATCGGTTGCATTTCACATCATGAATGTATTAAACTCGCTACAGTCAGCCTCTCTTATTATTATTATTATTATTATTATTATTATTATTATTATTATTATTATTATCAGCCTCTCTCCAGCCTGAAATGACTGATAACAGGGAGCAATAGACTGTATTTCAGTGCACAAAGCAGCAGGGACCCCCACAGTCCAGTGTTACTGGGCCGATGATGTTATGGCAGTTTGCTCCTGTTATGGGGGCTCCGCGGTCTTTGCCCTCTCCCCCCCTGTGGCTCAGTGGCTGCCGACAGCTGGATGAAGACCATCGTTCCCAACGCTTAGTGACAAATTCTTTGCATTCACTGGTACTTAGCAGTCTCAGAGGCCTCGGGGCCCATTATCCCGACGCCCCGTCATACACGGCTCTTTCATTAAGACATATGACGTCCCTCGAAGGTTTCACTCTGCACCTGCTGCAATCTCAGAGACCTAAATGAAGGAAAAAATGTCAATTACATTTACCAAAATATCTTACTTTCTTCAGTCTGGAGCATGAGCCTCGTGCAGAAATCCCGGCACTTCCAGCTGCTATCAGTGAAGTTATGAAGAAGGTTCTGCTGCGCTGTAAATCATCAAGATCCGCTGCTGGCAGCTCCTTTGTAATAACCGATGGGCTCGATGGGAGACAAGTCTGGAGACGCTGCAGCCGAGGGAGCACGTTTACGCCTCGAGGGCCGCTCACAGCAGCACGAGCGACATACGGCCTGTGGGGGAAGGTATTTGCATATGAGTAGGAGGACCAGCACATTGGGGGTTAAGATTCACACTTGCATCAGACGCCAGCTGAAATATGAAGGGTATCAGACTGTATCCCATAACCCATAACATCCACACAGCTGGCAGGGGGTCCGACATTACCCTCCATGCCTCCTGGATGCAGGCCGCTCCCCTGCAGACAGACAGATGTGCCGTGGAGAGTGTGTAATGCAGCTTATAAACTACAGTAACCCCTTTATCCCCAGGTCTGCGCTTTTCTTTATGGAGCGGAGTGAACCGAGCCCCTGTCTGGCAGCTGCCTCTTCCTTGGGGGTGTCAGTCTTAAGATCCCTGCACCTGTTGGCTGGGAGCCCCCAGATTTAGAGGTTGATGGCGGCCATGCTGCACCTGTTTGGGTCTCCATCCAGATGTGTGAGAAAGAACCCATCTAGATATGTGGGCACCACATTTTAAAAAAGACATCAACAAACTGGAGCAAGTTCAGAATAGAGCGACCAGAATGGTGACCGGTCTGCAAACCCTGTCTTATGAGGAAAGGTTGCAGGATTTGGGAATGTTTAGTTTGCAAAAGAGAAGACTGAGAGGAGACTTAATAGCTGTCTACAAATATCTAAAGGGCTGTCACATTGTAGAAGGATCAACTTTATTCTCATTTGCACAAGGAAAGACTAGAAGCAATGGGATGAAACTGAATGGGAGGAGACACAGATTAGATATTAGAAAAAACTTTTTGACAGTTAGAGTGATCAATGAGTGGAACAGGCTGCCACGAGAAGTGGTGAGTTCTCCTTCAATGGAAGTCTTCAAACAGAGGCTGGACAGACATCTGGCTGGGATGATTTAGCGAATCCTGCTTTGAGCAGGGGGTTGGACCAGATGGCCCAGGAGGTCCCTTCCAACTCTACGATTCTATGATTCTATGATTCTATGATTCTATATGAGGAGAGGGGCTTAGGATGTGGCCAGGCGGCTGGGGAGGTGTATTTGGGCCCCTCACCCTTTATATCTCGTACCCCCTCCTCTTCTCCCAGGCCCACCTTTGTCTCCACTCCTAACTTTCCCACAGCCCCGAGGCCTCAGCCTGAGAATGGCTTTCATGATCACAGGGATCCCGGCTGAGAATGAGACGCCGGCCACAGGCCCACTCACCGCCACTATACATTATATAATGCTACACTACTGCCCTAAGGGAGACAAGTCTGTGCCCTCTCCAGGAGCTCTCCTGACCTCCACCCACACCCATAGACAGTAATATGGAGACGCAGATGTAACGGCTCCAGCTCTGCGGGGAAAGACTTCTACAAGATTTTGGAGGCTTCTGTGGGATATTTTGCACATTTATCCAGAAGAGCATTTGTTGGGGGCGGTCAGACCCTGATGTTGGGGGGAGACTGGGATCATAATCTACATTTTATAAAGGGGCTGAGGTCCGGGTTCGGTCACCAAACTCCTCCAATCAGTCATGGGGGACAGATAAGGGTCTTCCCCAAAGTGTTCCCACAAACCTGAAGCTACAATTGTCCACAATGACTTGTGCTGAAGATAAAGATTTCCCTTCACTGGAGGTGAGGGTCTGAGGCCGGCCCCTGATAACAGCACATAGCATTATCCCCCTCCACCATCTGTACAGGGGGCACAGTACAGTCAGGGGGAAGAGTTCTCCTGGAATCACCAATCCCAGACTACTCCATCAGACGCCAGATAGAATAGTGCGATCCGTCACTGCACAGGACACGTCTCCTCCAGAGTCCAGTGGTGGCGGCTTTACACCACTCCATCCGACGCTCCGCATTGTGCTTGGTGATGTACGGCTGCATGCAGCTGCTCGGCCAAGAAGCTCCCGGTGGGGGGCAGTGTTTGTGCTGATGTTATACCAGAGGAGACTGTTCTGCCATCTGCCGGGTCCTCAGGTAATGGTCAGACGTGTCCGCACTTGTCCTGCAGGACAGATGGAGTCAATGAGATGTTCATATCCTGGATGTGGTGGATTTTCTGCTCTCGGGGGTCAATGTCACCAATATCAGAACCTATAACCAATACACACACTGATATTCTGAATCAACCCCCATTGGGATGGAGTCCGACAGATTCAGGTCCCTGAAGAGCAAGATGTCTGCTGCCCTTTCCATTATAGTCTCTGGGAGTTGTGGAAACAAGTGAGGCAGCTTACTCCGGACCCCATTCTCCAAAGAATCGGGGTCGTGTTTGACCCTCAATACGAGAGAAGTCGTCACATTTGGACGCCAACAACCTAAGAAGACCCTGAGCCACCTGCGGATGACAAGTCCCAACGCGTCCTCCGCTCATCCCCCAGGTTACACAGCTCCACCCTATTGTCCCAAAATCCCTCCATTGTGCCTCCGTCCGGCTCCTCTAGGAGGGGGGATTAAGGTAAAGAATTGCTAATTGATGGAGTATTTGGATAATTCAAGTTTTCGGGGGGGGGATTGAACAAAGCAATTACTGCGCAAGTGATAATAAAGTGGCGTCGACCTTAAAAATAACATGTAGAAAATTATACATCTTGTACTCTCTAGTCACAGTTAAAGCTGCATTTTCAATCCCGCTTACAGAGCAGCGCATCATGGGAGCTCAGCAGAATTTCCTGCAGAATTGTGAACGCAGCTCTGGATGTGAATGGAGTAGCTTAGCTTCGGGTGGGCCCCTCTGAGTGTGGAGTGTGGGGCCTCGGGCGACACAAAAAAACAATATCAGGCCACATGCACACATTGAGTATCTGGTGATTTTTTACCCCAGTGTTTGTAAGCCAAAACCAGGAGTGGGTGAAAACTGCAGAATTCCCGTCAATGGAGAGATGTTGGAGAGTGGTAAAGAGCGACCCCTGGGGTCAGCACAGGGCACTGCAGCGAGGTCTGACCATACTGCAGAAATGCAAGCTTCCCTAGGGAGCGCAGATCTGCTCCTGATTTGGGGCATATTGGCTCTTCTTCCCAACCCCCCCCCCCCCAGAAGATGACTGACGGGGCAGCTGGGATCGTTTTGCTCACAGCAAGAAAGACCCCTGCGAAGAAGGGACGTCTCCAAAAACACTTTGATATTTGTAGGGGACAGAATAAATAAGAAATACGGTGGTAACAATGGTCGTGGTGGGAAATTGGATGTAGTGAGAAGTATCCCGGATGGGCGTTTACACGCTGTGCCTCGATGTAGAGGAGAGAAGCGATCGGAGATTGCTGATTATTAACCACTTAGATGCCACTGTCAATCTCTAAGAAGGGTGGGGCGTCCATAGGAGCCGACCGTGGTGGCCGGGGCCCTCGTCATCGCCATTGTGGTACTCCTGTAAAGCCCAACTACAGGCTGAGCTTCATAGAGGACGATAATGTCTCCGGTATATCACAGAACAAGTGACACCAGGATCGAGGTTAAAAAAAAAATCTGTGAAAAATAAATTAAAATGTGAAAAAAAAATAAAAAAAATCAAATTAGTCTTCTTTGTTTCTAGCTAAAGGTCAAAATGATCAGTCCCTTAATGATATATGATGTCCTGTTACATGGTCCCTGACTTGGATGCCGGTCCCGCATATTTCCCAGCAGATGATGGCCAATTTAACCAACCTTCATGGGCCTCTAACAGTTGATGGTGAAGTGATGTTAATATGTTGAATGTGGCTCAATTTCTGACAGCGGCATTTAAGAGGAGCGGGCAGGGAGGCGCATAATTCCATTGACTCCGCTCTTCAGGGGCCACTGACTGTCATCTTGATGGGCCACTGACTGCGCTCTTCAGGAGCCACTGACTGCGCTCTTCAGGAGCCACTGACTGCGCTCTTGAGGGGACACTGACTGCGCTCTTCAGGAGCCACTGACTGTGCTCTTGAGGGGACACTGACTGTGCTCTTGAGGGGACACTGACTGTGCTCTTGAGGGGACACTGACTGTGCTCTTGAGGGGACACTGACTGTGCTCTTGAGGGGACACTGACTGTGCTCTTGAGGGGACACTGACTGTGCTCTTGAGGGGACACTGACTGTGCTCTTGTGGGGACACTGACTGTGCTCTTGAGGGGACACTGACTGTGCTCTTGAGGGGACACTGACTGCGCTCTTGAGGGGCACTGACTGTGCTCTTGTGGGGACACTGACTGTGCTCTTGAGGGGACACTGACTGTGCTCTTGAGGGGACACTGACTGTGCTCTTCAGGGGCCACTGTCTGTGCTCTTGTGGGGCTACTGACTGTGCTCTTCAGGGGCCACTGTCTGTGCTGTTGAGGGGACACTGACTGTGCTCTTCAGGAGCCACTGACTCTGCTCTTGTGGGGACACTGACTGTGCTCTTGAGGGGACACTGACTGTGCTCTTGAGGGGACACTGACTGTGCTCTTGAGGGGACACTGACTGCGCTCTTCAGGAGCCACTGACTGTGC